>NW_028146740.1:0-1200000 GCF_055883805.1 Amblyomma maculatum | reverse complement strand
GTTCCGAATGTGGCCTGCAACCAGCTGATTCAGGAAGCACATATCATTCATGGGAATATATTTTGCAGAAAAAGTGTCGCTTGACCGTCAACTCTGAAGGGGTTAGCTGCGCTTAATGCAGATACCAGCGGAGGCTTACACAAGATGCGCAGAAAGAAGGAAAAAGCATGCAACTAGCCAAATAAATGCTGCAACATTTCTCGCGCTCTGAGAAGAGCTAAGAGAAAACTGGCATGGAGCGCAGAACAAGTGGCTGTATTGAAAGCGCAAAATGAGGAGCTAATAAGTGAGTCTGTGGTTAAAGCTTTTTTTTTTTTTTTAAATCCCGCGCGTGACCTAGACAATTGTGACCGTACAACAACCGCTCGGCTGCTGAAACCGCGAAGCCGAAACTGGTGAAGAAAGTAAAATTAATTATAAATTACTTAGCGGTGGTAAGCGAGAAACCACGTGGAGAATTACAGGAATATCTAGCGCATCATTAGCAAGTGAAAAAAAAAAAAATACCACCAAAAATTGGTATCAGACTACTTTAAAATTATTGCGGTGTCATATGTGCGGCCTTTCTCCAAAACCTTTAGCGGTTCATTTCTATATTTTTACTTGTTTATTGTTGCTGCGACTTTTTGCTCAAATTTTACTATATTGTAGACTTTGTAAAAAAAAAAAAAAGAATCAGTGATACAATCACCACTTTTGTTTCTTGTCTTTCCTTCTGTTACAAAAAAAAGCGCACCACATAATAATCATTTATGTATGAAGCAACAATTAAGTGACTTCCTAATAAAACAAATGAATAAAGAGTAAGAACAGATTCAGACTGCTTGTGTTTATTGTCGAATGCGATCTTTGAAAACATAAAAAGCGCCCTTCTTTTCTGTAGCATATATGTGACGCTATAAAACGTCACTAACCTATCACCTATATCACCTTAGCAATAAGCATGACTGAATTGCAGAAACGTCGACGTAAACTATCCGAAAGCATGAGGCCCGTATTGACGTTCGTAGCACTTGACTGCGGCATCGCGATATACCATGGACCATAAGAAAAGACCGAAGAGTAAATAAAATTCAAAGTTGGATTAATGAACAGTGTAAAATATTAAGGGCATTTTCTGATACCTGTGTCACATGGACAATAACAGTCGTCGTCGATCCGTTCCGGGTTAGATCGCGATTGAGAATATAGTTGCCATAATTCGGGACAACCACCTGGATATGAGCTGACTGAGCGCTCACTCAGAAGGAAGATAGATACGATACGCAACATCCGCGATCGCGATGCGTGGATCGCAATCGAGTGGCTCTAGATCAAATAAAATCGTCATCGGAATATTTCATAGCAATATATTGAATCCGGCCCGGACTCGATCGTTTAATCAAAGACTAACAAACTATTGCAACCAACGTGTCAACTTTAGGTGGTTTTCTCAAATTTCTTCTCTCGCTGGATATCAGGAAGTCAATATGTGTTCTGCTTAAGACCTTATCCGGTTCAGCTGAATAAATAAAACAGAAATATAGCAGACATGGACCAGACAGTATTTGTTAAACGCTTCCTCGAGCGCTATTTGAGCGTATAATTTTCTCCGCACAGTACTAGGACGGTATGAATGTCTTCCACCAAGACTGTTTTTAGACACAATGTGCGCTTAAACGGTCGAGAGACAGGTTTCATAGTGAAAAGCGCAGCGCGCTATCCGGACCTATATGCCGCCTATGCTGCCGAGGCCGCGAACGCGGAGCGATAGCACCTTAGCTATTGGTAGCGCCGCCCCGCGGTGGTAGCGGGAAGGCATCACCGCGGCGGACACGCCAGCGCGCGCCCTCGGCACACTAGCCAGTATATTCTAGGCACTATACCCCCTCGTAGACGTCTACTTAGACTAGGGTGGCTACTTATAAGGGTGCGTTCCAATTCTTAGACGTCTAGCAAGACTGCTTCGTAGACGTCTACGTAGACGTCTACAGGTTCGTGTATTGGAACGCGTCCATCTGTTTACGCCTAGCGTCACCTCGCGGCATAAAGGTTGAACTAAACCGTTTTAAGAACTATTATAACGCTGTTTTCTTTAAAGATTTAAGACAATATAGGTGAAAATCACGTTTTTAACGGTTCGCCGATTTTTTGCAGCAACAATATTACATGTTTAATCGCCACAACGTAGATAGACTATTAATAGGTTAACTTGTAGCAGACTGACTTCTCACGCAATGAGCCCTATCACGAATTGACGGAAGAGAACGTTAGTCCGTTTTTCCTTTTTTATTACTGATGCTGAAGTGTACATGCTTCTCAGATGTCTCATTCACACAGCTGTAAGAATGAAAACATGCAAAATACTGTAAACTTGAGGGGATTACGGACGAAAGGTGATAACCGGCTACAGCAAACGAAAAACTGTGCCGTTACACCTTGTCTGTAGTCACTAGACGAGGAAACCAAATACAACAACTTGTTTTAATAATAAGCAGGCACAAAAAAAAATCAGTGCGCAACAAGTCGGCATCGTCAGGCGAGTTCGTTCTTCCGAGATTAACTGAAAATCCGCGGTAGAGTTTGCCGCGGCTACTACAGCAAGATAGAAACACACACGTGCGCCGTACAGCAGCCGTCCTGACTCCCGGCGAGGTGCCCAGAAAGCGACGAGTTCATCGATAACATCACGATTGAAGAAAACAGCATCCAACGCACGCTTTCCTCTTAAGCGCGGTAAAAGAATCTGCAGTGCTATGAATCTCACGACCATAAAGACAGCTAAATTAGCCTCTAGCTAGCGCATACATTGACGTAACAACTCACGTTTGAAAGATCGTTCATATGCATATACTCCGGCGTTCGCAAAGAGCACGACCACCGTACAACTACTGAAACAACCTCACGCACGATTCGCTCAGCGCGAAACGCGCTCTGTCCGCCATGTTTAGACAGCAAAGTAGTCTGCATCGATGTTGACTTCGGCGAAGCCGTCTTCGCGAGACTGCTTCGCGAGAATTGGAACGCGTCCCAAGATGGCGGCTGTTCGCGTAGCCGTCTAAGTAGACGTCTACGAGGGGGTATTGGAACGCACCCTTAGACGGCTACGCGAGCAGCCGCCATCTTGGGACGCGTTCCAATTCTCGCGAAGCCGTCTCGCGAAGACGGCTTCGCCGAAGTCAACATCGATGCAGACTACTTTGCTGTCTAAACATGGCGGACAGAGCGCGTTTCGCGCTGAGCGAGTCGTGCGTGCGGTTGTTGCAGTAGTACGGTGGTCGTGCCAAGGGTCGTGCTCTCTGCGAACGCCGGAATATATGCATATGAACGATCTTTCAAACGTGAGTTGTTACGTCAATGTATGCGCTAGCTAGAGGCTAATTTAGCTGTCTTTATGATCGTGAGATTCATAGCACTGCAGATTCTTTTACCGCGCTTAGGAGGAAAGCGTGCGTTGGATGCTGTTGGTGTTCTTTTTTAACGACGAGTTTCTTCAGTCGTGATGTTATCGACGAACTCGTCGCTTTCTGGGCACCTCGCCGGGAGTCAGAACGGCTGCTGTACGGCGCACGTGTGTGTTTCTATCTTGCTGTAGTAGCCGTGGCAAACTCTTCCGCGGATTTTCAGTTAATCTCGGAAGAACGAACTCGCCTGACGATGCCGACTTGTTGCGCATTGATTTTTTTTGTGCCTGTAGATTATTAAAACGAGTTGTCTTTGGTTTCCTCGTCTAGTGACTACAGATAACAGGTGTAACGGCACAGTTTTTCGTTTGCTGTAGCCGGTTATCACCTTTCGTCCGTAATCCCCTCAAGTTTACAGTATTTTGCATGTTTTCATTCTTACAGCCGTGTGAATGAGACATCTGAGAAGCATGTACACTTCAGCGTCAGTAATAAAAAAGGAAAAACGGACTAATGTTCTCTTCCGTCAATTCGTGATAGGGCTCACTGCGTGAGAAGTCTGTCTGCTACAAGTTAACCTATTAACAGTCTATCTACGTTGTGGCGATTACACATGCAATATTGTTGCTGCAAAAAATCGGCGAACCGTTAAAAACGTGATTTTCACCTGTATTGTCGTAAATCTTTAAAGAAAACAGCGTTATAATAGTTGTTAAAACGGTTTAGTTCAACCTTTATGCCGCGAGGTGACGCTAGGCGTAAAGAGGTAGACGCTATAGCATGGTAGAAGAACAAATGGTAGCGTAACTCCCATAGAAGCCTGCGTGTCGGCTCTGAGCGAGGCTTTAGTTTCCCAGCGCCCCCTGCGAACTGTGAGGCACAACAAACACGTGACGTTGCTTGTGACGTCACAGGGACGTACTTTTGGCGGGGAATTTGATCGTCTTTTTACTTGTAAACGAAAAACAAGGCCAACGACGACGGAGGCAGAACGATGCTCAGATAAGGCAGAAAAATGGACACCGTAACTGTTCAGCCAACTTGACATGGATTTCTACAGTCAAGTTTTACGTTAACTGATTGTATTGTATTGTATTGTATTGGGGTTTTATGGCGCATAAGCAACTGAGGCTATCATGCGCCAAGAGCAAGGTTAATCGTTAACTGAAATGTTACGGCATCTTTAACCACCTTATCATAGCATCGTTCTGCCTCCGTCGTCGTTAGCCTAGTCTTTCGTCGCGCGTCATGTAAACGCATTCTGGGGCTTCGGCAAGCACATGGATAGAATCACATGGCTTGAGGCATTTCACTAAGGGCATAAATGAGTGAAGCTGTGCTGCATAGAAAGCCAGGCTTTATTAATTCACGATTACTTACATGGACGATTCACGACAATGAAATCTTTAAGTGTAGGAAAGCGACCACCGCTCATTCGTCACGGTCTTCATGAAATCCTCGCGATAACAAAATGACCTCAGCGTAGGTCTCCTAACGAGACGCGGTGAGATTATAAAAGGGTAAAAAATCTTGCTAACAAACAAAGTACATATCAGTGTCAAAGAACAACAAAAACAAACGAACGGAATAACTAACGCTAGCGCTAGAACGCCAACCTGTAAGAGCTTAGGTAAGCAATTCAAATTGGGATTGCTAGTATTTAGAAGTTAATGCGGCTGAGAAGTCAAAATATCTACGATATAGCTTTTCTCCAATAAATCTCGCCCTGTTCATGATTCCATTATTTTACTCGCGCTTCATTTGCCACTGAGAGGAGTCAATGTGAGGTTACAAATTTACCACTTAAAGGTCAACTCCGGTGGTTTTTTCATCATTTTCTGTTTTTCATTGAATTACATTCCTCGGCACGTCCTGACTCCAACACAAAAAACCGTTTTTCGAAATTCCAATTAGAAGTATCTTTAAAAAAGAAAAACAGCAAATCGAAACCGAAACTGCTTTCACGGCCAGAAACGACGTCCCAGGTGACGAAATGGTGACGTCACACTCAGTGTTAGAAAAACACTCGTACGTGCATTGGATGGTGAAAATAACGTATGGAAATCATGAAGCATTGCATAAAATGTCTGAGGTAGTTCAATATAAGCCTCACAATTTCATAATCATGCGCGAAGTGGACAGTAACGCCGGTATACTGTTTGTGACGTCAGAAACTCAGTGTTGCCGGCAGAAATAGTCTCAACTTAAGCCATGAAAACAGCATATTTTAAAGTCGTGTTGCGCGCGAACGGATTATCGTACGGCGCCCAAATTTTGTAGAATGCGTCAGGACGGAGAGGAGAATATACTGTAAAATTTTGATTAGAATATTCGAATGTCAAAAAGCCTCCGGAGTTGCCCTTTAAGCATTTAACATGTTCATGAGAAAGATTCCATTGACAATAGGAACATCACTGTAATAACAGCTAAAGCACGTTCAGCGAACGTTGGTGCGGTAATACGACGCAGTAAGCAAAACACGCAGCAAAGGGAGCGGAACGGAAGGCTTTGAGCAATGCGACACGCATCTTGGGGGCAATAAAATCTCACCTTCACCGTTCAATTAAAACATGCAGCGATACGCCGCTCATGCAGACGTGTATCCGTAAAACAATTAAGCCACCACTTTTGCGACATGCCTGGGAGGCCGAGCCGAACCGCCGAGCTGTGACGCAGCATTGTCCCATCGTCCGGAAATGCGCACATGCAGCGGCAATCAGTTTCTCATCGAGCACACACAGTCTTCGCCTTGCTGTAAAGCTCTACCACAACCAGCATAATAAAATACTGACTGTTTGTTACAGATAACCCACTCTGTACGCAGCGCGCAACGATGAACGTTGAACCGGGGCCGATGACGCACCCATCCCACGGATGAAAAAAGCCGCCATGTCTGAGCTTTGGGCAACTACGCAGCGGATAATAAGTGGCCGAGAGAGGCCGTTAGAAACAAGTTAAAATATTATTAAAAATGTAACACGTTTTTTCTTACGCAAGAAACAAAAACTGCATTCATTCCTGAGTGAGAATATTATGTTTACTTTCTAGTTCTTTGGAGTTCTGGCAGATCTTATTTTCTGTGCGCTAGTAATTTGCCTCACAGTTCGCAGGAGCCCTCATCATCGAGTTGATGCCGCTGGCAGTAGGCAGCTGCACGCGTTTTCTTCCAAGTTGCGCGACCAGTTGTACATTGACCTTGGCTATAGTGCCTAGAATATACCAGTATATTCTAGGCACTATATAGACGCGTTCCAATACGCGAACCTGTAGACGTCTACGTAGACGTCTTCAGGGTCGCGTATTGGAACGCGTCTACCTGCCTACGCCTGGCGTCACCTCGCGGCATAAAGGTTGAACTAAAACGTTTGAATAATTATTATAATGCTGTTTTCTTTAAAGATTTACGGCAATACAGGTGAAAATCACGTTTTTAACGGTTTGCCAATTTTTTGCAGCAACAATATTACATGTGTAATCGCCACAACATAGACAGACTATTACTAGGTTAACTTGTAGCAGACCGACTTCTCACGCAATGAGCCCGCTCACGAATTGACGGAAGAGAACGTTAGTCCGTTTTTCCTTTTTTATTACTGATGCTGAAGTCTACATGCTTCTCAGATGTCTCATTCACACAGCTGTAATAATGAAAACATGCTAAATACTGTAAACTTGAGGGGATTACAGACGAAAGGTAATAACCGGCTACAGCAAACGAAAAAATTCATGCCGTTACACCTGTTGTCCGTAGTCACTAGACGAGGAAACCAAAGACAACTCGTTTTAATAACGTACAGGCACAAAAAAAAAAAAAAAAACAATGCGCAACAAGTCGGCATCGGCGAGTTCGTTCTTCCCAGATTAACTGAAAATCCGCGGAAGAGTTTGACACGGTTACTACAGCAAGATAGAAACACACACGTGCGCCGTACAGCAGCCGTCCTGACTCCCGGCGAGGTGCCCAGAAAGCGACGAGTTCGTCGATAACATCAAGACGGAAGAAACTCGTCGTCAAGTTAAAAAAGAAGACAAACAGCATCCAACGCACGCTTTCCTCTCAGAGCGCGGTACAAGAATCTGCAGTGCTATGAATCTCACGACCATAAAGACAGCTAAATTAGCCTCTAGCTAGCGCATACATTGACGTAACAACTCACGTTTGAAAGATCGTTCATATGCATAGTCTGGCGTTCGCAAAGAGCACGACCACCGTACAGCTACTGCAATCACCGCACGCACGACTCGCTCAGCGCGAACCGCGCTCTGTCCGCCATGTTTAGACAGCAAAGTAGTCTGCATCGATGTTGACTTCGGCGAAGCCGTCTTCGCGAGACTGCTTCGCGAGAATTGGAACGCGTCCCAAGATGGCGGCTGCTCGCGTAGCCGTCTAAGTAGACGTCTACAAGGGGGTATTGGAACGCACCCTAAGAATTGGAACGCACCCTTAGCGCGTTACTATGCCCCGACCTGGGCATAGTAACCGCAGTGCTACACGTCAGATGGACCCAGACAGCCCTGAATTCAGACATGTCCCTGACTCGAAGCTTGACCTCGTTCTTCCTGAGCACCCGCCTTCGTCTTTTTTCGCAAAGCACGTTTTCCCACTGTGTTCCCCGTTCTGGCTCTCCTTCGCCCTTTTACGCCCAAGCAGCTAACTGCTTGGAGCGACTCAGAGGCCTCCAGGCCGACATAGATATTCTGGCAGTACCGTTAAAAGATCTAGCCAATCTTTTGACACCGAAGCTCCCCCCTAGGTATATTCAAACAGATCTGTCCAATATGCGTCCAAGCTGGAATCTGATACTGGCAGACTTTTTGGATGCAAGCAGAGCAACGTTCATGTATCGCTTTGCACATGGACGGCTTCCCATCCGCAGCAAGGCATTCACACGAGCGAGCTGTTTGCCCGTTCTGTGGTGGTCGTGAAGACCTTGTGCATATTTTTACACAATGTCTTCTCCCAGCAGCCCTCCTTCGACGAGTGGCTACCTTGTTTAGCATTCCAGGAGTGCCATATCAAACTGTCCGGTACCTCAACCCGTTACCCAGGCATGCTGTGAAACAGTTTGTGCTCTTGCTCGTTGAGTGCATGTACCAAGTCTGGTCTGCCAGGTGCGCCGCTGCTTTTTCGCGCAGTGTCCCAGGCCTTCATGAGGTACTCGCACGAGTCCGCAGGGAGGTCTGGTTTCACCTAAGCCGTGAGCAGCGTCACCTCAGCGAGCAAGACTTCATAGACATGTGGAGCAGGCCACCGATTATTTGCGAGGTTTCTGGGCGTACCATAACAGTATCGATATGAAGCCCTTTAAAGTTACAGTTGTCCTTCAGGGCATCCGAGGGCATCCGTCATCCCGAATCAAAATCCTCCTCCCCCCGGACATCCGGGAGGAGGGAGAGGTACCGGGGATGATGTATGAATGATGACGGGCAGATAGGTTATGTGAGACCTTGAGGTGCGGTGCCTTCTGGTGCCAAACCTCCTCCCATCTGACAACGGTACCCTTAGCGCGTCCATCATGCGCCCATGGTGGCTGAAGTGCAGCGCCCTCACCTTTCCCTCTAGTTAGTGTAAGGAACTCTATGGTCCGAGCTGACCAGCACGGCTTCCCACTGCTCGGGAGAAGGGAGCTGCTGGCGACCAGTTATCGGCCTATAGCTAAAAACGGCGACGAGAAGCGGCAGACATTTTACGATTTTACAAACGAAACGTGAAGTTTTACGTCACATCCGGCAAGTTATTCCTCCTCTCTTCTTTCAACTGGCGCATGCGCAGAAGCGACGGAGCAGAAGGTTTGAAAAAAGTTCGCGAGTCGTGCCTGCATGCATGCTTTGTTTTGCTGTTCCGAGGACGAAGATTCGCCTCGTGTGTCGGCATGTCGGTTACACTGAGCGGCAGGCAGCTGTCGTTGATGCTATTCGTCTCCTTCCTATTGGGCGTCGGCGCGGGTTACAGATTGAAAAGCCTGCGGATCCAGTACCTGAAGCGGCGCCGAGATTGGCTCGCCTCTCGGTTGGCCACGGCGCAGCAGAAGCTCGAAGTGGAACAGTTGGCGGGACTTTTTGGATCCTCGGTGGCAAGTAACTGACCACGGTGCGTAGTGTAGCGGCAGATGCCTGCTCGGGTTTCTGTCGCGATGGTGATCGTCACCCCTGCAAGGGCGAGAAAATACGAGATCGACGTGCGCTTGGTACTTACAACGTCTGGGTTGAACTGGAAATTCCTGCATGTCATTAATACTATACTTCACTATAATTGATGGAAGGAGCCATCGCACTTTGGCCCATTTGATCATTACTTGGGTACACTGCAGACGTTGACCTAGAATAAGGAGTGCGTGTGTAGCATCACACTGCGCTTGTCATATTTTTTTGAGTGCACGCCAGTGTAGCTAGAATTCTCTGTAATAGAATTTGTGGAGGGATTAAATACATGAACAATCATTGCCATTGTGCCCTGGATGCTGCAAAGGAATTCTTAAAAGCTGATCAATGTATTGAAAACTGAGCACCCAGTAAAATATAGTATTTTTTCCTTATGTTCCAAAAGTTGAGGCAGAAATCGATGCTACCATGTTTTTGTTATTTGCCAAGTATATAAAATGTCACGCGAAATTTGCCTGTCAGAGCAGTGCATGCTGCTGATGTGAAAACATTAAAGGCATGAAATGAACAAGTTGAGAAAAAATATTTTAAAAATCTTTCATTAGAAAATTCAAAAACCTTGTTTACATTTGTGCGGCCATGGAGAAGTCTAAATGATGCTGTCTTTCATTTGAGTGCATTGCGCAAGAGTCACTGTCGCAACAGAAAGTACATAAGAAAAGCAGGAGTTCTGCAAAATATACAATGAAATATATGCAAGTACTAAGATAGCATTTGTTAAAGAACAAAAAAAAAATGGTATCTCAACTGCGCCATAAAATGCTGCGTGCCAGGATTGCAAGAACTGCACGGAAGAATAATACCGCCCAGGGCTTGCGTTCTATGGAGTAACCTGCTATGCGCACCCCTCGAGAGAGCAAACCTTTGCCGACTGCGGCATGCGCATGCACATGTTTCAAACTAAAATCGTTTTAGCTTGATGTAGGAGATCCAGAATTGAAAATGCATCACAACCAGTTTTCCAGGCATGCAAATAATGTTAGTTCAGATGCGTAGTCTTGCTGACGAACCCATAAGTAAACGGGTTGCCTATTCCACTAATTAGAATGCAACATTGTAAACTAAGAAACTCTGGTGTTATGTAGTAAAAACAGCGTGGGATAACGAGACAAATGATGAAACACACAACACAAGTGCTGTTTTGAGGAGAGCCCACGGTACTAGAAATTAGGTTAATTAAGGCTGCGATTTTGGCGAGTTGGTACTGATTCATAGTGAAAACAGCGCGGGGAAACGAGCCAAAGAAGCACAACACAAGTGGTGCTGCAAACTAGCACCAAAGTGCTGTCGCAAAGCAACTACACTCGTGTTCACACCCAACGCTTGCACAAAGAACATGCAGTAGGTTGACATCAAAAACATCAGCTGACATAGGCTGTCCTTAAAAAATCCAGTTCCTACTTTGACACCATCATTGATGCAATGATGATGATGAACTACTGATGCAAGTGTCAGCATACGTCTCCATATAGTAAGCTTCCATAATTTATTTCTTTATTTCAAAATACTGCAGGCCTTACGGCCCGCAGGAGGGGCATACCAGGTGACAATGACACACAGAAAACAAAAGTACAATACACACCACAATTTGGCGAGAAGACAGGAATCATAATAATAATAGTAATTATACAGTGTTCTGCAACTTTATCAGAACTGTCTTGGAAAATTTTCCCACCGGTCGAGGCGCAAAAATTTTCCAAGATGGTTCCACTGTACAAAATTGGACAGCCTAAAAAACCAAATAATAGACAATTAATACAACACACAGCACAATTCGGCATGAACAAAGGAAACAAATGTAAAATAATGATAATAGTAAAAGTTGAACAGCCTAACCAAGCAAATGATCTTCCAGTGCCTTGTTAAAATTACTGCTTTGGAATAGAAATTCTGGAAGCAAATTCCAGTCAGGGATGGTCCAGGGAGAAAACTACTTAAATGAATTTGTTAGGGCAAAGACAAGTTTGCAGCGTGCGTTCCCTAGTGTATCGTGTTCGTCTGGCAGTAGAAGGTTGGACAAGTAGGATTATTTGCTTCCTGTAAAAGACGAAGGAACAAATTTCGGTTTGTTTTGCGGCGGACTGAAAGGATGTTGTTTTCATCTATTAGCTGTGTGGGAGAATCGGATCTGCTGTGGAAAATAAACCTGACTGCTTTCCTTTGTATCATTTTAAGAGCAGTAATGTTCTTTTTCGTGTGAGGATCCTAAATGATAGAGGTGAACTCGAACTTAGTCCGGATGAACATGTTGTAGGGGGTGCGATTAAGTTTTCGTTTTAGGAAGCAGAGTGTTGAGTATGCTCAAGAACAAATTTGTGCAATATGCGGTGACCAATCCAATTGATTGGTGAGTGTCAACCCTATATACTAATGGCTTGCTACTTCTTTAATATCAGAGCCTTGTAGGGAATAAGTGAATGGTCTAAAATGTTTTTTTCTTCTTTACACGAAGGAGTACGGTTTTCTTGATACTAAGTTTCATGCTGCATTCCACACACCATTGGTCATAGAGGCTTGTCACAGAGGCTCCACAAGTTGGGTCGCACATGACAATCCAGTTCTGAAGCCATGTTGAAAATTGGCAAAAAATTGGTGATCCTGCAAATGCTGAAATATAGAAGATTAAAGAATGTGCTCTAAAGAAAGATATTGGCCTGTAGTTTTCAACTTGGCATCGAGGACCATTCTTGTGTACTGGCACAATGCTCGCTATTTTCCATTCATCAGGTAGAGCACTTGAAGATAATGACACACTAAACAGGACAACAAGAAATTTGGCTATAACGGGGGCACACATTTTGAGCACATGACATGGAATGTTGTCGGGACCAGTGGCTGAGTTAGCTTTTAATTCCTGCAGTAGTTTCAGGACACCTTCATAAGAAATAATTACGCCTGGCATTCTATCCGGGCAATAGGGAATTGACCCGGCTGTGATATAATCAGTAGGTGCAGAAAACATGGATCTAAAGTATTTATTCAAGTGATTAGCTTTTTCTGCATCTTCAGAGGTTTGACCTTCATGAGTCGATATCGGTGGAATGGAGCTTTCTTCTTTGCCAGTTGATTTTCCATATTTCCATATTTCTTTTGGATTACGTTTCAGCTTTATACTTAGAGAGGCATTGAAGGCATCCTTGGCGTGTTTTATCTTTGATTTGATCGTTTTTCCTAACTAGTCTAATTGGCTAAAAGTTTGGTCATCCTTTGTGCTAATGTACTTCTGAAAAGGCGGCCTCTTTGATTCAGGAGTGAACTCCGTTTTGTTATGCCTTTGTCTACACATTAAGAATTTGGATGGAATGTGTTTGCGATTAGGGAAAGTAGTTTGTTTCTAAACGGCACCCATAGGTCATTAATACCAGAGGTATTAGCATAGTCTAGAAACTCTTCGTAGAAAACCTCAAGGCAGTGCGTTATTAAACCATAATTATCTTTCTCGAACATTACAGCAACTCGTCTACAACAGCAAAATCGTCTTTCAGCGCTAGATGCAAAACCATTCATATGTAGAACCGAAGATGAAAATAATTTCATAAAAATTTAATGTAAGTTGCATAATGCTTGCATGATATAAAGTATTAGTATAACAAAGTAAATGCTGCAAGGTTCATTTTTCTATGTTATTATAATTTATATGTTAGCAAATGTGTTGTATCATAAATATTATTTTAATTTTGCAAATAAACATTGTTTTAATGACATTTTACATGATATTATACTTTTTATGAAAACAATAAAGAAATGGTTTGATATTCACGACACCACTTGTGCTGGAAGCGGTAAAAAGAGGCTAATAAATGATGCAGCTGGTGATACTCGATTGCAGCGGCTGACACTTGCTATATCGCAAGCATCCAAGAAACTTCTAAAGAAGGAAACTTTCACTGAAGAAACATGCTGTTCATCACGAGTGGTAAATACCTC
The DNA here is from genome assembly GCF_055883805.1 of Amblyomma maculatum. NCBI lineage: Eukaryota > Metazoa > Arthropoda > Arachnida > Ixodida > Ixodidae > Amblyomma > Amblyomma maculatum. The sequence goes on along the minus strand of NW_028146740.1, from coordinate 1,186,528 downwards.
CTGGGGAAAGGTGTCGGCTCACCAGGAAACTCAATAGTGACCCCATTGAGGCTCTCTTCGGGAAAGTAAGTCTAATGGAGAACGACATGCTGGATGTGAGGGCCGTAACAGCAGCACTTGACCACGTTTTCAAGACAGACATATTATCGCAGAGCAAAGTCAAGGCAGCTTGCGTCGATGCCAAAGATATCATTTCAGCTCTATTGCAATCAGTAACCAAGGAAATGTGGGAATCGTAGTGGCATCTCCTGTCATCCCATTACCCACTGTAACATATTCCGGTTTAGCTTACGTTGCTGGATACATTGGTAAGTTGATTAGTGACTTCGGGTTTGACGCTTGCGCTAACCTTCTTGAAACTAATGAAAGAAGCAGCCCCATGTACACTGTTTTACGAGGACAGGAATTCTAGTGGACTGCATTATCTGAAACCAGAGCTTGTTGCCTATTGGACAAGGTTTTCTTTAAAAAAGAAAAAAAAAAAAAAGCTCTCGTGCACCTATCACTCATCAATGTTCTTAAGTACTTTAAATCCTGATTCAAGCAGCACTTCACCATTGCTGAGTTAGTTGTCCAGAAGGAATTGATAATAGCTATACTATAAGGTGCGCTTCTTTGATATCTGAAAAATTTATCAGAACCCTTCTTGTCTATTATGCCAAGAAAGTGACAGACAGGAATTATATGCCAGCTCCCTATATGCACAAACCGTCCAGGAAGATATTGAGACTGAATTTTCTAACCGCCGGTCACATTTTGATAAATTGGTAAATATGTAGTACCATGTATAACTTTGAACAACAATTTTTTCATTGTTTGCTGCTCTTTTCAATTGTGTATAACTTTTCATGCCCATTTCCTTGAGTAAAAGTTATCTATGCATTAAGCAGACTACGCCTGTTATACATGTGCATTAGGCGCGAGACTACATATACATCTTCTGTCTTTAAACCGACTGATTTGTTTTGAACGAAACTTAGAACAGCCCACTCCACTAGACAATTGAAGTTCTAACTATACGCGTAAATTTTGTTCCTTATTGTGAATCTGAGACGCGCCATGAATTTTCGCCTCTTTTGCTCTAAACGATAACGGCAGCGGTTGACAGAATCTCCACACAACAGTTGCCATGCACTCACGTCACCAAAAGGGAATATTATTGGGCTAGTTGATTCATGACTTAGAACAAAACAGCGCGAAACCACGGAAAGAAGCACAGACACGAGTGCTGACTTACAACTGAGTGTATTTCGTGCAAGAATACAGATACGGAAGGAAAGCAGAAGAAATCACAAAAATCACAGAATTACAAAATATCACAAAATTACTGCTGATATCATTTGTCATTACCTAAAAAGGCTATTTCTTTCTGCGATAAGTGAAGAGATGGTTCGCTCAAACAATTTTCCCCCCTGTCATGGATAACAAAGGCTTTGTAAAGCTCCTGTTTTAACTGTCTATTATACGTGCGCAGCACTTTGCACTTCCGAAACTGAGGAATGCACCCACTTGTTTTGCAAGAGTTATAGTCCTCAGGTGTTAGTCGTCACGTCATTCGCGTGCTCTCTTAATCTGTTGTTTACGCATCGCCCGGTCTGGCCGACATATGTGGCACCACAAGGCAGAGGGATTTCATAAATCACCTTGCTTTTACATTCCACAAACTGCGTCACGTGCTTAGTAGTGCATTCAACTTGTTTTTGCTCATCACAATTCACTTTTTGGCACAATGCGCATAGTTTGTTGGGGGCTGAAAACAGGAGGCGTACACCGCCCCGACCCACAATCTTCTTTGACCAATATGAACGTAGGGGATCGAAGCTGTCTTCACCGAACTTCGTTCAAGAGGTTTTGAGGGAACTGGCCGATGTTTTTATTCAAAAGCTGGAAGCATAAGTTGTTAATGACATCCATAGGGTAGCCAGTAGCACTGTAGCCTTAGAGCTTGCGCCTCGACACGTTCGAAAATGCGGTGCTGGCACGACCTGTCGAGAGCATTCCTGAAAGCACTCACAGCTACTCCATGTTTACCATTTTGGAGCGCGCTGATGAATAGGGCCAGAACCCTTTCCGTGAACGTGGCGCATATTTCTAGCACAGGTGCGACTCTTCAAAGAAGAGCCTTGTGTCAGGGAACTAAAGTTCTTTTCCGTCAGGCACATCCCCGGTGACCGCAAACTCTCATAAAGTGTTCGAAAAAAGATAGTACAGGGTTTCGACGTCCCGCAAACACCCAGCGCTTGAAGCCTTGAAAATTATCAGATAGTTGTCAATGTAGCAATAAACTTGGACGACTTGACTGTCTTGAAGTGCTACCTTCAACCTTCCGTCAACTTTTGCTAACATAAGGTCACTTAGCAAAGGCGCAATGCAGGATTCTATACGCACTCCTTTTTGCTGGACATACAGCTCACCCTCAAACTCGACAAAGGTAGAGCGAAGGTAAAATGACAGCAACTCTATCCTGCCGTCTCGTGGGTTCGCGCCGTTTTGTTCTAACTTGCGTCAGGTCGCGCTACATTTGCTTACAGCTTTCAAAGGCACACTGCTAGCCTGGTAAATTTATTTCTGTACAAAATTTAGGGGCAAAAAATGTTGAAGTGTATCAGCTTCATTCGACCGTGCTCGACCGCACTGACGAAGGCGCGCGCGTGAATGGATTGTTGACTATATTTTATTCCTCATACATGACAGATCTTAGACACTGATTACGGCGTCTTTGTATAAACTATAAGGGGTGATATGTCAGGACCTACCCGTTGCAACTGAGGCGGGCTGAGCGAAGAGCAAGCGCGCGTTCCCTTTGTGTGTGACTGGCGGTAGCAGAGGAGCAGCAGTGGAGCGGTGGCGACCCCACCGAGGTGCGGCAGGAGGTGGAAACAGACCTCATTGGTGAGGCCGTAAGAGAAGCGCGCTCTCCCTCGAGACCGGCCATGGCCCAAGATGCCAAGCAAGCATGTCAGCTATCACGCTTCCACATCGCCCAGCAACAAGACAAAAATTCACGGCGGTACAACCTGCGCCACAGGTGCGCCTCCTACAACACCGGCAATCAGGTTTGGATGTGGACTCCTGTTTGACGCCGAGGATTGTCCGAAAAGCTCATTTGCCGCTATTTCGGTCCGTATAAAATACTGTGGCGTCTCAGCGGCGCCGCCTACGAGGTGCTTCCAGACAGCCCCGAGCAGAGATGCCGCCGACTACCCCTCCCAGAGACTATCCGCATGCTACGCATGAAGCTGTTCTTTCCGCGCTAACCCATGTGTTACTCATGACGTCTTTATTTCCTTTTTTCCCTTTGGTAACTGAACACTACTTACATTTTTGTTTGTGTGCATCTTCCTCTTAAGAAGGGGGAATGCCAGGAGGCGCTGCGACAAAAAAAGAGGACGTTCAAGGGAGTTCGCTCCCGGCAGGACGTGCTGTCAACTGATGCTGTCGCTGACTGCCTGCTGTGCCCGCGGTTCATCTGTTATTTGTCATCAATGCCATGACAATATGATGTTTTATTGTAGTGGAAGCTGCACCGCGGTAGCCACTTCACCTCTTGGCCGGGATCACACTTTCGTCGTGGTCGCACCTTGGCTGTGATTACACTGACCTTGAGCCATTGAAAAAAAGAAGCAGCAGCAGCAGCGGCGCGGCGCGGCGGCTGCGGCTGCTGCTTTACAGGAATGAAAACAGAGAAAGAGGTGCTGTAGTGGAGGGCTTCAGACCAACCACCGCATGATAGAGGCTTTCACCTCACCGCACATTAGTGTATTTACTTCCAAGCCGAACTTAAGCCTAACGACGAAGGTAGCTCTCGCGTAGCTCCAAATTTAACCTCAAGTTAAACCACAGCTAACTTTTTTCCCGGCCCTCCTTCCCCAAATGGTCACATGGTTTGTGTTCTTGTCTTATGTTATGCTTGTTTTTTCCTGAGAATTAACAGTTGGCAGTCAGCGCGTGCCTTGTCGTTTTGTGTTCCTTTGTCCACGTTTTCTCACTTCTTATGTGCCAATTAAGAGCTTACTGTCCCAAACAGCAATTTTGGTCGACTACTCTCGAGGCTTTTTAAGAGAATTGCATAGAATTGCGAGTATTATACCATGCCTCGCCTTGCAGCGCGGCCGCGGTGGAAGCCGCGCACTCAGCACACACACACACACACACACACAAAAAAGGCCTGCATGAGTAACATACTTGCTGTGCGCCAACTTCGAATGAAAATGCACCGCAGAATATATTGTGCCATTTTCCCTGACTTGGCGAAATTTTTGATGGTTTCACTGACATTTCCCCAATTTTTCCCGATGCACGAAATGTCCCTGACAATTCCTGGTTTTCCCAGTTGCTAGACACCCTGGAACAGGCTGCTGCTTCTACATTCTAGTCAGGCCAGCGTCTCATATTGTGGCAGCGTACACACCTGCACAATGTCTTCATTTTACTGCCACCGTCGTCAGAGTTGTTTAAGCCGAGCAATGGAGGCCGATGAAAGAAGAGGTAGGAAACGTTTTGCGGAAAGCTATCGCTTTGCAAGTTGTACGCCACGGCAGAAAACTGCCCATTTATCGACAACGCCACGATTATGTGGCCGCTCAAGAAGGTAACAAGGCCGCCACGGAGCGCAATTGCCTACCTAAGGCCACACACAAAAAGGTAATCGCTTTGACTTGAAAAGAACCACCTACGAGAACGAATGAGGGCGCTGTATGTTAGCAGTAGAGTGGAGAGTTGGGCCAGTTGGTAAGGATTAAAACCAGCGGGCAGACGCAGACAGAGAGAGGGGCACACAACACAACACTGGACTGACAACTGAGTTTATTGCTAAGAAACTGACATTCTTATATACCTTCGGCGCAGAAGCAAGACATGCGCACGGGGCAAGAGAAATAATAAAAATCATAATCACGGGGAAAATTACCTTCAGTTCAGTTCAGTCGTTCAGTCGTGTCCTACTCTTCGTCACCCTATGGACCATGTCACGCCACGCTTTCCGGTCTCTCACTATCTTCCTAACATCACATAACTTCATCTGCAGCGCCTCGAGGATGCCATCTAACCATCGCGTTCGCTGCCTACCCCTTCTCAGGCGACCCTCAACCTTTCCCAACATCAAATCTTTCTCCAGCGACTCCTCTCTTCTCATCAGATGACCAAAGTAGCTGAGCTTTAGAATTTGACCCTCCAATGAGCAGTCAGGGTTTATGGTCGACAATATCGACTGATTTAATCTTCTGTCAGTCCAAGCAACTGTCGCTGCTCTTTACTAGGCGGTCAAAGCTAACCATGGCTCTCTTTTCCAGAAGCAAGCAGGCGTCTTTTAATTTCATGACTGCAGTCTCCTTCCGGGGTAATCTTGGAGCCCAGAAGAGAAAATCTGTCATAGCTTCCACTTCTTGTCCGTTGATGCTCCAGGACTTGATAGGGCAAGACGCCATGATCTTTGTCTTTTTAATGTTCAGTTTAAGCCCAAACTTCTCACTCTCTTCTTGTACGCGCATCAGAAGTCTCTCGAGTTCCCCTTCACTTTCTGCCATTAAAGTGGTATCATCCGCATATCTAAGGTTGTTGATACGTTTTCCAGCAATCTTCACTCCAGCTGAAGACTCGTCTAGACCAGCCTTCCTCATGATGCACTCTGCATATAGGTTAAATAGGCAGGGCGACAGTATGCAGCCTTGTCTCACTCCTTTCTCAATCGGAAACCAATCAGTAAGACCATGCCCAGTTCTGACTGTGGCCTCTTGCCCTTCATACAGGTTCCTGAGGAGACAGATGAGGTGAATTGGAACTCCCATCTCTTGGAGAGCTTGCCACAATCTGCTGTAATCTACGCAGTCAAATGCTTTCGCATAATCAATAAAGCAGAAGTAGATGGGTTTCTGGAAATCTCTTGCTTTTTCCATGATCCAGCAAGGTTGGCAATCTGGTCTCTAGTTCCTCTGCCCTTGCGAAACCCAGCTTTCACGTCCAGAAGCTCCCGATCCACATACTGCTGCAGCCTACCTAGGAGGATTTTCAACATCACCTTGCTAGCATGCGAAATAAGCGCGATCGTGCGGTAGTTGGAACAATCTTTGGCACTGCCTTTCTTTGGAATGGGGATGCAAACTGACCTCCTCCAATCCTGTGGCCACTGCAGGGTTGTCCAAATTTGCTGACATAATCTATACAGAACGTTGACAGCGTCGTCATGGTTGAGGTTTTGAAGCAACTCAGCTGGAATGCCATCAATTCCGCTAGCTTTGTTCTTAGCAAGGCTGGCTAAGGCCCATTCAACTTCTCTCATCAGGATGCCCGGCTCGAGATCAGTAATCACAGCCCTCTTATGTTGGGTTTGCACATCCGGGTCCTTCTTTTACAGTTCTTCTGTGTATTCCTGCCACCTCTTCTTCATCTCTGAGGCTTCCGTGGGGTCCCTGCCTCGTTTGTCTTTTATCACGCCCAGCTTAGCACAGAAGCTTCCTTTGATATCTTTGATTGTTTTATACAGAGCTCTTGTGTTCCTCAATTGGCTGTTGTCCTCAACTGCTTGGCACTGTATGTTCAGGAAGGCATTCTTATCTCTCCTTGTGATTTTCTGAAAATCCGCATTGAGAACCTTGTATCTTTCTCTATCCGCCGTAACTTTTGCCATCCTCCTTTCCTCAGCTATTTGCAAAGCCTTTTCAGATAACCAGTTTGCTTTTTTGCATTTCTTTTGCTTTGGAACTATTTTAGTAGCAACTTCTTGTATTATATCACGAACATCAGTCCACATCTCTTCAGGCTCTGTCTTCTAGATCTAATTCTTGAAATCGATTCCTAACTTCCACAGCATATTCTGATGGAATTTGATCCAGATCATACCTGAAAGGCCTTCTAGTTTTCTGCGTTTTCCTCAATCGAAGCTTAAATTTGCCAACGAGAAGCTGATGATAGGTGCTACAATTGGTCCCAGGCCTTGTTTTCACTGCTTGTATAGCGCTTCTCCATCTCTGCCGGCAAAGAATATAATCGATCTGATTCATGTAACAAAATTTCCATAAAGAAAGGTGTTAGGCAAGGAGACACAATCTCCCCAGTACTATTCACAGCTTGTTTAGAGGAAGTATTCAGAGACTTGGAATGGGAGCAGTTAGGGATAAGGGTAGATGGAGAATACCTCAGTAATCTGCGATTTGCTGATGACATTGCCTTGCTAAGCAACTCGGGGGATGAACTGCAAATAATGATTGATGACCTAGACAGGAAAAGTAGAAAGGTAGGTTTGAAAATCAATATGCAGAAGACTAAGGTAATGTTCAACAGCCTCGGGAAGGACCAGCAGTTTACATTAGGTAGCGAAGTACTGGAAGTAGTAGGCGAATATGTCTACTTAGGACAGGTAGTAACCGCAGATCCGGACCACGAAAAGGAAATAACAAGAATACGATTGGGATGGAGCGCATTTGGCAAGCACTCGCAGATTATGACTAGCAGCTTACCGGTATCGCTCAAGAGGAAAGTATACAACAATTGCATCTTGCCTGTACTCACCTATGGGGCTGAAACGTGGAGGCTAACCAGGAGAGTTCTACTTAAGTTGAGGACAACCCAGGGGGCTATGGAACGAAAAATGGTAGGGGTAACATTAAGAGATAGAAAGCGTGCAGAGTGGTCAGAGAAATAACTCAAGTTACCGACATTCTAGTAGAAATTAGGAAGAAGAAATGGACATGGGCAGGACATGTAGTGCGAAGAGAGGATAACCGATGGTCGCTGAGGGTAACAAACTGGATTCCAAGGGAAGGAAAGCGTAGCAGGGGACGGCAGAAAGTTAGGTGGGAGGATGAGATTAAGAAGTTCGCAGGGGTCAAGTGGATGCAGCTAGCACAGAACCGGGTTAAGTGGAGAAATATGGGGGAGGCCTTCGCCCTGCAGTGGGTATAATCAGGCTGATAATGATGAGGATGATTCCTGTACTGACTGCCCGGCGAAGTCCATGTGTACAGGTGCCTCTGGTGCTTTTGAAGATTAGTATTCGCTATGGTCAGGTTGTTTTCTTGACAAAACTCTACTAGCCTCTGCCTAGCTTCATTTGGCTCACCAAGACCGAACTTGCCTGTAATTCCGGATATTTCTTCACTGCCTACCTTAGCATTCCAGTCTCCTATGAGGAAAAGCACGTCTGATTATGGAGTGCGGTCTAATAGGCATTGCAGGTCAGCATAAAATCCCTGAACGTCGGCTTCTTCAGCAGTAGTGGTTGGTGCATAGACTTTGAGAACTGTTACGTTGAAAGGGTGACCTTGGATTTGAAATGAAATCATTCGGTCGTTTTTGGGGTTGTACTTTAGCACTGCTTTGCCCATTCTTCTGTTTACTATGAGAGCGACCCCATTCCTTCTCTTGGATTCGTGCCCACAATAAAAGACATAATGGTCGCCAGAATTGAATTCTCCCATTCCGGTCCACTTGAGCTCGCTGATACCCAAGATATCAATGTTCAATCTGTCCATTTCTCGCTTGATGACATCCAGTTTACCTTGCGTCATAGATCTTACATTTCATGTTGCTATATCTCCTTGCAACATCGGACATTCCGGTCGCTTCCCGATACATCCAGAACTGAGCATCCTTTTGGCTTTAGCCCAGCCGCTTCATTCGTCCTGGAGCTACTAGGAATCGCCCTTTGTTCATCCCCAGTAACATGTGGGACACCTTCCAACCTGGGGGGCTCGCGCCATATCATTAATGCTATTGTGACTGCCATAGGGTTTTCTTGGCAGGAAATACGGGAGTGGGTTGCCATTACCTTCTCCAGTGAATCACATTTTGTCTGAACTCTCTGCCGTGACCTATCTTGGGTAGCCCTACACAGCAGAGCTGACGACTTCATCGAGTTTCGCAAGCCCCTCCGCCACAACAAGGCAGTGATTCATAATAGCATGCTATCTATGTGCGCTGTAAAGAGCTTGCTACCTTGTACGACAAAGAATTTCAGTTCTTAAGCTCTTTACGGCGCACATAGATAGCGTGCTATTAAGGTAATTTTCCCCGTGATTATCATTTTTCCTCTCCTTATTCTTTCCATCATTCTCCTCTTAGGACACATCTAAGGAGACCCTCTAATTTTTTGGTTTTTATGGTTTACCATCCCAAAGCGACTCAGCCTATGTAACAATGTAGTGGAGGGCCCAAATGGTTAAGCATTCCGAGATAAATGCAAGTGAAGAAGAGGCCAGAATGACAGCAGGGCTGCTGCTATTAATAATTCCATGACAGCCTGCGATGCAAAGCATCATGCTAGAATTTTTGTACCAAAATAAAAAAAATTTTAGCTAGTGTATGCTTTGCTTTTTTATGCTACTTGTTTCTGATTTGTTACTTGTTTCTGTCAGCGTATGCATTCAGCTCTAGATCGACTTAGTTTCTCAAACTCATTAGAAGGTGAATCATTCAAAACAAATGTTATAAAATGTGCTGTAGCAGCTGATTAATGCTATTCGATTCGAATGATATCTAATTTTCTAGTGTGACAAGGGAACTAGTTTAGGCTCCTGCACACAAAGCGTCCCATTGCCAAAATTTGTGCCAGAGTTGTTATACGTGTTTATGTGCATAGCTGTAAGGGGACATGGCCAGGCACTGACTATAGTTGAGCCAGAAACACATGTTGAACTTTATGTTTTGTGATCTTTCACAGAATGTCCTAACGATAATATATGAGAAGGACAAATTGAGTGGTTATGAATTAAGCAAATTGCAAAGTATGCGAATGTCCAGGGGAGATCCGTTGACACGTCATACCTTTAAAAAGTTTTTTCAAAACCTTTTCAAGTTACTGGCAAGATGCTAGTAGGTCTTGCCTTTCTTTCAAAAGATAGTGGCCCTTGCAGCTTGCATATCTGCATAATTTTGAATACATAGGCAGTATATATATATATATATATATATATATATATATATATATATATATATATTGGATGTATACAGGGTTGATTACATGTTTAACTGGATGAATCTAAATTTTGTTACCATTGCAAAAGGAGCCTTTGCTTGACTCGGAGAATGCAAGGGCATGTAGGCAGAAGAAACAATTTGGATGGACGTCTGTCGATAAGAGCATTGGGAAGGTTTTACATGTGCATGCAGCAACTATAATTAGGGTGGCATGATTCAAAGTAGATTTCATAACAGGATTTTCTTGCACACCATCGCCATCATCATCATCATCATCATCATCATCATCATCATCATCATCATCATCATCATCATCATCATCATCATCATCATCAGCCTGATTATACCCACTGCAGGGCGAAGGCCTCTCCCATATTTCTCCACTTGACCCGGTTCTGTGCTAGCTGCATCCACTTGACCCCAGCGAACTTCTTAATCTCATCCGCTCACCTAACTTTCTGCCGCCCCCTGCTACGCTTTCCTTCCCTTGGAATCCAGTTTGTTACCCTCAGCGACCATCGGTTATCCTCTCTTCGCACTACATGTCCTGCCCATGTCCATTTCTTCTTCTTAATTTCCACTAGAATGTCGGTAACTTGAGTTATTTCTCTGACCCACTCTGCACGCTTTCTATCTCTTAATGTTACCCCTACCATTTTTCGTTCCATTGCTGTCTGCGTTGTCCTCAACTTAAGTAGAACTCTCTTGGTTAGCCTCCACGTTTCAGACCCATAGGTGAGTACAGGTAAGATGCAACTGTTATAAACTTTCCTCTTTAGCGATACCGGTAAGCTGCTAGTCATAATCTGCGAGTGCTTGCCAAATGCACTCCATCCCAATCTTATTCTTCTTGTTATTTCCTTTTAATGGTCTGGATCTGCAGTTACTATCTGTCCTAAGTAGACATATTTGCCTACTACTTCCAGTATTTCGCTACCTAATGTAAACTGCTGTTCCTTCCCGAGGCTGTTGATCATTACCTTAGTCTTCTGCATATTGATTTTCAAGCCTACCATTCTACTTTTTCTGTCTAGGTCATCAATCATTATTTGCAGTTCATCCCCCGAGTTGCTTAGCAAGGCAATGTCATCAGCAAATCGCAGATTACTGAGGTATTCTCCATCTACCCTTATCCCTAACTGCTCCCATTCCAAGTCTCTGAATACTTCCTCTAAACAAGCTGTGAATAGTACTGGGGAGATTGTCTCCTTGCCTAACACCTTTCTTTATGGAAATTTTGTTACTTTCTTTATGCAGAACTATGGTTGCTGTGCAGCCACTATATATATCTTCCAGAACATTAACGTACGGCTCGTCTACCCCCTGATTTCGCAATGCCTGCATCACCGCCGAGGTTTCAACTGAGTCAAATGCTTTTTCGTAATCAATGAATGCTATGTAGGGCTGGTTATATTCTGAGCATTTTTCTTTCACCTGATTGATGGTATGGATATGATCGATAGTAGAGTACCGTTTCCGAAACCCTGCTTGATCCTTTGCTTGATTGCAGTCTAAGGTTGTCCTGATTCTATTAGCGATTACCTTAGTAAATACCTTATACGTAACAGACAGTAAGCTGATTGGTCTGTAATTTTTAAGGTCCTTAGAGTCCCCTTTCTTGTGAATGAAGATAATGTTTGCATTCTTCCGTGCTTCCGGTACCGTCGATAACACCAGGCACTGCGTATACAGGGTGGCCAGTTTTTCTAGCAAACATATCCCCCCCGTCCTTCAGCAAATCTGTAGTTATCTGATCCTCTCCAGCTGATTTCCCCCTGTTCATAGTTTCTAGTGCTTTCTTGACCTCGTCCTTCGTCACTGGTGGAACGTCTGACTGTTTTTCCCTACCGCCAATCTCATTACGGTCCTGTATACTTTGGCTACTGTAGAGATCTGTATAGAACTCCTCGGCTACTTTGACTATCTTGTCCATATTAGTGATGATGTTGCCTGCCTTGTCCCTTATCGCATACATCTGGTTTTTGCCTATGCCCAATTTCTTCTTTACTGCTTTAAGGCTTCCCCCGTTCTTTACAGCATGCTCAATTTTCTCCATGTTATTATACTTCCTTATATCGGCCACCTTGCGCTTATTGATTAGCTTTGATATCTCGGCCAATTCGATCTGGTCTGTTGGATTGGAAGCTTTCATACTCTGGCGTTTCTGAATCAAATCTTTCGTCTCCTTAGACAGCTTACCGGTATCCTCTCCAACTATCCTACCGCCTACTTCTATCGCGCACTCAGTAATGATATCTCTGAAATTATTGTTCCTTGTCTCTAGGGTAATGTCGCCATCCTCAGTTAGAGCTGAATACCTATTCTGTAGCGAGATCCTGAACTCTTCTGCCCTCCCCCTCACCGCTAATTCGTTGATGGGTTTCTTTCTTACTAATCTGTTGCGATCTTTCTTCAGATTTAGGCTAATTTGGGACCTTACCATCCTGTGGTCACTGCATCGCACTTTCCCGATTACCTTTACATCCTGCACAATGGCGGGAGTTGAACACATTATGAAGTCGATTTCATTTTTAGTCTCTCCGTTAGGACTTTTCCATGTCCATTTCCGGTTCTTCCATTTGCTGAAGAAGGTATTCATGATTCGTAAGTTATTGCGCTCTGCAAACTCAACTAGTAACTGCCCCCTGCTATTCCTAGAACCAATGCCATAGTCACCTACTGCCTTGTCTCCTGTCTGTTTTTTCCCTACCTTGGCATTGAAGTCGCCCATTAGTACAGTATACTGCGTCTTTACTTTTCGCATTGCCGATTCTACATCTTCGTAGAAGCTTTCAACTGCCTGGTCATCATAACTACATGTAGGTGCATAGGCCTGTACAACCTTCAGTTTATACCGCTTATTAGACCTAATTACGAAGCCTGCAACCCTCTCATTAATACTATAGAATTCATCTATATTACCCGCTATATACTTATTGACAAGGAAACCTACTCCTAGTTGTCGCCTCTCTGGTAAACCTCGATAACACAGTACATGCCCATCCTTCAGTACAGCATATGCCTCATTCGGCCTCCTAACCTCACTAAGCCCTATGACATCCCATTTCATGCCCTCTAGTTCCTTTAACAGCACTGCTAAACTAGCTTCACTAGCTAGGGTTCTAGCATTAAACATTGTCAGGGTCAGTTTCCAATGGCAGCCTATCCAGCGGAGCCAGGAATTCTTAGCACCCCCTGCTGCGTCATAGGTCTGACCGCCGCCGTAATCAATTGTTCTGCAGCCGCTGGTGACTGAGGGCCGGGGTTTTATGGAGCTTATCATAGGAGGTTGTGGCCAATTACTGCACCAGGGTGGCCAACTCCTGTTCTGGTGAGGGAGTGCGTTGCCGGAGGTGTTCACCGGCATCAGGTCGCACCCCAAACCTGTTTGTGCAATTCCATCGACACGCGGATTTTTTATTTTTTTTTCATCCTGTGGAGAATTGCACGGCACCGGGATTTGAGCCCCGGTCCTCTTGCATGCGAGGCGGATGTTCTACCGCTACGCCACCGCTGCCCTGCTTTGCACACCATATGTCATTTTAATTTGTTTCTGCATTCTTTAGCTGTTTAGAAATGGCAATGCTTCTTTTGGCAGTGAAAGATTTATACAAGTTATTTCTAACTTTGATGTAGTTTATTATGTAGGGTATGCTGCTGGGCTAGTTGGTGGGGGTTGTCAAGCATTATTGAGTCGCAGCACTGGCAGACAAGGACAGAATAATGAGGGACGCATACAACTACGCTGAACTTTCAACTTTATTTTAACAATTTTGATCTGCTCATTTATAATTGATAGGAGGAACTGGACACGCAAGTGCACTCACAAGACAGATATAGCAATCTCAGTAGCAGCATAGCAATCTCTCGCAATCTCAGTAGCCGAATCACAATCTCGGTACGAGAAGGCCACCCCACAAAAACGAACGCGGCGCAACAAACACTGAAGAGGCTATAAAAACAAGGCAAGTAAAAACAAAATGCAGCGTGATAAATGGCATGGAAGAGCCAACCATAAACGAGGCAAAATCATGAAAAGGTGAAGATGCATGAAAAAAAGCCAACAAAAAACATGTCAAAAACTTCAATGAGGTGAAAGATAAAAACAGATCAAAGTTCATCAAAGAGGCAACAAATAACAGCCAAAAATTCAATGAGAGCGCTAAAAACAGGTGAAAAGATGACGTCAGTGAGGTGAGAATTAACAAAATGAGGTTACAATTAACAGCAAGAACTCAATGAGTAGCTAAAATTAGGTGCATGGATATCGTAAATGAGGTGAAATCAGCAGGTCAAAAACCGAAACAGAGAAGTAAGAAAAGTTTTACATGGCTTGGGATGCAGAGTACTCATATGTAGTTATCCATGGTTCTTCTTTGGTATCTGGTCGTGATCATAAGTGATTGTGGTATGTACTGCGAATCTTTTTAAGCGTTGTTTGCCTTGGTCTGAGTGCTTCCTCTGCTCCAGTCTTCACATGAGATGTCCAGGTGGACACATTCAAGAGTAGGCTTTCAGTATTCAAGGTTGTATGTTGGTATAGGGATGGGATCAGTGTGATTCCAGAGTGTACAGATGAAAGCTTTAATGCTCTTTTAGGTGCTGTGGCAATGCAGGTTGGCATGGCAATTGTGCAGCATTAGCAGTGTGGTTACACCATCACTCTGCCGATCACCTGCTATTGTGACTGTACCTGTCTTTGTATTTTTCAAGGTGGCTGATATTTGGTAGGGGTAACATTAAAAGATAGGAAGCGGGCAGAGTGGATCAGAGAAATAACTCAAGCTACTGACATTCTAGTGGAAATCAAGAAGAAGAAATGGGCATGGGCAGGACATGTAGTGCAAAGAGAGGCCAACCGATGGTCGCTTAGGGTAACAAACTGGATTCCAAGGGAAGGGAAGCGTAGCAGGGGCGGCAGAAAATTAAGTGGGCGGATGAGTTTAAGAAGTTTGCAGGGGTCAAGTGGATGCAGCTGGCCAACTGAACCAACTAGCCCCACAACGCATATTACAGAAAGGGGTAATTGGAGAAATATGGGAGAGGCCTTCACCCTGCAGTGGGTATAGTCAGGATGATGATGATGATGATATTTGACTTAGCGTGAGAATACTATGCTCTGCATGCATACTCTAGCTTAGGTCTAATAAATGAGAAGAGAGTCATTTTACGAAAGAGGGGGCTTTTTTGAGTTTGTGTCTCAGAAAGCAGAATTTGCGGAAAGCAGATTGTATCGATGAAGTTCCAGGACAGAGTGGAAGTTAATGCAACACCCAAGTATTTGTAGCTGTTAGTACCGTGCAGCGGTGAAGTACCTAAGGAGCAAGAACAAATAAGTGGGGCTTTTTTTATACAGAGGAATACTGATTTGTCAACATATATCAACATCCGCAATTCACTGCACCAATTCAATATGTAGTTTAAATCTGTTCAAAGGACAATATGATCATGTGGAGTTGTCACATCTCTATACAAAATACTATCGTCAGCAAACAGTCTGATTTGCACACCCGGACTCACAACATTTACGATATCATTGATATTGGGTGCGAGCGCCATCACTGGAGCGAGTGGCGCTAGTGTCGGTCTGGGGGAGCAGATGAGATCACGTGACTCCTCTTATTGCTGCTGAAGCAGACGCTCGTTTGAATTTGCGCGTTTTAAAAGCTAATAGTCGCGTTTATTTCTGTAGTTTGGGTTGATATAGAGTGCACTTTTGGTCTTGCATCGTCACTGAGGCTGCTGAAGTTTATTTAAGCTGTTACTACTTTGTTACCGGACGTAAGCGAGGGAACCCGGCGCAAGCTTCCATTGCTACCCGAAACATAAGCTCACAGAATTCTCCTTTCATAATAAAAATTTGGATGGCCAAATCAGCAAGTGATTATTCTCATGGTGTGCGCTGCAGACATTTGAGCGAGTGCAATTTTGTCCATAGAGTTGGCGCTAAAAGTTCAGTGAGCGGCAGAAGAAACGGCATGCGCGTTTTAATTTGCGCTCATCATTTGTGAATTCTAACGATATTGTTGCTGGAAGGATGGAAAAGATGCTGACTTCTGCATGGAGCAGTACCCTCCCAGAGAAAGGAGGGATCGCGCGAAGGCCAGAAGGTCTCAAATTATTCTAAATGAACATGTCGACACAGATTTTTCACTGTAGTGAACTAGGAGAGTGAACTAGCAGCGGTGAGCATGGTGAGTTGTCCCAGGCGACGTCTCCAGTACTGTAGTAATTTCAAATTACAAAGTCCGTGAATAAACGAAATATAGAGCTTTGCATGCATGTTGTGATGTGCTGATAAGATATGCGTAAAAAAAAAAAAAAAACTACTGTGCACGGGAAAAACAAATATCCGCTCTAACCAAGAGTACTAATGATGGTAGTCAGTGTGCAACACTTGCTAAAAAATTAATCCATGTCATCACCGCAGTCAAACTTGCTTGCTCTACTACGTTCAGGGGAGCAGGCGAACGGTGCCGCTTCTGCCGGCGCTATGCGAAGGCGCTCAACATTTGTCAGGCTCCTGACAGTTCTCTGCTCTTGAACAGGAATCCCATTATCGATGCACTGACTGCTTACATCTGACTGCTTGTGTGCTAGCTTCAGTTTTTGTTTTTTTTATAACAGCAGCCGGTGCGCGTTGTCGTAGAAGTAAGCTCGCCAACTTCGATAACTCTGATTCGGTGAAGTGCTTTTTTTCCATATGAGTGGGTTTCATTCCTGAAAATAAGCTTATACAGGTCCAGACCAAGGTGTACATTAAATAAATAAATGAATGTAATGCTAACGCGCAATTGAACTTTCTAGAAAGACATTCTGTGCGTTATCCCACTTACTTCATCATGCGGGTGCTTCCGAGAGGTGGCGCCACAGTATGTACTCGCGCCCAATACATAAGGAATAGCAGGGGACCCAGAACACTACCTTGGGGCACCCGTGACGGGACTGAAAGAATGACCGAGCTGTGTTCGCCAATTTTAATGTACTGTGTTCGTTTAGTAAGGTACGCAACAATCCAGTTTACAAAAGTGTCAGGTATGCCAATCATTCTTAGTTTCAATATTAGTTTGTCATGCAGAACTTTATCAAACGCTTTGTTAAAATCTAAAAATATTACATCTATTTGTCCATTACTGTCAAGGAATAATGAAAAATTATGAATGAATGATACCAGTTTTGTTAAGGCCAACCCACATGGCAGCATTTTTTCGGCGCATCTCGGCTATTGGCGTCGCCGGAGGCGCAATTCTTGCCCTTGAAGCGAGGCGGCGCTGAAAGATGCAGGTATCTGGCGGTGACAGATCTCAGCGTCGATGCCGGAAATGATTCGTAGGTGGGAACTAATGACAAGCCACCCATGGGCAGCTGCAGCACCCACCGCCACAGGCACAAGAGCTCCTCTTTTTTCCGCATGCATGCCTGCGCCTTTGTTCCCCTTTTCTAGTTCGGTTTATATTTAATAAATTTGCTAGGTGTGACTCGCCCTCTCAAACAATGGTAGACAATTCTATTCCCTCTCTTGAATCCCGCAGAAAACAGCTGAGGCTTGAATTCCTTTCTCTCCTGATAAGTAACAAGCTTGCAATAAACGAGTCCCCTTATCTCCTGCAATAACATGCCACGAAAATTCATCATCCTGACTCACTGACATATTATGCTCGAACTGACACGTTTAAGTTTTCCTTTTTCCCTCGGACAATATCAGACTGGAACAATATTTTACAATGTTAGTGCGACTAAAATTATATAAATTTGTATCACTTTTTTTGTTGTTGTTTGCTCTTGTTAGTATGTATCTATGCCTCCCTGCTTGGACCCAAGGGTCAGCAGTGTGTAATAAATAAATAAATACCTCTAAAGTGCTAGGTCTTTCTGTCTTACAGAAACAACCAGAGAGGATTTTATTGGGAGGCAGTACCACTGTATGCATAGATGACAAAAGGAGTTGCTTCCTGAAAAGAAGTCAGATTTTGCTAAGTGGTGAAATTTCATTTTAGTTTTCACTTCCTATTTTGGTTCTTTCATTAATGTATTGCATAGCTTTTTTAGTGAGTTGTGCATGATTTTTCTGCTCTGATTGGCATGTAGTTGGCATTTCATTTCGTTTTATTGGTGAGAGTTTTTATTGGGTGCTTAAAATATGGCTTGCTCAGACGACGTTTACAGATTTGGAGCAGGTTTCTCTAAATGCACTGTTGTGATGATGCAATTAATATAAACAGGCATGCAGTGTGTGTCGTGAAACCTCCTCCCACAGAGAAAATTTAGATTCTTTGTACCTGGTACAACTTGGGGAGACAGGCATGCAACTTGGACAAGCATGATTGTTGATTAAGCGATAGGAAGCGTGCTGAGTGGGTCAGAGAAATAACTCAAGGCACTGACATTCCAGTGGAAATCAAGAAGAAGAAATGGCCATGGGCAGGACATATAGTGCGAAGAGAGAATAACTGATGCGTTAGGGTAACAAACTGGATTCCAAGGGAAGGAAAGCGTAGCGGGGGGCGGCAGAAAGTTAGGTGGGCGGATGAGGTTAAGAAGTTCGCAGGGGCCAAGTGGATGCAGCTAGCACAGAACCGGGTTATTTGGAGAAATATGGGAGAGACCTTCGCCCTGCAGGGGGTATAGTCAGGCTGATGATGATGACGATGATTGTTGATGTGTTGCCTCACCTCAGACTAGCTCTGTGCCTAGTATCTGGATAGAAAGGGTGACTCAGTATTCAGGGAGGCTTATATAGGCACCAAATTTTCTGCAGTATGGAAATTGTGCAAACTAACATTTTGCCCATTCCAGCAGGTCTACTGTGTGGTTGAAACTTGTGGGCTAGCAAAGACAGGGTGTCCAGGAATTGTGAGGGAAAACTTATGCACTGGGAAAAATCAGGGAAATGACAGGGAAGCCATCAAAAGTTTTGCTAAGTCAGGGAAAACGGCACGATATATTCTGCACTACATTTTCATTTTAAGCTCGCGTGCACCAAGAATGTTGTTCATACAGATTGTTTCTTTTTTGTGCTGTTTCGCCAGCGCACGGCCGCCATGCAACGCAACGTGCAATATATACGCCAACGCATGGCTGAGCAACAGAAGAGCCAGTACGCACGTGAGGTGTGTGGATAAAACATACGGAAGCACTGCGTGAGAGCAGCACGCTACAAAAAGCAGAAATAACCGCGCCGGCAGCGGCCAGCACGAAAGGGATCAGTGAGCTGTGCTGAGAGCGTGATTTCACGCGGCCAATCTTCGTAAGCCAAGTGCTGAGGACATCGTTCCCTCCATCCTTTCTGTCCCTAATGTTTTAGTGCACGTGTCAGCCCTGGCGTGGGCTGTCTGCTGTGGCATATCCTTTGCAGATCCTTGGTGCGCAGCCACGTGGGTGACGTTGCCTCTACGTCACATATCTCGAGTTCTTTTTTTTTTTTCCTTGAAAGAAGCGCACTGCTTAGTCAAAAGGCACGGTGCAGCGGAATGTAGAGTGAGTGCCGATTCTGCTCTTTCGCAATTTTTTGCTTTTTGTTCTTGCGGTGGTTTGGCTATGATGCAGGGAAGTCATGCTTCTTCGCAGCGCGCTGCAGGGATTGTGCATTTGCTTTCTACATTGTAATCAAAGCTCGCAGGTGTACTGACTGCATGCAGGGCAGCAAATATATTAAGTACCTGTGCATAATTGAGTTATCTGCACGCACATGCAGTGACGGAAAATAAACAGCCTAGTTTGAGACCATCTTGAGGAGGACATGCTGTCGGGTTAGTTGGTTCTCCATAGTTTTTGCAGCGCTCACGTGGTCTTTTCGACCCCACACCACCTTGCAAGACTTTGTCGCATGGTGAACAAAACGACAAAGAGAGACAATGGCTGCACCACAAGGGACAAGAATCCCTCCGTAGCATGCGCAGAAGGGGTGGTAATTGATGGGCTTCAGGTGGTATACTCTATCCTCCTATCTTGTGCCAAGGCTTACATCGGCCAAACCGGCCGATGTATCAGTAAACGTTTAATGGAGCATAGCAATGATTTTTCAAGGTCGTCGTCCAAAAGCCTATGAGTGCATTGTCGCACATGTGACTGCAATAGAAAATGCTTCCCTGTCTTTGAGAAAACAACCATTCTAAACAGATCCCATAATAAGCTTACATGTGAAATAGTGGAAGCCACTTTGATTGCGAAGCACAAGGATGAATGCGTCGGCACATCCTCAGTTTTTCTTTCGAGCAAAGAAATTGCTTTTCTCTCAGATTGTGCTTGATTTTATCTTTGATTTTATTTGCACTCCTTACGTTTTATACATTTTGAATTGCAGTCTGGTTTTTTCACTCTTTTAGATTTTAACCTTTCACTTTCATTGCTTGTTAATTCATTTTCTTTCATTCTACATACCCATGTCAGTCACATTGTTTAATTCATTCTTGGTTTTGTTTTTGTTTTGCTGTGTTTGAACATTTTTATCTCTCCATTTTTTCATGTTTCACTCATTTTTTGTCTATCTCATATATTTATCTGCGGTTTTTAAACAAGTTCTTATCGGGACCGGGCGCCCGTTGTATGGCGCCACCGTCGCCTCGGTGGAACAGAGCCGCCCGCGGCGGAGTGCCGAAACAACGGAATGAGGCAGCTGAGCGGCGCAGTCGTTTCAGTTCTGCGAGGCATTTTTGAGCCTGTTCCTACCCGTCGTTTTGCGGTGTGGCTTTGAGAGCTTTGAGCTGCGTTGAGTAATCGCAAGAAGTATTGTTTGACCGGGAAATCTTGAAAAATAAAAGGGCCGTTCTCGGCAGGGCGTGCATGTTTTTTTTTGTTTTTTTTTTTGAAACCGCCCGGTGCATGGTATTTCTGTTATATACTTGAAAATGCCGGGCGCCTGATTTCACCATGCGCTAGGAACACCTTCGTTAGGCACTTGTTAAGGCGACTTTGAAGACGGGAATTGCGCCTGCACTGCGCGTCCATCTTATATTAGGTCTAGTCGAAACCTGCCTGAAGATCAAATACCGCCGAGCCGTGGCGCCGTAGTAGGGGTAGTTGTAATGGTCAGCGTTCATGTAAAATGAAAAAGATGCTTCACCTGTCTTTTTTGGTAATAGCTAGGCTCAAACGATTCAGAGTAAAATAATAGCAAATGACATTCCAGTTTCAACCTTGCTACGAGAGCTGTAAAAGGAGAAAAATAAACACGCAAGACAAAAGTAGGATCTTATTTATGGTTGGAATAGCAAACACACATATACTTCCAGGACTTCCTGCTCAATTACGCTACAATATCTCACTGAACCCGGTCTTAAGACTATCAAACTTAATCATAATGTAAGCCAAATGAGTAATACCACCTCAGCATCATTTTTACATATACGACAATGCTCTTGTTGAACACGTCGGAGCTGCTACATATAATTGACTTAGAAAATATTATACTATACATGTCTTTCTCCCGACATGCTTTGGAGGTTGTGAAAAGAAAAAAAATTAAATTTCCTGCTAGCGTTCTCTCAGCGCAGGAAGTTCAATGCGATTGACCGCACAGGCCTTGAACATCTGAAGGCAATAGTCCAATACTGTCAAACTGTTAAATACAATCTAAAAAAAAAAACACAGTGTGATGTGTTGTAAGATAAGCCACCGAGCACTAAGAGAGCGTTCTATTGTTAAATGAATCCCTCTGATGGCTCGTTCGCTAGGGTGGTCTACTTTCTCAGCGTACCACGAACTTGCGGGGCCGATACCTAGCTGACCTCGATACCTGATGAGTGTGAGGGGACACGACCATGTATGTAGTTTTCTATTTGCACGTAAAGGAATCCGGATAACTGAAAGCCATTCCTTTCACAACTTTGTCACTGCAGCTTGCCGGACTGCTGCTAAATCTGTTTACATTGGCCATAGAAGCAATTTTTGAGAGAGTAAAATGGTCTTGTCATACTACGCCACAATCAGGAAATCTCATGCACGTTTTCCGATGAGAAACATGTATTTAGGCGGGCCAGGAAATGGACGCTGCTGAGAAAATACGTAAAGCCGTGTCAGGTGCAACGTGAATGCGAAAAAAAAAAAAAACTGCTATACGGCCTTCGAAATTAAAAAAAAAATGCTACGTTTATGCTCGTTTCCACAAATTAAATTGTATTTTTTTTCTTGTTTGACTTTTATATGAAGCCGATAGCAGATTTTGTGACCATGCTGTATTGATTGAGCTGTGAAATGAGTGATTTTATTAGGCGAAATGGACATGCCACAAACAAATGTTAACAAATTCGAAGAGTATCAACGCAGAGCTCTCAGCGCATTTTCATTGGTTGACAAACGAAAAGAGGAAAAATGATAAGATCATAGTAATATGAATTGTTCATGTCTCCTATCTGCTCTTTCTTTTAAGAAAAAAAAGTAAATTATCTTTGACTATGTCAGCGAAAGTATCTGCACAAACATTGTCTCTGCCCATCACTGAAGATCGTGACGCAGCCCGAACGATGATGGTGGAGCTGCCTTTTCTCTTTCCGTGCTGGGGTAGTCTTGTACACAGGCGGGGAAATGCTAGCGTTGTAACTTACGTTGTAGGGTTATTTCGATTTCCAATAGTCAATAAAGTGACTACAGATGAAGGAGTGCGGCTTCGACTCCGAGACTCTCGTGCCGTCACTCCTGGGGAACAGAAAGCACAGAGCATCCGGTAGCAAGCGGAATTTTAAAAATTCGGCACTTTCCATGACCACACAGTAACCAAATACGTAGATTTGTGCCTTTGCCTTTCAAAGAACCATGCTTAGGTCACCCGCCACTCATGCTTCTGTGGAAACCAGTAGAAATGAATCGACTTAAAAACGTCCGACGAGTTTGCGTAGCTGCCAGTGGAGCCAACAACGCACCACGTTTCGCCAGCCTTGTTTGGCCAGACTTCATTTCACTGGACATATTCACACAACTAGCCCAACTTTCTGTTCTCTTGAGGATAGTATATTCACGCACAGCGTCATCTAAACCTTAGGATTTCCAATTTCCACACAAACCAATGACAAACAGTACGCTCCAACGCGCTGGCAATGCGCCGGCCGGCGTTTGAGCGATGTGCCGAGAGGCGGCGCCACCCGTACAGCTGTCCGGTCCCTATAAAAAGCGTTCTCTGCGCATCCACTTTTTTAGCCATTGTTACTGGGAATTTTTGTTGATTTTTCACGCACTCGCCACGGCCACTTTTACCATGTTATGTCGCTTTCTCATGTAATCGTGTGTTACGCATTTAGATTTATCGATATTTTTAAGCTCGTGGTTTGTTCAATTTTGACGCCTTGATTTTGTTGCACCGGTTTTTTACCACGTGTTTAGATTTTGTCTCTTGTGGGCGTTTCTCTGTGGTATATATGACATGGTTGGCTGATTACCAAAATAAAGTTGCAGTTCAATGCCTGTGCGTCTTACCTGTCCCTCCATCTTTTTCCTTGTCCGGCTACGCGCTGCAAAAACTATGAGAGCATCTATTACGCTGACGTTTGGAATTACGCTGTGAAATTATACAATTGTTTATAAGCTCAAACAACACACAAGCACTTAAAAGACACACACTGAAGGAAGAAAAAGACTGGACAGGCACTAACTATCATCTGTTTTATTTGCAGCCACGCCAGCAAATATATACGAAGGTGAAGACATGTACAGTAACAGTTCAGTCATTCAGTCGTGTCCGACTCTTCGTGACCTTATGAACCATGTCACGCCACGCTTTCCGGTCTCTCACTATCTTCCTAACATCACATAACTTCATCTGCAGCGCCTCGAGGATGCCATCTAACCATCGCGTTCGCTGCCTACCCCTTCTCCAGCGACCCTCAACCTTTCCCAACATCAAATCTTTCTCCAGCGACCCCGCTTTTCTCATCAGATGACCAAAGTAGCTGAGCTTTAACTTTAGAATTTGACCCTCCAATGAGCAGTCAGGGTTTATGGTCGACAATATTGACTGATCTGATCTTTGGCAGTCCAAGGAACTCTCAAGAGTCTCCGCCAGCACCACAATTCAAACGCGTCAGTTCTTCGGCGGTCAGCCTTCTTCACAGTCCAACTCTCGCATCCATACATCACAACTGGAAAGACCATAGCACGAGTTATACAGATCTTGGTTGGCAGACTAATGTCTCTGCTCTTTACTAGGTGGTCAAGGCTAACCATGGCTCTCTTTCCCAGAAGCAGGCGTCTCCTAATTTCATGGCTGCAGTCTCCTTCCGGGGTAATCTTTGAGCCCAAGAAGAGAAAATCTGTCACAGCTTCCACTTCTTGTCCCTTGACGTTCCAGGACTTGACAGGGCAAGACGCCATGATCTTTGTCTTTTTAATGTTCAGTTTAAGCCCAAACTTATCACTCTTTTCTTGTATGCGCACCAGAAGTCTCTTGAGTTCCATTTCCCTTTCTGTCATTAAAGTGGTATCGTCTGCATATCTAAGGTTGTTGATAAGTTTTCCAGCTATCTTCACTCCAGCTGAAGACTTGTCCAGACCGGCCTTCCTCATGATGCACTCTGCATATAGGTTAAATAGGCAGGGTGACAGTATGCAGCCTTGTCTCACTCCTTTCTCAATCGGAAATCAATCAGTAAGACCATGCCCAGTTCTGACTGTGGCCTAATTGTTCAATTTGTCCATTTCTTGTTTGACGACATCCAGTTTACCTTATGTCATAGATCTTACATTCCATGTTGCTATGTGATATATCTCCTTGCAACATCGGACTTTCCGGTCGCTTCCCGACACATCCACAACTGAGCGTCCTTTTGGCTTTAGCCCAGCCGCTTCATTCATCCTGGAGCTACTAGGAATCGCTCTTTGTTCATCCCCAGTAACACGTGGGACGCCTTCCAACCTGGGGGGCTCATCTTCCGGCGCGATATCATTAATGCTATTGTGACTGGCCATAGGGTTTTCTTGGCAGGAAATACTGGAGTGGGTTGCCATTACATTCGCCAGTGAAGCACATTTTGTCAGACTCTGCCGTGACCTGTCTATCTTGGGTGGCCCTACACAGCAGAGCTCACGACTTCATCGAGGTTTGCAAGCCCCTCCGCCATGACAAGGCAGGGATCCATGAAGGGCGTAACAGTAACAGAAGCGACATCAATCCCACCTGCTACTTGACATCTGCCCGCAAAAGCTTTACCGATGTTAGTTAGCGCAGATGAGAGTTAGCGCCTGTCCCGCCTTCATTCCGTGTGTGTCTTTCGAGCGCTTGTTCCCTTATCAACAGCTATGCACCATCTTGCCCAAGTTCAAGTTATGTGAAATTATACAAGATGGTGCTTATCTTATGGACAGAAACGGGCGTAACTTAAGGTACAAAAGCTGCCTACAAACATGCTGTGCACAAATGCAATCAGGTGCACAAATGCTGTGCACAAATGCAGGTGGGCTCGGCGGCTGTGCCACGTCACAGTTATCGAATCCTTTCCTGTTCATCATGCAGGTGCCATTCCGTGCCTTTGTCTGCCTTCTCTTGCCTGCCTTTCTTGAGTTCCCGTGGATTCCGGACACCTGCCTGCCTTCAACCAAGCTTTCTTGGCCCCCTGTCAACATTTCCACCAACGCCTCATCCAGTTCGCCACATCGTAATGCCTGTGCCCTCGAGACTGATTGAAAAGCGTCATCGACAACGACGTCACTCGCCAACTCACCTTTAAAAGAACTGCAATCACATTCGACAATCTGTGGGCTCGGCGGCTGTGCCACGGCACAGTTATCGAATCCTTTCCTGTTCATCATGCAGGTGCCATTCCGTGCCTTTGTCTGCCTTCTTTTGCCTGCCTTTCTTGAAGTCCCGTGGATTCTGGACACCTGCCTGTCTTCAACCGGGCTTTCTTGGCCCCCTGTCAACATTTCCACCAGCGCCACATCAGAATGCCTGTGCCCTTGACACTGATTGGAAAGCACTATCGACAATGACGTCACTCGCCAACTCACCTTTAAAAGAACTGCAATCATCTTCGACAATCTGTGGGCTCGGCGGCTGTGCCACGGCACAGTTATCGAATACTTTCCTGTTCATCATGCAGGTGCCATTCCGTGCCTTTGTCTGCCTTCTCTTGCCTGCCTTTCTTGAGGTCCCGTGGATTCCGGTCACCTGCCTGCCTTCAACCGGGCTTTCTTGGCCCCCTGTCAACATTTCCACCAACGTCTCATCTAGTTCGCCACATCGGAATGCCTGTGCCCTTCGACACTGATTGGAAAGCGCCATCGACAATGACGTCACTTGCCAACTCACCTTTAAAAGAACTGCAATCACCTTCGACAATCTGTGGGCTCGGCGGCTGTGCTACGGCACAGTTATCGAATCCTTTCCTGTTCATCATGCAGGTTAGTGAATCAGAAAGTATTTTTGCAAAGACATCTAGTAATTATTTCCTTATACAGCTGCCGAGCCCGCAGTATTTGATTGTTGTCGCTGCTGAGTGCTTTCATGTTTCACGGTCTCTGTTACTACTTGCTGGTGATGTTGAAACGAACCCCGGTCCCGACAACTTGGATATCGCTCTGGCCGAATTGAAGAAGTTGTCTGACGGCCAGTCAAAGCTGCTAACGGATGTCCAAGATATAAGGACACAAATGGTTTCACTCGACAGTGCGATATATGACTTTTTTTTTTTTTTTAGTCGATATTTATTGCCTCAGGGCATCAGTAGGTTATGAGATGAAGGATGAATAAATGATTAAATGAATGGAAAAAGGTTGGCTGATTTTATGAAGTCCAGAAGTGAGCGATAATGAGGTCCCTGCGTCCAAGTGACGTATAAGGCAGGATTGGTTGCTGAAAGGCCAGCTATGCTCAGGTGCCGGATTCGTGTTGGCTTGAGTGCTGGGCAGTCCCACAGCAAGTGGTGGATGTCGGCCTCGACATCTTCGTTGTTACAGATCGGGCATCTTGGGCGAGGATATAAGTGTTGGAAGTATGACCACGTCCTAGTTACAGCTGGTGTAAGGGCAACACCGACCCGGATCCTCCTAAGCGCAACCTGCTCTGCACGGGTGAGACCGCGGGGAAGGGATATCGCACACGGAGGGATAAGAGCACGTGTGCAGCGCCGGAGGTGCTCCTTTCTTGACAAAAGGAGGGTAGCGTCATCGACTTCGAGAAGCCGTGGGATTGATGCGTCTTGGTTCACGAGGCGGGTTGCAAAATCAGCTTGACTTTGGGAAGGCAGCAGATCCCGTGGGACCCACTCAATGCGTATTGATTGTGGGATGCGCGCCGCAAGCTGGTGGATGTCCTGGCAAATTTTAGGGCAGCGGCTGACATGCCGGAGCAGACGTACTGCTTGAAGTGCGTCAGTGCGGATGACAACGTGGGCTGTAGGGAGCATGGTTATAGAAGTCACGGAGCAGAGTGCCTCCTGAACTGCCACAAGCTCAGCGCAGAAAGATGTAAGTGGTTCCGAAAGCTGAAACGTAGTTGTCTGATTCAGGCTAGGTCTCCGTGGACAGTAGATTGCCGTTTTGGCTTCGCAGCCTTGCAGGCTTCCATCTACGTACACTACTATGGAATCTTGAGGCAGGTTAGTATCTTGCTCTTCAAATCTCTGGCGTAGCAACGATGCAGAGTTGGCAGACGTCGGTCTGCGGATGTCAGTTGGCTTGTTGTCTCCTAACTGTATAAATTTCCAGGGAGGGAGAACTGGCGCAGGTGGCTGAAGAATAATGTGTGACGTTGCATACACCCTCAGTGCTTGCATGGAATGTGACAAAGTGGCCTTGAGTCTGCGAGCATCACGACGCTGCTGCACCAGTTCATCGATGGTGTTGAGCTGCGCATTTTCCTGTAACGCTACGACCGGTGTGATTCGTGGGAGGCATGTTATGGTCCTCATAGCTTCTCGATTTACGGTTTCAAGGCGATCCCATTGTGCCCTTGTAAGATGCTGGAACTGGGCCTGATAAACAATACGGGGCTGCAGAACCGCCCTCACTAACTGGCGTGCAACAGACGAGCCAGCGCCACCCGTTTTAGGTGCAATTCTTCTTATTAAACTTATAGTTTGAAGTGCTTGCTTTTTTGCCTGAGAGAGCCAAGCAGTCGCTGATCCTGATTGGTGAATTGTTAAGCCCAGAATTTTCAGGCTCGAACTTTCTTGTATTGGGGTGCCTGATAGAGAGAGACGAATTGGATTTGAGGCAAGTTTACGGCGTCCCCAGCGGTTTAAGTTAAAGTTAAAGTTAAATTGGTTCACAGGAAGGGAAAGGCGCAGTAACTGTCACACTTGCTCTGTGGACACCCGAACCGCGCCGTAAGGGAAGGGAGGAAGGTGGGAATGAAAGTGGAAAGAGAGAAAGAGGAGCCGTAGTGGAGGGCTACGGAGTAATTTCGACCACCTGGGGATCTTTAACGTGCGCTGACATCGCACAGCACACGACGCCTCTTCGTTTCGCCTCCATCGAAACGCAGCCGCCGTGGTCGGGTTCGAACCCGGGAACTCCGGCACAGTAGTCGGGCGTCTTACCACTGCACCACCCCGGCGGGGCGGTTTGCGACTGACGTGTATGAAGTTTTACACACAGAAAGTTGAAGGCCAATGGAGGATGCGTAATCAGAGGTTACGTCTAATGCTGACTGAAGGGCGGCCTCTTGAGTGAGAAGATCATGGTGAGTGCTCCATACCGTGATATCATCTGCGTACTGCAAAAACTTGATTTCAGGGATATCATGTAAGCGCCACGCCAATGGGATGAAAGTAATATTGAACAACGTCGGAGACAATACTGATCCCTGGGGCACGCCACGTAGTGAAACGAATGAACCAACAGTGCCACCGCTGAGGCGTATTGCAAATTTTCTTCCGTCCAAAAATGATGCGACAAAAGTGCGTACTCTCGGAGGGAGATGAAGCATGTCAATGGCATTCAGGATTGCAGCATGACTGATGTTGTCATATGCCTTTTCAACATCCATTGCTAATATGGTACGTACATTGCGGCTGCGGGTAGATGATAGAACTGCTGATGCCAAGACAGCCAACCCGTCCTCTGTACCTATGTATGGACGAAATCCAATTTGAGCAGGGTGATAAAAACCGTGCTGTTCAAGCCACCAAGAAAGTCGTGTGGCTAGCATTTTCTCTGCGAGCTTGCAAAGCGTTGATGTTAAGGAGATTGGTCGTAAGTTGGCGAGGTCCGTTGGAGGCTTCCCAGGTTTGGGAATAGGGATCACGACAGCGGTTTTCCAGCTCTCGGGTACGACCCCATCAAGCCACACTTTGTTTATGGTGTCTAGTAGTTGAGGAAGTGCAGCAGTACTGAGGTTCTTATAAACCTCATACTGAATTTTGTGCAGGCCGGGCGCTGTTTTCCGTTTCGCATCGTCAATTGCAGCCAGCAGCTCGCACATCGAAAAGGGGCTCGCAATTCCATCAGCGTCGGCAGCAGATGGTAGTTTCCATGCGTCTGCAGGGATACCTGCCAAATTAAGGTTTACAGCTGAAGGAGGCAGTATATTGTATTTTGGGAAAAATTTTCGAGCAGTTTCTTTGGCGAAATCGCCCGGTGACAGATTAGCCGCAAAGCATGCTGTTGCTGCTGCGTCAGTAGAACGACGACCTTGTTCCATTGCACGAAACGTTCGCCAGAGTGAGGCATTCGATGATTTATCAGAAAATTGTTCACACCATGCATGCCACTGGCGTCGCGAGAGATCGCATTCATATCTCCGAGCCTTCGCGGTAATATAATTCAGTCGTGTACGTGCCTGCCCCGAAGTAGGGTCTCGCGTAGCAGCCAGCTCAGCTTGATATATGACTTCAATAATCGCCTCACTGAACTTGAACAACATTGTCAGGCTCTGCCTACAATTCATTCAGATCTAGAAACAGTGCAAACAATATCTGACCAGACTGCTCGCTTGGCTCACGACTTAGAACTTCGCCTCGATGATTGTGGAAACCGCTTGCGCCGGAATAATCTCATTTATTATGGTCTACCCGATCCATCTCCCCGTGAATCATTCGCTGAATCCGAAAAGCTTGTCATTGATCACTGCCTGGAACACCTGTATATAGCTTTAGATAGCAAAGACATCGAACGCGCCCACCGTCTCGGCCGTCATGACTCAAATCATCAACGCCCTATCATTGTGAGATTCATATCATCCAAGACCAAAGACAACATTCTTTACAACGGGCTTAGATTTAAGGGAACGGACTTTAGCGTTGGTGAAGATTGTTCCCGCCGCGTTCAAAATATTCGCAAGCAATTGGTTGCATTCGCAAAAGAAAAGTCTGCAAAATTTTCTCTCCACTCGACGCTTCACATCGGTTCCAAACGGTATTTCTTTGACGAGATATCGCAATCTGTTTAAGATATCGTCCGACATCAGAATGAAATCGAATAGCAGGTATCTCTTCATAGCCAGTATTCACGTTCCCATCATTCAGCTTCGCACCCCCGAACCAACTTGCAGAGTAATCTTGGTAATCTTTACAAATATACGCAGCTTCATTCCAAAACGCCGGCTTGTGTCTAACTTCATTTCATCGTCAGACAGCAACATACTTGTTCTAACTGAGACATGGCTCAATATTAACATCAGCGATTCTGAAGTTTTACAAGACCTGCCGAACTATCGCCTTTTTCGCACAGACCGTGAAGGTTCTCGAAGGGGAGGTGTTATGATTGCCATTAATCAAGAACTACCATTTACTCTTGTCTATGTTACATCCGATCTAGAAATGTTATGGCTAATATACCGCAATGCACCGATAAGAATACTAATTGGTGCCTGTTACTGACCACTCCATAATAGCCCTGACTTTCCACGTAAACTTAACAACGTTCTGTTAGAGCTCACAACCAGATATTCCAACGATTATTCTTTTTGGTGACTTTAACTACCTTCTATTAACTGGTGTCATGAAGCTCATGCTACCATAGCTCGGGAACCTTGTGAATTTGTCGACGTGTGTCTTAACTTTAATCTTTCACAATTATTAACTCAACAAACACGCTTCACTGACACATCGGAAAACATTCTTGATCTGATTTTGTCCAATAACCCCGAATCTTTAACTTCTATTACTTATCTGAGAGAAATCAGCGATCACAAAGATCACAAAGCAGTTCACGCAACATTTAATATTTCCCCCGAAAAAAGAAAGGTAGCCAAAAAAACAACAAGGTTTTACGACAAAGCTGACTACATAGCAATAAATAATGAACTACTCACCCGTTTTTCCGATTTCGAACAACACTTCCATCAACACACGGTCCACAAAAATTGGTCTATCTTAAAGGATAAAGTTAATCATCTAACCAACAAATATATCCCCACGTGCAATATCAAAGCTGATAACCAAAAGCCTTGGTTTAACAAGACATTGAAACGACTAAAAAATAAAAAGCAACGGTTCTTCCGTGCAGTGAAGCTTAGGCCGAGCGCCGCTGCTTGGGAAAAATATTACGCAACTGAAGTTAAATATTTGACAGTGATAAAAAGCGCAAAACGTTCCTACTTCCATACCATCTTACCGAAAATCTCTTACCAGTAATCTTACCAGTAATTCAAGGAAATTTTGGCAACTGGTAAACTCGCAACAATCACGCGATATCACCCTTACTAACGACAACGGCGAAGTTGTCAATGATACAGAGTGTGCCTTTTTGTTCAACGCAGCATTTTCATCTGTCTTTACGGTTGAGCGTGATGAACCATTGCCCTCTCTACCTTCTACTACCGAATTGGAGATGCCATCATTTTTCATCCAAACGGCATTTCGAATATGATAAACTAAAAAATTCATCATCAGCTGGAACCGACGAAATTACTTCAAAGTTTCTCAAGAACACCAAAGATGTTTCTTCTAAATTTTTATGCTTGTTGTTTTCGCAGTCTCTTACCACAGGTATCATCCTGGATGAATGGAAGGTAGGGAACGTCGTTCTTGTATTCAAATCAGGTAACAAGAATTCACCCCTCAACTACCGCCCCATTTCGCTAACTAGCATCCCTTGTAAACTCATGGAGCACTTAATATACTCTCAAATAATGCAGCACCTTGATTCCATGCATTTTTTCTTTCCATCCCAACATGGATTTCGAAAGGGTCATTCATGCGAGACGCAACTTGCTACATTCATTCACGATCTTCATTCTAATCTCGACGCTAACATACAGACTGATGCCATCTTCTTAGACTTCCCCAAAGCATTCGATAAAGTTCCTCATAAACGCCTACTATTAAAGCTTTCCTGACTTCACTTACACCCAGACGTTATTTTATGGGTACGTGAATTCCTCACACATTGCTCAGTCTGTTATCGTTAATAACTGCTCCTCTAACCGTATACCAGTCACTTCAGGCATTGCATAAGGAACTGTTCTTGGCCCCCTCTTATTCCTAGTTTACATTAATGATTTACCACACAATCTATCCTGTAGAGTCCGTCTATTCGCCGACGATTGCGTTATTTATGCCACAGTTACTAATGCTAATGACCAAGAATTCCTTCGGGAGAACCTTAACCGAATTCAGTTTAGTTCAGTCGTTCAGTCGTGTCCGACTCTTCGTGACCCTATGGACCATGTCACGCCACGCTTTCCGGTCTCTCACTATCTTCCTAACATCACATAACTTCATCTGCAGTGCCTCGAGGATGCCATTTAACCACCGCGTTCGCTGCCTACCCCTTCTCCGGCGACCCTCAACCTTTCCCAACATCAAATCTTTCCTCCAGCGACTCCTCTTTTCTCATCAGATGACCAAAGTAGCTGAGCTTTAAGTTTAAGTAACCGAACTCAAGCTTGGTGTAATAGCTGGTTGACGACCCTTAACCCGACTAAATGCAAGCTTATGTCTTTTCATCGCCGTCGAAGCCCGTATTTATCGACATATACAATTTCTGGTCTTTCTGTCCAACTTGTTCCATCGTATACACATCTAGGCATTACTACCAGCAGTCATCTGTCATGGCACGAGCATGTAACAAATCTAATCTCAACTGCGAATAAAAAACTAGGCTTTCTTAACTCTTTTGGGACCGCCCGAAGAAGGCAATTGTGATACAACTTGGAAAATATTTTTTTATTCAATGACATTTTCTGCTAGCTTGTTGTAACATATATTGTTATGCAGCTAAATGAACGCACTTTCACGAGAAAAAAATTGAGATGCCTTAAAAATATACATGATATCACAAAAAAATCTCAAAATATAACTTTTCTTCTTAAAAAAACATAAAAAAGAAGGAAATTCTTGAGTACGGAAATAAAAAAGAGTAATAAAAATATTTCAGAATATACAAAATGTGATACAATGCCTCTTTTCTAACTTCAAGACAAAAAAAAGTGGGAGGCTTATGTACAACATTTTTTTTGTGTGTGCTTTCTTGCACCACTTGCGCGGCCTGACGCGAGGTTGACGCCATGGTTCTCAATCTGCGCCGCCGCCGCGCCAAAGATTAAAATCTCTCCCGCGTCGCCGCCTGCCGTGAAAAAGGCAAACTACACCAAAACCGAAAGTTTAGATACTAGACTACTCACTAGATGGCGACACGTGTTCCAATGAGCGGATATTTGAGCTTGAGAGCGCGCGCGATTTGATCGTGCATTTTTACACGATGGCCTATGGCGCGGTCCCGAAAGAGTTAAACGTCACGCTCCTCAAGATGTAAAGTTACTTTCCTACAAATCATTAATCCGGTCGAAACTTGAGTACGCATCCGCAATTTGGAATCCCCCGCAAGCATACCTCAATAAATCTTTAGGAGCTGTACAAAACAGAGCTGCCCGTTTTATTCATCGCTCCTATTCGTACGATATCTGCGTCTCATCTTTCAAACAGCAATCACAATTACCAAGCCTCTCCGTCCGTCGTCACATTTCTAGCCTGTGCTTATATCACAAATTTTACTTTTCCGATCTGAAAAAAGAGTCGTACATCTGCGCGCCTCCATCACGCACATCTCATCGCATCGTTCATCCGTTTAAAAGTCACGCCAATGTGCTCGTACAACTACTTTTTCAAAGTCATTCTTCCTCCTTAACAGCAAGTCAATGGAACGACCTTCCCCACGAAATTGCAGCCATCACCTGCCCTTCCACCTTCCTAGGCAAAGTCACATCGCACTTGTCATCATGAAAATGCCTTAAGCACTTATGTTAACCCCACCCCTTATGTAATAACCCCAAAAAGGGGGTCTTTAAGGAAATAAAAATGAAAATGAAATGAAATGAAATATTCAGCACTCCCTTCGCTGCCGCTCAGGCCAAAGTAGGCCATACTTCACTGCTAGGAAAAAAAAAGGGAAGCAAGCATGCATATTGCTCTGTGCTTTGCTGAGGGCAGCTCCAAGCTATCACTAGTTTGAAACCGTGTTGTCTACGTTAGCTATGATGGACAGTAATATACGTGCGCAAAAAGACGAGACAAAGAGGAGAAGTGGACAGCGATGGCGCAGAACTGACAACTGATTTAATCGAACGGAAGAGCATATATATGTACACACACTTGTTGTACCCACATGCGCATAGTCAAAATTTATAAAAATATATATTTTTGTCCACTTGTCCACTTTTCCTCTTTGTCTCGCCTTTTTGCGCACGTATATTACTGTCCATCATGGTTCACCAACTCGCCCAATCAGCCGTTCTTCTATGTCAGCTAGTCTGCTCGCCCCTCCTTTCATCTTTGGCATGCCATTGTGGTCTCGGTGCAAAATAAGACGACAGCCTCAGCACGCCTGCCAAGCATGCACAGTTCTTCCTGGCAGCAGGACTGAATGCCGGCGGTTAACTGTCCCGTTCCCGCCTGGCTCAGCGGGTCCTGCCAAATATATTTGTGGAGACCCGACAACGAATGTGTCTGTGGTTCATCTCCACAAATTCTTTCCGCACTGTTAAAAAAACAAAAACAAAATTGGTGGTGGCTTAGCTTGGTTAAGCCTGGATATCAGAAGCGAAAAGGTTCGGTGATGCCATGGCTTAGCAAGGTTGACGACTGGGCACGTTGGTATGGGTTCATACTTAACCAGCCTGTCCTCCTCTTTGCTGTGTCTCGTCTTTTGGCTGGTTAAGTATGAAGCCATGGCTTAGCTTGTGGTTCCTTGGCATAGTTGGCCATACACTTTCAAATGGATTGTCTGGGAACTCACGAGTAGCATAGCCACTCACTCGAGTGTCAAGGTCCACTTTTCGCAAACGGTTAATCTCATCGTCACATCCACTGTTCTTGTCAGCAGTAAAACATGCCCGTCTTGCTGCGTCCCTCATATGTCTCTTTTCCAACCGCTCGGCACGCTGTTCTTCACTTTCCTCGTCCCGCCTCCTCCTCTTGTTTTCATTCCGCTGTGCAGCAGTGGCTTCGGCCTGAGCAGCAGCACCCGACGCCTCGTCTCCTGTCATTCTTCGTCTACTCTTTCTTGGCATACGGTGTCACGGTGCTACGCCGATGGCTTGAAAACCTAGTGCAGTGCATCATTCTTCTTCTTAATCTTCTCCTGTGACATCATGTGGTTTGCGCATGCACAGCTGTGGCTTGACTTGACTAGCCTAGTGAAGCTTTTCGCTTCAAAAAAAGAAGCTTGCGTGCTGCTGTGTCCTTCGCTCGCAGGACGGCTAGATCCTTCCCCTCCTCCAGCTCGAAGCCGCACTCCGACGGCCAAGCACCTCTTTTCATCCTTTGCGGGCATTGCACTTCAAGACATCTTGCAGCCACCACTGTCTCACTCCCTCCAGTGGAATGAAAGAAGCAAACAGGACACGCGCGGCTCCGATTCGCGCATGCACGCATGCAGCCATACTGAATTCGATTGGATTAGCTGGGTGGGCGGCTCGCATGCTCTGAGGCTGGCATCAGTGCACATTCAATTTTCAGTAAACTTTTGACGTTATTAATGGCCGTTAACACTGATGACAACCTTTTATTGTAAATTGCAGAATATGATTAATAATTAACTTTTTCTTGGGAATTATTCGTCTATGCTCATTATCATCAGCAGCTAAATTTTTGAGCCTCTTCGCTCGTCAGAGAATTTTAACTAAAATAATCAGGCAAAAGCTGGTAAAGGCAGGGATTTTGAAAATAGTTTGCTAGGCTCCCTGAAAGAGCAAAGGTCTATGTAAATGTAAATTAAGTGCACATGCTGGTCAATATAGGTGCAGGTTAGTATATTTTAAGATGGTGACCAGCTTCAGTATAGTTCTAGTATCTTGAGTGCTTAGGAAGGTATTTTGAAAGGAAAAGGAACAACATAACAGAGGGTAAATATAAAGGATATAAAAAACTGCTTTCAGTACCGTTTTTTAAAGCTTCAGTTAGTCGGGCAGGCTGGCGGTTTCTTTGTCTTGGAGTTAGACTGTGGACCTAACTGCCTGAATATAGAAGTGCTTTCAGGATTGAGATGCATGTCTTGGATTAAATCAGGCCTGCTTCTTTTTGCAAAAAGAATAAACTTGCGCAATAGACAGAAGAAGAAGGCTCTTCTACCTATTGCGTAAGTTTATTCCTTTTGCTAATATGAACCAACTCGCCCAGAAAAAAGTGCTTATTGCTTCTTTTCCTTTTCAAATTTCCACCCTTGCCAGTAGCAGCCTCAGCTGACTGAAGATAGTGCCGATAGCATTGTCTCCCTGGCGTGACTTGATGGAGATATCTCCTGGCTTGATTGTTCCTGATTGCAGTGACAAGAAGCTAGCTGCTGCTTTCTGCCTCTATCACCTTTGCCTGATAAGGCTTCCGCTGCAGTCCAGCCTGGCATTCACGACCATGGCAGCAGGAGGTGAGTGGCTGCATCCTAAGTGCAGAAAAAGGGAGCATTAATGGCTGCGTGTTCCCCTCTGAGCACCAAGCCAAACCTGGGTGCAATTCCATTGTCATCTTGACATTGCACAGCCTGCATGTGTTTTCACTGGCAATGCCCGTTTCCTGTTAAAGGAGTTCCACCTATATGCTGCTTCCTACGATAAGCACTGCTAGTCTGATATGCAGCTGTCATTATTTGCCACTTTTTAGGGTGGCATTGAGTCAGTTCTATTATAAATGTGCTGCACCATTGGCTACAGTATAATAATAAATAATAAAAATTTAATATTTCTTTTTTCCAGCACAAATGCAGGCCTGCCAAAGCCTCCGAAGGCTTGAATGGCAGTGCCTGGCAGTAGACAGCATATAAGCCATGCACCGAGCAGACATGTAAAAGAAAAAAAAGCAACAAAAAAAAAACAATAAGAGAAGAAAATGGATTCAAAAGAGTGAACGCAAAAATATATATACACATGCCAGGTGAGAAATCATGTAAAAACATAAGTAACAAAACTGTGTACTGGAACTAACATCTTAATTTCACAAGACAATCCTTCACTATCTTTTTGGAATTAGCAGAAAACATTTCTTTAGGTAACCGGTTAAGAACAGAGGGAACATAATGTTTTCGAAGACGCTCGCCATAGTGTGTACGCACTCTAGGCATGAGAAAACGATCGTGACTTCGCAGATCTTTCGCAGGAACATAAGGTGTGCAAAAAACATTTGACCAGGTGTGTCTAAAAACTATTGCTTCAGAAAATAGATGAAAAAAGTCGGGCATATGTAAAAGTTCAAAAACGTTACTATGTTCGTCACGTGACCTACCATGTAATACTGATTTAAGGGCGGATTTCAGTAAACTGTTCACTTTCTTTCGCCAAAAGGCAGAGCAGAAATAAAAGCAGCAAATACCATGGCGTAACACACTGTAGGCTATGAAAAAGAAGTTCACTTGTCGCAACGTTGGCTCATCTGCGAACTGAGGCGTACCCCATTTACCCTTGTTCAATTCTTTTTCATACCGTGCAAACCATCTTCTTCCTTTCGTTCTACCTGGACACTGTAGGCTAAGGCGTATACTATTTGCATGCATACATTCATAGGGCAAAGGGACTTGACAGAGTGCAGCAAACACGCAACTTTCCGGAGCTGAAAACATACAAAAGACAAATGAGTATTCCAAGACATGTTGGAATCAAAGCAAAGTATTTGACGGTTGACATAGGCATAATTGATGTACACTTGCAATGAACACAATTAGGTAGGCAGCAGCAGATGTACCCTTGGCCACACTCATCCGTGTCTACATTGCCTGCTTTGCTTGCTCTGGTGTGAATTTGCTTTGCAGTGTTGTATTTATGTAAATTAATTTCTGATGCTGATCGGACCAGCATTCTGTGCTGCTTGTACTTGTGGTGAGACAATAGATGACATGCGAGATGCGAAGCACGATGTCTTAGCTCAGTCAGCAAAACGAAACCCTACGCTGGGTGAACACTGTGTGTGAAAAATGAAATCTTGGCCCGTATTCAGAGTTTGCGTCCTTATCGAAGTGTCGCTATCTCACATGACCTCGAGTCATCTGATTGGTGAAAACTCCGAGGCAACATTATGTTCCGGCGTTTTCACCAATCAGATGATTCGAGGTCACGTGAGATAGCGACACTTCGATAACGACGCAAACTCAAAATACGGGCCCTGGATGCAATGTTGCACTATGCTGAGCACTCTGAGAATGCTACAATGTGTGCGGGGACCAACCAACTTTCTTTTTTTACTGAGCACTTGTTCACCAAACCCATTGTGGACTATCCTGTGTAAACACGCCATCCAATGAACAGCGTTTACTTCCAGCTCTGATTTTCCACAAACCTTTGCAGGCTTTTTGCGTTAAAGATATGATACAAAATATGCCATTTTTTTGTAAGCAAAAGAGAAGCCAACTTGCATGTTAATTCTCTGGCAGAGAATTTTGCGTAACACACTGAAACATTATCTTTTTTTCGTCTTTCAGCCTGCTTACGCCAGAGCTGCTCAAGATTGCAGTTTGGCCGCAAAGAAAATTTTCCATTAATTTACTGTCAAATCAGCCATACACTTTCAATGCACTTCAGCACTCCAGCCACAAATCTTCATTGGTCAAGTTGTTAGCTAATAAACGCAGCACGCCTGCTTCTTAGTTCGCTACATGACTGGTGCAAAGAAACTGATGTTCGGCATTTAATTTTTTCAGGGGTTTATGAAATCGCTATTCACTCAGTTCAAGTTCGTTCACAAAATGGTTTATGGGTTGTTTTATTGTGTTGGACTCGAGAAACTCGTTTCAAAGTATGACAGTATGCTGAGAACACTTCCAGCCGTCCAGTCTTATAATTGTTGCGGCAAGCGGCAACGACTTGCTCTGCAACAAAACTGTACCCACTTTGTGCAACCCTGGTAGCCAACAAATTAAATCTAGGCAGCCATCAAATCATGCAAGATTCACATCTAGCTGCACACTTGGCTTAGCCCAAACAGCAACTGCAATATGCTTATTTGTTCAGCGTGCTTTTCTTGGTATTAGGAGAGGTTGCTACTATACCACAACTAGGAGTTAAAGAAGCAACTGCGACATTGCTTGCAATATTGTAAATAATGCCCACCTGACTCTAGAATTCAGCTAAACAGCAAAAACCAACGCAGAAAACTCCCTGGTCTTTGTAACTGTGACGCTGGAAAGCCTGCGTGCATTGCACATAGTACTTAAAGGGATATTAGCACCATACAGCTGACCAAGGCCAATCTTACTGCAGTACATACGGCCCCACACATGAAAGTTTCTCCATCCAACATGTGTGACCACAGCATAAAATAACCGCTCACTGCTTTACTAGAATGTTGGTCCACTTGAGCAGTGTCTAAATGCACTCATTAAAAAGACAGTGGTAGACTTTATTATGCTATAATTGTGTCCATTCCTGCCATTGTCAATGCAAAACGTCTAGCAAAACCGAAGACATGATTGAAAATAAGCGTGCTGGCACTCAATAAAGGACCTGCAGTCGGCGAAAGATGAGCAGTACAGACAGTTCTGCGGCTCAAATATGGCTGTTAAGATTCTTATTGAAATATTCGTGACAGTTTCTTGGGTATCAAGAAAGCACGCACAACTGACAACATGCTGACGACACGACCACTTGACTGAGCCAAGATGGAAACCAGAAATTGCGGCCGTGGTGTTGCCAGACCACCAAGCAGTTTTGCATGTCGTCTATTTAGCGGGGACAGGCAAGTTTATTGAGCATCTTGTTTGCAGGAAGAGAACAAACAGGACTGCATACCTTACTTTGAAGAGGCGCAGTTTCTGGAGCAGAGTGCAAATCTGGGCCAGTTTGTGCATGGTTACGAGAAAAACCAGTCAAAGAAACTAGGAATGAGAAGAGAGAAATGCACTATCAACTGCGCTTTATTTAAGGGGGGAGGCTACTCTTAGAGAAATTTTTTTTGTTTCTGCACCAAACTTAATCAAAATGCACACCCTTTACTATTTTTTCGAGCCGATTTCAAAAATGTGATTGCTTTTAAGATACGTTAACTAGTTCTCAGGATACACTTAATTAGCTCCTTATAATTACCATGAACAATGGGGGAAAAAGGACCTTATAAAGGGTTACAAATGGCACATGGTTAGATTCTAGAAAGAAAGAGGGATGCAATGTTGGAAGCAGTTTTTTCCTTTTATCATTATAAGAGATTTTAAAAGACACTGAAACTCAAGGTACAAATCGTGCCTAACATGCAATCAAGAACTAGAGCATTTAAAAAAAATTCTGAAACATAATTAAAAATTATGCTTCCAACATTGCATAGCCTACACAACTAGCTACGTGCTAAAAAAAGAATTATGGTTCTATCTGCCATAGATGTCGAGATATGCTAGTTTGGGATCTGCTGAGTGTCCAAAATTTTCATTTTGAGAAAAACAACAAAAACAAAGAAAGTGCTGTTTATGGAAAAATGCATCAAATTTATTCACATATTGGTATTGCCGGGTGCTTAATACCCCCCTGGGATATAGTCAGTCTGACTACAGTCATTGAAATGGCGCTTTCTCAGCGTGCGCTGCAGAGTTTCCGCCGACTTGCGCTTCTGTATAGATGCAGTTTTCCGTTGATCATCTTTCTCGTGCATCCGCTTGCGTGTCTGGGGGCTAGGCATTAGGCTGAGCTCTTGCAGTATACGAGCAGCAGTCCTTTCACTACCGGCATTGAATTTCATCACAGCTTCAGCCACAGTAGCCTGAACGGTGAAGAGAGAAGCATGCCGTTCCTTTCGGGCAAGTGCCCATATCATTGCATGCAAACTCTCATTGTTGTTTTGAGTCTTGCCTCGTTGGCAGCGTTCCAGCAGCCTCCTGTCTGAAAGCCTTTCGTATATAGGCAGTAAGGCACTGCAGACATAGGATGGCAAATTGTATCGGTGATGTGGCATAGCTTCACCTCTAGCCTCTGCCGCATTTTGCCGGCACCAAGAATCAGGCCCTGTTGGACATAGGCTGTGGTTGTAAGTAGAGTCGTTCGATGTCACATGATGGTAGGTAGCCATCACAGCTTTGTGAGTGGCCTCCACATCACCTATGTGTGATTTGAGCGCCCATGAATAATAGGAGCTCATTCTGGTGATCAAATCTTGGGTGAGTTTGCCTCTTCCACCAAATGGTTCTCCAGCAGGACCCTTCTGCCTGGTGACCAGATTGCGCAGCGCAGTGCCCATGCGTTTTTGCACGTGATTTACGCAATCTTCTTTCTGAATATCAATGTAACCGTACACTTCCGCTTCTTTCAAAGCAGGGAACGTGCGGCTGTCCCCGTCCGAGAGCATTGTGGTATAACGGAGGTTATGCTGCTGTAGTGACCGCTGGAATAGGATCAGGGCAGCCTCAACCTCCATTTCACCAGCCTTTTTGCTCGTATTTTTTTGGCAGATATGGCTCTGCTTCCAGGCTGGGTATGTGGGGTCGTCTTCTTTCGGGCCCCGTTCACACGCGGCGCAGAAGTTGCTCAGCACAACGAAGTCGAGAACAAGTCCCGTGAACAGTTCAATGACAGTTCCGATGCCAACGTGCGAGGAGTGTCCACGTGTCATCCAGGAACCGTCGAATGAGACCGCGATGTTGCGTGGATGCCCAATATTTAGCTCTGCGTAAACTTCCTGAACTGCTCGCGCACAGTCGGAAGTCAACTTATGGGCTGCGCGATCCACTGCTGGCGTCAACTTCGTCTTGACGTACTTTTGCCAAGTTCTTGCGTGCAGACCGCGGTGCGATATATTCATTGTCGAAAATATATCATTCAGCGCCGCACGTTGATTTCCGGTCGACTGCATCGCACGCGCGGCGAGAATGTTAACCACGAACGGACTCACTGTCCGGTCGGTCTTCACGCGCGGCGAGCTCCATCGCGATGAAATGTCTCCACAGTTCGTGCACACCAGATTCAGTTTGGCGGCAAGGCCGTATTCCCTTTCGGATTTGTCGATGTTTACGTCGCCGTCGCACACTTTGCACTTCACAGACGCCAGCATTTCGTTCACTAACTTCAAGCTTACAATCGTGAAGGTTGTGTCGCTAAGAGGGGCGATCGTGGCGTCAATTCTGTCGATGATCTCAGTCTTGCGCTCCGTTGCTGCAGCCGCTGCCATCTGTTGAATCTTCTCTTGGGCCTTCCTGTCCCTTTCTTGTATGTCACAAGTTTCTAGCATCGGAGTATCGCGACGAACGCGACCGCTGTCCGAAGAGGTTTCCGCAGTCGGCGCCGCCGTTAGGCCTATCCGGGTCGGCACTTCCCGATCCGCTGGCGGAGGCATATCCAGGGCGGTCGAGGTTTCCACAGCTCTCGGGGTGTCCACGGCTCTCTTCATGTTGCTAATCAGCGATTTTTTTCGCTTCTTTCCGTACTTGTGAGAAACACGGAATTTCGGAGCCGACGTCGTTATCGTTGCAGGCCGCTCCACTCCGACGAACGCACTTTGGCAAGATGGCTACCGCTTGTGCGTCGCTGACGCTCCCAGCAGACGACGCGGGGCGCGTCAACCAATAGGATAGCGGGCTTCAGTCACGTGCACTGCCTAGCGAATAGTGTCGCGTGTTTCGGCTGGTCTTTGCCGGCATTTTCTCCCTCATCCAATACGCGCAAAAGAACAGCAATGGCGCGAAATTGAAAACGAAAAGCAGCTCTTTCAAATGAGACCAAGATGGCGCCGATCGCTTCAGTAGACGACGATAGCGTGCCGCGGAAAAAGAACTGTCCTTGCGCGAAAATTTCCTCAAAGCGAGCGCGGATATATGTTTTTCTACTCATTTTACAGTGTAAATATTGACTCTAGAGGTTAGAAAATTCACAGACTGGTAGTAAAACAGTTGCAGATTTCGAAAATTTTATTTCTGAGAAATCGATTTTTTCGCAATTTTTTCGTCCTAAAGAGCCGCCTCCCCCCTTAAGGAAACACCTTCCCAGCAAGGCTGACTTGACATGCGGACAACAACTGACTAATGCAAAAGATAGGCAGCAGGTCTATCGCCCTCGGGCCAAGAAAGCAAATTCTTTGTCAAGCAAGCGCTTGAAAATTGTGCTTACGCATGTAAAATCTCGTTACAAGAGACACTCGGTTATAAGAGACACTTGAAAATGGTCTGGTGGGTTTCCCTATGTTTGCCATGTTAACAACATTGCATACAAGAGACATGGTTACAACACGGGCCACCTGATTGACTGGGATTCCGCGCAGATACTTGAAAGGGAAAAACTGTTATCTACCCGCCTACTCAAGGAATCATTACACATCCAAATGACAAGCGATAAACAGGACGCGGGGAAATCTACCCGAGATGTACATGCACTTTGTACGCAACACTTTAACTTCATAAGCAACGGCCCATCTCGTTTCATTTCCATTGTGAACAAGGCACCCATAGCGGTGCTGAAACATCAATGTGTTTATGTTTAGTTTTTTCTTTTTCTTTTTCTGTTTCGTCTGTGACTTCGGCGAGTGCTGTTTTCGTCAACATGCTGAATTTTTCTTGCCGGAAGGGTTTCCGTCGAATCCTCAACTATGGTTACAAGATCCACTCGGTTACTAAGGACAAAGTTTGCAGGTCCCTTAAGTAATTTCTTCACCATTTATAACAGACACAACCCAGGTATGCTCATGCAATGCAGCTGACTCGTACCAACTCGTATGTGCGGCAGTTTTAATTTTCTTATCTAAATTCTGTTTCATATCAGTGTCCTTTTTTGTTGCAATATGTCAGGAACAGAGAAGGAGTGCCTCCTCTTGACTGAAAAGTCAAAATGTCCCTGTTGTTTCAGTTGCACACAGGAATGTGATGAGTGGCTGAAACAATAAGAACATTTTGAATTTCCAGTCAAGAGGAGGCATTCCTTCTTAATTCCGGACATATTGCAACAAAGGACACTGATATGGAACAGAATTTAGTTAAGGGAATATAAACTGCCGCGCATACGAGTTGGTAAGAATTTTTGGTTACTAGAGACCTTGGTTACAAAAAACATCTTTTTCGGGTCCCTTGAGTATCTCTTGTAACAAGGTTTAACTGTATCACCAAACAACCTGATGTGGTATTTGGCATTCTTCTCGTGTTCTTCTTTGGTTCTGCCTGTACCAGGGATGCTAACATTGCCCAAAAGTGGGTAGCACCCACACTCACGGCAATGACAAGGCAACCCAGGAAAGTGTGCTGTTCGCTAAGCTGGTCATTGATACATTGCCAATGAAACCTTTCTGCAAGTAAGAGGAAACTCATAGATGATGCCCGTGGAACAGGCAGTGAAAAAGTGATGAATCGTACAAACAGGATTTTTTGACCTGCCTCGCGAAATACTTGAGCATAAACCCGAGAGCTTGCAAGGAGCAGCAAACACCAACTTTGACAACTACTACTAATATTTCCAGCGCAACAACAACGGCACAACAAACGACAGGACATATGTCCTGTCGTTTCTTTATCTGTGTGCCGTCGTTGTTGCGCTGGAAATATTAGTAGTAGCTATGCACCAACACGCCACCCTGTTTGACCGCAACCTTCTTGAAGTTGTGAGCTACCCTGTGCTGATATGGAATAACTGCAAAGCTTCCTTTATAGTGCCTAGAATATACTGGCTAGTGTGCCGAGGGCGCGCGCTCACGTGGCCGCCGCGGTGATGCCTTCCCGCCGCCACCGCGGGACGGCGCTACCAATAGCTAAGGTGCTATCGCTCCGCGTT
Source organism: Amblyomma maculatum (assembly GCF_055883805.1). Classification (NCBI taxonomy): domain Eukaryota; kingdom Metazoa; phylum Arthropoda; class Arachnida; order Ixodida; family Ixodidae; genus Amblyomma; species Amblyomma maculatum. The sequence goes on along the minus strand of NW_028146740.1, from coordinate 1,141,602 downwards.
CGCGGCCTTGGCAGCATTGGCGGCATATAGGTCCGGATAGCGCGCTGCGCTTTTCACTGCGAAACCTGTGTCTTGACGGTTTGAGCACACTTTTTGTCTAAAAACATTTTTATTGGAAAACAATCGTACCGTCCTAGCACTGTGAGGAGAAAATCTTACGCTGAAATAGCGCTCGAGGAAGCGTTTAACAGATTCTGTTGTGTTCAGTCTGCTAATTTCACTGTTTTATTCATTCTGCTGAACGGGAGAAGGTGTTAAGCAGAACACATATTTACTGCCTGATATCCAGCGAGACAATAAATTTGCAATAAACACCTAAAGTTGAAAACGATCGAGTCAGGGCCGGGTTTATTATTGCTCCTATAAAAAATTCCGATGGCGATATTATTTGATCTGGATCCAGTCGATTGCGATCCACGCATCGAGATCGCGGATGTAGGCTATCATATGCATCTTCCTCCTGAGGGAGCGCTCCATTCTCAATCGCGATCTATGCCCGAAACGGACCGACGATGATTGTTATTGCCCGTGTGACATAAGTATCAGAAAATACCCTTCATATCTTTGCACTGTTCATTAATTCAGCTTTGAATTTTATTTACTCTTCGGTCTTTTCTTATGGTTTATGGTATATTGATGCCGTATCAACAACCTTAGATATGCGGATGATACCACTTTAATGGCAGAAAGTGAAGTGGAACTCAAGAGACTTCTGATGCGCGTACAAGAAGAGAGTGAGAAATTTGGGCTTAAACTGAACATTAAAAAGACAAAGATCATGACGTCTTGCCCTATCAAGTCCTGGAGCATCAATGGACAAGAAGTGGAAGCTGTGACAGATTTTCTCTTCTTGGGCTCCAAGATTACCTCGGAAGGAGACTGCAGCCATGAAATTAGGAGACGCCTGCTTCTGGGAAAGAGAGCCATGGTTAGCCTTGACCGCCTAGTAAAGAGCAGAGACATTAGTCTGCCAACCAAGATCCGTATAACTCGTGCTATGGTCTTTCCATTTGTGATGTATGGATGCGAGAGTTGGACTGTGAAAAAGGCTGATCGCCGAAGAATTGATGCGTTTGAATTGTGGTGCTGGCGAAGACTCTTGAGAGTTCCTTGGACTGCCAGGAGATCAAATCAGTCGATATTGTCGACCATAAACCCTGACTGCTCATTGGAGGGTCAAATTCTAAAGTTCAAGCTCAGCTACTTTGGTCATCTGATGAGAAGAGAGGAGTCGCTGGAGAAAGATTTGATGTTGGGAAAGGTTGAGGGTCGCCGGAGAAGGGGTAGGCGGCGAACGCGATGGTTAGATGGCATCCACGAGGCACTGCAGATGAAGTTATGTGATGTTAGGAAGATAGTGAGAGACCGGAAAGCGTGGCGTGACATGGTCCATAGGGTCACGAAGAGTCGGACATGACTGAACGGACTGATATCGATGCCGCAGTCAAGGACGTCAATACGGGCCTTATGCTTTCGGATAGGTTACGTCGACGTTTCTGCCGTTAAGTTACACTTCAGCCATGCTTATTGCAAAGGTGATATATACAGGTTGCTGACGTTTCACTATAGTGTCGCATATATACTACAGGAAAGCAGGGCAATCTTGCTTTTTCTACCATGGCACGTGCATATGTTTTCAAACATCGCATGCGACAATAAACACAAGCAGTCTGAATCAGGCTGTTCGGTTTTTGTTCGTACTCTTTATTCATGTGTTTTATTAGGAAGACACTTGTTGCTTCATACATAAATAATTATTATGCGGGTATGCTTCCTCTTGTAACATAATGAAAGGCAAGAAACAAAAGTGGTGATTGTATCATTGGTTTTTTTTTTTTTTTACAAAGTCTACATTACAGCAAAATTTGAGCAAAAAGGCACAGCAACAATAAACAAGTAAAAATGTAGAAATGCACTGCTAAAGGTTTTAAACATAGGCCACAAATGACACCGCAATAGTTTTAAAGTAGTGTAGCGACCAAATTGTGGTGGCATTTTTTTTCCTGCTAATGATAGGCAAGGCATTCCTGTATAACAATTTCCACGTGATTTTTCGCCTACGACCGTTAAGTAATTCATAATTGATTTTACTTTCTTAATTCCGGTATCGGTTTCAGCAGCTGAGCGATTGTTGCGCGGTCACAATCAAGTCTAGATCACGCGCAGGATTTAAAAAAAAAACAAAAACAAACAAAAACAGCTCTATAATCTTTTACGCTTCACTTGTTCTGATCCCTATTCTTGAGGCAGGCTGGCTTTACCGTTGCAGCGATTTCAGATGACAGAGGAACGAATATATTCATATTTTTCTCATTCCTCACTTCACCTCGACTTGACTGACCGTCACAGCCATCGCTCGGCTGTTAAAACTGAAACCGAGACAGGCGAGAAAGAAAACGTTTATGAATTATACAGCGGTCGTAGGCGTATATCATGAGGTGGTTTGTGTCTTACGCATCATATATATAACACGTGTAACATCATATATAAAATAATTTATATAAAACACGAACCTAAAAATTAGGTGTCTGTACTGCTTTAATTAAAAAAAATATGTATTTGGTTGCTAGACATCCGACTGCTCCGCAACATTTTTAACGAACAAAACAAAATGAGGATAGAACAACGCATATGTACACACAAAATAAATAACTTGACACAAAAAGCACCCTACAGCCCTTCCGACAAAAAGCTTAAAATGCAAGTTGTTCATCAATGAAAATTCAGGGAGTGTACACGTTGAAAACTGTTCATACATAAGCGTGTCAATAAACCAATTAACAACATATTTGGAAACATATGACACTGCTTTTATGCAAAAAGAAATTTGCGGATATGCTCATACGCGCTATGACAGTAAAAAGGGTGGTTCATACAAGCTGCTAGATTGCTAAACCTGCGCCCTAGTCACGCTTTAGTCAAGACACACGACACATTTAATATTCAGAAAGAGAAAACATACTGCCTTTTTTAGTAGCAACCTAGTTGCAGTGTCGTAACTTAAGCAGTTTTTTCCTTTGCCTTTGTGCCTCTCTGTCTTTGTTGAGCCCTTTAACATAAAACCTAATCCTCAACAATACATAAAACTTTACAACTGAAAGCCTGGTTGCTTTCTCGTGTTCTGGGCAACCAAGCTTCGGCAAGGCTATTGAACGGAGCTCATTGCCAAAGTCAGCCAAGCTCTTTTCGTGCAGGGCGTGCTTACTGAAAAATGATGTAAATGCGTCCTCCATGCATATTATTGCTTTTGAGAGGGCGCGGCTAGGGTACACGAGACCACCGTTATCGAAATGAGCCGTGTACCAGTGGTTGGCATCCATGGTTGCCTCATTTTGTGTCGTACAGAGACAAGCAGCACAACTAGGGCAACAATTCTTGGCCACAGTCTTTCTAGCAACATAGCCAGCTACGTAATACGTCAAAGCGCTGTGGCTTTTCTTTTCTGTATAGCTGCAGTGGTCACTTTGAGACACAACTGAATCAATCATTTCTTCGGCCTCGTCAACCTTTCCTTTTTCTAGCAGTTCATCTATAGATGCCCATATAGTTTTGGGGGGAGTGTCTGTCAGTGACTTTCGGCTCAGCAACGAGTTCACAACGTCTGGTGCACAGTTTCCTCCCCTTGGTGATTTGGCGAGGTTGTAGAAAGCCATCAAATTTACGGTCACCAAAAACTGCGATACTATCGGGTGATCGTTACAGCCCGATGACTGCCTGATTATTCTAAAGAAGTTTTCAAGCTTGTCCTGGCTTAAACGACTTGTTAGAAGGTACTTGAAGCCTTCAGTTGAGCTTAGGTATGCTAGCAAGTCTAGCGTACTTTTAATTGTCACTCTTAATCCGGCAGCTGTGCTCTCAGGAAGAAATCCGCCGCCAGCAGGCTTGGCGCAGTCTTCCCATTTGTCCAAATATTCCAAGAATTCTTCCAGAAACTTTTCATTGCCACTCTTTGGCCTCAGTGCATTGTCGTTTGTCCTTGACGTCATTACGCGAATAAGCCTGTTTAGCCTACTCTTCTGTAGGGTGCACTGAGTGGTACACGGACGCCATTTTGTCTTTGTGGAGGACAATTCCTTTGATCACCTCATCCCCGAAAAGTTGGAAGGCAAGGTCTACTTTCATCTTTTCAAACGAATTCGGTTTTACATGTGCAAGCGTAATGCTTGGCATGGCCTTGAGCGTTACATGCTCGCAATCTGCTTTCCATGCAGCCTCAATTATGCCACAGTGGACATGTCCAGATGGTGTGATGTAACCCTTGGTGACAAAACCATTCCGGACATTCTTGATTAAGTGAGGAAAATCGGATACAAAATAAAGTTGCCTTTGATGGTCGACTGGATGCTTCGCGCTGCTCCTCAGCCGACGAGAAGATTCTGTTGCGAAAACATTACAGCCTGCTGTCATCATTGAATGAAACAGTTGGAAGTGGTTAAAATCGGTTTGACTAAGATTGGCGAGCGGTAGCTCTGTTTTGCTTGGTTTTGCTAAAATCACGCGTCCAGACATCATCACGCATGCATCACTCGATCTCTAACGTTACTGAGGATCAATCACCTGTCAAGGTGACTGATCCCCATAACGGTTCTCTCTCTGTCTGTCACTGTCAAGTGGCTTGTCATGTGGTCGTGCACCACTTTACCATAGCGTAACACACTGGGCGAGACATACCTAGACTGGCTCCCAGTCTGACCTCGACTCAGCTTCAATGCCACCAAGGAGCAGTGATTTTGAAACACATGCACGGAGAGGTCAAGGGGAACCATCTTTTTAAGAGTCAAGCACAAATTTACATTTATTGATTAGCAGCCGATGTGGAGGATACACTTCTATGAGGCAATACCGTAAACTTTCAAGCAGGTATCCACAACCGAGAAAACGCACCCCCTAACTCCTCTGCTAATTTCGTATTTACACGCCGTTCCGGGAAAGCGTCCTCCCCTCTCCCGCCCTGCACCTCCACGCGCGCTCCCTAACTTAACAAACTCCTATAACGCACCTCACCTAGGCAACACTTCCAGCCCCAAGAACCCAAGATGCCTATCCAATCTCCACTCTAAAACTATATCACAAACAAAAACTGCACCCAAACGGCACATGCACAAAGGCCGACAGCAGACGTCGGATGACCACCGCGAAAGAGACATCCGATATTATACATCCGATACGCGCGACCGAAAGGTCAGATGGCCACTGTACGTCTAGACGGGAGCTGGCGCCGACATAAAATCAAAAGTATATATAAAAGAAAAGGCTGAAAGGTTTAAACAGCGTGCCGACAGAAAGTGTCTGTGGGCGCCGATCACATTGCATCGGCGGCGGCGGCGGCGCAGCAAGAACACTCGGCAGCGGCGCGCCGACGTCCTGCCGCCAACTTCTAAGGCTGGCTGGCCCGATGAGAGAATAATAAAAATTTAAGTACATGTGCACTGCGCTCAATTTCTTTTTGGCGGGAAAATTTTGTCTTCGCAATCTTGATTGAGGCCATTTCGGTATAGTTTCGGAATCACGCGCCCGCCACTTTTCCGGTAATTTCGGAGCGGGAGGAGGGCTGGGGATGCGTTTGCTCGGAATTTTGCGGTATATCTACAAGAATCTCTACATACACCCAATACTTCATATTGTACTGCTGAGTCGCATTATGCATTATTCAATCAAGTAGATTCAAATTATAAGTAGGCATAAATGAAGACCTGCTTTTTGCTTATTGTGGTGAGTGATTTGCTTACCCTGTATTCCGAAAATACGCCACATGCTCCTGTTCCATGTGGCCCCGTCGCAGGTGATGGTGTCCACATAGAGGCCTGCCTGTTCTGCAAGAACAGTGCTCTCGATGATAATCTTCGCCAGTGTGGGCGCCTTGACATTGCCTCGTGAGGCAAATACACCCAAAACTTGTGTCCAGTTTCCTGAGGATAAAGTGTTTCAAAATGAGCTACTTTTAGAATACATTATAGGTAAAGATTAATCTTACCTGTGAAAGGTTGGAATAGCACTACCATGCCATAGTCGGCCAGAACACCTTTCTGATCATCGGTCGTGTGCTCACCAAGGTCTACAAAGCCTTCTATGTTCCCTAAAGAGAAAACAATCAAAAAGGTGCATTGACTTTAACTGCAAATACAGAATAAGCATCAAAGCAGAATTTGGTTGTGTAAACTTTCAACTAAAGTGCAAGCACATACGAATCTAATGTCCAAGATAATAAAAAGACTTACCCGCTGACTTCACGGTCAGGTGCTCCGAAAGCTTTATCTCATCAATCAGCAGGCCACCGCGGCAGCTGAAAGCATCCATATGCTTCGTTTTCTCCTTCAAAGCTGTGAAGATATTAGGATTTAGTCCAAATCCACCTTTAAACTGCTGCAGGTATTTCTGCAAGCAAGTACGTCCCGGCAAAATAAATATTTTGTCTTTCCGCAGATGCTCGTATAACTTTGGACTGCGCATTCTCATTAGGATGCATTCGACAATCCAGTTGTCGTCATATGCCATGCCTTTGACGGAGCTCCGTCGAGCAGCCTGAAAGCAAGTCCTAACAGCAAGCTGCTGTTTTTGGGGGAGGCGCTTAATTTTAGCTTCAACCGCAGACTCACTTAGCGCCTCATTTTGCGCCTTCATTAGAGCCACTTGCTTCTGCGCACCAGCCAGTTTTCTCTTTGCTCTTCTCAGCGCGCGAGAAATGTTGCTGCATTTTTTTGGCTGCTTGCATGATTGCTTCTTCTTCCTGCGCATCTTGTGTAAGCCTCCGTTGGTATTTGCATTGGGCGCAGCTATCCCCTTCAGTGTCGACGGTCGACACTTTTCCGCAAAATACGTCCCCATGAATGATATATGTTTTCCTGAATCAGGCCACATCCGGAACAAAGCCTAATTAGCTCTTCAGCTGTTGTTGTAAGTACGTGCTTGTTTTTTTCTTTTCCGAGAAAATACACTGTAGCGTCCACAGAGCGGCTTTCCGGCAACAAGCTTCCAAAAGTTACCATTTTTTCTATGTACAAAGTGGCAAAGTTATTTTTTTTCGGCTCGATAACGCGCGTAGGCTACAGAGCCAGCAGGTGCTTCGGTTAATTTGGTCCAAGTCACAGGAATGGAAATTGAGTCAAACGGATCCCGAGGTTCAAAGCTGCACGTCTGCTGCTGCGGGCATGGGTTCTCGCTCGGCTCTTCTGCTGCCGGCTCCTCGGAAGCATTGTCAAACATCCTTGACGGTCCGTGGCTGTCGTCTGCACCACTGGCATTACCGGCACTGCGTTTTTGTCGTTTAGCGGCCGGTTGGTCGCAGAGGTCCCTCAACTTCCTTTTCGATTTCATCTTAGGCAGAAGATGGTTCGGATAATGGTTGAATAGCGTTGGCACGGTTTCGGGCTTAGGCGTGGTCTATCTCTAGCGAGCTCGATGATGCCGTTCACCATCACATTGAACGTTCTCTCGATGTAGCTCTCCTCAAAATATTTTTCGCAGACAACACATGTTGAAGTCAACTTGCGGTCCTGTCTTTTAATCAGTCGCTTCCACTACGCAAGCTGCGCAGGGTCCGATGGCACACCGAACATAGAAACCTAGTCCTGATTCGAGCGGTAGCCACTCCGACAGAGCGACACGAAACATGTTTTTTCCCTGCCCTGATGCTTTATTTTTGGCATCATTAGTCGTTTCAAATATAATTCCCTTACATGAACTCAAGGACCGCACGACTAAAACAAAAGAACAGCGTAGACGCGACCAAAGTGCACCGAACCACTGAAGGCACGGCCAGCGCAACTGCGGCAAATCAAGCGCGGCCGCCGGCACCTTTACGATGAGCAGCGCCCCTGGCGGCCAAAGTTGGAAGGCGCGGCCACCTCCGCACACTAGCCAGTATAATTTAGTTCCTTGTTCAGCTGCGACCACGTCACTCAACCTTGCGTTTTCTTTCTTCATTCTCTGAAGCAGGGATTCAGCAAACGCTTTTCTCTAGTAAATCCTGCGGCTTTCAAACGTTGGTAGTGGTTCTCAAAACTAGTCTTCATAGCATGAACGCAGATTTTTACCTGTGCACAACGGAAACTGTTAGTAGCGATTCCCCTATTCACAATCTTGGAATGTGAGGACTCGAAAGGCTACAGTGACTTCTTGCTTCTAGGTGAAAACATCCAGCATAAATGGCCATCACTAAAAAAGTTCAGTTGAAGGTCTGAATACCTAATGGAATGGTTGCCAGGCAGTTCATGAGTGAAGTTAAGAGTGTGTGAGGAAGCTTTGAAAGCATCAGCAGCCGCAGGCATGGAGTCATTAGGTAAAAGCTCTAAAAATATAAAAAAAAATTGGTAACGTACCGAAAAACCCTGCACGCTCGCTTACCTACAAGGAAGCCTTGAAGTGAGTTTTCAAACTTGGCTAAAAAGATTTTTGTTATTCTGTTAAAGTAAAGTTGTTCGTTCTTGCCTTTCCTTTGTCTTGATAGCACAGCCTTTATTGCATCGAATCTTGAAACATCCTTTCTTTTGTGTAGCTGGCGTGTTTGTACAGTCCTAGACAAATCTCGGCAGAGGTGAGACTGAATCCATGTTTCCTCTTCAGTGTTGAAGGGGAAAACAACATTTACTCGTGCCACTTTCCTTAGGCATCACATGATGCGGTGGTTTGCAGCATAAGATAGTGTTTTTCCCCATTGGACTTTCTCGCAGAAGCTATGTTGAACTATGATGAAGATTGCTGCTGCCTGGCCTTGCAGTCAGCTTTCAGATGCTATTCGGTTTCTTTTTGAAGAACAGCAAAACAGAACACAGCACTGGAGCAGGATTCCTTTCATAAGAAGGATACACAAGCGCTACCTATGGGTCAAAAGGAAAAAAAGAAAAATGAAATGGCCCATTGGTACCCCCTTTATAAAATCATCATCATGATCAGCCTGACGATACCCATTGCAGGGCGAAGGCCTCTCTCATATTAGTCCATTTAACCCGGTCCTGTGCTAGTTGCATCCACTTCACCCCTGTGAATTTCTTAACCCCATCCAACCACCTACTTTCTGCTTCCCGCTGCTACATTTTCCTTTCCTTCCCTAAGTCACCTATCATTCTTTGCAGTTCATCCCCTGAGTTACTTAGCAAGGCAATGTCATCAGCAAATTGTAGATTACAGAGGTATCCTCCATCAACACTTATCCCTAACTGCTCCTATTCCAAGTCTCTCTGGATACTTCCTCTATGCAACCTGTGAACAGTACTGGGGATATCGTGTCTTCTTGCCTAAGACCTTTCCTCATGGGAATTTTGTTACTTTCTTTATGTAGAGCTATGATTGCTGTGCAGCCACTATAGATATCTTCCAGCACTTTCACGTACGGCTCGTCTACCCCCTGATTTCACAATGCCTGCAGGCTTTCTAATCTCTTTTTCCGCCCTTTGCTTATCCACTATTCCTTCATTTCGACTGGAATGTCATCAACTTGAGTTTGTCCCCTTTCCTGTTTCTTAATGTTACACCCACCATTTTTCATTGCATAGCTTTCTGCGTCCTCAATCTTCCCTTTTCGCTAGCCTCCGCGTTTCTGCTCCATAGGCGTATTTCAGTGTCTGCTTGAAGTTTAAGGCCGATTCAACAACTCACTAGTTCTGGCATTGCTGAGGATCTCGAGAGGATTAAGCGGCTAATTGTCAGAAGGCATTGATATAGAAGCAGGAGAGCATGTTTATTTTCCTTCAAAGTTTGCACCATCTCTCTACGACGCTAGTAGGGCGGGCTGCAAATTACTCTTGACGAGCTGAAATGAAATGTGCTGCTGTTCCGGCGCCTTAAGAGCTACCAAGGTTTTCCTCCTGGGGCAAAACATAGTGTCACTAAAATACTCAATTATATAAAAGTTGAATGCTCAATAGTAAGTGCTGATTGTACTCTACTTAACTTTTTCGTTACCACGTCTATTCAAATCGACCACTGGTGATCGATGCTCTAAATCGCAGATTTAGACATGTTGGAATCGTTTCTTGTATACCTAACTCTACCCAATGGTTAGTCTAGGCACTGCACTTGTAGTACCAGTTTAAATTTTCACGCTCTGGTGACGTTCTGATTTTTGATGGGTCTCTTTGAGAACTAATGTGGGTGTGTTGTTGCGAAAGAGGGCATGGTGGCTGCGGTTAAACAAAAAAAACAACCTGCAACTCGTGGTAATGCAGCATTAACATCAAAGTTTTGTGATCAAATGGCTTTCATTAAGTCAAATATCGAATCATATTGTCGGCTTTTTATCTGACGGTGTTGAGTGGCAATAATTACCCAAAAATGACGCCAGCAGTTCACTAGTAAGCTTTGACTCTGGGTGGTTTTATTCTGCGAAAATGCAGTCCTGAAGGTCCGTCGCATATACAAGGTCGTGAATATTTGAGGCCCGGGTTTTAAAAAAATCCTATGTGAAATCTACTGCACTATTTGAGCTGAAATAATGTTCACAAAGTAGCAAAATGGGGTCCACAGATGCCTAGATTTTCCGGAATCGCCAAAAAACTGCTCTAGGCAGCGTACACAATTTTCACAGAAGAGAGTGGAAAGGCTGCTTTGACATGGCGCGCCATCTATTCAGCAGTGAGGCAAGCACGCCAACGGCCAGGATATGCGCCACGCAACTTGCCAACTTGCGACCGATCTCTCTAACCTCAACCGTCTGTAAGCTAATGGAACGCATGGTCACCAATCGACTTACACATTACCTTGAGACCTCAAATTACTTTCACCCTTTCCAGACTGGCTTCCGCCCTCAGCTAGGAACACAGGACAGCCTTTATCTTTTACACACCAACCTGAACAGAGCACGCCGATGGTGCAAAGGCCGTCCTGACATACTCGTAGCTGTCGATTTACACAAGGCGTTCGATACCATCAGCCATGAAGCCATTGTCGACACGCTCATTCACACTGGAGTTGGAGCCCGCTTCATCAACTTTGTGAAATCCTTCCCGAGTAATAGAACCTATGAAATTCAAATCGATACCAACCACACGGCACAACATTTTACAAACCGCATGGGTGTGCCTCAGGGCTCAGTCATTTCCCCCACCTTATTTAACATCGTCATGGCGAAAATCGCATGGCAACTAAACAAAATCGATGGCCTATGGTTCACAATATATGCGGACGACATCACGCTCTGGACCACGTACCGTAATACGGCTCGAGAACAAACGGAGACGCTGCAACTAGCACTAGATACAATCGAGATTGAACTTCATTCTACAGTCATGTGTCCATCCCCAGAAAAAACTAAATTTCTGGTCATACATCCACCGCCTGGCGGCGTGGACGTCAACCTTCACTTCGGCGGTCAAAACATCGCACAACCCCCGGAAGGTTATCTCCGGATACTTGGCGTTCCCATCAATCAGCATGGTACTGCTAAGGATTGGATCCAACAGCTAAAATCTCAATGGAGGCCAACGCTCCACTTAATCAAACGGCTCAGCAGCAAGAGTGGGGGCGCAGGGATGGAGGTAGCGCGTCGCCTCACCGTCGCTATTCTGCTTGCTAAGCTCCGCTACGGGGCCCCTTACTTTGACTTGACCGCAGCCAATTACAAGACACTTGGCTTACTTTATAATTCTGCCTTGAGGGTTATAACTGGTCTACCCGTACACATGCGCATCACGGAGCTTCACAGATTCGCTCAGCTCCCACCAGTGGATGCACTTATTGCTACGCACCGAGCCAATCATGAAACTCGCCTGCATCACACACCCAATGGGCATCGCCTCCTCACTCGAATCTTTGACGAAGCTAACCTACACTTGCCCATATTGGACCACCTTACGGCACCATGGACAGAAACATTGGTAACAGATCCAAAACCCCTTCCAACCAACACCAAAGGGCCAGGAAGAGATCACCGACAACGCCACATAATTGATACACAAGACCAGCACATCGGTCTCCGCATTTATACCGACGCCGCCCTATATCATGACGATGACACCGGCATCACGTTTGCAACCACCGCTTACTACCAAGAGGGTTCACAGCTGTACGCTACTAGCCACAGTGGTCGCAGGTACTGGTCCGCAACTGAACTCGAATTAACAGCCATCGACGAGGCCCTTCAACACTGCACCAAAGGAACAGATCGTTTCATTCACATCTACACCGACAGTCAAGAGGCTATAAAAACCCTGCAAGCCCGTTCTTACAAGACCTCAGTACAACACAGCATCAAAGAGCGCTGCCGATACCTGCGAGAGACCTCACAAGTCTCGGTACGAATTCATTGGATACCTGTACATCACGCACAAGGAACTGGGAACAGAATGGCCCACGAGGCCGCTGGCGCGCAGCTAGAGGAAGACCGCCAGCATAGCCTTGATGTGGGCCCGTCCAACTCTGACCACCCTTACTGTTCTCCCGTCTCCTTCATCATACCGGACTCTGTCATCACGTGGCTTAAACATGAGCGGAGGGGTTTGTTGCGGGACCTTGTCCCCGGTATTACTCCTCCGATCCCTTCCGGCCTCTCTCGTCCAGCCCAAGTTCTAACTCACAAGGCGCGAGCCGGTGCAGCGTACACACTGGACATCCTGAGTCAATGGCGCCGAACCAAGATCAGCTGCCCCAACTGCCCTGCTGACTCTGTTGACCTGCAGCACTTGGTCTGGACCTGTCCTGGCACGGCTGGCCTCCGTGCACGCTACACATCTGCTCACCACATTCAGAGTTACGAAGACTGGACAGCCCCCAATACCAACGCCAAGCGCAAGCTTAGTGCCCTGCTAGACTTCATGTCGGAGTCTGGCGCCCTCAACCTCACCTAACCCACCCCCTTCCCCTCTAGGCCTCAGGTCATCCTCATGAATAAAGGTTTATGAATGAATGAATATGCTCCATCTGGCGCTGCTCGACAGATGGCGCACCATGTCAAAGCAGCTTTTCCACTCTGTTTTGCGAAAATTGCGTACGCTGCCTAGAGCAGTTTTTTGGCGATTCCGGAAAATCTGCGCAAGTACCGATGTTGAATCATTTATCAAATAACGTAGGCCATATTTTGCTACTTTGTGAATGCTATTTCAGCTCGAATAGTGCAGTAGATTTCGCATAGGATTTTTTTAAAACCCGGGCCTCAAATATTCAAGACTCTGTACAACATGTATACCCACTCATTACAGCCAATTTGCTGCAGTTTTAGTTTGGTACCTTCGAAAACAAAAAACTGCCTCACCGCATGTCACAAGAAATGAAGCTGTTTCCACCTGTAGTTTTTTTATGCAGCTGAAGAACAGCGCTGTAAAGCTAGTTAATCTTTTACACAGTGTTCCTGGGCCATTGGTCTTCAATATGTACATTCTAAATTTTCTTTGTTAATAGTTGACAAAAATAAGATAGAAAAGGCATGATATCTAGACGCATTGAATGCGTCTAGATATCATGCCTTTTCTATCTTATTTTTGTCAACTCCCCACAATATTGGCAATTTTTCAATTTTTTGCATGTTCCCTAATAAGCTTTTGCATTGTAACATGTTTTTGCAAAGAGCTTTACATTATGTGCAATTTTGTGTGCTGTAACGCGTGCTGCAATATAATTTGTACTGGCAAAAAATTATTTTCCGAGACTATAAAAAATGGCCATTTTACCTCGGCAACATAAGAGTTGAGTCTTGTACTTGCAGGCATGTTGCCAGTGTTGGCCGTACACGGTGGAGCAGGAAAAGTTTCTCCACAGCTGCTCGCAGAGAAAATGGTGGTCCTTCGCGCAGCGGTGGACGCTGGCTATGCCCTGCTGGAGTGCGGTGGCACATCTGTCGATGGTGTGGAAGCAGCTGTCCTTGTGATGGAGGACCACCCAGCTTTTAACGCCGGTGAGCTGTTCGTGCTTCTTGGCTTCCTTGCATGGCCCCACCACTGTGAACCCAAGGACACAGGGTCAAATCTCATCTGGCCATCGTTCGATGAGGCGATGAGCAGGATGCCCGTGTACTGTACAATGTCACCAGATATAAGCTTTAAACCAATGCAGACCAGCTGCCTTTTATGTAGAGATGCTGCCTTGAAATCTATACTCTTTTTTTATAAGGGCCAATCAGGATGACACGCACTTCATGATTGCGTTCCTGTCGACCATGGTGCAAGAATTGTGTGCGTCGTCCTCTACAGCCACCTTTTTGGAGTGCTGCAAACAGCTTGCCTAACAGAGTGCATGGACAACTTTTTTTGTGGCATGGGATTCCTGTCTAGGTTTGTCATTGGATCCCATTTGGGTATGCTGACTGCCTAAGCATACAGTTAAACCTCGGTATAACGAACTTCAGTATATCGAAATCCTCGATATAATGAAGTTACAAGGAATACATAACATAGTGCCAAATGAAACCATGTATATTTTATCTCGATATAACAAAGTAAATGTTTCTGTAATTTCATTACAGCAAAATCTTCAGACAAATAAATTTTACCCGGAAGGACAAAAATTTTGCAGAGGCGACAATGGCCAAGGGGAAAGAGTTGCCAGCGCGCGTGACTTGGGTAACCCACGTAGACGGGCCTCCTGGGGTGTGCGACATTCGCTCTCTACAAGCAAGAGATAAGCTATAAGCCGCTAGAGTATCCGTGCCCCTGCCTCCTGCTCCTTTTTTTTCTTCCTGTCTTTTTGCTTCGTCACAAATGGAGGAGACCGGCAGCTCCGTTCCTCCTCCCCCCCCCCCTTCCCCCTTTCTGCTCTGCTCACCCCTTTGCTGTGATCCAAAGAACCTCTTCCCCGTGCCTGCGGAGGCTGATGCTTCAGCGTGCACACCCGTCTGTCTGTCATTGGCCCTTTCTCGCATGGCTCTCATGCAGCCACCGCTACTGCAGTAGTTTGTGCGCTGCTTGTCACTCGGTTTGCCGATTCCGACTCTCCTTCGCTTTGGTTTCTAGCATGCATTGCTACAGTCGCTGTTTGTACACTGCTTTCTGCTCGTTTCGTCGATTCTCCTCTAAGACTCTCCTTCGCTTTGGTTTCCCACGTGCGTTGCCGCCATGAATGGTTGTAAACGAAAAGCGCTTTCACTCGAGCAAAAAACAGCAATTCTGGAAGCCGTTTTGAAAGGCGAGAAAAAGAAAGACGTAGCGGCTCGATTTGCCGTATCTCAGAGTATGCTGTCAACAATCTGGAAGGCCAAGGACTCCATCCTCAGCTCTGCAAAGTGTGGCAAGCACTGGGCGTAAGCGATTGAGGACGGCTACCTACGGAGATGGGGACAAGGCTGTGTTCTCCTGGTTTATGCATGCCAGAGCATAGAATGTGCCAGTGAGTGGGGCAGTTTTGCAGCAGAAACCAAAGGACTTCGGTTGCCTGCTTGACAAGGACGCTAGCAGTGGTTGGCTCCACCAATTTAGTCCCGTTACGAGATTGTCGAATGGGTGCTCTGCGAGGAGTCGACATCGGCCGACGCACCTGAAACCGCTACTTGGCTGGAGAAGGAAATGCCAAGAATACTGACGAAGTACCAGCCATCAGAGGTGTACAGTGCAGATGAAACGATTTTTTTATCAAATGCTACCAAATCGGACTCTAGGACTAAAAGGGGATCGCTGTCACGGCGGGAAGCAGAGCAAGCTGCGTATCACAGCTCTTTGCATAAACATGGATGCCACCGACAAACGGGTGTTGCTTGTGATTGGCAAAAGTAAGAAGCCGCAATGTCTTAAGAACGCTCGGAAGCTGGAAGTTGAGTACACTTCGAACAAGAAGGCCTGGATGTCCTGCGACATCTTCTGTGACTGGCTCTGTGCGTTTGACAACGAGATGGAGGGTGACGGCCGCAGTGTTTGCCACTTGGTGGACAAAAGCTGAAAAAGTTTGAGCTGTGGTTTTTCCTGCCGAACTGTACTTTGCTGATTCAGCTGCTCGACCAGGGAATAATAAACAGTGAAGTGCACATACCATTGTCGGTTACACGACAAGCTACTGCTCAATCTCCGCTTGAAATGCCCCACCAAGGTTAATGACTGCGACATTGCAACTAGCATGGAAAAACACAAAGGACAGCGATAAAAGGCACTGACGGGACAGCACGCTAGTGTCCCGTCGGTACCTTTTGTCACTGTCGTTTGTCTTTTTCCACGCTAATTGCAATGTCGCAGTCATTAACGAATACACACCAACTAGCCCAACTGTCTTCCATGATCATAACCCACCAAGGTGGATGTTTTTCAAGCTGTAGACGAGAGTGATGCTGGTGAGGTTACGGATGCTGGCGGCGGCGAAAGCCGCCGCCAGCATCGTAGAGAGTCGTAGAGCGGCAGCGGGCAGTAGCTTTCGCTGAAGTACGCCAGGATGGCAGGATGCAGCTCATCGTATGGCCGGCAACTCGAGGCAGGGCAGACAAGCTGGCAGAGGATGTCAGGTGGCAAGATTTCGGAGAGGACTGCGTGCTTGAACTGCGTGCTTGAACTGCTAGGCCATCTTTCATAGCTAAGCAGACGCAAAAGAAGGTCACGGATTACTTTCAGAGAAAATAAAAACAAAGTCGCTACAACTGGCAAGTGCTTTGGTAATGTTTCCGCATGCTAGGCACGGAGTGTCGATACAATGAAATTTCACTATAACAAAGTAAACTGCCGATTTTTATGACTTTATTATATCAAGGTTTAACTGTACCTGCAATGCCCCTACATTTGTAGATGCAACACAAATGCTGTATATTTGTTACTTTTTTCAATGGTATCTGCACCACCACGAAGGCAGGGGGAATGTTCAACAGATGGAATGTTACAAGTGCCATAGTCATGCAGTGAGACATTTATTAGCGCATACACGTATGCTGCGAAGTCAGGGTGTAGACTAGCCATATGTGAAAGTACTGGAGGTTATCTATAATGGCTGTACAGCAACCATAATTCTGCATAAGAGAATAAAATTTCTATAAAGGTTTATGCTGGACTAGTTGGTATAGCATCATAACTTTTGGAAGCGCTGAGGCAGACATACACTTCTCTCGTGTATGTCTGCCTCAGCGCTTCCAAAAATTATGATGCTTTCAAAAACTTATTAACAAGGTTTTACTGTATGTATACTTAGGACAGGTAGTAACCACAAATCTGGACCATGAAGGGGAAATACCGTGTCAATGCCCATACACGTGACATATAACAAATAATTTTCTTTTCAAGTAAACACGGACTAATCAGTGAATCTGTGGCATTTATTTACCATTCAATCATCACTCGCCAATCCGACTCCGAGCTAGTCCTGTGCTTTGGGGCACGTTCACACCACCAGCCGTTGTCTTCAGTCCCATCTGAACTGTTTGAAATCCTGGTCACCTTGAAACTACGCGATAGAATGTACGTAGACATGGAGTTCCACGTGGAGAAAATCTGGTCAAGCACAGCTGCGAGTGGTGCCCTCTCGAGCCGCCCGGTTAGTGTCTTGTGATTGCCGTTTGCCATCCATTCTGAGTACTGCCTTCGGATTTCAACCTTAAGAGGCAAATTGAGGCTGACGCCCAGAGGTTGCAGCATGCCGGTGGGGCTGCCCAGAATAACGGTCATGTCTGTGCAGATACTGCGCAGGTGTCCTTTAACCCTATCCGTCAAGCGACAGCAGAGGCCACAAAACCAAACCGGGGTGATCAGGGCTGGCGATACCGATGCCGATATGGATTGTGGAAGCTCGCAGCAGAGGGAAAATGTGATAATGAGGATGACCCGCTACTTTGGGCGCCATCCGTGGGCGACGCCTGGAAGCTCTTGTGCGCGACGTTCTGAAGGCTATTCCTTCATGGGTCATGGAAAGTTTGGGTGCAGCCCTTACACAGATTTTCTTTAAATATTTGCATTGGGAAATAGAGGGTGCAACCCATACATATGTGCAGTCCTTACACACATTGCAATTGCAGTCATCTGGTTACCACCAGGAGAATAAGACTGGGGTGGAGCGCATTTGGCAAGCACTCCCAGACTATGACTAGCAGCTTACCGGTATCGCTTAAGAGGAAAGTATACATCAGTTGCATCTTGCCTGCACTCACCTATGGGGCTGAAACGTGGAGCGTAATGAAAAGGGTTTTATTTAACACTTTCCTGTCCGTGCCTATTCCCATCGATAGCGATGGTTTCACGATTCAAATTTTCCAGCACTCCTTGACAAGTGACGTCATCCAATGGGAAATAGAAGAACCTTTCTTTCAGTTTTGCTTTTGATTTAATTTTTTCGCCATGCTGCGCCCGTCCAGATGATCTCTGGAGTCAGGTGATTGACGCTCGTTATTTACATCATGGCATCGACGTCGCGCGCTCTCTCTATGCAGAAATGGGCGTTTCTGCGGAAGTTGATGCATTGAAAAGCTCATTTTTGGATGCCAACAGCAGCAGTGATGACTCGCAAGACGAATTCAGCTCTTCAGACTTTAGCACTTACTGCGAAACTGCATCAAACTGACCCAGAACGTCGACAGCCATGCTCCAATAAGTTCCCCGCTATCGATGGTTGAATTTTCCCGCTTTCAAAGCGCTTCTTGATGAGTGGCGCCATTCAGTGGGAAATAGAAAAACCCTTCTTTCAGTTTTGCTTTTGGTTTTATTTTTTTTGCCGTGGGGGCCATGCTCGTCCAGATGGTCTCCGGAGTCAGGTGATCGATGCTTCTTGTTTATATCAGGGTTGCCACTGGTGTCTACTTTTCGCCAAACGGGCGAATTTCGAAGGTCCATGGTGACTGAATATTATTTGGCAACATGGCGAATTTTTGGCGATTTTCAGTGAGGTCTCGCAATGTGGGTTCTAAGCCCAGTGTCTTGCCAACTAATGAGCAACAACGTCCTCGTAGAATGCACGTGTGGGGTTTAGATATGTATCATGAATGCTCCATGCGCTCAGCTGGCTCAGTGGCACTCGTGCAGTTTCTGCCCACTCATGCGCTGCCACGCGTACGGCTGGCCACCACTCTTGCAGTGCCGTACATTCGGCTGGGACGTGTTCGACACAAGTGCCACCGTGGCTGCCTCACGGTGGAGCATGGTAAAATCCCTCCGTGTAGCGAATGCTGACAGATGCACTTCTCAGTGCAGCGGTATTTCACCCGTAATGAGTGAAAGCAAACTGCGACGAAGATCAAGAAAAAAAAAAGGAGACGAAGCATGTTAATGGGCACATTCGAAAGAAATGTTAAATGTGATATCAATCGCAGTACCAAATTATTTGTGTTTGGGTGGTGCCCTACAAAGCTGAACCGCCACAATGTACATGAGTGCTTCTCACGTTGGTCTGACTCGTATAGGGCCGTTCTGCAAATGCTTCCTTTGACATACGCTACTTCCTGTGCATCGACGCGAAAACATGTGCGCCTCAGGAGCCGTGCACTTCAGCTACAGTGCATTTTAGCTGGAGAAACATACTATCAAATGCTCTGTCTGCATTATATTTCTATAGTTGAATACCAAATTATAAGCTCAGGATTTTGGATGCTTCTGGCATGTTTGGTATAGTCAAATATCAAACAACTGATTTCGTTTACTGCTCAGAGGAGTAGTGCACCAGTAATATACATTGTGGGGCTAGTTGGTTCATACTCAGATTGGTTTTACCAATCTGAGTATGAACCCAACACTACATCGCCCAACACTACATTGGCCCTCCAACCGATGAACCAAGGTATAATTCAGTATGTAAAGACTAAATACCGCAGGCGCGTGCTGGAATTCATGCTACTGTCCAATGAAGTCGGTAAACAGTACGACGTGGATCTTCTGAGCGGTCAACATTCTTGCCTACATTTGGATGAACACGCCTGCGCACGTCATCGCTAACTGTTTTCGACACAGTGGCTTCGTTTTGCCTGAGCCCTGCAATGACACAGTGGCAGAAGTTTCGCCAGACGACAATGCAGATGACTGCCCGGATTTCGGAGGTGTGCTGCCAGATGCGATGACACTCGCCGATTACATCAGCATTGATGACGGCGTTGCTACAGCCGGCTCTCTAACTGAGGAAGCAATTGTCCGGGACGTACTGCATGGCGAAGATTCGGAGGAGGATGAGGGGCTACGAGAGGAGCAGCCTCGGCCCCCTCGCACTGTGAAGGAAGCAGCAGAGGCCCTCATTGTGTTAGAGGAATTTTGTTGGGGCACTGCAGATGGCATGCGCGCTGCTGAGCACCTGGAAGGACTGAGGAAAATAGTATCCGCGCGGGTTTCTGCGGGAAAGCAGACAAGCATCCGTGGTTACTTTAAGTAATAAAGGTATGTTAGGATAAAATCGTGCATGTTTTTTTTTTTGTTCTCTCGATAATTCGGACATTCGGTTAATTCGGACATATCTTACGGTCCATAGAAGTCCGAATTAACGAGCTTTTACTTTATTTTGCACCTGTTAGCACCTGTTAGTCTATCAACCTGATTGGAGAACCAATAATTAATCTCGTGTGGACAGAATTTTTTCATGCCATTTTGGAAGCATGACGCCACAATGCCTCTTTTTACGAGCTTCGAATGGGCTGAGCTATACGGAAGGGCTTTTACTTCTAGGTTCAAATGCCCAGCATACATGGCAATCAGTAAAATATAAGGTCAGATCAAGGAACTTAATGCGATTGTTCACAGCCACTTCATGTGTAATTCCAGCGGCGAAAGCACTTCACAAAATATCATGCACAGGTCATTCACTTCCGAAGGTTATTCACTTGCGCACAGTGACCCGGCTAGTTTTGCTGGGTGCGAAATGTATCAGCACTCCTCCTGTAGCCATCTCGTTGAACAAGCACAGCTATCTGATATCATATAATCGATGTACACGTGATACAGGTGCATGCACATAGTGACTGGGTTTTTTTTTGAGGTGCTAACGTATTATATGCTGATAGCATAGCATTTGTTGTCAGTTCAGCGCTGTGTTTGTCCCTTGGCCTTGTGCTGTTGCGCTACTTCACTAGGTATTAAGCCAAGGGGCGTGCAGCCGACACTTTAAGGAGAAAGCATGTAGTTCAGTATGTCTAACCTCTACTATACATTTGCGTTGGATTCTCAGAATATCCAAGATTGATTCTATACAAGGGATGTGTTGCAGTCAATTGTAGTGAAACCTGCAGAGCACATCAAGCCATATATTGCCATAGAAGAGACATCTGGGCAAGTTGGTACGGTGACAGGACAGGCGCTGGCTCGCAACTGAAATTTATTGAGTGAAACACACTATAAAAACCCTATCCAAGCCTCACTAAACCACGCACCAACCAAATATTAAGTTATGACGACCCAGCACAAATGTCACGGTCAAGAAATCCAACCTCATTATCTGCTAAAGTGATTGACGGGTCGCTAACACATTCTTTGCTTCTTGTTCTTCGTGCTCGTCTTAAGTGCTGTTTATTCATTATGACATCAAGCCAGCTGTACAAAATGAGTGCAGAAAATTGTTTTCATAATAAGCCCTTGGTGTTTTACGACAGCTCTGATGAGATTATTCAGTGAGTGCGTATTTTCATCAGCTTCTCTTTTCAAGCATGTTTTAAACTGCTTAGTGCATGCTGAGTTATTTATACATGACACCTTTGCATGACAGTGAAAAGTATCCCTGGGTAAAATATTTAAGGATTGATCATTGGATAAGGGCGCCGATGTTTGGCAAGGCATGATTCTGACTTTCTACATTGGAACAATATTGTTACGTGGAAGATTTACAGTCCCAAAGCTATCCGCACAACTAACATTGATCAGGGCACCGATTTCACAACACTCAGCATCGTCGTCTTCTCAGAGTCTGTTGCACTTCTTCATCCTCATCACGAACAGCGAATACAGCTAAGTAACACTACCCCCCCGCGGGAAAAGCACAGTCCCGGTGCGGTCTATGTTAGCGAAATAGAACGTTGATGATAGGGCTTTAGACGGGACACATGCACTATTTCGGAGGTTGGAGCTGTGGACGGGGACTTCGGAACCACAGATTCAACTTCGTATGTGACGTCGGTCACGGGGCACAAAACACGGTAAGGACCAGTGTAACGGGGCAAAAGTTTTTCACACAAGCCCACTCGATGGCACGGGAGCCACAGCAAGACGAGAGATCCAGGAGTGTAGTGGACATCACGGTGGCGGCTGTCGTACCGGATCTTTTGAGAGTCTTGGGATGCAGAGAGCCTGGCATGAGCTATCCGGCGGGCATCATGAGCTCGGGTGACGGCATCACTGGTGTAAGTACTGGTGGCGTCTGCCGCGGGTAGAGAGGTGTCGAAGGGTAGTAACGGGTGTCGGCCAAATAATAAATAAAATGGGGAGTATCCAGCGGTAGAATGTACAGATGAATTGTAGGCGAATGTGACAAAGGGGAGATGAACGTCCCAATCTCGATGGTCGTCAGACACATACATGGCCAGCATGTCTGTGAGGGTACGATTTAGACGTTCCGTGAGGCCGTTGGTCTGGGGGTGATATGCGGTGGTGAATTTGTGGCGGACGGAGCACGAACGGAGAATTTCGTCAACCACTCGCGACAGGAATCAGCGGCCACGGTCAGTTAGTAGTTCGCGAGGAGCACCATGATGAAGAATTACGTTTTCTAGAAGGAAGTCAGCGACGTCTGTGGCGCAGCTGGTCGGGATGGCTCGGGTAATAGCGTACCGAGTAGCGTGATCGGTGGCGACGGCGATCCATTTGTTCCCCGAGGTGGAAACTGGAAAGGGGCCAAGGAGGTCAACGCCTATACGGGAAAACGGGTCAGTTGGTATGGGTATCGGCTGCATATGACCTGACGGCGAAATTGTGGGCTTCTTCCGACGCTGACACAGTTCACATACGGCAATGTACTGCTGGACAGAGCGGTAGAGCCCCGGCCAGTAGAAACGTCGGCGCAGGTTGTCGTATGTGCGAGAGACACCCAAGTGGCCAGCCGTGGGAGCATCATGGAACTGTTCAAGGATGGTGGAATGCAGGTGTTGGGGAACGCCATCTGGTCGCATATTACGTCGGTATAGGGTGTTCTCGTGGAGCACAAATAAGGCGAGAGATGGGTCAGGTCGGTTGGAGGTAAGACGGAGAATAATGGAATGCAGAGAAGGATCTAAATACTGTTTCTTGGCAATGTTGGCAAAGGCGGAGACAGACAAGACATATGCATCATCATCAGAGTCTGTAGGACTAGGGGAGTCGACGGGATGACGTTACAAACAGTCTGCATCTTGGTGAAGCCGGCCAGACTTGTAGACGACGGAAAAGGTGTACTCTTGTAATCATAGCGCCCAGCGCCCCAAACGGCCAGTAGGATCTTTGAGAGAGGAAAGCCAGCACAAGGCATGATGGTCTGTTATCACAATAAAATGGCGACCAAACAAATAAGGGCGGAATTTCGTAATAGGCGCCAGGCACTCTCGCTCTGTAATAGAATAATTTTGTTCGGGTGTTGAGAGGAGACGGCTGGCATACGCAATCACCCTTGTACGGCCGTGTTGTCGCTGAGCGAGTATAGCTCCTATTCCATGGCCACTTGCGTCGGTACGGAGTTCAGTATTGGCTGAAGGGTTGAAGTGAGCCAAGACTGGTGGCATAGCTAGAGCAGCAATAACTCTGAGAAAGCTGCAACTTGTTCAGGCCCCCAATAGAATGAAACGTCTTTCTTGAGGAGTTGGGTGAGCGGACGAGCAAGGACTGCGAAGTTCGGGACGAATCGCCGGAAATAAGAACATAGGCCAATAAAGCTTTGGACATCGCTGGATGAACGCGGAGTGGGAAAATCTCTGACGGCACGTATCTTGTCAGGGTCAGGCTGAACACCGGAAGCATTAACCAAGTGACCAAGCACTTTGATTTCCCGATGGCCGAAACTGCATTTCTTTGAGTTGAAGGCCGGCGCGGCGGAATAGCTCAAGAATGGTAAAAAGGCGAGAGAGGTGGCTGTCAAAAGTGGACGAGAAAACAATGACGTCGTCTAAGTAACAAAGACAATTCGTCCACTTGAAGCCGCGCAGCAATGAGTCCATCATCCGTTCGAAAGTTGCAGGGGCGTTACATAGGCCAAAAGGCATGACTTTGAATTGATAAAGGCCGTCAGGGGTGATGAACGCTGTTTTTTCACGGTCTCTCTTGTCGACAGAAATCTGCCAGTAGCCGGAACGAAGGTCGATGGATGAAAAGTAGCTGGCTCCGTGCAAACTATCAAGCGCGTCGTCGATGCGCGGAAAAGGATATACATCTTTTTTGGTTATCTTATTCAAATGACGGTAGTCAACGCAGAATCTCCAACTGTTATCCTTCTTCTTGACCAACACGACAGGGGATGCCCAGGGGCTACTGGAAGGCTCGATTATGTCGTTCGCTAACATCTTTTCGACCTCCGTTTGAATGACGCGTCGCTCGGCCAGCGAAACGCGATAGGGCCGCCTGTGAATAGGACTGGCGTCACCGGTGTCAATGCGGTGGGTGACAACTGTCGTTTGAGCCAGTGAGCGGGTACCGAAGTCGAAAAGTTCACTGTAGGTAAACAAAAGCTTGTGTAACACAGCGGCGAATTCAGGTTGCAGATCAGCTGCAATCATGCTGTTAAGCGGATCAGGGCGCTATGTGGACGACGAGGGGTTGTTGGCAGGGACGGCAGTTGTATGATCTGTAGACAGAGCTGAAATGGCACAATCGGTAATCGGGGACATCGCAGCTAATGAAATTCCCTCGGGCAGAACTTGAGTTGAAAAGCTGAAGTTAAGGACAGGGAGAGTGGTGCGGTTCTGGGAGATGTGCACAATTAGATGAGGAAGGGTGACGTGCCGCTGCAGCATGACATCAGTAATGGGACAAGCAAGATAATCGCCATCTGGGGCGGGTGGAAATGGCGACATAGGGATGTAAACGGCAGTTTAGGAGGAAGGCGGCTAAATTGCGCTGATCGAAGGCGGGGTGAGCAGGAGGGGTCTTCAGAGCCGAGCGGAAGGTCCAAGCGAAGTAGGCCACTAGAGCAGTCAATAAGGGCAGAGTGGGCTGTTAAGAAGTCAATGCCAAGGATAACGTCATGGGCGCATTCGTGTAGGACAATGAACAACACTGGGGCATGACGGCCAGCAACGGTAACTCGCACCGTACACATGCCAACCACGGCAGCAAGGCTACCATTTGCGACGGGAACTGTGGCCGAGACGACTAGGGTAAGGAGTTTGTTGAGACGACGGCGAAATGAGGAGCTGAGAACGGACCAACTGTCCGTACAGGAGCCCAACTGGCTCCTGTATCAATGAGAGCAGAAACGGGAACTCCATCCACAAGGACATCGACGCGGTTATTTTGTAGGGCAGAGGTCAGCAGAGATTTTTCGGTCCGGGGCATAAATGCAGCGTCACCTCCGGGAGCTGCCTTGGCTAGTTTTCCGGTACGTGGCCAGAATATGACGGTGGCGAACTGCGGCGAGGAAGAGGAGAACGCGAACGTCGTGCTTGCGGGGATGGTGAACGGTTGACAGCACGGACAGTGGAACCGGGGTCAGGAAGGGTCTGGTCGGGGCAAGGTGGGGAATAGCGAGGGGCATAGTCTCCGCGGCGGTCGACGTAGGTGTACTGACGAGATGGCGTGTACCAGCGAGAACAAGTAAAACAGATGGGGCGATTGTCCTGGGTACGCCATTCATTTGGGTACTGCAGCCATGAAATTAGGAGACGCCTGCTTCTGGGAAAGAGAGAAATGGTTAGCCTTGACCGCCTAGTAAAGAGCAGAGACATTAGTCTGCCAACCAAGATCCGTATAACTCGTGCTATGGTCTTTCCAGTTGTGATGTATGGATGCGAGAGTTGGACTGTGAAAAAGGCTGACCGCCGAAGAATTGACGCGTTTGAATTGTGGTGCTGGCGAAGACTCTTGAGAGTTCCTTGGACTGCCAGAAGATCAAATCAGTCGATATTGTCAACCATAAACCCTGACTGCTCATTGGAGGGTCAAATTCTAAAGTTAAAGCTCAGCTGCTTTGGTCATCTGATGAGAAGAGAGGAGTCGCTGGAGAAAGATTTGATGTTGGGAAAAGTTGAGGGTCGCCGGAGAAGGGGTAGGCAGCGAACGCGATGGTTAGATGGCATCCTCGAGGCACTGCAGATGAAGTTATGTGATGTTAGGAAGATAGTGAGAGACCGGAAAGCGTGGCGTGACATGGTCCATAGGGTCCATAGGGTCCATAGGGTCCATAGGGTCCATAGGGTCCATAGGGTCCATACAAAAATGCTCGGAATATAACTAGTCCTTATACATAGCATTCATTGATTACGAAAAAGCATTTGGCTCAGTTGAAACCTCGGCGGTGATGCAGGCATTGCGAAATCAGGGGTTAGACGAGCCGTACGTGAAAGTGCTGGAAGATATATATAGTGGCTGCATAGCAACCATAGTTCTGCATAAAGAAAGTAACAAAATTCCCACAAAGAAAGGTGTTAGGCAAGGAGACACAATCTCTCCAGTACTATTCACAGCTTGTTTAGAGGAAGTATTGAGAGACTTGGAATGGGAGCAGTTAGGAATAAGGGTTGATGGAGAATGCCTCAGTAATCTGTGAGGGAAACGCGCGCTCGCTTTTAGCTTCGCCCGCGTCAGTTGCAACCGGCAGGTCCTGACATTTCGCCCCTTATGGTTTATACAAAGTCCGTCATCAACATCGAACATTTATTGTGTACGAGGAATAAAATACAGTCAATAATCCGCTCACGCGCGCGCTCCTTCGTCAGTGCGGCCGTGCACGGTCGAATGAAGCTTCGGGTACACTCCAACATTTTTTACCCCTAAGTTTTGTAGAAAAACAAATTTATCAGGCTATGCAATGTGCCTTTGAATGTTTTAAGCAGGTGTAGCGCGACCTGACGTGAACGCGTGGTGAACTGTTGGGTGGAGATTCTGTCGACCGCTGCCGTTTTCGTTTAGATCAGAAGAGGCACCGGCAAAAATTCATGGCGTGTCTCAGATTCAAAGTAAAGAACAAAAATTTACTCATATAGTAAAAATTTCACTTGTCTAGTGGAGTGGGCTGTTCTAGCTTCGTTCAAAACATATCAGTCGGTTGAAAGACCGAAGATGTATATGTAGTCTCGCGACTACTTTTAATCAAGCAAATGGGCATAAACAGTTAAGCAGAATCGAAAACAGCGGCAAACAATAAAAAAATTGTCCTTCAAAGTTACACATTGCACTATTTATTCATCAAAATGCGACCTGCGTCTAGAAAATTCAGTCTCAAAATCTTCCTGCACGGCTTGTGCACATAAGGAGTTGGCCTCTCGGTCTTCTCTGTCACTTTCCTGGTATAATTAATTGAGAAGAAGAATTCTGAGAAATGTAGAAATGTTTTGAATATCGAAGAAGCGGACCTAATAACATAGCTGTTGTCAATTTCTTTCTGGCAACTCGGTGTTAAATTCTAAAATGCTGACTGAATCAGGATCATAAGTACTTTGAGAACATTTGTGTGTAGTAGGTGCATAGCAGCTTTTTCAAAAAAAAAAAAAAAAAGGCTTGTCCAATAGGGCAACAAACTCTGGTTTCGGATAATGCAGTCCACTAGAATATTGTCCTCGTAGAAGAGCGTACTACATGGGGCTGCTTCTTTCGCTAGTTTCAAGAAGTATAGCGCAAGCGTCACACCCGAAGTTGATTAACTAAACGATATATCCAGCGACGTAAGGTAAACCGGAATATGTGACAGTGGGAAATGGGATGGTAGGAGATGCCATCACTTCCTTCAGTGCCTTGATTTTGCTCTCAGATGAAACGTCCGTCTTGCCAATGTAGTCATGTGCCGCTAGCTGTTACGGCCCTCGCATCTAGCATATGTCATTCCCTTCCGCACTTACTTTCCCGAAGAGAGCCTCAATGGGTCGCTATATAAGGCTTGAAATGAGTCTTAATGAGTCTTCAGTGAGAGTGTCCTTCTTTAACGCTTTAGAAGTTTCTTGCATACTTTCGATATAGCAGGTGAACTCATTTGTAAGTCACTGCATCGAGTATCACCTTCATCATTTATTGGCCTCTTTTTATCACTTCGAGCACAAGTGGCGCCATGAATACCAAACCATTTTTTATTATTTTCATAATATGCCTAATATGTAAATATTTCATTAAAACAATGTTTATTTGCAAAATTAAAATAATGTTTATAATACCACACATTGGCTAATATATGAATTGTAATAACAATTAAAACTCTGCCTACAACGTCTATTTTGACTGTTATACTAATACTTTATATCATGCAAGCATTTTGCAATTTACATTACATTTTTATGAAATTATTTTCATCTTCAGTGCTACATGAATGGTTTCGCATCTAGCGCTGAAAGGCTGTTTTGTTGTTGCAAATGAGTTGCTGTCATGTTAGACTTGAACAAGTTTCGATGTGATCACTGCTCATTCAGTTTTTTTTTTGTTCCTATTCTTGTACAGGCTTGGGAAAAATTCGGATTATAATGGACAAAAGTAGCTACCATGCCGCAATATATGCCATGCTTGTGGAACGTTTGCTGAACGACGGTATTTTTTATATCCGTTCACGTGTGTAGTACGTTGACGACACGCCGCTGCAGCATCTACCTTCTGTGTTCTTTAATTTCGGGGCTGTACTCACCACGAAACTCGCGAGCGACAGCGCGAAACCATGCAAAAGCCACCTGCCGCCGCTGAAGCAGATGCTCAGTGAACAGTGAGCAGGTCGCGCCCCTTGCGGCGGCGGAGAGCGCAACTCAAGGAGAAACGTTCCCATTGTTCCCGCGGCGATTGAGAAGGCCGTAAGAAAGAGCGCGCGCTCTCCCTCGAGACCGGCCGTGAGTCGGGCTGATGAGGATGATGATGATAGTTGTTTAAAGTTCACTGTTCCAAATGTAGGTGCCCTGCTGTCTGACTTAGAGCAAAATCGAAAATTTCGAACTATTATAACATCACTAATATTTGTTATATGAAAAAAGTGCTCCTAACATTGTATTCATTACACTTTCTAGTATCTAGCAAAGTGTCCAAGTGAATTTTTGGTAGTGTGGTTATTTTTTCATAGTTTCCGCAAATTATGAACAACTAATGTCATCTCTTGAACTAATTGGCCAATTGGAAAAATAGTTACATATCTGAAATCAGTGCAAGAAACTGAATCAGAATACTGTGTTTTATCAAATTTGGTAAAAACGTTGGAAAACTAATTCCAAGAGCCATGGCTCCCTTTAACCATCCACCGTAGCGCTGTGGCCATTTTGGGATTCGCGGCTGCCAGGCCGGTGATTCTTTGGGCATGCCTCGAAATGTGCAGCTTTCCAATTGTATCTTATTTAAGAACATTGGTTCATGCCACCAACATAGGTGGTTTTCTGCCCTCTATAGCCTTAATCAAGGAAGCGTAACGACCCTTTCTCGGCTAAGTAATGGGTCAAATTGAGGGTCACGAGGCACTGTTCAAAGGAACTGACAGGTTCAGTCCAGTTCAGTCGTTCCGTTGTGTCCGACTCTTCGTGACCCTATGGACCATATCACGCCACGCTTTCTGGTCTCTCACTATCTTCCTAACATCACATAACTTCATCTGCAGCGCCTCGAAGATGCCATCTAACCATCGCGTTGGCTGCCTACCCCTTCTCCGGTGACCCTCAACCTTTCCCAAGTCCAATCTTTCTCTAGCGACTCCACTCTTGTCATCAGATGACCAAAGTAGCTGAGCTTGAACTTTAGAATTTGACCCTCCAATGAGCAGTCAGGGATTATGGTCAACAATATCGACTGATTTGATTTTCTGGCAGTCCAAGGAACTCTCAAGAGTCTCCGCCAGCACCACAATTCAAATGTGTCAATTCTTCGGCGGTCAGCCTTCTTCACAGTACAACACCGCATCCATACATCACAACTGGAAAGACCATAGCACGATTTATACGGATCTTTGTTGGCAGTCTAATGTCTCTGTTCTTTACTAGGCGCTCAACGCTAGCCATGGCTCTCTTTCCTAGAAGCAGGCGTCTTCTAATTTCATGGCTGCAGTCTCCTTCCGGGGTAATCTTGGAGCCCAAGAAGAGAAAATCTGTCACAGCTTCCACTTCTTGTCCCTTGATGCTCCAGGACTTGTTGTTGTTGAGGACAAGCTGTCGGGCTAGTTGGTTTTCCATAGTTATAGCAGCGCGTCTTACGTGTTCCTCCGTCTTCGTCCTTGTCGGGCTACGCGCTGCTATAACTATTGTTGTTGTTGTTCTCCTCTAATTTGATAGGACTTGATAGGGCAAGATGCCATGATCTTTCTCTTTTTAATGTTGAGTGTAAAGGCCCACTGTCCACCCTCCGGTCGAAAATATTTTCTTCCCTGGTGACTGTCAGACTTCGCGCCTAGAACGCAAGGCCGCAAAATGTTTTTGAAAAGAGTAACTAATAACGCAGTTACAGCCACCGCAATCACCAGATTCTGTCAGGCTTCTCTCCTTCCGTTCCCTCGCAAAGGTTTTTCACTCTCCTGCCCAAGGTCGTCTAGCCTCCGCAAGACAAATTCCCCTCCCTCCTCCGCGTTTGGCGGGAGGTGGGGCGTGGCACACCGCCTGCGCGAGAAAAAAAAAGCATGCTTTTACTTGCCTTTTTGGCTATGTACATATCTGTTTTTACCAGTTTTACTTTCCGTCCCGGCATCTTACACCGTGGTTTTTATTGCTTTTAGTCTTTTCAGCCTTTCACCTTATCATCGTTTTTACTCTTGGACGTGACTACACTGTTTCGGTGATTGTGCAGGATCGCATTTGGCCACACCCCCCCTCTTTGTACCTTATATATGTGTCCTGCTTCTGAATAAAATTTCAGTTGTTAGTCAGCACCTGTGCCTTTGTTTCCTTTCCTTCGTGTTTCGTCCCGTTCCTTGCGCTGTTTTATTTCATTAGCACAGAAGCTTCCTTTGATATTTTTGATTGTCTTATACAGAGCTCTTGTGTTCCTCAATTGGCTGTTGTCCTCAACTGCTTGGCACTGTATGTTCAGGAAGGCATTCTTATCTCTCCTTGCTATTTTCTGAAAATCCGCATTGAGAACCTTGTATCTTTCTCTTTCCCCCATAACTTTTGCCATCCTCCTTTCCTCAGCTATTTGCAAAGCCTCTTCAGATAACCAGTTTGCTTTCTTACATTTCTTTTGCTTTGGAACTACCTTAGTAGCAACTTCTTGTATTATATCACGAACATCAGTCCACATCTCTTCATGCTCTCTGTCTTCTAGATCTATTTCTTGAAATTGATTCCCCACTTCCACAGCATATTCTGATAGAATTTGATCCAGATCATACTTGAAAGGCCTTCTAGTTTTCTGCGTTTTCCTCAATCGAGGCTTAAATTTGGCAACAAGAAGCTGATGATCGGTGCCACAATCGGCCCCAGGCCTTGTTTTTACTGCTTGTATAGCGTTTCTCCATCTCTGCCGGCAAAGCATATAATCAATCTAATTCCTGTACAGGCCGTCTGGTGAAGTCCATGTGTACAGGCGCCTCTTGTGCTATTGAAAATGAGTATTCGCTATGGTCAGGTTGTTTTCTTGACAAAACTCTGCTAGCCTCTGCCCAGCTTCATTTGGCTCACCAAGATCGAACTTGCCTGTAATTCCGGATATTTCTTCATTCCCTACCTTAGCTTTCCAGTCTCCTATGAGAAGAAGGACGTCTGATGACGGAGTGCGGTGTAAAAGGCATTGCAGATCAGCATAAAATCTCTCAATGTCAGCTTCTTCAGCAGTAGTGGTCGGTGCATAGACTTGGATAACTGTTATGTTGAAAGGCTGACCTTGGATCCGAAGTGAAATCATTCGGTCGTTTTTGGGATTGCACCCTAGCACTGCTTTGCCCATTCATCTGCTTACTATGAGAGCGACCCCATTGTTTCTCCTGCATTCGTGCCCACAATAAAAGACATAATGGTCGCCGGAATTAAATTCTCCTATTCCGGTCCACTTGAGCTCGCTGATACACAAGATATCAATGTTCAATCTGTCCATTTCTCGCTTGACGACATCCAGTTTACCTTGCGTCATAGATCTTACATTTCATGTTGCTATGTGATATACTGACAGGTACCATACATCAAACCCACACAAACCTCTACTGGTCGGTATGTCCTAGACCCCCTCGGAATACCAGCTAAGGAAACAACCCTTCATCCCTCAACACATCCACCGAGAGCTCCCAAAAAATGTGCTCCCATCCTAAAATGGCCCGTATGGGTGGATGCTGCATGCACAGGTGATCAAGAAATCGCAGCTGTGGTGGGTTCCACCTCACCCCTCTCATCGCACTTCCCCTGAGTCTGCAGATGAAGTCGTCATTACAATAGCCATAACCCGCACTGAAGTCTAGTACATCTTAACAGATTGGAAAGTTTTAAATTTTGCGCGAGTCTATTCTCCTGCTTTTGGCTTACTGGGCCCACCCGATTCAGCCCCACCGCGGCACTTGGAGCTGATATGGGTGCTTGCACACTTGGGGAGTCCATGAAATGAGGCCACCAACCATTTATTCCAAGAAATTCACGTAGGACACTCGTTTCAATCCAGCAGACCAGGTAGAATTGGCAGAGATATTGTTACGGTGCGCAATATCGAGATGACGACGGCGACGCGCTGGTGTGGTGTTGTGAAGAAGACAACGCTCGGGCTAGCTGAGTTCGTTCTAGTGGTGTGTGTTTGTGACAGTTATCTAGCGTATACAGCTATGTACGTTTCCCTTAACAATATCAAAGCTAATCAATAAGCACAAAGTGGCTGATATATAAGGAAGTATAATAACATGGGGAAAATTAAGAATGCTCTAAAGAACGGTTGTAACCTGAAAGTGGTGAAGAAGAAATTGGGCATAGGTAAAAATCAGGGCGACAAACTGGATTCCATGGGAAGGAAAGTGTAGCAGGGGGCGGCAGAAAGTTAGGTGGGCGGATGAAGTTGATCAAGTGGATGCAGCTAGCATAGAACCGGGTTAATTGGAGAAATATGGGAGAGACCTTCGCCCTGCAGTGGGTATAGCCTGGCTGATGACGATGATGATGATGCGCTGAGGGGCAAGGTGGGGAACGTCATCATGAATATGAAAAGATAGTCAAAGTAGCCAAAGTATTCAGGACAATAATAAGATTGGCAGTAGGGAAAAGTAGTCAGATGTTCTGCCAGTAACGAAGGATGAGGTTAAGAAAGCGTTAGAAACTATGAAAAGGGGAGAAAGCAGCTGGAGAGGATCAGGTAACTAGATTTGTTGAAGGATGGGGGGGATATCGTGGTAGGAAAAGTGGCCACTCTATATACGCAATGCTAGGTGTCATCGATGGTACCGGAACCATGGAAGAACGCAAACATTATCTTAATTCATGAGAAAGGGGGGCGCTAAAGACTTGAAAAATTACAGACCAATCAGCTTATTGTCTGTTATGTATAAAGTATTGACTAAGCTAATCGCTAATAGAATCAGCACAACCTTAGACTGCAATCGAGTAAAAGGTCAAGCAAGATTTCGGAAAGGGTACTCTACTATCGATCATATCCATAATATCAACCAGGCGATAGAAAAATGTTCTGAATATAACCAGCCCTTATATATAGCATTCATTGATTACGAAAAAGCATTTGACTCAGTAGAAACCAGTGAGGTCATTCAGGCATTGCGAAATCGGGGTGTAGACAAGCCATACGGAAAAGTACTAAAAGATATCTATAGTGGCACAGTTCGGTTCAGTTCAGTTCAGTCGTTCAGTCGTGTCCGACTCTTCGTGACCCTATGGACCATGTCACGCCACGCTTTCCAGTCTCTCACTATCTTCCTAACATCACATAACTTCATCTGCAGTGCCTCGAAGATGCTATCTAACCATCGCGTTCGCTGCCTACCCCTTCGCCGGCGACCCTCAACCTTTCCCAACATCAAGTCTTTCTCCAGCGACTCCTCTCTTCTCATCAGATGACCAAAGTAGCTGAGCCTTTGGAAAACTTTAACTTTAGAATTTGACCCTCCAATGAGCAGTCAGGGTTTATGGTCGACAATATCGACTGATTTGATCTTCTGGCAGTTCAAGGAACTCTCAAGAGTCTTCGCCAGCACCACAATTCAAACGCGTCAATTCTTCGGCGGTCAGCCTTTTTCACAGTCCAACTCTCGCATCCATACATCACAACTGGAAAGACCATAGCACGAGTTATACGAATCTTGGTTGGCAGACTAATGTCTCTGCTCTTTACTAGGCGGTCAAGGCTAACCATTGCTCTCTTTCCCAGAAGCAGGCGTCTCCTAATTTCATGGCTGCAGTCACTTTCCGAGGTAATCTTGGAACCCAAGAAGAGAAAATCTGTCACAGCTTCCACTTCTTGTCCATTGATGCTCCAGGACTTGATAGGGCAAGACGTCATGATCTTTGTCTTTTTAATGTTCAGTTTAAGCCCAAACTTCTCACTCTCTTCTTGTACGCGCATCAGAAGTCTCTTGAGTTCCACTTCATTTTCTGCCATTAAAGTGGTATCATCCGCATATCTAAGGTTGTTGATACGTTTTCCAGCAATCTTTACTCCAGCTGAAGACTCATCCAGAACGGCCTTCCTCATGATGCACTCTGCATATAGGTTAAATAGGCAGGGTGACAGTATGCAGCCTTGCCTCACTCCTTTCTCAGTCGGAAACCAATCAGTAAGACCATGCCCAGTTCTGACTGTGGCCTCTTGCCCTTCATACAGGTTCCTGAGGAGACAGATGAGGTGAATTGGAACTCCCATCTCTTGGAGAGCTTGCCACAATCTACTGTGATCTACGCAGTCAAACGCTTTTGCATAATCATTAAAGCAGAAGTAGGTGGGTTTCTGGAACTCTCTTGCTTTTTCCATGATCCAGCGAAGGTTGGTAATTTGGTCTCTAGTTCCTCTGCCCTTGCAAAACCCAGCTTGCACGTCCGGAAGCTCCCGATCCACATACTGCTGCAGCCTTCCTTGGAGGATTTTCAACATCACCTTGCTAGCATGCGAAATAAGCGCGATCGTGCGGTAGTTGGAACAATTTTTGGCACTGCCTTTCTTTGTAATGGGGATGTAAACTGACCTCCTCCAATCCTGTGGCCACTGCAGGGTAGTCCAAATCTTCTGACATAATGTATGCAGAGTGTTAACAGCGTCATGGTTGAGGTTTTGAAGCAACTCAGCTGGAATGCCATCAATTCCGCTAGCTTTGTTCTTAGCAAGGCTGGCTAAGGCCCATTCAACTTCACTCTTCAGGATGCCCGGCTCGAGATCAGTAATCACAATCGTCTTATGTTGGGTTTGCACATTCGAGTCCTTCTTGTACAGTTCTTCTGTGTATTCCTGCCACCTCTTCTTTATCTCCGAGGCTTCAGTGAGGTCCTTGCCTCGTTTGTCCTTTATCACGCCCAGCTTAGCTAAGAAGCTTCCTTTAATATCTTTGATTGTCTTATACAGAGCTCTTGTATTCCTTAATTGGCTGTTGTCCTCAACTGCTTGGCACTGCATGTTCAGGAAGGCATTCTTATCTCTCCTTGCTATTTTCTGAAAATCCGCATTGAGAACCTTGTATCTTTCTCTTTCCCCCATAACTTTTGCCATCCTCCTTTCCTCAGCTATTTGCAAAGCCTCTTCAGATAACCAGTTTGCTTTCTTGCATTTCTTTTGCTTTGGAACTACCTTAGTAGCAACTTCTAGTATTATATTACGAACATCAGTCCACATCTCTTCGGGCTCTCTGTCTTCTAGATCTAATTCTTGAAATCGATTCCTTACTTCCACAGCATATTCTAATGGAATTTGATCCAGATCATACCTGAAAGGCCTTCTAGTTTTCTGTGTTTTCCTCAATCGAAGCTTAATTTTGGCAACAAGAAGCTGATGATCGGTGCCACAATCAGCCCCAGGCCTTGTTTTTACTGCTTGTATAGCGCTTCTCCATCTCTGCCGGCAAAGAATATAATCGATCTGATTTCTCTACAGACCGTCCGGTGAAGTCCATGTGTACAGGCGCCTCTTGTGCGGTTGAAAATGAGTATTCACTATGGTCAGGTTGTTTTCTTGACAAAACTCTACTAGCCTCTGCCCAGCTTCATTTGGCTCGCCAAGACCGAACTTGCCTATAATTCCGGATATTTCTTCACTCCCGACCTTAGCATTCCAGTCTCCTATGAGAAAAACGACGTCTGATGATGGGGTGCGGTCTAAAAGGCATTGTAGGTCCGCGTAAAATCTCTCAACGTCAGCTTCTTCAGCAGTAGTGGTCGGTGCATAGACTTGGATAACTTTTATGTTGAAAGGGTGACCTTGGATCCGAAGTGAAATCATTCGGTCGTTTTTGGGGTTGTACCCTAGCACTGCTTTGCCCATTCTTCTGTTTACTATTAGAGTGACCCCATTCCTTCTCTTGGATTCGTGCCCACAATAAAAGACATAATGGTCGCCGGAGTTAAATTCTCCCATTCCGGTCCACTTGAGCTCGCTGATACCCAAGATATCAATGTTTAATCTGTCCATTTCTCGCGTCAAGCCCCTCCGCCACAACAAGGCAGGGATCCATGAAGGGGCATAGTGGCACAGGGTCCGGTAAATTGGAGGAATATGGGAGAGGCATTCACCCTGCAGTGGATATAGTCAGGCTGATGACGACGACGATGGTAACTCGTTTGGCAAGCTGGCGCAAGCCATCAGACCGCTCGTAGATAACAAATACTGTGGCACAGACTACACACATGCCCTCAGTCCTTCCCCCACGGGGCCTGGACCCAATTTGATATATTGATCTATTGCAGTTTGTAGCAAAATACAGTTTTTTTGCCGTTGGGACCAAGGCTAAAGGTGATGTTCGTCACCTGACTGAGCCTTTAGCACCACAATTGACATATGCAGCACAACGCAGCAGGCACAGAGCAGCACAGAATAGTCAGTCATATGTCA
Source organism: Amblyomma maculatum (assembly GCF_055883805.1). NCBI lineage: Eukaryota > Metazoa > Arthropoda > Arachnida > Ixodida > Ixodidae > Amblyomma > Amblyomma maculatum. The sequence goes on along the minus strand of NW_028146740.1, from coordinate 1,104,799 downwards.
GACTGTAATACAAACACAAACCAGGAGCAAAACACATAAAATGCAATTTTTTACATACATCGAGGCAACAGTGTCGACAGTAATTGGTGTTACACAACGGAAATAGGAAACAAATAGCCACGTATTTTCCAAAAAGTACATCTTAATTTTTTTCTTTAATGTTAACAAGGAGGATGATTGTTCAAGTAAAATATGCCAGGAGAACAGTTCAAGAGGTTAGGAATTTGCCAGTGAATTAACTGCATTTCATACCCGGTCCTTATGCGAGGATTTATAAAGTTCACATTTCTAAAGACGTAATGTAGATCTATGTTAATAAACGTACTTAAAAACGCATTACTGTCAGTTTTGTATCGTTATATAAATTCGGATAGTCGTTGTTCATAGAGGGCTGTAATACTTAATATATTACTTAGTTTAACGTATACAGACGCAGAATCATATCTGGACAGATCGTAAATAAACCGAAGGCCTTTCTTTTGCAAAATATAAATCTTTTCCATGTTGGTCTTTGTACCCACTCCTCATAACAGGCAGTACTGAACACGAGACTGGACAGTGGAAAAATATAGTTGCTTCCTCAAGTGCATTGGCAGAAGCGGGCAAAATTTATTCAGTATACCTATGTATCGGGCTGTTTTGCTGGATACAAAGTCTACATGATAAAACCAGTGGAGGTTTTCGTGAAATAGAACACCTAAATACTTATGCACTGAAACACGTTCTAAGGAGATAGATTGGAATGGAAGTGTGATATTTTTATTTATTGGTTTATTAACAGCTGAAAAAATTATTTATTTATTTTATTAACATTTAACATCAGCTGGTTTGCACAAAGCCATCTCGACAGACCTTGAAGCCATTTGTTAGCTGCAGACACTAGAGAGGGTCAGCTTGGCGAGGAAAAAAAGGCGCTCATGTCATCGGCATAGAGCAAGATATTGGAAGTTCCAGGGATAGCAATGATATCATTTATATATATAAGAAATAATAAAGGGCCTGGGATAGAACCTTGAGGAACACCATATTTTATGAATTCAGGATCCGAGGCAAAATCATTTATTCAGGAATTACTTCGAAAACACCAAGCTTCCTTTGATGTCACTTCTCCGACCTTGGGCCGAACTTCTTCTGCACAGCACCGCATTATTACAGAAGGTACTTCTGTTGTTAGCCACCGCCCTTACCGTGTTTCCTTATCAGAACGTAAAATCACAGAAGATAATGTGAATTATATACTCTGACGATTCAGCCCTCAGCTAGCCCCTGGTCATCTCCTGTCGTCTTGGTCAAAAAAAAGGATGGGTCCGTGCGTTTTTGCGTTGATTACCGCGCACTTAACAAAGTCACTCGCAAAGATGCTTATCTTATGCCACGAATTGACAACTCCCTGGACTGTCTTCAGGGCGCTGAATATTTATCCACTTTGGATTTCCGTTCCGGTTACTGGCAGATTCCGATGCACGAAACTGACAAAGAAAAAACTGCATTCGCTACTCCCGATGGGCTTTACGAATTCAATGTCATGCCTTTTGGACTTTGTAATGCTATGTTTGAGCGCATGATTGACAATGTTCTTAGAGGACTTAGGAGAAAACATGCTTGTGCTACTAGGACGACATAGTCATTTTCTCTGCAACTTTTTCTGATCATTTGTGCCACCTTGGTCAAGTATTAACGTGCCTGTCATCCGCCGGTCTCCAGCTGAACACAAAAAAGTGTAATTTCGCCAAGAAAGAAATCAAGATCCTGGGCCACCTCGTCAGCCGCGATGGCATTCGACCCGACCCTGACAAGCTTGCTGCAGTTTTGAACTTTGCACGCCCTCAGCAGACTAAGGATCTACGCAGTTTCCTTGGCCTATCTTCATACTTTCACTGTTTCGTTTGCAATTTCGCTACCATTGCTGCACTGCTCTACCACCTTCTTACCGACCGTACTACTTACAGTTGGTCCGAAGAATGCGAAAAAGCTTTTCAAACCCTGAAGAATGCCCTCACTTCGGACCCTGTTCTCGCACACTTCGACGACACAGCTGCCTCCATTCTCCACACTGATGCCAGCAGCCTCAGTATCGGCGCCATACTTCTGCAACGTGATACCGCTTCTCGGGAAAAGGTAATTGCGTTTGCGAGTCGAACTCTAGCACCAGCGGAGCGCAACTACACCATCACTGAGCAAGAATGCCTCGCCATCGTTTGGGCAGTTCAGAAATTCCGCCCCTATCTCTATGGCCGCCATTTCATGATCGTTACCGATCACCACGTTCTATGTTGGTTATCAACCATCAAAAATTTGGACACCTAGGCCATTGGATTCTGTGTTTGCAGGAATACACCTTCGATGTCGCATACAAGTCAGGTCGCAAACATCGAGATGCCGATGCTCTTTCCCGTTGCCCGCTCCCAGAATCGCCACCTAGTGCTTCTTCGCGCCTTCCTGCGTGCACCCTCGACGTCCCAATGTTGTCCAGAGCTCCAAACATCACCTGTGCTACTCCTGCCGCTGCTCCAGATCGCTACGCCGTTATTTCAAGCCAGCGAGCAGATCCCTACTGCCGTTCCCTAATCGACCTTCTCACCGGGGCCTCTCACCCTCCTACCGCTAGGATGCGCAGGAAGCTCCAAAAGTTCAAACTTGACAACGGCGTGCTCTCCCGTTATATTTATTGCTCTGAAGGCATCCGTTGGGTCCTCGTTATCCCAATAGTGCTTCGCACTCATATCCTGGCGGCTCTCCACGATGATGCTACAGCCAGTCACTTAGGCTTTCATAAAACTTACCACCGCGTGAAAACCCATTTCTTCTGGCCAGGCCTCACCTCAAGCGTGGTAAAATATGTCGTCTCTTGTCTGCCATACCAGCACTGCAAGCGGCTGACTTCTCCTCCTGCTGGCCTACTACAGCCGCTACCTTGCCCTGTGACTCCTTTTGCCGTTGTTGGCATAGACCTATACGGGCCACTTTCATTGTCCGGACGAGGTAATCGCTGGATCGTCACCGCCGTCGACCACCTAACACGCTAAGTTGAGACCGCTGCCCTGCCTAATGGCTCAGCACCTGAGGTCGCGACCCTCTTTTTGGAATCGCTCGTACTGCGCCATGGGGCCCCTCAAGTGCTTCTTAGTGACTGTGGTTGGACATTTCTGTCGATGATTGTAGCCGAAGTTCTTCAGGCCTCAACCACACATCACAAATTGACCTCCAGCTATCACCCGCAGACCAATGGGTTAACTGAGCAGTTCCACCGCATGCTTTCTGACATGTTGTCTATGTATGTCGACCAGGACCACCGAAACTGGGACGTAATACTTCCTTTTGTTACGTTCGCCCACAATACGGCTGTACAGCGGACCACAGGTTACACCCCGATTTTTTTCATTTATGGCCGTTTTCCCGCTACCCTTCTTGATGCCTCTTTCTTCTTTACACATGCTAGTTCCTCATCCTCTCTTCCTGACCAGTTCCTTTCCTCGAGTGGCCAAATCTTGCCGGCTTGCTCGCGTCAGCACGGAAGCTAGCCAGGAAGACCACAAGTGCCGCTATGATGCAACCCACCGTCCAGTTTCGTTCCGTCCCGGCGGCGAGGTGTTACTTTGGACACCATTACGCACTCCTGGCCTTTGTGACAAGTTCCAGTGCCATTACATTGGTCCTTACACAGTTCTTGCAAAAACCTCCCCGGTCAACTATCGCGTCTCCTTTGTTTACCCTCCTCCGGACGGTCATTACCGTGGCACTGAAGTTGTCCACGTTTCACGCATGAAGCCTTTTATTCGGCGCAATCCTGCAGACTAATTGCGGCCAGCGCAGTTTTACTCGTTCAATTAATATTAACCAACTAGCCCTTCAGAGTGTATTACTTGAGTCGAAAGCTTTGTTGAAATCCAGAAAAATTCCTATAGTACACAACTGCATGTCTATATTATATGCTATCTTATCTTTAATGAATAATAGAGCAGATTCCGTTGACTTACCTCTCTGGAAAACATACTGGGCTGCAGAGAGCAAGGCATTTTCAGTCAAGTGCTTAATTAGCCTTAGAATAATTACTTTTTCTACTATCTTGGAAAACAGTCGGAGGACTGATATTGGGCGATAGTTACCGATACAATCGACGGCATCCCCTTTGTGTAGAACTATGACTTTAGCAGTTTTCATTTTATCTGGAAATATCCGCTTTGATTGGTGCCGCCGTAATACCATCAAAACCACATGAACTGTTATTTTTAAGGTCATTAACTAGGTGAACAATTTCGGGTTCTGTGACTAGATAAAGAAACATGGACTTAGGTTACACTGAATATACTTATCGAAATCATAAACAACAAAAGTAGTAAAAGATCCAAAAGCTAAAAAATGTCTATTGAACACATTACCACACCACTGTACATTTGGTTATCAATCAACAGGTAAAACTGTATGGTGTTTACCAAGTAAGCTTTTTACATTGTGCCATGAGGATCATAATAAATGCCAGCAAATTTGTTGGCATAGTAGTGGACACGTGCTTTCTTTATATCATTACCTAATTTGGTACGAATCTTTTTGTATTCCTGAAATAATAATTTCTCTCTGCATGATAGGAACTTATGGAAGAGAGCATTTCGCGCTTTTATTCTTATCACTAAGTCATGTGTACCCCAAGGTTTGCTAGCCCTTTTGCTATTTTTTATTGTGACGATAGGGAATGCAATATTATTCAATTCAAATATTTTTCGGGGAATCGTTCGTATAAGTCATTGGGGTTTAGAACTGATAGAAGTTCGTGCCAGTCAACAGCGGCTACAAGAGATCGGAATTGTTCAATGTTGACATTTGTTATCCTTCGTGTAGTGCGTGTTCTGTCTGTGCAATGAAAACTTTTAGACCGCCCTCTTGGTATAATGCAGAAAAGGGACTAATGTTCACTGACGTCGCTAGCAAGGACACCAGACATCGTGTTATCGGGAACGCAGCCTAATAAACAAAGGTCTGTTAAGGATTCAGTATTATCAGTGACGCGGGTAGGGGTATTGATAACATTGCAGAAGCCATAAGAAAACAAAATGTCTATGAAGGTGTTAGATACATGGGAGCGTCGAAGCAGATTGATATTAAAATTACCCATAATGATATTAGGAAGTCCTAATACAGAGAGTTTGTCTAACATAAATTCAAAAATTCTTCGCTAGAGCCTGACAGTGATCTGTAAATAACGCCATACATGAATGCCCTGGTTTTGACAAAAAGCGATTCAATGTTCTGGTTCAAAACAGTATAGTCAGATACGACTTCATAGGAAAGGCTTTGCTTAATGTATACTACAACACCACCACCTATTTTATCTTTTCTGCATAAAGCTCCACATTCATAACCTTCAAAATGTGCTATATCATCAGAATTCCTGAACCAGGTTTCTGAAAAGCTCAAAAAATCAAACTCGTGCTCTAAGTAAGACAAAAATCTGCTAACTTCTTCATCCTTGTTCCGCAAACTCTGCGCATTCAGGTGATAAAAGGAAAAGTACTTCGCCTGCTTATTGTTTAATAAAGGAATGCTACGAAAAGATTATATGTTATGATAAACACAACCAGATTCGAGACCTGCTATTCTTGTGAAGAACGGGCCGCAGCAGAAAATGCTTGCCCCCTTATCATTACAGTTTTTCCAGATCATGCTCGTCGTAGATCCTAAGAACATTATCGTCTTCTGCCTTTCGAGCAAAGATGCACTCTTCTTTCTGCCACACAAAAGTATATAGTTAAGTTCGGTTCCCTTCGAGCGGGCTAGCCAGAGTAACCGTTTGTATTCTGGAGTTAAGCTGTCAAGAAGCTTCACGTCAGTCATTTTCCCTGAGAAGAGTACGGCATTCCATCCATTTCTGTTTTAGGGATACCTGACGAAATATAGCAATGATGACTGGTTTCTTACCAGTAAGACTTTGGTGGCAAGCAATTTAGAGCTTCAAGATTTGAGTCTTTTAGCGTTGGAAGTTGTAGTGAAGCCGCTAAGCTATTCATTTGCTCAAGAAGGTTTTCATGCTGTTCTTGAACAACACCACAACCGGCTTTATTACTTGGCGACCTGCTCATCGCCGCCGCCTCCATAGCCCCCGATTTTTTGTTGCTTGCTTGTTTAGTTCACCCTAGCGCCGCTGCCCTCCGTGGCGCCACAACTTACCCCCACCTAGGCTGCCTCGATGCGCGCGCGGGTGAGCGCACTCATTGAGGCACCCCACCCCACGCTATCGTCGGTCGCGTGTTGTGCTGCTGTTGTGTTTATCCCTCGTGTATGCATGTGCACCTTCGCAATGTTTTTTTGGCTATTAAGGCGAAAGCCTTCTTCTTCTTCTTCTTCTTCTTCTTCTTCTTCTTCTTCTTCTTCTTCTTCTTCTTCTTCTTCTTCTTCTTCTTCTTCTTCATCATCATCATCATCCTGACTATACCCACTGCAGGGCGAAGGCCTCTCCCATATTTCTCCACTTCACCCGGTTCTGTGCTAGCTGCATCTCTTGACCCCCGCAAACTTCTTAACCTCATCCGCCCACCTAACTTTCTGCCGCCCCCTGCTACGCTTTCCTTCTCTTGGAATCCAGTTTGTTGCCATAAGCGACCATCGGTTATCCGCTCTTCGCACTACATGTCCTGCCCATGTCCATTTCTTCTTCCTAATTTTTACTAGAATGTCGGTAACTTGAGTTATTTCTCTGACCCACTCTGCACGCTTTCTATCTCTTAATGTTACCCCTACCATTTTTCGTTCCATAGCCCCCTGGGTTGTCCTCAACTTAAGTAGAACTCTCTTGGTTAGCCTCCATGTTTCAGCCCCATAGGTGAGTACAGGCAAGATGCAACTGTTGTATACTTTCCTCTTGAGCGATACCGGTAAGCTGCTAGTCATAATCTGCGAGTCCTTGCCAAATGCGCTCCATCCCAATCGTATTCTTGTTATTTCCTTTTCGTGGTCCGGATCTGCGGTTACTACCTGTCCTAAGTGGACATATTCGCCTACTACTTCCAGTACTTCGCTACCTAATGTAAACTGCTGTTCCTTCCCGAGGCTGTTGAACATTACCTTAGTCTTCTGCATATTGATTTTCAAGCCTACCTTTCTACTTTTCCTGTCTAGGTCATCAATCATTATTTGCAGTTCATCCCCCGAGTTGCTTAGCAAGGCAATGTCATCAGCAAATCGCAGATTACTGAGGTATTCTCCATCTACCCTTATCCCTAACTGCTCCCATTCCAAGTCTCTGAATACTTCCTCTAAACAAGCTGTGAATAGTACTGGGGAGATTGTGTCTCCTTGCCTAACACCTTTCTTTATGGAAATTTTGTTACTTTCTTTATGCAGAACTATGGTTGCTGTGCAGCCACTATATATATCTTCCAGCACTTTCACGTACGGGTCGTCTACCCCCTGATTTCGCAATGCCTGCATCACCGCCAATGTTTTAACTGAGTCAAATGCTTTTTCGTAATCAATGAATGCTATGTATAAGGGCTGGTTATATTCCGAGCATTTTTCTATCACCTGATTGATGGTATGGATATGATCGATAGTAGAGTACCGTTTCCGAAAACCTGCTTGATCCTTTGCTTGGTGGCAGTCTAAGGTTTTCCTGATTTTATTAGCGATTACCTTAGTAAATACCTTATACGTAACAGACAGTAAGCTGATTGGTCTGTAATTTTTAAGGTCCTTAGAGTCCCCTTTTTTATGAATGAGGATAATGTTTGCATTCTTCCATAGTTCCGGTACCGTCGATGACACCAGGCACTGCGTATACAGGGTGGCCAGTTTTTCTAGCACGATATCCGCCCCGTCCTTTAGCAAATCTGTAGTCATCTGATCCTCTCCAGCTGATTTCCCCCTTTTCATAGATTCTAATGCTTTCTTGGCCTCGTCCTTCGTCACTGGTGGAACATCTGACTGTTTTTCCCTGCCGCCAATCTCGTTACGGTCCTGACTACTTTGGCTGCTGTAGAGATCAGTATAGAACTCCTCGGCTACTGTGACTATCTTGTCCATATTGGTGATGATGTTGCCCGCCTTGTCCCTTATCGCATACATCTGGTTTTTGCCTATGTCCAATTTCTTCTTTACCGCTTTAAGGCTTCCTCCGTTCTTTACAGCATGCTCGATTTTCTCCATGTTATACTTCCTTATATCAGCCACCTTGCGCTTATTGATTAGCTTTGATATCTCGGTCAATTCGATCTGGTCTGTTGGATTGGAAGCTTTCATATTCTGGCGTTTCTTAATCAAATCTTTCGTCTCCTTAGACAGCTTACCGGTATCCTCTCTAATTATCCTACCGCCTACTTCTACTGCACACTCCGTAATGATATCTCTGAAATTATTGTTCATTGCTTCTAGGGTAATGCCGCCATCCTCGGTTAGAGCCGAATATCTATTCTGTAGCAAGACCCTGAATTCTTCTGCCCTCCCCCTCACCGCTAATTCGTTGATGGGTTTCTTTCTTACTAATCTGTTGTGTTCTTTTTTCTGATCTAGGCTAATTCGGGACCTCACCATCCTGTGGTCACTGCATCGCACTTTCCCAGTTACCTCTACATCTTGCACAATGGCGGGGGTTGAACACATTATGAAGTCAATTTCATTTTTAGTCTCCCCGTTAGGACTTTTCCATGTCCATTTCCGGCTCTTGCGTTTGCTGAAGAAGGTATTCATGATTCGTAAGTTATTGCGCTCTGCAAACTCAACTAGGAACTCCCTCCTGCTATTCCTAGAGCCAATGCCATAGTCACCTACTCCCTGGTCTCCTGCCTGCTTTTTCCCTACCTTGGCATTGAAGTCGCCCATTAGTACAGTATACTGCGTCTTTACTTTTCGCATTGCCGATTCTACATCTCCGTAGAAGCTTTCAATTGCCTGGTCATCATAACTACATGTAGGTGCATAGGCCTGTACAACTTTCAGTTTATACCGCTTATTAAGCCTAATTATGATGCCTGCCACCCTCTCATTAATACTATAGAATTCATCGATATTACCCGCTATATACTTATTGACAAGGAAGCCTACTCCTAGTTGTCGCCTTTCTGGTAAGCCTCGATAACACAGTACATGCCCATACAGTATATGCCTCATTCGGCCTCCTACCCTCACTAAGCCCTATGACATCCCATTGCATACCTTCTAGTTCCTCTAACAGCACTGCTAATTAGCTTCACTAGCTTGGGTTCTAACGTTAAACGTTGCCAGGGTCAGTTTTCAATGGCGGGCTGTCCAGCGGAGCAAAAGTTCTTAGCACCCCCTGCTGCGTCACAGGTCTGACCGGCGCCGTGGTCAGTTGTTCCGTATCCGCTGGTGACTGAGGGCCGGGGTTTTATGGAGCTTATCATGAGAGGTTGTGGCCAATTAGTGCGCCAGGGTGGCCAACTCCTGTTCTAGTGAGGGAGTGCGTTGTCTGAGGTGTTCATCGGCATCAGGTCACACCCCAAGCCTGTTTATGCAATTCCATCGACACACAGATTTTTTTTTTTTATTTATCCGGTGGAGAATTGCGTGGCACCGGGATTTGAGCCCCGGTCCGCTTGCATGCGAGGCGGATGTTCTACCGCTACGCCACCGCTGCCACATGGCTAAGCAAGCCTTTCTATAGCTCATTGAATGAAATCCAGTGCGCGAGAGTTGTGCGCTGATGTGTCACTTGTCGATCATCCTGAAGATATTATCACAAAAATAAAATTCCTGTCTCCATCCTTTCCGAGAACACCGTAGAATCTGCACTGGAGAATTGCGTAAGCCTGTGCTGTCCACGAAATGCGTCAGCGCGATTCCCCATTCGACAGATACTGCGCCTTTCCCTTTCTATTAAGGTGGCAGTTTGGGCTTGTTGGTAACAAGTCTTTAAAAAAAAAAAATAGCGCAGGGATAGAACGGGGACAAGCAATTATAAGGCAATTATAGAACTTCCCTGTAAAGCAACTCCCTTCCTTTAAAGCATTTGTAGAACGCCAGCGAAATTTGATGCGTTCGCATTTCTCCTCAGTAGATTCTGCAGTGCTCCGATTTTTTTTTTTTTGCGTGGTGCCAGATTACGAGTCGGAAATTTTATTAGAGCAAACAGCATTTCATTTTCGTGGGGCACCAATGCACCAAGGACACAACTGAGCCTCACAGAATGGCGCTTCAGGCTGCTTATCCAGAAAATCATGAGGCCATGTTTTAGGGAAATTTCACCTCCGACCTTGCAGAACAGCATTCACAACGGAAAGTCATCAATGCTAAGCCAAAATCATGGGAGGTATTTAAGGTGCAGGAACCTTCCCGCGCTGGCATAAAAAAATCACATGTTTAGCGCACAAAGTCCAGTCTGGCTATCGCTTATAATTTTTTTGTAAATTTCGTTAACAACTAACAATCCAGTGAACCCTCCTGATTACAAAATAGGAGGTGTATGCATGGTGCGCATTTTGTTTTAAATAGGCAGAAAACGGTGTGGCGTCACTGCAGCTGCGATGTTGCATAGAACGAGCAGAATTCAGTTTTGCGGCTGTGCAGGAAAAAAATGGCTAAGCAAATAGCACTGCAGCCACACCTACCAGTACAGCTGCTTTCTCAGCTAGTTCAAGAATAAAATAACTGCAGCTCTGGAATGGTTTATGGGAACAGCTAGCTATGAGCTCACCAACAACGCTAAGAGCGGGAGCCTGCTCCGGTTCCTCACGGAAAATAATTTACATGAGTTTCTGTAATATGCCTTATGGCAAGCTCACGAAAAAAAAAGAAAAAAAAAGAAAAAGAAAAACACTTACGAGCGCGAGATGCCGGCTCTCGCAAACGCATGTTCTCGGGTGCCAGCGAGCCCAGAACAGGCCTCTAAGCTGGCGGCACACGTTCGTAGCATTTATGCATGACCACAGAATGCTAATATATGCCTATAATGCCAAGTGATTTTGCTCAGCAGCAGCTATCAAGCGCAACACAGCTAGACTGTAGTTATCTATACTATTCGCGATTCCAGCATTCCATGCGGCAAAACCATGCAAACGCTCCAAAGAGGTTCAGTAGCAGACGCTTCTTGCTCGCGCTACGGAAACCCGCTAGCAGAGCGCTCGTAGCACGGCAAAAAAGGATAAACCCAACAGCAAACCGATTCTGCAGCCGTTCCGCAGCACAGTGGAACATTGTTTCATGTATATACTTCGTGATCCAGCGATCAGCGCCAGAGAATCGATGCATTTTCAATCTCCGCGGAACGCATTGAAAGTGCCGTCTACATAGAGTCTCGTCAGTTTTTGTCGTACGATTGCTTTACTGGTATCAACTGCCTTCTATTAACCTTCCCAAGGGACGGAACACCTACGGATAAGTACGAGAGAACAACAATACGTACTACGCAGCTCGACTTCTCGCGTCACGTACAAAATTCGATTGGCGCACGTATAAGCAACTCCTAGTTTGTGACAGCTTGATCATGGTGCTTTTTAAGCTAGTTCTGCTAAGAACGTCATCATCAAGTGCGCGTAAGGGAGCACTCTACGACGATCGGCTTAATTCTTCGCCACGTCAGGCAGGCGTCTCGAGATCTGCAGGCCACGCAGCGCGTGACTGCCCTCGATCTTGTACCGCACGTGTTACGGAAATTGGGTCCGTTGTGTGATTGCGCTCGCCTATGCGGCCGCTCACTTTTAGTGTTGTCACCCTTGAATAATATCTCAGAATCGGCATAGTTTTGTCGGCGACAGGTCTCTGACAACTGCGCGGTGAACTGATCAAGCCAGCACCTTTATTTTTTTTTAATATATTCTCAAATAAAGCTGTGATCCCCTGGCGACCAAGCTCACTTGCAGGGTGCTCATTTGGTGAAGGGCTTGAATGCGTATCACACCTCGCCAATTATCAGAGCAGCATGCAGTGATCAAAAGTCCTGAAGCCTAAGGATTATAGTATCAGCCACAAAATGAACCCGTCACGCCATGAAGGACTAAAGGCATTTAAAATTCCTCGAGATGATTTGTTACCACAGCCAGAAACGGTCTGATAGCATTTCATGGCAATTCGTTCTTTAATAACACCGTACGGCTTCATTTTGCGGCTGAGACAAAAATCATTTGGCTTCAGGACTTCTGACCATGTACATAACACGTCAAATCCAAAATTAGCTTAATTACTAATATATTAATCAACGAATTAGGGGTCATTATATTAACTCAAGAATATACTGAAATCAAAGCTTATCTATGCCAGTGCTCAAAATGAAACTTAGATGAGCTCGTACGGTCTTTTGAACTCAAGTTCTTGATGGCCCTACATATACACACGTGCCTTTCATTCATCTTGTCCCAGTCAAGTTTAGTTCTAGAATATTTCAAACATGTGATATATGCTGAAGTAAAAGTGGGGTAAATATTTCACAGTAAGAAAAGGACATCAGTAAAACAAATGAATGATTTTACAGATATATCTAAACATCACCTTGTCAGTTCAGTCATTCAGTCGTGTCAGACTCTTCGTGACCCTATGGACCATACCACGCCACGCTTTCCGGTCTGTCACTATCTTCCTAACATCACTTAACTTCATCTGCAGTGCCTCGAGGATGCCATCTAACCATCGCGTTCGTGGCCTACCCCTTCTCCGGTAACCCTCAACCTTTCCCAACATCAAAGCTTTCTCCAGCGATTCCTCTCTTCTCATCAGATGACCAAAGTAGCTGAGCGTTAACTTCAGAATTTGACCCTCCAATGAGCATTCAGGGTTTATGGTCAACAATATCGACTGATTTGATCTTCTGGCAGTCCAAGGAACTCTCAAGAGTCTCCGCCAGAACCATAATTCAAACGCGTCAATTCTTCGGCGGTCAGCCTTCTTCACAGTCCAACTCTCGCATCCATACATTGTGACTGGCCATAGGGTTTTCTTGGCAGAAAATACTGGAGTGGGTCAACTTGTCAACTGCAGCATAAATGACCCCCGTGAATAAGTGAGTGTATGGAGATTGGCCGTACAGAACTGATGCACACAACCTTCCTTGCACATACGTAAAGTGTGCTTTCTTGGACATCTGGCGATTAATTGCAAGAAATGATTTGCGGCTGCTCTAAAGGCCGAGACTTATAAGACAGCTGTCAAGTGGAGCTTGATAGGATGAGGCCCATCAACTGTACGAGAAAGCCAACATAATAATCAGTTTTTCGTGTTTGGTGACACACTATTAAAGGTAATGGCTTTCTGCTTAGCAGCTAATATTTATTTAACTCCACAGCTTCTTGAGAATGTTTTTCTACATATGCAGTGCACAATGTGCATAAGCACTCACTACATAACCGGGTTAGAATAAGGGGAACATGTACACACAGAATCAAAGAAAACCAGGTAAGGGTTGCAATGAGCATTCAATTCAATCTTTATTCAGCATTTTTACAGAAAAATGCAGGGAGCGGGGACAAAAAGATGCTCTGCGGCAAGCTTGACTCAGTTTGCAGTTGACTCGGCCTCAGTTCGCAAGCAAATACTTGAACAAGAAGATATGTCTTCACCTTGGCTGAAGAGAAGTCTTGTTGAAATATTTGCTTCCGAACTAGGCTGCCCCTCAACCCTTGTTTTTCTTTGATACTAGATGACCAAGACTTCCATTTGCCACTTTTCCAGTGCTCTATTTTCACACTGCTGCATACAAGGCACATCATCTGGCAGCACTTGATATTAGATTTTTCTTTGCAGCAGAGCGTTTACACCCAGCCGCACATGCTCTTGCATCCTCCTAAATGTCAAATAAGCCACTCAGTCTAGGCAACAAGTTTACTCAGGAAGGTGTCACAAACTTTTTTCAGTAAACTGCACGCTTGTGTTAACAAGCACTAATGCATCAATGCCTAAATAGTAGCGACATACTGTACCTGAATACATGCTTGCGCTCGACATATAGAGTTCTCTTGAAAAGTATTGCTTTCTGCACCTTTCTCACTTTTCCTGTTTACACATTCTGAAGCCAAGTAGACAACAGCAACAAGTGTGGCATTGTTCAAGTTAAGTGGAACTATATATGAGTATCAGGTAAAGAAAGAACGTAAGATATGGCACTGGCAGCCATGTAACATAAAGCATAAGTATGCATTATTAGCTGCTCTGAAGTGCAGCTTACATGAAAGGCAAAACTACTTACCACATATAGACAAGGTAATCAGCACAGCCTTTGCCTGGAACATAGTGTTTCTACAGTCAATGAGCCATGAGTATCATTTATCAATGTTTAATTTTTAGAGCAGTGTTTTCCTGCTACTACTTCAGCATTGCTGGGATCAGCTTGCCGTGAGCAGGAACTGTGTTGTTTTCTCATGAGAATGCACAGTCAGGCATTATACATGAATTATTTTTATTACAAACCAGTGAATGATACACTAGTTTTCTCCCTAACAGCTTTGCACTGTACTTTTGTGTCCTTATCTTTTAACAGCTATAACAAACACATACAGTGGCCATGTCCTCATTTATAGAAGAATACAGGAAGAGGAAAGAATGGAAGAAGTCATAGAGGAAGTTGCTTAGGCAGATGCTGGAGGCATGCAGCTGTTTGTGAGTGGCAGGCCTGCAGAATCCCTACTGCACAGCAATAACATACATATTAACTGACAAAATATTACTGCACTTACCGAAGTATTATTTTACAAATGAACACCAATCTCCATCAACAGTAGCCATGCAACACTCGTGAAAATCCAAGCACAAAGAAATCTCAAGAGAATGAAATACAGTGTAAAATTTCGATCAAGCGAACCTTCGCTGGGCTTTACAAAACCAACAGCAAAAAGATTGAAGGAATTGAGCTAATTATCTGAACGATATATGAAATGTGGAAGAGGTTGGCAATAAACTAATGGGCTTATATAAAGACGCATGAAACCTGCTCGTCACCATAAATCATTTTTAAGTTAAGAAACCAAGCTTATAACTATCAGGTACAATGTGTGGGGTACATGAGGTACTAGAAAGTGTTTAACTGAAAAATTGTCACAGTATGTCCTACAGATTTAAACCTTATGTGAAGTGGGGCTTTAATGTACAAAATTATTAAGTATTTACAATCACAGATAAGCACAATACTGAGCTTTAGAGAGGCTAGTTTGGCAGTCTAACAGTTAGTGAACTACTTTACTGAAGATCCGATGCCCGAATAAATATTTTTACCTCCTGACTAAGAATGCCCGACAGTTTTTGTAAAGGAACTGTGATGATTTGTGCTTAGTACACTTCTACAAACGCCTCTTTAGGTGCCTAGAATACATAGAATATATTCACACAAGATCATCACTGCAAAAGACAAAGATGGCGTTCATGCGAGTTGTGTCACCCACCTACCATTCAAGTGCTCCATAATTGAATTTAATTTAGTTTCCTATCTTGTGTATCTCAACTCAGTGTTCTTATCTGTAGTCATTTTTGCATGAAAATAACACAAAATTTACTTTCGGTGTGCAAGTAATCCTGGCTAGATTACAGATAGGTTTACTTTTAAGATTCGAGTAAGCAATGGATGTCTGATGAGAATTTTGCATTAATTGTGATTGCACAGACTGTAGATGCATAGTTTGTAAAATAGATAAAGCATAATACAACATTTTGGGCGAGTTGGTTACATACATTCATTATTTATTACAGCGCAAAGACGGTCGGGACAAGAGGAGGACACAACAGCGCTGACATTCAACTAAATTTTATTCGAGACCAGTAGGTTTTTATACCACCTGGCGATCAGAAACGAAAAAAAAGCAGGAAAACATGCTAGAATATCAACAGGAATGTGCAAGGGTACAAGGGTACAAGGATGAAGATTGGCCGACACGTATCAGATTTCACATTCTAGATATTTGACCTCTTTCTGGGACAATGCCACTGATGGTGCGCTTTTGCAATCGTCCTGCAATCTTATAATCATACAAGCTTCTATAATCTCTCTAGTTAATGCGTCTCTAGCGAACCGGTTAGGCAAAGGGAAAGAAGGAAGGTTGTTGTTTTGCCTTACCTCCATCAGGTGTCGCACAACCTCCGAAAAATTGGAAGTAGGGCGGGGGTTGATGTAGTATTTTCAGCGCCGGAAAAACTTTCCAGGATGTGCTAAAAAGTTAATTGCACGACTATTGAGCCGTGCAGGTGCAAAGTTAAACATGGGGATCATTTTGTCCCGTGTCAAGAAGGTGTGGTGTATTCTCTGCCCATGTCCTGTGGGAAAAAGTACGTCGGGCAGACTGGCCGCTGTCTCAACAAAAGGCTAAAAGAGCACAGTGATAATGTCGCACGTGTTGCTACCTCAGGCCACGTAGCCAAACATTGCAGGGACTGCTGCGCAGAAGATGATAGTGACTATCAATGTGAACCTATGTACAGGCAATGCAGTGTCATAGGGAAACACCGAGACGCATTAACTAGAGAGATTATAGAAGCTTGTATGATTATAAGATTGCAGGATGATTGCATAAGCGCACCATCAGTGGCATTGTCCCAGAAAGAGGTCAAATATCTAGAATGTGAAATCTGATACGTGTCGGCCAATCTTCATCCTTGTACCCTTGCACATTCCTGTTGATATTCTAGCATGTTTTCCTGCTTTTTTTTCGTTTCTGATCGCCAGGCGGTATAAAAACCTACTTGTCTCGAATAAAATTTAGTTGACAGTCAGCGCTGTTGTGTCCTCCTCTTGTCCCGTCCGTCTTTGCGCTGTAATAATGAATGAATAGATAAAGCATCAAAGTTTATTTCTTAGTCATGCAATACAGCACCATACTACCTCCAAGCTCTAAACTTTTACAAGGTAAAGAGCACCCTTTTCCTCAAATTATAAGGGGTGTTATTTGGATACACTAGGAAGCTGACAAGCAAGCCTTGTTGCCTGGCAAAGATGGAATGTGCAATAATTGCAGTGAAGCAATCCTTTTGATATCTGAGCACTCAAGAGAATGTTCAGTGTCAGACTCGACTGTTTTCCTGTCACCCTCTGTGCCGCATGTTCCACACACACACATCCGCCGGTCCTCTCGCAGCTTTCCGCAGAAGCTCTTTAGCCATGGAGGCTTCAGTGAAGTAAGTTGATGTGGACGGGTGTAGCACGCTTCCCCGTGTGGCGGTTTTCGCGTGTCGGAGGCAATGGGCCATCTCCCCGCAGTACTGAAATCCCGTGAAGTAAGTGCCACACGTGTGTTTCCCCGTGTATCGGCTCCCCCTGCTCACAATCCCCTCTCACCCCACCCTTCTTGTCGACAGTCGAAAAAGCCGGAAAGCAGGGGTCAGCGCCCTACTGCCCCCCACAGAAGTTAATGGTTTTTAGCGGACGCCTTGGCGACAAGCTTGTGCGCGTTTCCTTCTTCTTCTTGTGAAGGGCGCAACTGGGTTATGCGAAAAGGAGGGCCTTTTCTTCCCCATTCTTTCTTCGAGCGTTGTACAAATAATTTCTATGCTTAAGAAACAGCAAAGCCTTTGATTTTGACGTTTTTTTTCTATGTCGAAAACAGCAGCTGGTGGTTGTTAACCGACTAAGTGCATATAATTAGTGGCGGTCCATGGCGTGTGAACACTGTAACAGAAGACACGTGAACATGTCATACGGCTACTACAGGTGTCTAATAAGCCTCCCGCCGTGTCAAAGTTCAACATGCTTTTCTTTTTTTTTAGAGAGAGTGCAACTGGATAAAAAGCAAAATAGCCAAGCTCAAGGTTTTTCTCTAATCTTAGCGGCACTGTCCGCTGCAATGAATAGAAGCTATCTTGAAACCAATTAAGAGGTTTCTTTTTTGTTTCGAAAAGAGCCAAATGCACCTTGGCGGAAAGAAAGCAAAATGCAGTTTTATTTTTTTATCCACAGCAACACATTGGAAGGCTATAAGTGACAGCTTTGAAGATCTTTGAGCAGACTAAAAATTGCAGCTGAACTTCACCTAATTCGGTGCCCAGATTTGGCTCTTTTCGGCAAAAACAAATGCGTTCTTAGTAGGGTCTTTCTATTTTTTTTCTTGCTTTTCTTCGCACTTCAAAATTACAGACAACTCGCTTTGCGAACACTTTTGCTTGGGAACAAAACTGTGTATCTTAGGAAATGACAATTATATACGAATCGCATATTTGACGATTCACATTCCTTGAACATTGGATTAAAGCGCTTTTTGAAAATTAGCTGCCACTTTCTTGAGTGACATGGACACCAGGCCATCATACAGCCGCACGAATGGGCGCTCCCGGCTCTCTTCCGCGAGCGCTCTACGGCCGCATGGCCGAAAACAAACTAACCAACACTAACAAAAGGCAAAAAAAGGGTAGCACGCCCTCCAAACCCTCCCTCCTTCTCCCCCACCCATCCTCTCCCAACCTTCTCCAATGTTCCAAGGAGTGAGGAGGGGTGCGTCATCAAGAGGGGTTGTCCGCAGTGGGAGAAGAAGAAAGGGATTCTAAAAGCGCGGGGACTTGAAGGCGGGGGAGATAACGCATTTACAATACTGCATGGGAATAGTGACCTGGGTTTCGACACTTTCTTATTCGTGCACCCCCCATGTGAACTGCAGGCCTTTTCAGCTGCATTGTTAAAAAACACAATCAGAAGAATGAAAAATACTAGCAGTAAAATTGTAGAAATTGTAGAAATTGTATAAAGATAAAATTATGGTGAAGAAAGCTTCTGTAAACAGAGCACAAATAGAATAATTCACAAGGAAGTTAGCAACTGAAATTTTAGAAACAAAATGATGCAATTCTTTTACTAAAGATATGTAACGTCTTAAGAAACGTGTTTAAAACAACACAAAAGAATAACAATCATATGCTGTTCCACAGTCTAGTAAAAAAGGTCAATGACCCTAAAGAAAGGGCAAGTGGCTCTTCTTGTACCATGCTCCAGTTATTAGCCCCGAAAATATGCAGAAGCATATTCTTCCTTAAACAGAATTTCTTTATCTCCTGAAATATCTTCCTAGTGGTACTTTGCGATCTATAGAGAACAGGATATATATCATGTAACCAGAAAAGTTTCAAACTCAAGCTGGTGCCAAAAAATGAAAAATAAAGAACTCTCTTGCTACCCATCCTACAACAGCGGTGGCATGCTTCCTTGAAACCTGGCCAGTTAAAAAGTAATGGGTGAGATACCATTTACTTTCCTGTCTGCCTTTTTATCAATTTTCTTAGCGCCTTTTTTTTCTTTTTCTTTTTTAACCCTGTAACTGGGTTGGAAGTACTTCGTCGAAAAGTAGACATAAGCCAGACGGGCGAGCAGCGTGTGAATACGACACAATACGTTATTTATACTAACAAGCTTCTCGGTCACAGACTGCCTGCGGGAGCGAAAATTCCCGAGGACCTCGCTAGAGAACGAGTTTATGGTATCCGATAGCGTAGACATAGATACACACGCGAAAGAGGCGACGCAGAGCGCAGGCTTTTCGAAGGCATCACTGATCACGCTCGCACCCTCGAGGAAAGCAAATGCATACTTGCACGACGCAGACAGTCGGCGTAGCGACATAACACATAAACGCAAGACATCTGCGTACTGAAATAAACACCGAGCAATGCAAGCGGCACCATCAATCATGAAAGAATTGTTTTACTAGTTCTGTGAAATGCACTGTTAATTTAAATGCACTATCGCGCACAAGGCAAATCTAATCAAAAAACATTTTTTTTTAAATAATCGTGATGACCCTTCTCGCCACGAATAGCTTCATATTATCCTCGGAAACGAAAAAAAATACAAACTGTAGACCGAAGAAAAAAAAAAAAAAAAAAAGGTTTTACAGCTGAGCGCTATCAAACAGCGGCAACAAGCGCGACGACCGGAGGCTCGCACGATGAGCGCGGCGCCTTTTCATTCACGCTGAATAGTGGCGAAATTGTTGAAGTCCTTACCTGTAGCAATATGTACACACACTGCAGTCCCAACGTGCTTCCGTCTCTCAGCAGCATCGGCGACAAACGTCGCTTTTCTCCACGGTAGATTTCATAAACACGTTCGTCAGCTAATCACGATTTTTTGAGGATCTTCAGCGACGCCGGCGCAACTCCGGTCTGATAGTCCCTGGTACACTTGGATTATGTCAGAATGCAGCGTGAACCGTGATAAATGCGACCACTTTTCACAAAACACTACAAATTTCGTCACAAGCAAGGAACAGCAATACATTTTCAAGGGACGAGTTACGCGGTACCCTACATATTTCCACTATCTTGCGCAGTGTGGATGGATGGATGGAGCGAATATAGGAGCGTCCCCTTTGAAACGGGGTGGTAGCAGTAGCTATCATGCTCATTTTTCTCCCTATATCTTAATTATTGATTTAGAATGGTTAACTAAACCATCATTCTATTTATTAAATTTTTTTCCTACATTACTAACATTATGTCACTTCCCTGCTTTTAAGCCACCAATCTTCCAGTCGTTTTTTGCTAGTTTCCACCGCCGGTTTATTCACCCGGCCACTGTTATCTCTAAACCCCAGAGCTTCAGGAACAGTGATTGTGCCTGCACCAACTTCCGGATGGATACCATTACATTCAAATATAATATGGTCACTTGTTTCACTGGAGTTTCCACATACAGCACATGCGTCATCTCCATTGTTAAATTTCTTTTTGTAGCTGCGTGTTCTAAGGCACCCTGATCTAGCTTCAAAAAGTAGGGCACTGCCTCTTGAGTTATCAAAGAAATCTTCCTTCCCGATCTGCATTTTCCACTTTCGGTATAATTCCCCACTCTATTTCTTTTTCATCGAATTTATCCAATTTTTACCTTCTGTGTTTTTCACCTATTGCTTAATGCTCTTTATTTCTCCGTCCTTGTTACTAGCATACTTACTAGTTAGTTTCCTAGTTCTTTTCCTCCATTATGAGTCAACGCTTTTTAGGTACAGGTATTTAAATACTTTAGCTGCCCATCTGTTACTGTCCAATTTCCTCAGGCGTTCCTCATATAATATTTTACTCTGAGCTTCCCGTACTTCGAAAGATGCCCAGCCTATATCTCCCTGTACCGCCTCATTTATAGTTTTGCCGTGGGCACCTAGTGCTAATCGTCCAATGCATCTCTGATTTATTTCTAATGTCGGCTGTACCTTTGATTTTAGGCACAAAACCGCATTTCCTAAAGTACGTCCGGGCACCATAATTCCTTTCCAAATACCCCTCAAAACCTCATACCTATTGTATCCCCACAATGCCTTATGCTTCATTATCCCGGCATTCCTTCGCCCTTTGGCCTTAAGTGATTGCTCATGCTTTCCAATGTATGCCAATCCTTCGTTTACCCATACCCCCAAATATTTATATTCTGCTACTCTGAGTATTTCAAGGCCTTGTATTTTAAGACCCTGATCAGTTGAGCCGTTGAAAATCATCAGACCCGACTTAACTGCGCTGAAACTGAAGCCTAGAGAGTCCCCTTCGTCTCCGCAATACTTAACTAGAGTTTGCAATTCTTCCGGACTCTCAGCTAGCAGCACAATATCGTCTGCATACATCAAACCGGGGAGGCGCTGCTCTACCGCCTTTCCACCTAATCTATATGACAGGTTAAAACCTAGGTTACTGTCTTGTATCCTCCGTTCCAGGTTTATCATATAAAGCATGAACAGCACTGGTGATAGAGGACAGCCTTGTCTTAATCCTTTGCATACTTTGACATCCTCCGTACTTCTTATCCCTTCCCACGTAATTTCTACTTTGTTATCCCGGTATATTTCCTGTAGGAACTCTATTATCTCATAACCGATACCTTCTTATTTTAATATGTTCCACAGGAGTTCCCTGCTTACATTGTCGTACGCCCCGTTTATGTCCAGGAAGGCCAAATACAAAGGTCTATTTTCCACTCTAGATATTTCGATGCATTGGGTAAGCACGAACAGGCTATCATCTAAGCGCCTACCATTTCTAAAGCCGTTTTGAAGTTCTCCGAGTATCTTGTTACTTTCAACCCATGCTTGCACCTTTAACTTCACTGCCTGCATGGCTAACCTGTACATAACCGATGTTATGGTAATCGGCCTGTAGGATTTTATGTGCATCCTTTCTCCTTTCCCTTTATAAATCAAATTCATTTTACTATGCCGCCAGCTGTCCGGAATTTGCTTATTCGTTATGACTGTTTCCAGAGCTTTTAACAACGTTTCCTTACTTTTTGGACCGAGTTCATTAATCAGCTTGATCGGAATTCCATCTATTCCTGTAGATGTGTTTTTAGGAATATTTTTTTCTGCCTTTTTCCAGTTTAGATTGGTCAGTTCTAAGCTGCTTTGTATTCTGCTACCTTGTGTTGCTTCCTGATTTGCGGAGATTACCCTATCGTCGCTCTTAAATGACTCGGCTATAACTGATGTAATGTAGTTCACTGCGTTGTCTTTCTTTGAACAATTTTCCTTGTTATCTTGAATCCGATCTTGCTTTCTTTGATTCTTCTTCCCTAGCCAGCTTATATGGTTCCAGAATTTTCTTGCTCCGCCTCTAGAGGCATCGTGTATATCAGCCATCCAGCGATCGGTGGACTGTCTTATTTTACTTTGGACGAGGGCCTGCACTTGAAGTTTCTTTTGTCGATATGATTCCCATTTTTGGTCGATTTCCTCCTGAGAAACCTGTGCTTTCTTTGCCATTCGGTGTTCCCTTGAAGCAGCCCGTCGTTGTTCAATAGCTTCCCTGATTTCCTTATTCCACCAGCTCCGTGGCTTCCTCTTTCCATTCCAGCGGTTTGCTACTTTAACCTCCTGAATTTTCCTCCTTATGAGTAGTTCTACCTGTTCATAACCCCAGTCTTCCATGGGGCTTTTCTCTATTGCTTCCTCTATGTCTGCTGCTATCTGCGCTATTTGATCGTTGTTTAATTTTGCATTTACGTTTTGTCTGAGTTCCATTTCTCTTTTCATCAAGGGCTCCATCTGCAGACTAATACGTTTATGATCACTTCCCAGACTACACTCCCCTTCTTCGTCTATTTCCATTTTTGTGACCTTGCTATAAATTTCCTGCGACATTAGACAATAGTCAATGGTCGTCTGCCTGTTGCGGAGTTCCCACGTGATTTGGCGTTCACATTTTGTTTCTCTATTTACTATAGCTAGATCGTGTCGCTCGCAGAAATTTAGCATTAGCTTCCCGTTACAATCCATGTATCCATCCAGATCGTCGATGTGGCCGTTCATGTCCCCCAGCAGAATAATATTGGCCCCGTTTCCAAACTGGCTTATATCGTCACTGAGACATTCAACAAGATACCTGTTTTCTTGCCTGCATTGATGTCCTGTTCCTAAATAAACTACCCCTAGCCATGTCCTTATGCCGGCAATTGTTCCTGAAACCCAGATATGCTCTTTACAAGATGATTTAATTCTTTGCCAATTTGTTCCCTGGTGTATCAACATACCTACCCCTCCACCCTTTTTTTCCGTTCTCGTTCTGTTGCACCCTTCCCAGACGTAGCCTTCTATAAACGGCGGATCTTCTAGATCCCTGAGATGAGCCTCGCAAAACGCGTACACACCTATTTTGTCATCCTTCAACTGCTGATCTATCTCTAGCCATTTCGCTCTTTTTCTACCTCCTTGCATGTTTATGTAGCTGATCCTTGTGTTAAATTTCTTTTTTGTACTTTTATTTCTCGACCTACTCTTTGCCATTTTTGGGGGCTCAGCCTCCATTATTACACTTTCTTCTGCTTCACTTCTAACTACCTCTGTGCACGGAGTCCTCGCGGACCCCCTAAAAAAGCTACAGCCCTGCCTGCCAAGCGCCAGCCGATCTCTGCTCCGACCCTTCTGTTAAAGTGAATGCCATCTCGCTGAAAGGCCCTACCAAAACCTGATTTATGTACCTCCCTGTTTACCTCAACCACTTCGAAACGCTTCTCCAGGCTTAACTTTCTTATGTCCTGATTAACTGTCACCACGTCCTTTTCTATCTTTCCGTTCAATCTTAGCACCTCTGGTACTGTGCATACAACTATCTGCGTCTGCTGTGCTATCTCACTGATCTCGTCAACTCCCTTAGCTAAACTTTCCACCACTCCTGCAGCGTCACCATTTAGGACATCGTTTAGCCCCGCGGCTACTATTACCATACTGCGCTCTGCGGAATTCTTCAACAGCCTATTTTTACTCTCTTTTAGCACTGCCCTCATTGTTCTCCCTGGGAAGGCTCCAACCAACACTCTCTTATCACCCCTTACACGTTCCAGGATATCTCGCTTGCACCTGTTCATGTTAGAATCTCCGGCGATAAGCACCTGGGCCTTCTCTCTCTCTCTCCCAACTGTTGGCTCCTGCTTTCGGTTATCTGTGTCCTTATCTCTGGGATTTTCATTCTTCCTTACTTCTTCCTTACTTTCCGGCGTCTTAGCTGCTTCTAAATAACTCTGACGGTTCGGATCCGCCTGACCTACTTTGCTTATGCCTTCCATGCCAGTGCTGGCCCCAGCCACGTGGCCCGCATTGGAATGTTCGTCCTTGTTGGTTCCAAGGACAAAGTCGGCCCCTTTTTTTTCAATTTGAGTAAGCTGTCCAAGCAGTTTCTGATTTTCGGTCCTTAGCAAACATACTTCATTTTCTAAATCCTCCACACGAGACACTACACTGCCCCTTTCTTGATCAAGTCTATCTAGACGCGCATTCAGTACGCAACACCGACACAAAAGGTTGTTGCCTTCCGCTTCACCTACAGAGTCAAAACGCGTTTCCTTGAGATTAACCTGCGCCTCACACTTAGTACACTTTACCTTCTTTTGATTGCACATCTAAAGCGCTCTTCGAGTGAGCTATAATTATTACGAATTCTCAGAATATACAAATTGCCAAAAGAAGACACAAGAAACGACTAGCAAACACGCGTTAAAAACCAATTCTGCGAATGCCAATAGCCTAGAAAGAAAAATATTTATCTAAACAAGATAGCTAAACAATGAACGCCAAGAAAACCTAGCTGCCGGCACGATAAACCAGGCCGCTAGGACCAAGAGCTAAAATCTGTTCGTTAGGCTGCACCTAACCTAACTAGCTGAAAACGAAATAAAGTTAATAAAAGAAAGAACTCATCTATTTGACGCTTCGGAAGCTCCTGCTGTCACCAGTCCATCCGTTTCCGTTAGCCACGTGCAATCGAAGTGTGGCCAGACTTCTCAGTGCCCCCTGTCGTTCATTAGAGTTGCGAATAGCGGCAGCGACGGCGCGCGCCGAAATGAGGGGAAGTTGTGGCGCCACCTGGCGCGGCGCGCCATCCCTACTGAGGAATCACGTGATATTTGCGCGGACACGCGCTGCCGTAGGAGGCGGCGGGATGAACAGGTTGCCAAGTAATAAAGCCGGTCGTGAACAACACCATGCACTTTTATGTTCAGTCTGCGATTGTATTGCTCCAGTTCTGTGTGGTCACAAGGGATTTTCCAGTTTTTATGCTTTCTACTCTTTTCTTAACCGCAGTCATATCATTCTTTTGTTTCTCAAGACTTTCTAGCACAGTGTCATACTGGTTGGAAACTTGTTTAATTGAACTTTCAATACCATCAACTTTCGCAACGAGTTCACTGAGTGCGTCAACCTTTGCAACGAGGGGAAGAAGCAAAGAAAATTTGTCATTCAGGTCCTTTAGCAGGCTTTCAACATTTGCATTCTCAGCTGTTGAAGGAGCACCCCCCTTTTCTTTATTCTGACTCACAAGTTGCGCATTTCCAGGTTGACCTAAATGAGTCACCCTGTTACGAAAGCTCGATGGAGACACACCGGAGCATTTTCCAAGGTGATAAGAATAGTTACAAGCAGAGCATACTAAAATCATTTCATCATCAGCCACATCCTCATGGCAGCAGACCAAACACTGCGACATGTTCTCAAAATGAGGGTTCTCTGAAGAAACAGCAGGAAATATATATATATAAAAAAAAAACAAAAAACAAAACAACGGCAGCGGCAGCAACAGTGGTTACCCAAACGACATTTTAAAAAGATATACTAAACCACCAACCTGCAAGAATATTGCGTAGTAGTTAGAGCAGATCACCGGAGCAGGTCACCACGTGCTGCCTGCCACCGCTGCTGTGTGCAAATGTCAGCGCAGCCGGTGGATCCCGCCTTTTAAGCACGGCCAGGGCACTTCGATGTTCCGGAAGTCGACAGTCGTGTAGCCAATTGAGTAGTCCTTATCAGGGGAATGATGGGAAAATCACGTTGATCCAGATCGGCAGAGACGAGAGCAAGGTAGGCATTTTCTGCAAGAATATTGCGTAGTAGTTAGAGCAGATCACCGGAGCAGGTCACCGCGTGCTGCCTGCCACCGCTGCCATGTGCAAATCAAATGAGTCTTAGGGAAATAAAAACTTGAGTGCATGTCCCCTCGTGTAAATGAAGCTTTTCTCTCTGTCCACTGAGAATTGAAACATGCTGTGCCCCAAGACCAAGTTAAGGTACAGCTTAAACATTCTCCTAATTTTTCTGTCGGGGTAAGAAGGCGGACTTGTGTGAACCAGCCAACCTCCAGATAAAAGCAGCCTGTCCTAGCACAGGTGTCACATCAGCAGCGTGGTGTTTTCAGAAATCAGGTGTGCGCCTGATAGCATATACTTACAGTGGGAGCAGTCTCAGCGTGGTTGGTGCAGGCTATGGCTCCTCGCTGACCGAGCAGAGCACAGTGGAAATGGATGCCCTCATCATGGAGGGCACCCACATGAAGGCCGGTGCCGTGGGGGCCGTGCGCACCGTCCGCCACCCAGTCACCCTGGCACGCAAGGTCATGGAGCAGGTGAGCACTCATTTTTAGGAACACCCAGGAATGTCATGCGGGAACCTCATAGCTACTCTGGACCAGCTGCTGTGGCTCGGTTGTTAGCGCGTGTCATCTCCTCGTCTCCCGTTTTTGCTGTTACCTCCGGATGGAAAGCCAACAAGGACACTCGGTAACGAATCTTGGCTGCTTTTCAGTGCGCCCATATGCTGTGCAATGTCAGTGCATGTTAAAGAACCTCAGGTGGTTGAAATTTCCAGAGCTTTTCACTGTGGCATTCCTCGTAGCCTTAATCGCTTTGGGACATTGAACCCCGTAAACCAAATTAAGCCATAGCTCTGCCATGTTACTGAAGAAGAGGGATGAACCTAGTTTGTGCCTATAAGTCGGTGAGAGAAAGGGATAGGATGGGTATGCAGATGTGATAAGGACATTATGAGATAGTAATAAGGACATTATGAGATAGTAATAAGGAGGTGATAGAGAAATAGTGCAGCGAAACCTGTCTGTCTGACATATAAATAAAAATAAATAATAAAAACACTTATCTAAAGCAGCCATATTACATTTCGGAAAGACTAGACAACACGAAAAAGATTAAGAGTTATCAATGCCGCATTAATGTATTTAAGTATTCGTTTTTCCCTAACACAATTCTGGACTGGAATAAGCTTCCGAATGATGTAGTTTGTGCACCTGACTTCCAAAGTGCTGTTGAAATGATGTTGTGATATATTTCTTCCAGATCTCGTGCATTTGCCAGCACTGTGTTGATGTATGCTATGTATCACTTATACTACTTGTGAATTCGTTTAGTGTTCTATTAGTGTGTTGTGTTACCTTGCTAACAAGTTTCCCGATATCTTCTTTGCATGTGTTATTGTATGTAGTTGTATCCCCCCTACAATAATGCCTCATGGGCACTGTAGGTACTTGCAATAAATAAACAAATTAAGACATGATCCTATCAGAATTGGTGGTGCTTTAAAGGGTCAATGGGCCAACAAGACTTGGTTATAGTACTAGTTTGAAAAATAGCCAAGCAGCCGTTAATGTGGTCAGCTGCGTGCATTCAAAGCTTACTTTTGCAGAGCATAACATTTCATTTTTTTACTCTGACAGCCATTAAATGCCCACTCCCGCTTCATTGTGGCCGGAGTAGCAGGGGAAAATTTGAATGTGACTAGAGTTCTTGTAATTGTGCACTTAAGTGGATGTCGGGCTCAAATTTTTTGCCTCAGGTCATGAACTCAAAATCCTTCCACAGCTGCTACCAAATCTCGCATTACACAGCATTACTTCTAATACCTCAAGCGCAACGACGACGGCACACTGAAATAGAGGCACAGGACAAGTGGACAAACAGCTGCTCATGTAGCCATTAGAGAGAAAAAAAAGGGAACAAAAGGTGGTGAACACTTGTGCGATCACAAATAAAGCAAAGGAAGGGACATGGTGGGTTCAAGTTTCTAAAACATACCTAAAAACTTGTACTCTTTTCTACATATCATGATCGAGGGGGTGCTAATGCAGGCACTCGCACTTTTGCAATTTTGTGTGCCTCTATCAATTCGCTTGTGATTTCGTCTTTACTTTTGCAGACAATTCTTGTTTCTTGAAGCCTGGCTTCACAACTCTTCTTTTCGTCTTTCTCGTATTCCTTACAGTGGAGTGTCAAATTTGAGTTCTTTAGCGATAGTTCATGCTCTTTTAAACATTCAACATGCACCGGTCCGTTTGCCCGATGTAAACCTTTCCACAAGTCAGTGGCACAACCCACACAGCACGCTCCAGAAAAGGGTTAGCACGCTTAGTTTCACACACTTTCTTGATATTACTTCCAGAATTGATCATTGTGGGGGCAGAAAAGACTACAGAAACTCTGTACTTGACAGCCACATGCTTCAGATTGTGGGCAACTTTGCGGGAGTAGGGAATTACCACTGGCTTAACTTTCTTCACTGATGCTTTGTCTTCGTCTTTGTTTCTTTTTTCCTTCTTGTTTCACCTTTTCAGCAATGCCTTGGTGACAGAGCTTAAAGCCGAGGAAGATAAACCAGCCATTTGAAGCTTGCAAATCTGGCTATCGAAGCTTTCCTGCGCTTTGACTGCATGATTTTTTGAGGGAAGATTCCAGGCACATCGTGGCGGTGGTGTGCTTAATTCTTTCCCTACCGTGGGCAAAATGGCAGTTTTCTGTAGGTGTCAGTAGATTTTTTTTTCTGTAAAAATTATCATGTCTAAAATTTTATACAAAAAAATTATACATGAAATTTATACATGAAAAAAAAAAAAAACTAAATAGATTCGCTTTTTAGGCATAGAACTTCGAATATGAAGTTGTGGGTTGTCACACACAATATAATTTCTCAAAAACTAGACTTTAGAAAAAAATTGAAAAAAACTTGACGAAATGCACTTGTAAATAAAACGACAAAAATTTTAAAAATTTTCCGAGATATACAAAATGCAGAGCATTATATTGGCCATTCCTTGTGAAAAAATAGAAGTTCAGTATTGAATAGTGTTTTTGATGCATAATGAGCCGCTGCAGAGCGCTATGCCGAAACGGATGCCAAGTTCCCTTCTTGGGCAGAACGGCACTCCCTGTTTTGTGAGAGGCAAGATGTCGTGCCCAAATGATGTTGACACCCTGGGAATAAGATAAATGACAGCACAAACAAAACATCCAGAGTGGTCCCAGACGCATGCAAAAAAAGGCCAACAAAGTGTAGCCACCGATGTTCCAAGCTGATTTTCATTGTCATTGGGGTCGGAACGGAATTCTGGTGATAAGGCAGCATCTTCAGAGTCGCTGCTACTTGAGTCTTCGGTAAAATCGGTTGTAGACAGTGCGGAATCGTCAAATTTGCGACGTTTCGAAGCGCACGTCGTCGATGCGGATGCCGCCATTCTCGCATGTGACTCCAATGTATACTCACTGTGCTGTTTGAGGTTCTTTTTGTAACGACTGGGAGATCATAGCCGTATTAGCGACGGAGCACTACCGTCATTCTTTAGTTCCCTTCCACGTGTGGTGTGACCATACCAGCTGACCCAGGAGGTGACGTCAACAGAAGAGCGGCAACGCAGCTATATAAGCAAGAGCTCCACCGGCCGACACTTCAGTGAACTTGGTGGTACCGGACGAACAGGGATGCTCACCCATTTCTTCGTTGTGCAGATCGCACTGTATTCGGTGGGATTTAACGATGGACTCAGTGCGCATGCTTGCTGAGATGCAGGCACTTTGAATCACCTGGACCGCTCGACTGATAGCCGTATCAGCGACGAAACACTACCGCCATTCTTCAATTCCCTTCCACGTGTGGTGTGACCATACCAGTTGACCCCGGAGGTGACGTCAACAGAAGAGCGGCAGCGCGGCTATATAAGCAAGAGCTCCACCGGCTGACACTTCAGTATGTCTTGGTGGTACCGGACGAACAGGGATGCTCACCCATTTCTTCTTCGTTGTGCAGGTTGGTGATAATTACACAGTATATTCTGTTCGTGATGACTCAGGCGCTTTGATGGTGCTACCAAGTCCACGGTTTCTTGTTTCTGCATTGGTTGATTGCTTTGATGTAATTAGATTGTTGCTACTAACATCTGGGGTCATTGAACTAAACCCTGGACCGAGTTCTGACTCAGACTCGGAGTCTAGCTCTAACACTGAAATGCCTAAAAAAATTCTTAAAGAGCAGATGAAAACCAACAAAGTTTTGAAACAGCTAACAACGAACCTGAAGCAAGTAGAATCAACAGTCAGTGGTATTCAAGACAGGATTACGGTAATAGAGACGGAAGTGAGCCAATTGAAGCATTGTGAAGTGAAACTAGCAGAATGCGATGCAGCTTGAACGAATACCAACAAACATTTGCTAGACCTGGCAGCCAAGATGGATGACCTGGAAAACAGGAGCCGATGCAATAACCTCCTGATATACGGAGTAAAGGAAGAGCCGGAGGAAGATGCAAAAGCACTTGAGGATAAAGTCAAGCAAGACATTTTTAAAGACGTTCTTTAAATAGAAGTAGCCTCAATGGAAAGAATACATCAAATCGGAAACCCCAACAGTGAATGCTCCTGTCCGATCATGTTGCGACTTTTCGATTTTTTTGAAAAATCTAAAATAATGTCTAATTGTTTTAAATTGAAAGGAACAGATGTATGGAACAGATGTATGGAACAGATGTATGGAACAGATGTATGGAACAGATGTATGGAACAGATGTATCTATAAGTGAGGACTTTTCAAAGAGAGTAAGAGACATACGATGAAACCTTTGGCGTTCTGCAGCAGAAGAAAAGGCAAGTGGAGCAAAATTGTCTCTTGCGTTCGACAAACTGAAAGTAGACGGAAAGGTATATGTGTGGCATTCACAACAAAATTGCAGAATGGAGGCATCTCGCTCAAGGGCTTCTGCGCTTGATAAAACGAAAGTGCGACAGAAAAAAATGACACGGTGACCATAAAGTTTTTAGAGTTGTATCACTAAATGCGTGAAGTATAGTTAACAAACTCAGTCTACTTGAAGGCATAAACCAGCCATATATCCTGGTCATTACTGAAACTTGGTTGCATGCAGAAGTGCAAAACTCGAAAATAATCCCGTCATCATACAAGCTTATCCGCAAAGACCGAGGCACAAGAGGTGCAGGAGTGGCGATAGCAATTAAAGATAATATTAAACTTTCCCGCATGGATGACATTGATGGTCATGAAAGTGTATGGTGTAATATTGAATATGAGGGCAAACGCGTACTCCTTGGAGGCGTGTACCGACCACCCAACGCTCCTCCCGAATATTTCAAAGTGATGCACGACTACCACATGCAACATACAAATTCCAGATCCAAAATTGGTCAGACATGTCACACGATAACAATGAAGTGAAAAGTGCTGAAATATTGCTACTAAGCACTTTTAGTTTTTCTTTAAACCAGTTAGTTGCTTCTGATACCCGAACCTTCGGGTCGTGCTCTTCTCTACTCGACCTTATGCTTGTTAGCAATTCACTTGACAACTGCTCAGTAAATGTAACTGAAGGAATTTCAGACCATAAGATGTTAATCCTGGAATGTCCATTGCATGTTTCGAATAAGACTGTCAAACCATCTATCACTTTTATTAAAGATTACGAGCGGGCTGATGACACTTCTGGTTTAGCTCATCTGGAATCCTGTTACCCAGCATTTGAGGCACTGAATGACGTATGTGCAATGTGGTCCTATTTTAAAGAAAGTGTTCACTTCTGCGAAAAACAGTACATTCCTGTGAGAAGAAAACGCGTCAACCGAGAATATCCGTGGATAACACGAGACATTATCCATCTGAAAAGAAAGATTAAGCGTCGTTGCAAGCGCTGCCTATCAGGCGTTCTTGTACGCCTTGTCAGTACGCTCAAAGGTAAAATTCGAGCCGCGAGAACACGCTTCTTCTCGGAGACGCTACCGTCCTTTATGAAACATGACCCGCGAAAGTTTTGGCGCTATTTAGCAAGTGAGCAATCGACAATTTGTGAAATAAAAACTTCGAGTGGAATCATAACTAACCCTGACGCTATTGCTACAACATTTAACTCGTTCTTTCAGTCTGTTTTCTTGCGCTCGGTTTCAGGTGCTTCCCTTGACTCATACCCCATCACTCATCCCATGTCTGAAATGAACGTTAGTGAAGATGGCATTTTGTGCCTGCTGTGAAAACCAGACGTAAAGAAATCTTCAGGGCCTGATGACATCTCAAATAATTTCCTTAATAGATATGCTTTCTGGGTTTTCAAATACTCAAGAATATTCAGCCTGTCGTTGCGAACACTAACAATCCCGGATGATTGGCGTAGGGCTAAAATAATTCTAGTTCATAAGGGTGGTCCCAAACATGAAGTAAATAATTACAGACCGGTTTCACTAACCAGCTCTTCTTGTAAAATACTTGAACATATTGTTACGGAGCACAGTATCGAGATGACGACGACGCGCTGGTGTGGTCTTGTGAAGAAGACGACGCTCAGGCTAAGCTGGGTTCGTTCTGGTGACGAGTGCTTCTGACAGTCAACTAGCGGTTACCGCTGTGTACATTTTCCTTAACATTTGGTGGAGGAATGCTGGAAGTGCGCCCGTAGCAAACCTATATTCTAGCAAACCTGGATCTCCGTAGTGGCCACCAGATTGGTACCATCACTGTGCCATCCGACGCGACATCATCTTCAGCGGCACCACCAGCTTCCACCGTCATCATGACGCAGCCTCGCGACCCGGGCACCTTCTGCAGCACCGACCATGTCGACGTAAAAGACTGGATCGGTATGTATGAGCGCGTCAGCAAGCACAATCAATGGGAAGCGACCCTCATGCACGCCAGCATCATCTTCTATCTGGCAAGTACGGCGCGCATCTAGTTTGAGACTCATGAAGACGATATCACATCCTGGGATATGTGCGAGAAGCTTCGCGATCTATTCGGCAAGCCGATCGGACGCAAGCTCGGCGCACAAAAAGACCTCGCATCCCATGCCCAGTCTTCGACAGAATTATATTTGTCTTATATTCAAGATATTCTAGCCTTATGCTGAAAGGTGGACAGCGCCATGTCCGAGTCAGACAATGTGGGCCATATATTAAAGGGAATTGCAAACGATGTCTATAATCTGCTGCTTTGCAAAGACTGTCCGACGGTCGACTCAGTCATCCAAGTTTGCCGGCAGTTTGAGCAAGCAAAACACCGTCGCATTACTCCCCGCTTCGACCGCTTGCCAAACACAGCTGCTACGTCTTCGTGCGAAGATAGTCCAACACTGCAGCAGCCATCTCATTCAACTAACTTGACCAGGATTGTTCGCCGAGAGATAGAAGCTATAGCACTCGTTGCGTTCGCTCCTCAGCCGGCAGATGCTACTACAGCCTTAATACAATTTGTCGTTCGCCAGGAGTTCACAAATGTGGGCCTCAACGCGAACGTGGGCTTCAACTCTGGCCAGTCTTCCACACAGCCCTCATTCCAACCTAACGCACAGCCATCTGTCCAGCCCACCATTCCGGTGGTAGCAGCTGCGGCTCCGACTGCGCCCACACCGACGTGATACCTCTACCGCTACCGCAACCCGGACGAATGGCGAACCTCGGATGACCGACCCATCTGCTTCAACTGTTCACGTGTCGGCCACATTTCTCGTCATTGCCGCAGCCGTTGGATTCCGCCACCTCGACCCTGCTACTTTCCTGATCGCAGCGCCGAATATGGTCCACACCCAAACCATTTCCGTGATACGCGCTCTCGTGATTTTAACTCGCCAGCCCTGCGCATGTCCAGCCGCTCACCGTCGCCTCAGATCCGGAGGTCCCGCTCGCCCCTACCTCGCCGTGCATAACCTCCCTACTTCTCTGGCTCTCTTCCGGAAAACTAACCAATGCAGCTCCCGGAGGTGATGCTGCATTGACGACCCGGCCCGAAAATCCTCTGCGGACCCTCACTAATCGCCACAACCTTCTAGACATCTGTGTAGATCGTGCCCCTGTTACTGCCCTCATTGACACTGGTGCCCAAATTTCAGTCGTCAGCTCATCTTTTTGCCGCCGTCTCAAAAAGGTTGTCACTCCCGCCGCTTCATCCGCCGTTCGTGTCGCCGATGGAAGCGTCGCTGCCGTCGTGGGACTGTGCACTGCGCACGTGAGTATTTCCGGTCGCACTACCCCTGTCCTCTTCACTGTTATCGACCGCTGCCCTCACAACGTGATCCTCGGCATCGACTTTTTAACGGCCCATTCTGCCCTGATTGATTGCTCAACTGGCCTTCTTCGCTTAGACCTGCCCTACTGCTCCGAAAATACCGATGTCAAGCCCCGCCTCCGATCCGCCGAATTTGTTCGTCTACCGCCCGAAGCTGCTATTTATGTTCCACTGGCCCCGTTCCCCTCAGTTCCTGACGGCACATACGCCACTTGCCCAATTGCCGATGTTGTTCTCCGTCGCAACATCATACTCCCTCATACCGTAGTGACTGTCACTGCTAACCGCACCTATCTTCCCGTCCTTAACTTCAGCTGCTCAACCCAAGTTTTAGTCCATGGCATCGCGCTTGCTGATCTGTTTCCTTTGGCGGACTGCGAAGTTGCTGCTCTAACGCCTCAGCATCTGTCGGAGCAGCATATATCAGCTTCTTCCCATTCGAACCTCTTTTCAAGCATGATATCTGCGGATCTGCCAGATGACCAAGCCAGAGCTCTCTCCGACCTTTTACACAGATATATTTGATTTCGGGGACTGACCATTGGGCCAAACATCTGTTGCGACCCATCGAATCAATACGGGTGATGCCAGCCCCATCCACAGACGGCCTTATCGTGTCTCCGATACAGAGCGGCATGCTATACAGAAAGAAGTTGACAAGATGCTGGCGCAAAACATTATTGAGCCTTCCTGCACTCCCTGCGCGTCCCCTGTCGTATTGGTCAAAAAAGAAAGACCAAAGTTGGAGATTTTGTGCCGACTAGTTCAAGTTCAAGTTCAGTCGTTCAGTCGTGTCCGACTCTTCGTGACCCTATGGACCATGTCACGCCACGCTTTCCGGTCTCTCACTATCTTCCTAACATCACATAACTTCATCTGCAGTGCCTCGAGGATGCCATCTAACCATCGCGTTCGCTGCCTACCCCTTCTCCGGCGACCCTCAACCTTTCCCAACATCAAATCTTTCTCCAGCGACTCCTCTCTTCTCATCAGATGACCAAAGTAGCTGAGCTTTAACTTTAGAATTTGACCCTCCAATGAGCAGTCAGGGTTTATGGTCGACAATATCGACTGATTTGATCTCCTGGCAGTCCAAGGAACTCTCAAGAGTCTTCGCTAGCACCACAATTCAAACGCATCAATTCTTCGGCGATCAGCCTTTTTCACAGTCCAACTCTCACATCCATACATCACAACTGGAAAGACCATAGCACGAGTTATACGGATCTTGGTTGGCAGACTAATGTCTCTGCTCTTTACTAGGCGGTCAAGGCTAACCATTGCTCTCTTTCCCAGAAGCAGGCGTCTCCTAATTCCATGGCTGCAGTCTCCTTCCGAGTCAATCTTGGAGCCCAAGAAGAGAAAATCTGTCACATCTTCCACTTCTTGTCCATTGATGCTTCAGAACTTGATAGGGCAAGACGCCGTGATCTTTGTCTTTTTAATGTTCAGTTTAAGCCCAAACTTCTCACTCTCTTCTTGTACGCGCATCAGAAGTCTCTTGAGTTCCACTTCACTTTCTGCCATTAAAGTGGTATCATCCGCATATCTAAGGTTGTTGATACGTTTTCCAGCAATCTTCACTCCAGCTGAAGACTGGTCCAGATCGGCCTTCCTCATGGTGCACTCTGCATATAGGTTAAATAGGCAGGGCGACAGTATGCAGCCTTGCCTTGTGTCGACTATCGCCACCTTAATCAAATAGCAAAGAAAGATGTTTACCCTCTTCCGCGAATTGACGACGCGCTTGACTGCTTGCATGGTGCCAGCTATTTTTCTTCCGTCGACATGCGTTCAGGCTACTGGCAAATTGCTGTCGACAAACGGGATCGCGAGAAAACCACATTTGTTACCCCCGATAGACTCTATCAATTCAAGGTAATGCCATTTGGACTCTGTAATGCTCCTGCGACATTCGAGCGCATGATGGATTCGCTCCTCCATGGCTTCAAGTGGACAACATGTTTATGCTGCTTAGATGACGTCGTCGTTTTCTCTTCCACATTCGCAACCCACCTTGATCGACTTTCTACAGTCCTGGCCTTTTTTCGCCGCGCCGGTCTTCAACTGAATGCCAAAAAATGCAGCTTCGGTCGGTGCCAAATCAAAGTCCTGGGTCATTTGGTTGATGCAAATGGTGTGCAGCCCGACCCTGACAAAGTTCGAGCCGTGCGCGAGTTCCCTACTTCCGCCGCTTCATTCGGAACTTCGCAGACATCGCTCGTCCGCTTACCTCTCTTCTGAAAAAAAAAACGTACCATTCACATGGGGTTGTGACCAAGCCTATGCCTTCACGACGCTTATTTCCGCCCTCACTACACCACCTGTTCTGGCGCACTTCGATCCTTCTGCACCTACCGAACTGCGCACCGACGCTAGTGGCCATGGTATTGGTGCTATCCTTGCCCAGTCCCAGCATGGATCCTCCCGCGTCGTTTCTTATGCCAGCCGCCTGCTTTCGTCCTCTGAGTGGAATTATTCAATTACAGAACGGGGATGCCTTGCACTTGTTTGGGCGCTAACCAAATTCCGCCCTTATTTGTTTGGGCGGTCCTTCTGTGTAGTGACAGACCACTATGCTTTGTGTTGGCTGTCCTCACTTAAGGACCCCACTGGCCATTTAGGTTGCTGGGCTTTGCAAATACAAGAGTACGAATTTACTGTGGTATACAAGTCGGGCCACCTACACCAAGACGCTGACTGCTTGTCCTGCCATCCCGTAGATCCTCCCGATTTGTCCGACCATACTGCTGACGACTACATTTTGTCCATCTCGGACTTTATAAATATCGCCTCTTAACAGCGTCGTGATCCTGCCCTGCAACCAATTATAGACCAGCTGCACAACAACCCTGGTTCTTCCAACAGCATGTTTGTGCTCCATAACGAGACATTATACAGACGCAATATGCATCCAGATGGCACGGACCTTTTACTGGTTGTTCCGGCTCATCTGCGCTCTAGTGTCCTTGCCCAACTTCACGACGTTCCTACAGCAGGACACTTGGGAGTATCACGCACGTACGACCGTGTGCGACGCCGATTTTTCTGGCTTGGTCTCTACCGCTCTGTCCGTCGCTACGTCGCCGCTTGTGAGCTATGTCAGCGCCGCAAGACACCCTCGCTTCAACCTAGCGGGCCCCTGCAACCAATCTCAGTGCCGACTGAGCCATTTTCTCATGTCGGCCTCGATCTTCTTGGGCCTTTTCCGACGTCGACTTCTGGAAATAAATGGATTGCTGTGGCGACTGATTATACTACCTGATATGCTGTAACCAGGGCCATCCCCACCAGCTGCGCGTTCGATGTTGCCGACTTTCTTTTGCATGACGTAATCTTGATTCATGGCGTCAACTGCTCACAGATTGTGGCCGCTGTTTCCTTTCTAAAGTAGTTTATGACCTCCGCTCATGTGCTACTCGTCACCATCTCACCACGGCCTACCATCCGCAAACGAATGGTCTTACTGAGCGCCTGAATCGCACATGCTATCTATGTATGTGTCCGATCACCATCGTGACTGGGACATCTCTTTACCTTTCGTCACGTTCGCCTATAACTCCTCACGCCATGATACCACCGTGTACTCTCCCTTTTATCTACTTTTCGGCCGCGATCCTTTACTCCCCTTCGACACCTTGCTGCCTCTTGACGACTCGTCCTGTAGTTACGCTTCGGATGTCATCGCCCGTGCTGATGCCGCCCGCCACATTGCTCGAGACCGGCATGGCGCGTCTCAGTGCTCACAAAAGCGTCGTTATGACCTACATCACTGAGACGTCCACTACCCTCCTGGTTACCTCTTGCTTCTTTGGCTTCCGGCCCGCCATGTGGGGATGTGTGAGAAACTTCTGCCTCGTTACGTGGGTCCTTACCGCGTCCTGCGGCAAGTCACCAATGTGACCTATGAGATCGCCCCTCTACAGCCCAAGATTACTTCCACAACCACTTATCCAGAAATCGTGCACGTCGCCCATCTGAAAACATACCATTCAAGTTCTCCTGTGTAGGCAGCACCGGGACGGTGCTTCTCCCGCGCGGGGAGTACTGTTACGGAGCACAGTATCGAGATGATGACGACGCGCTGGTGTGGTGTTGTGAAGAAGACGACAGTCAGGCTAAGCTGGGTTCGTTATGGTGGCGAGTGCTTCTGACAGTCAACTAGTGGTTACCGCTGTGTACATTTTCCTTAACAATATTATTTATAAAGCACTTATTAATCACCTAGAAGTTAATAACCTTCTCTACAGTCGACAACTTGGCTTTAGATCACGATTGCCAACAACCACACAGCTAGCAGAGATAACGCACAATATTGCAAATGCCCTTCATGCACGGGGCCAGTTAGACGCTATTTTTTCAGACCTCTCTAAGGCATTTGACTTAGTTCCTCACCAAGACTTACTCACGAAACTGCGGGCTATAGGTATCGAAAACAACATCATTACATGTATTGACTGCTTTTTGAAAAACCATATACAGTGTGTCAAACTGAAAAATTCTGAGTCTGATTAACTTGGATGTCTACTCAGGAGTACCACAGGGAGTACCACTCAGGAGTCCTCGCCTCCTTATTGTTTTTAATTTTTATCAATGATATTCATTCATGCATTCACTCTGGGGTACAAATTAGACTCTTTGCTGATGACTGCATAGTATATAAGGTAATAGATTCTATAGAAGATCGAATTAAACTAAATGAATCTTCATCAGCTATCCAGTCTTGGTGTACCAGATGGGGAATGAGACTCAATGCCACTAAAACAAAAAGCATAATTTTTAGCAACAAGAAAAAGCCACTGGATTTTTCATACATTATAGCCAATGTCCCAATCGAGAAAACTAATTATATAAAATACCTAAGAGTGACACTATCAACCAATCTAAGCTGGGAACAGCACATTAAAAACATATGTCGTAAGGCCCAAGGAAAGCTGTATTTCCTCAGAAGAAGGTTACACAACGCTCCTCCTAATGTAAAACTTAATGCATATAAAACGCTCGTCAGACCAACCTTAGAATATGCTGACATTATTTGGAGTCCACACCAGCAATATTTGATAGGCAAACTAGAACGCATTCAAAACTTAGCAGTACGCTTTGTATACTCAAACTTTTCCAGACATTCCAGCGTATCTAACCTACTTCGCAAAGCAGATCTTCACAGCTTGGC
This sequence comes from Amblyomma maculatum, assembly GCF_055883805.1. Lineage (NCBI taxonomy): Eukaryota > Metazoa > Arthropoda > Arachnida > Ixodida > Ixodidae > Amblyomma > Amblyomma maculatum. Next base: position 1,065,202 of record NW_028146740.1, on the reverse strand, counting down.
ACAGCGTAGAACAACATCAAGACTAAAATTTCCGTTACTTACTTTATCACAGTACTTGAAATATATCAAGAGAAACATACCTCCTGGAACCATTTTGTCACTCTTCGAGAACTAACCATGTGAAAGCACTTCATCAACCCATAAGCCATATTAATGCTGATAAATATTCTTTGTTTCCAACGGCTATATCTAACTGGAATGAACTGCCCTCAGCTGCTGTAAACTGCAACTCAGTTGAATCATTCATTGATCATGTCAATAGCATTGGTTTATCAGTAATGCCACCGCGATAAAACTATGATGCTGACTTTCATTTTGTATCTTTTGTAACTATACTTGTTTCCGTGCTGAACCCGCTATTTTCTTTTCCCTGAATTGGCATCATTACCACCACGATGCCACTGTGATGATGAATTTTTATTTTGTATTATATATGTACCCGACTTGTTAACCTGTATTGTCTCCTTTGTATCCACTCCTGCACGGCACGAGAAGAGCCAGCAGTATTTGTAAATAAATAAATAAAAATAAGAATCTTCATTCTTGTGAAATTCCCTCTCTTTCCAGAGGTCACCCTTTCAACATAACAGTTATCCAGGTCTATGCACCAACCACTACTGCTGAAGAAGCTGACGTTGAGAGATTTTATGCTGACCTGCAATGCCTTTTAGACCGCACTCCATCATCAGATGTCCTTTTTCTCATAGGAGACTGGAATGCTAAGGTGGGGAGTGAAAAAATATCCGGAATTACGGGGAAGTTTGGTCTTGGTGAGCCAAATGAAGCTCGGCAGAGGCTAGTAGAGTTCTGTCAAGAAAACAACCTGACCATAGCGAATACTCATTTTCAACAGCACAAGAGGCGCCTGTACACATGGACTTCTCCAAACGGTCTGTACAGGAATCAGATTGATTATATTCTTTGCCGGCAGAGATGGAGAAGCGCTATACAAGCAGTAAAAACAAGGCCTGGGGCCGATTGTGGCACCGATCATCAGCTTCTTGTTGCCAAATTTAAGCTCCGATGGAGGAAAACGCAGAGAACTAGAAGACCTTTCAGGTATGATCTGGATCAAATTCCATCAGAATATGCTGTGAAAGTGATTAATCGATTTCAAGAATTAGATCTAGAAGACAGAGAGCCTGAAGAGATGTGGACTGATGTTCATAATATAATACAAGAAGTTGCTACTAAGGTAGTTCCAAAGCAGAAGAAATGCAAGAAAGCAAACTGGTGATCTGAAGAGGCTTTGCAAATAGCTGACGAAAGGAGAATGGCAAAAGGTATGGGGGAAAAAGAAAGATACAAGGTTCTCAATGCGGATTTTCAGAAAATAGCAAGGAGAGATAAGAATGCCTTCCTGAACATACAATGCTAAGCAGTTGAGGACAACTGCCAATTAAGGAACACAAGAGCTCTGTATAAGACAATCAAAGATATCAAAGAAAGTTTCTGTGCTAAGCTGAGTGTGATAAAGGCGAAACGAGGCAAGGACCTCACTGAAGCCTCAGAGATAAAGAAGAGGTGGCAGGAATACACAGAAGAACTGTACAAGAAGGACCCGGATGTGCAAACCCAACATAAGACGGTTGTGATTACTGATCTCGAGCCGGGCATCCTGAAGAGTGAAGTTGAATGGGCCTTAGCCAGCCTTGCTAAAAACAAAGCTAGCGGAATTGATGGCATTCCAGCTGAGTTGCTTCAAAACCTCAACCATGACGCTGTTAACATTCTGCATACATTATATCAGAAGATTTGGACAACCCTGAAGTGGCCACAGGATTGGAGGAGGTCAGTTTACATCCCCATTACAAAGAAACGCAGTGCCAAAGATTGTTCCAACTACCGCACGATCGCGCTCTTTTCGCATGCTAGCAAGGTGATGTTGAAAATCTTCCAAGGTAGGCTGCAGCAGTATGTGGATCGGGAGCTTCCGGATGTGCAAGCTGGGTTTCGCAAGGGCAGAAGAACTAGAGAGCAGATTGCCAACCTTCGCTGGATCATGGAAAAAGCAAGAGAGTTCCAGAAACCCACCTACTTCTGCTTTAATGATTATGCAAAAGCGTTTGACTGCGTAGATCACAGTAGATTGTGGCAAGCTCTCCAAGAGATGGGAGTTCCAATTCATCGCATCTCTCTCCTCAGGAACCTGTATGAAGGGCAAGAGGCCACAGTTATACTGGACATGGTCTTACTGATTGGTTTCCGATTGAGAAAGGAGTGAGACAAGGCTGCATACTGTCACCCTGCCTATTTAACCTATATGCAGAGTGCATCATGAGGAAGGCCGGTCTGGACAAGTCTTCAGATGGAGTGAAGATTGCTGGAAAACGTATCAACAACCTTAGATATGTACATGATACCACTTTAATGGCAGAAAGTGAAGTGGAACTCAAGAGACTTCTGATGCACGTACAAGAAAAGAGTGAGAAGTTTAACGCTTAAACTGAACATTAAAAAGACAAAGATCATGGCGTCTTGCCCTATCAAGTCCTGGAGCATCAAGGGACAAGAAGTGGAAGCTGTGACAGATTTTCTCTTCTTGGGCTCCAAGATTACCCCGGAAGGAGACTGCAGCCATGAAATTAGGAGACGCCTGCTTCTGGGAAAGAGAGCCATGGCTAGCCTTGACCGCCTAGTAAAGAGCAGAGACATTAGTCTGCCAACCAAGAACCGTATAACTCGTGCTATGGTCTTTCCAGTTGTGATGTATGGATGCGAGAGTTGGACTGTGAAGAAGGCTGACCGCCGAAGAATCGACGCGTTTGAATTGTGGTGCTGGCGGAGACTCTTGAGAGTTCCTTGGACTGCCAGAAGATCAATTCAGTCGATATTGTCGACCATAAACCCTGACTGCTCATTGGAGGGTCAAATTCTAAAGTTAAGGAGTCACTGGAGAAAGATTTGATGTTGGCAAAGGTTGAGGGTGATAGGAGAAGGGGTAGGCAGCAAACACGATGGTTAGATGGCATCCTCAAGGTACTGCAAATGAAGTTATGTGATGTTAGGAAGATAGTGAGAGACCGGAAAGCGTGGCGTGATATAGTCCACAGGGTCACGAAGAGTCGGACACGACTGAACGACTGAACTGAACTGATAATTAATGACTCACTCTGCCAAAATTTTTGCACCTGTCCATACACTTTCTATTTATACAATATTGCTGACCTAAAAAGTTCTTTTTTAAGATGTTCCAGCCTGAAATGGTTCAGGGAAATTGAACAAAGTATAGCGACATTACGATGTAGTGTGGGTGATATGGCATCTTGCTCTTGCAACAGTTCTTTCACTTGTTTCACTTGAGCTGTATGATAGTGGCACTGCTTCACCGCGAAGCAAGGAATTGGGGAGGAGAGCGTTGGCATGTTACGAGATCAAAAGAATCACTGCTCCACAGCTTGGCATACGTTTCAGAGATATAGTGTACACTCTGTCAAAAGTTCCAAGCGTCTGGTAGTTCCAGCCCCTTGGAACTTTGTAACTTGAAATTCCAACCCCCTTGGAGCGGAGCTCCTTTAGCGTTTAGTGTTTAGACTTACTTAAGTCGCACCCATTCGAGAAGGCCAACTTCTTGCCTTGAGTCGGTTTTGAACACTGTGAAAAGGTAGCTGAGAAGCCACCCCTCCTTTCCACCTCTTCGCCCCTTGCTGTAAACTTTTGACAGAGACTGTACATGAGAAATGCAGGTGTTGGCAAAATTGCCTGCGTTCCGGTTCAGTGAATACTCTTGAGTCCCCTGCACCTGTCCATACACTTTCTATTTATACAATACTGCTGACCTAAAAAGTTCTTTTTTAAGATGTTCCAGCCTGAAATGGTTCAGGGAAATTGAACAAAGTATAGCGACATTACGATGTAGTGTGGGTGATATGGCATCTTGCTCTTGCAACAGTTCTTTCACTTGTTTCACTTGAGCTGTATGATAGTGGCACTGCTTCACCGCGAAGCAAGGAATTGGGGAGGAGAGCGTTGGCATGTTACGAGATCAAAAGAATCACTGCTCCACAGCTTAGCATACGTTTCAGAGATATAGTGTACACTCTGTCAAAAGTTCCAAGCGTCTGGTAGTTCCAGCCCCTTGGAACTTTGTACCTTGAAATTCCAACCCCCTTTGAGCGGAGCTCCTTTAGCGATTAGTGTTTAGACTTACTTAAGTCGCACCCATTCGAGAAGGCCAACTTCTTGCCTTGAGTCGGTTTTGAACACTGTGAATGTGAATGTGAACACTGTGAAAGGTAGCTGAGAAGCCACCCCTCGTCTCCACCTCTTCCCCCCTTGCTGTAAACTTTTGACAGGGACTGTACATGAGAAATGCAGGTGTTGGCAAATTTGCCTGCGTTCCTGTTCAGTGAACACTCTTGAGTCCCCTGCCGCTTTCAAAAACAAGTGTCCTCGGTGACAGAGTCAGTGAAAGATCTGTAATTTGAATTTCAAGGAACAGGGAAAAACAAGGTAGACGTTTGGGCATGTTAGTTAGACATTATCTGTGCAGCGCATTTACGATGAGGACGAGAGGAGACACCTCCTCTCGTCCTCATCGTAAATGCGTTGCACCGATAATGTCTAACCAACATGCCCAAACGTCTACCTTGTTTTCTCTGTGTCTCCTCTCGTTCTCGTTGTAAATGCGCTGCACCGATAATAGTGTAGAACATTCCAATTATATTCAGATGAAATGGAAAAACTGCTTGCATCCTGGCAGGTTTATTCAGTGAAAGATTGGCCAATGGTCTTTGAGATGTGGTGCAATGGCAGTTTCTATCATGGGAAAGCATTGCAGAGATGGGACCATCCCTTTTAGAGCAATAGCGCTGCCAAGTACACCGCTTAGTTCCACGCTGGTGACCTTGAAGCCACGGTCGGGACTTGGCCCGCCTAGCAATCATCTTGCCCACACTGTGGTACGTCAAACCTCTATATAATGAACACGCATATTACGAATTATTGAATATATCGAACTCTTCCGAAATTATTTTGTCAAACGCATGTATTTTCAACTTCCCATAGCGAACGCGGTTCGGCATAAAACTGATATTACGAACTTCGTGACGCCAAGCACTACCTCACTTTAATAGCAGGAGGCAGGCTTCGTTGCACTACATGTTTGTTGTGCGGCGCAGCAAACGTTCAGGACTACCTCGCAGGCGCTGACAGCGCCACAGATGCCACGACGGCATTGGGAGTTGACAGCCAAAGAAATCTATGGCCTCCGAGATTACCCCCGGTGATCTCGGAGGCGATAGGAAATCGTTCGCATCTCACAATCGCTGACAGCGCCGCTTCAGCAGCGGCAGCAGCGGCGGCAGCGGCGCGATCGAAGGTTGCTTTTGCTTTTTTGGTTTTTGCGTCTTTCGCGTTTTTTGTGCACGGCAGGTCTCAAGGGAGAGAGTGCACCAAAACGCGCTCTCCCTCGAGACTGGCCGTGTTTAGTGCACGACCTACTGTATAATGGGCGACCTGCGCGTGCGCTGCCTCCCCAGCGCCGGAGGTTTGCTTTTGCTTGTGCTGTTTTTTTTAGTTCTCTAAAACGTCACTGTTGAGAGTGGCGCTGTAACTCACCCCCACCTAAAGCCCCTTGATACTTTGAAAGTTACGCCAACGATTGAACTTTGCCGCCGCCGCGCTACCTCCTCGCCTCCTCCTCGCCCCTTGCGCGCCCCTTCGCTGAAGGCCGGCTCTCCGCCCGATTTCCTGAGCGACGATTGGTCTCCCTGCCGTTGCCATTGGAAACCGACGCGCGTCCGGCGTTTTTCTTGTGTTTTCTTTTTCCTTCGCGCCATTTTTCCCCTAGTCTCTGCGAGCGAATATTGCGCGCTGTGCTTTTATTGCAGCGTGCAAGCTCTATGCCGTGCTGTTGCGCGTACAACTGCAGCAAGCGACCTGAAGATGGTTATGCGGTATTCATGATATCTCAAGGCAAGCGTGACGGCTTGCGCACGAGTCAATGGATTCACAAGATTAGTCGAAAGACGTTTATTCCTAGAAACAACAGAGTTGTTTGCGACGTCGAGTGCCTTTCTCACTCCCCGTAATAACGCGTCACCTGACGCTGCGTTTTTTATTCCTGCTTGCTGCTCAATATTTTTGCAGCGGCAGCATGTTCATTGTATAAAAATAAGGTTGTTCTCTGCAGCATGCTGAATATTCTGCGAGGCTCCAAGGCTCCATCATTTAACACGCTTCGACTTCTGTACAGTCAGAAACAGGGCGCTATGATCTGCTTTTTGCTGTCAGAAATAACTGGAAAATTACAGTCTCTCGATTGCATTTGTCGCGATTATGCTAGGATCCCTGGCCTCCTTCACTAAAAATCAAAATTTGGGCTTGTAGAGGAGCTAGCCTTTCCAGCTTTTACTTGTAGTGTGCGTCGGTTACTCGGGAGCAATGAATGCTGGCCCTGAAAAACTCTTTGGCAAGTAAACCCGAGGTATTGCGGGTAATCTGCACTAGTTAGGTCGTATGGCATTTTTTTTTTTTTTCAATTTTTGAATGTGTCTTGCCATGCTTCGACGAACGCGTGGGTTAAAAAATATGCGTTCGTTTTATCAGGGATACGGCCAATGTGCAGGAGGTGTTCATAAGATCACACACGCTTCACTTTGACCATGACTACTAGGCGTTGGCAGGTTACCTTCGCTTTGAAAGCTGGAGCTCTAAAAGCGCGATTCCGCGTATTCATTTATTGCGAGAAAAGTTATCCCATCGATGTCAAATCAGCCGGAATCATTGCATCAATTTTCTGTATTTACGAAACTTAAACAATCAATGATGATTATAGTTATTATGTAAAAATAGGGGAACATTTTGCGAGCAACAATTCTTAACACTGTAACATATTACTCATTTCAATTGTATGCAAGATTTTTTTTTTCACCTAGCCTGAGTAATTATCTCATCGCTCTATGTTCTAGCTACATTTCACTGAAGACCAGTTTGAGCCGCCAATATTACACGAACTCGAAAAAGAAAAACAGACCAAACGCAGTTCCATCAATTTTCTCTCACCGACCTGTCCTGAAGTAAAGGAAGCCTCCTCGACAGAGACATGAACCTCGCGCTGATAGTAGTCAGTTATTTCTGTGGCTTGCTCTTTTCCCACCTCCATTTATGAGAAAACAAGAAAGTATAAGAATTAAAAGTCAATGTATAGTTGTCTCGTCAGATATTATGAGATAACAGAGATATGACTGACAACGTAAGTCAATGAAAATTTAAGTATATCAATGGGTCATGGGACGGCATCAGATTAAATAGTGATGGTTATGAATAGTGATAGGTAATGATGGTGACTGTTACGGATAATAATAGTAAATTATAGTAATAGGCCCGGATAGTGAGGTGATAGTGTTCGTTGCGGATAGTGACAGTTACGATAGGTCTCTGGCATTAGTAGATATAGTGATAGATAGGATAGCGATAGTTAATGAATTGGCAGTTATACGCTTTCTCATTTCCACACGTTGAAGACTTATGTGCACCTTGTAATTTTTTTATTTGATTGTTGCGTTCAATGAAATCAAGCTCTTTTACACAGCGCATGAGACCACAGCATGCTTGCCCCAGAACTTCACTGTGTCGGCAATAGGGCCCACCACTTCTCCCAGTGTACCCTGCTGTCTTTTAACCACACGCGAAGTCAGTGAGTGGCCGCGTACTAATAAAATATTTAATTCCTCCTTCAGCATCATATCAAGACTGCCGTGGCTAACCTGTTCCTTGCCTCGAAGCAGCAAGGAACAGCTCAAAATTTGATTTTATACAAAATTAACTAATGAACGCAGATTATCGCGGATCGCTAACTAGCACAGTGCCATTACACTTGGCCTAAGCTTTCCAACGGTATACGGTTCGTGTTGCAGCTAAAATTTAGATTTTAATTGCAATTTACTAAATATAAATTAATTTGGCCCAGTAATTGATTGAAATACATGTACAATTAACCAATAATCCAATCTCATGGTTGATCACGTGACATATACTATGCTTAGAGAGATAGCTTGACAGTAGCGAAATAGACTAAGTCCTGCTTTAACCTTCTCTAATCTTGAAGTTCGAAGCACCAGCCTGGATCGTTTTCTGAAGTTTTACCGCAGTGACAGATTTCACGCTCTAAAAAAAACAAACACAAAGTCAGAGGCAGTACTAGATTAAGTGCACAAAGTAAAACCTTATCATGAGACTTAAAAAGTGTCTGTAGCACAGAACTCGCCTGAAAGCTTTGTTTATCAGTATTCCCCATTCAAACAGTTCTAAGAAGAAACCAATCAATTCATGAACTTTACTATCGGCATTCTCAATGCTTTTCTCGCAATTTTTCAAAAATTTTGTGCACTCCTGTAGCACAGACCTGGCCCAAAAGCTCGCGCTTCACTCACTGCTGCGGCCGGCCGGCGGGCGTCAGGGGGAAAAAGCGTGTCGTGCGCAGCGCTCGCCGCCGCCGCGCGAGGAGAATCGAGGAGGAAAGCGCGGCGCGGAGGAGAGTGTCGCTACTTTCAAATTATCAAGGGACTTTACCCCCACCGCGGCCGGTCTCGAGGGAGAGAGCGCGCGCTCTTTCTTACGGCCTTCTCAATCGCCGCGTGAACAACGGGAACTTTTCTCCTTGAGTCACACTCTCCGCCGCCGCAAGGGGCGCGACCTGCTCACTGTTCGCTCCGCATCTGCTTCAGTGGCGGCGGGTGGCTTTTGCCTGGTTTCGCGCTGTCGCCCGCGGGTTTCGTGGTGAGTGCAGCCCCTAAACGAACGATTACACAAGGTAGATGCTGCAGCGGCATCCTGTCAGCGTGCTACACACGTGAATGGAGTCTTTATATTAAAAAACACTGTCGCTCAGCAAACGCTCGACAAGCATATGACATGTATTGCGGCATGGTATCTACTTTTGTTCATTTTAATCTGAATTTTTTCCCAAGCCTGTACAAGAAGATGAATAAAAAAGGTGAATGAGGAGTGGTCACATCGAAGCTTCTTCAATGCAAACATAACAGCAACAATGGCAAAACCGTCTTTCAGCGCTAGATGAGAAACCATCGAGGTAACACCGAAGATGAAAATAATTTTATAAAAATGTAATGTAAGTTGCACAATGCTTACTTGACATAAAGTATTAGTATAACGTCAGAGTAAACGCTTTTAAGTTTTGTTTTCAATTTTGCTATAACTTATAGACCAGCAAATGTTTTATGTTGTATTATAAACATTATTTTAATTTTGCAAATAAACGTTGGTTTAATGAAATGTTTACATGATATCATGATTATTTCATGAAAAAAACAGGAAATCTATCTCAAGCACTAATTCCTTGCAATATTTTCTTTCTTTTTCTAGTATGTTTTTGAACTAATAGTTCCTTGTAACTATCTGTGCAGTAATGCCTGCCTTAGAGAGCAATCGCTGCTCCATTATTTTGGTAGAATGCTTTGCTTATTACACATTCGCCACTGTTACTCAAGGGACACTCCTCAATAATGGATATAAAAGCTTTTCTCTGTGCTATTTATTCAGAGGTAACTATAGGAGTGGGATGTCGCGCTGTATTGCGCGCCTAGGCACCTATAGTGTCGACACCGACGAAATCATTTCAGCTCTGCCGCAATTAGTAACCGAGGAAGTGAAAGAAGTGATGGTATCTCCTGTCATCCCATTACGCACTGTCACGTATTCTGGTTTAGCTTACGTCGCTGGATACATTGTGAAGTTAATCAGTGACTTCAGGTGTGACGCTTGTGCTATCCTTCTTGAAACCAGCGAAAGAAGCAGCCCCATGTACACTATTCTGCGAGGACAAGATTCTAGCGGACTGCATTATCCAAAACCAGACTTTGTAGCCCTCTTGGACAAGGTTGTCTTTTTTTTTTTGAAAAAGCTGTCGTGCACCTACCACACACAAATGTCCTTGAAGTTCTTCAAATCTTAATCCAGCCAGCACTTGACAACTCACCTTTGCTGAGTTGCTTGGAAGGCATTGACAATAGCCATGCTATAAGGTCCGCTACTTTAATATGTGAGAAATTCCTCAGAATCCTTCTTGTCAATTATGCTAAGAAGGTGACAGACAGGGACGAAAGGCCAGCTCCTTATGTGTACAAACCGTCCAAAAAAAATTTTCTAGCCGCATGTACCGTTTTGATGACTGAGTGCAATGTGTTAACTTTGAAGGGCATTTTTTTGTTACTGCTTGCTGCTCTTTTCAATTATGCATATCTGTTTATGCCCATTTCCTTGATTAAATGTTGTTTTTTATCACTGTATTAATCTGACTACGACTGTCTACGTGTGCGTCAGTCGCAAGTCTACGAATATACATCTGCTTTCTTTCAACCTAATGATTTGTTTTAAACGAAGCTAGACCAGCCCACTTCAATAGACAACTGAAATTTTCACTTTATGTGTAAATTTTTGTTGCTTACTCTGAATCTGAGACGTGCTATGAATTTTCGTCAGTGCCTCTTTTGCTCTAAACGAAGACGGCAGCGGTTGACAGAATATCCACTGAACAGTTTGCCATGCCCTAGCGTCAGGTCGCGCTATACCTGCTTACAGCTTTCAAAGGCACACTGCATAAAATGGTACATATAGTTTTGTGAAAAATTTAGGGGCAAAAAGTGTTGATGTAAGTGCACCCGAAGCTTCATTCGATCGTGCGCGACAGCACTGACGAAGGCGCGCGCGCTCTCGCGCGCACGCGCATTATTGACTATTTTATTGCTCATACACGATAAATCAGACGCTGATTACGGCTTCTTCCTATAAGCCATAAGGGGTGAAATATCAGGACCTGCCAGTTGCAACCGATGCCGGTGGAGCGGAGAGCGAGCGCGCGTTTCCCTTGCGCGTGAACGGCTGTAGCCGAGGAGCAGCAGTGGGGCGGTGGCGACCCCACCGAGGCGCGGCGGGCGGTGGAAACAGACCCCATTGGAGAGGCCGTAAGAGAAGAGAGAAACGCGCTCTCCCTCGAGACCGGCCGTGCCCCCACGTACCCCCACGACGAGACGCGTCGACCGGCTACGGAGCGCGAAGATTGAACCCGCGTGGGCCGTCGATATACGGGCTAGAGCGGCCGCAAAGCTCGGTGCCGGCGAGTTTATTTTAAGTAGGCACTAAATAACTTGACCGGAGGCAGTTTTGACGTGCCCTGTGCCTGTGGGTGGCGGCGGATGCCTACTCGTTTGCGGCATCATTACGCACTATGGTCTACTGTTGCGTGCCGCTCTGCAAGTCGAGCGGGCGAACATCGACACCTTACAGAGGTACGAAATCAGTGGCTCAAGAACATCTCGCGGCACCAGCTTTTAAACATGCTTATAAGATCGCCTTACTCGAGCATTCCGGGCGACGGCGTCCGTTGTGATAGCGAGATCATTTTAGAAGGAAAGGGTTGCGATCATCAGGTGATGAGTTTCCGTTGCCTTCAGTGATGTCCGGAAAGTACATTTCTGTTATGGTACTACTTGCTTTTCAGTGTCAGGGAAACAGCCCTGGATTCCAAGCGACAGGAGCACAGTGTGTAGCCTGCATTTTAAGCAGGAGGACCAACAATTTAGCGTACGGAAAAGTGGCATATTTATACGTGCAACTCAAGCATGACACTTATCGCCAAATAACCGCTGCGAACCCAACACGAGGAAGCCAGGCGGCAACATCAGGATATCAGACAAGATATTTCTAACCCAAGCAGATAAACTAATAGAAATGGAAAAAAAAAAAATCGAAACGGAAGGCAGGCCATCTCTTAGCAAAAGCAGTGTGGACCATTCGTAGCAACAGCAAAGCAAGACATGAGAAGCAAACCAGTCCAGACCCTAAAAAACGAAAAAAGAAGAAAAACAAAATCCCGAGAAAACAATTGTAGCAAAAGCAGAGTAAAAAAGGTGAAGCAAAAGCAGTCAGAAACCTAAACCAACAACAAAAGATGAATGTAGCAAAAACAAAGTCAAACAAAAAAGAAAAAGCAGTCAGAAATCTAAACGAACAATGAAAAACTAACAACAAAAGATGATCTTAACAAAAGCAGAATCAAACAAAAGACGCAAAATCGGTCAAGCCTAAAACAACAATAGCAAAATACGCTCGTAGCAAAGGCAGAGTCAAACGACACCTAACCAAACAACAGAAGGTCGCTAAAAAATTCAAGGCTTAAAAGTCGGTCAGTATATAATGTGGTGTTATGTGGTTAGGTGTGATGTTAATTCATTTCTTCGTTCGTTTGACTAGCTGCCTTTGCTGCGAGCGTCTTGTTATTTTTTAGGTTTGATTGATTTTGCTTCTTTTGTTTGACTCTGGTTTTGCTGCTATCGTTTTTGTTGTTGTGTTTAGGTTTCTGACTGCTTTTGCTTCCCTTTTTGACTATATTGCTTTTGCTACGATTATTTTTTTGGGGTTTTCTGACTGCTTTGCTTCATTTGTTTGACTCTGCTTTAGCTACGAGTGTTCTTTTTGGTTTAGGTTTCTGACTGCTTTTGCTTTTTTTGTTTGACTTGCTACGATCGATCGTCTTTTTTTTTTTTCGTTGTTGTTGGTTTAAGTTTTTGTCTGCATGCTTTTGCTTCTTTTTCGTTTGACTCTGCTTTTGCCTCTTTTGTTTGACTCTGCTTTTGCTATGTTCGTCTTTTGTTGTCGGTTTAGGGTTTTTTAGGCTTCTGACTGCTTTTGCTTCACCTTTTTGACTGCTTTTGCTACGATTGTTTTCTCGTTTTTTTTTTTTCTTTCGTTTTTTAGGGTCAGGACTGCTTTGCTTCTCATGTCTTACTCTGCTGTTGCTACGAGTGATCCACACTGCTTTTGCTAAGAGTTGGCCTGCCTTCCGTTTCGAATTTTTTGCCGTTTCTGTTAGTTTAACTGCCGGGGTTAGAGATATCTTGTTTGGTATCCTGACGTTGCCGCCTGGCTTTCACGAGTTGGGTTCGCAGCGATTATATCAGGCAATGAGTCTCATGTTTGAGCTGTACGTATATGCCACTTTTCCGTTCAATAAATTGTTGGTAGTGTGCGGATGTGGTGTCCCTTGTTTGTCTGTGTGTTGCGCCGCCGTTCATTTTCACTACAGTTCGTGTTCACAAGCTTATTATGTGCATGACGAGAAACGGAATGGGGAAACGCCGAGCACGCACATTCGGCAAATATTTAATTGCACTGGACACAGCCTGCCTGCGCAGATATCAAATACGGAGGAACGAACGTGCACGGGAGGGAGACTGGCAGTCTGCTCCAACTACGCACACCAACTGAAGAAACGCAACCGCGTCCGTCGAAATTACGACGACGGCTGCATCGAAGATGTTTCTGGGGCTCTTACTCCCAATATTGCCACTCTCATTTCACTGCCTTTATCTTGCTCATGAGAAATAAGGGTTCCACAAATCCTCCCGCGGAACTCTGCGCCGCTCGCTTGCAGGCACAGCCGGAGCGCGTGAAACGCTGCTCTGGGAGTGAGCTTTGGCGGCGTCTACCCGCTGTTTCGGTCCCTACTCAGCGGTCACGTGGTATTTTTTCGGCCGCGCGATCCCCTAGAGAGCGGCGCGATGTGCAGGTCGCCCATTATACAGTAGGTCGTGGTTTAGTGTTAGCAGATTAGCAGCGGCGTCGCGGCGTCGAGTGTGGCGCGCGTGTGCGCAGTGCTGTGGTGGCAGTGAACGTGAAAAAAAAAACAGCACTGACGTTAAAGACCAAGCTCAAGATAAAATCAGGGCCTTCAAGGCAGTTTACAAGAGGAGACTGATTGACACTCTTCTCGTGAAGCTTCTTATGAAGCAGGACTTGAAGATCGACTTGCTTAGAGCATTGAAGCGGCATCGCTTCAATGCTTGCGGCACGCAGGTTTTGTTCCAGCAGAGGCCCGTGCCACGGCCGCTCGATGGAAGCGCGCACTAGGTGCGGCCTGCTACATCGCCCGAAACCCGCGGGAGGCGCCTACTTCCCGTCGCCACCGCCGCGGCGCCACCGTTCGGGGACAGCCGCGCGCGGAGAGCTGCGCCTGGCTGCGCTTTGAGCGAGGCGCCGGTACGGTCGGAGCTTACTGTTTTAAGGATTTAAGAGCTCCGTTTCACACAATTTTGAAGCATGAATTCCTATATACTGTCATGTCTAGTGTGAACATGTCAGCACTACCGCGTTTTCTTCGCAAGGATGTATATACTGGCGTGTACACCAAAAACTTATTGGTACGGTAGTTCAAAGCCGCTCGATAGTTCGCCCTTTACTGTGATGTGCATTCGGGTCAAATTGGTTGTCAGATGAAAATTTCACTCGTCTGTCAGCAATTGGAAGCTGTTCAGCGGCCAAGGTAGCACAATGCATTATCCTTTACATCACAATGTCGCGAATTCCTCGCGTGTCAGTTTCACACCGTTTACTCATTCTTGCAAAAACGCGTATACAAAAGATTGATGTCAACCTGTTCTATGCTGCCAGCGCAATCCAATAAAAAAATGTGATCCTACTGTGACTGGGCGACTGTACTCTACTGTGCAACTTACAGCTAGCGTTCAACAATTTCTAGTCTCAAGATTGCGCATCAAGTCTTCCAGTTTGAAACTAACTTACCCGCGATCAGAAAAATTGCTTAATGCTTCGCTAATATTCAGCACATTTCCGTGGAACATCAAGGTTGTAAACTGTTGTAATTTAGAAAAACAAATACGTTTAGTATAGTGAAGTTGTGAATTTTTCTAAGCGCAACTGAAGCCAAGGAAACCACAAACTGCTTCAGCAAGACTAGATACATTTATTGCACAGTTACACAAAAAGAGGAAGAAGACGTTCACAAACGGAGAACCTTCCTGGAGAGAGGTTTATGGCATAGCCTTAAAAGTCGCTCCACTGTTGCGTTGAGATTCCCGGCCCAGTTCGCTAGCTATCAGTGGGCGCAGCAACTTACTTAGGAATATCTTGCAAAGCTCCTCAGTGTGGACACAGTTGTTTTTTTCACAGATTAGCTGCAGGTACTGTGTAAAGTGCGGAAGCAATACTGAAATGAACAGTTTACACAGCTTGCTGCTTCGCCGGACCTCTTGAGACTTCATTATCCGGTTAATGAAGACGCACGTAAGCTGACAGCTTGATTGCTTTGTCGGGACTGCAGTGGGAAGCAGGAGCCTCACCTTGTTATTCTTTTTGTAGTCATTCTTTGTGAAATGTAAGGAACATATACCAGAGACCTGTCGCTAGGCGCCCACTTGCTACTTTTTCCCGCTTGTCCATGGAGGGAGATATTCTTGAGCCACGCTTCCCTACGCTGGAGGTCGCATGGGAACTCATGATACCTCACGGTAGGGTCTTTTCTCGCGTTTGTGTCGCAGAGCGGCACACAGCAGTTTCGCGGCATTGCGCAGCACGCGTGAGACGGACCACCGCACGTGCGCACAGCAAAAAGCACGAAGCGAGCCCAGCACACAACGTAAACGCGTCCCGTCTAGACGTAAACGAGCTCACACACGCGCACACAATAAAACTTGAGTTGATTACGCTGACCTGAGGCGAACGCGTCCAGAGACGGACAAAACCGCGTGCCCCGAGCCCGCAATCCCGACGGTGACGTGTCCCTGAACAGTGGCGCCCTCAGCAGAAACAGCGGGCGCAACTGTAAACTCCCCAAGGACACGCTCGCCAATTGACGGCGGCGCGACGCAGCAGGCCGCACCTGCGCTTCCATCGAGCGGCCGTGCCCGTGCATTAAGTGACGATGGGGACGATCCCGACGAAGCAGAAGCAGAGCTCTGCGAGCTCGATGAGCCTGGAACGATTTTTCGCGTTTTGTTGGTGACATGCCCGCAACAATGACTGTAGAGGACTTTGTAGGCGGCACGACGACCTGTTCATCCCGCCGCCTCCTACGGCAATGCGTGTCCGCGAAAATATCTCGTGATTCCTCAGTAGGGACGGCGCACCGCGCCAGATGGCGCCACAACTTCCCCTCAGGCTGTCAACTTGACAGCCGTGTGGTGCGGACGCGTGTTCCATCGCTCCTCCGATTGCACGTGGCTACCGGAAACGGACGGACTGGCGACAGCGGGAGCTTCCGAAGCGTCAAATAGATGAGTTCTTTCTTTTATTAACTTTATTTCGTTTCAGCTAGTTAGGTTAGGTGCAGCCAAAAGAATAGATTTTAGCTGTTGGTCTTAGCGGCCTGGTTTTTCGTGCCGGCAGCTAGGTTTTCTTGGCGTTCATTATTTAGCTATCTTGTTTGCTAGCGTGTTTGCTAGTCGTTTCTTGAGTCTTCTTTTGGCAATTTGTATATTCTGAGAATTCGTAATAGATATAGTTCAGTCGATCAGCGCTTAAGATGTGCAATCAAAAGAAGGTAAAGTGTACTAAGTGTGAGGCGCAGGTTAATCTCAAGGAAACGCATTTTTACTCTGTAGGTGAAGCGGAAGGCAGCAACTTTTTGTGTCGGTGTTGCGTACTGAGTGCGCGTCTAGATAGATTTGATCAAGAAAGGGGCAGTTTAGTGTCTCGTGTGGATGATTTAGAAAATGAAGTAAGTTTGTTAAGAGCAGAAAATCAGAAACTGCTTGGACAGCTTACTCAAATTGAAAAAAAAAGGGGCCGACTTTGTCCTTGGAACCAACAAGGACGAACATTTCAATGCGGGCCACGTGGCTGGGGCCAGCACTGGCATGGAAGGCATAAGCAAAGTAGGTCAGGCGGATCCGAACCGTCAGAGTTATTTAGAAGCAGCTAAGACGCCAGAAAGTAAGGAAGAAGTAAGGAAGAATGAAAATCCCAGAGATAAGGACACAGATAACCGAAAGCAGGAGCCAACAGTTGGGAGAGGGAGAGAGAAGGCCCAGGTGCTTATCGCCGGAGATTCTAACATGAACAGGTGCAAGCGAGATATCTTGGAACATGTAAGGGGTGATAAGAGAGTGTTGGTTGGAGCCTTCCCAGGGAGAACAATGAGGGCAGTGCTAAAAGAGAGTAAAAATAGGCTGTTGAAGAATTCCGCAGAGCGCAGAATGGTGATAGTAGCCGCAGGGCTAAACGATGTCCTAAATGGTGACGCTGCAGGAGTGGTGGAAAGTTTAGCTAAGGGAGTTGACGAGATCAGGGAGATAGCACAGCAGACGCAGATAGTTGTATGCACAGTACCAGAGGTGCTAGGATTGAACGGAAAGATGGAAAAGGACGTGGTGACAGTTAATCAGGACATAAGAAAGTTAAGCCTGGAGAAGCGTTTCGAAGTGGTTGAGTTAAATAGGGAGGTGCATAAAGCAGGTTTTGGTAGGGCTTTTCAGCGAGATGGCATTCATTTTAACAGAAGGGTAGGAGCAGAGATCGGCTGGCGCTTGGCAGGCAGGGCTGTAGCTTTTTTAGATGGTCCGCGAGGACTTCGTGCACAGAGGTAGTTAGAAGTGAAGCAGAAGAAAGTGTAATAATGGAGGCTGAGCCCCCGAAAATGGCAAGGAGTAGGTCGAGAAAGAAAAGTACAAAAAAGAAATTTAACACTAGGATCAGCTACATAAACATGCAAGGAGGTAGAAAAAGAGCGAAATGGCTAGAGATAGATCAGCAGTTGAAGGATGACAAAATAGGTGTGTACGCGTTTTGCGAGGCTCATCTCAGGGATCTAGAAGATCCGCCGTTTATAGAAGGCTACGTCTGGGAAGGGTGCAACAGAACGAGAACGGAAAAAAAGGGTGGAGGGGTAGGTATGTTGATACACCAGGGAACAAATTGGCAAAGAATTAAATCATCTTGTAAAGAGCATATCTGGGTTTCAGGAACAATTGCCGGCATAAGGACATGGCTAGGGGTAGTTTATTTAGGAACAGGACATCAATGCAGGCAAGAAAACAGGGATCTTGTTGAATGTCTCAGTGACGATATAAGCCAGTTTGGAAACGGGGCCAATATTATTCTACTGGGGGACATGAACGGCCACATCGACGATCTGGATGGATACACGGATTGTAACGGCAAGCTAATGCTAGATTTCTGTGAGCGACACGATCTAGTTATAGTAAATAGAGAAACAAAATGTGAAGGCCAAATCACGTGGGAACTCCGCAACAGGCAGACGACCATTGACTATTGTCTAATGTCGCAGGAAATTTATAGCAAGGTCACAAAAATAGAAATAGACGAAGAAGGGGAGTGTAGTCTGGGAAGTGATCATAAACGTATTAGTCTGCAGATGGGGCCCTTGATGAAAAGAGAAATGGAACTTAGACAAAATGTAAACGCAAAATTAAACGACGATCAAATAGCGCAGATAGCAGCAGACATAGAGGAAGCAATAGAGAAAAGCCCTATGGAAGACTGGGATTATGAACAGGTAGAACTACTCATAAGGAGGAAAATTCAGGAGGTTAAAGTAGCAAACCGCTGGAATGGAAAGAGGAAGCCACGGAGCTGGTGGAAAAAGGAAATCAGGGAAGCTATTGAACAACGAC
Organism: Amblyomma maculatum; assembly: GCF_055883805.1. Lineage (NCBI taxonomy): Eukaryota > Metazoa > Arthropoda > Arachnida > Ixodida > Ixodidae > Amblyomma > Amblyomma maculatum. The sequence continues at coordinate 1,046,813 of NW_028146740.1, read as the reverse complement.
GGGCTGCTTCAAGGGAACACCGAATGGCAAAGAAAGCACAGGTTTCTCAGGAGGAAATCGACCAAAAATGGGAATCATATCGACAAAAGAAAAATAAGACAGTCCACCGATCGCTGGATGGCTGATATACACGATGCCTCTAGAGGCGGAGCAAGAAAATTCTGGAACCATATAAGCTGGCTAGGGAAGAAGAATCAAAGAAAGCAGGATCGGATTCAAGATAACGAGGGAAATTGTTTAAAGGGAGACAACACAGTGAACTACATTAAATCAGTTATAGCCGAGTCATTTAAGAACGACGATAGGGTAATCTTTGCAAATCAGGAAGCAACACAAGGTAGCGGAATACAAAGCAGCTTAGAACTGACCAATCTAAACTGGAAAAAGGCAGAAAAAAATATTCCTGAAAACACATCTACAGGAATAGATGGAATTCCGATCAAGCTGATTAATGAACTCGGTCCAAAAAGTAAGGAAACGTTAAAAGCTGTGGAAACAGTCATAACGAATAAGCAAATTCCGGACAGCTGGCGGCAGAGTAAAATGAATTTGATTTATAAAGGGAAAGGAGACAGGATGCACATAAAATCCTACAGGCCGATTACCATAACATCGGTTATGTACAGGTTAGCCATGCAGGCAGTGAAATTAAAGGTGCAAGCATGGGTTGAAAGTAACAAGATACTCGGAGAACTTCAAAACGGCATACGACAACGTAAGCAGGGAACTGCTGTGGAACATATTAAAAGAAGAAGGTATCGGTTATGAGATAATAGAGTTCCTACAGGAAATATACCGGAATAACAAAGTAGCAATTACGTGGGAAGGGATAAGAAGTACGGAGGATGTCAAAGTATGCAAAGGATTAAGACAAGGCTGTGCTCTATCACCGGTGCTGTTCATGCTTTATATGATAAACCTGGAACGGAGGATACAAGACGGTAACCTAGGTTTTAACCTGTCATATAGATTAGGTGGAAAGGCGGTAGAGCAGCTCCTCACCGGTTTGATGTATGCAGACGATATTGTGCTGCTAGCTGAGAGTCTGGAAGAATTGCAAACTCTGGTTAAGTATTGCGGAGACGAAGGGGACGCTCTAGGCTTCAGTTTCAGCGCAGTTAAGTCGGGTCTGATGATTTTCAACGGTTCAACTGATCAGGGTCTTAAGATACAAGGCCTTGAAATACCTAGAGTAGCAGAATATAAATATCTGGGGGTATGGGTAAACGAAGGATTGGCATACATTGGAAAGCATGAGCAATCACTTAAGGCCATAGGGCGAAGGAATGCCGGGATAATGAAGCATAAGGCATTGTGGGGATACAATAGGTATGAGGTTTTGGGGGGTATTTGGAAAGGAATTATGGTGCCCGGACTTACTTTCGGAAATGCGGTTTTGTGCCTAAAATCAGAGGTACAGTCGACATTAGAAACAAATCAGAGATCCGTTGGACGATTAGCACTAGGTATCCACGGCAAAACTACAATGGAGGCGGTACAGGGAGATATGGGCTGGGCATCTTTCGAAGTACGGGAAGCTCAGAGTAAAATATTATATGAGGAACGCCTGAGGAAATTGGACAGTAACAGATGGGCAGCTAAAGTATTTAAATACCTGTACCCAAAAAGCGTTGACTCACAATGGAGGAAAAGAACTGGGAAACTAACTAGTAAGTATGCTAGTAACAAGGACGGAGAAATAAAGAGCATTAAGCAATAGGTGAAAAACACAGAAGGTAAAAATTGGATAAATTCGATGAAAAAGAAACAGAGTGGGGAATTATACTGAAAGTGGAAAATGCAGATTGGGAAGGAAGATTTCTTTAATAACTCAAGAGGCAGTGCCCTACTTTTTGAAGGTAGATCAGGGTGCCTTAGAACACGCAGCTACAAAAAGAAATTTTACAATGGAGATGACGCATGTGCTGTATGTGGAAACTCCAGTGAAACAATTGACCATATTATACTTGAATGTAATGGTACCCATCCGGAAGTTGGTGCAGGCATCCATCCATCCATCCATCCATCCATCCATCCATCCATCCATCCATCCATCCATCCATCCATCCATCCATCCATCCATCCATCCATCCATCCATCCATCCATCCATCCATCCGTCCGTCCGTCCGTCCGTCCGTCCGTCCGTCCGTCCGTCCGTCCGTCCATTGCGGTGCGCGCCGTCGCTGCCGCTATAGTATAGATAACTACAGACCGGCAGTGTTTCGCTTGATAGCTGCTGCTGAGCAAAATCACTTGGCATTATAGGCATACATCAGCGTTCTGTGGTCATGCATAAATGCTACAAGCGTGTGCCGCCAGCTTAGAGGCCTGTTCTGGGCTCGCTGGCACCCGAGAACATGCGTCTGCGAGAGCCGGCATCTCGCGCTCGTAGTTTTTTTTTTTTTTTTTCGTGAGCTTGCCATAAGGCATATTACAGAAACTCATGTAAATTATTTTCCGTGAGGAACCGGAGCAGGCTCCCGCTCTTAGCGTTGTTGGTGAGCTCCTAGCTAGCTGTTCCCATAAACCATTTATGATATTGATGTTTGCCAGAGCTGCAGTTATTTTATTCTTGAACTAGTTGAGAAAGCAGCTGTACTGGTAGGTGTGGCTGCAGTGGTATTTGCTTAGCCATTTTTTTTCCTGCACAGCCGCAAAACTGAATTCTGCTCGTGCTATGCAACATCGCAGCTGCGGTGACGCCACGCCGTTTTCCGCCTATTTAAAACAAAATGCACACCATGCATACACCTCCTATTTTGTAATCAGGAGGGTTCACTGGATTCTTAGTCGTTAACGAAATTTACAAAAAAATTATAATAAGCGATAGCCAGACCGGACTTTGTGAGACCTTGCTTTGTGTGCTAAACATGTGATTTTTTTATGCCAGCGCGGGAAGGTTCCTGCACTTTAAATACCTTCCATGATTTTGGCTTAGCATTGATGACTTTCCATTGTGAATGCTGTTCTGCAAGGTCGGAGGTGAAATTCCCCCCAAAAATGGCCTCATGATTTTCTGGATAAGCAGCCTGAAGCGCCATTCTGTGAGGCTCAGTTGTGTCCTTGGTGCATTGGTGCCCCACGAAAATTAAATGCTGTTTGCCGTAATAAAATTTCCAACTCGTATTCTGGCACCACGCAAAAAAAAAAAATCGGAGCACTGCAGAATCTACTGAGGAGAAATGGGAACGCATCAAATTTCGTCGGCGTTCTATAATTGCTTTACAGGAAGGGAGTTGCTTTACAGGGAAGTTCTATAATTGCCTTATAATTGCTTGTCCCCGTTCTATCCCTGCGCTATTTTTTTTTTTTTTAAAGACTTGTTACCAACAAGCCCAAACTGCCACCTTAATAGGAAGGGAAAGGCGCAGTATCTGTCGTATGGGGAATCGCGCTGACGCATTTCGTGGACAGCACAGGCTTACGCAATTCTCCAGTGCAGATTCTACGGTGTTCTCGGAAAGGATGGAGACAGGAATTTTATTTTTGTGACAATATCTTCAGGATGATCGACAAGTGACACATCAGCGCACAACTCTCGCGCACTGGATTTCATTCAATGAGCTATAGAAAGGCTTTCGCCTTAATAGCCAAAAACACATTGCGAAGGCGCACATGCATACACGAGGGATAAACAAACAGCAGCACAACACGCGACCGACGATAGCGTGGGGTGGGGTGCCTCAATGAGCGCCTCACCCGCGCGCACTTCGAGGCAGCCTAGGTGGGGGTAAGTTGTGGCGCCACGGAGGGCAGCGGCGTTCGGGTGAACTAAACAAGCAACAACAAATCGGGGGCTATCGAGGCGGCGGCGATGAGCAGGTCGCCAAGTAATAAAGCCGGTTGTGATAGGCGGCGACGACATCGCGGCGACCACGGCTGTACTGACGGACGCCGAAATCGCTGTGGAAGTTTCTGAACATCCCGCAGACGAAGCTCAGGCTGACGCTGCAGACGATGAGAACATTCCGACTTCACAAGAAGCGCTTGCTGCATTGGATTTACTGTGCCGCCACTGCGGTGCTATTGAGGGCAGTGGGCTTGCCCTTGATGAGTGTTTGCAAAGTGTGGAACAGGGCGTGATACGGAACGCGATCAACACAAAAAATCAGGCCGCGATAACGCAGTTCTTTGCGTGTAAATAAATGGACCCAAGTAGGCACCCTCCGAGTTGCTGTGCCTTCTCTGATTGAATTTCGCTGCTCTTGCGTGTATTTTCTACGAAACTTTATATTACGAATTATGGATAGAGCGAACTATTTTCCGATTTTTTAACTGTTCATTATAACGAGGTTTCACTATGCTGGTGCATGACCACTTAACCTTGAACAATAACTCTTGACCTTGTAAGGCAGTTGGTTCTCAGTAATGCATTGGAGATCATGTGATAAGCCATAGCCTCCTCTAATTTTTCTGTGCCTGCCGGATCCCGGAGCGAACAATGGGAGCGCGCCGTCGCTGCAGTTGCGCGACGCAACCACTCATCGTGGGGGGGGCGCCACTCACGTACGGGTGCTGCGCATGCAGTTTCAAGGGCGCATTGATGGTCGCGTGCCACTCGTGAAGCAGGTTCCGCATTTTTCTGTGAATTTCCTGCCCAGTGTAATAGCGTCCACGAATAATTTTTCCAAGCTGGCTGATTCTGAAACGTATGCTGAAGGGTACATGCATGAATATTCACGCGAATAGCACATGCATGCTAAAGCAAGGGACTTGTACTTACCACGTCTAAAAAGCATCATTCTAAGCGAGAACTTTTACAGCTCGTTCGGTAGCAGCTGTTGTTGGCACCGCATGTCGGAAATAATCGGGGGCTGCGTAAAAAAAATCCTATCATGGTAATTTGTGTTTCTAGTGATTGATTGTTGTGTGGTATAGCTAGGCAATGTCAAGTAATGTGACTGATGAATTGAAATATAATAAAATGAAAATATTAAAAAGGGGGCTCAAACGTGTCAAAATGCTCAGAATGAGAAGCGAATACTTAATGATGTCAATTCATGGAATAAAAATTTTCATTCCGCGAATAACAATTAAGGCGGTGTTAAAGGCGCTATATCGACATCTTCTCTTAAGGCAAAGCTTGAGCGTCCCTCTAATTTTTAGGTACGTAAACACTGCATGCACATCAGACAGAAAAACCAAACTTCTTTTTACATCCATACAGAAGAAGGAAAAAATTTATTCCCAGCTTGGAAAGGAAACACAGTGAAGCATCAATTTGCAACTTCACATACTTTCTTCACAGTGGCTTCTGAAAGTATGTTACAAGGAAAAAAATTATTCCCAGCTTAGAAAGGAAACACACTGAAGCATCAATTCACAACTTCACATACTTCCGTGACAATGGTTTCTGAAAGAAAGTTTTGTAAATGTCACTCTTATCAGTGGCTGCAAGGGCATAGTTCACGAGCAGCGGCTTTATGAATCTTGAGCACACCAACTTAGCTACATCATGATGGTGCTGGCTGTTGGTGCAGTGGAGGAGGCCAGACTTTGAAACAGCTGGTACAGCTGCATCTAAGAGCGTTTGCAGTGGTTTGTGAAGCGTTCGGCATTTTTGAAGTGCTGTCTGGACAAATATCCGCAGGGTCTCTAGGACATGAAGCAGGCTATCTGAGGGGTATAACAATCCACCTCTGTCCTGGTGAAAAGTGAGCATTTGAAGAGGCTGCTTTGTAGAAGGTTTGGTGACGATTGCACTGCAGCTATCACATTGCATATGCTCCTTAACAACACGGGAAATATATCCACCAACATAAACTGTTGCTGACACCTGCAGTGTTGCAAACCTTGCCACATCTGGCTGCTTTAGATGTTCCAGTACATTTACAGCTTGCTTTGGAAGCTCAGCTGAGCTTTTCGACACCTGTAGAGTTTCGAGTAAAACACCCTTGGATGGTCCAGGCTCTTCAGCGCAAAGAACTTTACTGTCCAGCGACACAGCTGCGATGCCCGTCTTCAAAACTTTTTCTAGCCCCGAGATTGCAGAACGGACATCCAGCTGGTCATTGCAACCCACCGACCGCCTTAGTGTCCCAAAAAATGATTCGATGGGGTCACTGCTAAACTTCCTTGTTAATACAAAACCAAACTTTTCTCTAGTGAGAAGGTAGCGGACGCAATGAACAGTAGAGTATATTGTAAGCAGGAGCGCTTCGTATGTTTCAGCCGTAAGGAATCCATGAGGAGATGATGTATTGCTCTTCAACTCCTCCATGTACAGGGGAAACGTGATTTCTAGCTACTCAAGGCGATCATCATCTGCCTCACATCAGGAAAGCGTTGCTGGACATGTTGCACAGTGTTGCTTGTATCATGCAATACACATTTCGCATGAAGGTTATTGTCGGGCCTGCAGCAGCAAAAGCAGGATGGCAGCTATGGCCCGCTTGCTTCATGAGAACTTCTAGTGCTGAAGACAATACCTCCACTGCCCTCTTAACATTCAGTTTTTCAATGTTATTGGGGTAGACGTGTTTCCTGCTTAAGTTCCTCACTGGCATGACCAGCCTAGTTTTTTGCATTTCATAGAGTTTTTTCAGGTGGGAAGAAGACACCTCACCAGCTTTGCCGAGGTCTCGTGACAAAAACTGGGACTGCACATTTTTCATTATGTGACAGTAATCGAGGCTTAGGAAAAGTTCTCGGTCGGGATTGCATGGGTGTTGGATTCTATAGGTCAAAAACCTACCACAGAGCTCTTTCATAGCACTTACGTTGATTTTGTGATTATTTGTCACCAGGCGCACTATTTGGAAGCCTAATTCTTCCACTTTTTTCATCACATAGAGAAGCAACTTCGATAGCTGAGAGCCGCTTAACCCTTTCGTAAAAAAGTATGCAACAGGAATCTCATAAGTAGTGCTGAGCCCATTTATGACAAAGCATAGCAAGGAGTTTGCCAAAACAAGCTCACTGTCAGGTGAATTTGCTATGCCCATGTCAACTTGACCAACGAAGCAATCTCGCTGCTTGTTGTATTGAAGCTTGGGCTTTATCCGCATCTCATCTACTATCAGTGAGCAGGTTCTAGATTGGGGTGCATCAAGCTTCTCTAATTCAGCCTTCAGCCTGGCTTGCACTAAGTGGTGGACACCTGTCTCACCCGAGCTGCTCCCAAGGTAATTCAAAAGGGTAGTTCTGCTAGGTAGCTTGAGTAGCATCTCCCTCCTTGCGTGCTCGTAAGCTTTTGTGAAGAGGTGGCGCAGCACGATGCAATGGCGCACTACGTCTTCAGTCCAAGTTGGTTTTTTGCGGCGAAAGTTAACAATTTGATCCCATAAAAAAGAGCTGAAATATTCTTCTCTTCTGCCTGCTGATGAATGTACTGCAGATTACCGAAATTGCAATCATTTTTCAATTTTTCAAGCTCTGTTTTGTAGTGGTCTACAGTGCATCGAAGCTTTTCAACCTGTTTTTTGAGATCCCTTTCTCTGCGTTTTGATCTTGCTCTTTCATTTGCAAGTAAGCTGGACACTCCAACATTCACTTGAATTCCTTCGTGTGAAAAATTCGCATGTGTACTATTTGGATCCTCCTGCGGTTCCTTTTCATTTTCAGGTTTGGCCTGTTCATCTCTTTCTGGATAAGACGAGCTGGCCTCTTGAGAATTGTCCTCTGACATTTCTGCTTCTGTGCCGTCCTGGAACTTCTGCCGCTTTGTAGCCGGCTCAAGTTCCTTTTCGTTGGTTTTCGGAAACGCCCTTTTCCTCATGCTTTCTGTACTCTTTTGATGTAACTGCCTTGGCTTCATGTACGAAGGGTATTCTGGAAACAAGGAGGGCACTACACCTTTCTTGAGGCGGCACCGTTTGCCCTCCGCAAAGTCGGTTTCCTTGAAGTGCCGGCTACACATTCTTGAATAATTCGAGGTTGTGTTCGGCACCCAGTTGTCCCTCCGTATGGCTTTCAACCACTGCTCCCGTAGCACCGTGTCCGCCGGAATTTCGTGGAACGAGATTCCTGGAATCTTGCTTTTCCCACGTGAGCGGCAACGTAGAACACAGCAGTATGCCATTAAGTACCTGCAAGGCAACTATCAGCGGCTTAATGATGCGCTTTGATATTACAATCGTATACTTAAAAAGTTCCGTGCAAGCACAAGTTCATCGAGCACAAGCACAACAACAAAACTAAGGGCTGGCAGTCTGAGAAAATGCGACCACTAATATTATCGAATTATAGAAGAGTACGTCACAGGCAGATTTAGGCAGGCTACAAATAACATTATTGCTATCCAGACAAAACAATTCTTGGCTCACCGTTGGAAGGGAGCAGATGGTACCGCATGCGTTGATCGTCACCGATTTTTGGGTCCCTGACGTATGAATTTAGCATCTAAGCAGTGCTGTCACAATAACGAACGCCAGCAAGGTCAAGTTTTTGCACGTGTGAGCCAAAGAGAGTGAATCACGAGTGTATAAGGATCAAAATATGCGCGCGCATGACGGAGCGACTGCGTGGTGCAGCCGCGGCGAATGCAGATGAACCCCAACGTGACTAGCGCCACCACTCGGTGCTAAGTGGTGTAGCAGCAGAGTCGCGTCGACGGCCGCGAAGGGCGCATCCGGCAGGCACAAAAAAATAGAGGAGGCTATGGATAAGCAAGCAGCTCAACACCAAGTAAAATAGAGCTGTTGTTCTTCGATTTTTTTTTTTTTCACACTCGCTGTTGTGCACACTTCAGAGCCATGCAGGCAGCTGTGCAACGTGAAATTTAGATTGGAGTGGGCCTATTCTGACTACCACTTGCCAAGTCGGTCACTCTGAATATGACATTCTCTTCAGGAGCCCATTGGAGTTTTTTTTGTATTTATTGGATACCTGCATCGCCCGTAGGTCATTAGAGCAGGGGGCTACAAACGTTAACTACGACTTGACATATGACTTAGTGCATGGTAAAAAGCATCGTTCATCGGTATATACACAGTGCTTGATGGCAAACTGTTCCATTCTCGGACAGTTCTAATGAAAAAAGTGTAACGCAGGACGTCACCCCTACAAGAAAATTCCCTGCCATTCAAGTCATGGTCCAGTGGCTTCACTATATAATTTGGTGCCTGGGTATACTTTTCGTGGTTGATGCCTGTTTTAGAGCAATAAATGTTATGAAATAATCTAACATTTCTTCTATGGTTTTTTAGCTCTTGCCATTTAAGTTGATGTTTGCTTTCTGTCTGTAGCACCTCGAGGATGCCATCTAACCACCGCGTTCGCTGCCTACCCCTTCTTCAGTGACCCTCAACCTTTCCCAACATCAAATCTTTCCCCAGCGACTCCTCTCTTCTCATCAGATGAGCAAAGTAGCTGAGCTTTAACTTTAGAATTTGACCCTCCAAGAGCAGTCAGGGTTTATGTTCGACAATATCGACTGATTTGATCTTCTGGCAGTCCAAGGAACGCTCAAGAGTCTCCGCCAGCACCACAATTCAAACGCGTCGATTCTTCGGCGGTCAGCCTTCTTCACAGTCCAACTCTCGCATCCATACATCACAACTGGAAAGACCATAGCACGAGTTATACGGTTCTTGGTTGGCAGACTAATGTCTCTGCTCTTTACTAGGCGGTCAAGGCTAGCCATGGCTCTCTTTCCCAGAAGCAGGCGTCTCCTAATTTCATGGCTGCAGTCTCCTTTCGGGGTAATCTTGGAGCCCAAGAAGAGAAAATCTGTCACAGCTTCCACTTCTTGTCCCTTGATGCTCCAGGACTTGATAGGGCAAGACGCCATGATCTTTGTCTTTTTAATGTTCAGTTTAAGCGTTAAACTTCTCACTCTTTTCTTGTACGTGCATCAGAAGTCTCTTGAGTTCCACTTCACTTTCTGCCATTAAAGTGGTATCATGTACATATCTAAGGTTGTTGATACGTTTTCCAGCAATCTTCACTCCATCTGAAGACTTGTCCAGACCGGCCTTCCTCATGATGCAATCTGCATATAGGTTAAATAGGCAGGGCGATGGTATGCAGCCTTGTCTCACTCCTTTCTCAATTGGAAACCAATCAGTAAGACCATGCCCAGTTCTGACTGTGGCCTCTTGCCCTTCATACAGGTTCCTGAGGAGACAGATGAGGTGACTTGGAACTCCCATCTCTTGGAGAGCTTGCCACAATCTGCTGTGATTTATGCAGTCAAATGCTTTCGCATAATCAATCAAGCAGAAGTAGATGGGCTTCTGGAACTCTCTTGTTTTTTCCAAGATCCAACGAAGGTTGGCAATCTGGTCTCTAGTTCCTCTGCCCTTGCGAAATCCAGCTTGCCCGTCCGGAAGCTCCCGATCCACATACTGCTGCAGCCTACCGTGAAGGATTTTCAACATCACCTTGCTAGCATGCGAAATAAGCGGGATCATGCGGTAGTTGGAACAATCTTTGGCACTGCCTTTCTTTGGAATGGTAATGTAAACTGACCTCCTCCAATCCTGTGGCCACTGCAGGGTTGTCCAAATTTGCTGACATAATGTATACAGAACGTTAACAGCGTCATGGTTGAGGTTTTGAATCAACATAGCTGGAATGCCATCAATTCCGCTAGCCTTGTTCTTAGCAAGGCTGGCTAAGGCCCATTCAACTTCACTCTTCAGGATGCCCGGCTCAAAATCAGTAATCACAACCGTCCTATGTTCGGTTTGCACATCTGAGTCCTTCTTGTACAGTTCTTCTGTGTATTCCTCTCACCTCTTTTTTATCTCTGAGGCTTCAGTGAGGTCCCTGCCTCGTTTGTCCTATATCACGCACAGCTTAGCACAGAAGCTTCCTTTGATATCTTTGATTGTTTTATACAGAGCTCTTGTGTTCTTCAATTGGCTGTTGTCCTCAACTGCTTGGCACTGTATGTTCAGGAAGGCATTCTTATCTCTCCTTGTGATTTTCTGAAAATCCGCATTGAGAACCTTGTATCTTTCTCTATCCGCCGTAACTTTTGCCATCCTTCTTTCCTCAGCTATTTGCGAAGCCTCTTCAGATAACCAGTTTGCTTTCTTGCATTTCTTTTGCTTTGGAACTACCTTAGTAGCAACTTCTTGTATTATATCACGAACATCAGTCCACATCTCTTCATGCTCTCTGTCTTCTAGATCTAATTCTTGAAATTGATTCCCCACTTCCACAGCATATTCTCATAGAATTTGATCCGGATCATACCTGAAAGGCCTTCTAGTTTTCTGCATTTTCCTCAATCGAAGCTTAAATTTGGCAACAAGACGCTGATGATCGGTGCCACAATCTGCCCCAGGCCTTGTTTTTACTGCTTGTATAGCGATTCTGCATCTCTGCCGGCAAAGATTATAATCAATCTAATTCCTGTACAGGCAGTCTGGTGAAGTCCATGTGTACAGGCGCCTCTTGTGCTGTTGGAAATGAGTATTCGCTATGGTCAGGTTGTTTTCTGACAAAACTCTGCTAGCCCCTGCCCAGCTTCATTTGGCTCACCAAGACCGAACTTGCCTGTAATTCCGGATATTTCTTCACTTCCCAGCTTAGCATTCCAGTCTCCTATGAGAAAAAGGACGTCTGATGATGGAGTGCGGTCTAAAATGCATTGCTGGTCAGCGTAAAAATCTCTCAATGTCAGCTTCTTCAGCAGTAGTGGTTGGCGCATAGACTTGGATAACTGCTATGTTGAAAGGGTGACCTTGGATCCGAAGTGAAATCATTCGGTCGTTTTTGGGGTTGTACCCTAACACTGCTTTGCCCATTCTGTTTGCTATGAGAGCAGCCCCATTCCTTCTCCTGATTCGTGCCCGCAATAAAAGACATAATGGTCGCCGGAATGCAATTCTCTCATTCCGGTCCACTTGAGCTCTCTGATACTCCAGATATCGATGTTCAATCTGTCCATTTCTCGCTTGACGACATCCAGTTTACATTGCGTCATATATCTTACATTCCATGTTGCTATGTGATATATCTCCTTGCAACATCGGACTTGCCGGTCGCTTCCCGACACATCCACAACTGAGTGTCTTTTTGGCTTTAGCCCAGCCGCTTCATTCGTCCTGGAGCTTCTAGGAATCGCCCTTTGTTCATCTCCAGTAACATGTGGGACGCAAGTTTAGAAAGAGGAAAGTATACAACAGTTGCAACTTGCCTGTACTCACCTATGGGGCTGAAACCTGGAGGCTAACTAAGAGAGTTCTACTTAAGTTGAGGGCAACCCAGAGGGCTATGGATCGAAAAATGGTAGGGGTAGCATTAAGAGATAGGAAGCATGCAGATTGGGTCAGAGAAATAACTCAAGTTATTGATATTCTAGTGGAAATTAAGAAGAAATGGGCATGGGCAGGACATGTAGTGCGAAGAGAGGATAACCGATGGTCGCTTAGAGTAACAAACTGGATTCCAAGGAAAGGAAAGTGTAGCGGGGGGCGGCAGAAAGTTAGTTGGACGGATGAGGTTAAGAAGTTCGCAGGGGTCAAGTGGATGCAGCTAGCTCAGAACCGGGTTAAGTGGAGAAATATGGGAGAGGCCACCGCCCTGCAGTGGGTATAGCCAGGCTGATGGTGATGATGATGATGATGGTACATGCAGGCCACAACATTCTTGGTGGGGCTTGACTTCATGAAGTATTGCACTAAATTTGGCTAGCCTGGTATGAATTTTGTACACTGTGGCACCACAGTGTGGCAGGATGGTTGTTCAGATTGGACCATGGCTTTCGTAATCAAGGGCTTTTGATGCACCGGAAGGAAATCCATGTGTAATAAAATATGGAAAATAAGAGAAGGTCAAGGTCAACCTGATTATTTATTTATAGATACTGCAATCAAGTACAGATCATAGCTGGGTGGGGAAAAAAAACAAATTAAAGCATATAAACACAACTCCAATTCATAAAATTCATAACATTTGCAGGCACTTTTCAAACATTATTACACTATTCTGGGTAACAGTCTCGCTGTTAAGTTTGTTCCACTCAGTAATTGTCCTCGGAAAAAAAGAATATTTAAAGCAGTTAATTCGTGCGTTCAATTGAGGTTTTGTCAGTGCGTGCCTTTGTCTCGTGTTATAACCTGAGGAGTAAACAAAATAATTAGAAGTATTAATTTTATAATGACCATTTATGAGCTGAAATGGAAACTTTAATCAGCAGACACAATTGTGCTTTCTGAGTCGGGGTAATTCACTGCAGTTTACGAGCTCACTGACAGATGCATGGCCGTACAACGTAAACAAAAACCTAACTACCTTGTGTTGTATTCGCTCTTGTTTATAAATGTCGGTTATTGTGAAAGAGTCCCAGATAATTACGGCATATTCTGAAAGTGGCTGAATGAGGGAATTGTATGCTAACAGATGAATACTAGAGAGGGCAGACTTCAGTGAATACCTCAAAAAACAAAAAAAGAGTTTGCGCAGTGAATTTACTACAACAGTATCTATGTGTTTTGTCCAGGAAAGGTTGTTAGTTATCCGTAGGCCCAAATATTTATACTTTGTTACCTTCATTAATGACATGTTTCTAGTGCTATACACAAAGTAAAGAGGCCTTTTCTCATGTATAATTTTCATAGAACGTTTTTTCAAAATTAACGCACATCTTCTATTCATTACAGCACGCAATCACTTTTGCGAAATAATTATTTAGATACACTTGTTCATCAACTGAAGACACCTTTTTGTACAAAATACAATCATCTGCCTACAGCTTCACGCCGACTGAAAGCCCTATAAAAATGTCATTAATTAATAATTAAATAAAAGTGGACTCAATACAGATCCCTGGGGGACACCATTATACTAGAACTTTGCTCTATGTTCTTAAAATATGCGGCAAAAAGACTAGGCGGTTGACGGCCCGAATTCGTTATTTCAAGGTTCTCTCCCCTAGCCACTTTGTTACATTGAGGTCAAAAATACATGGGTTTCTATGGGACTGGCGACGGGGAATAGAAAAACTTCGTAAAATCGAGGAATTCGTAAAATGGAGGTTCGTTATAAGCAGGTTCAACGTAGTGTAAATTCACTGGAAAAGTTTTCGAACAGTGAACTTTGAATTGCTATAACTTCGCTAATAATTGTTATATCAAAAAAGTGCTCCTAACATTGTATTCATTATGCTTTCTAGTACCTAGCAAAGTGTACATGTGAATTTTTTATAATGCGGTTATTGTTTCATTGTTTCTGCAAATTATGAACAATTAATTTCATTTTTATTTTGAACTAATTAGCCAATTGAAAAAATAGTTTTATATTTGAAACCAGTGCAAGGAACTGAACCAGAATGCTAGGTTTTATCAAACTTGCACAAAAATTAGGAAAAACAGTTTATCGCCAACTCTCTCAATGGTAAACCGCCATGTCAGACAATTTTAGATATTACTTTCACAGATTTAGATTGGCTGAAGTGGAAATACCCCTGCTAATTTTTCCTGATAGGGGTTCTTATAGCATTCATCCCTGAAATAGGAGTGAAATTGTGTGCAGACAGAGCATGTGCTGCTGGTTGGGCCTTGGGCAGACGACTTTGCACGCGAGGTGGGCATCCCGGCCATTGACAATGGCTCGCTCGTCTCGGCCAAGGCCACACAGAGGCTGGAGGAATACAAGTCCTTCCACGACACTGTGCACCGGTCCATCAACGTTGCCAAGAAGTAAGTGCTTCTGCTTCCACATAACCAGGAGCAGCTGCCGAGCAAACCACCGCATATGTCCTGGGCCCGTATTCCGAGTTTGCGTCGTTATCGATGTGTCGTTATCCCACGTGAGCTCGAGTAATCTGATTGGTCGAAATGCCGGAACCTACTACGAAACTGGAAGCGGTTGCAACATCATGTTCCGGCGTTTCCATCAATCAGATGACTCGAGGTAGGGGAGACGTTGGGGGAAATAGCGAAAATTTCGATAACAATGCAAACTTGGAATACGGACCCTGGTCTCAGCATCACAAAATCCTTCCGATCGTTCAACGAGGTTGTCCTTTGAGATTCTTAGAGATGGCCATTTGTAGAGGGGAGGAAGGGCTGGAAAGAGTAGAACAGGAGAAGGACAATGAAGGTAAAGGAGGAGAAAGGGAGGATTGTCTTTTATCTCTAAGCCTGGTCTTGAAATCTAGGCACCTTACTAATGAGAGAACTATGTGAGAAGAATTCAGTTTTTTTTTTTAATAGAAAAAATGGTAGTGTAGTGAAACATTGCTATTAAGCTCTTCACAGGAAGCAGGGGAAGAAAATGCCAGAGCTGAGAAATGCAGTGGCCAAACATACTTGAAAAGCAAAGGTGAAGGGATGATTCATTTTTATCTCCTTGCATGAAGAAATTCTCCACTGGTGCCTTCCACTTTGTTCACTATTTGCTGCCAGTGCCAACACTCTTCTTGAGGCTCCTCCGATTTTGTTTGGCATAGATTTGAAGCTTAGGGATGGCTGTTAATAAAAAGTAAGCGATGCTGCACTGCAGATACTCACCCGCGCTGTTGTCACAGTGAATGCTTTAATCCGGCACAATTCTTGAGCTATACTATCAAGCTGGTATGACTCGGCTGTCCGCTGCCAGATCTCTGCACACAGTTTTGTTGAGGGTTTTCCCACATGCTCACAACACTCATGGTTGTAGTTATGGTGGTGCATTTGCCGCACAAAAAGCCACAGCCCAATCAAAATCTTTCATAATTGCTCAACCTTATTTGTGACCACTTTCAACAGTGGTCTGTCACCACATTGTAAACCAGGCATTAGTGGTCTTCTGAGAAAATGCACGTTACTATCTGCAGGATGGATGGTTGGTCCCTTTGTACTGAACAAACTGCAATCCAGACCATTATTTCCTACATCATATTTTCTTGCGTATAACCCACACCAAAGATTTAAATAAAAACTAAAAGTTTTCTACGAAAGTTTCTCTAGGGGGGGGGGGGGGGGGGGTTGGCTACATGGCGGTGCGCAGCCTCCCACGTAGAGTTTGCCATCACCATCAACGCGTGTCAAGCCAGCGAGGAGCCATTAAAGGGTGTAGCCAAATCCACATCCATAATCTCTTTATTCTACAATTGGCACACTAGTCGTGCTTACAACATGTTAGGCTACACAGCTACTAGTACAGGGTCGTTGACATTGTCATTTTGTACTCTACTGTCAAATGCTTTGATTGGTGCACTTTATCGAAGGAAACGGGACTACTCCATACTAGCAAAGGTCTCTTCAAGCCTCTTGAACTGTGTGGTAGTGCTGGAACTCATCCTTTGGCATCTCACACGGAGAGGTTTCATCATCTCACAAACAGCCAGCGGCAAGGATTTTTGCCTCACTCGGAGAACAAATGCTGTGCGGACAAAAGCAAGGCAAGCATGCATTTGCACCACAATGGTGCATGACCCCTTCGAAAAACAAAAGAGTGACAAGGCAATTATCGTTCTTATGTGTAGGCTGACCAGGGCTGCTGAGTGTGCACAGCAGTGAGGCACAGGAAACAGGCCTAAGGACAAATATTTTGAAAAAAAAAGATTTCGAAAAAATTTATTTCCAGTAATATATAGGAAATGGGCCTCGGGCGAAAAGCTACAACGATAGCTTGAGAGATGCCCGAGGCCCAGTAATGGCAGAGCAACAGGACGTGTGACATTAAGGCGAAGATATACATATATAACATGAAAATTATGAAGCTCAGAAAGAGCACATATATACTAATGAAACAGCAAGTTAAAAACCAGCACAGTAAATTAACAGCCCACAATAATGTAACAGTATGCACGAAATATGGCAAAACGTAATGAAAAATGAAGTGACTATTCTTGTAATAATATTTAAGGCAAGGAACGGAAAGTACAGAGAGACAGTGCGGAATTGATAAAATATAGCTTAAAGTCCTTAATTGACGCGGTAAAGATGTTTGGGTTGTGTATGCTATAATGATTTAATATGCATGGTAAAGTAAAACGAAGGCTCTGGTTACCGTATAACATCCTCGTTCGAGAAACGTCCCATATTTGTTTACTTCTGGTGTGAAAGGGTTTTTCGTAAGGCTTAAGTCCAGATATATTCTTCAAGAAGTCAGTTAAGCATTGAGGTGACAATTTAAGGCAGTGAAGTAGACGATACTCAAACATGGCATGCACACTATGAATCCTATATTTCGGAAATAATGTTTCTGTATGGGCAGTGTAGCATGCACCAGCGATCACTCTAATTGCCTTCTTTTGGAGACCGAGTATGATGTTTAGATTTGTTTTGGATGTTGTACCCCAAACGAGGGGCAGTAGTTTATGTGTGATTGAATTATAGGATGATAAATAAGTAGCTTACGCTTTGGGGAAAATTCGTTATGCAGTCTCGAGAGGAAACCAACAGATCTAGTGAGCTTGCTTTCAATATACATTATATGGTCAGACAATCTCATGCGAGAGTCGAATGCAACACCGAGTGATTTGAATTTGTCTACAATTTCAATAATGTTATTTTCTAGATGCAGAGTATTGTTTACTGTAATATCCAGGCTAAAGGGACAAAAAAAGACTGCTTTGGTCTTGTTAGAGTTAACTGCCAAACCATTTGTGGAGAGCACGAAGAACCAGATTTGCACTATTGATTAGTTCATCGGCAGAAGATCCCCTAAGAAAAAAACTTTTTTCGTCAGCGTACTGAATGCAACTTGTATGATAGGCTATGCTTGGAAGGTCGTTAGCATAGACATTAAAGAGGAACGGTCCAAGAAGGCTACCTTGTGGGACACCACATTCAATGAAAAGGGAGCTAGACTTGTGATTATCGACCGAAATGACCTGCTGGCGCATGTTTAAATAAGAACGAAAGAGTTGGAGGGAAAGACCATGGACACCATAGCTTTCAAGTTTACAGAGTAGTATTTCATGATTAAGAAGGTCAAACGCTTTGGTAAAGTCGAAAATACCAAGGGTCAAACTTTTAGCTTCGATATTATTTAAAATAATTTCCTTTTGCAAGAGTAAAGCAGATTCCGTGGACTTGTCCTTTCGAAATCCAAACTGACTGGCATTTATTAAGGCATGTTTAGAAACGAACCCATCAAATCTCTTGAGCATTACTTTTCCAAGGGCCTTTGAAAAAACAGGGAGAATAGAAATCGGCCTATAGTTTGTCATCTTGTTTCTATCGCCTCCTTTGAAAATAACAGTTACGTTTGCATATTTCATTCGTGCAGGAAATATTCCTGATGTGAGCGACAAGTTAAAGATGTAGCTTAAGCATGGTGCTAAGAGATCCGCAACAAATTTAACTGGTTTAATTTGGAAGCCATCGAAATCGGTGCAACGGTGGACCGGATATCCAGTCAACATGATTCCCACTGCAAGTTATTGATCAATTCACTTTCGCCCTACCATCTGTTTTGCTGACCGTCCTGGTTAGCTCAGTTGGTAGAGCGACTGTCCTGGAAAGACGTTGGTCCCGGGTTCGATCCCTGGACCATGACGAATTTTTTATAACTATGAAGTTTTGGAGAAAGGATGCAGCGGTGGCGTAGCAGTAGAACATCCGCCTCGCATGCTAAAGGACTGGGGCTCAAATCCCGGTGCAGCACAATTCTCCACCGGATAAAAAAAAAAAAAAATTCGTGTGTTGATGGAATTGCATAAACAGGTTTGTGGTGCAGCCTGATGCCGGTGAATACCTCCGGCAACGCACTCCCTCACCAGAACAGGAGTTGGCCACCCTGGTGCAGTAATTGGCCGCAACCTGTCATGATTAGTTCCATAAAACCCCAGCCCTCAGTCACCAGCGGCTGCGGAACAACTGACCACTGTGGCGGTCAGACCTGTGACGCAGCAGGGGGTGCTAAGAATTCCTGGCTCCGCTGGACAGGCTGCCATTGGAAACTGACCCTGGCAACGTTTAATGCTAGAACTCTAGCTAGTGAAGCTAGTTTAGCAGTGCTGTTAGAGTAACTAGAGGGTATGAAATGGGATGTCATAGGGCTTAGTGAGGTTAGGAGGCCGATTGAGGGTTATAGTGTACTGAAGGATGGGCATGTGCAGTGTTATCGAGGTTTACCGGAGAGGCGAGAACTAGGAGTAGGTTTCCTTGTCAATAAGTATATAGCAGGTAATATAGATGAATTCTATATTACTAATGAGAGGGTGGCAGGCATTGTAATTAGGCTTAATAAGCAGTATAAACTGAAGGCTGTACAGGCCTATGCACCTACATGTAGTTATGATGACTAGGCAGTTGAAAGCTTCTACGAAGATGTAGAATCGGCAATGTGAAAAGTAAAGACCCAGTATACTGTACTAATGGGCGACTTCAATGCCAAGGTAAGGAAAAAGCAGGCAGGAGACCAGACAGTAGGTGACTATGGCATTGGTTCTAGGAATAGCAGGGGAGAATTACTAGTTGAGTTTGCAGAGCGTAATAAGTTAAGAATCATGGATACCTTCTTCAGCAAACGGAAGAACCGGAAATGGACATGGAAAAGCAATAACGGGGAGACTAAAGATGAAATTGACTTTAGTCTCCCCTGCCATTATGCAAGATGTAGAGGTAATCGGGAAAGTGTGCAATGCCGTGACCACAGGATGGTGAGATCCCGAGTTAGCCTAAATCTGAAGAAGGAATGCGACAGATTAGTAAGAAAGAAACCCATCACTGAATTAGCGGTGAGGTGGAGGGCAGAAAAGTTCAGGATCTCGCTACAGAACAGATATTCAGTTCTAACCGAGGATGGCGACATTACCCTAGAAGCAATGAACAATACTTTCAGAGATATCATTACTGAGTGCGCTGTAGAAGTAGGCGGTAGGATAGTTAGAGAGGATACCGGTAAGCTGTCCTAAGGAAACGAAAGATTTGATTAAGAAACGCCAGAGCATGAAAGCTCCCAATCCAACAGACCAGATAGAATTGGCCGAGATATCAAAGCTAATGAATAAGCGCAAGGTGGCCGATATAAAGAAGAATATCATGGAGAAAATCAGCATGCTGTAAAGAACGGGGGAAGCCTTAAAGCGGTAAAGAAGAAATTGGGCATAGGCAGAAACCAAATGTATGCGCTAAGGGACAAGGCGGCCAACGTCATCACGGATATGGACAAGATAGTCAAAGTAGCTGAGGAGTTCTATACAGATCTCTACAGCAGCCAAAGTAGTCAGAACTGTAATGAGATTGGTGGTAGGGAAAAGCAGTCAGACGTTTCACGAGTGACGAAGTACGAGGTCAAGAAAACATTAGAAACTATGAAAAGGGGGAAATCAGCTGGAGAGGATCAGATAACTACAGATTTGTTTAAAGACAGGGGGATATCGTGCTAGAAAAACTGGCCACCCTGTGTACGCAGTGCCTGGTGTCATCGACGGTACCGGAACCATGGAAGATTGCAAAACTTATCCTCATTCATAAGAAAGGGACGCTAAGGACCTGAAAAGTTACAGACCAATCAGCTTACTTTCTGTTACGTGCAGTCGAACCCGGATATATCGAACTCGTAGGGGATCGCGAAATAGTTTGATATATCGATAATTCAATATACAGAAATCGGCTTGGGACGGCACTTACGATGCGAAAAAACGATACTGTATTTGTTGTGTAATCAACTCACACCCATAATGAACCCACCCTCCACTTTTGCACTCGAGAATTTGGCAAAAAAGAAAAAAAAGCTTTAAGGCCAGCTCGCGCACATGCAAGCGATTAAGCGATCTCAGCGACGAGCCGCAGCGACAGAGCAAAAAATGTCCAACTTGTTGGAACTGTGTCCCTTTGCGGTACCAGCCGCCACGCCGGCAGCTCTAAACAAGGTTTCTGTGGCGCCATGGCGGAAATTGCCAACGTTATCGCTTGCATGTCGCTCTCCGTTTCGGTCGTCTCATCCGCAGCTCATTTCTTGGCAGCGGGCCAAGATGCTGCGCAGCGATAACGTCCGGGCGCGTTTATCTTTTGATAGCTCCTGCTGCGGCGGGGAGCGAATTTGGCAGACTGCCCGTGATGGCTTGATTGCACAAGCCTAGTTCGATTTATCACGCCGCGTTTGGGGCTGGCGTAGTCTACTGCCACAAAATCATTGGAAAGCGTGATAAAGTAGCTGCAAATGCTGTTTGAAGCGAAAAATGCTAAAAGCCGGTTTCATGATCGCAGCTGACCGCGTGCTTTCATTGATTCATACATGCAAGAATAAACGACTCCCGTAAAAAAAAAAAAAGAAGCCGCTTCGTAACGTCATATCTTACGCTACGCCGCGTGTACAGCACAACGATAAGAACAAACGAAAAAAAAGCAAAAAGAAAAAAAAGAAAAGAAAAAAGATCTGTCGCTTTTTAACTTCTGCAGGCTTCATAACCACGTCAGCTGCCGCGCGCAGAGGGTTCGCAACACACGGTGGAGAAATAAAGCCCCTCAATAATTTGAAAGTAGCGACACTCTCCTCCACTCCGGCGTTTTCCTCCTCGAATATCCTCGCCCGCCGGCTGCGCGCGCTGCACACGGCACGCTTTTTTGGGCATCGCTCGCTCGCCGTCCGGGCATTCTTAAGTGCGCGCTTTTTCCACACTTTGTTATTGAATAAAATCACGAGTAAGACATGCGACACGCTTGACTACCACGAGCCACATAAATTAGCGTCTCGTACGCTGAATGAAAGTGCCAATTAAGAGCGCTTGCGGCACGAAGAAAACCACTTGCTGCATACATCTCACATTCCTTTTGACTTTTTCATACCGTCTGTCTCAACATGGCATAGTATATGAAGCTTAATATTTACAATATATTTGAACATTCCAGAATATTTTCAGCATTCCAATTGTCAGTTAAATTTAGAGTCACCTCGAACTAATTTTCGCGGAAGTACTGTTTATGAAGTTGCTCACGAGAGGAGTTTTAGTAGTGGGATGTTTGCTGGGAACAAGCTGTGACGTTTGCTTTGATGGCCGTCCTAAAATTTTTCATTAAGGTTCAGTCGGAGTTTGGCACAGCGCAGTGCACATGCAGCGGGTCAATCGTTTTTGTAGTTTAGAATTTTCACGGTGGCTTGGAAACGAATATGAACTTGTTTCTATTAAGCGTGAAACGCCTTTAGGTCCCGCTGTCGGCGACCTTGAGGTGATGTCGAGCTGAAATCGAGAGCCAAAGGTCCGCGCACCGATTTCCTGTCATCCAAGGAAAGTGTCTGCATCCCAAAATTTGGCCCTCTCGACCACCGAAATTTGGATTCGACTTCACTGAATTCGCCATACCCAAATTATAGGTTAGACATTGATTTTGCCCACATTCGGATGAGGTCAAATTCAGAGGGTTCCTGAGGCTGTATTTTGCGGGAGGTCCCGAAATTTGGACGTAACTACTGAATTCGCCATATTCAAGTTAGGTTAGACACCAATTTTCACCAGATTCGAACAAGGTCAAATTTTAAGGGTTTAAAAACAAATTTTTGATGTTTGGATATATAGTTTTGCGGACACGTTCTGTGGACGAGTTCTCTACATGCTTTCCTGCGACATAAGCCTATTAATGCTTAATAATCTCCCTCATTGCACGCGCTATCGTTGAAAAGCGAGACCTAGGTTCAGAAATTAAAGCAGGTATTGTATGCGAATGTATGCGCATTGTATGCATCAGCCGTCGCTATTATAGCACGTTGAGTGGAACCATGAGGTGAAAACAATAACACGCATAACGGCGCAAAATGATCAGTGAATTAAGTGAGATTGCCAGATTAGTGCTGCGCTTGCATGCAGTTTCAGTATACACAGTCGCTTGTACCTCGCAGAGATGGGCAGTCTTCGTCGGTGTTAAAGTTCTTGCGGCCGATGTTGTGCAGCCACTTTTTTCTTCTAACGGTGTCTTTCTTGCCGCTCGGAATCGCGAAAAGAACAAAGCCTTTTTCTTGCCGGCTTGTGCTCTGAAATGCGCAGCAACTGGGCATAGTGCTGCACTGAAGGAGCACAAATAACGCGAAGTGCAAGCGCGCAATGTCAGTGAGCTCGGTCGTAGCAGCGGCGGCTGCCCAAAAAATGTCGCCGAAGAAAAATGAAAACACAAAAAGAGCAAACTTAACGCGCGCTTTTCCCGAAGACCGCCCGCGGAGCCAATCACCCTCCGTGGGAGAGGTGAGAGAGGAGGATCGGCGCAGGTGCGCGGCGCGGCAGCATAGTTCACAGAATGTCGCTACTTTCAAATTATCGAGGGATTTTATGGAGAAAGCGTCCGATGTTCTGTCTGAAAACGGGCTGAGCTGGCTTGGCGCATGCGTAGCGCGTGCTACTGCGAACGAAGGCCGGGAAAGAGGAAGGAGAGAGATAGCTCGGCAAAAGAATAGGCACACCCTTGCGCTTCGCTCAATCGCTTTTTACCCCTCTCGTTCCCACCGGCTCTCTCTGGTTCATTCACGCAGATGGCTTGCAAACGTCACGTGCTGGCGCGCGGAAAACGATAACCGCAGATGCACGCGCCTTTGGGGAATGGGCGCGGCACTGCCCTAGTCGAACTGTCCCCTCTCATTCCTTCCAAGCCTGGCTTAAAACGTCACGCGGCAAACGGCCGAGGGTGATGCGATCGTCTTTGGGGAAGGCACACTTTCCAGTGCGTGGTGCGGAGTTCGATATATCAAACGACCGGTGAAATTGAGTTCGATATATGACGCGGCCCACCTGTACTTTTACATGGGATTTTCAAGGGGATATTCCGTGAGTTCGATATAACCAAAATTCGATATATCCAGGTTCGATATATCCGGGTTCGACTGTTTATAAGGTATCTACTAAGGTAATCGCTAATAGAATCAGGACAACCTTAGACTGCAATCAAGCAAAGGATCAAGCATGTTTTCGGAAATGGTACTCTACTATTGATCATATCTATACCATCAACCAGGTGATAGAAAAATGCTCAGAAAATAACCAGCCCTTATACATAGCATTCATTGATTACGAAAAAGCATTTGGCTCAGTAGAAACCTCGGTGGTGATGCAGGCATTGCGAAATCAGGGGTAGACGAGCCGTACGTGAAAGGGGTGGAATATATATATAGTGGCTGCTTAGCAACCGTAGTTCTTCATAAAGAAACAAAATTCCCATAAAGAAAGGTGTTAGGCAAGGAGACACGATCTCCCCAGCACTATTCACAGCTTGCTTAGAGGAAGTATTCAGAGACTTGGAATGGAAGCAGTTAGGGATAAGGGTAGATGAAGAATAGGGGAGCGCACCTGAAGTTTGCTCCCACTACACCAGCGCCGCCTCCTCCTCTGGCGGTCATTTCTGAACGACTGGTCGGGGACGTCGCCGGGGGAGCGCATTGAACCACCCACGTCCCGACTGGTACGCGCGCTGCTCGCGCCGTTGGCACCCTCTCCTTCATTGCATGCACGCGCCGTCTCACTAGCAGGTGCACAAAAGAGATGTTGCTGGTCGCTGCGAGTCTGGCCGGCATTCCAAGGCGTTCAGAGAGGGAAAAAAAAGGTTATTGTGTCCAGGGGTGCGGAATGGCCCCTCTTGGTTCTTTTTATTAAAATCACACAACAGCACCATACTTGCAGTGCCACGGAATGCAGGCCGTGCAAGAGCATTTGCCACTGCTTGTAAACTGCTGCTTTGGAGAGCATAGCCATGAATGCTAAAAAAATGTTCGCGATGAAACTTCCTTGTCGCACAGTTTACGAGTACAGAAAAAGAGGAGACGCGCCCATAATTTTTTGCCATGAACGGCCTCCAACTAGACCAGACTTCTATCCAATTGAAAAAGTATGGCATTATTTATTGCAGAAACATTTACCACACTTTTGCACGGAATGGTAGCATTTAGTTAAGCATTTCTCCATTATTGTTATTTACTTACGAATGTTCATGCGGCCGAATGCAGTTTCAAAAAAAAAATTTTGAAGTCAAAACATTTGTCATCCATATCAGTGAGCATTCGCTTATGATCGATGGCTCGGCAGATAGGTTGTCTTGAGGGTACGCGTGCGCTGTGATAGCTTGAAATAAATAAGCAACCGCTTTTCTTTGTGGCACTTATTAATCAAGCTTACGACATTTTCCTTTTAACCATAAGCGAGCAGTTGGTAGACATATTCGGTGAATGGTCTCGTCTTTCTCTTCAGCCTCGCATATCGCCTTCAGGACTCTTAATTTTCGTTAAAATAACGGTAATTTTCATTACTATTAGCACAAAAAATATCAAAATCCAATCTATTAAGTCAGCGAAGTTCCGTGCACCACACTGAGCCATCGAATAAAATTTTGCATTGTGAAGATGACTATGTAAAAAATAGATTTACTTTCTACGTTGTAAACTGTTTTGCCACTTAATTACTTGCGGCACTAAAAGCGCCGTTAACATAATGGCGTTTTCGTCAATTTGCCTCACGGAAAGGACATTATCCACAAGTTTTTTTTTTTTTTTCGCGTTTGCGCTGAAAGATTTTCCTAATTCTCTGAAGAATTCGCATGCGTAAGCGCGCACGCACCCATGAGCAAGCACGCGACTGCATAAACAGATCTGCAACAGCCCAGCACGTGCAGAACTGACCCCTTTCAAGAGCCACTCGCGCAGCTGTTCAATGGGAGGGGGAACCGGCCTGCCCGGTCAATTATCGGGACGCCGCCAAAGAGGGCGCTTTTCACTGGCGCTTGCAGCGCCCCCCTGCGAAGCTGCGGTCCCCTATACCTCAGTAATCTGCGATTTGCTGATGGCATTGCCTTGCTAAGTAACTCGAGGGATGAACTACAAATAATTATTGATGACCTAGACAGGAAAAGTAGAAAGGTAGGCTTGAAAATCAATATGCAGAAAACTAAGGTAATGTTCAACAGCCTCTGGTAGGAACAGCAGTTTACGTTAGGTAGTGAAGCACTGGAAGTAGTAGGCGAATATGTCTACTTAGGACAGGTAGTAGTAACCGCAGATCCGAACTACCGCAGGTAGTAACCGCAGATCCGAACCATGGAAAGAAAATAACAAGAAGAATAAGACTGGGATGGAGCGCATTTGGCAGGCACTCGCAGATTATGACTAGCAGCTTACCGGTATCGCTAAAGAGGAAAGTATACAACAGTTGCATCTTACCTGTACTCACCTATGGGGCTGAAAAACGTGGAGGCTAACCAAGAGGGTTCTACTTAAGTTGAGGACAACCCAGAGGGCTGTGGAAGGGAAAATGGTAGGGGTAACATTAAAAGATAGGAAGCGTGCGAAGTGGGTCACAGAAATAACTCAAGTTACCGACATTCTAGCAGAAATTAAGAAGAAGAAATAGACATGGGCAGGACATGTAGGGCGGAGAGAGGATAACCTATGTTCGCTTAGGGTAACAAACTCCGTAAAGGACGTTGCAGCAACATGTTGTGTCGAAGTCGTTGTAGTCGGCATGGCATTGTCCTTCGAAAGCTTCATGAGCTTTGATCGTTTGATCGGAGGTCAATGATTGCTTTAGGTTCGCTAAGAAAATTCATGCTTAAAATCGCATCTCATGAGCAGTTCTGTAAAACCATGAAGAGGCAGGATAAGTGTTGCCCAGATGGAGTAATCAAGTAATCACCATTGGTTTGATTAGCGGGCCATCCCAAGTGGTCTTCACTTGAGCTGGGCGGCGAACGTTTCACTGATGACAGAATAGTCAGCTCTACAGTCCACTAGGGCAGTAACCATGCGACCGTCGATAGCCACTTCAAGGTCTCTTGTTCATATCCTTGCATTACATGTTTGCCTCGCTTTTCAATCTCGGCTCCGTTGTGTACCGTTGTGCCAGGGCCCACCATTGTCAGTTCGTTGGGCGGCGATGTTGGATTAAACTCCAGTTGGTTGGTTGTCGATGTTGTCATGAGGAGCGGCAGTTAAATGGCTACATCATCGTTAGTCGGTGACGCCGGAGGATCTTCGTGTTTTCACCGTTGAGCAACATCATCTCCAAAGGTTGCTGTATTCAGTTTCTCCTACTGGCTCTATTGGATCTTCCTTGTGCATAGCTTCGGTCCAGCGACGAAAAGCGTGCCCCAAGTGGCGATGATGAGCGGGACAGATGGGTTTACGATGCATGCTCCTCCCTGTCCAGAAAGGCGTCAGTTTCCTGTGATCCTTCACCAGGACGGGATCGCAGGGCGCCGATGACGAAACCTTGCATGCAATGCGTTTCTAAGAGCAGTGGCATAGAATGTGGCCGGCTTCACCGCAGTGGAAGCATAGCAGTTGGTTGTTAGATATCCTCCAGGCGTCACATTTCCTTGGTGGCTTGGAAAGTCATGTAGGGGTGCAGGGCAACGTAATGCAGCAGCATAGGGGTGCTGCTCTTGCACTGGTGCCATCATAGCTGTCGCTTGATGAACGCCCAGTGCCTGCTGGACTTCTTCATGGACGACATCTGCCAGCGTCGCCACCTGGGGTTGTTTGGATGATGGCAGCAGTCTTCATAGTTCCTCTCGGATGAGGTCTCGAAGGCTGTCTCCTCTCATAGATGCGCTGCCGTAGTTTCTTGAGTAGTCGGGTTAGAGTGGTCGGTCGATCGTAGTGGTGCATCCGAGTGTCAGTCTTCTCGATGGTGGATGCTTCGCTTTCAAATTTAGTCACGGTTTTTGACAGATTTCTGACAAGTCCTGCGAAAAGTGACTCTAATGGTTCGCATAAAGAATTTCACTTTCTCCCCTTCGGTCATGCTAAGGCTAGAGCGGCAAATGAGGCTTCATCTCAGCGTAGTCCAGGACCGGATCATTAGAGAGTTGAAATCTTGGTTGAAGGACGGTCTGGGTTCTTTCCTTCCGGACGACACTTGCAAAGACAGTTGAAAAATCTTTCTTGAAAATCTCCCAATCCTTCAAAATTGCGCATGATTTTCGAACCATATTCAGGCATATCCTTCAAGAGCAAAGTAAACTTGCCTTAGCTTCACTTCGTCATTCCAGGCGTTGAAAGTTGCCACCCGTTCAAGCAGGTAGAGGCAGTTTTCCGCACCCTCATCCTGTTGTCCTTGGAATCAGGGGGGCTCATGGGGTTGGACAAAAACCAAGGGTGCTTTTTGCTCGATGAATGCCATCTTCAGGGGAATGTCACGATGTCAGGATACAGCACCTCCACCAGATGTCATGTGATGGTGACAGTGCTGTATGGCAAATGAGGTTTTAATGTCCTTGTGCCCGCAAAAGAACTAAGCAATCGGCGGCGACGATAGCAGGAAGCGTGCTCGGTGCTTGTCGGTCTACAAATGCCCGTTGCATCCGGCAATGCTCAATTTAAAGAAGGCGAAGAAAGAAAGATGTAGATAAAGCCACAAACGGGTGACTAGCACAACCTTGAACATTGAAAAACATACGCGAGTGGTCGGAATCTTTGAGACACATCTCTGCACATCTTGCGTGAGAAAGAAACTGATACAGCTGCATCTCATGGCAACGAGCATGCTAGTAAACAATATAGACTTGATCTGCATTCCAGAATCAGAGTGTTAAGGTTGCATGCTGGTAGCTATTGGAAAAAGGAAATATAGATTTGAATGGCTTGCGGAAGTATCTTTTTTAGATAGATACACACATAGAGTGCTGACACGGTTTGGTCCTTCTTTGTCTAATCTTTGTTGCTAGTATGCGTGCGTTCTGGAAAATCGGTGGGCAGGGTTAAGCATTTGGGTCGCCAGGGTTGATAAAGAACCCCTTGCAGTGATCAGCGAGATTCCCCCAGCTGATATGGATCCTGCTGCCTAGCAATGCTCTCTCGTCCTGTCATTTAAGCATCGACCTTATTGTCCAAAATATATACCTTGCCACAAGTGAGCGGTATTTCGTAAATGACGGCGACATTGCAAAGAACGAACTGTGTTGGTGGTTTGTAGCACAAATTTGCTGTCTTGTCGCACCATTCACGAGAGGGCACAGGCACGCAAGTTTCTTTGAGAAAGTCAGTACAAGTTACATAAAGGAAAGGTGAATAGCGCAACAAATAGACACTCACAAATAGGCACAAATAGACACAGAGGACAGGCGCTGACTCCAAATTCTTTCTCGGAACACCACATGCAAACTTCTTCTTCAACATCCAAATGCTCCCACAAAGTCGGACAAAGTCATCACAGCATTTTAAGCCTATCCTACCTAACAACATTTAACAGTCGACCTTCACTACTATACAGTGAGAGAGATGATTCACTAATACATTTTGAATTAAGTCTTTTTAATATACGAGGCTTCTAGCAGCTCACGGGCAAGATTATCCCTGCTCCTGCCTAAAATTTAATTTCTTTCAACTTCGGTGCACATTTCGTCTTGAAATTGCACGATTTGCAATGAACAGGTAGATCTAAATTCTGATTGATTGTTCGGTACAGGTTCTACGCCACACTTTTCTGCCAACTTTTTTAAACAGTATCCACATTGTGCACATATTCCATTGTCTTTGGCTACCGTATGACAACTCCTGTTGACCGTTGCTGGCCGCGTTTTGAATACCACACTCAATTGACCCAGCTGCGGGTTCCATGGTGCCCTGGGTGTCTGAACTGAGGCCACCCCATAGTTTCAATGCGGCTAGAGGGGAAGGCGACAGCTGCTCTTTGCGACCGTCATAAACATGTCAAAGTATCCACGCACCACACCTTGGACGAAGCTGGCACCCCTTGGTGCGGAGGGTCGGCTGGTGCACTCGTGGTACAAACAATTCCTGGAGTTCGTGGGTCCACAAGCCACCAGCGTCTCATGCTCTGGTTGACAATCGGCATCATTGTTGTCCTCATTACACGAGAAACGAATTATTGTCACCGATCATTGCACAACGAAAAAGTGACGGTATAGGTTGGCTGCTCTGAAAGGTGAAGACCGCTTAAAAGCTTGGCGGCACACTTGACCACACGAGAACCTCTTGCTGCTACCGACTGACTACCCTGAAGCACTTGAAACTGAGCTTTGCTGGGAAAATATCTTAGGCTCATTGCAACATGTTCCGTGCATAAAAATGTTGATTTCTGCCATGCGTGACATGTTGTTTTGCTTACTTGTTCTTCACTTCGTTGTGGTTGCCCTGCATGCCAACGTTGGCAGAAGGTTCGCATTTTTTCCTCATTTGCAGGTTGTATAGAAGTTTTCTTAATGTATCTTCTTTCTGGTCTTGCAGTAAATATTTTGTTATAATTTTCTGTCACTACAACATGTCACTACTTGGCATATCTCATAGCCTGAGTCGCTTTGGGACGTTAAACCTCATAAGCCTTGTCACTACCGTTTCTGGCACTTGAGACGTGCTAGCATTACTGATGATTGTTCTGCTTTGCTAGCATCCATCAAAATAAATCATGTACAGGGTCTTGAATGTTTGAGGCCTGGGCTTTAAAAAAAATCCTATGCGAAGTCTACTGCACTATTCGAGCTGAAATAATGTTCACAAAGTAGCAAAATATGGTCCACGTTATTTAATATGTGATTCAACATCAGTACTTGCCTAGATTTTTCAGAATCGACGAAAAACTGCTCTCGGCGGCGTGCACAATTTTCGCATAAGAGAGTCTGAAAATTTCTTTGATATGGTGCGCCATCTGTTGAGCAGCGAGGCAAGCGCCATCCCAGTCGATGGCGCTTGCCTATAGACCAACACCGATCTGTAACGTAAGCACGATGTGGCGGTGCTTCTAACGCCAGTGTGGTTTGACTGGGGGTGAAAAATAGGCTTAGCATCCATAGGAATACATGGAAGCGAAATATTCCAAAGCAGTTTCCTAATTTCACGGGTGATCTGTGATGTCGTTGTTCGGTACAGAGCAACCATGAACGCCCTGGAATAGATCGTGGAAGTGTGAAATCTCATTACCGAGGCGAAGTATTTTTAAAACACCGCGAAACGTATCGGGGTGCGAGTTGAGAGGGCGACCCATAGAAATACATGTAAACACAACTTACCGCAACATTTTGCTCGGTTCAGCAGCGTTGAACCCTTCTCATTTTTTGGGGGAACGTCTTGTACGACGCCCCGACGTCATGTTGCATGACACACTACATTCTCTTGCAAGTAATGCAAGTCTGACGACTTGCGGGACCACTCACAGCACGATAAACTGACCGCGCGCAGTTGCAGACGACCATGCACCACCCGTTGTCGCTAGCAGAAGCTCCGGAGCTGGAGGCGGCCGCGGTGGGTATCGCCAGCTACGCTGTCGTCTGCTGCAATGCGCGAATATCGTTCGGTCCATAATGTCGTATGGCGTTTGAGAACTGATTTTTAAATGTAATTCTGTCTAGGACGTATCACTGGAGCGACAGTACTATTAAGCTTATTTACCCTATCAGACTGTAAGCAAAACTTTGCAGACTGTAAGCGATTCGCTACAACCAACTTGCCTTTTGGCGGTGTCTGGATTTATTTATTTATTTATTCAAATACCTCACGGGCTCCGATTGGAGTATTATGTGAGGGGGGGGGGGGGTTACATAACATGGGGTGCGAAACAGAAGCATGTAGGAGATGGTTATTTTAACATCGTTATGTTCAAAACGTTAACATTATACAATGGCAAACACAAGAAAAGAGAACAAAATTTGAAAAGCACACTATAGAACACACTTCAGTAACAGCACACTTCAGAACAAAATGTTGCTTATTTTTTCTTTGAAAATAACATAATCTGAAATGTGAACAATGTTATCAGGAAGACTATTCCAATAAATGATGGCACGGGGCAGGGCTGATGAGTTGAATGCAGTGGTTCTTCCCGAAAGGCGTTTAAAACTGAGGTGATTATGCAATCGGTGAGATGTGCGGGCCGGTTTTGTGAGAGGTAGTGTGAAGGAATGATGACTATAAACAATTTTATGGAAGAGACAGATAAGTGCTATTGTTCTGCGAGATTCTAAGGATGGAAGGGATAACGATGCCTTAATGTTAGTAATACTGGAATGTCGGCAATAGTTGCGAGAAATGAAACGAGCGGCACGATTTTGTACGCTCTCTAGGGAATGAATTAAGTAATGTTGGTGGGGTGACCAAATTGAAGATGCGTATTCAAGTTGTGGGCGAACAAATGTTTGATATGCCAACTGCCGCGTGGAAGAAGGTGCACCTCTGAGGTTACGTTTTAAATAACCTAATGTACGGTTAGCTTTGGCAGTAATTTTTTCTATGTGGGTCTTCCATGAGAGATTTGGTAAAAAGTGCACGCCAAGGTACTTGTATGAGGACGCAAGGGTGACTGGACTGTGATTAAGCAAGTAAGTGAAACGGTGAATAGTCTGTTTACGGCTAAATGTCATTAATTGGCATTTATCAGTGTTAAGGGACATTTGCCATGATGCGCACCAGTTATTAATGCGGTGTAGATCTTCTTGAAGGACGATGTGGTCATTAGCAGAGCGGATTTTGCGATAAATGACGCAATCGTCAGCAAACATTCTGAGTGTTGAGGTGATTCTTAACGGTAAGTCATTGATGAAAATCAGAAACAGTAAAGGGCCTATTACACTACCTTGCGGTACGCCTGATGTTACATCAATTAAAGGGGACGAATTGTTATCAACAGAAGTGAATTGTTTACGAAATGATAAAAAGTTTCTTATCCAAGAAATTGTTAATGAATCAAGGTGCAAGGATGAGAGTTTCGCGATTAAACGACAGTGTGGAACGCGGTCGAAGGCTTTAGCATAGTCGAGGAATATGCAGTCAATTTGAAGATTTTCGTCCATACCGTGAAGCAGCTCATTAGTAAACTCGAGTAGTTGTGTCTCACATGATAACCCTTTTCTGAACCCGTGTTGTTGTGAATAAAAGAAACCGTTGCCTTCTAAATGTAGTGCCGTGTTAGATGCAATGATGTGCTCGAGAAGTTTGCAAGGTATACATGTCAGCGATATTGGGCGATAGTTAGCAACATTAGTTCGGTCACCAGATTTGAAAATTGGAATAACTTTTCCAATTTTCCACTCAAATGGTATCTCTCCTGTTGAAAGGGATTGGCGAAATATATGAGTGAGTATGATGCTGGAATGAGCCACGGTATGTTTCAAAATTTTTGAATTAATCCCATCAACACCACATGAAGTACTTACTTTTAGATTGTTAATCAATGTCGCAACACCATCAACAGTAATGTCTATTGGGCTCATGTAATCATAGTCATATTCAGGTGCCGATGGAATATTGGAATAGTCTTCTTTCGTGAACATATTGGCAAAAAAGTTATTGAAGGTCTGAGGGCATTCATCTGGAGCAATGGGATCTCCAGCCTCATTTATCAATGTAAAATCTGAAGAAGTTTCGGAAGGTGATAATGTTTTCCAAAATTTTTTGGGGTTGTTCTTAAGGAGGGATGGCAAATCGTGAGCCATGAACTTATGCTTAGCTTTCCGTATGGCCAAGCAGTATTCTTTATCGGCATTTTTATGTTTTTCCCGTGATTCGGGTGTTCTCAGCCGTTGAGCTGTTTTGAAAAGTCGTTTTTTTTTGTTCATCAGCGTACGAAGATTCTTGTGGTACCACGGCTTAGATGAGTTAGCACGGAAACATATGCGGGGTATATAGGTGTTCATTAACTGCGTGAGTTTATCTTTGAACTGACGCCAGTTTTCGTTAACAGATTGATTAGGAAGGAATTGCAGAAAGGAATCGCAGAAGGTTTGCAAGCCGAGGTTAATGGCATCGTAGTTCGCTCTGTTATAGTCGAAGATGTATTTCTGAGGTTGGTTGCGTGGGCGGGATGGCATTTTTATAGTGAAATGGAGCAGTTTGTGATCACTGAAACCTTCCGTGAGGGAGATTGGGCTAACATTGTCTGGAGCCGATGTGAAAACAAGGTCTAAAATGTTAAGGCCGCGCGTGGGTTTAGAAACAAGTTGAGTTAAAGAAAAGTCTAATGTTAGTTCAATGAAATTAACCGGGTCCTGTGCCGATGCAGTTAACGTATTCCAGTTGATATTCGGGTAATTGAAATCACCGAATAAATAAATGTCGGCCTTTGGGAAGTTGCTTCTAATATCTGAGAGGTTAGCATACAGATTTGCTACGAAAGTTTCTGAGCTATCTGGTGGTCGGTAGCATATACCAAGAAGGGACTTAAGAGATGAGGATGTGATGCAAACCCATAAAATTTCTAGAGGGGACGAAATGTTTACACGAAAAGAAGGAATGTGATTTTTTATGGCGATCATCACGCCACCACCCCTTTTATTAGTTCTGTCATTCCGGTAAATAACAAAATCGGGTGAATCGGGTAAGACTTCGTCGTCAGTTATATCCGAGTGCAGCCACGTTTCTGTTAAAGTTATGATGTCAGGCTTATTATCTTCTAGATACGAGTAGAGTTCGGTGCGCTTTGGGAGGATGCTACGTATGTTAGTAAATGATATGGAAAGCGAAGGGATGACGCCGTATGAAGGCTCTGGATGATAGTCTGCCTTGTGTGCAACCGCTCTTCGTTTTTGCTATTGGGTGCATTGTTTGACAGTGTCGGAAGCAACGTCGTACATATACACATGATTGCTGATGCGCAGTTTATCAACTCTAAGTTTAAACGACCCGCCCTCCGATTTTGCGAAATCTAACAGTTTTTTCCTAGCCAGGCGCGTTGGGAAAGAAAAATCTTCGCGAACAACATACTGCGTGTCTTTAAACTTGTAGCCTTTGTCTATGATATGCTGTTTGTCCTTGTAGTGCGCGAACTTGACGATTATCGGTCTACTTTTCTCTGGTTGGTATCGACCAAGCCGATGAGCCCTTTCAATTTGTGTTGGCTCAAGTGTGCAGCCAAGGTGTTCCGCACGTGTTCCGCTCATAACACAGGTCATTCGGGAAGTTTTAAAAGTAGACTGCCTCCGTAATGACGCACCATACTTTATCACACACTTCTTCAAAGCGCATGGTCAATGTTTACCGACTGGCCACCACTTCTGATACTCTGCGAAATGAGAAAAATGTTCCGGTAAGTTGTGTTTACATGTATTTCTACGGGTCGCCCTCTCAACTCGCACCCCAACATGTTTCGCGGTGTTTTAAAAATGTGAGGCGAGCGCCCCCTTTGTTTGTAAACACGGTGTTGGTCTATAGGGACAAAAATGAGCATGATAGCAACTGCTACCGCCCCGTTTTAAAGGGGACGCTTCTATATTCCATCCATCCATCCACATTACGGCTAGGCGGTCTGTGGCGCCGCCGCCCGGTTCAAAGGGTTCAGACTCCGTCCGTCCGTCTGTCCGTTCATCCATCCATTTTTCACCACCAGTCGGCTGCGGCGCTGCGAGTGCCCCCTTTGTTTGTAAACACAGTGTTGGTCTATATAGACGCGGCCACAGCTTAGAGGGGCTTCATACACAACTCCTACTTTACAGGCAACGAACTTAGTTGCATGCGTTAGTTTCTTGTGGCTTTGGCTCATCAGAGCGCAAAGACTAGACAGTTTTCAAGGTGCTATGAAAACAACGTCTACATCAAACTATCCCGCTATTCTCTTTAGGTTGTGCGTTGCGCGGTGAGTGCAAGGCATGCTTGCACATGCTTGCATATGCTGACACATGCTTGCAGCTCACACATGTAGATGTCAGGGGGAGCAGTAGCAAGGTATGGTTATCACTTGTTATATGACCAAAATGCATCAAAACTTGAGCACGCTGATAACCACTGGCCATGGAACGATGAAAACGTGTGGCAGCAGGGACGTCGAGTTGCAAACATCGCACATATTGTCGAGCAGAATGGACAAAATTGCTTTGTTTACAACATGCTCATTGCCTTTAGCAACTGTGTTTTATTTTACAGTGACATGTCAAGATAATTGCATTTCGTGAAGAAAAAAGAAGTTCAAAATATATAAACTTGTTTTGAACATTATGTTTCTAGAAAATAACAGTGGCTTCTCTGAGAAGCTTGCGGCAGGCCATGTGACATAGCGACTCCTTTGAAGCGAAACTCCTTTCCACTTCTTTCGGCCAAGTAAGTAAAGGTAGTTTTGAGTTTGCCGCAGGACAGAAATATATACTGTAATGGTGTAGGATGCCACACAGGTACGGCATCGACTCAACCGTCCTTCTTTTATCTCTAGCTGCACTCTCGAACTGCACTTTCTCTTCTTCAGGCCTACGCCATAACAATACATTGTTTTGGGGCTGATTTTGCGTCAGTGAAATTTCGCTGAAAAATATTTTTTCACGTGCCTCATCAGTTTTATTGTACAGAGGGTGAACTATATCTCCAAAGTTTACCGTTATACCGAATTATTGTCCCTTGATAAAGTAATGTTTCTAGTTTTACCATAATGAAGCACAGTTATGTTCTAAGCACTTGAAGCATGAGATCACAGTTTCCATTTCTTTTAATTCTCCATTGGATATGAATCATTTTCGTGGTAATCCGAGAGTTTTTCTTGACCCGTAAGAATAAATGTCATGATGCAATCAATTACATCATAAGAAAGAAGTCCCACAGATTGTCAGTGCCAGCATGCAATAAAATATAGACACGATGCTACCAACGAAATTTCAAAGTGATCGAAAAACATTAAAAAAATCTGCAGCTTCCATGTGTAGGTATATAATGTACAGCTGAGGTACAAAGAGTATTGTGATATGTTCAAAGTCAAAATAACCATATTGTGATGAGATAGTCTCAACAAGACAGTCAAAGTTCTTGTAGCAAAGGCATTGTTGCACACACCCTTGTAAATTCATTAACAAGCTGCATTAAAGCATAAATCATATTGCCAAGAAACTCCTTTCTACTCCATTTAGCAGTTGTAGTTTACGGCTACTACATGGACAAAGGGACAAAAACCAGCGCTGTCAGCTCCTTGTCCATTTGTTTTCCTGCATGCTTGTTCAACCATGCAGTATAACCAAACCAATCATGACAAAAAACAAACGACATCGACCGAAAAATAGATGGATGACGTTTTGGCTCATACACGAGCCTTGTCATTGTGAATAAGGCTCGTGTGGGAGCTGAAAGGAATTTTTTTTGGTTGGTACTGTGCATTTTTCATCGTGTTCCATCCCAACCAGATGGGTTGCTATCAAACTCTTCACTTAAACCCAACAGGGTATGTTGCTGGGCGAGTTGGTTATTCATTGTCAGAGAAAGATCGCTAGCAGACGACGGACCAGGCAGAGGAAGACACGCACATATGCGCATATGTGTGTGTCCTCCTCTTCCTGGTTCCGTCGTCTGCTAGCATTCTTTCTCTGAATTAAACCCACTCAACTCCCTGCTCTTGTTTGCATCATGCACTTTTTCCACATTTTCTTTTATTTATTTTTATTTTGTTTTGCCATATGATTACCATAATTAGGGTGCTTAATGATGTTGCATGGCTTGTATTACCAGCGCGCTAAAACATTGCCATTGCTAGGGTTGCTTTACAGTTATATTTGCTGTCTAGCTGTGTTAAAACTTGGTTAGAAATCTTTCTATGAATTGTGCTTCTCTTCATACTTTTGTATTGTACAGTTGTGTAGGCTGTTCAATTCACGAGCCCCAGCTCCCAGTAATGCTCATAATTGAAAGAATGTTACTGCACTAAAACCAACCATGTAACTAACAGGGCATGCGCAGGCTCACAATTAATCTTTGGGGACAAACAGAATGGATATGTGCAGAAAAATCCATCAAACGACACGAACAGGAGTGCCTTGTGAACTGTAAGCAAGTCAGTGTAAATTTCAGATGTTGTCCAGGTATGAAAATTCACAATCTGCAATCCCTTGCAGACTCTTTCGACACAAGGCTGGCCAATATAGTTATCATGTCTTTTTTGATAAACTAGGCCTCCTTTACTTCTTGGGTTAAATGGTCATGATGGCAGAAAAGTATCTTAGTAATTGTAAACTTAGTAACATACTTTACATGCTAACATTTAAGTATGAGCCGATACCAACTGTCTGAGTAATGTGAAAGTTCCAAAGGTAAAGTAAGTCATTTGGTCCCCGCAGGGAGCATGACACTGTTGGCGCCGTGGCTGTGGACGCGGCTGGCCGCGTGGCATGCGCCACTTCGACGGGTGGCTTGACAGGCCAGCGGTGCGGGCGGGTGGGTGACAGCCCCCTTGTGGGTGCTGGTGGACTGGCTGACGATGCGGTGGGTGCCATCTCCACCACGGGGCACGGGGAGTCCATCACCAGAGCCTGCCTCGCATACGACATTGCTGTGCGGCTGCAGGCAGGTGCGCCTACTTGGACAACCACAATCTCATCTTTGAAGGGTGTTTTGCCACATTGTACTGAGCCTAAAAACGAAATGCAGCTATTGCTTTCACAGGTATCAATAACTGCGGAGGCCAGTTTACATTGCTATTTGTTTGCAGATGTTACTGTTGTGTTACAAGTATGAATCAGTTGGCAGCAGAGTTTTCATTTTGTTGGCATCCTCTGAATTGATCTTTACTAGAAGAAAAAATTGGGCATCATTGATGATAGGAGAAATTAATAGCACAGTATGAATGCCGCTAAACCCTCACACGCAAGGACACGTGTTCAAGAGTATTCTGAGCAAGTATGAATGCCGCTAAACTCTTACATGCAAGGACATGTGTTCAAGAGTAGTATTCTGAGCATTTTGGTCAGTTATGTTGGTGGTTGAAGAGAATGTGCAATTGTGGACAGTGTACCTGAAGGGGATGTTAGGTCAGGCTTGGCTTAATTTTTACTCAAAGTACAGTCGAACCTGGATATATCGAACCCGGATGTTTCGAATTTTGGTTTTATCGAACTCACGGAATATCTCTTTGAATATCTCATGTAAAGATATAGGAACGCTGCGTCGTGTATCCAACTTCAGTTTCACCGGTCATTCGATATATCGAACTCTGCGCCACACACTGGAAGGTGCGCATTCCCCAAAGACAATCGCATCGCCTTCGTCCGTTTGCCGCGTGATGTTTTCAAGCCACGCGTGAAAGAAATGAGAAAGAATGGCGCGGCGACGGCTGGTCTAGAGCAGTGCTGCACCCTTTCCCCAAAGGCGCATGGATCTGCGGTGTTCGTTTCCCATGCACCAGCACATGATGTTTCCAAGCCATGTGCGTGAAGGAAACCAGAGGGTACCGGTTCGGCAATGGCCGGTACGGAGAAGACGCAGCCAATACAGCTGTAGTGTTTGCGAGAGGGAAACATTGTGATAAAGCAAAGTGCAAGGGTGCGCCCTCTCTTCTGCCGAGCTTTCTCTCTCTCCCTTCCTCTCTCTTTCCCGGTCTTCATTCACAGCAGCACACGTTACGCATGCACCGACAAGCCAGCTCAGCCCATGGCAGACAGAACGTCGGACGCTTTCTCCAGTGTGTGTTGCGAACCCTTTGTGCACGGCAGGTGACGTGCTACAAGCGTCTTGTGTCATGCTGAACTAGCGGCGTAGCGTAAGCTATGGTGGCTGCAGACGTTAAGCGGCAGTTTTTTTTTTAGAGTCATTTATTCTTGTCGTGCTGAACGTGTGGCATAGCTATGACAGCTGCGGACGTTAAGGCGTGGTAAATTTGTTTTTCTTTTTTTTTTTTTTTTGTGAGAGTCGTTATCCTTGTTGTGCTGAACGTGTGGCGTAGCACTGCGGACTCAGGAAGTCATCATCATCATCAGCCTGATTATACCCACTGCAGGGCGAAGGCCTCTCCCATATTTCTCCACTTAACCCGGTTCTGTGCTAGCTGCATCCACTTGACCCCTGCGAACTTCTTAATCTCATCCGCCCACCTAACTTTCTGCCGCCCCCTGCTACGCTTTCCTTCTCTTGGAATCCAGTTTGTTACCCTCAGCGACCATCGGTTATCCTCTCTTCGCCCTACATGTCCTGCCCATGTCCATTTCTTCTTCTTAATTTCCACTAGAATGTCGGTAACTTGAGTTATTTCTCTGACCCACTCTGCACGCTTTCTATCTCTTAATGTTACCCCTACCATTTTTCGTTCCATAGCCCTCTGGGTTGTCCTCAACTTAAGTAGAACTCTCTTGGTTAGCCTCCACGTTTCAGCCCCATAGGTGAGTACAGGCAAGATACAACTGTTGTATACTTTCCTCTTGAGTGATACCGGTAAGCTGCTAGTCATAATCTGCGAGTGCTTGCCAAATGCGCACCATCCCAATCTTATTCTTCTTGTTATTTCCTTTTCATGGTCCGGATCTGCGGTTACTACCTGTCCTAAGTAGACATATTCGCCTACTACTTCCAGTATTTCGCTACCTAATCTAAACTGCTGTTCCTTCCCGAGGCTGTTGAACATTACCTTAGTCTTCTGCATATTGATTTTCAAGCCTACCTTTCTACTTTTTCTGTCTAGGTCATCAATCATTATTTGCAGTTCATCCCCCGAGTTGCTTAGCAAGGCAATGTCATCAGCAAATCGCAGATTACTGAGGTATTCTCCATCTACCCTTATCCCTAACTGCTCCCATTCCAAGTCTCTGAATACTTCCTCTAAACAAGCTGTGAATAGTACTGGGGAGATTGTGTCTCCTTGCCTAACACCTTTCTTTATGGGAATTTTGTTACCTTCTTTATGCAGAACTATGGTTGCTGTGCATCCACTATATATATCTTCCAGCACTTTCACGTACGGCTCGTCTACCCCCTGATTTCGCAATGCCTGCATCACCGCCGAGGTTTCAACTGAGTCAAATGCTTTTTCGTAATCAATGAATGCTATGTATAAGGGCTGGTTATATTCCGAGCATTTTTCTATCACCTGGTTGATGGTATGGATATGATCGATAGTAGAGTACCGTTTCCGAAACCCTGCTTGATCCTTTGATTGATTGCAGTCTAAGGTTGTCCTGATTCTATTAGCGATTACCTTAGTAAATACCTTATACGTAACAGACAGTAAGCTGATTGGTCTGTAATTTTTAAGGTCCTTAGAGTCCCCTTTCTTGTGAATGAGGATAATGTTTGCATTCTTCCATGGTTCCGGTACCGTCGATGACACCAGGCACTGCGTATACAGGGTGGCCAGTTTTTCTAGCACGATATCCCCCCCGTCCTTCAGCAAATCTGTAGTTATCTGATCCTCTCCAGCTGATTTCCCCCTTTTCATAGCTTCTAATGCTTTCTTGACCTCGTCTTTCGTCACTGGTGGAACGTCTGACTGTTTTTCCCTACCGCCAATCTCATTACGGTCCTGACTACTTTGGCTGCTGTAGAGATCTGTATAGAACTCCTCGGCTACTTTGACTATCTTGTCCATATTAGTGATGACGTTGCCCGCCTTGTCCCTTATCGCATACATCTGGTTTTTGCCTATGCCCAATTTCTTCTTTACCGCTTTAAGGCTTCCCCCGTTCTTTACAGCATGCTCAATTTTCTCCATGTTATACTTCCTTATATCGGCCACCTTGCGCTTATTGATTAGCTTTGATATCTCGGCCAATTCGATCTGGTCTGTTGGATTGGAAGCTTTCATACTCTGGCGTTTCTTAATCAAATCTTTCGTCTCCTTAGACAGCTTACCGGTATCCTCTCTAACTATCCTACCGCCTACTTCTACCGCGCACTCAGTAATGATATCTCTGAAATTATTGTTCCTTGCCTCTAGGGTAATGTCGCCATCCTCAGTTAGAGCTGAATACCTATTCTGTAGCGAGATCCTGAACTCTTCTGCCCTCCCCCTCACCGCTAATTCGTTGATGGGTTTCTTTCTTACTAATCTGTTGCGTTCCTTCTTCAGATTTAGGCTAATTCGGGACCTCACCATCCTGTGGTCACTGCATCGCACTTTCCCGATTACCTCTACGTCCTGCACAATGGCGGGGGTTGAACACATTATGAAGTCAATTTCATTTTTAGTCTCTCCGTTAGGACTTTTCCATGTCCATTTCCGGTTCTTCCGTTTGCTGAAGAAGGTATTCATGATTCGTAAGTTACTGCGCTCTGCAAACTCAACTAGTAACTCCCCCCTGCTATTCCTAGAACCAACGCCATAGTCACCTACTGCCTTGTCTCCTGCCTGTTTTTTCCCTACCTTGGCATTGAAGTCGCCCATTAGTACAGTATACTGCGTCTTTACTTTTCGCATTGCCGATTCTACATCTTCATAGAAGCTTTCAACTGCCTGGTCATCATAACTACTTGTAGGTGCATAGGCCTGTACAACCTTCAGTTTATACCGCTTATTAAGCCTAATTACGATGCCTGCAACCCTCTCATTAATACTATAGAATTCATCTATATTACCCGCTATATACTTATTGACAAGGAAACCTACTCCTAGTTGTCGCCTCTCTGGTAAACCTCGATAACACAGTACATGCCCATCCTTCAGTACAGTATATGCCTCATTCGGCCTCCTAACCTCACTAAGCCCTATGACATCCCATTTCATGCCCTCTAGTTCCTCTAACAGCACTGCTAAACTAGCTTCACTAGCTAGGGTTCTAGCATTAAACGTTGCCAGGGTCAGTTTCCAATGGCGGCCTGTCCAGCGGAGCCAGGCTTTCTTAGCACCCCCTGCTGCGTCACAGGTCTGACCGCCGCCGTGGTCAGTTGTTCCGCAGCCGCTGGTGACTGAGGGCCGGGGTTTTATGGAGCTTATCATAGGAGGTTGTGGCCAATTACTGCACCAGGGTGGCCAACTCCTGTTCTGGTGAGGGAGTGCGTTGCCGGAGGTGTTCACCGGCATCAGGTCGCACTTCAAACCTGTTTATGCAATTCCATCGACACTCGGATTTTTTTTTTTTTTTTTTTTTTTTTTTTTTTTTTTTTTTTTTTTTTTATTCATCCGGTGGAGAATTGCGCGGCACCGGGATTTGAACCCCGGTCCTCTTGCATGCGAGGCGGATGTTCTACCGCTACGCCACCGCTGCACCGCTCAGGAAGTGGCAGATTTTTTTTGTGTGTAAGAGAGTCGTCCATGCTTGCATCTATAGGGACCGGACAGCTGAACGGGTGGTGCCGCCTCTCGGCGCATCGCTCAATCGCTGCCGGCGCATTGCCAGCGCATTGAAGCATGCTGTTTGTCGTTGGTTTGTGTGCAAATTGGGAATCCTAAGGTTTAGATGAGGTTGTGTGTGAATATATCCTGAAGAGAGCAGAAAGTTGGGCTAGTTGTGTGAATATGTCCAGTGAAACGAAGTCTGGCCAAACAAGGCTGACGAAACGTGGTGCGTTGTTGGCTGCACTGGCAGCTACGCAAACTCGTCGGGCGCTTTTAAGTCGATTCATTTCAACGGGTTTCCACAGAAGCATGAGTGGCGGATGATTTAAGCATGGTTCTTTGAAAGGCAGAGGCACAAATCTACGTAGTTGGTCACTCTGTGGTCATGGAAAGTGCCGAACTTTTAAAATTCCGCTTGCTGCCGGATGTTTTGTGCCTTCTGTTCCCCAGGAGTGACGGCACGAGAGTCTCGGAGTCGAAGCCGCACTCCTTCATCTGTAGTCATTTTATTGACAATTGGAAATCAAAGGAACCCAACAGCGTAAGTTACAACGCTAGCATTTCCCCGCCTGTGTACAAGAAAACCCCAGCACGGAAAAGAAAAGGCAGCTCTACCATCGTCGTTCGGGCTGTGTAACGATCTTCAGTGATAGGCAGAGACATGTTTGTGCAGCTACTTTCTCTGACATAGTCATAGATAATTTACTTTTTTCTCTTAACAGAAAGAGAAGATAAGAGACAAAAACAATTCTTATTACCATGATCTTGTAATTTTTCCTATCTTCGTTTGTCAACCAATGAAAATGGGCTGAAGCTCTGCGTTGATACTCTTAGAATTTGTTAAAGGCCCACTGTCCACCCTCCGGTCGAAAATATTTTCTTCCCCGCTGACTGTGAGACTTCGCCCCTAGAACGCAAGGCCTCAAAATGTTTTTGAAAAGAGTAACTAATAACGCAGTTACAGCCACCGCAATCACCCGATTCTGTCATGCCTCTCTCCTTCCGTTCCCTCGCAAATGCTTTTCACTCTCCTGCCCGAGGTCGTCTAGCCTCCGCAATACAAATTGCCCTTCCTCCTCCGAGTTTGGCGGGAGGTGGGGCGTGGCTCTCCGCGAGCGCGAAAAAAAAAAACGGCTGAGGGAGCGCGCGCCGCTGGATTTAGACTGGCCGTGGCGAGGGAAAAGCGCGCAGCGAGCGGTAGACACCCATCCTTCTCCCGTCAGTCAGCGAGACGGACCAATGGACGTCGTTCGCGGTACGTACGTCATTACTGTGGCTCGTCGGGCCAGCGCAGGAAGCGGGGAAGCTGGCTTCCCGGAGGAGAGCATGAGAGAGCTTTGAATTGTATT
Organism: Amblyomma maculatum; assembly: GCF_055883805.1. Classification (NCBI taxonomy): domain Eukaryota; kingdom Metazoa; phylum Arthropoda; class Arachnida; order Ixodida; family Ixodidae; genus Amblyomma; species Amblyomma maculatum. The sequence goes on along the minus strand of NW_028146740.1, from coordinate 1,002,772 downwards.
TTCGATGCTTTGCGGCGCGCGTGTCACTGTAGCATTTTGCACAGACTATCTCCGGTACCTGATCGAAACACTGGGCTCCTTTGCTTAAAAGGGCCTTCCCTGGACAGTGGCCCTTTAACAATTTGCTAACATTTGTTTGTGGCATGTCCATCTAGCCTTATAAAATAACTTATTTCAGAGCTCATTCAATACTTCATGGTCACAAAATCTGCCATCAGCTTCATATAAAAGTCGAACAACAAAAAAATACAATTTGTGGAAACAAGCATAAACGTAGCATTTTTTTTATTTCGAAGGCCGTGTAGCAATTTTTTTTTTCGCACTCACGTTGCACCTGACACGGGTTTACGTATTTTCTCAGCAGCGCCCATTTCCTGGCCTGCCTATGTTTCTCATTGGTGCTTTAGTGAACGTGAGATTTTCCGACTGTGGCGTAGTAAGACAAGACCGTTTTACCTCTCTCAGAAATTGCTTCTATGGTCAGTGTAAACAGATTTATCGGCAGTCCGGCAAGCTGCAGTGACAAATTTGTCAAACGGATTCCTTTACGTGAAAATAGAAAACTACCTACATGGTCGTGTCCTCTCACACTCATCAGGTATCGAGGTCAGGTATCGGCCCCGCAAGTTCGTGGTACGCTGAGAAAGCCTTAGCGAACCAGCCATCAGAGGGATTCATTTAACAATAGAACGCTCTCTTAGTTGTCGGTGGCTTATCTTACAACACATCACACTGTGTGTGTGTGTTTTTTTTTTCGATTGTATTTAACAGTTTACTGTATTGGACTACTGCCTTCAAATGTTCAAGGCAGCTGCGGTCAATCGCATTGAACTTCCGGCGCTGAGAGAATGCCTAAATAAGCAAAAGCCAAATACCACCAAGATTTTTATCATAGCTTGTGTCCGAAAAAATAGGGCCGCTGATAGCAGGAAATTTATTTTTTTTCTTTTCACAACCTCCGCAGCATGTCGAGAGAAAGGTATTTATAGTATAATATTTTCTAAGTCAATTAATGTAGCAGCTCCGACGTGTTCAACAAGCGCATTGTCGTAAATGTAAAAATGATGCTGAGGTGGTATTACTCATTTGGCTTATATTATGATTAAGCTTGATAGTCTCAAGGCCTGGTTCAGTGAGCTATTGTAGCGTAATTGTGCAGGAAGTCCTGGAAGTATATATGTGTTTGCTTTTCCAACCATAAATAGGATCCTACTTTTGCCTTGCTTGTTTATTTTTCTCCTTTTCCAGCTCTCGTTGCAAGGTTGAAACCAGAATGTCATTTGCTATTATTCTACTCTGAATCGTTTGAGCCTAGCTATTACCAAAAAAGACAGGTGCAGCATCTTTCTCATTTTACATGAACATTGACCATTACAACTACCACTACTACGGCGCCAAGGATACATGGCTCGGCGGTATTTGATCTTCAGGCGGGTTTCGACTAGACCTGATATAAGATGAACGCGCAATTTCCGTCTTCGAAGTCGTCTTTACAAGCGCCTAACAAATGTGTTCCTAGCGCATGGTGAAATCACGCGCGCAGCATTTTCGAGTATATAACAGAAATATCATGCACTGGGTGGTTTAAAAAAAAACAAAAAACACGCACGCTCTGTTGAGGACGGCCCTTTCCTTTTTCAAGACTTTCCGGTCAAAAAATACTCCTTGTGATTACTCAAAACAGCTCAAAGCTCTCAGAACCACACTGCAAAATGACGGGTAGGAACATGTTCAAAAACGCCTCGCAGAACGGAAACGACTGCGCCGCTCAGCTGCCACGGCACTCCACTGCTTCGGAACTCCGCCGCGGGTGGCACTGTTCCGCCGAGGCAACAGTGGCGCCATACAACGGGCGCCCGGTCCCTATGAATAAACGAAAGCAAGCAGTCAGCTACGATCATGAAACCAACTTTTAGCATTGTTCACTTCAAACAGCATTTGCAGCTATCACGCTTTCCAGTGATTTTGTGGCAGTGGACTCTGCCCGTCCCAATCATGGTTTTAATAAATCGAACCAGGCTTGCGCAGTCAAGCCATCACGGGCACTCTGCCAAGGTAGAAAGTTGGGCAGGTTAGTAATTAGACAGTTCTTAAAGTGTTTCGTCGTCGTCTTTTTTAGCGCAGTGCATTTTATCACTCTGCCAAGTTCGCTCCCCATCACAGCAGGAGTTAATATCAAAAGTATAGTCAAAGGATGCATGCTGTGACGTCATTGCTGCGCAGCATCTTGGCATGCTGCCAATAAATGAGCCGTGGATGCAGCGGCTGAAACGGAGCAACGTGACACCACCTAACGCCTTTTTTGTTTTTTCAAATTCTCGGCAGCAAAAGTAGAGGGCGGGTTCATTATGCGAGTGGGTTGATTATACAACAAATACGATATTTTTCATGATCGCAAGCGGTACCTGAAGACGATTTCTGTATATCGAATTATTATTAAGGCCCCAATATAGTCCGACGTAATGCACGCGCGCCCGCATGCCGGCCTCCGCGACGTTACGTCGGCGAAAAACCAAGGCCTATAGTCCGACGTCACGGCGTGATGGACGTAGCGAACGCGAGCTGACGCAGTCCAACGTCGCCGACGCGTAAATAGAATCTCGCCTATTTCTCGCCGACCGCGTCAGCCGCGCCGGCCACACATCCCAGCATTTCTCGCGCGCAGTGAAGATGGCGTCTTGCTATGTAGGCAGCGACCGTGCGCGCGTTTCAGACACTGTTGCGAAAAAGCTGCTAGAAGGCATTCGAGGGCAGCCCTGCGTCTATGATACCAAGCGGAGTGACTGCAGAGACGTTCAGAGGGGAAAAAAATGCCTGGGATGCAATCTGTCAGCAATATAGCCGGGCACAGCTGTGAGTTCTTTGCCGCAGTGCGTGTGCTATACCCGTTTTAATGCAGTGCTCTAGAAGGTGTAACGATGGTGGTGTTTCCTTTATCTGCAGTACATTCAGTGGAAGAATACCAGAAACTGCGGAAGTGGCTTCGGGTAGAGTTGTGACCGGTACACGCCGGAATCGAAGGCCGTACTCGATTTGGCCACACGGAACGTCAGCGGCTCAACAACCAGGGAATTCGCGAAATTGATGAAATTCTACAGGAACAGCGGCCGACTGAGAAAGGGATCCTCATTACTGTTTAATCTCTAACTCTTGTGTAATCGTACATGTACTTAATTTATGATTAGTTTTCAGTAAAACACGCACGTACACAATCATCGTTCCGTCCCTAACTGTCGTCGACGCGGGCACGCCATTGCTGGGCTGGACGTCTCCACGGCTGGCTGTAAATGCTTTGTGCCATTTGAACATTCGCAGTAAACACATCGCATCATTGCCTTGACCACAACAGTGATTAGTGCCTCGATAGGCAGCCATTTCCTCCCTGCAGGTGCCCTGTCGTCTGCTCGAAAATGCTTGTGCGCATGCGCGCCGCGGCGGCGTGCACGCCAGCCGCGCTGGACTGTAGAAGCGGCAGTTTTTTGACGCGCCGTCGTAGTTGACATACCGTGGCCACGGTGTAGTATATTCTAGGCATTATAGTGTAAGAGTAGATTAGGTGAGAGAACGGCCGCGTCCAGCCCTCTGCCGAAGAATTCTACTTCTGAGGGCTGCTGACAGATGGCGTGAGCAACTGTGACCCGCTCTGCGAGCGGCCGGTCCACGTCGGCGCTATGGGTGCTGTTGGCATGCATTTGGCCCCACTGTGTCAGTATGCGCCTTAAACCTTTCTCCTCTGGTATTTAGCTTTGGGATGTAAATAATGCTTTATATACAAAAATAATTTTAGTTCGGTTAAAGCAGAGCGTCAAAACCAACATAACTGCCGCTTAAGAAGGCAAAGCTCACACGGAGTTGGCAGCACGCGTTTTAATAAAGCACCGCATTTTGTGTCGCATTGCACGCTTCGCACTAAAGCGCCATCCACATGAGGCGAGAATTGGCGGCAGCATGCTGCGCGATGGCGGCGCACGTCAAACATTGAAGCTCGTCGCCGTCGCCCAGGTTCTGGGTTTTTAGAAAATTTTGCGTGCGCCCGGAAGCAACTAGCGTGGCAGCCAATCGCAGAAGGCTTTGGGGGTACTGAACTTCCATCCTGGCTTTTTTTTTAAGTGAAGTTTGTTTTCCTAGTCCGATTTGAGTGAAGAATCTGCAGACGCCCACTTCGTCTGGTCCTTGCATATATGAGCGCATTGATACAATTCAGTAAAAGCTTAGTAAGATAGTGAAGAAAAAAAAAATATTGTTAATTTTGTAAAGGAGCAGGAGACGATCACTGCTTGCAATGCCAGTCGGTATTGCAATGTACTATCGCACTGCTGCGCTGTGACCTTATTTTTTTTAACGCTACGCGTTACAAAAAGTTACATCAGTGTTTTACCGTACTTCATGCTTTTAGTGTTAGAAATGAACCGGATATGGCGTAACTGCACTCCCCCTGACCGAGCGAGGCGGCGGTTACAAAGCAGCGCTGAAGACGCGCCTCTCTGTCATCAAGTCCCTTCGGTCCGTGCGGTGTGCACCAACGGCAACGACAGGCTTTGACGGCGGTGTCGTGCGACGGATTGCCACGGGCTGTCGCCTCATGTGGTTACCGCTTAATTCTACTAATTATAAGATACGCCGAACAGTGCGCTGTCTAAGGAACCGACCTCATGCCGATACCGGAGAAATACAGGATACAGGGAACCATCCCAACCAGTCTTACCACCATTTATGATGACCAGACAGTTGAAAGCTTCTACGAAGATGCAGAATCGGCAATGCGAAAAATAAAGACGCAGTATACTGTACTAATGGGCGACTTCAATGCCAAGGTAGGGAAAAAGCAGGCAGGAAACCAGGCAGTAGGTGACTATGGCATTGGTTCTAGGAATAGCAGGGGGGGTTACTAGTTGAGTTTGCAGAGTGCAATAACTTAAGAATCATGAATAAATTCTTCAGCAAACGGAAGAACCGGAAATGGACATGGAAAAGTCCTAATGGGGAGACTAAAAATGAAATTGACTTCACAATGTGTTCAACCCCCGCCATTATGCAAGGTGTAGAGGTAATCGGGAAAGTGCGATGCAGTGACCACAGGATGGTGAGGTCCCGAATTAGCCTAAATCTGAAGAAGGAACGCAACAGATTAGTAAGAAAGAAACCCATCAACGAATTAGCGCTTAGGGGGAGGGCAGAAGAGTTCAAGATCTCGCTACAGAATAGATATTCGGCTCTAAACGAGGATGGCGACATTACCCTAGAAGCAATGAATGTGCGGTAGAATAAGGTGGTAGGATAGTTAGAGAGGATACCGGTAAGCTGTCTAAGGAGACGAAAGATTTGATTAAGAAACGCCAGAGTATGAAAGCTTCCAATCCAACAGACCAGATTGAATTGGTCGAGATATCAAAGCTAATCAATAAGCGCAAGGTGGCCGATATAAGGAAGTATAACATGGAGAAAATTGAGCGTGCTGTAAAGAACGGGGGAAGCCTTAAAGCGGTTAAGAAGAAATTGGGCATAGGCAAAAACCAGATGTATGCGATAAGGCACAAGGAGGGCAACGTCATAAGGAATAGGGACAAGATAGTCAAAGTAGCCGAGGAGTTCTATACAGATCTCTACAGTAGCCAAAGTAATCAGGATCGTAAGGAGATTGGCGGTAGGGAAGAACAGTGGCGGTAGGAAGAACAGGTAGGGAACACCAGTTACGAAGGACGAGGTCAAGAAAGCATTAGAAACTATGAAAAGGGGGAAATCAGCTGGAGGGGATCAGATAACTACAGATTTGCTGAAGGACGGGGGGGATATCGTGTTAGAAAAGCTGGCCACCCTGTATACGCAGTGCCTGGTGTCATCGACGGTACCGGAACCATGGAAGAATGCAAACATTATCCTCATTCATAAGAAAGGGGACTCTAAGGACCTCAAAAATTACGGACCGATCAGCTTACTGTCTGTTACGTATAAGGTATTTACTGAGGTAATCGCTAATAGAATCAGGACAACCTTAGACTGCAATCAAGCAAAGGATCAAACAGGGTTTCGGAAACGGTGTTCTACTATCGATCATATCCACACCATCAATCAGGTGATAGAAAAATGCTCAGAATATAACCAGCCCTTATACATAGCATTCATTGATTACGAAAAAGCATTTGACTCAGTTAAAACCTCGGCGGTGATGCAGGCATTGCGAAATCAGGGGGTAGACGAGCCGTACTTGAAAGTGCTGGAAGATATATATAGTGGCTGCACAGCAACCATAGTTCTGCATAAAGAAAGGTGTTAGGCAAGGAGACACAATCTCCTCAGTACTATTCACAGCTTGCTTAGAGGAAGTATTCAGAGACTTGGAATGGGAGCAGTTAGGGATAAGGGTAGATGGAGAATACCTCAGTAATCTGCGATTTGCTGATGACATTGCCTTGCTAAGCAACTCGGGGGATGAACTGCAAATAATGATTGGTGACCTAGACAGGAAAAGTAGAAAGGTAGGCTTGAAAATCAATATGCAGAAGACTAAGGTAATGTTCAACAGCCTCGGAAAGGAACAGCAGTTAGCATTGGGTAGCGAAGTACTGGAAGTAGTAGGCGAATATGTCTACTTAGGACAGGTGGTAACCGCAGATCCGGATCATGAAAGGGAAATAACAAGGAGAATAAGATTGGGATGGAGCGCATTTGGCAGGCACTCGCAGATTATGACTAGCAGCTTACCGGTATCGCTAAAGAGGAAAGTATATAACAGTTGCATCTTACCTTTACTCACCTATGGGGCTGAAACGTGGAGACTAACCAAGAGAGTTCTACTTAAGTTGAGGACAACGCAAAGGGCTATGGAATGAAAAATGGTAGGGGTAACATTAAGAGATAGGAAGCGTGCAGAGTGGGTCAGAGAAATAACTCAGGTCACCGACATTGTAGTGGAAATTAAGAAGAAATGGGCGTGGGCAGGACATGTAGTGCGAACAGAGGATAACCGATGGTCGCTTAAGGTTACAAACTGGATTCCAAGGGAAGGAAACCCTAGCAGGGGGCGGCAGAAAGTTAGGTGGGTGGATGAGGTTAAGAAGTTCGCAGGTGTCAAGTGGATGCAGCTAGCACAGAACCGAGTTAAGTGGAGAAATATGGGAGAGGCCTTCGCCCTGCAGTGGGTATAGTCAGGCTGATGATGATGATAATGTTCCAAAATCTGGAGTGCGTAACGCTTTAAAAATGCATTTGGAATGCCGTCCGGACCTTGACCCTTCCAAATACTTATTTTACGCAGCAAAGAAAGAACCCCTTCTGTGGAAATAACAGGAACTTTGTTAGGATTGATGGATTGCTTGGGTGCATCAAAAACATACATGAAAGGCTCCCGAAAACACTTTAAAAGTACCTGTTAAAGAACTAAGCTATTTCCTTCACATCAGTGACAAGGCTCCCATCGTCAGTTCTAATTTCTTTTAGGGCTTCCTTTTATAGACCAAGATATCGCCAAAATTTGCTGGGGTCTGATTTTATGAATGAAGGAAGGGTAACCTTAAATAACGAGATTTTGATCTAGAAAGTGCCTGTGCTATTTCATGTTTTAATTTCTTCAAATACTGAGAAGATAAGGAATGATGTCGCCTAAGACATTTAAGCCTCCGTTTCATGTGAATAATATTGCGACTCGCCCAGGGGTTATGACGCTTGCTTCTAACTTTTCGCCGAGGTACAAAATTTGCGGTACAATATAAAACGCCCTTCTTGAGACGTTCCCATAAGCTGTATGTGCCACCTATATTGGTACTCAGGAACACATCATCCAAATAATCAATAATAGATTGATTATTAGAGCGATTGTCCACAATTACATCACCAGAATCACAGGTCCCGTAAGCTAAACTCTCCCAGTCCAATCCTGGTAAATTAAATTCTCCTGTCATAATCACATTTTCACGCTTGGCTAGCAAGTGATCATATAAGCTCTCAGGAAATGCGATTTCAGTGTCAGGAGCGCGGTAAGCTGCACATAATAAAAAGGTCAAACCCCAACACGACACATTTAAAAACAGACTTTCATGATCAGAAATTTTGTCGAGGACAGTGACCTGCAAAAATTACTTTACAATCACTACAACACCCCCGCCCCTTGGACTACGATCTCTTCTAAAGATGTGATAGCCAGGGGGAACAAACGCATCATTTCCTATTTTATCTTGCCACCATGCTCCTGAAAGAATAAGAACATGTGGGTCATATGAGCGTAGTTCAAGGGCGTCAGTTTTATTCCTAATACTTCTGGCAACATGCGCTTGGCTATCTTTCAGAAATCTCGCCTCCTCCCACACGTAGTAGGTGTTATCACTTTGTCATGCAAGAGGAAAACCTTCTTATCACCTTCATTTTTTGCCTTTGTAGTTTACACCTTTTAACTGTCTCCGCTGAATAGTCGTTTTGAATACCCTTTTAGCTTTCCAACACTACTCCAAACTTGTTGTTTTTCAAAGTAATCCTGGAAATATAACTGGTGAATTCGCACCTCGGTGACCTAACCTGTGAATGCGGGCAATAGAATTACATGTAAGTCCAAGTTTATCGTCGGCAACTTCGTCGATTACCTTACGAGCAATATTTCTTCACTCTTGTTTACTTACTTTTTAATGTCAAACACAATCAAATTGTTTCTGCGACTTTTATTCTCTTGGTAAACTAACCTTTCACTCTGTGATTTCAGCAATTCTTGCACTTCTCCTAAGCTTTCATGTAGGCCATCAATTTCCTTCTTTTTTGCGGCTATAATTTTCAGGTTTTCCTCAAGTTCGTTCACGCGCAAGTCAAAGTTTGCAAGAGTTTTTTCTGTCTGTTCTAGCCTACTGATAACATTGGCCAACTCACTGCGCATAGCTTGCTGGCCTTCAACAAGTTGGGGAAGCAATTCCGTGACAGTGGGATCGGCACCAGAGTTTTTCTCAACATCTCCGCAGAGCAGTAGCATTGGTGTACAAAAACAGTCATGGGCAATGGTCAAAACCATATGTGGGCTCGGCATAACGAGAAAACACCTTTCGTCACTCCTGTACAAACAAACACTACTAACCTGGACAGTAAGCAGGAATCTGCGTTAGCGACGTGATCCCTGTGGCCTTGCCGAGCCCATTGGTGAAGTATCGCTGAGGACAGTCTTTTATAGCCCATGCTAGAGACGTCACTGATGCGGGAAATTCATGAAATAGAACACTGCGCATGTCTGGCAGAAAATCCAAATCCCGTAAAGGGTAGCTTTCACCGACAGAGCCATCTTTGCTGTCATCCGATCCTAAGTGGCGATACGTGCTTGAAACCGTTGATGCACCGGCTGTGGTAAACAGGGTAACCTGGACTGTAAGCAGGAATCTGCGTTAGCGACATGATCCCCGTCCCCTCGCCGAGCCCATTGGTGAAGTATCGCTGAGGACAGTCTTTTATAGCCCATGCTAGAAACGTCACTGACGCGGGAAATTCATAAAGTGGAGCACTGCGCATGTCTGGCAGAAAGTCCAAATCCAGTAAAGGGTAGCTTTCACCGACGGTGCCATCTTTGCTGTCATCCGATCCTAAGTGGCAATACATGCTTGAAACCATTGATGCACTGGCTGAGGCGAACAAGGTAACCTGGACAGTAAGCAGGAATCTTTGTGTTAGCGACATGATCCCCGTCACCTCACCATGCCCACTGATCCTCCTCCTTGTGCTTTTCTCACTCATGCGAATGGGAGGTCAATAGAGGCTTTACAAAAGTTAGCGCCATCTAGTTAAAGAAACAGAAACTGTGCGCGGCGGCCATGTTTTGCTCAGTCCGCCCGCGCCTCCCATCGAGTACGCTGTCAACGTGCGCCTTCGTAGAACCCGTGCATGCACCAAAAGGTGCATTGGAATGCTCACAAGCGATTGTTTCATTTTTTAACATCACAGCAGTCGCTGTTAGCTTCAAGCTCTATTCGGAATGATGCCAGCATGTTGTTGCGTGCCCTTCTGCAGCCAGCGCACCGTCGTAGACGCACATGGAATCAAGGTATACGCGTGTATGCGACCGTTCGTTTGCAGTCCTAATCGGCTTTACAAGGGTCACTTGCATCATGTAAAGCATTACTGCACGTCCCTCTGACTTGGAGCTAGCTTACAGAAAGTGCTATCACCTAAAACAGCAAGGTTGTTTTGCGCGCTATGGAGCCTTGTGAACTTGAAGGATAAGCTTATGCTGCGATGGAGGACACGGGAGAAGGAGCAATGCATGTATAACGAACGCTATTGTGCAAATACGTTCTTTGAAACATTTTGTACGTAGGTTGCATTTACCATTGTGTATTGGATTTAAGACACGGACATGATTACCGAAACTACTTTTCACAGTCGTACGAAATAGTAGTGCTTGGTGCAGAGAGGAATACGGTTGTCTAGTGCGCCCGAGGTACGTGTTTCACGCTGCAAAAGCAAGCGGCTGCCAAACCAGCTGCGTCTAGAAAAGCAGGAAAAGATGACATCCCACTAGTGTGTTGTAACATGCTCACGTGCAGCCCGTTTCGACCGGTCCACGTCCAGAGCGCGCAGCTCAGGTTTTATACCTGCCAGCGCGGCCGATAAAATAACGAAGCGTGCGCTTCACTTTTGTGTGTTTTTTCGAGTCACACGATGGTTCACTAATTCACAGCTACCTGAAATTTACTGGAATTTTTAAATATGTCGATTTCTTGTTTATTCCCTTTGTCAGAAAGTAAACATTTGAAGTGTAATCTCATATGAAAGCGCTGACATTGGAAGCTTCGAGGAACTCGAAGGAGGAGGAACTCGGCTGAAACGAAAAGAAATTTGAAAAGTCAACTCACATCACTGCAAAGTGTTTGTGCTTTGTGCAACTGGCTGTGTTCATAAAATCAGATTTATATTATATCATATCGTTATAGAAAAATTAGGGGTCACTTAAGCTCCACCGTTAAAGGTATAACGCTATAGTGTCTCTCTCTCATATACACGCACGATGTTTATTTTCTTCACGTGTTATATTTTAGCTCTTTTATTTATTTATTTATTTTATTTAACCAATTACTGCAAGCCCTAACTGGGCCCTAGCAGGAGGGGCGAAAATAATACAATACAGTGAAATATGAATTCATCAAAAGTAACATACTACACACAAGTGTAGTATGTTATATGTTAATTGTTATGTATGTTATATTTCTGTTACGTATGTTATGTTATATCTCTATCATTTCTTTCTTGACGTTTTATATTTTTATATACCAATACGCATGCGTCAGCAACAATTGGCTTTTGAACACATTCTTCAATTATTTCAATTAATCAATTACACATTCTAAATTTTCTTCCTTAGCATCCCAAGCACTGGTTTTTCATTCTGAAACCTTTAGACCCTTACTTTCCAGTTTTTTCTTTCTTTCGTTTCTTTATTTTATCAATTGATCAATTAATTACAAATATTTAGCTCGTCATCGCCTATCGCACACCAATCAATATTCAATCACTGGAAGCACAAATTACCATGGCACTTTTTTTTTACGCAGCCCCCGATTATTTCCGAGACTTATGCCAACTACTGCGTCGACGGCATGGGAAGGAAAGTGCTAAGCGCCAGTCCAACTTACGTCAAATTACGCGATCCTTTTATCATAAAATAAAATGCATCCTCGCTCATTTTGCCAACCAAGTATCTTCCAGTGGGATGAGCGACGGTGATTGCGCAAATCAAGCAAACAAACTCGCGATGATATCTCATAGGCGTTTAAGTAAACAGCAAAGGCGCACAGGCAAAAAAAAAATCCATATTACAGAACTCTGGATACTGTACCTGGATAGGAATGACGCTGCGGATTGCCGAGGGGCCCATGCACAACTCGTAGAGCAATTTGTAACTGCTCTCGGCAGCGTGGCTGATGGGCCCCGCCACGTCTCGGCTGTCAAAATACGCTTCTAGGCGTCGCTAACAGAAACCGCCAGGGACCGAAGAGAGGTCTAAGCACAGCACACTAGGTTAAAACGTGAAAAGCGCGAACAGAACGGCGAGCGCTGACGGACGGACACGAAGCGAACGGATGGAGGGAACAAAATATGGCGGCCAGCGCGGGATCAGCGTGCCGCTCACGGTTGCCAGACGTACTTTTGTAAACCCTCTGTTGAACTTTGCCTCGTGAAGGTTAGGTAATTCGTAGTTCCCACACATTCTCTGTTGTCCCCAGTCAAGTCCAGGTAGTCAAAAATAATAGGAACAGGGCAACCTGGACAGTAAGCAGGAATCTGCGTTAGCGACATGATCCCCGTCGCCTCGCCATGCCCACTCATCCTCCTCCTTGTGCTTTTCTCACTCATTCGAATGGGAGGTTAATTGAACTTTGCCTCATTAAGGTTAGGTAATTCGTAGTTCCCACACATTCTCTGTTGTCACCAGTCAAGTCGAGGTAATCAAAAATAATAGGAACTGGGTAACCTGGACAGTAAGCAGGAATCTGCGTTAGCGACATGATCCCCGTCACCTCGCCATGCCCATTCATCCTCCTCCTTGTGCTTTTCTCACTCATTCGAATGGGAGGTTGATTGAACTTTGCCTTGTGAAGGTTAGGTAATTCGTAGTTCCCACGCATACTCTGTTGCCCCCAGTCAAGTCCAGGTAATCAAAAATAATAGGAACCTGGACAGTAAGCAGGAATCCGCGTTAGCGACATGATCCCCGTCACCTCGCCATGCCCACTCATCCTCCTCCTTGTGCTTTTCTCACTCATTCGAATGGGAGGTTGATTGAACTTTGCCTTGTGGAGGTTAGGTAATTCGTAGTTCCCACGCATACTCTGTTGCCCCCAGTCAAGTCGAGGTAGTCAAAAATAATAGGAACTGGGTAACCTGGACAGTAAGCAGGAATCTGCGTTAGAGACATGATCCCCGTCACCTCGCCATGCCCATTCATCCTCCTCCTTGTGCTTTTCTCACTCATTCGAATGGGAGGTTGATTGAACTTTGCCTTGTGAAGGTTAGGTAATTCGTAGTTCCCACGCATACTCTGTTGCCCCCAGTCAAGTCGAGGTAGTCAAAAATAATAGGAACAGGGCAACCTGGACAGTAAGCAGGAATCTGCGTTAGAGACATGATCCCCGTCACCTCGCCATGCCCATTCATCCTCCTCCTTGTGCTTTTCTCACTCATTCGAATGGGAGGTTGATTGAACTTTGCCTTGTGAAGGTTAGGTAATTCGTAGTTCCCACGCATACTCTGTTGCCCCAGTCAAGTCGAGGTAGTCAAAAATAATAGGAACTGGGTAACCTGGACAGTAAGCAGGAATCTGCGTTAGAGACATGATCCCCGTCACCTCGCCATGCCCATTCATCCTCCTCCTTGTGCTTTTCTCACTCATTCGAATGGGAGGTTGATTGAACTTTGCCTTGTGAAGGTTAGGTAATTCGTAGTTCCCACGCATACTCTGTTGCCCCCAGTCAAGTCGAGGTAGTAAAAAATAATAGGAACAGGGCAACCTGGACAGTAAGCAGGAATCTGCGTTAGAGACATGATCCCCGTCACCTCGTCATGCCCATTCATCCTCCTCCTTGTGCTTTTCTCACTCATTCGAATGGGAGGTTGATTGAACTTTGCCTTGTGAAGGTTACGTAATTCGTAGTTCCCACGCATACTCTGTTGCCCCCAGTCAAGTCGAGGTAGTCAAAAATAATAGGAACTGGGTAACCTGGACAGTAAGCAGGAATCTGCGTTAGAGACATGATCCCCGTCACCTCGCCATGCCCATTCATCCTCCTCCTTGTGCTTTTCTCACTCATTCGAATGGGAGGTTGATTGAACTTTGCCTCGTTAAGGTTAGGTAATTCGTAGTTCCCACACATTCTCTGTTGTCCCCAGTCAAGTCGAGGTAGTCAAAAATAATAGGAACTGGGTAACCTGGACAGTAAGCAGGAATCTGCGTTAGAGACATGATCCCCGTCACCTCGCCATGCCCATTCATCCTCCTCCTTGTGCTTTTCTCACTCATTCGAATGGGAGGTTGATTGAACTTTGCCTCGTTAAGGTTAGGTAATTCGTAGTTCCCACACATTCTCTGTTGTCCTCAGTCAAGTCGAGGTAGTCAAAAATAATAGGAACTGGGTAACCTGGACAGTAAGCAGGAATCTGCGTTAGAGACATGATCCCCGTCACCTCGCCATGCGCATTCATCCTCCTCCTTGTGCTTTTCTCACTCATTCGAATGGGAGGTTGATTGAACTTTGCCTTGTGAAGGTAGTTCACACGCATACTCTGTTGCCCCCAGTCAAGTCCAGGTAATCAAAAATAATAGGAACAGGGCAACCTGGACAGTAAGCAGGAATCTGCGTTAGCGACATGATCCCCGTCACCTCGCCATGCCCACTCATCCTCCTCCTTGTGCTTTTCTCACTCATTCGAATGGGAGGTTGATTGAACTTTGCCTCGTTAAGGTTAGGTAATTCGTAGTTCCCACACATTCTCTGTTGTCCCCAGTCAAGTCGAGGTAATCAAAAATAATAGGAACTGGGTAACCTGGACAGTAAGCAGGAATCTGCGTTAGCGACATGATCCCTGTCACCTTGCCATGCCCATTCATCCTCCTCCTTGTGCCTTTCTCACTCATGCGAATGGGAGGTCAATTGAATTTTGCCTTGTGAAGGTTAAGTAATTCGTAGTTCCCACGCATACTCTGTTGCCCCCAGTCAAGTCCAGGTAATCAAAAATAATAGGAACAGGGCAACCTGGACAGTAAGCAGGAATCTGCGTTAGCGACATGATCCCCGTCACCTCGCCATGCCCATTCATCCTCCTCCTTGTGCTTTTCTCACTCATTCGAATGGGAGGTTGATTGAACTTTGCCTCGTTAAGGTTAGGTAATTCGTAGTTCCCACACATTCTCTGTTGTCCCCAGTCAAGTCGAGGTAATCAAAAATAATAGGAACTGGGTAACCTGGACAGTAAGCAGGAATCTGCATTAGCGACATGTACCCCGTCACCTTGCCATGCCCATTCATCCTCCTCCTTGTGCCTTTCTCACTCATGCGAATGGGAGGTCAATTGAATTTTGCCTTGTGAAGGTTAGGTAATTCGTAGTTCCCACGCATACTCTGTTGCCCCCAGTCAAGTCCAGGTAATCAAAAATAATAGGAAACCTACTGTAATTCGCTCAATATAGAACAAGGCATGGTGTTCCTCTTGCAGTCGTGCTCTCAGTGTTATCCTGCCCTACCTTGTACAGACATACTAATTGAACTGTCTCGTTGCAGGCGTTTCGCCCACCAAGGCTTTAGAAGATTCACTGCAGCGGATGCGGCTCAAGACTCAGGGTGGCTGCGCTGGTGTCGTCTTGGTGACATACTCGGGTGCTGTGGCATCAGGAACCAGCACCGAGATGATGCCCTGGGCTTGCCGAAACCCCCAGGGATACCAGTGTGGGAGCCGTCCCGACGAGCACCCCAGCTATTGAGTGGTAGCAAGAGGCAGCATTGTGGCAGGGAAGGCCTCTGTTTCCTGGTTGCATAAAACATTTCCTTCCTTAAGATGTGTTCTTTGTTTGCATTGTCTTTGTTAAAACAGCTGGGATTCTTGCTGAAATGAAATGAGGGATGAAATGCTTTTAGGCTTCATTCTGGTATGTTCAAGTGCTAGTGGTTGAATTTTTTGTCAGACTGTTGGTGCCAGGGAGTGGCAGAAGTTAGATGGGCAGATGCGATTGGAAGCTTGCAGGTATGAAATGGATGCCAGGACTGGGTTAAAGGGCAACTCCGGCGATTTTTCAACTGTACTGAGTTAATATTGCTGAAGGCTTGGGCATCACAGCACACAATTCCATTCATTTTATTTTTATCACAGTACAGAGCATCCGCCTCGTGTTTGGGAGGTACCAGGTTCGATCCCTGGTGCCGCCGGGTACCCACCGGCTTTTCAATGGGTACAAGCTTTCCCCCGGCCTGGTGCTCGGCTTCTTGGGTCTCAAATAAGTGAACCCTCGTTAACTCAAAGTTGTAAAAGCCGGGGAAAATTTCGAGATAAGCGGAGTTTTGAGTTAAGCAAAATGCCAAAAATTTCTGGTGACAATCCCTGACCAGCCGCGTGCCGCCGCCGCCAATGCGTGTCATTGCCGCTGGTGCACACCACACAGAGCGACGAAACTCTGCGACAGAGGCGCGTTTTCAGCATTGCTTTGTTACCGTCGCCTCGTCGTTCGGTCAGGGGGAGTACAATTACGCTATATCCCATTTCTAACACTAAACAGCATAATGTACGGTAAAAAAGTGATGTTTTTGTAACGCATCGCGCGTAAAAAAAAAAAAAGAAGTCACAGCTCAGCGGTGCGCTACTACACTGCGATGCAAGCAGTGACTTCCTCTTGCTCCTTTAGAAAATAATATCTAGCCACACTAGCCTTTTTATTTTCCTTTACTACCCTATCAAGCTTTTACTGAATTGTCTCGATGCGCTCATATATGCATGGATCAGACGAAGTGAGCGTCTGCAGGTTCTTCGCTCAAACTGCACTAGGAAAACCAACTTCGCTCTCGCTCACCAAAAAAAAAAGAAAAGAACCAGGGCGAAAATTGAGTAGCCCAAAGCCTTCTGCAATTGGCTGCCTAGCGAGCTGCTTCTGGGTGATACGCGAAATTTTTTACAAACCCAGAACCTGAGCACGACAGCGACGAGCGAAAATGCTTTGGTGGCCCTCACCCCGTCACGTCCGTCAACGCTCCACTGCACAAAGGGAGCTTTTGTAATAAACGGAAAAGAATTCTCAGGAAAAACTCAACTTTTATTATTTTTGAAGGAAGAACTATGTAATGCTTGCCTGCTTTGCGTTGGCATTCGGCCCGACAAAAGCGTCCTCGAGCTGCTAAACGCATCGCATAAGCCGTTGGTCGCCGCCGCTGCATTGGACTTTGTTGCGGACACCACATACACAACAAAAATCAGTCAACGCTTCGTGAACACGAAACAGAATTAGACAATCACTAAACTGCTCTTGTCGGTATGCACGGGCGGAGGGCAGCTCATAGAGAAACTAAGGCAGCTGACCGAATAACGCCCAATAAGACCCATCGGCCCCCGCGTGCGATCGGTGCTCACGTGACTGCTCCTAAGGTGAAAAACGGCTGTGTCCGCGGTAATTTCGTATTCGCTCTTTGAACGTGACTGCGTTCGGCACTTATCTGGGCCTCCCTGACCACTTTAGCAACCTTTGCCCTCGATCTTTGGGGTCAAAATTTCGAGATATCCGCATTACGCCCGAAAAATGCTTAGAGATAAACGGCAGCTAATAGCACCTATGGGAGGTGAAAGCACGGCGTGGAAAATTTTCAACTTAACCGATTTTTCGAGATATGCTGGATCGTGTTAACGAGGGTTTACTGTAGTTGCTCCGATGTGGCAGTGATCAGCTCCGCCCTCGAATAACAATAAGTCCGCCTTGTTCGGCAAAAGCCCATTATGTGACACGAGCAATAAATTTATTATAAGCAAAACTTCAATCAAAATTAAAACTCCAGCCCGGGGCCCGGAGCGCACCGCTTTGCGTGACGTCACATGATGATGAAACTACCCGCTGCTGTTTTATCGAGGTTAGCGAACGTCAGTCGCTATCACATACAGTCGAACCCGGTTATATCGAACCCGGATATATTGAATTTTGGTTATATCGAACTCACAGAATATCCCCTTGAAAATCCCATGTAAAAGTATAGGAAAGCCGCGTCATATATCGAACTCAATTTCACCGGTCGTTCGATATATCGAACTCCGCACCACGCACTGCAAAGTGTGCCTTCACCAAAGACGATCGCATCACGCTTGGCCGTTTGCCGCGTGACGTTTTCAAGCCACGCGCGGAAGGAATGAGAGGGGACAGTTCTGGACAGCGCCGCGCCCATTCCCCAAAGGCGCGCGCATCTGCAGTTATTGTTTCCCGCGCGCCAACACATGACGTTTGCAAGCCATGTGCGTGGGTGTGCCCATTCTTTTGCGGAGCTATCTCTCTCCTTCAGAACGCACTACGCATGCGCCAAGCCAGCTCAGCCCGTTTTCAGACAGACGTCGGACGCTTTCTCCAGCGTGTGTTGCGAGCCCTCTGCGCGCGGCGGCTGACATGGCTATGGCGCCTGCGGACGTTAAGAAGCGGCAGCTCTCTGTTTTTCTTTTTTTTTCTCTTTTTTGCGAGAGTCATCCTTTCTTATCGTTGTGCTGTACGCGCGACGTAGCGTAAGATATGGCGGCTGCGGACGTTACGAAGCGGCAAACCTTTTTTTTTTTTTGTGGGAGCCGTTTATCTTTGCATGTATGAATCAACGGAAGCGTGCGGTCTGCTGCTGCGATCATGACGCCCGCCCAAAGCGCGGCGTGACCTGACGTTATCACTGCGCAGCATCTTGGCACGCTTCCAAGAAATTAGCTGTGGATGCGACGACCAAAACGGAGTGATGCGCGCCATCCACATGCAAGCGAAAACGCTCGCGATTTCTGCCGCAGCGACACAGGAACCTTGTATTGAGTTGTCGCGGTGGCTCGAGCGGCAAGGGGGACGCAGTTCCAACAAGTTTGAAATTTTTCGCTCTGTTGCTGCCGCTCGTCGCTGAGATCGCTCAATCGCTTGCATGTGAGCGAGCTGGTCTTAAAGCATTTTTTTTTTTTCAAATTCTCGGGTGAAAAAGTGGAGGGTGGGTTCATTATGCGAATGGGTTGATTACGCGACACATGCGGTATCGTTTTTTGGCCGTAAGTGCCGTCACAAGTCGATTTTTGTATATCGAATTATCGATATATCGAACTATTTCGCGATCCCCTTCGAGTTCGATATATCCGGGTTCGACTGTATTGCACCATGTGAAACATACTATTTTATGTTGGTGAGTCGGCCTTTATGTCCCCCACAGGAGGGATCTGTTAAAGCAGATGTTGGTGGGCACTGGGTGGCACTATACAGACACCGAGCACCCACGCTTAGCTATGCGTGGCATCGTCATGTCTGGGAAAAACGGGATCCCGGTGCTGAGCCAACGCCGAGTGTTTGGACTTTTAACGCCCCTCGACAGAGGCAATGCACCACTTTGGCACACACTTCCCTTAGACGGGGAGAGTTCTCTCTGAGCAGGCACCGAGAGCAGACGTGTTTGTCGACAGCTCCGGTGTTTCTCGTGCGAACCCCGCCGCCCCGCACGGGGCCCCAGTTTTTCCCCTAAAAACGTCTGGCTAACCTCGCGCCTCCGCGGCTGTTTCCTCCGCCCGGCGGGCAGCGCCGGCCGCGACCCCGCGTCCCGTGGACTCCTCTGCGTGGCGCAGCAATGATGTCGCACCGAAACCCTGGATTTGCGTCCCGGTGGCCGAGGCAGGGACAAACCTTTCAGCCCAGGCGTGGCCAGGAATTGAGGCAGCAACACCTACACCGCCCAAAACGTCAGCCGCGCGGCTTCAACATATGGGTGACCCGGATCAGCACTCTGCTGCCATGTACACCGGGGGCAACAACGAGGTATCTGACGCAGATGACGAAGACACCGGACGCGTCGGGGATGACTGGTTTACTGTCAAAACTGTGCGCCAACGACGCGCAGAGATACGACTGCTGCAGCAACAGCAAGAGTCCCAAGCCGCCAATGAAATGAAAGAACAGCCACAGCAACGCCGACAAAAGTAGCAAATGCCACCACCCCTCCCAATTGACGACCTCAAAACTGTGATAAGACCCCGAGACGGACTTAACTTACGAAATTGGACAACGCATCAAATCGCCCTAGCCATCGGGGCTGCAGCACAGCTTCCGGCAGAAATCCGGCGCGAACTAATAATCCGAGTAAGACCAGAACAAAACCTGGCGGTCATCAGCACCCCGAGTGAAGAGCTCACTCACCGGCTACGCGGTATCAGCTCGCTAGACTTCGGCATCAAGCAATATGAAGTCGTCGCGTACGTGGCAACCCCGGAAGCCTCATGCAAAGGGGTGATTACGGGCGTGGAGGAGGGAACCAGCATTGACAACCTCATGGCAGAACTGCGAGTAAAAAACACGAAGATTCTACACGCCAGAAAGTTGGGAAAATCCACCGCCGCCCTGATCACCTTCGAGGGATTCCACGTCCCTTATTACGTCAAATACGGCGGCACCGAGTATCAATGCCGGCCACACAAACCCAGGTACCAAGTGTGCAGTGTATGCCTCGGCATGGGCCATAGGGCAGACGTGTGTCCCAACCCGGAAAAAACAAGATGTGCCAAATGCGGCGCAAACGATCCCGGAGAAAGCCACCAGTGCCAAACCTGCTGCATCAATTGCGGCGGCGAACACCCGGCCACGGACCCCCGCTGCCCAAGCCGGCAGCGGAAGCCCTTCAACAAGAAGTTGGCAATCGCACACAATCAGCAAAAAGAATCCCAACTACAAGGGAGTGCCTCGAACGGTCCCCCAGCACAACACTCAAACCGGGAAAATCAGCACCAGTCGCGCAGCAACGCCCATGACGTGGCAGCTGCAGTGACAGCGACGACGGGAGGCTTGCACCCAGAAGGCAACCGTGAAACACTTCAGGAAAAGAAAGGCCCGTGGACGGACTCTACTGCGCCACCACCCCAACAACCTAGCACCGGTCGAGGGTCCCGCTGGAAAAGCCCGACACGGCAGCCCCCGTCCAAAAACAAGGGCTATGAAAATCGAAGCCATCTGAAGGTGAGCTCGACAGAGCAATTCCCTCCTCTCCCTCTCCCCAAAGCCACCCCTCCCAATTCAACCGCCACAGACAAATCACGCAAGCCACAAACTCCACTAAAAATTCTTACACCTCCTCATCACAACCTAACACCAAACCCCTCACTCCACCAACGGTTGAAAAAGCAGCGCCACTTGCTCCTCCCTCCCCAGATCTCTCTATTGAAAAGATTCAAGCTATGATAGACCGGTCGATGGAGGCCATGACCGTTACTCTTCGAGCCGAAACAAAAACGATGGTAGAGAGCCTCCATGAGGAAGTCAGGAGGGAAAGGGAAGATACATTCGAACGACTTCTCCAACATATTGACCAGCGAATGCAACAACAGATGCATCAACAGACGGTGCTGTTGCGCCAGTTTCTCATGACAGATCAACAACCCCCTACACTCTCCCCTCCGGCACAGTGTCCGCCTGAGGTAAATCTCCCGGTAGACACGCACGGCGAGCGCGACAACCGTGAAGCACGACGCCTGCACCCATATGCGCGACCGCCTGATCGTCGCTGCCACTGCACCAGCCCTACCGACAGAAGCCGACACTGGCATCGGCGATACCGCGATAACTTCACCACAGGCATCAGTCAAGCCATATCTGACGCCTCCGCCTCATAATCACCAACAACAACAGCATGGATAGCAGCCCTGAACGAAAAACTAAAACAAAAATACAAGTAGGCCATCCGCCCATTCGGCTAAGGCAGTGGAACTGTCGAGGATACCGACGCAAGAATGGACTCCTCACACAGTACCTAGCCAGTCTATCTAACCCTTCCTCCCCATCCAGATATAATAGCAATGCAAGAAGTAAACTGCGAACACAGGCTTCACAGCACACGCCAATAAGCCAAGAATGCACGATGAAGCAGACACGAGCTACCTTGGTATCCTCACTGCTATAGAACACACTATCGAGGACACGCACATCGTGCACGTTCTGCTCGAGGTGGTCCCCGCCAAACGCAACCAGGCATCCCTGTTTATCCTTAACTTGTACAGTCCACCTAAAGGAGGGAAACGGGATGCATTCGACGAAATAATAGAAGCGACCCTAAAATTAGCCAGCAAGAGAAATCAAGTTATAATTGTGGAAGACTTCAACGCGGCCCATCCAATGTGGGGCTACGAATCGGAGACCCCGAAAGGCCGCAAACTTGCCCTGACTATCGCCAGAAATCAACTCACCCTACTAATGGAACCGGACAAACCCAAACAGTGTAAACAGGGACACGTGCCCCTACCTCACACTGGCCAGAGCAAATACCCCGAGCACGTGGTCGAACTTAGGAGAGACGTTGGGTAGCGATCATTACATAATAACCGCTGATATTGAAACAGCCAGCACCCGCAAGGTTGGTCGCAAGATAAGATTAACCAACTGGGACTCCTTCCGCCGGGATCGACAGACAGGAGGGACCGCGACGGAGAGAGGGTGTAACGGGGTAAAAGGAACACCCAATCCGCCCTCACCTCTGCTCCTTCCGGAATGGGTGCAAGAAATACAAAAAGACCTACGACGAGCCACTACTACGGTCTCAGCCACTACAACTTCACCTGACGTAGACAACCACCTGCTCCACCTGTGGGAGGCTCGCAGGGGGCTCGTCAAGAGATGGAAACGACAAAAACACAACAGGAAGCTGAAGCTAAGAATAGCCCAAATCACTGCCGAAGCAGAGAACTATGCTGCCAAGCTGACATATAACAACTGGCACCGCTTCTGCAACCATCTCCAAGGCACTCTCGGCATGGCTCGCACGTGGTCGCTGCTCCGCGCTTTACTAGACCCCAAACAATCCAAATCCGAGACGAGCAAGGTGATACGTACGCTCCTGCGCAAGGAACAGTGTGACGACGACGCTGTCCTCGCCAAACTAGAACAGCGCTACATCAGCTCTGGCCCGCGCCCCCAGTACAAGGACTACCCCTACGACGACGAGAACAGAGGCCGAAGTCCGAGCAGCTCTACAAAATGTCACGAAGAATACGGCGCCGGGTATGGATGGCATTCAATACAAGGTACAGTAAAAGCTCGTTAATTCAAATTCCACAGGGCTGCCAGGCCAGTTCGAAATAACCAAAATTCGAACTAATGAAAGTGAGCAAAAATGAAGGCGTTTGATGCCCGGAGGGCACGAAAAACATTTATTTAGCAAAAAAGTCTGTTATCATCTTCTGCTTCTTCTCTCTGAGGGCTACCGTACTCACTCGGTCTTCTAGCATGCGAATGCGACGCAGGGAGTCTTCTTCCCCCTCTTCAAAGCTGAAGAAAAGGCGCGCGACATTCAGCGCTCCGATAACTTCTGCCACGGATGGACGCACGGGCTCTTGCTCCTCGTCGTCGTCCTCGTCTTCTGACTCTTCTGGGACAGACTGCTCCCCAACAATTTCAGTGACAATGTCCTCATCACTTAGGGCACCGCACACTGCTGCATCGCTGTCTACTCCAACGTAATCATCAAAACCGACGTCCTGCAGCACAGCACGCACAGCCGCAGGCAGAGGCTCCGGACTCCCATCGTCGCCACTTTCTTTCATACTTCCGGCAGCAAAGCCACAGTGGTGGAAGCAGTTTGCAATTGTGGACGGCGTGACCTGCTCCCATGCACGCACCAACATGTGCATTGCTGTGAGCAATGTGATGGTGCTGGTCTTCTGGTTTCCAGTGCACAAAGTCATGCGCTCGATCATGTGGCGCCTATAGAAACATTTGATGTTTCTGATCACCCCCTGATCCATCGGCTGCAAGGCCGCAGTCGTGTTGGCGGGCAAAAAGACGAGCCTTGTGGCTTTCAGCTCGGCGTCGACTTTGTGTGCCGAGCAGTTAACCACAATGAGGAGAACTTGACGCTTCCCTAGCTCCATCCTCCGATCGAATTTCAAGAGCCATTTTTTAAACAATTCGCCCGTCATCCATGCCTTGCTGTTGGCGGAGTATTCCGTCGGCAGCGTCCTAATGTTCTTGAAACATCTAGGCTTATGTGCCTTGCCGACAATAAAAAGAGGGACCTTCTCCATCTCGGTCATATTAGCGGCGACCAGAACAGTAATCCGCTTTTTGCTGCACTTGCCGCCAGCGCAGCTGTCCCCTTTAAATGTTACTATTCTGTCGGGCTGGAGCTTATAAAACAAAGCCGTCTCATCAGCATTGAATATATCATGTGCCGAGTAGCTTTCTAAGTACTGCTGCAGAGCACCGCTTTGCCACGTGGCACAAGTTTCTGCATCCACTTCTTTGGCTTCTCCAGACAACACCCGGAAGACAAGATTATGTCTGTCTCTAAAGCGGTGAAACCATCCTTCGGAGGCGACAAAATCTTCCACATTCAAGCGCAGGGCGAAATCGGCCGCCTTCGCCATGATAATTGGGCCGCTCAGTGGAATGTCAGCGCTTCTCATTTCTTTCACCCACGTGATCACAGCGGTCTCAATTTCCGGATACTTGGCTAACCGAAGCCTTTTTCTGTTGCTGGCGAAATCTTCGGCTTCATAGGCATCCTCGATGGCCTTCCTATTTCGGACGTATTACGTGCTTGGTGGAATCCCGTGCTTTTTCGCGATTTCCACTTCGCTGGCCTTCCGTTCATCCACCTCGCGTAAAATAGCCACTTTCTCCTTCACCGTCTTGGCACAGTATTTCCCACGCGAACACATCTCGCGGACACAAGCTCACAACAAGCGGCGTGCAAAACGAGGGCTCACGAAATGCAACACGAAACCGTGGTCGATAACACTAAAACGTCGTTCCTCGAAGGAGTCGCGGCACAAGCGTTTAGGGGTAGCTCGGCTGGAAACGCTGATTGGCCCAAAATGTGTGACGTCATATATGACGTCACAAACAACGTCATGGGTCACGTGATATTTTATGATGTCATGTCCGGATGTAGGGCGCACGTGTTTTCCCTAGACTGTCCCTGGATTCCCCATGCTTTTCAGAGCGGCCGGGCGCGACCCGGCGGCATGGCCGGCGGTGTCGGCGGAGCGCCGCAAGCAAACGGCAGCTGCCCAGCTGATGGCCGTCGGCGGAGAGGCACGAGGCCTAGGGCCGTATCCAGCGGAGGTTCCTTTCGGGAACCGTTCTCTTTCAAGATGACGTCAATTTGACGTCAGCAAGGCAGCGGGCGCCACCTCATGGCGAAGACGGGAAAGACAGCGACCAATCAGCGATGGCCCGACATCGTAGGCGTGTCCATCCAACGTCCATCACGAGCATGTGGCTTTTTCTGGTACCAAATACTTGTACCAAAGTGGTGTTAAGCACGGAATAAATCTAATAATTACATAGTAATGCAAACTAGTGAATAATAGACTGAAATATTCTTAGAAGCATCCTGTTAACAACTGCCAAGCAATTATCTTGGCTCATGAGTACCTTTCTTCGCCGTTAGATGGTGTTGCGCGCGCGGCGGCGTCGTCTGCTTTCTCTCTCGCTGTGAAGTTTTTGTAAGTTCTGCCTTTCGCACAGAGTGGCAAATATCCTAATAACGATGTCTACAACGCCCGTAGTATGCAGCCCGAATCACGCTAGCTCTTTGACGGAGGAGTTGCTGCCGCCGTTGCGAGTACGAACGAGCTGCTTGATACCGGCACCGCGCCGGCGCGTCCGCGCCTGCCTATGTAGCGGGGCAGCGTCCGTAGCCTTATCGGCCGCTCAAGCGTCGTGAGTATGCGCGACCTTTCCGTGAATAGCTGTCAATGTAGGACGCAGCCGATGACACATGGAATCCGACTGCACTCGACCCAGTCAGCCACCGTCTGCTCCCCTTCCGCTGATGTAGAAGGAGGGAAACCTCAGCCCGCACTTACGGACGCGAATTATTTGTCTCTACGACTGCCGGATTCAAATGGTCGCACTGCTGTTGGCCGAGAGCTCCCGATCGCAAAGTAGAGATCGAAGCGCGTAGAGCACCTTTGCTTCTGACGGCAGCCCGGCATACCCTTTCGTCCCCACTTCGCTTCGCGATCGGCACGCAGCCTTAGCCAGTGTTGCCGC
The DNA here is from genome assembly GCF_055883805.1 of Amblyomma maculatum. Classification (NCBI taxonomy): domain Eukaryota; kingdom Metazoa; phylum Arthropoda; class Arachnida; order Ixodida; family Ixodidae; genus Amblyomma; species Amblyomma maculatum. The sequence continues at coordinate 977,085 of NW_028146740.1, read as the reverse complement.
AAAACCTCCTGAGACATGTAGAAGGCGTTGTCTCGTTTTTCTTTTTTTTTACTGCGTCAGTTTACTAAACCCGCAAAGCGCTGCCCAAAAACACACACACACACACACACACACACACACACACACACACACACACACACACACACACACACACACACACAAAAAAAAAAAAAAGGATACCACGGCCGTACTCAAGCAGCTGCGCGGCGCGCGCCGTCGCTCGACTACGGCCATGAGGAGCCACAGCGAGCGCAGAGCGGTTCCATCTCGAAGCAGACCAACTCGTCGCGGTTCCTGCGCGGGCCGGCAAAACGGTTCCTTTCGGAGCGGTGGCCCCGCCCCGTGCCGCTCCGTGACGTAGGCGAAAAACGTGGAGCCGCCTCCGGAAGTTTTGGGGGTCACGCCGGACGTGACGCAGCAACCAATTAGGAGCGGCGAAAGGAACCAGTTCCCGAACGGAACCGTCGCGGGATCTGGCCCCTAGCTTGCATGCAGTGCGGATACCGTGGAAACGGCAGCGACGTCAAATAACATATGCACGCTTCGAGCCGCGAAGAGGTTTCCGAAATAGCTTGTCGCACCACACGAATTGCCGGGGAAATCACAGTTTAATTGCTTTTCCTTTATCTAGATCTGTGTGAGACCTTTCGGCGACAAAAACAATCGAGGTTCGCCAACGCAGTGTGACCTTTTCGTAGGCCGGCCGGGCGAATTTTTCAGTGACAACTGCACACCATGTTTGCGGTGATTCCGCTCTTCTGCACATTTCGTATATTTGCTACCCGTTTCCTTGCAAAATAGCTTTCTCGGTGCGACGTCTTTCAGGCGCGCAGGCTGTCGGCAACGGTCGTCCGTCCCGTTGCCACGCGTCCCGATATAATTCGGTCTTTTTCTAAGCGAAATATTTCATTATGAATTGTTTTAACCAGAAATGCGCTCGGTGACCGCTCTTATTGGCTAAAAAGGGCCTAATTTCCTCACTCCAAACTAATGCGCCGGCGAATGCATATGATGCCGGCCGGCAACACCGCGGCGCCGGCGCTATTATAAGCACATCCTAGCTGCAATAACTAGCTAGTCGATGACTGTAGGGGGCAAAAAAAAAAAAAGCTTTGAGGACAAAGGGAATAGAGATACGTACTACGTCATTCGACTCTATAAATTTTTTAGGTCAGAATTGTGATGCTGGGAGTGATATGTTGATTAGGAAAAAAAAAAAACTAAATAAGCTGTAGTATTAAAGGATGACCTCTCACTGTTTTGGTTATACTGTTGTTAAAAACAATTAGGCGCCTAATGAATATCCTATTCTCATTTGGTCTATGATTATTATAAAACTATGTAAGTCATTTCACATTGATCAGGGCTTGTTTTAGATTAAGTTTAATAAAGCAAATCCCCATCTTGCACTTGGAGCATAATGCCTTCATACCTCAAATAAAGTTGATGGAGCATATTATAAAGTCGCAATTAATACAACCGGATTTCAGAACATTCAGCCTCAGGATTTCAGGCTAACAAAAAGAAATGTTGTACATTGTTACTAAGGAGGTCATGTTATATATGGGTAACTATAGGAGCATTATAAGATGTGTTTTTTTAAGTAGTACAGAACTGTGCGTAGCCTTTAGTAAACATGAAAATATTGCAGCGTATATCACATGAAGAGTAATGGCATTGTATGTTTTGTAAGTGTCAGCATATGTTTGCTGTCAAATTGAGATCCATGTGATGCATGCATCTTTTAATGACTTAGTGCTTGTTCTAATGCAACGCATGGACCATTTCAGCTTGTCATGCCTTCGCATGTCTAATATGTAATAAGCAGCGTCTTACGTCTTCTGCATTTCTTTCACGGCAATAAGTTTTGCATCCGTCATGTGTCAATTGTGATTTTTAACTGGACCTGTAGCCTGAAACAGACTGCTGACTGCCATCACAAATTTGTTTTTTATATATTCAAACACTGCATTTATTTTTGTTCATAAAAACATTGAAATGCTTTAATAACTTTCATTGCCTTGAGTAAATGTTTGTCATTCGTTACATTGATTGCTTGCAGTCCAGAAATTCTTTACATTCTTATTTGGCTATACCTTACACTTACAAATACATATAAAGTTATATATGTACTACACTATTTTTCCTTCCATTTAGTATCTCTTTCACACAACCACAGAGTTTAAAGACAATTATTTAAAAGAGCACTTGTGAATATATCTAAATGGACACTTTTTTAATTGCACAATGATGGCATAATGCAATGAAGAATAAGCTAATGTTGTCCACCACTTATGTTTGCAAAAAACTTATGAAAGAGAAAGGTAGCATGCACTATAGCCAATTTTTAACAAAATTTTCTGGGCATATGCCACCTTTTATGCAACTAATATGTCAACAGCAAAAAGAAAAAAAAACTTTCTTATACATTACTAAGGTGCAAAGATGAGTAAAACGAGTATTTGCTGAATTTCGGGCTGTCCAGACATTGTGGGATTGCTTTTCAGGATATAAAAAGGCATTTTTTTAGCATAAAGGAGGGGTTAGAAACCTTGCTGTCCCTATAGGGGTGTGAGGACTGCACTGGGTGCAGTGCTCAGGAAAGTGTGGCTGGGAATGGGAGGGGGGGGGGGGAGAGGTTGGTAATGCAAAGAGTGCAGTTAGAGAAATATATGCAAGGCAATTCACATGCTGCAATACTGTGGGCCTTAAGTTCTTTTCCTCAAGAGAATGCTTTCTCTCTTTGTTGCTGTAAGAGAAGGTTATTGTTAAAATGAGAGATACAAGTCAGTCCATCATGAAATCAAACCTGACGACCCCCACTATCACTCCGCTGCTGAAGACCACTTTGAGACTAAATGTATTCTGTTAGCAAGGCATCACTGCTCATTGGTACCTTTTTTATTTGCAAGGAGGCTACAGTAGTCTGTGCCATTGCTTTTCTATGTTGCTTGCACCTATAGCATGCAGTACCTGAAGTAGTAAATGCTGCACAATTTCATTTGCAGACAAAGCACCTATACCTTGACAAAGTGGTGGCAAAGATGGATGATTTAAAGCTTTTTCTCAAAGATGATGTGTGGCCACAGTGTGCAAGGCTATTGAGCAGAAATTCATAAAATCAAATGAGCTCAGAATATCAGTAGACAGGCACCAGAAGTTCAAAAAGAGTATGGTAGGAGAATGTGTCTGAGGTTCAGGGTTTTCATTGCAGGAAGAAAATAAAAGGGGTGATGCTTGACTGCACTGGTAGATTTTATGCCGAGCTCTGCATTAAATCAAAAGCGATTTTAGAAGCCGCAGAACATATCTGGTCCTCTTGAAGTGAAGAGATTTCTTTATTCTACTGAGGGACCTCTCAAGCCTTAAAGTATGTATTCCGAAGCTTACATCCTTCTACAACAAGCTGTCTGATAGAACACATTTCATCGAAATGCCTTGGTTGAGGAGACACCTCATATTAAAGTGGCAAGCATTGGACTCGAAGAGGGGCAACAGTTGGGCAGCATTGGAGTTCCCCAGATTGAGATTTTCTAGAGCCTCTCCCCAGCCTGCAACTATTCCTAATATATGAGTGTCTGTTGTATCCTGTGAGAGGAGGAGGTTGTGTCCTGTGAGAAAGAAGACCTATGATGGGTCAGTGGACGCTTTCAGATCTTGCATTATCATCTCTCGTAGGTGAGCTGGCAAAAAACATTGATTTTGACAAATTGAGTAGCAGCTTTGAAGCCTTAAAGACCGGAAAATGAAAATGTTGGCATGTCGGTTTTTTTTTTTTTTGCTTTATGCTCTTTAGATCAATACCATCTTTCAAAACAAGATTTATAATATCTGAAATTAGTTGCTCAGAGCAAGATGACTTCAGTGTTTCCCACTTTTTGTACACAAGCGATTTCTATAATTGATCAAAAGGTATGCTTATTTCATTTGTGCGGCAGTATTAATTATGCACTTGTCCCTCTGCAAAATTTGTCTTTTACAGCGTAGTTGTTGAAGGCCTCAATTATGACTGCTTGTTTGTTTTTGTAACTTCAGTTCTCTTCTGTGTGTTCGAGTTGTCCTTTCACTATTAGCATGCTTACTTCTCAAATGACATTTCTATGCCCATATTTGCATGTGAACGCTCAGTCTAACATTCTAGCTGGTTCTTATTTACTTTATTCTTTGTCACTGTGGCCGATGTAATTGCAGTTGTCTTGTGCATGTTCAAACAGTCCTTATGAAGAGTTTGTGGAAGCATAAAAAATATGAACTACAATACAGCACATTGGCCAGTTCTCAAGGCTTTTGCTGGCACTGCGCTATGCCTGATGTAAACGAAATTGTTCACAATGGCACCGTGTTATAATCCTGGTCGCATCTGCCAGTTTGCCACTTTTTAGTTACTGTGCGTGTTACCAAGTATTTCTACATGCTCAAAGTTTGCAATTCTTGTGGTTTTTATATGCCCTTTTATTTGAGTGGTCCCAATCTAGAAATTCATCTGTCAAAAACCTCTACTTAATTCTTCACAAATGCACCTTTCTTAAGAAAAGAAAAAATATGACATATGCCCCTCGTAATATAGCTATTATCAGTTGTTGGGTATGCTTGTTACGTTGAAGTCTTAAGAAATGAAGGAAAAAAAATGCCTCGGCTTGCACCATGTTGTGCGATACGAAAAACGAACTTCCCCAATCGAAGAAAGCCTTGACGACAAAGTAGTTGATGGTATTGCGCTCAGGTGTGTTCATGAAGAAGGGGGGGGGGGGGGGGGGTTTGCCCCGCGTTATTGCACCGGATGTCGCAGACCTACGCCATTGGGGGTTAGAAATGGAGTGCTTTCATGGGATACAGAGGAACGAATACAACCGGTCATGGAGACTGCAAACATGCGCCTTATCTGCACTTGTGCCCTCGTTTTTGTGTTCTTTCTGAGTTGTAAACCATCAACAGGTAGCAAGGCTCGCATGCAACGGGTACCTCATACGCATGCGTTGATCCCAGTTGAATTCCAGTTAGGGATCCATTGTTATCCAACTGGTATGAACTGGAAGTTTGTTCCTTAAACCATTTACATCAGTTAGGATTTTTGCCTGGGTTGTTTCAAAGTAATGTAGAAATGTTGTCAGTGTTGTTCAAGTTACTGCCTATGAAGCAACACAATTTTACAAAAAGACAATGGTTGTGAGCCGCCTCATGCATTTATTTTTTCGTTTTGAAAATGTTTCAAGCTACAATACTTGCCATGTCACTTTGCGTAAAAGAAGCTCTAGCTTTTTACAGGAATGGTTTTAGAGTGTGCTAAAGAAAGAAAGTGTAAAGAAAGATGGAATAGTGACATGTGGCCTCTTTTATGCATGATGTTTGTGTGCCGCTCATGAAGTGAAAAGATATCTCTGTTGGTTAACGGCTTTGCACTCAGTGGATTAGTCATGCAGTGTTGCATGACAGACCACCGAAGGCCCAATACATCCTACAAAAGACTAAAAACGAGGAAACATGACGATGAAGTTGAAGGCCCATGATCTGCCAGGAAACAATGGGGTGGCTCTGAGAAGGACTTTTATATTGGCAGTAGTAAGGATGGCAGTCCTCTGCTTTGTGGCTCTTCACTTCGTAGTGACAACACTGGTGTATACTGTACTAACACCTACTGTAGTTTTGCCCATGCTGTCAGTTATTCTGAGAGCTGCGGCGGTGAGCATCAGCCACTGCTCTAAGCTTCAAGTGTTCATTTGTAAAAGATGTGTTCTAGATCCTGCTAAAGAGTCTTGTATTATCCAATTGAGTTTCCAGAATTTACACTTTCTCTAGAAGCCCTCATTCCATTTAGGCATCTTTTCATTCTTTCTAATTAGAATTTTCAGTCCTAATTGAATTTCTATAATCAAATGTCTTCCAGTTTCCAGATGACCTCCCAGCTGGAATAAGTACTTAGTCCCAACTGCATAGTTTTAACTCTCTGTAAAGAAGCAATTTATTTTTATTATGGGCTGCTAAGTTATGGTCATCTTACGGATTAGAATTGATATTCGTAATGAACATCCAAACTGAACAGACAATTGTTATGCATGGTGAAACTGGAATTCAAACTACATTTCAATGATGCATTGTATGCGCGCTGGCTAAGATGTTTTTATTTTTATTTATTTATTTATTTCCAAATACTGCAGACAGCAGCGCTGCCCAAGCAGGAGAGGGGTTACACGTTCTGCAATAACAGTTCAGCAAACATATTTTCATTGGTGCATTCAACGATAAATTGAGGCAAACAGTTCCACTGATGTGTTGTGAGGGGAAAGTATGAATTCTGGTAAAGTTTGGTCCTGGCGAAATATGGGCTTACTACTTTGGAGTGGTTCAGTCTACTAGATCTCTGGGGTGCAGCAAAAATATAGACATCACGTGACAAACCAGACTTGTTGTTATACAGCATGTGAAAGAATTTCAGCCTAGAAACCTGACGGCATACTTTAAGGGGTTCAAGCTTAAGCTGACTCAGCATGTTAGAGACCGAAGATGTTGAACGGTAATCAGAAAAAATAAATCTAGCTGAAAGACGCTGGATGCGCTCTAGTTTGATAATGTCTTTATTATAGCACGGGTCCCAAACTACCGACGCATACTCGAGAACTGGTCTGACTAGAGAGCGGTATGCTTCAAGTTTGACGCCACGAGTAGCGCCTCTTAATTTTCGGCGAAGAAAACAAAGCTTATTGAATGCCTTCGTGGTAATATTGTCAATGTGGGTGTCCCATTTGAGGCTGTCTGTAATCGTTAACCCTAGATATTTAACAGCTGAAACAGAATTAAGAAACTGATCCTGTATGTGATAGTTGTAACCAAGGGGCTTCTTCTTTCTTGTTATTGACATAGATACAGTTTTTGCAAAATTAATCTTCATACCGCTCTCCTCACACCAGTCCGCAAGTTTACAAAGGCTTTCATTCAACACAGTTTGTTGTGAAGCACTGTCTATGACACTGTACAATACACAATCGTCGGCAAACAATTTCACGCTTACACTTTCATCGACGTTTTCGGCAATGCTATTGATATAAATTAAAAATAACAAAGGACCTAGCACAGATCCCTGAGGCACTCCGGTCAATACATCAGTATAAGCAGATCTATATCCTGAACATTCCACAAATTGGGTCCTATTGCTTAAATATGCCTGCAACCATCTAGTCAAATTGTCTGGAACCCCTGCTTGTTTCGCTCTATCAATAAGCAAAGGGTGCAACACGCGGTCAAGAAATATGGCATCAACCTGCTTGCCACCGTCAACGGCCGAAGCAAAGTCATGAATGACCAATAAAAGTTGCGTGATGGTTGACACCCTTTTTCGAAAGCCATGTTGATAGGTGACGAAAAAGCTTTTAGATTCGAGGTGGTAAGATATGTGATGGGCTATTACGTGTTCTAGTATCTTACAGCAAGAACATAGTAAAGAGATTGGTCTATAATTAGCAGCATTAAATTTATTGCCCGATTTGAATACCGGAATTACTCTAACTGTTAGCCAGTCGGTTGGTAAAGAACATTGCTGAAGAGATGCACTAACTATAACAAAAAGATAATGAGACATTATTTCAGAATATCTTTTAAGAAATGCGTTAGGTATGCCGTCGGTACCGTGTGACGACTTTACTTTCATATTTAGCAAGAGTGAAAATATCCCCTCACGACTAAGCTCTATGTCGGGCATTACAGCAGTAGACGGGAATTGGACAACATTCGGGGCTCGCACATGAGAGGAGCCTGGTCCAGCAAGAGCGAGCTGGAAGCTACTGCTGAATTCATTAGCAGTATAAGTGAGGTTGTCAGTTATGCTACCATTTATTTTCAGCTGTTCCACACTTCTTTTCGTTTCAGAGAGGAAGCGCCAAAACTTTTGGGGCGACTCTTTTAAGAAATTTGTTAGCGTTTGGCCATAAAACTTGCTGCGTGCGTTCCTTAATTTATTAAGCAGTTCGTCCTTAAGGGCAACCAGTTCAGTGGAAGCGTTTCCCTTCGTTTTCCGTCTTCGTGCAATACGGCGTTTTAAATGAATTATATCGCGGTTAATCCACGGATTGCGACGTTTTGCCGTCTTATGACGTAGTGGAACAAAACTTCTAATGCAGGATAGAATTAAAGCTTTAAACTTATTCCAAAGATGCGAGACATCGGCTCTCTGGTCGACTTCAGAAAAGGAGAAGTGTAAATTATCAAGAATGGACTCATCGTCGGCAGCTAAAAAGTTACGAAAAGTTTCGCGACAATGCATGGGTTTTTTACTGTCTAATTTCACATTTCAAGAATGAGCTTGTGGTCCGAAATTCCATCTGTGGTACTAACTGCGTAGTCATCGGGCATGTTTTTGAGAAATACAAGGTCAAGAACCGATTGCGTCGATTCAGTAATGCGTGTTAGGTCATTTACAATTTGCTTAAGATCATGAAAAAATATGGTGTCAAGAAGAAGGCGAGCGCTATCTGCATCTTCGGAACCCGAGACTGCAAAACTTTTCCAATCTATGCCAGGTAGATTAAAGTCTCCAGTAAGCACTAGCCTATGATTAGGTTTGAGCGTGCGCTCTAAATATCCTGCCAGTGATTCCATAAACGATACAGCACTTTTAGGAGGGCGGTAAACCACGCCGAGCAAAACGGAAAGATTTGGAAAGTTGATTGTGCACCATAAGCTTTCATGACCCGCGAATCCTTCCAGCTGAACTAAAGGTATATCTTTTTTTACTATCACAGCCACCCCACCTCCTCGTCCTTCGCGGTCACGTCTGATCATTTTGTGGGATGGTGGAATAATTTCAAAATCTGTAATATTAGATGAAAGCCACGTTTCCATGACAGCTATAATGTGCGGATCATAAATAAGAATAATCTCTTCTAAGTTACCCGACTTATTGACTAGACTTCGTGCATTAAGCGAAATAATGCGCAACTCTCTCATTCTGCGTCAGCAATATTCACCACTTGGCTTGGCGCGCGATAGCTGAACTGGTTGCGAGCTAGCCTCGTCCCACGTATATATGGTATCATCCACGCGTAGACGATCGTAGTCCAGTGTGATCTTTTTGGCCTTATCTTTGAATTGCTTTCCAAATTTCCACAAGTTAGAGCGTCTATTTAGTGTCGCTTTACAGTAGTCTTGATTAACGGAAAAGACTGTATTCTTCAGCTTATGACAGTTACGTAGTACTTCCATTTTCTCATTATAATCAAAAAAGTTAAGTATTACTGGTCTGGATTTGTCACTCCTTTTTGCTCCTATCCTGTGTACTCGTTCGACAGTTTTTGCCGAGACTCCAAGTTTTTCTTGGAATATGTCATCCAAAACCTTCTCTCTCAAACTCGTTGTGTCCTCATTTTCAGTTTCGGGAATGCCAAAAATAACGAGGTTTCTACGTCGACTTCTATCTTCCAAGTCATTGATCTTTTTCTGCTGGTCGATGATTACCTTCCTGAGGGAAGAAACCTCAGACCGCAGCTCTGCTATTTCTTCCGTGTGCTGCGAAATAACCCTGAGCGTTTCATTTAGGTCAGCAAGTTTAGCAGTGACCGTTGTTTCTAGAGATGTTTGAGACGCGGAGACAGTATCGATGGAAGCCTGCAAAGTCTGCATGTTCTTCAAGACAAGCTCAATTTTATCCGGTCCAGGATTTGCCTCAACATCCCCGGACAGCAAAATGAGAACAACAAACCAGGCTTCGTCAAGCAGCGAAAAGCAAACAGCCGGGCACGGCAGGACAATAGCAAACCTGTCATCGCTACGGTAACAAACGATGAAATCGACACGAACCTGTGTAAAGAACAGGAAGGGGTTCACCGGTGCGTTCGTCATGGTCCCGCCGTGCCCTCTGAAGCTCTGCTCGTTGAGATGCTGAATATATGCCGTCAGCGGTGGCGCTAAAGTTGCATGGGTGGAATCCGGGCTTGTCACAATGCCACGATTGCCATGAAATATGCTGTTATCTTGATTGGTGAGGATGATGGGCGCAGGCGCAGTTTGGATGGTAGTCCACAGCGTGACCTGTGTAAAGAACAGGAAGGGGTTCACCGGTGCGTTCGTCATGGTCCCGCCGTGCCCTCTGAAGCTCTGCTCGTTGAGATGCTGAATATATGCCGTCAGCGGTGGCGCTGAAATTGCATGGGTGGAATCCGGGCTTGTCACGATGCCACGATTGCCATGAAATATGCTGTTATCTTGATTGGTGAGGATGATGGGCGCAGGCGCAGTTTGGATGGTAGTCCACAGCGTGACCTGTGTAAAGAACAGGAAGGGGTTCACCGGTGCGTTCGTCATGGTCCCGCGATAACATGTTAAAGGAAGCTGGTGCATTTCGCTCCCTAGTAAAAATACACCCAAACATATTAGATTTCAATAGGCTTTGCAGTTAAAAATTTTGCAACTAATTGCAAAGTCCAATCTGCAGTCAATGATTTCAATTCGAGCATATTAGATAGTCTCGAGAGCTAAATTAAATGTTTCAGAGAGCAACTCATGCACTTAGGACCTGGACCCATTTACAAAGGAGCAGCAGACGTTAGCTGCAGAGTAGGATAAAAAAATTTACACATTATTTAAAAAAAAGTGCAAGAATTAGAGACCCTATGTCTAGAAGATCTATTAATGCGAAAGTATTACTTCGCTATGTTTATTTATTTATTTATTGTAAGTACCTACAGCGCCCATGAGGCATTATTGTAGGGGGACACAACTACACACAATAACACATGCAAAGAAGATATAAGAAACTTATCAGCAAGGTAACACAACACACTGATAGAACACTAAATGAATTCTCAAGTAGTATAAGTGATAACATAAAATACATTAACACAGCGCTGGCAAACGCACAGATTTCACAGATTTCTGTCCGCAGACCGCGTCCGCACACCGCATCCGCAGAACGTGTCTGCAAAATCATGTCCGCAGCAGTTGTGAGTAATTGAGAAGTGGTGGAGGTTAATGAGTGGTGTCAATCGATGGAGGGTGATTTAATGTTGCAGCAGCATCCGTTCTTTTGCATTGCTTCAATGCAGATTCTGCAGTGCTCTTTAACTTTGCAACATTTCTGATTTTACAACCCTAAAAAGTGTATTCATAGCTGTTTTCACAATTTCAGGAATACCTGTTTAAGTTCATTCAGTGAGACCATTAGATTGTGTTTTATTGATTGCAGGTTGCAGGTTGCACCAAGTGTGAAAGTGCGGGAGAAACCAGAGGTTGGAGTTTTGAGTTAAAAACGGAGTGGCTCTAAATTGCAGCAGTGCCATCGATCAAAGAAAGCTTTTATTGTCCTGCCAAGAAAAATAGGAAACATGCAACAAGTGGCATTCATAGTTAAAGATAATTATACTGTATTCTGCACGGAGGTGTCATGTCGTAAACCGGCAGTCAATATCTGTTATGTAAGAAACACACATTTAATTTACTGAGAATTATCATTTTATTGATATTTGCTCTTGTGGTGCTTGCCCACATAAAACTGCAATACCTTATCTGTGGGGACTTGCATAATTAAAGGCAAGGACAGTACCACATCAAGGTAAAGCTCACTCATTGAAGAAATCTTTTTTTTTAATTTGCAGTGCTGTTTATATGAATTTCCTATCTCAAATGAAAAAAATTCACACTAAGACTTATGCGAGTTTCTACAAGGTCAATATTTTTATTATAGATCGGTAGCCATCTCTTACATCATTTTCTTATTTCAGACTCAAAACAAAATAGTTTTTCTGTGTTTATTTCTTCATCAAGTTGGACCAGGCAAACGATTTTTCAAGTAAATAATTTCAATGTAAAACAGTCTCATTGAGATCATAGCCAGTAATAAACACACTATTATCAGCATACATGATGAGCTGAGCACTGTTGTCAATATGAATTATCTCATTTATGTACAAATTCAGCAAAAGTGTGCCTAATACTCTTCATTGAGGTACTAAACAAAATATATAAAGGATGATTTGTTTTTGTTACTGTTCATCTGATTCCTTGAATGGGACTTGATTCAAATATTGCCAATACCTTTGCGAGTGCTGGTAATTAAAAAAAATATCTCTACGAACGTGTGCTCCATGCTCTAGCAGATTTCATAGAGTTCCCCGATAGAATATTGAGCTTTTATATTAGCATTGCATGACATGTTAATTGGATGTGAAGCATGTTTGATGTTCACAAATGCATGCCATTTCCATAATTTCGACTCCTTTAATTGTACGAAATGTTGGCACAGAGCTGAACTGTTGCCATTGAATTGGACTCCAAATTGTTGACTGGGGGCCAATATCCAGTTGGAAATGGTCATTTCCGATTTTGATTTGGCCTCAACTGCTTTGTTAAACTTGGAACAAAGCCATACTGCCGCGTTGCAATCCATCGCTACGTACGTGGTTCGGCTAGAGCAGCTCTTTAGACACAGTGACAGACACAGAGACCAATGACAATTTTTATTTAAGAAACAGCCAACAAAGGGGAACTGAAAACATGGCAACTGCTCACCCCATACATGGTTACTATACAAAGGCACACTGCACTTGAACCTTGTCTAGGACGCCTAGCGCATAGGATGCTTTCGTGAAAAAAAAAAAAAAAAAACACGGCGTTGTACATGGCATCGAATCCAGGTGCGTACATTTCTGCCTTTTCCCGCGTGCTCTCGAGTTAAGTGATCCTTGGATGGCGACTATAACCTTCGAAATGTGATGCATTTATAAAAAAAAAAAATACACAGCGGCACAAAGCCGCGGTGTATATTGTAGCCTATCGCGAGGCCTAGTTTGTCGTCACTGCAGCACTGGAGAGAACGACGCTGGCCAAGTGCTAGCTGCAGCAGCTGTGGAATGCACGAGGTAAGTGAGAATTAAGCAGTACAGTACTTTATGAAGCAATATTCAAGACGATTATGCAGTTATATAAAATGTCGATACTTCCATTAACATTGCTGAACAAAGCCGCACCACACTGAGAATACTCTAGCTGTTAAGCCTGTTGTATGGGCTTAGCGTTCGTCGCGGCAGCAGACGCTTGCCACGTGTTCTGCAGCTGCTGCACGAAGACTCGGAAGAATGCGTGAGGGAAGCAGGTAATAAGCACTGTAGCACTTTATTAAATCAAATTTGACACGATTATGCATGCGTGTATTTACGTATAGCCTGGTAAAGAGGCCTAGCGCGCAAGTTATTTTGGTGGCCGCGGCGATTGATACGAAGCCACGTGCAACGTAGAGTGGGAAGAGGAGTACGGGATGTGCAGGTCTGCGGTCTGCCAGGAAACATTGGGGCGGCCCTGAAAAGGGCCGTTTGGATGCGCAGCGACGTGACGGCGTGGCGAACACAATGCCCTGCACTCGTCCGTGGCCCTTGCCGTGCACCGTCAATAGTGGTGCACTACGTCGTACACAGTGCCTGGTTATATGCTGCCCTGGATGCTGTAGCGATGCTTCTACTGTAGACATTTACGAGGGTTGCGGCGATGATCTTGGAGAGCTGATCGATGCCGCGATCCCTGACATGGGCTGCTGCGTACAAAGAAAATCCTCGGCCTCTTCGCAGCATACAGGAAACGGTGCTGCAAAAGAGTAGAAAAAAGTTGCATTATGAACATAGCGATTTGATGAATGCGCAACATATTACAAAAACTTCGACAAAGAAATCTGCGTTATTGTACCTCAATCAGGGTTGAGAATGCGCACGGCAGACGTGCGCCTCAGCATAGGGGAGAAAACCTGGGCCAGGGGGCGCTGCGCTACTCTGTGCGTTAATCCGTTAATCCTACTTAATCAATGAGAAAATTAGAAGACAAGGTTCTCAGTGGCTGTTAGAAGTAAACAAAAGGGATAAAAATATGCAGCTAAGAAATTCTGGCAACACTTGAATTCCCTGAATAATAAGACTAGCCTAGAGCAGAGGTCTATTGTTACAGATCAAGGTATTCGGCTAGAAGGGGAAAAGGCAATAGAGCATATTTATTTAGTACATACTGCAGGCCGTGAGGCCCAAGCAGGAGTGGATTACAAACAAGTTATTACGAGTGAGCAATAATACCACGATGCGAAAAGAACAAAGCACAAACAGCGGTAAATGAAAAAGATAATGGCACAGCATAACCAAAGCTAAACATGGTCATAAATCAGGTCAAGAGACTGTAGGCAGGTAGCTGGCAAGTTATTCCAATCACTGATGGTCTGCGGAAAGAAAGAGTGTTGAAATAACCTAGTCTTAGCAAAGTACGGGGTAAGAGAAAGGGGGTGAGAGTGTCGGGTTTGTCTGGTGTTCGATACTAGCAGGTACGGTGAAGAATCTATTCCAAGTTTATGGTTAAACAATAAGTATAAAAATTTCAGTCGAAGGAATTTTCGCCGGGATTGAAGGGTAGGTATTGAATTCGATTGCATCAGTGTAGAGACAGAGATTGTTCGACAGTACTGCGAAAACATGAAACGGACGGCTTTCCTTTGGATCCGCTCTAGAGCGTTTATGTTGGTGACAGTATACGGGTCCCATACAATACAGGCATACTCTAATTTAGTCCTTATAAAAGTTTCGTATGCTAATCTTTTAACTTTGAGAGGGGCATCCTTTAGCTTATGGCGCAACAAGCAAAGTTTTCGAAATGCAGACGAGCAAGTGTTAGAGATATGAGTGTTCCAGTTTAAGTTGCTTGTTAATGTCACACCAAGATATTTAAATTCGTTAACTTCAGCTATTAGACCTGAATCCAAAGAAAAAGAGTATTTTAACGGATTATGTTTTCTTGTAACACGTAGTAACACCGTCTTTTCCGAGTTTAGTTTCATTCCCCATTTACAACACCATGTGAATATGTTGTTAAGGGTCATGTTTAGTGCTACCTGGTCGTCAACTGACCGGATCTCATTAAAAATAATGCAGTCATCAGCATACATGCGGATCTGCACAGGCTCATTAACTATATTGACAATATCATTGCAATATATCAAAAACAGCAGCGGCCCAAGAACACTGCCCTGAGGGATACCAGATGTAACCGGAAGAGCACAAGAACTTTCTCCGTTAATTGTAACATACTGTTTGCGTTGCAATAAATACATAGAAACCCAGGCAACTAGGAAATCGGGCAATCCTATCATTTGAAGTTTCTCTATTAGTTTGTTATGCGGTACTAGGTCGAACGCCTTGCTGTAATCCAAAAAAATTAAGTCTACCTGGCCGGTCCTATCCACGACGGAAGCAAGAAAGTGAAATAAAGTGACTAACTGTGTGACCGTAGAAAACCCTTTCCTGAAGCCATGCTGGTGTTCCGACAAAATGTTATTATCTTGGAGAAATTTAGAAATGAGGTCGGCTACGATATGCTCCATGAATTTACAAGAAGAGCATAATATAGATATGGGTCGGTAGTTAGATAATAAAAGTGGGTCCCCCTTCTTCAGGACGGGCACCACACGTGCAGTCTTCCAGTCTTCAGGTATGGATGCAGTTCTAATAGAAGCTCGAAATATCAAAACGAGAAACTTGCACAGTGTTTCAGCAAAACGGCGAAGGAATGCGCCTGGTATACCATCAGGTCCTGGAGAAGATTTAACTTTTAGTCTAAGCAGCATGTTCAATACCCCTTCGTTTGAAATCAAGTCGGTAACATTAAGGAAATGCGAGGGGAAAGTAGAAAGTGAAGGTCCAGTTGAAGTAGAGAAGACACTGTGGAAGTATTGGTTAAAGTTTTGTGCAATAATCTTAGGATTAGTTAAAACTGCACCGTTATGAGATATTTGTTGTACACTCCTTTTGTTTTCCTTCATAAAGTTCCAGAACCTTTGAGGATCCTCAGAAATAAAGTTCGGGAGAGTAGTATTAAAATAAAAAGACTGCACGTACAATGGCAGCAGACAGAGCTGCGCGAGCTTCGCTGAAAGCATGAGATGCTGTTCTTTTCTTTCGTAGGCGTTTGGCCTTACGTTTTAAATGTATTATATGTCTATTCATCCATGG
The DNA here is from genome assembly GCF_055883805.1 of Amblyomma maculatum. Lineage (NCBI taxonomy): Eukaryota > Metazoa > Arthropoda > Arachnida > Ixodida > Ixodidae > Amblyomma > Amblyomma maculatum. The sequence goes on along the minus strand of NW_028146740.1, from coordinate 961,126 downwards.
TGTGTATTTGCCTGTTTTCTTTGTTCTATCAGGCACAAAATTGCTCAAGCAAAAGTGGCATATCTTCTTAAATTTGTTCCAAAGAACAGCAGCATCATCTTCAGAGAAGTCAGTAATCTGCGATTCTAAGTAATCTAAAATGGCATCATCATCGGCACGTTCAAAATCCTTCACCGTTCTAACCACTGTATTATTTTTTACACGTTTGGAAACAAATTCCAAGCAAACAGATACTATTTTATGATCGGATAAGCCTGAATCGACCGACACAACATAATCATCAAAACAACGATCAAGAAAAACCAAATCAAGGACAGAACTAGACGAACCGTCTACACGCGTGGGCTCATTGACAATTTGAACGAGATTATTTTCAAACATGATATCGATCATAGCACTGGCTTCATTTTCAGAGTCGGGCCTGGAAAACAAGCGGTTCCAATGAATGCACGGAAGGTTGAAATCACCAACCAATATCATCTTGTGTTTACTGTAATCCCTCATATGATCTCTGAGCTTTATTAGAAGGTCGGGAATCGACTCTGGTGGTCTATATACTGCATACAATAAGAAAACATGCCCAAATAGGTTCACTTTTAAGCATAAACATTCAACATCTTTAACATCTGGAAGCAGAACGGTTTCTATATCAGATTTGGTTATTACAGCTACACCTCCGCCCCTAGTTGGTCTGTCTTTGCGATAAATTTTGAATGCTGGCGGAACTAGATCATCATTGCTGACCGCACTGTGCAACCAGGTTTCTGTAATGACGGCGATGTGTGGGTCGTATGATAAAAGAACTCCTTCAAGTAGGCTAGTCTTATTTACAATACTCCGGGCATTTATGTTTAGGAGCCTAACACGCTTATCCTGGACGCGTCATGTGCATGGTTCTTGGGGGGCTTTAGAAATTAACTGGCGTTCTTGTTTCGCCTCGTCCCAGTCATACACGTCACGGTCGATGTGCAATTTGTCATGAACAAGAAATACTTTTCTGCCTTGCAAATTCTCAGTTTTAGTACTCTGCCACAGCATCTTTCGTCTTTTTAAAGTAGCCGGTGAGTAATCGTTCTGGATAGAAATATCTGACCCTTTTAGTTTGCTGCAGTTTTTAAAGAGTGATGCTTTTTCATTGAAATCCGTAAAAAAGACTATAACCGGTCGTTTTGATGCCTTCTTACCCAGCCTGTGAATGCGACCAATTGATACGCATTTCACGCCAAGTTTTCCTTCAAAGGTTTCCGTGATTACTTTGCGCTTAAGATCAGATTCGGATTCATTTATTTCTTCGGGTATGCCGTAAACGATAAGGTTACATCGCCTGCTTCTATCTTCTAAATCTGTGAGCTTACGAGCTTGATGGCCTACAGAAGATTGGAATGTACGGAGCGCATTTTCACGACTAACGATGTCAGAAAAGTTTAAAGAACAAAGAAATGTAGTAGGTGCCTTAGTAGAGGACGATAGACCGGTTAGTGCAATTGTTCCAATTGGACAAAGAGAGTGGGAGAGGGCTGAGAAGAGAGTACCAAGTAGCACATCAGCAGGCCCAGATGGTATTCCTGTTAGGTTATTAAAGATGTTGGGCCCAAAGTCTAAGGAAACGTTAAGAGAGGTGGTGAGCAAAATGTTAATGGATAGCAAAGTTCCTGATGAATGGAGACTAAGTAGAATGAGCATGATATATAAGGGAAAGGGGGACAAAGCTGACATAGGCAACTACCGTCCCATAACAGTAACATCAGTGGTCTACAGGGTGGTGATGCAGATTATAAAGGACAGACTGCAGGCATGGGTAGAGAGCAAGGGGGTGCTGGGAGAGCTGCAGAATGGCTTCCGGAAACAAAGGAGGTTAGAGGACAATCTGTTCTCATTGACACAGTGTATCGAGGTAGCAGAAAAGGAACACAGACCCCTATGGCTAGCTTTTCTAGATATCAAAGGAGCCTATGACAGTGTACTTCAAGAAGCCTTATGGAGTATTCTGGATGTGTTAGGTGTGGAAAGCGGAGTAACTAATCTTTTAAAAGATATTTATAAGGATAACCAAGTGCTAATAAAATGGGAAAAAAAGGTGTCGAAGCCTGTAGAGGTAAAGAAGGGGCTTAGACAAGGATGTCCCCTGTCACCTTTGTTGTTCATGCTGTACCTGCAAGGATTAGAGGCTAAACTAGAGGGGAGTGGACTCGGCTTCAACCTTTCTTTATTCAAGCAAGGAGAATTTATCCCACAGTCATTACCAGGACTAATGTATGCAGATGATATAGTACTGATGGCTGACAACAGGGTAGATTTGCAGGAGTTGATGGATATCTGCGGTACAGAGGGAGATAAGTTAGGTCTGCAGTTTAGCAAGGAAAAATCGGCAGTCATGATTTTTAATGATAATGAGACCGGCGAACATAGGATACAGGAGGACATGCTGGAAGTAGTGGATAAGTACAAGTATCTTGGGGTGTGGATAAATACTGGAGCTGAATACCTAACGGAGCATGAAAAATATGTGGCAGCTAAGGGAAGTAGAAACGCAGCCGTCATGAAAAACAGGGCGCTTTGGAATTACAATAGGTATGAAGTGGTGCGAGGGATTTGGAAAGGGGTGATGGTTCCTAGTCTGACTTTTGCCAACGCAGTCCTGTGTATGAGATCAGAGGTCCGAGCACGGTTGGAAATTAAACAGCGCGGGGTGGGTAGGCTTGCTTTGGGAGCTCATGGGAATACGCCAAACCAAGGTGTGCAGGGTGACCTGGGATGGTCTTCTTTTGAGAGCAGGGAAGCTGGCAGCAAGATAGCGTTTGAGCAACGATTGAGAAAAATGGGAGAAAAGCGGTGGGCTAGGAAAGTCTTCAGCTACCTCTACATGAGGAATGTTGACACAAGATGGAGAAGGCGGACAAGAAAATTGGCAAGCAAATATTTGGACAGCAGTAGGGGGACCAGCCAGGAATTATCAATTAAGAAAAAGGTTAAGGAAACAGAGAGGGGTCTGTGGAAAACAGGGATGGAGACTAAATCAGCATTAGAAATGTACCGAACGTTCAAGCAGGAAATAGCCAAAGAAAACATTTACGATAATTCTAGGGGCAGCCCATTGTTGTTCGAGGCTAGGACAGGAGTATTGCGGACTAAGACGTACCGAGTCAAGTACCAAGAGATAGACACGCTGTGCAGGGTGTGTGGGGAGGATGAGGAAACGCCTGAACACTTAATAATTTCCTGTAAAGGGCTCCGCCCTATAGTTCAAGGCAATGGGCCAGATTTAGCCAAAGCATTGGGGTTTAAGGATAATGAAGGGAAAATAGACTTTAAAAGGGTAGAAATAACCAAACGAAGGTTAGCTGATTGGTGGCTGAAAGGAAGGCAAGAATAGGTCCACACTATATATTACTATTGACGGCTAGGCGGCCTGTGGCGCCGCCGCCCGATTCAAAGGGTTCAGCCTTATCCATCCATCGTTCTGTTCTTTCTGTTCTTTCTGTTCTTCTGTTCTTTCACGGTGAGGCAGGGACCACGTGCGGACCACGTGCAGACTTCTGGGGACTCCGAGGGAATTTGCCAGCGACGTCGTCCGAAGCTAAGTGCGCTTTTATATTTATTGTTTAGCTTTGAAAGCGTATTCTCCTGCATGCGTTAAAGCACTAATTTCAATCATAGGACCAGGGAAAGCGGAGGTAACCGATTTTCCCTAGGTAGGTGGGCGGGCTGCCTATGGGTCGTAAAGTTAAGGAAGACATGGGGGGCGAGGAGCTGGTGCAATGTGACGAGTGCAGGCGCTGGTGCTACATGGACGAAACTGGTTTTGAAAGCTTAGATGACGCGGGGGAGACTAGTTTCTCGTGCAAGTTGTGCGTTAGGTTTAAGGAGACCATTCTGAGGCTGGAGGGTGAATGGGCCGTAAAGATTCAGGAGCTCGGGAGGGACCTGAAGGTTGAGAGTGAGAAAAGGATGGCGCTGGAGGCACAGGCAGTAGAGCTGGTTAGGATGGAAGGGGCAAAGACCGACCAGCTAGAGGAGATAGGGTCTCAGCTCAGGGAAGAACAACAAAAGCGAGCCGAGCTGGAAGGTCAGGTGAAGGCGCTTATGGCGCGGACAGCGAAAGACCCCGGGTCGGAGCAAAGTCAGGGGGTGGATGAGACCAGTGTTAAGACCCCTCATGATGACGGAGATGGAAAGGAGGCGGGCAGAGAAGATCACCCGGTGGCGGCGGAGTCGCAAGAGGCGGCTACACGATGCTACAGCGAAGTAGCAAAACAGTTGGCGGGAGGGCTAGCGACAAGCCCGGAATCGCGCGAGAAAGGTGAAACGCCGCTACGACAGGAGAACCAACGAGAGCGAACCGGGCGGCAGTTAGCGCAAGCTGGAGATGAAAGGCTGGATCGTAGGAGAGTTCTGGTGGTGGGGGACTCAAATGTAGCAAGGTTTGAGGAAGCTGTCCTAGCAACAGTGAAGGGTGACAGGCGTTTGAAGGTGGAGGCCCAATCGGGGAAAGGTATGGTTGAAGCGATGACCAAAGCCCAGGAGGTGGTAGGGAACAACAGGGATGTAGAAACCCTGGTCATCATCCATGCTGGACTCAATGATGTCTTGAAGGGGACGAGCCGGAATCTCGGGAGGCAGTTAGAGGTAGGTATAAATAACATAAAGGAGGCCTCTGAGAAAGTACACGTGACTGTATGCACAATCCCGGAAGTAGAAGGGCAGTCCAGCAGAACAGAGGGGAGAGTAGTCGAAGCCAACCGGGTCATTAGGAGCCTAAGCCGACGACTTGGGTACACCACAATGGAGGTTAACAGGGATGTGTACGCGGCCGGCCTCCACCCGTTTGCACGAGAAGGCATCCACTACAGCCGGGCCACCAGTAGGAGGGTAGGAGGCAGGATAGGCCGCCAGGCAACAGCTTTTTTAGGAGGGCCCAGGGCCCTGAAGCCACCAGTTTAAACAAAGGCGACCAAGAGGACGAACATAGACTAGGGAAACATAGAAGCCATAGGAGAAGCAACAGGCATAAGCGCAAGAGCCAAATTAATTCAGACATAGGGTATATTAACATGCAAGGAGGCAGGAATAGGCTAAAATGGGAGGAAATAGAAGAGCAGCTTAGGCAGGAGAAGTTAATGGTTTATGGATTTGTGGAGACGCATCTTCGGGACATGGAGCAATCACCCTGTAACCCTGATTATGCATGGGAATACTGCAACAGAACAGAGGGCAGCAGAAAGGGAGGGGGAATTGGGGCATTCATCCATAAAAGTACAAATTGGCAAAGAGTCAAACAGGAATGTAAGGAACATTTATGGCTAAAAGGAAAAGTGGCAGGGGAGCAAACACTCCTTGGCTTTGTATACCTGTGGACAGGAGCAACTGCCAAAGAGGAAAACAAAAAAATGGTAGAATGTATAGCAGGTGACATTAATGAGCTAGGAAAAGGATGCGAAATAATTATAGTAGGGGACATGAATGCTCATATAGAAGATATAGATGGATACACAGACTCGACAGGTACCATGCTGCTGGATATGTGTGAAAGACACGACTTAGTTGTCTGTAACAGTACTGAGAAGTGTGACGGGGTCATAACGTGGGAGGTAGGGAGTCGGCATTCGACAATAGATTATGCGATAATGTCACACAGGATGTACGATAGGCTAAGGGTCATGAACATAGATGAACATGGTGCCAGGAGTCTAGGCAGTGATCATAAACGTATCAAGATGAGTTTTGGAATAAAAACTAATTCAGGAATGAAACATGATGACCAGCCAGATGGGATCTTTTACTCGGAGCAGCAAATAGAAACAGCAAGCACCCAAATTGAAGCAGTAATCTCTAAGGATAAGAAAGCAGAGTGGACATACACAAAGTTAATGGGACTGTTTGGGCTAGAGTTGGCTAAGGTGCGAGTCAGGAAAAAAAGGACAAGACGAAAACCAAAGAGCTGGTGGGATGGGGAGGTGAAGAAGGCCATAGATAAACGCCAGGAAGCCTCCAGGGAACACAGATATTCTAAGCATAGGGGAGACCCAGAAGCAGACGTTGAGAGAAAATGGAATAAATACATAAAATGTAGAAGGGAGGCATCCTACTTAATCAATGAGAAAATTAGAAGATAAGGTTCCCAGTGGCTGTCAGAAGTAAACAAAAGGGATAAAAATGCAGCTAAGAAATTCTGGCAACACTTGAATTCCCTGAATAATAAGACTAGCCTAGAGCAGAGGTCTATTGTTACAGATCAAGGTATTCGGCTAGAAGGGGAAAAGGCAATAGAGCATATACGACTAACGATGTCAGAAAAGTTTAAAGAACAAAGAAATGTAGTAGGTGCCTTAGTAGAGGACGATAGACCGGTTAGTGCAATTGTTCCAATTGGACAAAGAGAGTGGGAAAGGGCTGAGAAGAGAGTACCAAGTAGCACATCAGCAGGCCCAGATGGTATTCCTGTTAGGTTATTAAAGATGTTGGGCCCAAAGTCTAAGGAAACGTTAAGAGAGGTGGTGAGCAAAATGTTAATGGATGGCAAAGTTCCTGATGAATGGAGACTAAGTAGAATGAGCATGATATATAAGGGAAAGGGGGACAAAGCTGACGTAGGCAACTACCGTCCCATAACAGTAACATCAGTGGTCTACAGGGTGGTGATGCAGATTATAAAGGACAGACTGCAGGCATGGGTAGAGAGCAAGGGGGTGCTGGGAGAGCTGCAGAATGGCTTCCGGAAACAAAGGAGGTTAGAGGACAATCTGTTCTCATTGACACAGTGTATCGAGGTAGCAGAAAAGGAACACAGACCCCTATGGCTAGCTTTTCTAGATATCAAAGGAGCCTATGACAGTGTACTTCAAGAAGCCTTATGGAGTATTCTGGATGTGTTAGGTGTGGAAAGCGGAGTAACTAATCTTTTAAAAGATATTTATAAGGATAACCAAGTGCTAATAAAATGGGAAAAAAAGGTGTCGAAGCCTGTAGAGGTAAAGAAGGGGCTTAGACAAGGATGTCCCCTGTCACCTCTGTTGTTCATGCTGTACCTGCAAGGATTAGAGGCTAAACTAGAGGGGAGTGGACTCGGCTTCAACCTTTCTTTATTCAAGCAAGGAGAATTTATCCCACAGTCATTACCAGGACTAATGTATGCAGATGATATAGTACTGATGGCTGACAACAGGGTAGATTTGCAGGAGTTGATGGATATCTGCGGTACAGAGGGAGATAAGTTAGGTCTGCAGTTTAGCAAGGAAAAATCGGCAGTCATGATTTTTAATGATAATGAGACCGGCGAACACAGGATACAGGAGGACATGCTGGAAGTAGTGGATAAGTACAAGTATCTTGGGGTGTGGATAAATACTGGAGCTGAATACCTAACGGAGCATGAAAAATATGTGGCAGCTAAGGGAAGTAGAAACGCAGCCGTCATGAAAAACAGGGCGCTTTGGAATTACAATAGGTATGAGGTGGTGCGAGGGATTTGGAAAGGGGTGATGGTTCCTAGTCTGACTTTTGCCAACGCAGTCCTGTGTATGAGATCAGAGGTCCGAGCACGGTTGGAAATTAAACAGCGCGGGGTGGGTAGGCTTGGTTTGGGAGCTCATGGGAATACGCCAAACCAAGGTGTGCAGGGTGACCTGGGATGGTCTTCTTTTGAGAGCAGGGAAGCTGGCAGCAAGATAGCGTTTGAGCAACGATTGAGAAAAATGGGAGAAAAGCGGTGGGCTAGGAAAGTCTTCAGCTACCTCTACATGAGGAATGTTGACACAAGATGGAGAAGGCGGACAAGAAAATTGGCAAGCAAATATTTGGACAGCAGTAGGGGGACCAGCCAGGAATTATCAATTAAGAAAAAGGTTAAGGAAACAGAGAGGGGTCTGTGGAAAACATGGATGGAGACTAAACCAGCATTAGAAATGTACCGAACGTTCAAGCAGGAAATAGCGAAAGAAAACATTTACGATAATTCTAGGGGCAGCCCATTGTTGTTCGAGGCTAGGACAGGAGTATTGCGGACTAAGACGTACCGAGTCAAGTACCAAGAGATAGACACGCTGTGCAGGGTGTGTGGGGAGGATGAGGAAACGCCTGAACACTTAATAATTTCCTGTAAAGGGCTCCGCCCTATAGTTCAAGGCAATGGGCCAGATTTAGCCAAAGCATTGGGGTTTAAGGATAATGAAGGGAAAATAGACTTTAAAAGGGTAGAAATAACCAAACGAAGGTTAGCTGATTGGTGGCTGAAAGGAAGGCAAGAATAGGTCCACACTATATATTACTATTCACGGCTAGGCGGCCTGTGGCGCCGCCGCCCGATTCAAAGGGTTCAGCCTTATCCATCCATCCATCGTCAGCGCCCTCCATGGAGACCCCGTTATAACCCCGTCAAAATCTACGCGCAGCCCGGCCGCGTCGTCTGCTAGCCGCCGCATAGAAAAGCATGTTGTCGTCTGCTCCGCGCTGCTTTCTAGCACGTGTTTGCGCGCGTGCGCTCGGTTGTTTCTCTCCTCCTCCGACCGCATTGTGGCCACTGTCGCGCTCTAACAATGAGGGGGGAAGAAGAAAGAAAGAAAAGAACTAGAATGAAAAAAAAATGACGGCGCACTTTTTTCGCGAAGCTTGTGTGGAAACGGTAACGGGATGGTTGTGGGCCCTTTTTTTTTTGGGGGGGGGGGGGGGGATATCTCGTACCGTTCGTGTGTCGTCTCTAACTGGCGGTGCCGAAGCAGCCATCGTGGAACCGAGTCGGCCTCAAGAAACAGATATTCGTCATTAACGCGATCACTTTACGTCAATCATCCTATCCTCATACGCGATCCTGCTTCGGGAGCTCAAAACTGCGCGTTCGCTATAGGAGATAACTGAACTAGGAATTGCGCAGCGTAACAGTGGAATTAAGAAGACAAAGGTTTCCGTGGAGAGATGTCCCCGTGTGCATGGAAAGTCGTCAGACATTTCCTCGCTGTTCGTCTCGAGGAGAGGAAACTGCCGCAGAAATGGCATGCCTCGGCTTCTGGGGAATGACCCAAGTCGTTAGGAACACCTCATCGTTAAAGGTAGATAGGTCATTGATTTCGAACGGCAGCGCCGCAGCAGCGAACTTCCCCTGGCCGGTGTCGGCAGGAACCAAAGGGTAAGGCGGCATGCTTTGTGCCTTTGTAGGGAACGCATCCTAAACGCGCCGAAAACAGGCCCCACGGCGCCGGCTGCACTGCCTACAACGTTTGTCCCCACAGAGCTGAATAGGCCCCTTTCAAGTGACCAGTCACAAAGGGAAAGGAAGGAGCACTCGTCGCTGTGTACAAGCCTATCGGTTATTCTCAACCAGAAGGCTGGACCCTTCATTCTGTGAACATGGATAGAGGCATCAAGAGGTGCCGCCTCAAGTCCTTCAAAATACCTGTCGTTTGCCTCCCGCCTTCAAGTAGCGATTTCGTGTTCATTTTTTTTTTATGTCTGAGCCTGCCAACAAGCGCTCTTTGAAAACAATGTCCGGCGATCAATTAATCATAATTTCTCACTTTCGAAAGCACTGATAAAAAGCTGCCTCCAGCCAGCCTCTATGTCAGCCGGGGCACAGAAAAAATCAAAATTAAGAAATCCCACTGGCAAAGAGCGCCGGCTTTGCGCGCGAAGACGCGCCACCACCCCCCTCGTCCTCACTCTCCTTCTCCCGCTCCGCGTGCACGCGCGGCTGAACGTAGCACGCGCTCCCGAGCGAGCAGGCTGCGCAGACTCCGTAGACAGCCGCGCGCAGCGCGGGCGCGAATGCGCGTAGGTTTTGTAGTTCCTCTCCTCTCCGCTGGAAACCGAGCGCTGGCGTCGCGGTGCCGACGGCGGATGTTCGATTTTTTCTTTTTTTTTTGAACACGAGGAGCGTCCATGCCACGAGCTGCTGCTGCATGAGGTCCTGGAAGCACGTGGGGAGAGACAAGCGACACAGCACTTATAAATAAGCAAAATGCGAGACAATTGTGCGCAATTTATACTTACCTTGACGGTGCTTGCGATCTCCCGCAGGTCGTCGCCATTATCAACGTCATTCCGCCCAACGTACAGCACGGATCGGCGTGCTGAAAGCGCATTGACGTAAACGCGCAGGCCCGCCATCGTCGAGCACCTCGGTGACCGAACGCGCCGGTGCCATGCTGCAGCGAGATCCACGAACCGAATGCCGGAATCGCGCGCGTTGCCAGAGCGGGGGGCACCTAGCGATTCCCTAGAGAGTCTAGGGACGAAAAAAAACAAGCAAACCCAGTTTTTGACTACGTCACGTCCGGTTAAGCATCGAGCCCGACGCAAAAAACGTCACGCCAAGCCGCGGCGTGTCCACCAATCAGCGTTTCCAGCCGAGCTACCCCTAAACGCTTCTGTCGCGGCAGGAAAGACCGTTGTTTAGTACTTGTTCCAGCACACTAGCGGTATAGTGAACTAGCGGTGCCCCGATGGTAGTGCCATCTATCGTTCTGCCGTGAAAGCTTCTAACGATGGTTTTTAACAGCGCCGCTTGGCGGCGCGCAGTTCGAATTATGGGTGGCGGCGCCAATTTTTGAGTGAATTAACGAGCTGTTACGCGCATAGACTTCTATGCACTGCGGACCGGACCACGATGACTATTTCGAATTATCCAAAATTTCGAATTAACGAGTTGTGAATTAACGAGCTTTCACTGTACTTAGAAACCTGGACGACCAATCAATCTCCCAGCTGACGTCGTTCTCAACAAAGCCTGGACGACGGGAGCCCTCCCTCAGGAGTGGAAGCACGCCGAAATTACGCTCATTCCCAAACCTGGCAAACAACTCTCACTCGCAACTCTTCGGCCAATCTCGCTCACCTCGTGTATCGGAAAACTATTCGAACACATCGTATTATCCCGGCTCCACCCCCACCTCGAAGAACGAAGATTCTTCCCGGACACGCTGTTTGGTTTCCGACCAAATTTATCCACACAGGATCTCATGCTGCAACTGAAGGAGGAAGTAATGGACCATCCTAGCAAGCTGCAAACGAGGGCGATACTTGCGCTCGACTTAAAAGGCGCTTTTGATAATGTCGCACATGACCTCATCCTTGACAACCTGGCATCGTCCCACTGTGGGAATAGGATGTACAACTACATCAGAGCATTTCTGACGGACCGCACGGCCACCATAGGACTATGCGAACTACGCTCCGACAATATCGCTCTTACAGGCCGAGGGACGCCACAGGGCTCGGTCCTCTCTCCGACTCTGCCACCTCTGCTAGACAACATCTCCCGGGTTCGTCATGCTCTCTACGCGGATGACGTCACAATCTGGGTCACGGGGGGCTCTGACGGCGATGTGCAAGACGCGCTTCAGGAAGCCATCGACGTGGTCCAGACGTACGCCGCCGCTGGCGGGCTAACCTGCGCAGCGGAGAAGTCCGAACTCTTAGTTATAAGCAAGAACAGCCATGGAAGGAGAAAACAGCCTCCAGAGATCGACCTTTTCCTTAAAGGTGCGCCAATACCACAAGTGGAGAGGCTTCGGGTGCTGGGGCTACACCTCCAATCTAATGGTAGAGCCACACACACAGTACATCTTCTCCGCAAACAAATGTCTCAAATCACCCACATGATACGACGGGTCTCCAACCGACGAATCGGTCTTAAGGAGAGGGAAACGCTTCGCATAGTTCAGGCGCTCATCATCAGTCGCCTCACGTACCACCTCCTGTACCATCACCTCAATCGGGCCGAACTAGAAAAAACTTAACGCGGCACTCCGGTCGGCGGTAAAGATGGCACTGGGTGTCCCTCCCCACGCGGCCACTCAACGCCTTCTTCACTTGGGCATCCACAATACGGTGGAAGAATTAATTGAAGCACAGCGGGTAGGACAAGTAACTAGTCTACGAAGCACACGCACCGGACGTGCCCTACTCGCGAGACTCGGATGGATTGATGGATGGAATATAGGAGCTTCCCCTTTGAAACGGGGTGGTAGCAGTAGCAATCATGCTCATTTTTTTCCCTATATCTTAATTATTGATTTAGAATGGTTAACTACCCTACTGAAAAAACTGTAAGGGGCAATAACCTCACATTTTCTCACACGATCTCACTCAATTCACATAAGAAATCACGTACAAGTCGCATATAATTGCATAAGTTCTCATAGTTTCTTGTATATTATCATAAATTATGTACGATATTTTATGATAATGATGTGCACCGTATGAGACTCTATTCGTATAAATGAGATTTTATGAGGTTATTGCCCCGTAGAACTTTTGGTTTTTCAGTAGGGTAAACCACCATTCTATTTATTAAATTTTGTTCCTACATTACTAACATTATGTCACTTCTCTGCTTTTAAGCCACCAATCTTCCAGTCGTTTTTTGCTAGTTTCCACCGCCGGTTTATTCACCCGGCCACTGTTATCTTTAAAGCCCAGAGCTTCAGGAACAGTGATTGCACCTGCACCAACTTCCGGATGGATACCATTGCATTCGAGTATAATATGGTCAATTGTTTCACTGGAGTTTCCACATACAGCACATGCGTCATCTCCATTGTTAAATTTCTTTTTGTAGCTGCGTGTTCTAAGGCTCCCTGATCTAGCTTCAAAAAGTAGGGCACTGCCTCTTGAGTTATCAAAGAAATCTTCCTTCCTTTTTTCCTTCCACTTTTATACCTTCCACTTTCGGTATAATTCCACACTCTGTTTCTTTTCCATCGAATTTATCCAATTTTTACCTTCTGTGTTTTTCACCTGTTGCTTAATGCTCTTTATTTCTCCGTCCTTGTTACTAGCATACTTACTAGTTAGTTTCCTAGTTCTTTTCCTCCATTGTGAGTCAACGCTTTTTAGGTACAGGTATTTAAATACTTTAGCTGCCCATCTGTTACTGTCCAATTTCCTCAGGCGTTCCTCATATAATATTTTACTTTGAGCTTCCCGTACTTCGAAAGATGCCCAGCCCATATTTCCCTGTACCGCCTCATTTGTAGTTTTGCCGTGGGCGCCTAGTGCTAATCGTCCAACGGATCTCTGATTTGTTTCTAATGTCGACTGTACCTCTGATTTTAGGCACAAAACCGCATTTCCGAAAGTAAGTCCGGGAACCATAATTCCTTTCCAAATATCCCTCAAAACCTCATACCTACTGTATCCCCACAATGCCTTATGCTTCATTATCCCGGCATTCCTTCGCCCTTTGGCCTTAATTGATTGCTCATGCTTTCCATTGTATGCCAATCCTTCGTTTACCCATACCCCCAGACTCGGCTATCCAGCACCCAGCGCCCCCTTACCACCAGATCCGGAGCCCATGGACCCCTTAATGAGAGCAAAGATCCAGGTGGCCCCAATCCCGAAAAACATGCATCGAGACCTTAACGCGGGCCGACGGCAGGCCCGAGTACAGGCACTTCAACGTACAGCCGTCCTGATTTTTAACAATATAGCGCGAGCGTCGACCGAACTGCTGCTTAGCGCCTTATAACGGCGATAAGCGTGCAACACGGCGAGAGTTCGCGCACGCGCACGAAGAGAGAGCGTCTTCTGCTACGCTGTTCGCATCACAAAAACACATGCCCTGCCCCAATATCTGTTTGCGACGTTCCACATTCTTGCGCATGCACGAACTTTCGCCGTGTTGCACGCTTATCGCCGTTATAAGGCGCTGACCAGCAGTTTGGTCGATGCTCGCGCTATATTGTTAAAAATCAGGGCGGCTGTACATTAAGAAATAATGAATTCGTATTATACACCGACGCAACAAGCTACCCCGGCAAACCTGCCGCGAGCCTGGCCGTCACGAACGATGACGGTCAGGTACAAGTAACAGGCTCCATCCTCACGACCTCGATCAGAACAGCGGAAGAGACAGCCATAGCCCTCGCCATCCGATACATCTCATCCAACCCCCTGAACAAACACTTGAAAACCTGCATTATTGTCACAGACTCACAGGCAGCATGCCGAGCCTTCTCAAACGGTATGCTGTCTCCCAAAACCCACCAAATCCTTCGTCAGTGCAAAGAAAAGACGCAAACGCCGCTTAGTCGAATACTTTGGGCACCAAGTCACGCATTTCTTTCTGGAAACGAGCGCGCTAACGCGCTCGCTTGCGAACTAACTTGCCGGGCACCAGGAGGGAAGACTGAAGACGGCCGATTACCAGCTAATACGGAAACCGGAGAGGAAGATGCTCCGAGGCCATCATCAAGCTCTCAGCTATCAACCACCACAGAACCACTCACCTACACACTTACCCTCGAATATTACAGACAACGAAGAACACTCCCCGCACCGCACAAATCTCTCTACAGAGCAGATGCCACTGCTTGGCGACAACTTCAAACGCACACATTCCCGAACCTCTACCACAAACACCTTTTCTTCCCCTCGCGGTACCCTTCAATCTGCCAATCATGCGCCATAACCAAACCAACACTATACCACTCCATATGGGCGTGTCCAAAGCCGCAAGGCTTCCCGCCTATTCCCCACCCCACCGTCTCCTCTTGGGAAGCTGCTCTGTCTAGCTCACACCTGGAAGATCAGCAACGGCTGATCGAGCGGGCGCGCGGGATAGCAGCAGCTGCCGGCATCCTGGACTGAGGAGGCCGCCTGAAGTGGACACGACCACCTAATCACCAGTGCCTAGTTATTGGGTTTAAATAAATGTTTTTTCCTCCTCCTCCTCCCTTAGACGGCACCTCCGGCCTGACCCGATTGGGATAAATCAGCAGTCTTTTTCTATCCTCCCCTCCATTTTTCGCTTTCCTGTCTTCTTTCTTACAATTTTCCAGTCTTCTACTATCTTCTTCGTTGCTTGTCACACATTGTATATCAATAATGCAGCTGCAATAGACTCCCACTGGCGCTCTGACCACCTAACATGTTCCCAGACATTCGATTACTCTTTCGGGCTCACACATATACGTGTGAGCTTCACGCTCAAGTCTTTAATGACAAGAACCTAGCTCAAATCACTGCGATGGCACTTCTACGAAGTGACCTACCTGAGGTGGATGTGCGGGTCGACCACCTCCGGAGAAAGCCCCAAGAGCTGACAGCTGGCTATATCTAGGTAACCCCATAAACCCGGATATATCGAACGCGAAGGGGATCGCGAAATAGTTCGATAGATTGATAATTCGATATACAGAAATCGGCTTGAGGCGCCGCCTGCGATCGTGAAAAATGATACTGTATTTGCCGTGTAATCAACCCACTCGCATAATGAACCCAGCCCCCACTTTTGTCCCCGAGAAAAAAAAAGCGTTGGTGCCGCGTCCCTCCAATTCGACTGTCGCATCTATAGCTCATTTATTGGCAACGCGTCAAGATGTTATGCAGCGATAACGTCACGGCGTGTTTATCTTTTGAGTATACTTTTGATGGATCCTGCGGTGGAGGAAGCGAACTTGGCAGAGTGCCCATGATGGTTTATTTGCATAAGCCTGGTTCGATTTATCACGCCGCGCTTGGAGCGGGTGTAGTCCACTGCCACAAAATCATCGGAGCTGCAAATGCCATTTGAAGCGAACAATGCTAAAAGTCAGTGTCATGATCGTAGCTGACCGCGTGGTTTCGTTGATTTATAGATATAAGAATGGACGACTCTCGCAAGAAAAAAAAGAAAAAAAACCCTTACCGTTTCTTAACGTCTGCAGCCGCCATAGCTTACGCAACGCCGCACGTTCAGCACAAATAAGAATAACTCTTGCAAAAGAAAAAAAAGTTGCTGCTTCTTAACATCTGCAGCCACCATATAATAATAATATAATAACTATTTGAAATACGCGTACATGATGCCGGAGACCTGCAGAAAAAGCTGTCATTATGGCAGCTTGACAAGGCCACAGGCCCCCACACTGGCAACATCGCGCAGTCATCAGAAAAATGTATAACTAAACACAGAAATTTTTTTATATTGTTTGCTGAGGCGATAACCATATGTCTTTGTAACAGCTAATACATTATATGCTGCAAACAAGGGTCCAGAGGGATAGCACTTAGAAACGTTTACAACAGCGCGTAGAAACCTTTTCTGCAGAACATGAATTTTATTGCTTTGTATTGTAGAGGCCCCAACTAAATAGCAGAAATTAAGTCGAACAAAATAAGCCATTATCATCATTACATTGCGGGGCAGTATACCCTTGTTTTGGTATATCAGCCCAACTACTTGCGAGAGCCTTTTTGTTAAATAATTTGTGTTAGTCCCAAGACACGGTCTCATGAAAGACAACATCTGATGTTTTAATACAAGGTACTATTTAAACGTGTTAATTTTAGTAAGACGCTTTCATTTATCACTATGCTTCTTTGTCTGGCATGAAATAAAACTGCCTTTGGTTTTTGTACACTTATTTTTAAAATGTTTTTTTCTGTCCATTTTTCTAGTTAGCAAGAATTTCATTAGCATGGCGAATTACTTGATCGGTTTCTTGTATCATCTGCGTAAATGACAAATTTCACTGCTGGACAATATTGTCACGACTCAAACCCCAGGGAGCCGTAAAGGTACACCTAGGTGAGAACCCCGGCTTCCAATAGCAGAGTCCAGCCCCAGCGCGCCTCTCGAGCCAGCAACTGTAGAATAAGTCAAGATCTCACTTGCAGGAAGCATCAAGGTTACGAAACGCGACGTTGACACAGCGCTCAGTCACGTGAAAAGTACAATTTTAAGCGCACCACGTGCACAATTTCAAGCCGCAACTTGATTAAAGATAAAGCGCACAGGAAACACACACAAGAGAAGCAGGCGCAGAACACGCGTTAACTTTCATCTGATTTATTTCAGCAACAGCAGCAAATGTATGCTGAAAAAGAGGCCTGCGCAGTACATACCAATAGCATAAAGACAGAATTCAAAACAAGGATCAAGAAAAGTGATCGCTTCCTTCCAGAGCCGCACCGACGTATCGCTAAAACACCTATCTCCCGTTTTCCCGATATGACATGCCTCCAAAAGTTCACGCGCTCTCTTATCCCGGCCTCAGCCCAGAATCTTAATGTCACCCAGTCGCGGCTAGCCAAATTTGTCCCTCCACCCTTAAAGCTCGCAAATGATCCCCTGCCCGATCATTAATACAGCGCCCGGTCTGGCCTATGTAGGCCTTCCCACAGGTCAACGGGATCTCATATATGACCCCCATGTAGCATTCGACATACCGCTTAGCATGTTTCTTCGTACAAACGCTCGGTTTTCCAACACTCGAAATGCGTGAGCACTGCTCCGCCATCTTCTTCGGAGCGGAGAGCACCACCGGCACGCCATGTCTGTTCGCCACTTTCTTCACGTGGTGGGCAACCTTATGCATGTACGGTACCACAACAGGTTTAGCCGTATTTCTCTCCAGAGCAATCTTCTTCCCATACATGGCTCGCTTAGTTTTCCGAAGCAGAGCTTCCGTCACTGACATAATGACCGCGCAGGGGTAACCAGCAGACAGCAACCGGTGTATTTGCCTATTAAAATTAGACTACACAGCATGCGGGCAGGACTTGGTGAGAGCAGGCCCCAAGCATTGGCTAGCGATGGCTCTCTTAACAGTTTTAGAATGCGCTGATAAGTAGGGCAAAAGTCTCTTCTGTGCCCGCGGAGTGTACAACCAACAAACATGACCATTCCCTAAAGCAATGGTAATATCTAAAAACTGCAATGAGCCCAGCGAAGGATGTTTTGAGTGAACACTAGACCTCGCCCATTCTGCCGAAAGTTGTCCAAAATACCACCCACCGCGTCAGTGTATGTCGAGTTTGGTAGTTTGTTAAGAATAATCAGAAAATCATCCACGTACCGAAACACCTTTAGCACACCTTTCCCATTAAAAATCTGCGCAAGGGCGCGGTCAATAAAAGCTAAAAACACATTACAAAGAACCGGAGCAACACACGAACCAATGCATATCCCTTGTTTCTGGCGATAAAATCTGTTCTCAAAAAAGATAAACGTAACACCAAGATAAAACTCAAGCACACGTATAAAATTATCCACTGTTAGACCACTAGAGTTCTGAAATTCTACAACCCCACTTTATTCAATAGTATCTCTCACAGCAACAAACAGAGCGTCATGAGGCACTGAATAAAATAAATCTTCCACGTCTACATAAAATACATAGCCAATCAACGCATTACCCTCGAGAAAGCTCACCACCTCATTCGAATGCCTCGTTATAAAGGGGTCTTGAATCTGCAGAGAATTTAAATGCTTCTGAAGGTACTTGCTAAGTACATGCTGCCAAATACCATTTTCACTAACAACTGACCTAAAAGGCACATTCAGTTTATGTGTCTTAGCCGTAAAAAACACTGAAAGGTCATTGCACCTAGTACTAACAATAGCATTTGCTAACATGTCGAGACCCAAGTCTTTGCGCAAGGCAACCGCTTTGCACTTCACTCTAGTGGCGCTGGCCTTCCTTGAAATTCTTGGCGATCGCATCTTGCGCTCTCCTGTGGTATTCCTCTTCAGTCAACACCACGAAGCTTCCTTTGTCCGACTGAAGCAGTCGTAACTTATTGTGCTGGAAGAAGGACACAACCTTCCCCCACCCATCCTTGGATCGACCCGTGGTCGTCCCGGCGGTTTTCAGCGGCGCGTCCACACCATCAAGTAGGCATCTTTCTTGGTTTTCTCCTGAAGCCATCGTGGCTATTTGCCGATTTACCCGTTTACCTGTGGGGAGGCCTACATAGGCCAGACCATACTACCGCCAAACTTTCATTGTCAGTGGTGGTATAGTTGGACTCAGCACGGGAGAATGCATGGCTGGCGTAGGCAATTACTTCGTCGACCCCGTCTTGGTGCTTAACAAGAACAGCACCAAGGCCGACATTGTTTTCATTTGTGTGTCCGTGTCGGCCTCGTCGTCGAAATGTGCCAGGATCGGGGGTGACTGGAGCTGGCATCATAACTCGTCGAAAGCCATTTGCTGCTCAGCGCCCCAGGAGGAGTGTCAGAGGGCTGGCCATCTGTGCAAAGTTTTTAACGAAGCGGCGATAATAGGAGCACAGCCCCCAAAACCGTCGGACTGGTTTTTGTGGATGGGGACGGGAAAGGCAGCAATGGCAGCAAATTTCTTAGGGTCAGCTCGAATGCCGTCAGCACTCACGATGTGTCCAAGAAACTTCAATTCGGTGAACTCGAAGTGGCACTTTTTAGGCTTGAGAGAAAGGCTGGCAGACCGAACAGCTTCGAGAACAGTTCTCAGGCGGCGTAGGTGTTCCGTGAATGTTGGCGAAAAGCTTATCACGTCGTCGGGATAAACAAGGCGTGTCTGCCACTTCAGACCTGTGAGCAGTGTTGATCATCCGCTGGAAGGTGGCAGGAGGGCAGCAGAGCTCGAATGGGAGGACGCGGAATTCATAGAGCCCATCTGGCGTCACGAAGGCAGTTTTCTCCATGGTCCCTCTCATCAACTTCGATTTGCCAATAACCACTCCTGAGGTCAATCGTGGAGAAGTACTTAGCTCGGCGAAGTCGGTCGAGAGAGTCGTCGATCCGTAGCAGCGGATAGACATCCTTCTTTGTCATACCGTTAAGCTTCCGGTAGTCAGCGCAGAAACGCAGAGTTCAGTCTTTCTGACGAGGATGACAGCTATGAGATGACCATGGGCTGCTTGAAGGCTGAATGACGCCATCGGCAAGCATCTCCTTTACTTGCTGTTGGATAGCATCTCTCTCACCCGAGGAGACACACGATAGGGCTGCTGATGGTTGGGCGAGTGCATTTATGCGTGATAATCCGTTGTTTAATGATCCGGACGTTTGCTGCACTTTAGACGATGCGAAGCACGCATGAAACTTCAGCAATAGATCCTGCAGTTGCCTCTTTTCAGCAGAGGAAAGGCTAGAATTGATGTCGACAACGTGTACGGCATCCAGTTCGGAGCTAGGCGTAGCTTCCTCGGAAGCAAAACATTCTGCAACTTCCTGGAGATGGTCGACGTAAGCAATGATAGTGCCATGGAACAGATTTCTATGTTCATTGGAGAAATTGGTGACAATCACCTCCGTCTCACCGCCACGAAGGAAACAAAAACCTCTTTTCGCAGAAACCCCAATGCAAGTGAGAGGGAGACATTGGGCTCAATAACTCGAAGGCCATGATGTGGCTTGTCGCAGGTAACTCTGAAGAGGATGTTGTGGCTGTAGGAAGAAGGAAAAGAAAATGCACGGGCCTGCTACTGCCTCTGTAGCTGAGCCACCTCCGCTGCCTAGTGCGGACAGAAGAGAGAAAGTAGAGAAGAAAGAGAAAGAAGGAGAGAAAGACACGCGCCGGAAACAGCTGTCGTCCACCACCGAAGCGGTGGCGGGTGCAATGACGGCTTACAACTGATAAAAATTTGGTGGCAGGATAGCCCCCGCCATAAGCAGCGTTGACATACCAGTCCCGTAGGGCCAGGAACGGCCACCCTTCGGCTGACTCTGGAGAGGATGCTGGTGCATGGTGGTACTGTGAGGTTATCATCGGCGACCCGCAGCGCGGAGCGGAACCCATCACGAAACACATAACGTCTAATAAACTTCTACAGGCTACAAACATCTTGCTCTAGAACAAAACGTCTCACAGACGTCAATGAAAAGAAGTTTTCTGAAAAACTTCTTTACCACGTCTATACTAAGACGCCTTCTCAAAGGAAAGAAGTTTCCTGAAAAACTTCTTTACCACGTCTATACTAAGCCCTTCTCAAAGACGTCTCAGATATGTTTCTTTGGAGACGTCAATTAGATATTTTCCAAAGACCTCTCAGCGATGTTTATTCAGAAACGTTTCACAAATACTATTGCAGAAAGGGTTTACTCACTTCTAAAAGTCCACAAAAAATACTCCATGTGACTCGCTCTAAAGTTACAGAGCATGACGTCAAAATGACGCCGTGACGTCTCGGCGAGACGTCATCGCGTGACGAAAATCGGAATCAACTAATGATCGCCAGGGTGCCGCCCCGGGCCGCTTATTTTCACGGCAACAGGTTTATTCGCACGTCAAGGAACCGTTTGCTAACATTTTTATAGATATAGCGTGTGAATAAATTAACTAAAGCTTTATGTTTTCATGAAGCCACATTTAAAGTTTAATGTCATAAAAAAAAATCAAGAAGCAGCTACAGTTTTGCAATTAAACGCTCTCGTGGGTAGCTTCTTTTGCCGCGAGGGCGCGCTGGCAGAGGGAAACAAACCGTAAAAATGGCGACTTTCAATAAAACAGCTGATTCCACGGTTAGTGCCGGCCTTTGCGCATCGTCTGATGTCAAGGTACTGTGTGATGATCCTAAATGCGCGGAGACATCATATCGAAAGCAGTGTAATCGGGGCATTGTTTATTTTTCTTTAGGAAACAGAAACAAAAGCAAGATCGATCGCGGAGCACAGGCAAAATAAACTTTTATGTCCACACGAACGTCTCACACACAAATGCTTCAGTTAGAACGAGCACGAGGAAAAGCAACGCGGTTGAGCGTACACTACCAACCTCGTTCGTTTTCATTCGTTTTGCATTGTATGTAGCCTTCGCCTCTGCCTTTTGCTTTGGGCTCACTGCGGAGCCCAACCACCCTTCAGCGCCAACTTTGCAGTAATTGAGTTCAGCCATTTGACGCACGCACTTGCTCACCGTCAGTTATGAGAGGCCGACTACCTGCGGAGACGAAATCCTCCGGAGGCAAAAAAGAAAAAAAAAAGATCGGAGCACGCATGACAGCCGCACCGTCAAGAGCGGTCGCTGCGAGCTTCATCACAATTCATCGGCGCATTCGTCGCACCGCTATTCCGCTTTCGCATTTTGAAGTCGAAATAGGTGTCGGAACAACTCTCCGAACAAGTAGAACGCATTCTCACACACCGCCCTTCGTCGTTGCTCGCGCCGGCGTTGCCGCTTCAGCGCCGCAGCCACCACTCACACCGCCGTCATTTTCGCTCTAAAACGTTTTAGACCATCTTATCGCGCTCTACAAAAATAGTCTAAAACCACGGGAATAATTAGGTACGCGACGTTATGTTGTTTCGCCTCCGCGACGCAATCGCAGCATCCTGTGACGCAACTTTTCAAGATGGCGACGGCGACCAATAGGAGCGGGCGTTTTAGAGCGCTCTCAATTATACATTCTAAAACAGCGCAAAAGAACAGGGACGAGAGAACAAAACGTACAACACGAGCGCTGACTTATAACTGATTTATTGAACATAAGTGAACATAAGAAAAGAAAAACTGGGTGATAAAACCAGAAGTAGTCGACGTCAAACACGGTGTAGGGGGCCGTAAAAGCGATAAGAGCGTGGTAGGTTGATGAGGGTAAAAGACGATATAATCTAAAAAGAGATGATTGAAGTGAACAGATACATTCGAAAGATAGGAAGCAGTTAATGTGACAAGGTGTAAAGAGCCATAAAAACGATAAAAGCGAAGCATCGAAACATGATGAAATTGATAAAATATACAAAAGGAGTGGAATGCATAAAATTGACAGGTTACTGCTAAAAACTGCTTAAACTTTAACGGCGAGTTAAACGATGGCGATCAAAGTTCTGCAGATAGAAACCTTATTTCTTTGTCGGACAGAAGCACAGACGGAGCACTGACACAGGTGTATTTATTGGTTTTTATGTTAAAAGCCTCAATCACTTCCCTAGTCAGTTGATCAGTGTGATGTCCTATGACTCTGCATTGTTGAAAATCTGGTAGACATTCGCTGCAGTTTTTGATATGGTCTGCGATATGTCCTTTGTCACCTTTTTGCACATCTTTGTTGTGTTCTCGCAAACGATCATTGATGCATCTTCCTGTCTGTCCGATGTATTTGTCACCACATGTTAAGGGGATTGAATAGATGACTTCGTTTTCACATGGGATGAATTGCTTTTTATGGTTGGTCCTGCAGGTTCTTACGGTCTTGGTAGGATGGTTGACCCGATGGCAAATGTTAGCCATCTTTTCTGGTGCGGAAAACACTACTTTTACTTTAGCCCGATTCATAATCTTTTTGAGCTTATGGGACAAGGCGTGGCAGTACGGAATTACTGCGACCTTCTGTTTCTGATTATCCTTATTATTACGAACTCCTTCACATTGCCTGCCTTGTATATTTATCTGCTTTAGAAGCTTCTGGGAGACAGATATAATCAGGTGCGTGGGATAGCCTGCCTGAGATAATCTACTGCATTGTTTTTCATAACTTGAAAGCATGCTGTGTGGGCATGATTTTTTTAACGCATTAGACAAGCACAGGCCAGCAATGGCTCGCTTCACCAATTTTGAATGAGCTGAATGGTAAGGGACAACTGGTTTCTTATTGCGTGGCTCATAGGTCCAACATATGTGGTGGTCTTGGAAATCCAGCTTAATGTCAAGAAATCTGATAGTATGTTCTTCAGGCAACTCCTGTGTCAAGACAAGAGGAAACATAGCTGAAGTGAAAACATTCATAAGATTCTGTACGGTTGACTGGAAAGGCTGGCTGTGACTATTTATGATCACTAGGTAATCGCCAACGTATCTGAATATACGTACTACTGACTGGCTGGGAAGGACTGAGGCCAAAATCCTGTCTATGGAAGCTAGAAATATGTCACTCAATATGGGGGCTATACATGACCCAATGGGTATTCCTGATTTTTGAAGGTAAACGCGATTATTCCATGTACAAAAAGTTGAGAATAGATATACAGACATTAATTCGAGAAAGCCTCCAACGGACATACCCGAAACGTTCTGGAAAGCTATGGCACCATGGTGATCAATGCACTCTTCAACTGCTTTAAGCAATTTATCTGTTGGTATTGAATAATAAAGATCTTTGATGTCGATGGAGAAGGCAATAGTATCCTCCCCTTTGTGACCTTTTAAAAACTCTATAACTTCGTAGGAACTTTTGATCATAAAGGGATCATCGATTTGCAGGACTTTTAAACGTGAATTGATGAACATAGAAACTGACTTTTGCCAGGTGCCGTTCTCAGAAATTATGACACGAAGAGGGCATCCAATCTTGTGTGTTTTTGCAGTAAAAAACATTTTCAAAGTATTGTTCTCACTGTCATCAATACTTTTAAGGAGACAGTTTAAGTCTTGCCTAACGCATATCTGTTTAATTTTTTTCTTTGCTGCGGTCACAGACTTCTCCTTTTGCTGTAGAAAAACCGAATTAATGGCTTCGAGTGCTTTAGATGCGAAGGTGAACTGTGGGAATACAGCGAAATCCCCTTCCTTGTCCGCTAACACCACACTAAGAGAATTTTCTTTTAGATACGAGACAGTTCGACGAGCCGGTATGTTGCTGTTTGACGGCTTATAACTAATTACAGTGTCTATACCTTCTGAAATACATCTTTGCTTATCAGATTCACCAGCAAGTCGGAACGCACGGTGCACCATTGCCACTAGCTCCGGAGGCGTTTTCTTAGGAGGAACGGCAAACTTAGGTCCCAGTTCCAGCACACGGCGCACGTCGTGAGGAAGGGAAACCCCACCTGAACAGTAGATGGCGCTCGCTGTCGTACTAGTCTAGGGTGCCTCGATACCAGCGCCGCCGTACAGGGTGGTGACACCCTTTGGCATGCCTCGTGCCGCCGCGCTCGCCATCTTGGGGCAAGTCGCTTCGGGCCGTTGCTGCGGAGTGTCCGAAGCGGTTGCGCTGTGCGCTGGGTGCTGGGCGATTGAACTGTGTTCAGTCGCGAAAACTAGCATGTCAGGCTGTTGTGTTCCATTGTGTGCTGGCTCAGCAAAAAAAAAAAAAGAAAAAAAAAGGGAGCCAGATGTTTTCGTTCTTCATGGGATAAGAGACGGAGAAATGTATGGGACGCGAAAGTGAAGCGTGAAGACTGCGAAGTAAGCCACAATACCTGTGCTTCTTTTATGCATTCATAATATTTTTTTTGAGCGAATAGGTGCATTTCAATCGTGTAAAAAGGTCTAGCGCAGACACAGGCCACTACAAAGATCACAAAGACACACTAGCGCTTGCGTATGTGCGCGTGTCGTCTTTCTTGCGGTCTGTATCTGTTTATACGAAAGCGTTTTAAAAGATATTTTTGTACTCGTCCAACGCAGTTACGCACTTCTGTTTGGAATGACATTATCTCACGCCGCTTCACCCATCTGCTTGTAATCACGAGCTTTGTGCGGTTTTTGGCTTCCCCATCTAGCATTGTGCTCAACAGATTTTGGTCTGCCTTCTTCAACGTTGAAGCAGGTCGAAGCATCGCATTGCCTGGCATCGGGAGTAGCGCACAGTGTTTTTTTTTAAGTGTAAATTTTAAATTTTCAGCCTACGTGAGGGCTTATAAACTAAATATATGGACAATTGCGTCTGCTTATGTTGTAGTCACTAGGGGAAATTTAGTGTAACTTTCAGTGAGTGACACTCGACCTTAGTATCATACGCGTAGTGTCACACAATAATATCTGTTGTTGAGGATCTGCCTTTCTGTGTTCATAGCCGCACCAATAACATGTGGAGAAGGTCGAGCCTGGTATTTGTCAAAGGAATGCACCATTGTGTCCTTTCGATCGCTCCCCTTTACACTCGATCTTGAAAGCTGGTGGCAACCGCCGAGGCTTCAGATTCACACAGATTACATTTCCTCTGTCCTTCTCGGGAAATAATACATTGGAGAGCGATGGATGGCATGTCATCTCGCGACAGAGTAGGAAGTGAGACGCAGTTTGTAACAATTATTTTGGTCGCAAAAAA
This sequence comes from Amblyomma maculatum, assembly GCF_055883805.1. Classification (NCBI taxonomy): domain Eukaryota; kingdom Metazoa; phylum Arthropoda; class Arachnida; order Ixodida; family Ixodidae; genus Amblyomma; species Amblyomma maculatum. The sequence continues at coordinate 935,458 of NW_028146740.1, read as the reverse complement.
AAAACACCCCGTGAGTTGGCCGCGCTGGAATTTGGCAAGTGGGCTTATCGTTAGTACAACATTTCGCGAAACCGAGATAACAGGTCCGCTGAAGCCGCTCTTCTTTAATTATACACACGAGCAGTTTTACGCGAGGTTTTTGAGATTCGCAATAATATAAAAAGTTGGGTTCTCACGAAAATTAGGTCGTTGTAAGCATATGATTGGCAGCTCGACAAGTCTCAAAGAAACTGCTCTCGTGAGCTGGAAGGTGTAGCGGCATCATCTTGTGAAAGCGGTCGTGAGGAAGCAAGGTTCTTGCGCAGTACAACAGTTCATCCCGAATGCAGTTTTTCCTTCCCTGTATTATAATTACTCATCGCGAGGCGATATTCACACCATGTTGTCACCGCAAGTACTCGTTTGAGGTTAAGCCAAATTTAGGTGAAGCTAAATTTGACCGCCTGACACCCGAATTAGTGCTGCTGGTTTGGCATCCATGGAAAAATTTTGCGATCGTACATGTAAATATCGCATTGCTTCCATTAAGTTTTTATTAATTCATTCATTTGCGTGCACACTACAAAATACGCAAAATGACTGTTTCGTCGCCTATCTCATTTCAGCGCCAGTTCGAGGGCAAACACAGTGTATGAACGGTGGCTCCTCAAGTCAACAGCTGTCCTGACATTGTTTGATTGCGTGTAAAAATTTTTGCGCGGAATACCCAAAGCTTATGTTAGAGCGGTTTGGGACGATGCGCTTGCGCATTTACTTCAGTTGGCTAAGTCAGCCAGAAAAATCGAATCATGGGTATGGCAGCAAAACTGTAGCTGGCGCCAACTTTTATTAAAAGATGTCTCCTAGGCGTGCATCTAAAATCAGCTTCAAAGTCTTAATGAGGATTGTTTTGGAATAAAATGCCGTGTGCATCAGCATGCGACACGTGTCAAAGGTTGATTTACGCATCGTTTTTTGCTGTGTCTTTTCTAAGGTTTACGACGGGCCATTGCGATACAAATTATTTTCGATATACGGCTCCCTGAAACGTACACATGGTTGTTGATCTATAGCAATAGACGCAATTGAATGTTATGCACCTCATAAACTCATTCATGTCCGGCAGTGCAAAATGCATTGCTTTATAAAACAGCCAGTCGTCAAAATAACCGCATTTGAACATCCGTGACGGCGAAAGAGTAAATGCTTACCATCTGCAATTTGATAATTTCCTCTTAGAACTACGCATGCTAGCAAGCAGTAGTTGCTTTCACTTTTTTTTTCGAGCAAAAAAGCGCCCAGGATTGCGAGTATGTGTGTAAAAACGGTACACAGTTGAGCCTGCTAGCGCAAGCGCGTGCTGAACAAGAAATCGGGCCGACGCTCCATAGCCCGCCGTATCTGAGCTTGCCCCAACATGGCGCCGTCGAAGGCGGTGTCTCCACCCTGTACGGCGGCGCGCTACATCGAGGCACCCTATACTAGTCTTCTTGGGTAGTAGTGCTCGTAGGGACGGTAAAACCTGATGCCAGACGAAGTCAGTGCATCTGTCAGCGATGGTGAGATGTTCTCTGTAGGCCTGCTTGCTTCTGAAAGGGCCGCACGTCGCTTGCAGTTGAAGTAGCAAAGCCTCCCTGTGAAGACGGCCTAGCTCTTGCCATTCAGATCTCATGATTTTGCAGATCCTGATGCCATGTCCTTGCGACGGTAAGTAGCCACCAAACAAGCTGCGGAGTTCAGGTGGTAAAATCTTGTGGCGGATGTAGAATCCAAGGGCTCTGGAATTGCAGGTAGCCGTGGCGATGAGAGGTACCAGGTTGCATGGACGTAATGAGGAACATGGAAAAGGGCCCTTTGTACGAGAAATGAAATCTGCCAAAATAGAAGCCTGGGCGAGTTGGTATGTATACATTCTAAAACAGCGCAAAAGAACAGGGACGAGAGAACAAAACGTACAACACGAGCGCTGACTTACAACTGATTTATTGAACATAAGTGAGCAATATATAAGAAAAGAAAAACTGGGTGATAAAACCAGAAGTAGTCGACGTCAAACACGGTGTAGGGGGCCGTAAAAGCGATAAGAGCGTGGTAGGTTGATGAGGTACTTAAAAAAACAGGCAGGTAGGTAGGTACTTAAAAAAACAGGCAGGAGACAAGGCAGTAGGTGACTATGGCATTGGTTCTAGGAATAGCAGGGGGGAGTTACTAGTTGAGTTTGCAGAGCGCAATAACTTACGAATCATGAATACCTTCTTCAGCAAACGGAAGAACCGGAAATGGACATGGAAAAGTCCTAACGGAGAGACTAAAAATGAAATCGACTTCATAATGTGTTCAACCCCCGCCATTGTGCAGGATGTAGAGGTAATCGGGAAAGTGCGATGCAGTGACCACAGGATGGTGAGGTCCCGAATTAGCCTAAATCTGAAGAAGGAACGCAATAGATTAGTAAGAAAGAAACCCATCAACGAATTAGCGGTGAGGGGGAGGGCAGAAGAGTTCAGGATCTCGCTACAGAATAGGTATTCAGCTCTAACTGAGGATGGCGACATTACCCTAGAGGCAAGGAACAATAATTTCAGAAATATCATTACTGAGTGCGCGGTAGAAGTAGGCGGTAGGATAGTTAGAGAGGATACCGGTAAGCTGTCTAAGGAGACGAAAGATTTGATTAAGAAACGCCAGAGTATAAAAGCTTCCAATCCAACAGACCAGATCGAATTGGCCGAGATATCAAAGCTAATCAATAAGCGCAAGGTGGCCGATATAAGGAAGTATAACATGGACAAAATTGAGCATGCTGTAAAAAACGGGGGAAGCCTTAAAGCGGTAAAGAAGAAATTGGGCATAGGCAAAAACCAGATGTATGCGATAAGGGACAAGGCGGGCAACGTCATCACTAATATGGACAAGATAGTCAAAGTAGCCGAGGAGTTCTATACAGATCTCTACAGTAGCCAAAGTAGTCACGACCGTAATGAGATTGCCGGTAGGGAAAAACAGTCAGACGTTCCACCAGTGACGAAGGACGAGGTCAAGAAAGCACTAGAAACTATGAAAAGGGGGAAATCAGCTGGAGAGGATCAGATAACTACAGATTTGCTGAAGGACGGGGGGGATATCGTGCTAGAAAAACTGGCCACCCTGTATACGCAGTGCCTGGTGTCATCGACGGTACCGGAACCATGGAAGAATGCAAACATTATCCTCATTCACAAGAAAGGGGACTCTAAGGACCTTAAAAATTACAGACCAATCAGCTTACTGTCTGTTACGTATAAGGTATTTACTAAGGTAATCACTAATAGAATCAGGACAACCTTAGACTGCAATCAAGCAAAGGATCAAGCAGGGTTTCGGAAACGGTACTCTACTATCGATCATATCCATACCATCAATCAGGTGATAGAAAAATGCTCGGAATATAACCAGCCCTTATACATAGCATTCATTGATTACAAAAAAGCATTTGACTCGGTTGAAACCTCGGCGGTGATGCAGGCATTACGAAATCAGGGGGTAGATGAGCCGTACGTGAAAGTGCTGGAAGATATATATAGTGGCTGCACAGCAACCATAGTTCTGCATAAAGAAAGTAACAAAATTCCCATAAAGAAAGGTGTTAGGCAAGGAGACACAATCTCCCCAGTACTATTCACAGCTTGTTTAGAGGAAGTATTCAGAGACTTGGAATGGGAGCAGTTAGGGATAAGGGTAGATGGAGATTACCTCAGTAATCTGCGATTTGCTGATGACATTGCCTTGCTAAGCAACTCGGGGGATGAACTGCAAATAATGATTGATGACCTAGACAGAAAAAGTAGAAAGGTAGGCTTGAAAATCAATATGCAGAAGACTAAGGTAATGTTCAACAGCCTCGAGAAGGAACAGCAGTTTACATTAGGTAGCGAAATACTGGAAGTAGTAGGCGAATATGTCTACTTAGGACAGGTAGTAACGGCAGATCCGGACCATGAAAAGGAAATAACAAGAATAATAAGATTGGGATGGAGCGCATTTGGCAGGCACTCGCAGATTATGACTAGCAGCTTACCGGTATCGCTCAAGAGGAAAGTATACAACAGTTGCATCTTGCCTGTACTCACCTATGGGGCTGAAACGTGGAGGCTAACCAAGAGAGTTCTACTTAAGTTGAGGACAACCCAGAGGGCTATGGAACGAAAAATGGTAGGGGTAACATTAAGAGATAGAAAGCGTGCAGAGTGGGCCAGAGAAATAACTCAAGTTACCGACATTCTAGTGGAAATTAAGAAGAAGAAATGGACATGGGCAGGACATGTAGTGCGTAGAGAGGATAACCGATGGTCGCTGAGGGTAACAAACTGGATTCCAAGGGAAGGAAAGCGTAGCAGGGGGCGGCAGAAAGTTAGGTGGGCGGATGAGATTAAGAAGTTCGCAGGGGTCAAGTGGATGCAGCTAGCACAGAACCGGGTTAAGTGGAGAAATATGGGAGAGGCCTTCGCCCTGCAGTGGGTATAATCAGGCTGATGATGATGATGATGATGAGGTTGATGAGGGTAAAAGACGATATAATCTAAAAAGAGATGATTGAAGTGAACAGATACATTCGAAAGATGGGAAGCAGTTAATGTGACAAGGTGTAAAGAGCCATAAAAACGATAAAAGCGAAGCATCGAAACATGATAAAATTGATAAAATGTACAAAAGGAGTGGAATGCATAAAATTGACAGGTTACTGCTAAAAACTGCTTAAACTTTAACGGCGAGTTAAACGATGGCGATCAAAGTTCTGCAGATAGAAACCTTATTTCTTTGTCGGACAGAAGCACAGACGGAGCACTGACACAGGTGTATTTATTGGTTTTTATGTTAAAAGCCTCAATCACTTCCCTAGTCAGTTGATCAGCGTGATGTCCTATGACTCTGCATTGTTGAAAATCTGGTAGACATTCGCTGCAGTTTTTGATATGGTCTGCGATATGTCCTTTGATATCACCCAGTTTTTCTTTTCTTATATATTGCTCACTTATGTTCAATAAATCAGTCAGCGCTCGTGTTGTACGTTTTGTTCTCTCGTCCCTGTTCTTTTGCGCTGTTTTAGCATGTATACATACTAACTCGCCCAGGCTTCTATTTTGGTCAATTATACAGCGCGTTGCAGAATTAGAGGCGCGATGTAGAATGCTTCTCCCAGCTAAACCGCGGAATCCTTGCAGTTCAAGTTTCGCACAGAAATCACATTTTGTCGCTAGTATTTTTTAATACTAAATTTGTTTGGGGTACTTGCCTGATTCGATCAGAAGAAGTAAAATATTCCCATCGCCTGCGGCGGCGGCGACGCCAGACAAACCGCTGCCCCAGCGTTGGGACTGGTGGCGCCACCTCATGGTGCTTACAACAACTTGTAACCGTATTTACGCCTAAGTCATGTTCTAGTTCCTTAGTGGCCTTTTCCACATCCGATAGGAGGGTCTGTGTCCAGTGTTCTAAGTCTATGAGTGGTTCGTTATTTTGGTCGCGGATAGTCCTAAGTTTGTCCCAGTCGGTGATTTTGCTTTTCTGGGTTGGGGTTTGATACAATGGTGATTTTAGACATTATGATATAATGGTCACTTCCCGGATTTTGTCTGGTGTTGCTCCAGCTTAAGTCTGGGAGATTTGTTCCCATCGTTAGGTCCGGGCACGTGTCCCTGGTCACGCTGTTGCCTATCCTAGTAGGTTGCATGGGGTCTGTGTATTGGGTGAGCCCTCTTTGCTGGATAAAATCCATTAGGGCCGTTCCTTTCCTGGATATGGTTGCGTGTCCCCATTGCACGTGTTGAGCGTTGAAGTCGCCCACAATTAGGGTTGGGTTTTGGCCTGCGATTTGGAGGGTTTTGAGTATAGCGGCTTTCGCTGGTCCAGCCGGTGCCCTGGGGTGGCTGTATGCGTTTAGTACGAACAGAAAAGAGGAGTTTTTTCTGCTAGGCAGAATTTCAATTAATATACAATCGAGCTCTACGTTTTCAATCTCGTGGTTAACCACGGTAAGATTTCTATGCACCAACGTAGTGGTTAAAGGCTGTTATTTGATGTGACATGGGAGAACCGCCCGGTACATTCTGGGTTCTTGAATCGCTATAACGTTGTCTCGCATTTTGCTTATTTATAAGTGCTGTGTCGCTTGTCTCTCCCCACGTGCTTCCAGGACCTCGTTTAGCAGCAGCTCGTGGCATGGACGCTCCTCGTGTTCAAAAAAAAAAAAAAAAATCGGCCACGGCTATGGAGACCTCCACGAAAACATCCGCCGTCGGCAACTAACCGCTGCCTGACTGCTATGCTGAGGCGCACGTCTGCCGTGCGCATTCTCAACCCTGATTGAGGTACAAGAACGCAGATTTCTTTGTCGAAGGTTTTGTAATATGTTGCGCATTCATCAAATCATAATGCAACTTTTTTCTACTCTTTTACAGCACCGTTTCCTGTATGCTGCGAAGAGGCCAATGATTTTCTTTGTACGCAGCAGCCCATGTCAGAGATCGCGGCATCGATCAGCTCTCCAAGATCATCGCCGCAACCCTCGTAAATGTCTACAGTAGAAGCATCAGCATCGCTACAGCATCCAGCTGGGCAGCATATAACCAGGCACTGTGTACGACGTAGTGCACCACTGTTGACGGTGCACGGCAAAGGGCCACGGACGAGTGCAGGGCGTTGTGTTCGCCACGCCGTCACGTCGCTGCGCATCCAAACGGCCCTTTTCAGGGCCGCCCCAATGTTTCCTGGCAGACCGCAGACCTGCACCTCCCGTACTCCTCTTCCCTCTCTACGTTGCACGTGGCTTCGTATCAATCGCCGCGGCCACCAAAATAACTTGCGCGCTAGGCCTCTTTACCAGGCTATACGTAAATACACGCATGCATAATCGTATCAAATTTGATTTAATAAAGTGCTACAGTGCTTATTACCTGCTTCCCTCACGCATTCTTCCGAGTCTTCGTGCAGCAGCTGCAGAACACGTGGCAAGCGCCATTCTGCTGCCGTGACGACCGCTAACTAAGCCCATAAGACAGGGTTAACAGCGAGAGTATTCTCAGTGTGGTGCGGCTTTGTTCAGCGATGTTAATGGAAGTATCGACATTTTGTATAACAACTTCATAATCGTCTTGAATATTGCTTCATAAAGTACTGTACTGCTTAATTCTCACTTACCTCGTGCATTCCACAGCTGCTGCAGCTAGCACGTGGCCAGCGTCATTCTCTCCAGTGCTGCAGTGACGACAAACAATAGGCCTCGCGATAGGCTACTATAGACACCGCGGCTTTGTGCCGCTGTGTATTTTCTTTTATAAATGCATGACATTTCGAAGGTTATAGTCGCCATCCAAGGATCACTTAACTCGAGAGCACGGGAAAAGGCAGAAGTGTACGCACCTGGATTCAATACCATGTACAAGACCGTGTTTTTTTTTTTTCTTTTTTCTTTTTTTTTTTTTTTTTTACGAAAGCATCCTACGCGCTAGGCGTCCTAGACAAGGTTCAAGTGCAGTGTGCCTTTGTATAGTAACCATGTGTGGGGTGAGCGGTTGCCATGTTTTTAGTTCACTTTTGTTGGCTGTTTCTTAAATAAAAATTGTCATTGGTCTCTGTGTCTGTCACTGTGTCTAAAGAGCTGCTCTAGCCGAACCACGTACGTAGCGATGGATTGCACCGCGGCAGTATGGCTTTGTCCCAAGTTTAACAAAACAGTTGAGGCCAAATCAAAATCGGAAATGACCATTTCGAACTGGATATTGGCCCCCAGTCAACAGTTCGGAGTCGAATTCAATGGCAACAGTTCAGCTCTGTGCCAACATTTCGTACAATTAAGGGAGTCGAAATTATGGAAATGGCATGCATTTGTGAACATCAAACATGCTTCACATCCAATTAACATGTCATGCAATGCTAATATAAAAGCTCAATATTCTATCGGGGAACTCTATGAAATCTGCTAGAGCATAGAGCACACGTTCGTAGAGATATTTTTTTAATTACCAGCACTCGCAAAGGTATTGGAAATAATTGAATCAAGTCCCATTCAAGAAGTTAGATGAACAGTAACAAAAACAAATCATCCTTTATATATTTGTTTAGTACCTCAATGAAGAGTATTAGGCACACTTTTGCTGAATTTGTACATAAATGACATAATTCATATTGACAACAGTGTTCAGCTCATCATGTATGCTGATAATAGTGTGTTTATTACTGGCTTTGATCTCTGTGAGACTGTTTTACATTGAAATTATTTACTTGAAAAATCGTTTGCCTGGTCCAATTTCATGAAGAAATAAACACAGAAAAACTATTTTGAGTCTGAAATAAGAAAATGATGTAACAAATGGCTACCGATGTATAATAAAAATATTGACCTTGTAGAAACTCGCATAAGTCTTAGTATGAATTTTTTTCATTTGAGATAGGAAGTTCATATAAACAACACTGCAAATAAAAAAAAACAGATTTCTTCAATGAGTGAGCTTTACCTTGATGTGGTACTGTCCTTGCCTTTAATTATGAAAGTCCCCACAGATGAGGTATTGCAGTTTTATGTGGGCAAGCACCACAAGAGCAAATATCAATAAAATGATAATTCTCAGTAAATTAAATGTGTGTTTCTTACATAACCGATATTGACTGCCGGTTTACGACATGACACCTTCGTGCAGAATTTAGCAATCCTGAAAAGCAATCCCACAATGTCTGGACAGCCCGAAATTCAGCAAATACTCGTTTTACTCATCTTTGCACCTTAGTAATGTAAAAGAAAGGTTTTTTTTTGTTGTTGTTGTTGTTAACATATTAGTTGCATAAAAGGTGGCATATGCCCAGAAACTGAAATGGTGGACCACATTACCTTTTTATTCATTGCATTATGCCATCATTGTGCAATTAAAAAAGTGTCCACTTATATGTATTCACAAGTGCTGTTTGAAAATAATTGTCTTTAAACTCTGAGGTTGTGTGAAAGAGATACTAAATGGAAGGAAAAAGAGTGTAGCACATATATAACTTTATGTGTTTGTAAGTGTAAGGTATAGCCAAATAAGAATGTAAAGAATTTCTGGACTGCAAGCAATCAATGTAACGAATGACGAACATTTACTCAAGGCAATGAAAGTTATTAAGGCATTTCAATGTTTTTATGAGGAAAAATAAATGCAGTGTTTGAATATATAACAAACAAATTTGTGATGGCAGTCAGCAGTTTGTTTCAGGCTACAGGTCCAGTTAAAAATCACAATTCACACATATGACGGATGCAAAACTTGTTGCCGTGAAAGAAATGCAGAAGACGTAAGACGCTGTTTATTACATATTAGACATGCGAAGGCATGACAAGCTGAAATGGTCCATGCATTGCATTAGAACAAGCACTAAGTGATTAAAAGATGCATGCATCACATGGATCACAATTTGACAGCAAACATATGCTGACACTTACAAAACATCAATGCCATTACTCTTCATGTGATATACGCTGCAATATTTTCATGTTTTCTGAAGGCTACGCACAGTTCGGTACTACTTAAAAAGTCATCATCATCATCATCATTATCATCATCAGCCTGATTATACCCACTGCAGGGCGAAGGCCTCTCCCATATTTCTCCACTTAACCCGGTTCTGTGCTAGCTGCATCCACTTGACCCCAGCGAACTTCTTAATCTCATTCGCCCACCTAACTTTCTGCCGCCCCCTGCTACGCTTTCCTTCCCTTGGAATCCAGTTTGTTACCCTCAGCGACCATCGGTTATCCTCTCTTCGCACTACATGTCCTGCCCATGTCCATTTCTTCTTCTTAATTTCCACTAGAATGTCGGTAACTTAAACTGTACACATTTTATAATGCTCCTATATTTACCCATATATAACATGACCTCCTTAGTAACAATGTACAACATTTCTTTTTGGTAGCCTGAAATCCTGAGGCTGAATGTTCTGAAATCCGGTTGTATTAATTGCGACTTTATGATATGCTCCGTGAACTTTATTTGAGGTATGAAGGCATTATGCTCCAAGTGCAAGATGAGGATTTGCTTTATTAAACTTAATCTAAAACAAGCCCTGATCAATGTGAAATGACTTACATAGTTTTATAATAATCATAGCCCAAATGAGAATAGGATATTCATTAGGCACCTAATTGTTTTTAACAACAGGGTAACCAAAACAGTGAGAGGTCATCCTTTAATACTACAGCTTATTTAGTTTTTGTTTTTTTTTTAGTTTTTTTTCTAATCAACATATCACTCCCAGCATCACAATTCTGACCTAAAAAATTTGTAGAGTCGAATGACCTAGTACGTATCTCTATTCCCTTTGTCCTCAAAGCTTATTATTATTTTTTTTTGCCCCCTGCAGTCATCGACTAGCTGGCTATTGCAGCTAGGATGTGCTTATAATAGCGCCGGCGCCGCGGTATTGCCGGCCGGCATCATATGCATTCGCCGGCGCATTAGTTTGGAGTGAGGAAACTAGGCCCTTTTTGCCAATAAGAGCGGTCACCGAGCGCATTTCTGGTTAAAACAATTCATAATGAACTACTTAACTTAGAAAAAGACCGAATTATATCGGGACGCGTGGCAACGGGACGGACGACCGTTGCCGACAGCCTGCGCGCCTGAAAGACGTCGCACCGAGAAAGCTATTTTGCAAGGAAACGTTTTGCAAATATATGCAATGTGCAGAAGAGTGGAATCACCGCAAACATGGTGTGCAGTTGTCACTGAAAAATTCGCCCGGCAGGCCTACGAACAGGTCACACTGCGTTGGCGAACCTCGATTGTTTTTGTCGCCGAAAGGTCTCACACAGATCTAGATAAAGGAAAAGCAATTAAACTGTGATTTCCCCCGGCAATTCGTGTGGTGTGACAAGCTGGTTCGGAAACCTCTTCGCGGCGCGAAGCGTGCATATGTTATTCGACGCCGCTGCCGTTTCCACAGTGTCCGCACTGCATGCAAGCGAGGCCTCGTGCCTCTCCGCCGACGGCCATCGGCTGGGCAGCTGCCGTTTGCTTGCGGCGCCATGCCGCCGGGTCGAGCCCGGACGCGTATTAGCAAACCATATCCCGTAGGAGCACTCGAGCAGACGACGCTTTCAGCGATTTAAACGGCGATTGTTGCTGAAAGATCTTTCTGAACGCACCTAAAGGTAACATACACTCACTGTAAACAGGGATTGTTACTGAAAGATGTCTCTGAATGGAACCTAAAGGTAACATACACTCGCCGAGGCAGGAAATGATTAGGTATGGGGAAGTTTTGCTTAGTGTAACTGTTGTCATACCGATTGTTACTTAAAGGTGTCTGTAAACGCAACCTAAAGGTTATAATCTCATTGTAGGCAGGATATAGTTACAGTGAAGGCAATTGCAAAAAAATAAATATTCAGAAAAAAGAATACAACACAGGAGTCGAACGCATGTTTAAGTGGCATCAGTGCATAGATGCTTGGTGTTAATCCATTGCGCCACCAAAACTATTTTTTTTCTTTATTGCCTGACTTCAGCACAATACACAAAACCACTTACAGGGCACAATGAGCATTCATTAATACAACAATCAGCCAGGTGGGATGTGGCGTCGTCCTGCTAAAATTATCTTAGGGTCACTAATGGCTCCAATCTTCCGAGCCACTCGGGAGCTTCAGGAGCAAGTTTCTGAATTTCAATGTATCTATTCATGTCTTCCCGAAAATATATCCGTGCTGGCCGTGCGTCAGGATCGCAATGGTATCCTGCCATTCTCGAGCGCCAAATACAGTGGAGGGCCATTAGCATAATAAGGTCAAATGGCACCCCATCCTCATTCTCTACTGGCAAGTACCTAATACCATGCGAGTCTAATGGAAATTCCTTTTTTAAAGTCCTTTGTAAAATATCCCAAAAGTATACCCCTCCCCAACAATGTAGGAAAACGTGGTCTATAGTTTCTGGCTGTTTACAAATTAAGCAATGCGAACCCCAAGGTAAAAATAAATTCTTCCGTTCCAAGAACTTCTTTACTGACAGTGTTTCCGTGTGTAACTTAAAGAAAAAAGTTTTTGCATTTGGCGGTACCTGCATCGCCTTCACCCGCTTAAGTACATCGCGTCCTGGTCCTCCACTGTATAAGGCCCTGTACATTGGTATGGGTAGAACTACGTCGCACAAATCCTTGTACAGCTTCTTCCTGCTAACACAAGATAAATATTCATAAGAAAATCGAACAGACAGGAATCGCACACTAGCGACAACTTCTCTAAAATAACCAAAACTGCGTCCCGATACACTTTCGGTCGAGACTACAAAGTCCGGCAGTGCATTTCCGAGCCTTAATTGGCACACAGTACGCAAAAATGGATTTTTACATCGCGAACAAAAAGAAATCTGCTGACAATCTGTCGTAGAAACAAATGCCCCAAACCCAGCTCACCGTCCTTCACCCGCCTAAACAAACTTGTCCGGCTACATCGTTCCCATTCTGCTGCCCACACAAAAATGGCAAATATCCGGTGCAGTCTCTGTACGTTCATCCTTGCACAATGCAACACTTGCATCACGTACCACAGCTTCGACATAAAAAACATATTGCACACTGTGGCCCTGGCGAAAACTGACAATTGTTGCCCTCTCCACCCCTCCACTTTTTCCCGCATGGCTTGAGTCTGTGCCCTCCAGTACGATTCGCTATCGCGATAACTATCTAGTGGGACTCCCAAGTACTTTACTGGTGTTGTCACCCAGGACATGTTTGCGAACTTCTCGGGCGCCGTTGGCCAATCTCCGTGCCAAAGCCCCAGGGACTTTGACCAATTAACTTTACTGCCGGAAGCCTTTTTCAATTCTTTTACAGACGACACTGCCTTGATTACCCCTTCGCGATTCACTGCGAATACAGCCACATTGTCCGCATATGCCAGCAGCTTAACCTCTGCAGCTTGTAATTGGAAGCCACGAATTTTGTCGTTTTCTATGATATTTAAACACAGTGTTTCGATGTACATGCAGAATAGCAGAGGGCTGAGGGGACAACCCTGGCGCACCGATCGCTGCACGTTTATGGGGGCCCCCAAACTCTTATTTACAATCAATCTTGTTGTGCAGCTTCGGTACGCCATGGCCATTCCCTCGCGAATGACGGACCCTACATTCACATGGTCGAGTATGCAGAACAGGATTTCATGTGAGACACGATCAAATGCTTTCCCCAGATCCAACTGAAGAATGGCTACACAACTGTTTGTGTGATCACAGCATTCAAGCACACTCCTCACTTTATGCACATTGGAAACAATGGATCGACCTTTGATCCCACACGTCTGGTGTGGTCCAACTAACTGTTGAATTACTGACTGTAGTCTACGGGCTAGTATTTTCATAAACACTTTGTAGTCTACATTCGTGAGTGCGATAGGGCGATATGCTGTCACCTTTTGTAACTTATCTGCTTCATTGTATTTAGGAATCAACACTGTGTGGGATTTGCCATAAGACGGGGGCAATACATTTACGTTGTAGGACTCGTTGTACACGGCTGTCAGTACCGGCACTATTTCGCGTTTGTATGCTTTGTAGAACGCCGCGCTTAACCCGTCGGGGCCGGGAGATTTTCCCGGGTTCAATTTTTCTATGGCAATCTCGACCTCCGACGCGGTTATTGACAGCTCCAGCCTATCTTTCTGCTCATCATCTAATCGCGGTAAAGCGCCGAGAAACTTTCCTTTGAATGCGTTTACTTCCACATCTTGCTTTGTCCTTGTTTGTTCCGCGCTAAGCCTCCCACTTATCATGTATTACCAACTAGCCCAGAACTCTACTTTGCTTTGTAAACAGCGTTCGATAATATTCAAGAAACGCCTGCTGGATATGACCACTTTCTCCAGATAACGTTCCGCCCCATTCTATCAGTTCAATGTGATTTCTCTGAGCACGCGTCTTCTCGATTCCTAGTGCTCGTTTCGACGGTGTCTCCCCAGCAGCTATATCTTGCGCCTTCGCCCGCACAAGCGTACCACGATAGCGCTCTTCTTCGAACAGTTCAATCCTGTCTTTTATTTTCCTAATATCGTCCATCCATTTACAAGGCTCTTCGCTTTCTTTTTCAAGTAGTCTAGCCAGCAAGGATCTTAAATTGTCCTCCTCACGCTTCTCTTCTTGTCGTATACAGCTTGACCGTTCGATTGCTGCTATATTTATTTGCTCTTTGCAAAGTTCCCACTGCTGCCATATTTTCATCTCCCCCCTAGACTCTATTTTGTCAATTTCTTCGCTTACTTTCCTACTAAAGAGATATCTTTAGTAGGAAAGCACACAGCATTCAAGCACACTCCTCACTTTATGCACATTGGAAACAATGGATCGACCTTTGATCCCACACGTCTGGTGTGGTCCAACTAACTGTTGAATTACTGACTGTAGTCTACGGGCTAGAATTTTCATAAACACTTTGTAGTCTACATCTGTAATGAGCTTATTATTTAATTTCCAAGTCTCCCATAAAAACTGATTGCCTCGCTTTTTTGTCCCTATCCCGCACTCCACTAAACAATGATCAGAAAATGAAATCGGTACTACATTGTAACTACTGCATTTTGATATGTCTGTAGACACATAAATGCCACCCAGCCGCGCGTGGCTTGACCGCTGGAAATGTGTAAACTTCACACAACGCGATCCTTCTAAACATTCCGCCACGTCGTCAAGGTTGTTAGTGTCTATAATTTCTGAGAGAGCCTCAGTACTTCTGTCCAAACGCTCTTGTACTGGATTTATCACAGCCTCTCAAGACGCAATTAAAGTCGCCCATGACAATAGCCGATTTCTCACAACTGATGTACTTTTGTACGTTTTGAAAAAATGCTACCCTCTCATCCACAACATTTGGAGCGTACACACTAATAATGCGCCGATACTTTTTGTTGTACAGAAAATCAACCCAAACACATCTGCCCGACGGACATGCCATATGTGCCTGAACCTCGAGTCTGGGCAATTTCTTAACAAAAATGACACAGCCCGCAGACGTGCCAATTGCGTGGCTCACTACTGCAAAATACCTAGACGTGAAACGTCGCACCATGTTACCGGTCTCTTCTTCCCCATCTACTTTCGTTTCCTGCACGGCCAGGACGTCGATATCATGCTCGGTTAAAAGGCGGTAGACCTGGCCCTGCTTCTTCTTGCTTGCCAGTCCCCTGACATTAAGTGTACCTACTTTTATCGGAGCCGCAGAAGCCATTTTCATACAGAGGAATGAGGCCTAGACGCGAGAGGTAAGCACCATGTTACCGGCCTCATTCCTCTGTGCGCCACCAAAACAACGCGAACAGTGACCTTTAAATCTGTTCTTATTCTTTCAGACAATATATCCACTATATGTCACCTGGTGGCGCTGCTCAGAGGAATCACGTAAAACCCCTTGATACTTTGAAAGTTACGCCAACGATTGAACTTTGCCGCCGCCGCGCTACCTCCTCGCCGCCTCCTCGCCCCTAGCGCGCCCCTTCGCTAAGGCCGGCTCTCCGCCCGATTTCATGAGCGACGATTGGTCTCCCTGCTGTTGCCCTTGGAAACCAACGCGCGTCCGGCGTTTTCCTTGTGTTTTCTTTTTCCTTCGCACCATTTTTCTCCTAGTCTCAGCGAGCGAATATTCCGCGCTCTGTGCAAGCTCTATGCCGTGCTGTTGCGCGTACAACTGCAGCAAGCGGCCTGAAGATGGTTATGCGGTACTCATGATACCTCAAGGCAAGCGTGACAACTTGCGCACGAGTCAATTGATTCACAAGATTAGTCGAAAGAAGTTTATTCCTAGAAAGGACAGAGTTGTTTGCGACGTAAGGTGCCTTTCTCACTCCCCGTAACAACGCGTCACCTGACGCTGCGTTTTTTATTCCTGCTTGCTCCTCAATATTTTTGCGGCGGCAACATGATCATTGCATAAAAATAAGGTCGTCCTCTGCAGCATGCTGAATATTCTGCGAGGCTGCAAGGCTCCACCCTTTACACGCTGTCGACTTCTGTACAGTCAGAAATAGGGCACTATAATCTGCTTTTTGCTGTCAAAGATAGCTGGAAAATTACAGTCTCTCGATTGCATTTGTCGCGATTATGCTAGGATCCCTAGCAGAGGAGCTAGTCTTTCCAGCTTGTACCTGTAGTGTGCGTCGGTTACTCGTTAGCAATGAATGCTGGCCCTGAAAAACTCTGGCAAGTAAACCCGAGGTATTGCGGATAATCTGCATTAGTTAGGTCGTACGGCATTTTTTTTTCAACTCTTGAATGTGTCTTGCCATGCTTCGACGCATGCGTGGGTTAAAAAGTATGCGTTCGTTTTATCAGGGATACGGCCAATGTGCAGGAGGTGTTCACATGATCACACACGCTTCACTTTAACCATGACTACTAGGCGTTGGCAGGTTACCTTCGCTTTGAAAGCTGGAGCTCTAAAACCGCAATTCCGCGTATTCATTTACAGCGAGAAACGTTTTCCCATCGATGTCAAATCAGCCGGAATCATTGCATCAATTTTCTGTATTTACGAAATTTAAACAATCAATAATGATTATAGTTATGATGTAAAAAATAGGGGAACATTTTGCGAGCAACAATTAGCACTGTAACATATTACTCATTTCAATTGCATGCAAGATTTTTTTTTTCACCTTGCCTGAGTGATTAGCTCATCGCTCTCTATGTTCTAGCTACATTTCACTGAAGACCGGTTTGAGCCAACAATATTACACGAACTCGAAAAAAAAAAAAAACTGCGGCCCAACGCAGTTCCATCAATTTTCTCTCACCGACCTGTCCTGAAGTAAAGGAAGCCTCCTCGACAGTTATTTCTGTGGCTTGCTCTTTTCCCACCTCCATTTATGAGAAAACAAGAAAGTATAAGAATTAAAAGTCAATGCATAGTTGTCTCGTCAGATAGTATGAGATGATAGAGATATGACTGACAACTTAAGTCAATGAAAGTTGAAGTATATCAATGGGTCATGGAACGGCATCAGATTAAAAGTGATGGTTATGAATACTGATAGGTAATGAAGGTGGCTGTTAAGGATAATAATAGTAAATGATAGTAATAGGCCCGGAGAGTGAGGTGATAGTGTTCGTAGCGGATAGTAACAGTTACGATAGGCCTCTGGCATTAGTAGATATAGTGATAGATAGGATAGCGATAGCTAATGAATTGGCAGTTATATGCTTTCTCATTTCCGCACGTTGAAGACCTATGTGCACCCTGTAATTCTTTTATTTGATTGTTGCGTTCAATGAAATCAAGCACTTTTAAATAGCGCGTGAGGCCGCAGCATGCTTGCCCCAGAACTTCAGTGTGTCGGCAATAGGGCCCACCACTTCTCTCAGTGTACCCTGCTGTCTTTTAACCACACGCGAAGTCAGTGAGTAGCCGCGTACTCATAAAATTATTTAATTCCTCCATCAGTATCATATCAAGACTGCCGTGGCAAACCTGTTCCTTACCTCGAAGCGGCAAGGAACAGCTCAAAATTTGGTTTTATACAGAAGTAACTAATTAACGCAGATTATCGCGGATCGCTAACTAGCACAGTGCCATTACACTTGGCCTAAGCTTGCCGGTTCGATGTTGCAGCTAAAATTTAGATTTTAATTGCAATTTACTAAATATCAATTGTTTTGGCCCAGTAATTGATCAAAATACATGTACAGCAGCAAATAATACAGCAAATAATAATCTCATGGTTGATCACGTGACGTATACTATGCTTAGATAGACAAAGTCCTGCTTTGACCTCTGATCTTGAAGTTCAAAGCACCAGCCTGGATTGTTTTCCGAAGTTTTACCGCGGTGAAAGATTTCACGCTCTAAAAAAAGCAAAGTCAGAGGCAGTACTAGATTAGGTGCACAAAGTAAAACCTTATCATGTGACTTAAAAAGTGTCTGCAGCACAGACCTCGCCCGAAAGCTTTGTTTATCAGTATTCCCCATTCAAACAGTTCAAAGAAGAAACCAATCAATTCATGAACTTTACTTCCAGCATTCTCAATGCTCTTCTAGCAATTTTTCAAAAATTTTGTGCACTCCTGGAGCGCAGACCTGGCCCAAAAGCTCGCGCTTCACTCACTGCTGCGGCCGGGCGGCGGGCGACAAGGAGAAAAAGCATGTCGTGCGCAGCGCTCGCCGCCGCCGTGCGAGGAAAATCGAGGAGGAATGCGCGGCGCGGAGGAGAGTGTCGCTACTTTCAGATTATCAAGGGGTTTTAGAATCACGTGCCAGAGCGTCGTCTGCTAGAGTGCTCCTACGGGTTATGGTTTGCTAATACGCACCCCGGACGCTCTGAAAAGCATGGGGAATCCGGGGACAGTCTAGGGAAAACTCGTGCTCCCTACATCCGGACATGACATCATAAAATATCACGTGACCCATGACGTTGTTTGTGATGTCATATACGACGTCACAAATATTGGGCCAATCAGCGTTTCCAGCCGAGCTACCCCTAAACGCTTGTCTGCGTGGTAGCGCTTTGCTCGATGTCGATGCAATTTACAATTTGTCAACATTGCTTTATTGACTCAGGCTTTTTTTCTTGTTTCTTTACAAATCATAAAGTTTAATTGAGAAAAAAAATATAAAATTAAACCCATAATTGTTTTTGTAATAGTTGGGTTTTGTAGGCAGTTATTGCTTTATTAGCATTTTGGCGTTGCAGTCACTAGCGACTGCTTGCTACCCGCGCGCACCGATCGTTCAACTCATCTTTTATCGTCTTTCGACATGCTCAACGTCAACGGTTGCTCAACGTGCTCTCGATACCTGACGGTCGCCACCGCGCGATCTTAATAAGCTGCGCTTGCGCGAGAGGAAAGAAGGTAGGCGAGGAGAATTTGTTTGCATGGAGAAGTTTTTTCTTCTTCCTCGTCTGTCTGTATTCTGGCGGACGTGACGTAATAAATTGCCTATTTTTGTTTTTTGCTTGCGTGTACTCTCGGACCCAGAGGCTATTTTTGATTGCCGAATCCGCAGCCGCAGGTGCTTCCTTTTTTCTTTTAAATTTTGGCGCGCAGTGGGCTCCAGTGTTGCCAATTTAGCTACTTTGTAGCTAATTGGCTACGTTTGGACTCAATTAGCTACCAAGAAAGTTAGTTTAGCTACGAGTAGCTGTTTTAGCTCCTTTCTTCAAAATCTAGCTACAAATCAAGCTATTTTGGTGAAATCTAGCTTTACTGTCGACCATAAACCCTGACTGCTCATTGGAGGGTCAAATTCTAAAGTTAAAGCTCAGCTACTTTGGTCATCTGATGAGAAGAGAGGAGTCACTGGAGAAAGATTTGATGTTGGGAAAGGTTGAGGGTCGCCGGAGAAGGGGTAGGCAGCGAACACGATGGTTAGATGGCATCCTCGAGGCACTGCAGACTAAGTTATGTGATGTTAGGAAGATAGTGAGAGACCGGAAAGCGTGGCGGGACATGGTCAATAGGGTCACGAAGAGTCGGACACGACTGAACGACTGAACTGAACTGAGCTTTAATCTGGCTACATTTCGGAAAATTACTATTCTGGCGTGAAAAATCTTGCCACAGACGCTACACATGATGAAACTGACGTCAGGCACATAGCGCCATCTGGTTGTTTTTAAACAAGACGCCAACCAGACAATCTTGAAAAAGAGGAGGATACAATACAAGCGCCACTTAGGGGGTTTTGGCATGGAGGAATGCCTCGCCGCCTCTGCTATACCTCTGCCTCCATGGAGCTTCATCCATGTCTGTCTCAGCGGGAAAAAGAAAAAAATTGCTCACAAAGTAAAGAGACGAGGCGATGCGGTTGATGCGGTGGCGCAGCATTTGACGAGTGTCGCCTATCGCGCAACGCGGGGGCTCCGATGAGCATCAAAGTCGTGCTCGCGGTACATTATTGTGGATGAGTGTACGCATTCCTATTACTTAACGTTCCCTGCGCGGCCACCATAAGGCGCCTAGAACCGACTGTCTGATTCGGCTCTCTTTGCGGATCATGCGCGGTCAGAGCCGAGCGGACGAAAGAGGCCAAGAGGCCCACCGGTCCGAGTTACGCCGAGTCGCGGACTAAAGAACGGTGGCAAAGCAAGCGAAAGGCTCGTTCGCGCCGCGTTGTTTCAGATTGACCGGACTGGAATGTGTTCTACAAAATAGACTGGGCGGCACCCATCTTTGGAGGTTTCTCCCGACTTTCGTAAGTACTGCGAAAATGCAGCGCAAAACACTTACAGCGGCATCACGTACTTTCCTCGACAACTTAAGAGAGCTCATGGCGCCGCTCTCCTCACGTTACAGCTAGCCTGTCTGGAATGTTTTTCTGCATCGATGCGCTATTGCTAAGTGATCTCAATTCTTTTTGCGGCATCTTGCTGTGAGTCGGAGGCTTCATGTGAAGCGTAGATGATCTACGCAGCTCTTTTCCGTGTGCCAGGAAGCAGTCCCTTCAATACCCGTGCTTCGATCGGTCGCCGGCGGCTCATTTTCAAGTGCGCCTCCGTTTCGCTCCCGAATAGCCCATTCTTAGCAAAAGCAACTATTTCTATTTTTTGTTTCAGTGTGTGCCGCAATAATCTTGCTGCACAGCGATTTTGGGACCTTGGCTACGTCGCAGCTTCTGCTCATGGGCTCTGCTGCACCATGAATGCCTTGTGCTTCATGAAAGGTGAGTGCAAAATGTGTGCTGTCAAAAACAGGTAGCTCCACAAGAGCGCTACTATATGAAATCGAAGTTACCTTTGTAGTAATCCCGATCTCCATCAGCTCGCGCGCCAACCCGAAGAGGTAGACGAAGTGGAGCCGGAGCCTGTCTAGGCATCCCACCTAGTGTATATACCTATATGTATTATGATAAATGTTTTCACCACCACCACCTTGTTGGCACTGCACTGTTGATTCGAACGCTACCCCGTCGCTTTTGTTTGCGGACGTTGTCTACGGTCTTGGTGCTCCAATAAACACCTTACATTTGGTGGAGGTGTCTCGGTCGTCACCCCAGTCCTCGCAAATTTCACCCTGGAACTTCGTAACCGCACGCTACCGCCTTCAGTCACAACCATGCAGGACGCTCCCAGCCAACCATCGGCGCCCATCCCTGCCACTCCTGCCACCATCTTCTTAGGGGGTCCCGGGGCACAACGCCCCCGTGACCCAACTTTCTTCAGTGGTACCGTCGACCATGACGTTGACGACTGGTTGGCCTCTTTCGAGCGCGTCAGCACTTACAACCGCTGGGACGATTCGATAAAACTGAGCAACGTCCTCTTCTACCTCACGGACGTGGCAAATCTGTGGTTTCGAAACCATGAAGACGATCTTTCGACGTTCTCTGTCTTCAAGAAGAACTTCGCGGATGTCTTCGGCCGTCCTGCGGTACGCAAACTCCGCGCCGAACAACGCCTCCATGCACGGCTTCAACTTCCCGAGGAAACGTTTACCAGCTACATTGAGGACGTGGTTGACCTCTGCAAGCGGGTCAATCCGTCCATGCCCGAGCCCGAAACAGTCACACATGTTCTAAAAGGCCTCACTGATGATGCGTACTATATGATGTCGGCCAGGAATCCTACTTCCGTATCCGACATTATAACCCTGTGCCAGAGGTTTGACGAGCTACAAAAGCAACGCGCTTCTACGCGGCGGGCTGCCGCACCTGCCGGCATTCCTGGCTTGGCACTGGCTACGTCGTCTGCGGAACGGTCTCAATTTATTGCAGAATATCCGAGACTTCATCCGCGAAGAAATTGCACGCCAGCTGTCCCTCCTCCATCCAGTTCAGCCGACCGTCTGCACTTCGGAATTAGCGCCGGCCAACGCGCCATCCATCTCGCCGGCTATCCGCCAAGTTATCGAGGAGAAAGTCGCCGAAGCGCTGCCTTTTAGTATTCCCATCGCTACTGTGCAAGCCCCACTCACTTACGCTCAAGTAACCGCTGGAACACGCGGTCCGCTTCCTACATCGTCTTTCCAGAACGGCCCTACATTTTATGCTCCATCTCGTTTCATGGCCCCTCATTCTCCGATCCCTCGACCGCGACGCCGCATTACGAACCCATGGCAAACCGCCGACAATCGCCCAATTTGCTATGCTTGCGGGCTCCCAGGTCACGTCGCTCGCCTTTGCCGTCAGCGCCCGCTTCATCCTGAGAACACAGTCCGTCAGCACCACTACGATCCCGAGCCGCACTTGAGCAACGTCTCTTCTGGATCGTCTCCACCTCGGGCTCAGTACTTGACACGCCGTTCGTCTTCGCCTCGCCGACGTTCCATTTCGCCGATGCTTCGGCGACAGGGCTCTACGCTAGGGGAAAACTAAATGCCGCAGTTCCGGAAGCAAGAACTGCGCGTTTGACGAACTCGTTAAGTCCTCTGCCTTCTCCCGCCAACGTCATTGAAGTGTTCGTAGAAGGTTTTCCCGTTCTTGCGCTGGTGGATACAGGTGCTGTCGTTTCCGTAATTAGTGATGCCCTTTGCCGCAAAATTCGCAAGGTCACGACGCCGCTTTCTGCCTTTTCGCTTCGTACGGCCAGTTCAGAGAGCATCACCCCTGTGGCAGCATGCACGGTACGAGTTCGCATCAAAGACATTACGTATCTCGTCGAGATGACGGTGCTTTACGCCTGCTCCCACGACATCATCCTCGGCTACGACTTTTTGTCGACTCACAGTGCTGTAATTGATTGTGCCGTGCTGAAGTTGAGTTTTCCCCTGTGTGTAATGTTTCCCTGTGTGACCCGCTTGTGCGCCCTGCTAAACTCCTTGTAGCTGCAGAGACCGATATTCCTCACTTTTCTTCTGTTCTCGTTCCTCTTATTTCGACATCTGCCCTCCCTAGTCCTGTTTTCTTTACGCCCAAACTCGTCTCCGCCCACCATAACCGCCTCCTTCTTCCTTTCGCCGTTCTAACGATTTCTGATGGCAGCTGTGTCACCTATGCTTCCAACCCTTTTCCCTGCCCGACGGTTGTTCTTCGCGGGGAGTGCCTCGGCTACATTGAAGAGCTGGACCCTGATCGCACTTACATGTTCTCCGAACCTGAAGTTCTTCCTCACGTCGCTGCCCTGACGTCTTGTGCTGCTACGAGTGATGAACTTCCTGTCGACGCCCTTCATCGAGCTATCGCCACCGACCTTCCGTCCACCCAACGGGACCAAATAGTCGCCCTCCTTCAGCGCTTCAGTGCATCTTTTGACGTGTCCCAGCCTTCCTTGGGCCGCGCCTTGACCGTTTCTCATGAAATCGACACTGGTCCTCATGCTCCCCTACGGCAGCGACCATATCGCGTGTCGCCGTCTGAGCGCCACGTCATTCGTGATAATATCGCCGATATGCTTAAACGGGGCATCATACGACCATCTCATAGCCCTTGGGCCTCCCCCGTAGTGCTGGTGACGAATAAAGATGGCACGATCCGCTTCTGTGTGGACTACCGGCGTCTGAATAAGATAACCCGCAAAGATGTTTACCCACTACCACGAATTGACGACGCGCTAGATTGTTTGCAAGGAGCGGAGTTCTTTTCGTCGCTAGATTTGCGCTCTGGCCATTGGCAAGTACCGATGGCTTCCGTTGACCGCCCGAAAACAGCCTCCATCACTCCCGATGGCTTGTATGAATTCAATGTGATGCCGTTCGAACTGTGCAACGCCCCCTCCACCTTCGAGAGAATGATGGATAACATTCTCAGTGGGCTCAAATGGGAAACGTGTCTTTGTTATCTAGATGATATTGTCGTGTTCTCGAAAGATTTCCCTTCCTACCTTCTGCGCCTTCAGCGTGTTCTTACGTGCCTTACTGAAGCCGGCCTACGGCTCAACTTGAAGAAATGTTACTTTGCCGCTACCAAGCTCACAATACTTGGTCATGTCATATCCAAGGATGGCGTTCTACCGGATCCTACCAAACTTCGTGCCGTCGCAGACTTCCCCAAGCCCACAACCTTGAAAGAACTTCGCAGTTCTGTCGGTCTATGTTCGTATTTCCGCCGTTTTATCCGCACTTCGCCAGTATCATCGCCCCTTTAACGCAACTTCTCGCCGGAGGCCCGAACCTCTCCTCTTGGTCACCAGCCTGTGATGCTGCGTTCAGTACACTACGCCGTCTACTGGTCTCTCCCCCTATACTCCGCCATTTTGACCCTGCCTGCTCGACCGAAATACACACCGATGCAAGCGGCGTAGGTCTATGATGGTCGTATGATGCCCCGTTGAAGCATATCGGCGATATTGTCACGAATGACGCGGCGCTCAGACGGCGACACGCGATATGGTCGCTGCCGTAGGGGAGCATGAGGACCAGTGTCGATTTCATGAGAAACGGTCAAGGCGCGGCCCAAGAAAGGCTGGGACACGTCAAAAGATGCACTGAAGCGCTGAAGGAGGGCGACTACTTGGTCCCGTTGGGCGGACGGAAGGTCGGTGGCGATAGCTCGATGAAGGGCGTCGACAGGAAGTTCATCACTCGTAGCAGCACAAGACGTCAGGGCAGCGACGTGAGGAAGAACTTCAGGTTCGGAGAACATGTAAGTGCGATCAGGGTCCAGCTCTTCAATGTAGCCGAGGCACTCCCCGCGAAGAACAACCGTCGGGCAGGGAAAAGGGTTGGAAGCATAGGTGACACAGCTGCCATCAGAAATCGTTAGAACGGCGAAAGGAAGAAGGAGGCGGTTATGGTGGGCGGAGACGAGTTTGGGCGTAAAGAAAACAGGACTAGGGAGGGCAGATGTCGAAATAAGAGGAACGAGAACAGAAGAAAAGTGAGGAATGTCGGTCTCTGCAGCTACAAGGAGTTTAGCAGGGCGCACAAGCGGGTCACACAGGGAAACATTACACACAGGGGAAAGCTCAATTTCAGCACGGGCACAATCAATTACAGCACTGTGAGTCGACAGAAAGTCGTAGCCGAGGATGATGTCGTGGGAGCAGGCGTAAAGCACCGTCATCTCGACGAGATACGTAATGTCTTTGATGCGAACTCGTACCGTGCATGCTGCCACAGGGGTGATGCTCTCTGAACTGGCCGTACGAAGCGAAAAGGCAGAAAGCGGCGTCGTGACCTTGCGAATTTTGCGGCAAAGGGCATCACTAATTACGGAAACGACAGCACCTGTATCCACCAGCGCAAGAACGGGAAAACCTTCTACGAACACTTCAATGGCGTTGGCGGGAGAAGGCAGAGGACTTAACGAGTTCGTCAAACGCGCAGTTCTTGCTTCCGGAACTGCGGCATTTAGTTTTCCCCTAGCGTAGGGCCCTATCGCCGAAGCATCGGCGAAATAGAACGTCGGCGAGGCGAAGACGAACGGCGTGTCGAGTACTGAGCCTGAGGTGGAGACGATCCAGAAGAGACGTTGCTCAAGGGCGGCTCGGGATCGTAGTGGTGCTGACGGACTGTGTTCTCAGGATGAAGCGGGCGTTGACGGCAAAGGCGAGCGACGTGACCTGGGAGCCCGCAAGCATAGCAAATTGGGCGATTGTCGGCGGTTCGCCATGGGTTCGTAATGCGGCGTCGCGGTCGAGGGATCGGAGAATGAGGGGCCATGAAACGGGATGGAGCATAAAATGTAGGGCCGTTCTGGTAAGACGATGTAGGAAGCGGACCGCGTGTTCCAGCGGTTACTTGAGCGTAAGTGAGTGGGGCTTGCACAGTAGCGATGGGAATACTAAAAGGCAGCGCTTCGGCAACTTTCTCCTCGATAACTTGGCGGATAGCCGGCGAGATGGATGGCGCGTTGGCCGGCGCTAATTGCGAAGTACAGACGGTCGGCTGAACTGGATGGAGGAGGGACAGCTGGCGTGCAATTTCTTCGCGGATGAAGTCTTGGATATTCTGCATAAATTGAGACCGTTCCGCAGACGACGTAGCCAGTGCCAAGCCAGCGATGCCGGCAGGTGCGGCAGCCCGCACCTGCCGGCATCGCTCGCTTTTGTAGCTCGTCAAACTCTGGCACAGGGTTATAATGTCGGATACGGAAGTAGGATTCCTGGCCGACATCATATAGTACGCATCATCAGTGAGGCCTTTTAGAACATGTGTGACTGTTTCGGGCTCGGACATGGACGGATTGACCCGCTTGCAGAGGTCAACCACGTCCTCAATGTAGCTGCGAAGTTGAAGCCGTGCATGGAGGCGTTGTTCGGCGCGGAGTTTGCGTACCGCAGGACGGCCGAAGACATCCGCGAAGTTCTTCTTGAAGGCAGACAGCGTCGAAAGATCGTCTTCATGGTTTCGAAACCACAGATTTGCCACGTCCGTGAGGTAGAAGAGGACGTTGCTCAGTTTTATGGAATCGTCCCAGCGGTTGTAAGCGCTGACGCGCTCGAAAGAGGCCAACCAGTCGTCAACGTCATGGTCGACGGTACCACTGAAGAAAGTTGGGTCACGGGGGCGTTGTGCCCCGGGACCCCCTAAGAAGATGGTGGCAGAAGTGGCAGGGATGGGCGCCGATGGTTGGCTGGGAGCGTCCTGCATGGTTGTGACTGAAGGCGGTAGCGTGCGGTTACGAAGTTCCAGGGTGAAATTTGCGAGGACTGGGGCGACGACCGAGACACCTCCACCAAGTGTAAGGTGTTTATTGGAGCACCAAGACCGTAGACAACGTCCGCAAACAAAAGCGACGGGGTAGCGTTCGAATCAACAGTGCAGTGCCAACAAGGTGGTGGTGGTGAAAACATTTATTATAATACATATAGGTATATACACTAGGTGGCATGCCTAGACAGGCTCTGGCTCCACTTCGTCTACCTCTTCGGGTTGGCGCGCGAGCTGATGGAGATCGGGATTACTACAAAGGTAACTTCGATTTCATATAGTAGCGCTCTTGTGGAGCTACCTGTTTTTGCCAGCACACATTTTGCACTCACCTTTCATGAAGCACAAGGCATTCATGGTGCAGCAGAGCCCATGAGCAGAAGCTGCGACGTAGCCAAGGTCCCAAAATCGCTGTGCAGCAAGATTATTGCGGCACACACTGAAACAAAAAATAGAAATAGTTGCTTTTGCTAAGACAGGGCTATTCGGGAGCGAAACGGAGGCGCACTTGAAAATGAGCCGCCGGCGACCGATCGAAGCACGGGTATTGAAGGGACTGCTTCCTGGCACACGGAAAAGAGCTGCGTAGATCATCTACGCTTCACATGAAGCCTCCGACTCACAGCAAGATGCCGCAAAAAGAATTGAGATCACTTAGCAATAGCGCATCGATGCAGAAAAACATTCCAGACAGGCTAGCTGTAACGTGAGGAGAGCGGCGCCATGAGCTCTCTTAAGTTGCCGAGGAAAGTACGGGATGCCGCTGTAAGTGTTTTGCGCTGCATTTTCGCAGTACTTACGAAAGTCGGGAGAAACCTCCAAAGGTGGGTGCCTCCAGTCCGGTCATTCTGAAACAACGCGGCGCGAACGAGCCTCCCGCTTGCTTTGCCACTGTTCTTCAGTCCGCGACTCGGCGTAACTCGGACCGGTGGGCCTCTTGGCCTCTTTCGTCCGCTCGGCTCTGACCGCGCATGATCCGCAAAGAGAGCCGAATCAGACAGTCGGTTCTAGGCGCCTTATGGTCGCCGCGCAGGGAACGTTAAGTAATAGGAATGCGTACACTCATCCACAATAGCGTACCGCGAGCACGACTTTGATGCTCATCGGAGCCCCCGCGTTGCGCGATAGGCGACACTCGTCAAATGCTGCGCCACCGCATCAACCGCATCGCCTCGCCTCTCTTTACTTTGTGAGCAATTTTTTTCTTTTTCCCGCTGAGACAGACATGGATGAAGCTCCGTGGAGGCAGAGGTATAGCAGAGGCGGCGAGGCATTCCTCCATGCCAAAACCCCCTAAGTGGCGCTTGTATTGTATCCTCCTCTTTTTCAAGATTGTCTGGTTGGCGTCTTGTTTAAAAACTACCAGATGGCGCTATGTGCCTGACGTCAGTTTCATCATGTGTAGCGTCTGTGGCAAGATTTTTCACGCCAGAATAGTAATTTTCCGAAATGTAGCCAGATTAAAGCTAGATTTCACCAAAATAGCTAGATTTGTAGCTAGATTTTGAAGAAAGGAGCTAAAACAGCTACTCGTAGCTAAACTAACTTTCTTGGTAGCTAATTGAGTCCAAACGTAGCTAATTAGCTACAAAGTAGCTAAATTGGCAACACTGGGGCCCACGGCGCGCCAAAATTTAAAAGAAAAAAAAAAGCACCTGCGGCTGCGGAGGCGGCGATCAAAAATAGCGTCTGGGTCCGAGAGTACACGCAAGCAAAAAACAAAAATAGGTAATTTATTACGTCACGTCCGCCAGAATGCAGACAGACAAGGAAGAAGAAAAAACTTCTCCATGCAAACAAATTCCCCTCGCCTACCTTCTTTCCTCTCGCGCATGCGCAGCTTATTAAGATCGCGCGGTGGCGACCGTCAGGTATCGAGAGCACGTTGAGCAACCGTTGACGTTGAGCATGTCGAAAGACGATAAAAGATGAGCTGAACGATCGGTGCGCGCGGGTAGCAAGCAGTCGCTAGTGACTGCAACGCCAAAATGCTAATAAAGCAATAACTGCCTACAAAACCCAACTATTACAAAAACAATTATGGGTTTAATTTTATATTTTTTTCTCAATTAAACTTTATGATTTGTAAAGAAACAAAAAAAAAAGCCTGAATCAATAAAGCAATGTGGACAAATTGTAAATTGCATCGACATCGAGCAAAGCGCTACCACGCAGACAAGCGTTTAGGGGTAGCTCGGCTGGAAACTCTGATTGGCCCAATATTTGTGACGTCGTATATGACATCACAAACAACGTCATGGGTCACGTGATATTTTATGATGTCATGTCCGGATGTAGGGAGCACGAGTTTTCCCTAGACTGTCCCTGGTTTCCCATGCTTTTCAGAGCGTCCGGGCTGCGTATTAGCAAACCATAACCCGTAGGAGCACTCTAGCAGACGACGCTCTGGCACGTGATTCTAAAACCCCTTGATAATTTGAAAGTAGCGACACTCTCCTCCGCGCCGCGCTTTCCTCCTCGATTCTCCTCGCACGGCGGCAGCGAGCGCTGCGCACGACACGCTTTTTCTCCTTGTTGCCCGCCGGCCGGCCGCAGCAGTGAGTGAAGCGCGAGCTTTTGGGCCAGGTCTGCGCTCCAGGAGTGCACAAAATTTTTGAAAAATTGCTAGAAAAGCATTGAGAATGCCGAAAGTAAAGTTCATGAATTGATTGGTTTCTTCTTTGAACTGTTTGAATGGGGAATACTGATAAACAAAGCTTTCGGGTGAGGTCTGTGCTGCAGACACATTTTAAGTCACATGATAAGGTTTTACTTTGTGCACCTAATCTAGTACTGCCTCTGACTTTGTTTTTTTTAGAGCGTGAAATCTTTCACCGCGGTAAAACTTCGGAAAACAATCCAGGCTGGTGCTTTGAACTTCAAGATCAGAGGTCAAAGCAGGACTTTGTCTATTTCGCTACTGTCAAGCTATCTGTCTAAGCATAGTATACGTCACGTGATCAACCATGAGATTTCATTATTTGCTAATTGTACATGTATTTTGATCTATTACTGGGCCAAAATAATTGATATTTAGTAAATTGCAATTAAAATCTAAATTTTAGCTGCAACATCGAACCGTATACCGTTGGCAAGCTTAGGCCAAGTGTAATGGCACTGTGCTAGTTAGCGATCCGCGATAATCTGCGTTAATTAGTTACTTCTGTATAAAACCAAATTTTGAGCTGTTCCTTGCCGCTTCGAGGTAAGGAACAGGTTTACCACGGCAGTCTTGATATGATACTGATGGAGGAATTAAATAATTTTATGAGTACGCGGCTACTCACTGACTTCGCGTGTGGTTAAAAGACAGCAGGGTACACTGGGAGAAGTGGTGGGCCCTATTGCCGACACACTGATGTTCTGGGGCAAGCATGCTGCGGCCTCACGCGCTATGTAAAAGAGCTTGATTTCATTGAACGCAACAATCAAATAAAAGAATTACAGGGTGCACATAGGTCTTCAACGTGCGGAAATGAGAAAGCATATAACTGCCAATTCATTAGCTATCGCTATCCTATCTATCACTATATCTACTAATGCCAGAGACCTATCGTGACTGTTACTATCCGCAACGAACACTATCACCTCACTCTCCGGGCCTATTACTACCATTTACTATTATTATCCGTAACAGCCACCTTCATTACCTATCACTATTCATAACCATCACTTTTAATCTGATGCCGTCCCATGACCCATTGATATACTTCAACTTTCATTGACTTACGTTGTCAGTCATATCTCTATTATCTCATACTATCTGACGAGACAACTATGCATTGACTTTTAATTCTTATACTTTCTTGTTTTCTCATAAATGGAGGTAGGAAAAGAGCAAGCCACAGAAATAACTGTCGACGAGGCTTCCTTTACTTCAGGACAGGTCGGTGAGAAAAAATTGATGGAACTGCGTTGGGCCGCAGTTTTTTTTTTCGAGTTCGTGTAATATTGTTGGCTCAAACTGGTCTTCAGTGAAATGTTGCTAGAACATAGAGAGCGATGAGCTAATCACTCAGGCAAGGTGAAAAAAAAATCTTGCATGCAATTGAAATGAGTAATATGTTACAGTGCTAATTGTAGCTCGCAAAATGTTCCCCTATTTTTTACATCATAACTATAATCATTATTGATTGTTTAAATTTCGTAAATACAGAAAATTGATGTAATGATTCCGGCTGATTTGACATCGATGGGAAAACGTTTCTCGCTGTAAATGAATACGCGGAATTGCGGTTTTAGAGCTCCAGCTTTCAAAGCGAAGGCAACCTGCCAACGCCTAGTAGTCATGGTTAAAGTGAAGCGTGTGTGATCATGTGAACACCTCCTGCACATTGGCCGTATCCCTGATAAAACGAACGCATACTTTTTAACCCACGCGTGCGTCGAAGCATGGCAAGACACATTCAAGAGTTGAAAAAAAAAAAAAAACATGCCGTACGACCTAACTAATGCAGATTACCCGCAATACCTCGGATTTACTTGCCAGAGTTTTTCAAGGCCAGCATTCATTGCTAACGAGTAACCGACGCACACTACAGGTACAAGCTGGAAAGACTAGCTCCTCTGCTAGGGATCCTAGCATAATCGCGACAAATGCAATCGAGAGACTGTAATTTTCCAGTTATCTTTGACAGCAAAAAGCAGATTATAGTGCCCTATTTCTGACTGTACAGAAGTCGACAGCGTGTTAAAGGGTGGAGCCTTGCAGCCTCGCAGAATATTCAGCATGCTGCAGAGGACTACCTTATTTTTAGGCAATGATCATGTTGCCGCCGCAAAAATATTGAGGAGCAAGGAGGAATAAAAAACGCAGCGTCAGGTGACGCGTTGTTACGGGGAGTGAGAAAGGCACCTTACGTCGCAAACAACTCTGTCCTTTCTAGGAATAAACTTCTTTCGACTAATCTTGTGAATCCATTGACTCGTGCGCAAGTTGTCACGCTTGCTTTGAGGTATCATGAGTACCGCATAACCATCTTCAGGCCGCTTGCTGCAGTTGTACGCGCAACAGCACGGCATAGAGCTTGCACACAGCGCACAATATTCGCTCGCTGAGACTAGGAGAAAAATGGCGCGAAGGAAAAAGAAAACACAAGGAAAACGCCGGACGCGCGTTGGTTCCAAGGGCAACAGCAGGGAGACCAATCGTCGCTCAGGAAATCGGGCAGAGAGCCGGCCTTCAGCGAAGGGGCGCGCTAGGGGCGAGGAGGCGGCGAGGAGGCGGCGAGAAGGGGGCGAGGAGGTAGCGCGGCGGCGGCAAAGTTCAATCGTTGGCGTAACTTTCAAAGTATCAAGTGGTTTTACGTGATTCCTCTGAGCAGCGCCACCAGGTGACATATAGTGGATATATTGTCTGAAATAATAAGAACAGATTTAAAGGTCACTGTTCGCGTTGTTTTGGTGGCGCACAGAGGAATGAGGCCGGTAACATATGGTGCTTACCTCTCGCGTCTAGGCCTCATTCCTCTGTATGAAAATGGCTTCTGCGGCTCCGATAAAAGTAGGTACACTTAATATCAGGGGACTGGCAAGCAAGAAGAAGCAGGGCCAGGTCTACCGCCTTTTAGCCGAGCATGATATCAACGTCCTGGCCGTGCAGGAAACGAAAGTAGATGGGGAAGAAGAGACCGGTAACATGGTGCGACGTTTCACGTCTAGGTATTTTGCAGTAGTGAGCCACGCAATTGGCACGTCTGCGGGCTGTGTCATTTTTGTTAAGAAATTACCCGGACTCGAGGTTCAGGCACATATGGCATGTCCGTCAGGCAGATGTGTTTGGGTTGATTTTCTGTACAACAAAAAGTATTGGCGCATTGAGGAGGACAATTTAAGATCCTTGCTGGCTAGACTACTTGAAAAAGAAAGCGAAGAGCCTTGTAAATGGATGGACGATATTAGGAAAATAAAAGACAGGATTGAACTGTTCGAAGAAGAGCGCTATCGTGGTGCGCTTGTGCGGGCGAAGGCGCAAGATATAGCTGCTGGGGAGACACCGTCGAAACGAGCACTAGGAATCGAGAAGACGCGTGCTCAGAGAAATCACATTGAACTGATCGAATTGGGCGGAACGTTGTCTGGAGAAAGTGGTCATATCCAGCAGGCGTTTCTTGAATATTATCGAACGCTGTCTACAAAGCAAAGTAGAGTTCTGGGCTAGTTGGTAATACATGATAAGTGGGAGGCTTAGCGCGGAACAAACAAGGACAAAGCAAGATGTGGAAGTAAACGCATTCAAAGGAAAGTTTCTGGGCGCTTTACCGCGATTAGATGGTGAGCAGAAAGACAGGCTGGAGCTGTCAATAACCGCGTCGAAGGTCGAGATTGCCATAGAAAAATTGAACCCGGGAAAATCTCCCGGCCCCGACTGGTTAAGCGCGGCGTTCTACAAAACATACAAACCTTGAAATAGTGCCGGTACTGACAGCCGTGTACAACGAGTCCTAGAACGTAAATGTATTGCCCCCGTCTTATGGCAAATCCCACACAGTGTTGATTCCTAAATACAATGAAGCAGATAAGTTACAACAGGTTACAGCATATCGCCCTATCGCACTCACGAATGTAGACTACAAAGTGTTTATGAAAATTCTAGCCCGTAGACTACAGTCAGTAATTCAACAGTTAGTTGGACCACACCAGACGTGTGGGATCAAAGGTCGATCCATTGTTTCCAATGTGCATAAAGTGAGGAGTGTGCTTGAATGCTGTGATCACACAAACAGTTGTGTAGCCATTCTTCAGTTGGATCTGGAGAAAGCATTTGATTGTGTCTCACATGAAATCCTGTTCTGCATACTCGACCATGTGAATGTAGGGTCCGTCATTCGCGAGGGAGTGGCCATGGCGTACCGAAGCTGCACAACAAGATTGATTGTAAATAAGAGTTTGGGGGCCCCCATAAACGTGCAGCGATTGGTGCGCCAGGGTTGTCCCCTCAGCCCTCTGCTATTCTGCATGTACATCGAAACACTGTGTTTAAATATCATAGAAAACGACAAAATTCGTGGCTTCCAATTACAAGCTGCAGAGGTTAAGCTGCTGGCATATGCGGACGTTGTGGCTGTATTCGCAGTGAATCGCGAAGGGGTAATCGAGGCCCTGTCGTCTGTAAAAGAATTCAAAAAGGTTTCGGGCAGTAAAGTTAATTGGTCAAAGTACCTGGGGCTTTGGCACGGAGAATGGCCAACGGCGCCCGAGAAGTTCGCAAACATGTCCTGGGTGACAACACCAGTAAAGTACTTGGGAGTCCCACTAGATAGTTATCGCGATAGCGAATCGTACTGGAGGGCACAGACTCAAGCCATGCGGGAAAAAGTGGAGGGGTGGAGAGGGCAACAATTGTCAGTTTTCGCCAGGGCCACAGTGTGCAATATGTTTTTTATGTCGAAGCTGTGGTACGTGATGGAAGTGTTGCATTGTGCAAGGATGAACGTACATAGACTGCACCGGATATTTGCCATTTTTGTGTGGGCAGCAGAATGGGAACGATGTTGCCGGACAAGTTTGTTTAGGCGGGTGAAGGACGGTGAGCTGGGTTTGGGGCACTTGTTTTTACGAGAGATTGTCAGCAGATTTCTTTTTGTTCGCGATGTAAAAGATGCATTTTTGCGTACTGTGTGCCAATTAAGGCTCGGAAATGTACTGCCAGACTTTGTAGTCTCGACCGAAAGTGTATCGGGACGCAGTTTTGGTTATTTTAGAGAAGTTGTCGCTAGTGTGCGATTCCTGTCTGTTCGATTTTCTTATGAATATTTATCTTGTGTTAGCAGGAAGAAGCTGTACAAGGATTTGTGCGACGTAGTTCTACCCATACCAATGTACAGGGCCTTATACAGTGGAGGACCAGGACGCGATGTACTTAAGCGGGTGAAGGCAATGCAGGTCCCGCCAAATGCAAAAACTTTTTTCTTTAAGTTACACACGTAAACACTGCCAGTAAAGAAGTTCTTGGAAAGGAAGAATTTATTTTTACCTTGGGGTTCGCATTGCTTAATTTGTAAACAGCCAGAAACTATAGACCACGTTTTCCTACATTGTTGGGAAGGGGTATACTTTTGGGATATTTTACAAAGGACTTTAAAAAAGGAATTTCCATTAGACTCGCATGGTATTAGGTACTTGCCAGTAGAGAATGAGGATGTGGTGCCATTTGACCTTATTATGCTAATGGCCCTCCACTGTATTTGGCGCTCGAGAATGGCAGGATACCACTGCGATCCTGACGCACGGCCAGCACGGGTATATTTTCGGGAAGGCATGAATAGATACATCGAAATTCAGAAACTTGCTCCTGAAGCTCCCGAGTGGCTCGGAAGATTGAAGCCATTAGTGACCGTAAGATAATTTTAGCACGACGACGCCACATCCCACCTGGCTGATTGTTGTATTAATGAATGCTCATTGTGCCCTGTAAGTGGTTTTGTGTATTGTGCTGAAGTCAGGCAATAAAGAAAAAAAAGTTTTGGTGGCGCAATGGATTAACGCCAAGCATCTATGTACTGATGCCACTTAAACATGCGTTCGACTCCTGTGTTGAATTATTTTTCCTGAATATATTTATTTTTCTGCAATTGCCTTCACTGTAACTATATCCTGCCTACAATGAGATTATAACCTTTAGGTTGCGTTTACTGACACCTTTAAGTAACAATCGGTATGACAACAGTTACACTAAGCAAAACTTCCCCATACCTAATCATTTCCTGCCTCGGCGAGTGTATGTTACCTTTAGGTTCCATTCAGAGACATCTTTCAGTAACAATCCCTGTTTACAGTGAGTGTATGTTACCTTTAGGTGCGTTCAGGAAGATCTTTCAGCAACAATCGCCGTTTAAATCGCTGAAAGCGTCGTCTGCTCGAGTGCTCCTACGGGATATGGTTTGCTAATACGGGTCCGGGCTCGACCCGGCGGCATGGCGCCGCAAGCAAACGGCAGCTGCCCAGCCGATGGCCGTCGGCGGAGAGGCACGAGGCCTAGCTTGCATGCAGTGCGGACACTGTGGAAACGGCAGCGACGTCAAATAACATATGCACGCTTCGCGCCGCGAAGAGGTTTCCGAACCAGCTTGTCACACCACACGAATTGCCGGGGGAAATCACAGTTTAATTGCTTTTCCTTTATCTAGATCTGTGTGAGACCTTTCGGCGACAAAAACAATCGAGGTTCGCCAACGCAGTGTGACCTGTTCGTAGGCCGGCCGGGCGAATTTTCCACTAACAACTGCACACCATGTTTGCGGTGATTCCACTCTTCTGCACATTGCATATATTTGCAAAACGTTTCCTTGCAAAATAGCTTTCTCGGTGCGACGTCTTTCAGGCGCGCAGGCTGTCGGCAACGGTCGTCCGTCCCGTTGCCACGCGTCCCGATATAATTCGGTCTTTTTCTAAGCGAAGTAGTACATTATGAATTGTTTTAACCAGAAATGCGCTCGGTGACCGCTCTTATTGGCAAAAAGGGCCTAGTTTCCTCACTCCAAACTAATGCGCAGGCGAATGCATATGATGCCGGCCGGCAATACCGCGGCGCCGGCGCTATTATAAGCACATCCTAGCTGCAATAGCTAGCTAGTCGATGACTGTAGGGGGCAAAAAAAAATAATAAGCTTTGAGGACAAAGGGAATAGAGATACGTACTAGGTCATTCGACTCTACAAATTTTTTAGGTCAGAATTGTGATGCTGGGAGTGATATGTTGATTAGGAAAAAAAACAACTAAATAAGCTGTAGTATTAAAGGATGACCTCTCACTGTTTTGGTTACCCTGTTGTTAAAAACAATTAGGTGCCTAATGAATATCCTATTCTCATTTGGGCTATGATTATTATAAAACTATGTAAGTCATTTCACATTGATCAGGGCTTGTTTTAGAATAAGTTTAATAAAGCAAATCCTCATCTTGCACTTGGAGCATAATGCCTTCATACCTCAAATAAAGTTCATGGAGCATATCATAAAGTCGCAATTAATACAACCGGATTTCAGAACATTCAGCCTCAGGATTTCAGGCTAATGAGAAGAAATGTTGTACATTGTTACTAAGGAGGTCATGTTATATAGGAGCATTATAAAATGTGTACTTTTTAATTAGTACAGAACTGTGCGTAGCCTTCAGAAAACATGAAAATATTGCAGCGTATATCACATGAAGAGTAATGGCATTGCTGTTTTGTAAGTGTCAGCATATGTTTGCTGTCAAATTGTGATCCATGTGATGCATGCATCTTTTAATGACTTAGTGCTTGTTCTAATGCAATGCATGGACCATTTCAGCTTGTCATGCCTTCGCATAAACAGCGTCTTACGTCTTCTGCATTTCTTTCACGGCAACAAGTTTTGCATCCGTCATATGTGTCAATTGTGATTTTTAATTGGACCTGTAGCCTGAAACAGACTGCTGACTGCCATCACAAATTTGTTTGTTATATATTCAAACACTGGATTTATTTTTCCTCATAAAAACATTGAAATGCCTTAATAACTTTCATTGCCTTGAGTAAATGTTTGTCATTCGTTACATTGATTGCTTGCAGTCCAGAAATTCTTTACATTCTTATTTGGCTATACCTTACACTTACAAATACATATAAAGTTATATATGTGCTACACTCTTTTTCCTTCCATTTAGTATCTCTTTCACACAACCTCAGAGTTTAAAGACAATTATTTATCAAACAGCACTTGTGAATACATCTAAGTGGACACTTTTTTAATTGCACAATGATGGCATAATGCAATGAATAAAAAGGTAATGTGGTCCACCATTTCAGTTTCTGGGCATATGCCACCTTTTATGCAACTAATATGTTAACAACAACAACAACAAAAAAAAACCTTTCTTATACATTACTAAGGTGCAAAGATGAGTAAAACGAGTATTTGCTGAATTTCGGGCTGTCCAGACATTGTGAGATTGCTTTTCAGGATTGCTAAATTCTGCACGAAGGTGTCATGTCGTAAACCGGCAGTCAATATCGGTTATGTAAGAAACACACATTTAATTTACTGAGAATTATCATTTTATTGATATTTGCTCTTGTGGTGCTTGCCCACATAAAACTGCAATACCTCATCTGTGGGGACTTTCATAATTAAAGGCAAGGACAGTACCACATCAAGGTAAAGCTCACTCATTGAAGAAATCTGTTTTTTTTTATTTGCAGTGTTGTTTATATGAACTTCCTATCTCACATGAAAAAAATTCATACTAAGACTTATGCGAGTTTCTACAAGGTCAATATTTTTATTATACATTGGTAGCCATTTCTTACATCATTTTCTTATTTCAGACTCAAAATAGTTTTTCTGTGTTTATTTCTTCATGAAATTGGACCAGGCAAACGATTTTTCAAGTAAATAATTTCAATGTAAAACAGTCTCACAGAGATCAAAGCCAGTAATAAACACACTATTATCAGCATACATGATGAGCTGAACACTGTTGTCAATATGAATTATGTCATTTATGTACAAATTCAGCAAAAGTGTGCCTAATACTCTTCATTGAGGTACTAAACAAAATATATAAAGGATGATTTGTCTTTGTTACTGTTCATCTAACTTATTGAATGGGACTTGATTCAATTATTTCCAATACCTTTGCGAGTGCTGGTAATTAAAAAAATATCTCTACGAACGTGTGCTCTATGCTCTAGCAGATTTCATAGAGTTCCCCGATAGAATATTGAGCTTTTATATTAGCATTGCATGACATGTTAATTGGATGTGAAGCATGTTTGATGTTCACAAATGCATGCCATTTCCATAATTTCGACTCCCTTAATTCTACGAAATGTTGGCACAGAGCTGAACTGTTGCCATTGAATTGGACTCCAAATTGTTGACTGGGGGCCAATATCCAGTTGGAAATGGTCATTTCCGATTTTGATTTGGCCTCAACTGTTTTGTTAAACTTGGGACAAAGCCATACTGCCGCGGTGCAATCCATCGCTACGTACGTGGTTCGGCTAGAGCAGCTCTTTAGACACAGTGACAGACACAGAGACCAATGACAATTTTTATTTAAGAAACAGCCACCAAAAGTGAACTGAAAACATGGCAACCGCTCACCCCACACATGGTTACTATACAAAGGCACACTGCACTTGAACCTTGTCTAGGACGCCTAGCGCGTAGGATGCTTTCGTAAAAAAAAAAAAAAGAACACGGTGTTGTACATGGTATTGAATCCAGGTGCGTACACTTCTGCCTTTTCCCGTGCTCTCGAGTTAAGTGATCCTTGGATGGCGACTATAACCTTCGAAATGTCATGCATTTATAAAAGAAAATACACAGCGGCACAAAGCCGCGGTGTATATAGTAGCCTATCGCGAGGCCTATAGTTTGTCGTCACTGCAGCACTGGAGAGAACGACGCTGGCCACGTGCTAGCTGCAGCAGCTGTGGAATGCACGAGGTAAGTGAGAATTAAGCAGTACAGTACTTTATGAAGCAATATTCAAGACGATTATGAAG
Source organism: Amblyomma maculatum (assembly GCF_055883805.1). Lineage (NCBI taxonomy): Eukaryota > Metazoa > Arthropoda > Arachnida > Ixodida > Ixodidae > Amblyomma > Amblyomma maculatum. Next base: position 896,487 of record NW_028146740.1, on the reverse strand, counting down.
TTGTTATATAAAATGTCGATACTTCCATTAACATCGCTGAACAATGCCGCACCACACTGAGAATACTCTAGCTGTTAACCCTGTTGTATGGGCTTAGTTAGCGGTCGTCACGGCAGCAGAATGGCGCTTGCCACGTGTTCTGCAGCTGCTGCACGAAGACTCGGAAGAATGCGTGAGGGAAGCAGGTAATAAGCACTGTAGCACTTTATTAAATCAAATTTGATACGATTATGCATGCGTGTATTTACGTATAGCCTGGTAAAGAGGCCTAGCGCGCAAGTTATTTTGGTGGCCGCGGCGATTGATACGAAGCCACGTGCAACGTAGAGAGGGAAGAGGAGTACGGGAGGTGCAGGTCTGCGGTCTGCCAGGAAACATTGGGGCGGCCCTGAAAAGGGCCGTTTGGATGCGCAGTGACGTGACGGCGTGGCGAACACAACGCCCTGCACTCGTCCGTGGCCCTTTGCCGTGCACCGTCAACAGTGGTGCACTACGTCGTACACAGTGCCTGGTTATATGCTGCCCTGGATGCTGTAGCGATGCTGATGCTTCTACTGTAGACATTTACGAGGGTTGCGGCGATGATCTTGGAGAGCTGATCGATGCCGCGATCTCGGACATGGGCTGCTGCGTACAAAGAAAATCATTGGCCTCTTCGCAGCATGCAGGAAACGGTGCTGTAAAAGAGTAGAAAAAAGTTGCATTATGATTTGATGAATGCGCAACATATTACAAAACCTTCGACAAAGAAATCTGCGTTCTTGTACCTCAATCAGGGTTGAGAATGCGCACGGCAGACGTGCGCCTCAGCATAGCAGTCAGGCAGCGGTTAGTTGCCGACGGCGGATGTTTTCGTGGAGGTCTCCATAGCCGTGGCCGATTTTTTTTTGAACACGAGGAGCGTCCATGCCACGAGCTGCTGCTAAACGAGGTCCTGGAAGCACGTGGGGAGACAGCACTTATAAATAAGTAAAATGCGAGACAACGTTATAGCGATTCAAGAACCCAGAATGTACCGGGCGGTTCTCCCATGTCACATCAAATAACAGCCTTTAACCACTACGTTGGTGCATAGAAATCTTAGCGTGGTTAACCACGAGATTGAAAACGTAGAGCTCGATTGTATATTAATTGAAATTCTGCCTAGCAGAAGAAACTCCTCTTTTCTGTTCGTACTAAACGCATACAGCCACCCCAGGGCACCGGCTGGACCAGCGAAAGCCGCTATACTCAAAACCCTCCAAATCGCAGGCCAAAACCCAACCCTAATTGTGGGCGACTTCAACGCTCAACACGTGCAATGGGGACACGCAACCATATCCAGGAAAGGAACGGCCCTAATGGATTTTATCCAGCAAAGAGGGCTCACCCATTACACAGACCCGATGCAACCTACTAGGATAGGCAACAGCGTGACCAGGGACACGTGCCCGGACCTAACGATGGGAAAAAATCTCCCAGACTTAAGCTGGAGCAACACCAGACAAAATCTGGGAAGTGACCATTATATCATAATGTCTAAAATCACCATTGTATCAAACCCCAACCCAGAAAAGCAAAATCACCGACTGGGACAAACTTAGGACTATCCGCGACCAAAATAACGAACCAATCATAGACTTAGAACACTGGACACAGACCCTCCTATCGGATGTGGGAAAGGTCACTAAGGAACTAGCACATGACTTTGGCGTAAATACGGTTGACAGCCGACTTACGCAGATGTGGGAGGCAAGGCAGAGCCTAGAAAAAAGATGGCTTAAGCAAAAATATAACAGAAAGCTTAGAAACAGAATCGTCACACTCAGGAAAGAAATTCAACACCACACCGCAGCACTAGCGAGACAGCAGTGGAACCATATCTGTGAAAATGTGAATGGCAATCTAGGCACGAGGGAGACGTGGAATTTTCTGCGGCATCTCCTTGATCCGGAATCCAACAAAGCTACCACTCAAAAGGAAATCACTAAAATTTTAAACACAGACCCAGGCACGGATCAAGATATTATAGACACGCTACAGCAGAAATACTTCTGCACAACCCGTGAGACGAAGTACCTGCCCGATTATAAAGGAGAGCCTAACTCCATCCTGGATGCTGACATAACAATGGCGGAAATAAGAGCAGCCCTCTTTAAGGTACGTACAACATCCGCCCCAGGAGAGGACGGCATTAACAATAAGACACTCAGAAATCTAGACGACGCTTCTATCACAGCCCTCACGGATTTTGCGAACGAGTGTTGGAGGGAGGGAAAACTCCCAGCGTCTTGGAAACATGCCATCGTTAAATTCATCCCAAAACCTGGCAAAAAGCTCGCGCTCGAAAACCTCAGACATATTTCGCTCACTTCTTACATAGGAAAACTGATAGAGCACGTCATACTAGACAGTGTCGTGACGCTGGGGCTATGTCGACCCGGCCTTCACTTGGTAGCGTGCAGAGACTCGGGGTTGAAGTAGGATTGAATCTTCGAAGTTGGTGCAATATGTACAAGGTTTAATGGCACTTTGAGAAACTTATTTACAAGATTATTTACACGAAAAAGAAGGGTACATCAGCAAAATGGCAAGCGTTAAGAGTTCATAGCGAGAAGCGACTGGATGAGCCGTTTACCCAGGGCCCAGAGCGACATTTCGTGCTCTGCAGCGTCCTTAAAAACCCCTATGTCCAGCCCCTCTCTGAAGATGCTGACCAACCAAATTCAGGGCACGCCCCTCAGATATCGGCATCCAATCGAACACATCACTGCACTGATGGTCTGAGGCACTGACTGGTCCGGCATTAATTCGTTGGGCGTGATCACTTGTTGGCGGGAAAAGCTTGGGAACGGCGAGGAGAGGAGGTACATTTCTATTCTTCAGCAAAGAAACCACAGGCTGGTTCTGACAAGGGGTTTTACTTCTCAGAAACCCGAGTGCACGTGGCGCCGCATCCGCTCCCAGCATTGTCCGTTTTCGACAATTGCAAATCTTTCCTGCATTCCTGACTTAATGGCTGTATGCGTCATGCTCCTTTCTTGTCCTGCACGTCAGCGGACATGTCACTCTGTCGTCTCCTTTGAAAAGTAGACATTCCTCACTGGACGATAGCCCTTCTCGACTGGAAGGGTGAACAAAAGAAAGCACTTCCTGCTATTTCCCGCAGGGGGACGTTTCTTTGTGTTTTTCCAGACGTTCTCTTGACAGGGTCAATTTGGCATTTGCAGGTTGTCCACAAAGCAAAACAGGCTTACAAAACAGGATTCCTGGAAACAGGCTCACTTAGAGCCATTGGACCATCACCACATATTCACAATACTTTTCCATGCCCACAGGCGAACAATAGAGCGCGCAAATGCGGATGCTTGGTCGTAACAACAGACTCCAGTCCCACATGCAAAAAGAGAATCTATATCCAAACACTATGGTCGGCTTTAGACCACATTTATCAACACAAGATACGATGCTAAGACTAGCAAACGAAGTCCTATCTCATGAGCAAGAAAGGAGTACCAGGGCAATCCTAGCCCTAGATTTAACCAAAGCCTTTGATAGTGTTAAACACAAAGCAATCCTAGTATCTCTTTCACTGCTGAATGTAGGCGCAAGAACGTTTAACTACATCAAGGACTTCCTCTCCGATAGGACGGCTAAAATTCAAATTGGCACTATCAAATCCGACACCTTCACTTTAGGAGATAGAGGAACTCCGCAAGGATCGGTCCTCTCCCCATTTTTATTCAATATAACCCTAATCAAAATTTGGCACACGAACTCGCAACAATCCCAGACCTAGAACACTCTTTGTACGCGGACGATATCACCCCTTGGACCACCAAGGCGAGTATTGGCACGATACAAGATACGCTACAACAAGCGGTAGACGTAGTAGTAGAGGAGGCGCAAGCCGCGGGACTCGCGTGTTCCCTCCAGAAATCTGAATTACTCATTCTACACCGAAAGCGTCAAAGAAAGAATAAAGCGCCTGCGATCAAAATCTACGCGAAAGGTGCAGCCATCCAAGAAGTGGAAACAAGAATCTTGGGAATGCTCATACAGTCAAACCAAAAAAACGACACACTAATTAAGAAACTGAAAAACACCGTCAACCAAATTTCCCTCCTCCTCAGACGAATCGCGAATAGGCGTGGAGGAGTTAAAGAAGCTGAGACCAGGAAACTAGTAGAAGCCTTCGTTCTTAGCAGAATTATCTACTCTACACCATACGTCACCCTCACAGTTAGAGAAAGAGACGACCTGGATTCACTAATTAGGCAGTCCTATAAAATTGCGCTTAACCTCCCTCGTCATACCCCAAATGAAACACTACTAAAGTTAGGAATTCATAATACCTTAGCAGAAATGATGGAAGCACACCTCACCGCACAATATTATCAAGCACTGAAACGGGACGTTTCATCCTAAAAAAAGCAGGAATACAATATGAAGGGACCCGGGCCAACACTTTGCCGATTCCAAGACATGTGCGCGAGCAATTAATAGTCCGTCCTCTGCCTAAAAACATGCATCCAGAATACGATACGGACAGAAGGGCTAGGGCACAAAAATTACACGAAAGATTTTCAGTACAGAAAGACACGGCGCATGTGGACGTGGCAGAACATACGGACAGAGATGCCTTTTCCCTGGCAATTGTCGATCATCGAGGTTCTCCCCTCGCATCGGCGACAATCAATAAAACAAAATTTCCGGAGGAGGCCGAAGAGGCTGCCATAGCTTTAACCATTGCCTCCACCACTGCCAAATACATTCTTAGCGACTCTAAAACCGCAATTCGAAATTTTGCAAAAGGAAGGGCCCACTCCGCAGCCATCAAAATCTTACAAAATATCTCCCATACCCGCCTTATCACATTGATCCGGGTCCCTGCCCATTCGGACCATCCTGGGAACCAGGCAGCGCACCAATTTGCCCGAGGATTCGTAGTTAACCGGGAGGTGCGCTGCCCCGAGCTCAGGTCGGTCAGGGAGCGGATGACAACCTACAAAGAAATTACTACCCACTTCAAGAAAGAAAGACAAATCTTCCCAGAACCACATCGATCTCTAAGTAAAACACAAGTCACCTGGCGGCAGCTTCAAACAGACACTTTCTTTAATCCGTACATGTACTCCATATGGTTCCCAGAGCAGTTCAGCCCTGTCTGTTCTCTCTGTGGACATCAAAAGGCAGACACACCACACATCCTATACTCATGTAATCAAGACAAGCCATCACAGAGTCTGCAGCTCTCTACCCAATCTCAGTGGGAGGCCGCGCTGCTCAGCTCCGACCCGGAGGTTCAACTCGAGTCACGGAGCGGGCTGAAGAGGTCGCCGAACGACATCGTCGGTTGGCCACCTGGCGTCCGGCCTAGAAGAGGAGCCCACCGCGGGGACGGGAACGTCAACCCACCCCGCGCCTACGACCTCTTCTTTAAATAAAGTTTACCTCCCCCTCCTTATACTTACCTTGACGGTGCTTGCGATCTCCCGCAGGACGTCGCCATTATCAACGTCATTCCGCCCAACGTACAGCACGGATCGGCGTGCTGAAAGCGCATTCACGTAAACGCGCAGGCCCGCCATCGTCGAGCACCTCGGTGCAGCGAGATCCACGAACCGAATGCCGGAATCGCGCGCGTTGCCATTCCCTAGAGCGTCTAGGAACGAAAAAAAAACAAGCAAACCCAGTTTTTGACTACTACGTCACGTCTGGTTAAGCATCGAGCCCGACGCAAAAAACGTCACGCCAGGCCGCGGAGTGTCCACCAATCAGCGTTTCCAGCCGAGCTACCCCTAAACGCTTCTCCACGCAGCAGGCTTCAGCGTGCGGAACGATGTTTGAGCTTACGATCGGCTCTCCTGCTGACTGTTCTCTTGCCCAAGCAACAAACAACTGGTATACATTATTTGCTGTGCATTTTCCGGCAGTGCGGTGATTTTCTCGTGCTCCCAGGCAAGTCGGAGTAAAAGCATGCCATTCGCGGGCCTCCCGCCGTCTTTCTGGACCCGTATGCTACCCCAGTGCGGCCTTACGAGCGGCAATACGGTGGTTTTCTGGTGTTGGCCAGGCAAGCTGGAATGAACAAGCATTCGTAGCATGTAAAAAGTGCTGTCATTCGCGTGCCTCCCCTCGTCTTTCAGGACCGGTGTGGAACCCAGTGCAGCCTTACGAGCGGTAGGTTAGCTGGACCTTAAATGACGGGGCTTTGGTTCCCGCTAGAACGAACCGCAGTTTCAAAGTTCAAGATTATTTTAAAGCGGTCTCTTACCTTCTGTTCCTGATTTTCAAATAATCAAGTTGAGACATTTGAATAATGCAAAGCTGTCTGGCAATTTATGTGCCGTAATTATTGTTTAATTCCATGGTTGCAATAAATCATGCGTAGAAAATATTCGCTGTAATTCGTGAACATTCTTTGCGGATTCTAACGGGCCGCTCTATAGGGTGTTGCACAATTAGAGGCGCGATGTAGAATGCTCCTCCCAGCTAAACGACGGAATCCTTGCAGTTCAAATTTCGCACAAAAATCACATTTTGTCGCTAGTATTTTTTAATACTAAATTTGTTTGGCGTACTTGCCTGATTCGATCAGAAGAAGTAAAATATTCCCATCGCCTGCGGCGGCGGCGACGCCAGACAAACCGCTGCCCCGGCGATGGGACTGGTGGCGCCACCTCATGCTGCTTACAACAACTTTGTAGCAGGAAAAGAGGGGGCGAACGTTTCTGGCAGAAGGTTTGAGGCAGGCGATGGGAATATTTTACTTCTTCTGATCGAATCAGGCAAGTACCCCAAACAAATTTAGTATTAAAAAATACTAGCGACAAAATGTGATTTCTGTGCGAAACTTGAACTGCAAGGATTCCGCGGTTTAGCTGGGAGAAGCATTCTACATCGCGCCTCTAATTCTGCAACGCGCTGTATATTTGAGAGCGCTCTAAAACGCCCGCTCCTATTGGTCGCCGTCGCTATCTTGAAAAGTTGCGTCACGGGATGCTGCGATTGCGTCGCGGAGGCGAAACAACAGATAACGTCGCGTACCTAATTATGCCCGTGGTTTTAGACTATTTTTGTAGAGCGCGATAAGATGGTCTAAAACGTTTTAGAGCGAAAATGGCGGCGGTGTGAGTGGTGGCTGCGACGCTGAAGCGGCAACGCCGGCACGAGCAACGACGAAGGGCGGTGTGTGAGAATGCGTTCTACTTGTTCGGAGAGTTGTTCCGACGCCTATTTCGGCTTGAAAATGCGAAAGTGGAATGGCGGTGCGACGAATGCGCCGATGAACTGTGATGAAGCTCGCAGCGACCGCTCTTGACGGTGCGGCTGTCATGCGTGCTCCGATCTTTTTTTTTCTTTTTTTGCCTCCGGAGGATTTCGTCTTCGCAGGTAGTCGGCCTCTCATAACTGACGGTGAGCAAGTGCGTGCGTCAAATGGCTGAACTCAACTACTGCAAAGTTGGCGCTGAAGGGTGGTTGGGCTCCGCAGTGAGCCCAAAGCAAAAGGCAGAGGCGAAGGCGACATACAGTGCAAAACGAATGAAAACGAACGAGGTTGGTAGTGTACGCTCAACCGCGTTGCTTTTCCTCGTGCTCTTTCTAACTGAAGCATTTGTGTGTGAGACGTTCGTGTGGACATAAAAGTTTATTTTGCCTGTGCTCCGCGATCGATCTTGCTTTTGTTTCTGTTTCCTAAAGAAAAATAAACAATGCCCCGATTACACTGCTTTCGATATGATGTCTCCGCGCATTTAGGATCATCACACAGTACCTTGACATCAGACGATGCGCAAAAGCCGGCACTAACCGTGGAATCAGCTGTTTTACTGAAAGTCGCCATTTTTACGGTTTGTTTACCTCTGTCAGCGCGCCCTCGCGGCAAAGAAGCTACCCACGAGAGCGTTTATTTGCAAAACTGTAGCTGCTTCTTGATTGTTTTTTGATGACATTAAACTTTAAATGCGGCTTCATGAAAATATAAAGCTTTAGTTAATTTATTTACACGCTATATCTATAAAAATGTTAGCAAACGGTTCCTTGACGTGCGAAGAAACCTGTTGCTGTGAAAATAAGCGGCCCGGGGCGGCATCCTGGCGATCATTGGTTGATTCCGATTTTCGTCACGCGATGACGTCTCGCCGAGACGTCACGGCGTCATTTTGACGTCACGCTCTGTAACTTTAGAGCGAGTCACATGGAGTATTTTTTGTGGACTTTTAGAAGTCAGTAAACCCTTTCTGCAATAGTATTTTGTAAACGTTTCTGAATAAACATCGCTGAGAGGTCTTTGGAAAATATCTAATTGACGTCTCCGAAGGAACATATCTGAGACGTGTTTGAGAAGGCGTCTTAGTATAGACGTGGTAAAGAAGTTTTTCAGGAAACTTTTTTCATTGACATCTGTGAGACGTTTTGTTCTAGATCAAGATGGTTGTAGCCTTCCAGAGCTGTTTAAAGAAGTTTATTAGACGTTATGTGTTTCGTGATGGGTTCCGCTCCGCGCTGCGGGTCGCCGATGATAACCTCACAGTACCACCATGCACCAGCATCCTCTCCAGAGTCAGCCGAAGGGTGGCCGTTCCTGGCCCTGCGGGACTGGTAAGTCAACACCGTTTATGGCGGGGGCTATCCTGCCACCAAATTTTTATCAGTTGTAAGCCGTCATTGCACCCGCCACCGCTTCGGTGGTGGACGACAGCTGTTTCCGGCGCGTGTCTTTCTCTCCTTCTTTCTCTTCTCTACTTTCTCTCTTCTGTCCGCACTAGGCAGCTGAGGTGGCTTAGCTACAGAGGCAGTAGCAGGCCCGTGCATTTTCTTTTCCTTCTTCCTACAGCCACAACATCCTCTTCAGAGTTACCTGCGACAAGCCACATCATGGCCTTCGAGTTATTGAGCCCAATGTCTCCCTCTCACTTGCCTTGGGGGTTTCTGCGAAAAGAGGTCTTTGTTTCCTTCGTGGCGGTGAGACGGATGTGATTGTCACCAATTTCTCCAATGAACATCGACATCTGTTCCATGGCACTATCATTGCTTACGTCGACCATCTCCAGGAAGTTGCAGAATGTTTTGCTTCCGAGGAAGCTACGCCTAGCTCTGAACTGGATGCCGTACACGTTGTCGACATCAATTCTAGCCTTTCCTCCGCTGAAAAGAGGCAACTGCAGGATCTATTGCTGAAGTTTCATGCGTGCTTCGCATCGTCTAAAGTGCAGCAAACGTCCGGATCATTAAACAGCGGATTATCACGCATAAATACACTCGCCCAACCATCAGCAGCCCTATCGTGTGTCTCCTCGGGTGAGAGAGATGCTATCCAACAGCAAGTAAAGGAGATGCTTGCCAATGGCGTCATTCAGCCTTCAGGCAGCCCATGGTCATCTCATAGCTGTCATCGTCGTCAGAAAGACTGAACTCTGCGTTTCTGCGCTGACTACCGGAAGCTTAACGGTATGACAAAGAAGGATGTCTATCCGCTGCTAAGGATCGACGACTCTCTCGACCGACTTCGCCGAGCTAAGTACTTCTCCTCGATTGACCTCAGGAGTGGTTATTGGCAAATCGAAGTTGATGAGAGGGACCATGAGAAAACTGCCTTCGTGACGCCAGATGGGCTCTATGAATTCCGCGTCCTCGCATTCGAGCTCTGCTGCCCTCCTGCCACCTTCCAGCGGATGATCAACACTGCTCACAGGTCTGAAGTGGCAGACACGCCTTGTTTATCCCGACGACGTGATAAGCTTTTCGCCAACATTCACGGAACACCTACGCCGCCTGAGAACTGTTCTCGAAGCTGTTCGGTCTGCCAGCCTCTTTCTCTCAAGCCTAAAAAGTGCCACTTCGAGTTCACCGAATTGAAGTTTCTTGGACACATCGTGAGTGCTGATGGCATTCGAGCTGACCCTAAGAAATTTGCTGCCATTGCTGCCTTTCTCGTCCCCATCCACAAAAAGCAGTCCGACGGTTTTTGGGGCTGTGCTCCTATTATCGCCGCTTCATTAAAAACTTTGCACAGATGGCCAGCCCTCTGACACTCCTCCTGGGGCGCTGAGCAGCAAATGGCTTTCGACGAGTTATGATGCCAGCTCCAGTCACCCCCGATCCTGGCACATTTAGACGACGAGGCCGACACGGACACACAGATGAAAACAATGTCGGCCATTGTGCTGTTCTAGTTAAGCACCAAGACGGAGTCGACGAAGTAATTGCCTACGCCAGCCATGCATTTTCCCGTGCTGAGTCCAACTATACCACCACTGATAATGAACGTTTGGCGGTAGTATGGCCTGGCCTATGTAGGCCTCCCCACAGGTAAACGGGTAAATCGGCAAATAGCCACGAGGGTTTCAGGAGAAAACCAAGCAAGATGCCTACTTGATGGTGTGGACGCGCCGCTGAAAACCGCCGGGACGACCACGGGTCGATCCAAGGATGGGTGGGGGAAGGTTGTGTCCTTCTTCCAGCACAATAAGTTACGACTGCTTCAGTCGGACAAAGGAGGCTTCGTGGTGTTGACTGAAGAGGAATACCACAGGAGAGCGCAAGATGCGATCGCCAAGAATTTCAAGGAAGTCCAGCGCCACTAGAGTGAAGTGCAAAGCGGTTCCTTTGTGCAAAGACTTGGGCCTCGACATGTTAGCAAATGCTATTGTTAGTACTAGGTGCAATGACCTTTCAGTGTTTTTTACGGCTAAGACACATAAACTGAATGTGCCTTTTAGGTCAGTTGTTAGTGAAAATGGTATTTGGCAGCATGTACTTAGCAAGTACCTTCAGAAGCATTTAAATTCTCTGCAGATTCAAGACCCCTTTATAACGAGGCATTCGAATGAGGTGGTGAGCTTTCTCGAGGGTAATGCGTTGATTGGCTATGTATTTTCTGTAGACGTGGAAGATTTATTTTATTCAGTGCCTCATGACACTCTGTTTGTTGCTGTGAGAGATACTATTGAATAAAGTGGGGTTGTAGAATTTCAGAACTCTAGTGGTCTAACAGTGGATAATTTTATACGTGTGCTTGAGTTTTATCTTGGTGTTACGTTTATCTTTTTTGAGAACAGATTTTATCGCCAGAAACAAGGGATATGCATTGGTTCGTGTGTTGCTCCGGTTCTTTGTAATGTGTTTTTAGCTCTTATTGACCGCGCCCTTGAGCAGATTTTTAATGGGAAAGGTGTGCTAAAGGTATTTCGGTACGTGGATGATTTTCTGATTATTCTTAACAAACTACCAAACTCGACATACACTGACGCGGTGGGTGGTATTTTGGACAACTTTCGGCAGAATGGGCGAGGTCTGGTGTTCACTCAAAACATCCTTCGCTGGGCTCATTGCTGTTTTTAGATATTACCATTGCTTTAGGGAATGGTCATGTTTGTTGGTTGTACACTCCGCGGGCACAGAAAAGCCAATGCTTGGGGCCTGCTCTCACCAAGCCCTGCCCGCATGCTGTGTAGTCTAATTTTAATAGGCAAATACACCGGTTGCTGTCTGCTGGTTACCCCTGCGCGGTCATTATATGTCAGTGACGGAAGCTCTGCTTCGGAAAACTAAGCGAGCCATGTATGGGAAGAAGATTGCTCTGGAGAGAAATACGGCTAAACCTGTTGTGGTACCGTACATGCATAAGGTTGCCCACCACGTGAAGAAAGTGGCGAACAGACATGGCGTGCCGGTGGTGCTCTCAGCTCCGAAGAAGATGGCGGAGCAGTGCTCACGCATTTCGAGTGTTGGAAAACCGAGCGGTTGTACGAAGAAACATGCTAAGCGGTATGTCGAATGCTACATGGGGGTCATATCCCAAGCAGACATGGCCAACTGCCAACTGCTTGCCAATGGTTGACACCAGGTTGGGGACTGATCGCTGGCCTATTTTGTTGGCCAGCGAAGGTAGGGAAAAGCTTGAAGTGTGGTTGGCTGCCGACTATGTCGGTTTGCAATTGGCAAGGTAAGTTGGCCCAACGTTTTGCGAATACCAATAGCCTATCCTCTTTTTATGCACGTCGAAATGCGATGTTTAGCCAACCTCTTTACGGCGTTGTTGGCCAAGCTGAACCAGCGCAATCAGTGTATAAAATGTAGCCGAGGTTTCGTAAAAGAATAAATTAATTTTCTTAGTATCATGTGCACAAAAACTGAAACTTAACTACTGTAGCAGCAGACACTAATAAAGATGCATATTTTCCGAGCATAATGATTACTTCTCTACGACGCCAAAGCAAGTGCTAAACTGCGGGCAACTGCCGGCAGCCGGTTTCCCCACGCGTGACCACTTTCCCGCCTTTTCTTCAGGCGTCAAGCGCCTAGGCTCGCGGCGTGCCGGTCTTGCTCAGCGGAATACTTCTGTCAAGGCAAGTATATTTCTTTTTGTCTGATCTGTTATCGAGACGGGGCTTGAGAAGCCTGTTGGCGCAAAAGGTGAAACGCATGAGAATTGAAAACAGATGGAGCACCATTTTTGTACATGTATAGTTTCGTGCTGCTATTATATGTATTGAGCGGTCGAAGGCTTCTCGTTGTCTCACTTGCTGTAAAAAGCGTTTATCTTTACTCGTGGCCAAGGCATCGAGCTTGATCTCTCCGCGGCGTGGTCGTATATCACTCGCGATGTAGCGTGCTCTATACATGTCGCGCTGAGAGTTAGGGAGTGCGTTGAAAACGCATTTTTTTTTTCTGCTGTGTGTGCACAAGCGTGTTGCGTGGTGCTGCATACAGTACACTAGCTGTGTGTGAGACCCCACTTTTCTTCTCTGTGCAAGTCAGCGTTATATATTTGCGTTATTTATCGTACCGCGCAGCCGCGCATATCACAAATGCTCCTTGCGCTGTGAATTGGAGATTACAAAATTAGCGGACACTTATAAGCACCGCCATTAAGGGTATGACGCGATAGCGTTTCACACAAAAAGATTACGTTTTTCCCTTTTCTAATTTTGTATTCTTTACTCCCTTACTTTCTTTTTTTTTTGTGCACCAATACTTCGCATCAGCAGACATATCAGTTTTTCATACTGATGAATTTGACACCTTTGAACGCATTTTGTATTTTAAATTATTGCAATTAGTTAATTGAACAATTATACACTGTAGATTTCCTAATTAGCATCAGCAAGCATTGGCTTTTTATTCAGAGCATTTTGACTCATTTGAACCCCTCATATCTAGTTTCTCATTTTTTTTTCAACTGTTGCACTTCTTTGGTCTATTACACTCTAATCTGTCTTAATTCGTATCATGCATTGCCTTTTCGTTCTGAGCATTTTAAAACCTTTAACCCCCCCCCCCTAATTTGCATTTGTTTGATTCCTAATTTGATTTCTAACTTTTCATTTGTTTGATTGATCAATTATTTACGATGATTTTATTAACTTGTCATAGCCTCACATACTCCAAATAATCATCGATCACTAGAACCACAAATTTCCGTGATACAATTTTGTATGCAGCCCTTGATTATATCTGACACGAGGTGCCAACAACTACTAATATGACGCAGACAGCCTTTTGGCCGAGCGAGATGTATAAGGTATCGCTTAAACTTCGTGGGCACCGGCAGTGCTAGTGAAACAGAGCACTAGAAGCAATTTCTGTGTAGTATTTGAGACATTGCAGCTGGACTGCCTTAGTTCTTGATTTAATTAAGGCCTGAAACTTTCAGTGTTTGCTGTTTTTAGTGGCCATATTCCTCATCTGCATTTATAGGGTTGCCCAATGCTGCCAAGCAAGGATTGCAGGCTGTTGTAACAGCTCAGTTTAGATATTTTCCTATTGATTTCATTTTTTTATGGAGTGACCAAAGCACAATGCTAACATGCATGGAATTATGGTAAATGCAGCAAGTGAGCAGTGCAAAATCTAGTGCAGGCCTGCTTTTACGTGGGTAGATTCTGCTGTATTGTAGAGAGTTTTCACTGACAAGACAAAAGTTTTACTCTCATTCAGTGCATGCAGTGTTCCCTCGATATTACATATCGAGTGCCTAACCAATGGAGGCACAAGTCATTCCCACCCTTCCATTCTCTTCCCCGTATTCTTGTTCATCTTGCTTACCCCGCACCTGATATCCCCCTCCTCCACTGCAGGCAATTCTATTGTTAAAAAAATACTTTGTCTACGTGCCTGCTGCATATAGCAATACAGATTTCACGCAGTAACGGTGGGCATATATAGGTCTATGGAGAGAGTGGAGAGTTTGCTGTATGCACGGTGCTGTATGTGAGACTTGTTCAGCTTCTGACGGAGTGTTCCGGTCTGTTTCAGGCTGTCACAGATTTCGCTCATTGTGGAAGGACAAGCATGACCAGGGGAAGTTTGTGGCATCATGGAGAAGATTTTAAAAGCAAAGCGTCGCCGAAAACTTAGATTAGCATCAAAAGCGGTTCTGCAGTGCTTGAATGAGGTTTCAGAAGCGGCTGCTTTGACAGATTCTCCAGAAACTGTTATTCCATCAATTCAAGAGTCTCTTTCAGAGCGTACCCCAGAACAAATGATTGAAGGCGAAGACTCTGATGCGGCATCAACTTTTCGAGATCATTTTGAGGATTCACTACCTGACCTTCAATCTGAGCATCATTCTGAGGGTTCATTACTAGATTTTGCAGAACTCACTGAGCCTATTCAAGGCCTCTTGCAACATTCTACACAGCATGAGAGTTTTCAAAGCCAGTTGGCAGCCTGGGCAGTCAAATACAACATCACAGGAGCAGCTATTGACTCTTTGCTAAAAATTTTGAGGCCTCATTTTCATAATCTTCCGCGCAGCTATAAAAGCCTGCTTTCCACTCCCCGCAATGTACCGGTTGTCAAAATGGGCGATGGGGAGCATGTGCACTTCGGAATTTTTGAGGGTCGTTCACAAACGATGGATACCTGGCCTCCTTTGAAAGATGTTACAGGCCTTTTCTTTTCTGTGAACATTGATGGTTTACCCTTGTTCAAAAGCAGTCACCAGCAGGTTTGGCCCATTCTTGTCCAACTGCACCATCCTACTAGTCAGCACCTTGATTCTGTGTTTGTAGTGGGTGTATTCTGTGGTTCGTCAAAACCACGCTCTCTCAATGACGTCCTCAACAAATTTCTCGAAGAGTTACAGCTTCTACTTTCAGATGGATTTTGTCACAAGGGTATGTTGCTCTCCTGAAAGCAATACTATGTGACGCACCGGCAAAGGCCTTTGTAAAAGCTACTAAGTTGTACTCAGGCTATTTGGGATGTGATAGATGTTGCCAAAAAGGAGTCTACATTGGTCGTATGACCTATCAAAGCTAATATAGTGCACTGCGGTCTGATGAGTCATTTGTAAACCAAGAGCAAAATGAACATCGTACAGGCATCATAACCCCTCACTGCAATTGGCATTCCAATGGTCACAGCATTTCCGTTAGACTATATGCACCTCGTTTGCCTTGGTGTGATGAAAAAACTGGTTGCTTATTGGGTGAAAGGTCCCCTGAAAGTGCGCATTGCATACAGCTCAGTTATGCATACATCACAAATCCTGAAACTGCTTGGCAGCCATGTGCCCAAGGCCTCTTCAGATGTTTGAGAGGTGGAAAGCCACAGAATTCAGACACTTTGTCTTGTACTCTGGCCCCGTTGTTTTGAAACAGGTGTTGCCACCAGTTTTGTATCATCACTTTCTGCTACTGCATGTTGGAATAGCGGTCATGTGCTGTCCTTCAATGAAAGGCTTTCTTGACTTTGCTGATGAAATGCTTCACAAGTTTGTTCAGCAGTGCAGAATCATCTATGGACCAGAATCTCTTGTCTATAATGTTCACTGTCTTGTACACTTGTGCCATGATGCTCTCGATTTGGCTGCCTTGATTCATTTAGCTGCTTTCCATTTGAGAATCATCTAAAGGATTTGAAATGTCTTGTCAGATCAGGTAATAAGCCTTTGCAGCAGTTGTACACCAGAATTGTTGAACAGCAGAACTCTAGAGTTAGCACTCCTTCAAATGCTGATGCTGTAGAGTTTGGGGTTATTTCATCCTCTATCCATTCTTCTGGTCCTGTTCTCTCCTATTGTGACTGGAATCAGTACCGTAAAGCTGCATGGAAAAATAGTTGCATCGGCACAAAGGCTACTGACAATTGCATATTGCTCACCAAAAACAGAGTGGTTCTAGTTTCGAACTTCCTTGCATCTGGATCCAGCACTGTCATCATTAGCAAATTGTGCAAAATTGAAGGACAGCTCTACACTCGCCCCTGCAGGTCATCGTTGCTGTCAATATTTGTTCTATCATCTTCTGCTGGTTGCTTTGAGACATTTTCATTTGCAGACATTGTTTGCAAAGGGCAGCTTTTGCCATACAAGAGGAAATAAGTTTTCTGCCGTTTGTTCCATCACTTTTAAGCTGGGAGCTGTCAATAGGCTGTATGTCCCGCTGCATTTTTTTTAATTAGTGTTTCATTTTTTAATCTGAAGTTTGCCAAGTATGTACTTTGACATTGAGTTGCTATTTGTTCAAGGAGTTCTGCAGTTGTTGGTTTTGAAATTTTGCAGGTTTCACATTGTGGAATTTGTAGAGGAGGGAAGCTCGTATGTCGTTCCTACAAACTGGGTCGAGGAAGCTGGGGCTGGAACAGTTTGTTTCTGGCCGCCAACAACGAAGAAAAATGAAGTTGACCGCATGGTACAGATTGGAGCAGATGTGGAGGATGGCTGGAAGCAGTACCCAGCAGTCTACCAAAACTAAGCAGCTTGTCATATAACTTCAGATATTTCATGACAAGAGGGGAACTGTGTGGAAGGATTAAATGTCATCTCCTGCATTTATTTTTCAGTGCTGCTTGTTGTCTGACGTTTAACTGCCTTGATGTTTTGTCCATTAAATTAATTTTTTTTCAGAACTAAAGTAATATTTGCTGTGAACTGATGTTTCAGCTAGTCACTGTTGGAAAATTTTAATATTAAGCAGCCAATTATATGCTTGATTGTACCTGTTTGTATTCTCGCCTAAAAGTGAAATCATTGCAGTTGAAAACAAAGCGGCATGCAATCCTTTGGAGTTTATGTGGCAAGAGTACTCTGCCCCTGCTCAGTTACTGTTGCAGTTCCTGCTCATAGAAGTAAGTTGGAACTAGTGGTGAGATAGGCAGAGTTTTGAAATGTCAGGTTGTAGGACTTAATTTTTCAAAGTTCCTTGAGCTTACGTGTCGCCTTAAAGGTTTTTGTTGTGTTGTCTTCAACTTTCAAATGACCTTCGTTTTTGAAACCAGGCACCTACATGCGAGCCAAGGAGTGTTTAGTGAACGCATTGGTTACATCTCATCTGGAGTCCGAAGACTCTGATGCTGCAAAAGAGTCAAGGAGGAGGCGAAAAAAAAAAGGATTTTCACTGATAGTGAGGATGATATGTCAAGCTCAAGTCTACATAGTTCCTTCATGCAGAGTGAGGTTTGACAGTTTGCTTCTTGTATACTTCAATATGTTTTGCATTTAACCTTAACATAGACACCTATTTCAGCCCTACGTCTTATACATCACAAGCTGCAGAAGTTTGAAATAGTTCCTGTCGCTTACTGGCGGGGATGCAAGGAAAGCAAGGAAAATAGCAGTCTTAGTAGTGAACTTTTTTTGGTGTTATTAATGGCTTGAAACAGGTTAAAAAAACTTGTATTCTTGCTGTTCTGCTAGAAAGTGAATGCTGGCACTTAGGTCTAATGTATGGGATTATCACATTGTGATTACATTGTTTGATGCACAAAGTTAACTGCCGTGCTAACTTCAAAGGAGGCAAAAATGTTACACGATTGACAACGAATGCATATGAAATTGGCATATAATGAACTTCCTCTTACTGTATCATCTGACATTTTGTTTTGCACGTGATTGTGTAATTGTTCTAACGCATATCAATTCAAGTGGTGCAAGTGGTCGACTCCACAGTGGTTTTGTCAGAAATGCTCTAGAAATATTTTGCCGAGAATTCATTCTGGAGATTTTTGGATGGAAACAGCATTCACTGAGTTTTGTATCTTTATATTAAATTAGACCCACTCTCTTTTGTAATGCCATTGGTTGTGAATAGTCCATTGTTTAAGGAAAGCTCCCAATTAAGTCGCAGTAGGTTTGTAATAGGGAAGTAATCATTGGCATTCATATAATTGCATATAGCTACGAAAGAAAGCTTGTAGCTATGGATATGCTTGGGACGATGCTATTGAGTAATTGCTGCCCCATGAAAAATCTACTCCACCTTACAGTGCACCAAAGACCATTCTAGCTCACTTTGAATTGTTGATCAATTCATTCTTGCCCCACCAAATGATAGCTGTCTAAATTTAGATAATTTATCGATGAGGTGGTGGTCCCAGGTTGAAATGCCAGGCCAGGATGCATTTTTCTTCAGTTACAAACTTATATTGCATATAGCTGCGCTTGGCGTGAATGGCAGTGGGTAATTACTCTCCTATCATTGACTCTGAATGTTCAGTATGGATTATGTTCATGCAATTATTTCATTGTAACACACATGTAGCTCAGCTGTGTACATTTTATGGATTTTGCAGGTGAAAGCCCATTCATACTAGTTGAAAGCGATAGAGATGAACCTCGGTACAATAATGGGAAAGAGCAGATGCGGCAGCACCACAAACCTGGTAAATAAATGGCTTGCTTCAATGTGCAGCTTCACCCAGAGCAAGCGGTGTTAATCAGTATTTGAAAAGTTGCCTTACTTAAGGAGACATTTTTGTGTGTTACAGGTGCACAAAAGCAAACTGTGCAGCAAGCCTCACAACCATCTGGCTCAGCCCCAAGGGATGCACAGAAAAGGCTAAATACCTCCCACACTCGAAAGCATGACTCGTGCGCTAGATTTTATTCACACCAATTCAGCAAAACCTCCACGAAATGGGCACTCCTCCGGTAGTGCCCATTTCGCCCTTAAGTCTGTGTTCATATTAAAATGCACTGTTACTGCTGTTTAATTCGAAAATAGTTTCATTTGCATTGATACTGATGCAGGGTTTTAAATGTGGAGTACCTTACAACAGTAGTAAGAGTAGCCCAAAGCAGTAGATTGGTTCGTGTTGAGCGTATTTGTCATAATATGAAGCTGTGACACGAGGTGTGCTCTAATGTACACGTGCGCTTACTCATTTTCGTATATTGCAAAATGGCCTGATTGTTTTTTTTTTCAGATATAATAATTTGCTAAAACATTTCTACATGTGTTTAAAGGCTGAAAACATGCAGCCCTCCTTAATGTGGCAGGTATAAAATTATTTGTTATTTTTCGAGCTAAAACACTGCAAGAACCGATGAGAACTTATAAAAGCTTTATATTTTATAGAAGAACTAGTTTTTCTGTTGTCACATATTTCTTCTGCCTTCATATGTGCAGTACCTTTTCTTTGTGGTGAATACAATAAATGATATTTCAAGTTTAAGAACTAGGTCTAGCTTCAGCAGAGCAATCTCAAGTGACTGGTACGTGATATGTATATAAACCTGACTGTGCTATGCTCCAGTCGTTTTTGGATGGTCTGCTAATGCCAAGAAACATATTGGGTTGCTTGACTTGTAAAAAATCTTTTTCTTTCTTTTAGCAGCACTGTGGAGTTCTGATATGTATATTCTTAGGCTTCCTCAATTAGAGCCTATTACAAATGTTTATAATGTGCTGAATGCTGAGAAAGACACTACCTCATCTAATAATTGTAGGAAGTGCTGCTTACGTGCTTTTATTTTTATTGTTTACAGATTCAGTAGAGCCTCCTCCAGCGGATGTGCACAAATCTATTAAAGAGTTATCTGAACGTCTTGTCGGTAAGAGTGCATTCTGGATTCATGGTTCATTACTAAACTTTGAATTTGCAGGGCTTTTGCTCGCACAGGAATCATGAGCACTGTATTTTATATGGCCTTTTTTCCCTTTAGTGTTTTTAGAGATTTGCAATTCAATACAGCTGATGGGAGTCATAACAGATCAGTTAGCAGCTGTGAGTGTGCATGAAAGCTCGTCAACTTTTTAACATCACTCCTTGAATCAAGTTCTCTTACTTCTGGACATTGTTTGCATTTGTGTGAGGCATCAGCCACTAAAAATCCTATAATCTTGCATGTTTCTCCCGAATTGCTGCTTACCATTCAACGGTTGATGCTTGCATGCATGAATTATTTATATAAAAAAGGGATAATGCTACAATTGTGTTGGATATTTTTTTTTACGGACAAGTAAAAATTGCAGAAAACATCAATACACCAATTTCAGGTTAGTTGCTAAGACATACTATGTATACTTTGATTTCATGGTGTTCCAAGTTGGATATACACATGTAGCTGCAGTTAATGCAAATGTAGCGCATTGTCTGAACTGGTTAATTATGGTTCCACCATAACGTGAGTACACATGGAGCGAGTTGGTGAAATGATTATGCTTTGCTTGCTTGTTATATCAAAAGATATGCCACAGCTATTACTATTGTGAGAGATTGGGGTGGCATAGTCACTTAGGGCATCAGGATCTTTTACCAAAAGAATAATTACTGAAGGTTTGAGCACAGAAGAATGACTGAATCAGGGTCTCATTATACTGGAGCAGAAAGAAGCACTAGGGTAAATTTTTTTTCTTGTTCTCAGTCATATGTAAATATAATAGCACACACCAGGCATTTTTTGAAATTTTGCTCGTGGCTGGTGCACCCTGTAGAATTAATGTACATTGCTGTTTTTATTTCAGCCTTTGAGAAGGTTTTCCAAAACCAGATAATCATCTTGTCTGAGCTCAAGAGTATGCGGGCAGCAATGCGGTCATCTGGATCAGGAGGGGCAGCGATGATCAGGCTGCCAGAGGACTGTCCAGTGCTTCCAGCATCCTGTGCTGAGGACGTGCTCGCACTAGATGAATACCTTTCATCGTCAGAAAACTCGGACAGACTGGTAAGATTTATTTTTCAAGCCATAAAGCCTAAATGCCGCTTGCCATACACTGTGGTGATGTGGCTAAACATACCATTTCGAAACTGCAGCATGCATCACTGGCCTTTTAGTTTTATTTCGGAATGGCATCACGCTATTCTACTTGCTACTCATATTTTTCTCTTGCGTCCGCATGCTGCCTCCACTTTTCAATTTGGCTGAAACATTGAGTTATGAGGACGCATCACTGGACAGGTCACAGTCTGTATGGTGTAGTATCTTGTAACCATAATGAGGCCATTTGTAACAAAGCACCACTGCTACTACTCTGCACTGCAAAAAGGCTCGAGGTAGCATTTTCAATTTTGGAGCAATTCTTGGGTGCTCCCTACAGTCTGTGCACTGTACAACAAAGCACTTGGCGAGTCCATGAAATACGGTCGTTTTAGCTTACCCTTCATCTCAAATCAATGTTCAGATGTTCAATAAATAAAATTGCTTAGGCAAATGGTTTTCAGAGTTTTACACAATTTGAACTTTTGGAAAATTCGAACAAATTTCTGAATGCCTAAATAAATATTGTTACGCCCTAGCGTCGCGACGGAGACGTTCTAGTCGGTTCAGTACGCTAGGTACACACGGCTAGCGGGAACGGCACAAGTGCCACCAGACAAAGGTCGAACGGGCGCGCACACTTCTTCTTCCTCTTCCTTCTTTCTTCCTCCGTGCTCTGTTTTAGAACAAGTCCGTAACACTTCCCCCGTCGCAGGCGAAGCCCTCCGGGCGAGTCAATCGTCAGCACGAGGATGACAGGGTTTCAGACGCGCGACGTGGGCAAGCTCAGTCCGTGAAGAACGTCGGCCACTTTTTGTAAGGCGCGCAATCCGACAGGTGAGTTCACTAATTGCCTCGAGGATAACATAGGGACCGATATAATGCGCGAGCAGTTTCTGACTTAAGCCACGCTTCCTTAGTGGACGCCAAAGCCAGACCATATCTCCAGGGAGGTAGGTGACGTGGCGATGGTGGTCGTCGTAGCGGGATTTCGAGCGCTTTTGTGAGGCGAGAGTTCTCAGGCGGGCTATCCGGCGGGCTTCTTCAGCCCGGCACAGGATCTCAGCAATCTCAGGTTCGTCATCTGTGGAGAACGGGAGGATGGTGTCGAGGATGTGTCGAGGAGACCGGGCATAGAGGAGAAAGAATGGACTGTAACTTGTTGTTTCCTGTTGGGCGGTGTTGTATGCGTATGTTATAAATGGTAGCACAGTGTCCCAGTCCTTGTGGTCGGCGGCAACGTACATTGAAAGCATGTTGGTGAGTGTCCGGTTGGTTCGCTCGGTCAACCCATTTGTTTGCGGATGATACGAGGTAGAATGTCGGAAATGCGTTTGGCACAAACGAAGGAGTTCTTCGACAACATCAGCGGTGAACTGACGCCCTCGGTCGCTGATCAACACTCGGGGAGGCCCATGGCGCAGTATAACAAAGTGCAGCAGGAAGAGGGAGACTTGGTGTGCAGTAGCCGATGGAAGGGCTGCCGTCTCACAGTAACGAGTGTGGTAATCAGTGCAGATGACGATCCAGCGGTTGCAAGAATGAGACTTGGGAAAAGGTCCCAAGAGGTCTACCCCGACTTTCTCAAAAGGGGATCTTGGAGGCATCACCGGATGAAGAAGACCAGGAAGAGTGCCGGCGGGGCGTTTGTGACTCGCACATTGAGCACAGCTAGCTACATACTTCTCAGTGGTTTCACGCATCCGGGGCCAGTAGAAACGTTCTTGGATGCGATAGAGCGTCCGCGCAGATCCCAGGTGTCCCGAAGTGGGGTCGTCGTGCATAACGCGCAAAACAGAGGAGCGTAGGCTGACGGGCACCACCAGAAGGTAGCGGAGACCAGTGGGAGAATAGTCCTTTTTGTACAAAAGACCACTCCGTATACAAT
Organism: Amblyomma maculatum; assembly: GCF_055883805.1. Classification (NCBI taxonomy): domain Eukaryota; kingdom Metazoa; phylum Arthropoda; class Arachnida; order Ixodida; family Ixodidae; genus Amblyomma; species Amblyomma maculatum. The sequence goes on along the minus strand of NW_028146740.1, from coordinate 873,691 downwards.
AGGGAGTGGAAGCTGTAGGGTCCCTTGCAGCGGTAAAGAATGGTTGGAGATTCTCATCTTTCCTCTGCTCAGTGCGGAATGTACGGGTATCGGGGAATGGAGGTAAAACCGCAGCGATGTAATGATCAAAATTGTCGGCGTCACATTCCGTTGTGGGAAGCGGTAAACGTGAGAGACAGTCCGCGTCAGCGTGGCGGCGTCCACTCTTGTACGAAACTGTATAATCAAACTCTTGTAAACGAATTGCCCACCGTGCAAGACGGCCAGATGGGTCACGGAGGTTTATCAGCCAGCACAGGGAATGATGATCAGTGACCACTGTGAAGGGCCGCCCGTATAGATAACAGCGAAATCGCTGAACGGCGAAAACTACCGCGAGGCATTCTTGCTCAGTGATTGTGTAATTTCGTTCAGGTTTGCTTAAGGAACGACTGGCGTAAGCAATAACGTGTTCCTTGTCGCCGTAACGCTGAATCAGCACAGCACCAATGCCAACACCACTGGCGTCCGTGTGCAGTTCCGTTGGAGCAGAAGGGTTGAAATGCCGGAGAATCGGATGTGACGTTAGTAAAAACTTGAGCTGGCAAAAAGAAGAGTCACACTCTGATGTCCACTCGAAGGGAGCGTCTTTGTGAAGAAGGCACGTAAGCGGGTTAGCAATGTCAGCAAAACGGGGAATGAAGCGGCGGAAATATGAGCACAGTCCTAGGAAACTTCGGAGTTCCTTCACGTTCTGAGGCGTTGGAAACGATGCAACGGCCGCAGTCTTTTGAGGGTCAGGTCTGACGCCTTCACGATCGACGAGGTGTCCTAGTACCAAAATCTGGCGCTCACCGAAGCGACACTTCTTCGAATTAAGTACTAGACCGGCGTTGTTGAAGCAGTCAAGCACGAGAGCGAGGCGTTCGTTGTGCTCTTCGAATGTCCGGCCAAAAATGACGACATCATCGAGGTAGCACATACATATTTGCCATTTTAGTCCCCGTAGGATAGAATCCATAAATCTCTCAAAAGTTGCAGGAGCATTGCAGAGCCCGAAAGGCATTACATTAAATTCAAACAGGCCGTCGGGTGTGATAAATGCCGTTTTTCCTTGTCGTCAGGGTGCATAGGGATCTGCCAATATCCCGATCGCAGATCGACGGATGAAAAATATGATGCCGAGAACAGACAATCTATGGCGTCATCGATCCGCGGAAGGGGATACACATCCTTCTTTGTTGCAGCATTCAAACGGCGATAGTCGACGCAAAAGCGAAATGTGCCATCTTTCTTCTTCACCAGAATTACAGGGCCGGCCCAGGGACTGCATGACTCTTGAATAACACCCTTTTCCAGCATATCCCGAACCTGCTCACTGATGACCTGGCGTTCTGTTGGTGACACTCTGTACGGCTTCTGTCGAATTGGGTGTGAGTAGCCTGTGTCAATGCGATGCCGGGTACGTGTCACGGGAATGCACCGTGAGCCGCTAGGCTCGGAAAAATCAAATATGGAAGAATACTTGACCAGTAAGGCCTCCAAAGCGTCACGCTGGTCCCTGGTTAGAGAGCGGCTGATCATCCGATGTAGTTGCGAGTCAGGGGCTGGAGCGGCAGCACTTTCGCCGGGTGCATCAGTAACCAAAGCCACCGACGGGGCGTCGTCTTGGCTACAGGTCGCAATCTTCATATTCACAGGCAACACTACTGGTTGCGAAGAACAATTAATGGCCCACAGCCGTGAGCAGCCCTTGACCACCGACAGTAGGCAATGAGGAACCAGAATGTATTTCTTTGCACAGTTAGAATGAAGCGGTGCCACTGTAGCGTCGAAGGTGTCGGAAGCACGGCTGGGGCACAAAACTGGGACGCACACCATAGACAAGGCTGGCACATTGGTATCCTCTGTTACACAGAACACATCTTCACGGACATGCGGCTTCTCTAAGAGTCCAGAAGGAAGGGAACCATCAACGCAGAGTTCCCCAGAGCGGCAGTCGACCGTAGCGCCACACATTCTCAAAAAGTCAATACCTAGAATTATGTCATGTGTGCATCGCGAAAGCACTGCAAACTCCGCTGCGAATACCGTTCCACCCAGGGACACCGAAGCACTACACATTCCCAGGGGACACAACACCTCACCACCCGCGCCATGAAAATTCACATTTCTGTCCCAAACAAACATAACTTTGCGTCCTAACCGCTTCTTAAACGATAAACTCATTATTGAAATGGTTGCCCCGGTATCCACTAAAGCCATTGTCGCCACACCATCCACAAGCACATAGACCGTGTTCTTTAACATAACAACAGATGGAGGAATTTCTTCAGGCAGCGCACAGTCTCCAGCGGCCTGACCTCCAGCAGCCGCGCTGACTAGTTTTCCGGCAAAGGCGATGCCGACCGCCTTCGTGGTCGTGGTGACGGAAAGCGGCGCGCAGAAGAGGCAGGTGGTGGTGAGACACTTCGTTCGGAAGCAGGAGAGTTGTTGCGCGGTCCATTGGTCTGGGGATATTCATACGAAGATGGGGGCCATTGCCAATTAGAGTCGTAGAAACGGTTACGTGGCGGAGCATTTTGGACGGGCCGATCGTAACGGGTGAGTGGGCGGCTGCGGCAGTATCGAGCTATGTGCCCCTCAATGCCGCAGCGTCGGCACACGGGGGCTGTGCGACGAAAAACTTGTTCCCTGGAGGGCTCCGAGGAGACAGGGTGCATTGGGTAGCGAAACTCATCTTCAGGTTTTCGGGTTGGACGCCGGAAATAGCGAGCAGGTGGTGGTTGAGGATGGTACTCATAGTGCTGATCATAGGGCGACAAGAAGTTAGTAGGGCGCGAGTCGTAGCGAGGCGGGTGACCAGGGCTATCGAACCTTGGCGTCGGGCTGTTGGAGTAAGCGTCCGCCTGTGCCGTATTGATAGAATTCACAACGGGCATCGACGGGAGCAAGGAGGGAGGCCCTCGAGAGCCGACAACGTCAGAGGGCAAAGATGATGGAGACCGTACAGGGGGCTCAAACCGCTGCAGTTCCTCATGAACTATTTGCCGGATCGTCGACGACAAGTCCACGAAGTTGTCTTCAATGCTCGCCACAGATGGAACGTTGGCGAGCCGCCCAAATTTTGGCGTTATGCGACGAGTCTTCAATGTCTCGAATGTGCGAACATGCCGTATGACATCACAGACGGCGTTCAGGTCACCTTTGGCAATTAGAAAATTATAAACATCATCTGCGATGCCCTTCAGAAGATGTCCTACTTTATCTTCCTCGGTCATATTAGCGCTTGCAGTTTTACATAGCTTCAGGACCTCCTCTATGTAAGTTGTGCATGTTTCCCCAGGTAGCTGAGCTCTGTGCGTAAGTGTGTGTTCAGCTCGCTTCCTTCGTGCAAGACAGTCACCGAAGCACTGCCGCAATTCAGTAACAAAACGGTCCCAGGTGGTAAGAGAGTCTTCGTGGTTTTCGAACCAAACAAGAGCGGTATGGGTTAGGAAGAAAACCACGTTTGCGAGCTTAGCGGCGGCGTCCCATCGATTGTAGCGGCTCACCCGTTGGTAGTGGGTCAACCACTCGTCAACGTCCTCGCCTGCCGCTCCCGCGAAAGTCCGGGGCTCCCGATAGTGATGCGAAGAACTGTTCGCTGCACCCGCAGGCCGATCTTCAGCCTGGATCACCGCGTCACCACGGGCTGCTTGCGGGTCATTGGCCGATTGCATGGCACTGGTTTGCGGTTCGAGGCCCGCAAGGCGACGACTCCGGCGAGGCTCCAGTTGTGTCGGTGCTGTCTGTAGCGCCAGGGAGAAGCCGGGTAACGACCCGGCTTCTCCACCACAATGTTACGCCCTTAGCGTCGCGACGGAGACGTTCTAGTCGGTTCAGTACGCTAGGTACACACGGCTAGCGGGAACGGCACAAGTGCCACCAGACAAAGGTCGAACGGGCGCGCACACTTCTTCTTCCTCTTCCTTCTTTCTTCCTCCGTGCTCTGTTTTAGAACAAGTCCGTAACAATATTTTACTGCATTCAGAGTGTGGCTCCCCCTTCTTTTGTTAATTTGATTTCATGATTGTTTCTGAGATGCTACATTCTCCTTTTTCCTAATACAGTGCTTACTTGCCTGGCACATTTATGCTTTCAAAATGTTTCGTTTTTCACCATGGTGAGTTGCCATTGAACATCTCGCATTGGGGCAAGGCCTATGTAAACCTTGTTTAAAGGCCCTAGTGAGGCCTTGTACACAACGCCAACAATTTACAGTTGTGCTATATGATGGAGATCAGTCCAAAAAGAAAACCCGCATAGCTTTTTGTGCTGCAGTTTCTTCTTTTGAGACGTCTGCTGTGTTATTATTCCCTGAATACTGAAGCTTCTCCCCCCTCCCCCCCCCCCCCCGCAGTCCTCAAATGTCCACCCCTCATTTTCTGGTGATAACCCTGACAGTACCAAAGGGATTCTTTGCCAGGGTCATAATCACGTAATTCGATATTTTTGAGCAATGCATCCGCCATTCAAGACTAAACATGTTTTCGTATATTCCAGGTCAGCTACTTCTCGAAATATGGTGGCACGGACTTAGCTGACACCTTTCGCAGGCTGCTCCGCCAGCTGCTCTCCAAAGGTGCAGCAATCTAGTTCAGCTGGAGAGGAACAGGAGGAAGCAAGAATGCATTTGCCAACCTCAAGAATTTGAACGACATGATACTGGGTAGGTGCTGTGTTCTTTACCCTGAGCAAGTCATTCATATTGTCTTGATGTGCCTTAAAGGTCTTAATATGCAAGGCCTGCTGCCATACTACCTCAGTGGAAGCAGTGAAAATTAAATGATACTGATGCATGTTTGTGTAATATGAAACGGATAGAAGGAAGCCATGTGGTTTTTCTTAATTGGTTCATTAAAAGGCTATAGAAAAAGTAATTCTAATAATGACTTATTCCTTGGGCTGCTTGTACAAGAGAATAAGATAGAACAAAGTTTTATTGTTGTTAAAGTTTCTTGCTGAAGTATTTTTGTGGCTCTCTGCTTGTTTTTCATTCTTGCTAAAAGAAATGTGTACTCTTGAATTTTATGTTATTATATTAAGTATTTCTGTTTGTTGTGCAGGCTATGCAAGTGCTAACCATTCCAAAGAAGCGTCTCAGCAAGAAGTCAGTGCCGTAGCTAAGCGATGGCTGATAGGGGCTAACGACAGAGAAGGAGGCCGCACTGAAAGGAGGGGCAACACCTCGATGCGAAAGGAATCTAGTGCCCTAACGTGAACATGGGACCATGAACACTGAATTGCAAAGGCAAAAGACGCAACTCTTTTTTTTTATCATGTCAAAGGCCAAAAGCGCAGAATTTTTTTTGGTCTTGTCACAAAGGCCAAAAGTGCAGCTCTCTCTTTTTTTTGGTCTTGTTACAAATGCCAAAGGTGCAGCTTTCTTTTGGATCATGTCACGAAGGCCAAATGCGCAGCTTTTATTTTTGTCATGTTACAAAGTGCAGCTTTATTTTTTGATGATGTCACAATGGCCAAATGCACAGCTTTCTTTTTTTTTTGGTCATAATACAAAGGCCAAAAGTGTAGCTTTCTTTTTCTTGGTCATGTTACAAGGCTAAAGGCATAGCTTCCTCTCTTTTTTGGTCATGTTGCAAAGGCGAAAGGTGCAGCTTTTTTATCATGTCACAAAGGCCAAATGCACACCTTTATTTTTTTTTATCATACATAAGTTTTTATTTGCTGATGTTTTCATGCAACTTGCATGTCACATGCAGTAATCTTTTTAAAGTATTGAATGTCAAGTTTACGACGGTGCTCATTCTTTGATTTAGTTCATATTATACTTGTGTTTTACTGTGTTATTTTGTAGAGTTGAAAAAGTGGTGGGAAAGGTGCAATATCCAGTTTATTCATTTGTTTAGACATTTGTATAATGCACATTATTTTAACTGGAAACTAATGTGCTTTCTTATTTCTCCACTTCTGTGATAACATCTCACAAAATTTTATATCTGCTAATATATGTTTATTAATACTGTATCTGAACAATTTTATCTGTGCTTATTTCCCACCGAGAAAACGGCCGGTTAAGATCCAATAAATTGAACAAAGTTCTGTCGACCTTTGTTTAAGGTTATTGTTATGATAATGTCATAGTCTTTCATATGTAATGCATTACTATTTTATGCTTTGTTTTATAGCTATAGACATCATTTTAGTTGCATTTTTTTCAATGATACAGAATACATTCCTGTCCTGTGAGAGATGAAAAACTCACATAACTGTAATCATATTTTTTCTGTTATTTCATCTCTTGAAACAGGCTATAGCTTACACGTTCTAGTGAAACAAGACGATGTATCACTGGTTATATTGCAGTTTTTTCGTGTGTCACATATATGACGTAGACACTCCTTAAACATCAGTAAAACACTTAGCAGGGCGTTGTGCATTGATTCTAATATTTTAAGTGCAACAACAATGGCACACAGGAAGAGAGACACAGGACAAGTGCTACTTGCAACAATTTATTGAGGCACTCCTTGGTTCATGATGCGTAAAAAAGAGTGCAAGTTTTTAGATATGTTTTAGGTACTGTTTATCACCCATGTCCCTTCCTGTGCCTTCTTTGTGATCACACACATGATCATCACCTTTTGTTCCCTTTTTCTTTCCCCCACCCTCTAATGACGATATAAGCAGCTGTTTGTCTGCTTCAATAAATTGTTGCAAGTAGTGCTTGTTCTATGTCCCTCTTTCTGTGTGTGCCATCTTTGCGCTTGCAACATTAGAAACACTTCTTAGACGTCACAGCCATATAGTTTGGCTGCGGAAACTGGAAAAGTAAGAGAAGAAATTCGAATGTACATTTTTCAGTGCCGTTAAGGGAATGCCATGAACTGATCCACGCATGCTAATGTCTAAAGCATCGTTTCAAAAAAAAAAACAAGCAAATTAACACAGAAAAAAATCTGATGTCTATAGTCTCAAAGTGCAAAATTTGGCAACAGTATACCTGAAGAATTAGGCAGTTTTTTTAGCCTGTTATTTTACTACTTTCATCTAGCAGTAAGAAAAATATTCTAAGACGAACAAAGCCTACATCTCTTATGTAGCTTCTCATTTACATTTTACTTGCGGGTGTTTTACTACACAGCCACGATATGCAAGGGCAGTTCTTCCAAAAGGGAATGCATGCACAACTTTCTTTTTTTGACGTTTTGCTGCTATTCTCTGTACGAGGAAACTCTCCTGACAATCTTACAGGGTGAGATGTATATTTCTGGGCTTGTGAATAATAAACATTGGTATGGAACCCTCAGTTGTATGGCCTCAAACTATTGCAAGCGGGTTGCAGTCGACCAGGTTGGCCAGTACCAATCCCCAATGCTAGGCTAACCTGGGCATGCACCCATAATCCGAATGGAAAAGTTGGCCATACGTCCGTGGCCGGCATGTCGGCCAGTCTCCGGCCAGTGTCAATTCCCGATGTAGGAAAAACCTTGGCCTGCCAACCATTAAGGTCGGCCATTTCCCGGTCAGTGTCAATCCCCGACATCTTGCCAACCTCGGCATGCCAACTAAGAACCGACCGGTAAGGTCGGCCACCTTAGTCGGCCTTATGTCAGCGGCCGACACGTCGGCCAGTCTAAGGCCAGTGTCAATCCCCACACTCGGGCCAACCTTGGCAGCGAACGTCGGCCCGACCAAAATATGGTCGGCCAAAGTAGGTTGGCAGAACGTCGGAACGAGCTTTTTTGTCTGCTTGGGATATGAGATCCCGTTGACCTGTGGGAAGGCCTACATAGGCCAGACCGGGCGCTGTATTAACGATCGGGCAGGGGATCATTTGCGAGCTTTAAGGGGTGGAGGGACAAATTTGGCTAGCCGCGACTGAGTGACATTAAGATTCTGGGCTGAGGCCGGGATAAGATAGCGCGTGAACTTTTGGAGGCATGTCATATCGGAAAAACGGGAGATAGGTGTTTTAGCGATATGTCGGTGCGGCTCTGGAAGGAAGAGATCACTTTTCTTGATCCTTGTTTTGAATTCTGTCTTTATGCTATTGGTATGTACTGCGCAGGCCTCTTTTTCAGCATACATTTGCTGCTGTTGCTGAAATAAATCAGATGAAAGTTAACGCGTGTTCTGCGTCTGCTTCTCTTGTGTGTGTTTCCTGTGCGCTTTATCTTTAATCAAGTTGCGGCTTGAAATTGTGCACGTGGTGCGCTTAAAATTGTACTTTTCACGTGACTGAGCGCTGTGTCAAAGTCGCGTTTCGTAACCTTGATGCTTCCTGCAAGTGAGATCTTGACTTATTCTACAGTTGCTGGCTCGAGAGGCGCGCTGGTGCTGGACTCTGCTATTGGAAGCCGGGGTTCTCACCTAGGTATACCTTTACGGCTCCCTGGGGTTTGAGTCGTGACAATATTTTTCCTTCGTTTGCGGCGTTGCCGTGGGTGGAAATGACAGCCGGTGGAACGATTCCTTCGACCATTATCAGCAACGTACTGCTACGGAACGCGACTATCTACAGGGACCGTCATCAAATCAACTTCAACCAACGGAAGCCACGTGACACAGACCAACCGTACTTAAACGAGCGACACACTGGCTACGTGGGATTTGGAGCCGGCACGCTTGCCGACATGCAGCTTACATCGCTTCTGTTGCTGCAGGTTAGTCGTAATTATCCAACTCTGCTTTGTAGATTATTGATTGCTCTGCCGGCTCCACGTCCCACTTGTGCTGTCTGTTTGTCGTAAACGAACATCGATAAGGCTTTGTAGCAAACGGTTTCGTCTTTTTGCGCATAGGGCTCTGTACCTAGCACTGCTATTACTGCTTTCAGGCGATGTTGAGTTAAATCCCGGCCCACTGGATGCCAGGGAGCTAGAACTACTTAAAGGTTTGCAAGAAGGTCAAACTGCAATATTGAGTAAACTAGAGAGTATTGACACTAGGCTAGCAAAGCATGAAGCAATGATGGCAGAAATTAACAACAAACTGCGAGTGACAGAAGGCCAGATTGCAACGCTGCACGATACAGTAAGCAAACAAGAGAGCACCATCACAAACATAACAAAAGAAGTTAGAAAACTGCATGAAAAACACGTCGACTCAGAAAACAGAAGCCGTCGAAATAACCTAGTCTTTTATGGCATCGACGATGACGAATCTGAGACGTGGGAACAGTCCGAGGATTTGCTCAAAAGTGTTTGTAAAGAAAATTTAGGTTTAGAACTGCACTCAGTAGAAAGAGCGCACCGTATAGGTCGCTATCACGAGCAGAAGAAAAGGCCGATTATTGTCAATTTCGCCTCCTACAAAGAAAAATCCAATGTTCTTTCCAGTGCTAATAAGTTCAAAGGAACTTCATACAGCGTTGACCAAGACTACTCATCCGAAACAAGAGCTATTCGGAAACTGCTTTGGGAATATGCCAAGGCCAATAAAGCGGGAGAAAACAGTCGCGTCAAATTAAGCGCCGATAAATTAGTTGTAGATGGCAAGATGTTTAGGTGGGACAAAGAGAAGAAAGAAGTTGTTCCATTCATCAAAAATAAATGACCAAGACACAGGAAAAGAGGGCGTGACAAATTTGATTTGACTGCGATAACAGTCAATTGTAGAAGTGTCGTAAACAAAGTTGACGACCTTGCTGCTCTTATCAGTTCTGTACAAGCCGATTTAATCTTTGGAACCGAATCGTGGCTGGATTCTTCTATCAAAGACTGTGAAGTGTTTCCGCATGACTTCGTTGCTTATCGGAAAGATAGGTCCCGTATGGGTGGTGGCGTCTTTCTCCTAGTTAGCCGCTCTTTAAACTCATCTGAACTAGATATAGGCCACGACGATATAGAATCCGTGTGGTGTAAAGTAACAATGCCAGACCATTCATCATTTGCCGCCGGAGTGTTCTACCGGCCCCCAAACTCGTCTATCACCACGCTGCAGATTTTACAAGAAATGATTTCCGAAGCCTCTTGTCATACCTTGCTGCTAGCAGGTGATTTTAATTTGCCTGACTTGAAATGGCATGACGGAGCTTGTGAGTATGCAGCTGGTGGAAGCTTAAACTTGGAAATGAAAAGTATTGTAGATTCATTCGGTTTAACGCAGTATGTGACTGAACCTGCTCGAGGAACTAATATATTGGACTTATTTTTATGTAACTCGCCAAATATGGTAAAGCTAGTGAATGTCATTCCGGGAATAAGTGACCACCATGCTGTAGTCGCAAGTATTAAAACTAAAAGTAGCAAACAAACAAAACACGTGACCAGGAAAGTGTACCTATATGATAAAGGGGATTATGCCAGCCTGTCAAGGAAGATTTTCGATTATTTACCGGTCTTTGAATGCCTCTCTGATGATTGTGACGTTCATGAATTATGGATTAATTTTAAAGAAAAACTAAAGGAACTTAGCGACGCCTACATTCCCAGTGTCGAACATACCGGACTTAAACAGCATATGAAACCATGGATGACTACGCGTATCTTAAAAATAGTTAGGAAACGAAGGTGGATATTTAAAAATTATCAGAGAACTAAAAGCATTCGTCACTTTGAAAATTTGCGTGCTGCAACTTCTGAGTGCAAACGGAATATAAAGGATGCAAAGGGACGCTATTTTGAAAAACTTGGCAGAGAACTAAAACTGAATGCCAAGGCTTTCTGGAAGTACATGAAAGGATACGGAGCAGATCCAACGGGAATCAGCGAAATAGTTTTCAATAATGAGGCGTTATTAGATGATACTGAAAAGGCTACTTGCTTGAATAACTACTTCCGGTCGGTATACTTACCAAAGCACAGCTGCAGTCCTTTACATCAAATAAGTGCTGTTCAGGCTATGAAACCAGTAGAGCTATCTGTGAATGGAATCAGAGCACTAATAAATAAAATTAACGATAATAAGGCAAGCGGACCAGATGGCATTTCTCCTCGAATTCTAAAACATTGTGCTGAACCTATTTCTCTTTATCTCTATGTAATCTACAACAAGTCGCTATCTTGCGGTGCCCTTCCAGATGATTGGAAAATTGCACACATTGTTCCCATTCATAAGGGGGGGTCAAAAAAAAATCGCCAACTATAGGCCTATCTCACTTACATCCATACCGTGCAATGTAATAGAACACATTTTATATAAAGAGATAATAACACACTTATCGGCAAACAACTTACTGGCTTCAGAACAACATGGGTTCCGTAAGGGCTTATCTTGCACGACACAACTTATTTAATTTTATCATGACCTTGTATTCAATCTTGACAAGGGTGGCCAAATCGATTGCGTTTTCCTGGATTTTCATAAGGCATTTGATACTGTTTCGCACCCATTGCTTTTAAGAAAACTTGCTGCATTAAATATTAATCCTACAATACTTGCATGGATCGAAAGTTATTTATCTTCCCGCCGACAGTGCGTGGTATTAAATGGAATGAAATCTAGTTTTGTAGATATAACATCAGGTGTCCCACAGGGCTCAGTTTTAGGACCACTTTTGCTCTTAATATATATAAATGACATTTGTTCCGGAATCAATTCCAGTATACGGTTGTTTGCCGATGATTGTGTTTTATATAGACAAATTAGAAATCAAGACGACGTTGCCCAGTTACAAAGTGACTTATCATGTGTTCTTGAATGGTGTTCTAAATGGAAAATGAAGGTAAATACTAAAAAATGTGTTCATGTTACGTTTTCACGTAAAAAACATAAGTTAGCCTCACAGTATAGCATCAGCGGTATTGTAGTGACATAAAAAGTGGCGCATAAATACTTAGGTGTGACACTTACCGCCGACTGTTCATGGAATACACATGTGGATACCGTAGTTGCAAAAGCCGCCAGGACCTTAAACTTTATACAGCGAAATCTGAAACACGTGCCGCCTTGTTTGAAATCAATAGCCTACTTAACCTACGTTCGACCACTGCTCGAATGCGCTCGTGCCGTATGGGACCCTTGGCAAATAACACTCAGCAATAAAGTTGAAAACATTCAAAATAGAGCAGCAAGGTTTGTCCTGTGTCGGTACTCGAGAACTGATAGCTGCACTGTCATGAAAAATGAACTAGGATGGGAAACCCTCTCCTCTCGAAGAAGGAAATTAAGACTTAAACTGTTGTACCAAATGTACCACAACAAAACAGGCATTCGAAAGGAAATATACTTACATAGGCCACATTATGTTTCTGCTCGCACAGATCATTGTTTTAAAATTTTGGAATACAGTGCCAGAACTAACATGTATGCCAGTTCCTTTTTTGTTCGATCCATCAGTGAATGGAATCGGCTTTCAAGTCATCAAGTGTGCTCCATAAATGAAGATGTGTTTTTTTCCACTCTGTAACCCCCCTGCTGTAGCGCCCTCGGGCTAAGCGGGGTAATCATTGAATAAAGAATAAAGAATTGTCCAGCAGTGAAATTTGTCATTTACGCAGATGATACAAGAAACCGATCAAGTAATTCGCCATGCTAATGAAATTCTTGCTAACTAGAAAAATGGACAGAAAAAAACATTTTAAAAATAAGTGTACAAAAACCAAAGGCAGTTTTATTTCATGCCAGACAAAGAAGCATAGTGATAAATGAAAGCGTCTTACTAAAATTAACACGTTTAAATAGTACCTTGTATTAAAACATCAGGTGTTGTCAGCGTCATGACAGCGTTTTACACACCATGCCTAAAAGTGCCTGTAAGGCTTTGTGTGTATTAACTTGTTGCGATTCGTTTTAGCCGCTATGTGCAAACTTGAATCGCAGTTCTGAGACTAACCCGCGCAAGCTGGATGACCGCGTTTTGCCCATCATGCCTAAAAGTGCCTGTAAGGTTTTGTGTGTATTAACTTGTTGCGATTCGCTCTAGCAGCTATGTGAAACTTGAATCGCAGTTCTGAGCCTAACCCGCGCAAGCTGGATGACCGCGTTTTGCACATCATGCCTAAAAGTGCCTGCAAGGCTTTGTGTGTATTAACGTGTTGCGATTCGATTTAGCCGCTATGTGCAAACTTGAATCGCAAGCTTGAGTGATGCCTATTTGCACATCATGCCTAGAAGTGCCTGTAAGGCTTTGTTTGTATTAGCATGTTGCGATTCATTTTAGCCGCTATGTGCGAACTTGACTCGCAGTTCTGAGCCTAAGCGCTAGCTGGATGACGCCGTTTTGCACGTCATGCCTAAAAGTGCCTGTAAGGCTTTGTGTTTATTAACTTGTTGCGATTCGCTTTAGCCGCTATGTGCAAACTTGAATCGAAGTTCTGAGCCTAACCCGCGCAAGCTGTATGACCGCGTTTTGCACATCATGCCTAAAAGTGCCTGTAAGGCTTTGTGTGTATTAACTTGTTGCGATTCGCTTTAGCCGCTATGTGCGAACTTGATGCACGAACTTGAGGCATGATGTGCAAAACGGGGTCTTCCAGCTTGCGCGGGTTAGGCTCAGAAATGCGACTCAAGTTTGCATGTAGTGGCTCAAACAAGTCGCAACAAGTTAATAAACACAACGCCTTACAGGCACTTTTAGGCATGATGTGCAAAACGCGGTCATCCAGCTTGCGCGGGTTAGGCTCAGAAATGCGATTCAAGTTTGCACGTAGCGGCTCAAACGAATCGCAACAAGTTAATACACACAACGCCTTACAGGCACTTTTAGGCATGTTGTGCAAAACGCGGTCATCCAACTTGCTCGGGTTAGGCTCAGAAATGCGATTCAAGTTTGCACGTAGCGGCTAAAACGAATCGGAACAAGTTAATACACACAAGCCCTTACAGGCACTTTTAGGCATGATGTGCAAATAGGCGTCACTCAAGCTTGCGCGGGTTAGGCTCAGAACTGCGATTCAAGTTTGCACATAGAGGCTAAAACGAATCTGTACAAGTTAATACACCCAAAGGCTTACAGGCACTTTTAGGCATGACGTGCAAAACGCTGTCATCCAGCTTGCGCGGGTTAGGCTCAGAACTGCGATTCAAGTTCGCATATAGCTGCTAAAACGAATCGGAACACACAACGCCTTACAGGAACTTTTAAGCATGATGTGCAAATAGGCGTCACTCAAGCTTGCGCGGGTTAGGCTCAGAACTGCGATTCAAGTTTGCACATAGCGGCTAAAACGAATCGCAACAAGTTAATACACACAAAGCCTTACAGGCACTTTTAGGCATGATGTGCAAAACGCGGTCATCCAGCTTGCGCGGGTTAGGCTCAGAAATGCGATTCAAGTTTGCACGTAGCGGCTCAAACGAATCGCAACAAGTTAATACACACAACGCCTTACAGGCACTTTTAGGCATGATGGGCAAAACGGCTTCATCCAGCTTGCGCGGGTTAGGCGCAGAACTTCGATTTAAGTTTGCACATAGCGGCTCAAACGAATCGGAACAAGTTGATACACACAACGCCTTACAGGCACTTTTAGGCATGATGTGCAAAACGCGGTCATCCAGCTTGCGCGGGTTAGGCTCAGAAATGCGACTCAAGTTTGCACGTAGCGGCTCAAACGAATCGCAACAAGTTAATACACACAACGCCTTACAGGCTCTTCTAGGCATGATGTGCAAAACGCGGTCATCCAGCTTGCGCGGGTTAGGCTCAGAAATGCGACTCAAGTTTGCACGTAGCGGCTCAAACGAATCGCAACAAGTTAATACACACAACGCCTTACAGACTCTTCTAGGCATGATGTGCAAAACGCGGTCATCCAACTTGCTCGGGTTAGGCTCAGAAATGCGATTCAAGTTTGCACGTAGCGGCTAAAACGAATCGGAACAAGTTAATACACACAAGGCCTTACAGGCAATTTTAGGCATGATGTGCAAATAGGCGTCACTCAAGCTTGCGCGGGTTAGGCTCAGAACTGCGATTCAAGTTTGCACATAGAGGCTAAAACGAATCGTAACAAGTTAATACACCCAAAGGCTTACAGGCACTTTAAGGCATGATGTGCAAAACGGGGTCTTCCAGCTTGCGCGGGTTAGGCGCAGAACTGCGATTCCTGTTCGCATATAGCTGCTAAAACGAATCGGAATTCACAACGCCTTACAGGTAGGTTTAGGCATGATATGCAAATAGGCGTCACTCAAGCTTGTTCTGGTTAGGCTCAGAACTGCGATTCAAGTTTGCACATAGCGGCTAAAACGAATCGCAACAAGTTAATACACACAACGCCTTACAGGCACTTTTATGCATGACGGGCAAAACGGCTTCATCCAGCTTGCGCGGGTTAGGCGCAGAACTTCGATTTAAGAGGGCTCACCAGCTGCAAGGCAACTCAGATTTGAACTTTTTTTGTCGATAGATGGCAGCACTTAAGCACCACAAAAGGGAGGAAAGTTCTATTCCCCGTCCAGGTGTGTAAATTACACCGTGACACGAAAGTGTTACTTCTTCCGCGTACAAAAAGTAGAGCCGAGAACTTTCAGTTGATATGCGGCCAAACCTGGGGGACCGGAGTGGGGGCCAGAGAATGGTCCTTTTCTCCAGTAGCGCACCATTGTAGTGTTTTCCAGTTTGGGTCGCCTATGCCCCCTCCCATCTTTTGTGCGAAGGAAGAGAAGGAAGATGAGGAGGAAAGGCAGGGAGGTTAACTGGTAAAAGAAACCGGTTTACTACTCTTTACAGTGGTAGGGTGAGGATTCTTTGCAGGCAGTACTAAGCAGGGCTGGTTTCGACCAGGGAGAGAGAAAGGTGTGAATCATCTTTTGACAGAGTTGAAAACGTGAAGGGAACCTTCCCCCATATTAGACTTTGGTTACTGGAAAACAATCCATTGTGTTGGGGACCCTAGTATTCAGCCCCCAGATAAAAGGAAAGAAAGGAACTCCTAGTGCACAAAATCTTGTCTGCTTCCCTTTCCAGCATTGCCTCGGTTACATAGCCACAGAGAGGTGTCCGCGAGTGTATGACCGTTTACTTTGCCTAGTTGCCTGCCAGCGTTCACGTCGCCGAACACATATATCTTCCGCTCCTTCGTACCAACAAGACATGTGTGTTTCGTTCAATCCTTGATTGTGTGTAAAATGAAAGCAACGACGGGATGTGGGCGGACAGTTGGCGATATCCTGTACAAAGAAATCACATCTGAAGCCATAAGGTACGGAAAGGACCACGAGTGCTTAGCACTAAAGCAAATCGAGAAGGAATGCAACGTTGTGGTAAAAGAGTGCGGCCTGTTTCCTGACCAGGAAAACCCCTTTCTTGGCGCTTCCCCTGACGGACTCATTGGGGAGGATATCCTCGTCGAAGTCAAGTGTCCGTAAGGAGTTCGCGCCAAAAAAATTACCTGCTGTGTCGAAAACAAGGACTGAAGATTGCAGATGAAGACTAACAGCAATTATTGGTACCAAGTACAAGGCCAGCTCAATATTGCTCGCCGTCAAAAGTGCTTGTTTGTAATCTGGACCAAAAATGGCATGAGTATTGAGGTGATTTCCAGGCACGAATCGTTTTGGGAGGACGAGATGTTGCCACGTCTCAAAAAATTTTATATGCACTGTTTGCTGCCAGAACTCGTGGACCCAAGAAGAAGCCGTGGCCTTCCAATTCGCGAACCTCATTACATTGTCGAAGCACAGATGACTCGCTCACTCAAGCGGCCTTTGAATGCAAAAACTAAAAATGAAGACAGCCGAGAAATCGTCTAGGACACCCTTCCTGACTACAGAGCATCTTTCCCCTTTCCTTTTGTCACTGTCACGATCATGTATTGGAACAGGTTTCTTGCTACTGGTTTATTTTGTTCAAATAAAAAAATGCAATCTAAACAGAAGGAAAGAGGGGTGGTGGCCACGCCACCCGCGTATGATCTTTTGTACGCAAAAACGGGGCAGCAACCCTAAAAGGAAATCTTCCAACCAATTCCGACTGGTTTGCAAGCTGAAATTCCTTACCTCATATGATTTCCAAGGAAGGCTTAGTAGGCGCCCTACTTCGAGTTGCATTTTTTTTTTGTCGCTGTGTATTTTGCAGCGTGGTGCAGGAGGTCCTGCTAGCTGCGGCGCATACCGAGCCGGCTCTAAATGGGAGAATAAAGGCAGTGGTCGAACGCTTGACTTAGCGAAACCGGTTTAGAAGTGGAGCTAAATGATTTTGCCTGCCAGGCTACTCGCCTTTGAGGTCATGTTATTTACACGACGGACCGGTTCGACCAGTTCTCATGAGGTCGGAGCTACAGTACAGCAGAGGTTAGACAAGAAAGGGAACGAAATGGTTATTTCACCCCTTGCCTTGGGAGATGTCAGCGTGTATAGACCTTTCCAACCTGATTGAAGCCATAGGTACCATAGGGCTCGCTGGATTGATTTTTCAGCTGGCGCTACCAACCGATCCGTGGGCAATGCAGCAGAGGCTAGGCAGGAAAAGGAAGGAGACAGGATTCTGTCCCCTTGCTGTGGAGAGTGGATGTTCGCTTTTTATGCGGAGGTGTGAAGGGGGAGGTTGGAGAAAGGGTGCGAGGTGATTAGAGCTCAAGAGCCCACTTCCCACATCATGGGCACAAAAGCCAACAAAGGCTCATCTCCTTTGCTTTCCTGTCGCGCCTCTTCTACATACACAATGGATAGGTGCAAAGGATGTTTGCTCCTGCCTTCACTTGTATCCTACTGTAGGTCGCCTGAACCACTGCACACCTTTGTTGGGGTGGGAACAATGCTGTTCTCCCACATAAATGGCCCTGTGAGTCACTTATGCTTTGGTGCGAAAAATGTTATATCCTCGGGCAGCGGGGGAGGGGTTCTTCTTGACTGCGCCTGGCATCTCACTTCACAGCCCAAGCAAGAAAAAAGGACAGAAAGAAGTCAAGTTGGTCAAAATTTCGAGAAAAACATGCGCGCACTAACACTGACAAGCAAGAGGTTGGTGGTAGAGTGTAGTATTGTCTAAGCAGTTTGACACCAGATGGAGCCACGACGCAAATAGTTAAATTTGGCGCGAACTTCAATTCCCGCAGAAAATACATTCACAACTTTCACAACCTGTAAAACGCTAACAATAGGTTCGATATGGATAAAAATTGCAGATTAACAATTAGGAAAGAAAAAGGGAGGAAATGTTGCGGAGGAAATTTTGATGTTTAGCCTAGTTTTTTTATGAGATGACAAGGAAGACCGACATATCTAAAAACGCAATTTTTAGGAATATTTGTCTCTGATTTGAAATAAAATGAAGCCTTAAAAATAAAATCTGCCCGCAACATTTCCTCTATTCTCTAAAGACGAAAACGCTGCCACAAACCCCATGAAAATTTAACCGCATTTGGACACGCTAGAGCTTCTGAAAGTTACCATGTATTTTCTATGGACGTTGGCACTGGTGAGCCCTCTTAAGTTTGCACATAGCGGCTCAAACGAATCGGAACAAGTTGATACACACAACGCCTTACAGGCACTTTTAGGCATGATGGGCAAAACGGCTTCATCCAGCTTGCGCGGGTTAGGCGCAGAACTTCGATTTAAGTTTGCACATAGCGGCTCAAACGAATCGGAACAAGTTGATACACACAACGCCTTACAGGCACTTTTAGGCATGATGTGCAAAACGCGGTCATCCAGCTTGCGCGGGTTAGGCTCAGAAATGCGACTCAAGTTTGCACGTAGCGGCTAAAACGAATCGGAACAAGTTAATACACACAAGGCCTTACAGGCACTTTTAGGCATGATGTGCAAATAGGCGTCACTCAAGCTTGCGCGGGTTAGGCTCAGAACTGCGATTCAAGTTTGCACATAGAGGCTAAAACGAATCGTAACAAGTTAATACACCCAAAGGCTTACAGGCACTTTAAGGCATGATGTGCAAAACGGGGTCTTCCAGCTTGCGCGGGTTAGGCGCAGAACTGCGATTCCTGTTCGCATATAGCTGCTAAAACGAATCGGAATACACAACGCCTTACAGGCAGGTTTAGGCATGATATACAAATAGGCGTCACTCAAGCTTGTTCTGGTTAGGCTCAGAACTGCGATTCAAGTTTGCACATAGCGGCTAAAACGAATCGCAACAAGTTAATACACACAACGCCTTGCAGGCACTTTTATGCATGATAGGCAAAACGGCTTCATTCAGCTTGCGCGGGTTAGGCGCAGAACTTCGATTTAAGTTTGCACATAGCGGCTCAAACGAATCGGAACAAGTTGATACACACAACGCCTTACAGGCACTTTTAGGCATGATGTGCAAAACGCGGTCATCCAGCTTGCGCTGGTTAGGCTCAGAAATGCGATTCAAGTTTGCACGTAGCGGCTCAAACGAATCGCAACAAGTTAATACACACAACGCCCTACAGGCACTTCTATTCATGATGTGCAAAACGCGGTCATCCAGTTTGCGCGGGTTAGGCTCAGAAATGCGACTCAAGTTTGCACGTAGCGGCTCAAGCGAATCGCAACAAGTTAATACACACAACGCCTTACAGGCTCTTCTAGGCATGATGTGCAAAACGCGGTCATCCAGCTTGCGCGGGTTAGGCTCAGAAATGCGACTCAAGTTTGCACGTAGCGGCTCAAACGAATCGCAACAAGTTAATACACACAACGCCTTACAAACTCTTCTAGGCATGATGTGCAAAACGCGGTCATCCAACTTGCTCGGGTTAGGCTCAGAAATGCGATTCAAGTTTGCACGTAGCGGCTAAAACGAATCGGAACAAGTTAATACACACAAGGCCTTACAGGCAATTTTAGGCATGATGTGCAAATAGGCGTCACTCAAGCTTGCGCGGGTTAGGCTCAGAACTGCGATTCAAGTTTGCACATAGAGGCTAAAACGAATCGTAACAAGTTAATACACCCAAAGGCTTACAGGCACTTACAGGCTTACAGGCTTACAGGCTTACAGGCACGGGGTCTTCCAGCTTGCGCGGGTTAGGCGCAGAACTGCGATTCCTGTTCGCATATAGCTGCTAAAACGAATCGGAATACACAACGCCTTACAGGTAGGTTTAGGCATGATATGCAAATAGGCGTCACTCAAGCTTGTTCTGGTTAGGCTCAGAACTGCGATTCAAGTTTGCACATAGCGGCTAAAAGGAATCGCAACAAGTTAATACACACAACGCCTTACAGGCACTTTTATGCATGACGGGCAAAACGGCTTCATCCAGCTTGCGCGGGTTAGGCGCAGAACTTCGATTTAAGTTTGCACATAGCGGCTCAAACGAATCGGAACAAGTTGATACACACAAAGCCTTACAGGCACTTTTAGGCATGATGGGCAAAACGGCTTCATCCAGCTTGCGCGGGTTAGGCGCAGAACTTCGATTTAAGTTTGCACATAGCGGCTCAAACGAATCGGAACAAGTTGATACACACAACGCCTTACAGGCACTTTTAGGCATGATGTGCAAAACGCGGTCATCCGGCTTGCGCGGGTTAGGCTCAGAAATGCGACTCAAGTTTGCACGTAGCGGCTCAAACGAATCGCAACAAGTTAATACACACAACGCCTTACAGGCTCTTCTAGGCATGATGTGCAAAACGCGGTCATCCAACTTGCTCGGGTTAGGCTCAGAAATGCGAATCAAGTTTGCACTTAGCGGCTAAAACGAATCGGAACAAGTTAATACACACAAGGCCTTACAGGCACTTTTAGGCATGATGTGCAAATAGGCGTCACTCAGGCTTGCGCGGGTTAGGCTCAGAACTGCGATTCAAGTTTGCACATAGCGGCTAAAACGAATCGTAACAAGTTAATACACCCAAAGGCTTACACGCACTTTAAGGCATGATGTGCAAAACGGGGTCTTCCAGCTTGCGCGGGTTAGGCGCAGAACTGCGATTCCTGTTCGCATATAGCTGCTAAAACGAATCGGAATACACAACGCCTTACAGGCAGGTTTAGGCATGATATGCAAATAGGCCTCACTCAAGCTTGTTCTGGTTAGGCTCAGAACTGCGATTCAAGTTTGCACATAGCGGCTCAAACGAATCGGAACAAGTTGATACACACAACGCCTTACAGGCACTTTTAGGCATGATGGGCAAAACGGCTTCATCCAGCTTGCGCGGGTTAGGCGCAGAACTTCGATTTAAGTTTACACATAGCGGCTCAAACGAATCGGAACAAGTTGATACACACAACGCCTTACAGGCACTTTTAGGCATGATGTGCAAAACGCGGTCATCCAGCTTGCGCGTGTTAGGCTCAGAAATGCGACTCAATTTTGCACGTAGCGGCTCAAACGAATCGCAACAAGTTAATACACACAAGGCCTTACAGGCACTTTTAGGCATGATGTGCAAATAGGCGTCACTCAAGCTTGCGCGGGTTAGGCTCAGAACTGCGATTCCTGTTCGCATATAGCTGCTTAAACGAATCGGAATACACAACGCCTTACAGGCAGGTTTAGGCATGATATGCAAATAGGCCTCACTCAAGCTTGTTCTGGTTAGGCTCAGAACTGCGATTCAAGTTTGCACATAGCGGCTCAAACGAATCGGAACAAGTTGATACACACAACGCCTTACAGGCACTTTTAGGCATGATGGGCAAAACGGCTTCATCCAGCTTGCGCGGGTTAGGCGCAGAACTTCGATTTAAGTTTGCACATAGCGGCTCAAACGAATCGGAACAAGTTGATGCACACAACGCCTTACAGGCACTTTTAGGCATGATGTGCAAAACGCGGTCATCCAGCTTGCGCGGGTTAGGCTCAGAAATGCGATTCAAGTTTGCATGTAGCGGCTAAAACGAATCGCAACAAGTTAATACACACAACGCTTTACAGGCACTTTTAGGCATGATGTGCAAATAGGCCTCACTCAAGCTTGCGCGGGTTTGGCTCAGAACGGCGATTCAAGTTTGCACATAGCGGGTAAAACGAATCGCAAGAAGTTAATACACACAACGCCTTACAGGCACTTTAAGGCATGATGTGCAAAACGGGGTCATCCAGCTTGCGCGGGTTAGGCTCAGAAATGCGACTCAAGTTTGCACGTAGTGGCTCAAACAAATCGCAACAAGTTAATAAACACAACGCCTTACAGGCACTTTTAGGCATGATGTGCAAAACGCCGTCATCCAACTTGCGCGGGTTAGGCTCAGAAATGCGATTAAAGTTTGCGCGTAGCGGCTCAAACGAATAGCAACAACTTAATACACACAACGCCTTACAGGCACTTTAGGCATGATGTGCAAAACTGGGTCTTCAAGCTTGCGCGGGTTAGGCTCAGAAAAGCGATTCAAGTTTGCACGTAGCGGCTCAAACGAATCGTAACAAGTTAATACACCCAAAGGCTTACAGGCACTTTAACGCATGATGTGCTAAACGCGGTCATCCAGCTTGCGCGGGTTAGGCTCAGAAATGCGACTCAAGTTTGCACGTAGCGGCTCAAACGAATCGCAACAAGTTAATAAACACAACGCCTTACAGGCACTATCAGGCATGATGTTCAAAACGGGGTCTTCCAGCTTGCGCGGGTTAGGCGCAGAACTGCGATTCCTGTTCGCATATAGCTGCTTAAACGAATCGGAATACACAACGCCTTACAGGCAGGTTTAGGCATGATATGCAAATAGGCGTCACTCAAGCTTGTTCTGGTTAGGCTCAGAACTGCGATTCAAGTTTGCACATAGCGGCTAAAACGAATCGCAACAAGTTAATACACACAACGCCTTACAGGCACTTTTATGCATGATGGGCAAAACGGCTTCATTCAGCTTGCGCGGGTTAGGCGCAGAACTTCGATTTAAGTTTGCACATAGCGGCTCAAACGAATCGGAACAAGTTGATACACACAACGCCTTACAGGCACTTTTAGGCATGATGGGCAAAACGGCTTCATCCAGCTTGCTCGGGTTAGGCTCAGAACTGCGACTCAAGTTTGCACATAGAGGCTAAAACGAATCGTAACAAGTTAATACACCCAAAGGCTTACAGGCACTTTAAGGCATGATGTGCAAAACGGGGTCTTCCAGCTTGCGCGGGTTAGGCGCAGAACTGCGATTCCTGTTCGCATATAGCTGCTAAAACGAATCGGAATACACAACGCCTTACAGGCAGGTTTAGGCATGATATGCAAATAGGCGTCACTCAAGCTTGTTCTGGTTAGGCTCAGAACTGCGATTCAAGTTTGCACATAGCGGCTAAAACGAATCGCAACAAGTTAATACACACAAAGCCTTACAGGCACTTTTAGGCATGATGTGCAAAACGCGGTCATCCAGCTTGCGCGGGTTAGGCTCAGAAATGCGATTCAAGTTTGCACGTAGCGGCTCAAACGAATCGCAACAAGTTACTACACACAACGCCTTACAGGCACTTTTAGGCATGATGGGCAAAACGGCTTCATCCAGCTTGCGCGGGTTATTCGCAGAACTTCGATTTAAGTTTGCACATAGCGGCTCAAACGAATCGGAACAAGTTGATACACACAACGCCTTACAGGCACTTTTAGGAATGATGTGCAAAACGCGGTCTTCCAGCTTGCGCTGGTTAGGCTCAGAAATGCGATTCAAGTTTGCACGTAGCGGCTCAAACTAATCGCAACAAGTTAATACACACAACGCCTTACAGGCACTTTTAGGCATGATGTGCAAAACGCGGTCATCCAGCTTGCGCGGGTTAGGCTCAGAAATGCGACTCAAGTTTGCACGTAGCAGCTCAAACGAATCGCAACAAGTTAATACACACAACGCCTTACAGGCTCTTCTAGGCATGATGTGCAAAACGCGGTCATCCAGCTTGCGCGGGTTAGGCTCAGAAATGCGACTCAAGTTTGCACGTAGCGGCTCAAACGAATCGCAACAAGTTAATACACACAACGCCTTACAGACTCTTCTAGGCATGATGTGCAAAACGCGGTCATCCAACTTGCTCGGGTTAGGCTCAGAAATGCGATTCAAGTTTGCACGTAGCGGCTAAAACGAATCGGAACAAGTTAATACACACAAGGCCTTGCAGGCAATTTTAGGCATGATGTGCAAATAGGCGTCACTCAAGCTTGCGCGGGTTAGGCTCAGAACTGCGATTCAAGTTTGCACATAGAGGCTAAAACGAATCGTAACAAGTTAATACACCCAAAGGCTTACAGGCACTTTAAGGCATGATGTGCAAAACGGGGTCTTCCAACTTGCGCGGGTTAGGCGCAGAACTGCGATTCCTGTTCGCATATAGCTGCTAAAACGAATCGGAATACACAACGCCTTACAGGTAGGTTTAGGCATGATATGCAAATAGGCGTCACTCAAGCTTGTTCTGGTTAGGCTCAGAACTGCGATTCAAGTTTGCACATAGCGGCTAAAACGAATCGCAACAAGTTAATACACACAACGCCTTACAGGCACTTTTATGCATGACGGGCAAAACGGCTTCATCGAGCTTGCGCGGGTTAGGCGCAGAACTTCGATTTAAGTTTGCACATAGCGGCTCAAACGAATCGGAACAAGCTGATACACACAACGCCTTACAGGCACTTTTAGGCATGATGGGCAAAACGGCTTCATCCAGCTTGCGCGGGTTAGGCGCAGAACTGCGATTCCTTTTCGCATATAGCTGCTAAAACGAATCGGAATACACAACGCCTTACAGGCAGGTTTAGGCATGATATGCAAATAGGCGTCACTCAAGCTTGTTCTGGTTAGGCTCAGAACTGCGATTCAAGTTTGCACATAGCAGCTCAAACGAATCGGAACAAGTTGATACACACAACGCCTTACAGGCACTTTTAGGCATGATGGGCAAAACGGCTTCATCCAGCTTGCGCGGGTTAGGCGCAGAACTTCGATTTAAGTTTGCACGTAGCGGCTCAAACGAATCGCAACAAGTTAATACACACAACGCCTTACAGGCTCTTCTAGGCATGATGTGCAAAACGCGGTCATCCAACTTGCTCGGGTTAGGCTCAGAAATGCGATTCAAGTTTGCACGTAGCGGCTAAAACGAATCGGAACAAGTTAATACACACAAGGCCTTACAGGCACTTTTAGGCATGATGTGCAAATAGGCGTCACTCAAGCTTGCGCGGGTTAGTCTCAGAACTGCGATTCAAGTTTGCACATAGCGGCTAAAACGAATCGTAACAAGTTAATACACCCAAAGGCTTACAGGCACTTCTAGGCATGATGTGCATAACGCGGTCTTCCAGCTTGCGCGGGTTAGGCTCAGAACTGCGATTCAAGTTTGCACGTAGCGGCTCAAACGAATCGCAACAAGTTAATACACACAACGCCTTACAGGCACTTTTAGGCATTATGTGCAAAACGCGGTCATCCAGCTTGCGCGGGTTAGGCTCAGAACTGCGATTCAAGTTCGCACATAGCGGCTAAAGCGAATCGCAACAAGTTAATACACACAAAGCCTTACAGGCACTTCTAGGCATGATGTGCATAACGCGGTCATCCAGCTTGCGCGGGTTAGGCTCAGAACTGTGATTCAAGTTTGCACGTAGCGGCTAAAACGAATCGCAACAAGTTAATACACACAACGCCTTACAGGCACTTTTATGCATGATGGGCAAAACGGCTTCATTCAGCTTGCGCGGGTTAGGCGCAGAACTTCGATTTAAGTTTGCACATAGCGACTCAAACGAATCGGAACAAGTTGATACACACAACGCCTTACAGGCACTTTTAGGCATGATGGGCAAAACGGCTTCATCCAGCTTGCTCGGGTTAGGCTCAGAACTGCGATTCAAGTTTGCACATAGAGGCTAAAACGAATCGTAACAAGTTAATACACCCAAAGGCTTACAGGCACTTTAAGGCATGATGTGCAAAACGGGGTCTTCCAGCTTGCGCGGGTTAGGCGCAGAACTGCGATTCCTGTTCGCATATAGCTGCTAAAACGAATCGGAATACACAACGCCTTACAGGCAGGTTTAGGCATGATATGCAAATAGGCGTCACTCAAGCTTGTTCTGGTTAGGCTCAGAACTGCGATTCAAGTTTGCACGTAGCGGCTCAAACGAATCGCAACAAGTTAATACACACAACGCCTTACAAACTCTTCTAGGCATGATGTGCAAAACGCGGTCATCCAACTTGCTCGGGTTAGGCTCAGAAATGCGATTCAAGTTTGCACGTAGCGGCTAAAACGAATCGGAACAAGTTAATACACACAAGGCCTTACAGGCAATTTTAGGCATGATGTGCAAATAGGCGTCACTCAAGCTTGCGCGGGTTAGGCTCAGAACTGCGATTCAAGTTTGCACATAGAGGCTAAAACGAATCGTAACAAGTTAATACACCCAAAGGCTTACAGGCACTTACAGGCTTACAGGCTTACAGGCTTACAGGCACGGGGTCTTCCAGCTTGCGCGGGTTAGGCGCAGAACTGCGATTCCTGTTCGCATATAGCTGCTAAAACGAATCGGAATACACAACGCCTTACAGGTAGGTTTAGGCATGATATGCAAATAGGCGTCACTCAAGCTTGTTCTGGTTAGGCTCAGAACTGCGATTCAAGTTTGCACATAGCGGCTAAAAGGAATCGCAACAAGTTAATACACACAACGCCTTACAGGCACTTTTATGCATGACGGGCAAAACGGCTTCATCCAGCTTGCGCGGGTTAGGCGCAGAACTTCGATTTAAGTTTGCACATAGCGGCTCAAACGAATCGGAACAAGTTGATACACACAAAGCCTTACAGGCACTTTTAGGCATGATGGGCAAAACGGCTTCATCCAGCTTGCGCGGGTTAGGCGCAGAACTTCGATTTAAGTTTGCACATAGCGGCTCAAACGAATCGGAACAAGTTGATACACACAACGCCTTACAGGCACTTTTAGGCATGATGTGCAAAACGCGGTCATCCGGCTTGCGCGGGTTAGGCTCAGAAATGCGACTCAAGTTTGCACGTAGCGGCTCAAACGAATCGCAACAAGTTAATACACACAACGCCTTACAGGCTCTTCTAGGCATGATGTGCAAAACGCGGTCATCCAACTTGCTCGGGTTAGGCTCAGAAATGCGAATCAAGTTTGCACTTAGCGGCTAAAACGAATCGGAACAAGTTAATACACACAAGGCCTTACAGGCACTTTTAGGCATGATGTGCAAATAGGCGTCACTCAGGCTTGCGCGGGTTAGGCTCAGAACTGCGATTCAAGTTTGCACATAGCGGCTAAAACGAATCGTAACAAGTTAATACACCCAAAGGCTTACACGCACTTTAAGGCATGATGTGCAAAACGGGGTCTTCCAGCTTGCGCGGGTTAGGCGCAGAACTGCGATTCCTGTTCGCATATAGCTGCTAAAACGAATCGGAATACACAACGCCTTACAGGCAGGTTTAGGCATGATATGCAAATAGGCCTCACTCAAGCTTGTTCTGGTTAGGCTCAGAACTGCGATTCAAGTTTGCACATAGCGGCTCAAACGAATCGGAACAAGTTGATACACACAACGCCTTACAGGCACTTTTAGGCATGATGGGCAAAACGGCTTCATCCAGCTTGCGCGGGTTAGGCGCAGAACTTCGATTTAAGTTTACACATAGCGGCTCAAACGAATCGGAACAAGTTGATACACACAACGCCTTACAGGCACTTTTAGGCATGATGTGCAAAACGCGGTCATCCAGCTTGCGCGTGTTAGGCTCAGAAATGCGACTCAATTTTGCACGTAGCGGCTCAAACGAATCGCAACAAGTTAATACACACAAGGCCTTACAGGCACTTTTAGGCATGATGT
Source organism: Amblyomma maculatum (assembly GCF_055883805.1). NCBI lineage: Eukaryota > Metazoa > Arthropoda > Arachnida > Ixodida > Ixodidae > Amblyomma > Amblyomma maculatum. The sequence goes on along the minus strand of NW_028146740.1, from coordinate 846,093 downwards.
GCAAATAGGCGTCACTCAAGCTTGCGCGGGTTAGGCTCAGAACTGCGATTCCTGTTCGCATATAGCTGCTTAAACGAATCGGAATACACAACGCCTTACAGGCAGGTTTAGGCATGATATGCAAATAGGCCTCACTCAAGCTTGTTCTGGTTAGGCTCAGAACTGCGATTCAAGTTTGCACATAGCGGCTCAAACGAATCGGAACAAGTTGATACACACAACGCCTTACAGGCACTTTTAGGCATGATGGGCAAAACGGCTTCATCCAGCTTGCGCGGGTTAGGCGCAGAACTTCGATTTAAGTTTGCACATAGCGGCTCAAACGAATCGGAACAAGTTGATGCACACAACGCCTTACAGGCACTTTTAGGCATGATGTGCAAAACGCGGTCATCCAGCTTGCGCGGGTTAGGCTCAGAAATGCGATTCAAGTTTGCATGTAGCGGCTAAAACGAATCGCAACAAGTTAATACACACAACGCTTTACAGGCACTTTTAGGCATGATGTGCAAATAGGCCTCACTCAAGCTTGCGCGGGTTTGGCTCAGAACGGCGATTCAAGTTTGCACATAGCGGGTAAAACGAATCGCAAGAAGTTAATACACACAACGCCTTACAGGCACTTTAAGGCATGATGTGCAAAACGGGGTCATCCAGCTTGCGCGGGTTAGGCTCAGAAATGCGACTCAAGTTTGCACGTAGTGGCTCAAACAAATCGCAACAAGTTAATAAACACAACGCCTTACAGGCACTTTTAGGCATGATGTGCAAAACGCCGTCATCCAACTTGCGCGGGTTAGGCTCAGAAATGCGATTAAAGTTTGCGCGTAGCGGCTCAAACGAATAGCAACAACTTAATACACACAACGCCTTACAGGCACTTTAGGCATGATGTGCAAAACTGGGTCTTCAAGCTTGCGCGGGTTAGGCTCAGAAAAGCGATTCAAGTTTGCACGTAGCGGCTCAAACGAATCGTAACAAGTTAATACACCCAAAGGCTTACAGGCACTTTAACGCATGATGTGCTAAACGCGGTCATCCAGCTTGCGCGGGTTAGGCTCAGAAATGCGACTCAAGTTTGCACGTAGCGGCTCAAACGAATCGCAACAAGTTAATAAACACAACGCCTTACAGGCACTATCAGGCATGATGTTCAAAACGGGGTCTTCCAGCTTGCGCGGGTTAGGCGCAGAACTGCGATTCCTGTTCGCATATAGCTGCTTAAACGAATCGGAATACACAACGCCTTACAGGCAGGTTTAGGCATGATATGCAAATAGGCGTCACTCAAGCTTGTTCTGGTTAGGCTCAGAACTGCGATTCAAGTTTGCACATAGCGGCTAAAACGAATCGCAACAAGTTAATACACACAACGCCTTACAGGCACTTTTATGCATGATGGGCAAAACGGCTTCATTCAGCTTGCGCGGGTTAGGCGCAGAACTTCGATTTAAGTTTGCACATAGCGGCTCAAACGAATCGGAACAAGTTGATACACACAACGCCTTACAGGCACTTTTAGGCATGATGGGCAAAACGGCTTCATCCAGCTTGCTCGGGTTAGGCTCAGAACTGCGACTCAAGTTTGCACATAGAGGCTAAAACGAATCGTAACAAGTTAATACACCCAAAGGCTTACAGGCACTTTAAGGCATGATGTGCAAAACGGGGTCTTCCAGCTTGCGCGGGTTAGGCGCAGAACTGCGATTCCTGTTCGCATATAGCTGCTAAAACGAATCGGAATACACAACGCCTTACAGGCAGGTTTAGGCATGATATGCAAATAGGCGTCACTCAAGCTTGTTCTGGTTAGGCTCAGAACTGCGATTCAAGTTTGCACATAGCGGCTAAAACGAATCGCAACAAGTTAATACACACAAAGCCTTACAGGCACTTTTAGGCATGATGTGCAAAACGCGGTCATCCAGCTTGCGCGGGTTAGGCTCAGAAATGCGATTCAAGTTTGCACGTAGCGGCTCAAACGAATCGCAACAAGTTACTACACACAACGCCTTACAGGCACTTTTAGGCATGATGGGCAAAACGGCTTCATCCAGCTTGCGCGGGTTATTCGCAGAACTTCGATTTAAGTTTGCACATAGCGGCTCAAACGAATCGGAACAAGTTGATACACACAACGCCTTACAGGCACTTTTAGGAATGATGTGCAAAACGCGGTCTTCCAGCTTGCGCTGGTTAGGCTCAGAAATGCGATTCAAGTTTGCACGTAGCGGCTCAAACTAATCGCAACAAGTTAATACACACAACGCCTTACAGGCACTTTTAGGCATGATGTGCAAAACGCGGTCATCCAGCTTGCGCGGGTTAGGCTCAGAAATGCGACTCAAGTTTGCACGTAGCAGCTCAAACGAATCGCAACAAGTTAATACACACAACGCCTTACAGGCTCTTCTAGGCATGATGTGCAAAACGCGGTCATCCAGCTTGCGCGGGTTAGGCTCAGAAATGCGACTCAAGTTTGCACGTAGCGGCTCAAACGAATCGCAACAAGTTAATACACACAACGCCTTACAGACTCTTCTAGGCATGATGTGCAAAACGCGGTCATCCAACTTGCTCGGGTTAGGCTCAGAAATGCGATTCAAGTTTGCACGTAGCGGCTAAAACGAATCGGAACAAGTTAATACACACAAGGCCTTGCAGGCAATTTTAGGCATGATGTGCAAATAGGCGTCACTCAAGCTTGCGCGGGTTAGGCTCAGAACTGCGATTCAAGTTTGCACATAGAGGCTAAAACGAATCGTAACAAGTTAATACACCCAAAGGCTTACAGGCACTTTAAGGCATGATGTGCAAAACGGGGTCTTCCAACTTGCGCGGGTTAGGCGCAGAACTGCGATTCCTGTTCGCATATAGCTGCTAAAACGAATCGGAATACACAACGCCTTACAGGTAGGTTTAGGCATGATATGCAAATAGGCGTCACTCAAGCTTGTTCTGGTTAGGCTCAGAACTGCGATTCAAGTTTGCACATAGCGGCTAAAACGAATCGCAACAAGTTAATACACACAACGCCTTACAGGCACTTTTATGCATGACGGGCAAAACGGCTTCATCGAGCTTGCGCGGGTTAGGCGCAGAACTTCGATTTAAGTTTGCACATAGCGGCTCAAACGAATCGGAACAAGCTGATACACACAACGCCTTACAGGCACTTTTAGGCATGATGGGCAAAACGGCTTCATCCAGCTTGCGCGGGTTAGGCGCAGAACTGCGATTCCTTTTCGCATATAGCTGCTAAAACGAATCGGAATACACAACGCCTTACAGGCAGGTTTAGGCATGATATGCAAATAGGCGTCACTCAAGCTTGTTCTGGTTAGGCTCAGAACTGCGATTCAAGTTTGCACATAGCAGCTCAAACGAATCGGAACAAGTTGATACACACAACGCCTTACAGGCACTTTTAGGCATGATGGGCAAAACGGCTTCATCCAGCTTGCGCGGGTTAGGCGCAGAACTTCGATTTAAGTTTGCACGTAGCGGCTCAAACGAATCGCAACAAGTTAATACACACAACGCCTTACAGGCTCTTCTAGGCATGATGTGCAAAACGCGGTCATCCAACTTGCTCGGGTTAGGCTCAGAAATGCGATTCAAGTTTGCACGTAGCGGCTAAAACGAATCGGAACAAGTTAATACACACAAGGCCTTACAGGCACTTTTAGGCATGATGTGCAAATAGGCGTCACTCAAGCTTGCGCGGGTTAGTCTCAGAACTGCGATTCAAGTTTGCACATAGCGGCTAAAACGAATCGTAACAAGTTAATACACCCAAAGGCTTACAGGCACTTCTAGGCATGATGTGCATAACGCGGTCTTCCAGCTTGCGCGGGTTAGGCTCAGAACTGCGATTCAAGTTTGCACGTAGCGGCTCAAACGAATCGCAACAAGTTAATACACACAACGCCTTACAGGCACTTTTAGGCATTATGTGCAAAACGCGGTCATCCAGCTTGCGCGGGTTAGGCTCAGAACTGCGATTCAAGTTCGCACATAGCGGCTAAAGCGAATCGCAACAAGTTAATACACACAAAGCCTTACAGGCACTTCTAGGCATGATGTGCATAACGCGGTCATCCAGCTTGCGCGGGTTAGGCTCAGAACTGTGATTCAAGTTTGCACGTAGCGGCTAAAACGAATCGCAACAAGTTAATACACACAACGCCTTACAGGCACTTTTATGCATGATGGGCAAAACGGCTTCATTCAGCTTGCGCGGGTTAGGCGCAGAACTTCGATTTAAGTTTGCACATAGCGACTCAAACGAATCGGAACAAGTTGATACACACAACGCCTTACAGGCACTTTTAGGCATGATGGGCAAAACGGCTTCATCCAGCTTGCTCGGGTTAGGCTCAGAACTGCGATTCAAGTTTGCACATAGAGGCTAAAACGAATCGTAACAAGTTAATACACCCAAAGGCTTACAGGCACTTTAAGGCATGATGTGCAAAACGGGGTCTTCCAGCTTGCGCGGGTTAGGCGCAGAACTGCGATTCCTGTTCGCATATAGCTGCTAAAACGAATCGGAATACACAACGCCTTACAGGCAGGTTTAGGCATGATATGCAAATAGGCGTCACTCAAGCTTGTTCTGGTTAGGCTCAGAACTGCGATTCAAGTTTGCACATAGCGGCTAAAACGAATCGCAACAAGTTAATACACACAAAGCCTTACAGGCACTTTTAGGCATGATGTGCAAAACGCGGTCATCCAGCTTGCGCGGGTTAGGCTCAGAAATGCGATTCAAGTTTGCACGTAGCGGCTCAAACGAATCGCAACAAGTTACTACACACAACGCCTTACAGGCACTTTTAGGCATGATGGGCAAAACGGCTTCATCCAGCTTGCGCGGGTTATTCGCAGAACTTCGATTTAAGTTTGCACATAACGGCTCAAACGAATCGGAACAAGTTGATACACACAACGCCTTACAGGCACTTTTAGGAATGATGTGCAAAACGCGGTCTTCCAGCTTGCGCTGGTTAGGCTCAGAAATGCGATTCAAGTTTGCACGTAGCGGCTCAAACTAATCGCAACAAGTTAATACACACAACGCCTTACAGGCACTTTTAGGCATGATGTGCAAAACGCGGTCATCCAGCTTGCGCGGGTTAGGCTCAGAAATGCGACTCAAGTTTGCACGTAGCAGCTCAAACGAATCGCAACAAGTTAATACACACAACGCCTTACAGGCTCTTCTAGGCATGATGTGCAAAACGCGGTCATCCAGCTTGCGCGGGTTAGGCTCAGAAATGCGACTCAAGTTTGCACGTAGCGGCTCAAACGAATCGCAACAAGTTAATACACACAACGCCTTACAGACTCTTCTAGGCATGATGTGCAAAACGCGGTCATCCAACTTGCTCGGGTTAGGCTCAGAAATGCGATTCAAGTTTGCACGTAGCGGCTAAAACGAATCGGAACAAGTTAATACACACAAGGCCTTGCAGGCAATTTTAGGCATGATGTGCAAATAGGCGTCACTCAAGCTTGCGCGGGTTAGGCTCAGAACTGCGATTCAAGTTTGCACATAGAGGCTAAAACGAATCGTAACAAGTTAATACACCCAAAGGCTTACAGGCACTTTAAGGCATGATGTGCAAAACGGGGTCTTCCAACTTGCGCGGGTTAGGCGCAGAACTGCGATTCCTGTTCGCATATAGCTGCTAAAACGAATCGGAATACACAACGCCTTACAGGTAGGTTTAGGCATGATATGCAAATAGGCGTCACTCAAGCTTGTTCTGGTTAGGCTCAGAACTGCGATTCAAGTTTGCACATAGCGGCTAAAACGAATCGCAACAAGTTAATACACACAACGCCTTACAGGCACTTTTATGCATGACGGGCAAAACGGCTTCATCGAGCTTGCGCGGGTTAGGCGCAGAACTTCGATTTAAGTTTGCACATAGCGGCTCAAACGAATCGGAACAAGCTGATACACACAACGCCTTACAGGCACTTTTAGGCATGATGGGCAAAACGGCTTCATCCAGCTTGCGCGGGTTAGGCGCAGAACTGCGATTCCTTTTCGCATATAGCTGCTAAAACGAATCGGAATACACAACGCCTTACAGGCAGGTTTAGGCATGATATGCAAATAGGCGTCACTCAAGCTTGTTCTGGTTAGGCTCAGAACTGCGATTCAAGTTTGCACATAGCAGCTCAAACGAATCGGAACAAGTTGATACACACAACGCCTTACAGGCACTTTTAGGCATGATGGGCAAAACGGCTTCATCCAGCTTGCGCGGGTTAGGCGCAGAACTTCGATTTAAGTTTGCACGTAGCGGCTCAAACGAATCGCAACAAGTTAATACACACAACGCCTTACAGGCTCTTCTAGGCATGACGTGCAAAACGCGGTCATCCAACTTGCTCGGGTTAGGCTCAGAAATGCGATTCAAGTTTGCACGTAGCGGCTAAAACGAATCGGAACAAGTTAATACACACAAGGCCTTACAGGCACTTTTAGGCATGATGTGCAAATAGGCGTCACTCAAGCTTGCGCGGGTTAGTCTCAGAACTGCGATTCAAGTTTGCACATAGCGGCTAAAACGAATCGTAACAAGTTAATACACCCAAAGGCTTACAGGCACTTCTAGGCATGATGTGCATAACGCGGTCTTCCAGCTTGCGCGGGTTAGGCTCAGAACTGCGATTCAAGTTTGCACGTAGCGGCTCAAACGAATCGCAACAAGTTAATACACACAACGCCTTACAGGCACTTTTAGGCATTATGTGCAAAACGCGGTCATCCAGCTTGCGCGGGTTAGGCTCAGAACTGCGATTCAAGTTCGCACATAGCGGCTAAAGCGAATCGCAACAAGTTAATACACACAAAGCCTTACAGGCACTTCTAGGCATGATGTGCATAACGCGGTCATCCAGCTTGCGCGGGTTAGGCTCAGAACTGTGATTCAAGTTTGCACGTAGCGGCTCAAACGAATCGCAACAAGTTAATACACACAACGCCTTACAGGCACTTTTAGGCATTATGTGCAAAACGTGGTCATCCAGCTTGCGCGGGTTAGGCTCAGAACTGCGATTCAAGTTTGCACATAGCGGCTCAAACGAATCGCAACAAGTTAATACACACAACGCCTTAAAGGCACTTTTAGGCATGATGTGCAAAACATGGTCATCCAGCTTGCGCGGGTTAGCCTCAGAACTGCGATTCAAGTTTGCACGTAGCGGCTCAAACGAATCGCAACAAGTTAATACACACAACGCCTTAAAGGCACTTTTAGGGATGATGTGCAAAACGAGGTCATCCAGCTTGCGCGGGTTAGGCTGAGAACTGCGATTCAAGTTCGCACATAGCGGCTCAAACGAATCGCAACAAGTTAATACACACAACGCCTTACAGGCACTTCTAGGCATGATGTGCATAACGCGGTCATCCAGCTTGCGCGGGTTAGGCTCAGAACTGCGATTCAAGTTTGCACGTAGCGGCTCAAACGAATCGCAACAAGTTAATACACACAACGCCTTACAGGCACTTCTAGGCATGATGTGCATAACGCGGTCATCCAGCTTGCGCGGGTTAGGCTCAGAACTGCGATTCAAGTTTGCACGTAGCGGCTCAAACGAATCGCAACAAGTTAATACACACAATGCCTTAAAGGCACTTTTAGGCATGATGTGCAAAACGTGGTCATCCAGCTCGCGCGGGTTAGCCTCAGAACTGCGATTCAAGTTTGCACGTAGCGGCTCAAACGAATCGCAACAAGTTAATACACACAAAGCCTTACAGGCACTTCTAGGCATGATGTGCAAAACGTGGTCATCCAGCTTGCGCGGGTTAGGCTGAGAACTGCGATTCAAGTTCGCACATAGCGGCTAAAGCGAATCGCAACAAGTTAATACACACAAAGCCTTACAGGCACTTTTAGTCATGATGTGAAAAACGAGGTCATCCAGCTTGCGCGGGTTAGGCTGAGAACTGCGATTCAAGTTCGCAAATAGCGGCTAAAGCGAATCGCGACAAGTTAATACACACAAAGCCTTACAGGCACTTCTAGGCATGATGTGCAAAACGTGGTCATCCAGCTTGCGCGGGTTAGCCTCAGAACTGCGATTCAAGTTTGCACGTAGCGGCTCAAACGAATCGCAACAAGTTAATACACACAACGCCTTACAGGCACTTTTAGGCATTATGTGCAAAACGTGGTCATCCAGCTTGCGCGGGTTAGGCTGAGAACTGCGATTCAAGTTCGCACATAGCGGCTAAAGCGAATCGCAACAAGTTAATACACACAAAGCCTTACAGGCACTTTTAGGCATGATGTGAAAAACGAGGTCATCCAGCTTGCGCGGGTTAGGCTGAGAACTGCGATTCAAGTTCGCACATAGCGGCTAAAGCGAATCGCAACAAGTTAATACACACAAAGCCTTACAGGCACTTCTAGGCATGATGTGCATAACGCGGTCATCCAGCTTGCGCGGGTTAGGCTCAGAACTGCGATTCAAGTTTGCACGTAGCGGCTCAAACGAATCGCAACAAGTTAATAGACACAACGCCTTAAAGGCACTTTTAGGCATGCTGTGCAAAACGTGGTCATCCAGCTTGCGCGGGTTAGCCTCAGAACTGCGATTCAAGTTTGCACGTAGCGGCTCAAACGAATCGCAACAAGTTAATACACACAAAGCCTTACAGGCACTTCTAGGCATGATGTGCAAAACGTGGTCATCCAGCTTGCGCGGGTTAGGCTGAGAACTGCGATTCAAGTTCGCACATAGCGGCTAAAGCGAATCGCAACAAGTTAATACACACAAAGCCTTACAGGCACTTTTAGGCATGATGTGAAAAAGAGGTCATCCAGCTTGCGCGGGTTAGGCTGAGAACTGCGATTCAAGTTCGCACATAGCGGCTAAAGCGAATCGCAACAAGTTAATACGCACAAAGCCTTACAGGCACTTCTAGGCATGATGTGCATAACGCGGTCATCCAGCTTGCGCGGGTTAGGCTGAGAACTGCGATTCAAGTTCGCACATAGCGGCTAAAGCGAATCGCAACAAGTTAATATACACAAAGCCTTACAGGCACTTCTAGGCATGATGTGCATAACGCGGTCATCCAGCTTGCGCGGGTTAGGCTCAGAACAGCGATTCAAGTTTGCACGTAGCGGCTCAAACGAATCGCAACAAGTTAATACACACAACGCCTTAAAGGCACTTTTAGGCATGATGTGCAAAACGTGGTCATCCAGCTTGCGCGGGTTAGGCTCAGAACTGCGAATCAAGTTTGCACGTAGCGGCTCAAACGAATCGCAACAAGTTAATACACACAAAGCCTTACAGGCACTTCTAGGCATGATGTGCATAACGCGGTCATCCAGCTTGCGCGGGTTAGGCTCAGAACTGCGATTCAAGTTTGCACGTAGCGGCTCAAACGAATCGCAACAAGTTAATACACACAACGCCTTACAGGCACTTTTAGGCATTATGTGCAAAACGCGGTCATCCAGCTTGCGCGGGTTAGGCTCAGAACTGCGATTCAAGTTTGCACGTAGCGGCTCAAACGAATCGCAACAAGTTAATACACACAACGCCTTAAAGGCACTTTTAGGCATGATGTGCAAAACGTGGTCATCCAGCTTGCGCGGGTTAGCCTCAGAACTGCGATTCAAGTTTGCACGTAGCGGCTCAAACGAATCGCAACAAGTTAATACACACAAAGCCTTACAGGCACTTCTAGGCATGATGTGCAAAACGTGGTCATCCAGCTTGCGCGGGTTAGGCTGAGAACTGCGATTCAAGTTCGCACATAGCGGCTAAAGCGAATCGCAACAAGTTAATACACACAAAGCCTTACAGGCACTTTTAGGCATGATGTGAAAAACGAGGTCATCCAGCTTGCGCGGGTTAGGCTGAGAACTGCGATTCAAGTTCGCACATAGCGGCTAAAGCGAATCGCAACAAGGTAATACACACAAAGCCTTACAGGCACTTCTAGGCATGATGTGCATGACGCGGTCATCCAGCTTGCGCGGGTTAGGCTCAGAACTGCGATTCAAGTTTGCACGTAGCGGCTCAAATGAATCGCAACAAGTTAATACACACAACGCCTTAAAGGCACTTTTAGGCATGATGTGAAAACGTGGTCATCCAGCTTGCGCGGGTTAGGCTCAGAACTGCGAATCAAGTTTGCACGTAGCGGCTCAAACGAATCGCAACAAGTTAAGACACACAAAGCCTTACAGGCACTTCTAGGCATGATGTGCATAACGCTGTCATCCTGCTTGCGCGGGTTAGGCTCAGAACTGCGATTCAAGTTTGCACGTAGCGGCTCAAACGAATCGCAACAAGTTAATACACACAACGCCTTAAAGGCATGATGTGCAAAACGTGGTCATCCAGCTTGCGCGGGTTAGGCTCAGAACTGCGATTCGTTTGCACGTAGCGGCTCAAACGAACCGCAACAAGTTAATACACACAACGCCTTAAAGGCACTTTTAGGCATGATGTGCAAAACGTGGTCATCCAGCTTGCGCGGGTTAGGCTCGCTCTGCGATTCAAGTTTGCACGTAGCGGCTCAAACGAACCGCAACAAGTTAATACACTCAAAGCCTTACAGGCACTTCTAGGCATGATGTGCATAACGCGGTCATCCAGCTTCCGCGGGTTAGGCTCAGAACTGCGATTCAAGTTTGCACGTAGCGGCTCAAACGAATCGCAACAAGTTAATACACACAACGCCTTAAAGGCACTTTTAGGCATGATGTGCAAAACGTGGTCATCCAGCTTGCGCGGGTTAGGCTCAGAACTGCGATTCAAGTTCGCACATAGTGGCTAAAGCGAATCGCAACAAGTTAATACACACAACGCCTTACAGGCACTTTTAGGCATGATGTGCAAATAGGCGTCACTCAAGCTGCGCGGGTTAGGTACAGAACTGCGATTCAAGTTCGCACATAGCGACTAAAGCGAATCGCAACAAGTTAATACACACAAAGCCTTTCAGGCACTTCTAGGCATGATTTGCATAACGCTGTCACCCAGCTTGCGCAGGTTAGGCTCAGAACTGCGATTCAAGTTTGCACGTAGCGGCTCAAACGAATCGCAACAAGTTAATACACACAACGCCTTACAGGCACTTTTAGGCATTATGTGCAAAACGTGGTCATCCAGCTTGCGCGGGTTAGGCTGAGAACTGCGATTCAAGTTCGCACATAGCGGCTAAAGCGAATCGCAACAAGTTAATACACACAAAGCCTTACAGGCACTTTTAGGCATGATGTGAAAAACGAGGTCATCCAGCTTGCGCGGGTTAGGCTGAGAACTGCGATTCAAGTTCGCACATAGCGGCTAAAGCGAATCGCAACAAGTTAATACACACAAAGCCTTACAGGCACTTCTAGGCATGATGTGCATAACGCGGTCATCCAGCTTGCGCGGGTTAGGCTCAGAACTGCGATTCAAGTTTGCACGTAGCGGCTCAAACGAATCGCAACAAGTTAATACACAGAACGCCTTAAAGGCACTTTTAGGCATGATGTGCAAAACGTGGTCATCCAGCTTGCGCGGGTTAGCCTCAGAACTGCGATTCAAGTTTGCACGTAGCGGCTCAAACGAATCGCAACAAGTTAATACACACAAAGCCTTACAGGCACTTCTAGGCATGATGTGCATAACGCGGTCATCCAGCTTGCGCGGGTTAGGCTCAGAACTGCGATTCAAGTTTGCACGTAGCGGCTCAAACGAATCGCAACAAGTTAATACACACAACGCCTTAAAGGCACTTTTAGGCATGATGTGCAAAACGTGGTCATCCAGCTTGCGCGGGTTAGCCTCAGAACTGCGATTCAAGTTTGCACGTAGCGGCTCAAACGAATCGCAACAAGTTAATACACACAAAGCCTTACAGGCACTTCTAGGCATGATGTGCAAAACGTGGTCATCCAGCTTGCGCGGGTTAGGCTGAGAACTGCGATTCAAGTTCGCACATAGCGGCTAAAGCGAATCGCAACAAGTTAATACACACAAAGCCTTACAGGCACTTTTAGGCATGATGTGAAAAACGAGGTCATCCAGCTTGCGCGGGTTAGGCTGAGAACTGCGATTCAAGTTCGCACATAGCGGCTAAAGCGAATCGCAACAAGTTAATACACACAAAGCCTTACAGGCACTTTTAGGCATGATGTGAAAAACGAGGTCATCCAGCTTGCGCGGGTTAGGCTCAGAACTGCGAATCAAGTTTGCACGTAGCGGCTCAAACGAATCGCAACAAGTTAATACACACAAAGCCTTACAGGCACTTCTAGGCATGATGTGCATAACGCCGTCATCCAGCTTGCGCGGGTTAGCCTCAGAACTGCGATTCAAGTTTGCACGTAGCGGCTCAAACGAATCGCAACAAGTTAATACACACAAAGCCTTACAGGCACTTCCAGGCATGATGTGCAAAACGTGGTCATCCAGCTTGCGCGGGTTAGGCTGAGAACTGCGATTCAAGTTCGCACATAGCGGCTAAAGCGAATCGCAACAAGTTAATACACACAAAGCCTTACAGGCACTTTTAGGCATGATGTGAAAAACGAGGTCATCCAGCTTGCGCGGGTTAGGCTGAGAACTGCGATTCAAGTTCGTACATAGCGGCTAAAGCGAATCGCAACAAGTTAATACACACAAAGCCTTACAGGCACTTCTAGGCATGATGTGCATGACGCGGTCATCCAGCTTGCGCGGGTTAGGCTCAGAACTGCGATTCAAGTTTGCACGTAGCGGCTCAAACGAATCGCAACAAGTTAATACACACAACGCCTTAACGGCACTTTTAGGCATGATGTGAAAACGTGGTCATCCAGCTTGCGCGGGTTAGGCTCAGAACTGCGAATCAAGTTTGCACGTAGCGGCTCAAACGAATCGCAACAAGTTAATACACACAACGCCTTAAAGGCATGATGTGCAAAACGTGGTCATCCAGCTTGCGCGGGTTAGGCTCAGAACTGCGATTCAAGTTTGCACGTAGCGGCTCAAACGAACCGCAACAAGTTAATACACACAACGCCTTAAAGGCACTTTTAGGCATAATGTGCAAAAAGGTGTTCATCCAGCTTGCGCGGGTTAGGCTCAGAACTGCGATTCAAGTTTGCACGTAGCGGCTCAAACGAATCGCAACAAGTTAATACACACAACGCCTTAAAGGCATGATGTGCAAAACGTGGTCATCCAGCTTGCGCGGGTTAGGCTCAGAACTGCGATTCAAGTTTGCACGTAGCGGCTCAAACGAACCGCAACAAGTTAATACACACAACGCCTTAAAGGGACTTTTAGGCATAATGTGCAAAAAGGTGTTCATCCAGCTTGCGCGGGTTAGGCTCAGAACTGCGATTCAAGTTTGCACGTAGCGGCTCAAACGAACCGCAACAAGTTAATACACACAACGCCTTAAAGGCACTTTTAGGCATGATGTGCAAAACGTGGTCATCCAGCTTGCGCGGGTTAGGCTCAGAACTGCGATTCAAGTTCGCACATAGTGGCTAAAGCGAATCGCAACAAGTTAATACACACAACGCCTTAAAGGCACTTTTAGGCATGATGTGCAAATAGGCGTCACTCAAGCTGCGCGGGTTAGGTACAGAACTGCGATTCAAGTTCGCACATAGCGGCTAAAGCGAATCGCAACAAGTTAATACACACAAAGCCTTACAGGCACTTCTAGGCATGATGTGCATAACGCGGTCATCCAGCTTGCGCGGGTTAGGCTCAGAACTGCGATTCAAGTTTGCACGTAGCGGCTCAAACGAATCGCAACAAGTTAATAGACACAACGCCTTAAAGGCACTTTTAGGCATGATGTGCAAAACGTGGTCATCCAGCTTGCGCGGGTTAGCCTCAGAACTGCGATTCAAGTTTGCACGTAGCGGCTCAAACGAATCGCAACAAGTTAATACACACAAAGCCTTACAGGCACTTCTAGGCATGATGTGCAAAACGTGGTCATCCAGCTTGCGCGGGTTAGGCTGAGAACTGCGATTCAAGTTCGCACATAGCGGCTAAAGCGAATCGCAACAAGTTAATACACACAAAGCCTTACAGGCACTTTTAGGCATGATGTGAAAAAGAGGTCATCCAGCTTGCGCGGGTTAGGCTGAGAACTGCGATTCAAGTTCGCACATAGCGGCTAAAGAGAATCGCAACAAGTTAATACACACAAAGCCTTACAGGCACTTCTAGGCATGATGTGCATAACGCGGTCATCCAGCTTGCGCGGGTTAGGCTGAGAACTGCGATTCAAGTTCGCACATAGCGGCTAAAGCGAATCGCAACAAGTTAATATACACAAAGCCTTACAGGCACTTCTAGGCATGATGTGCAAATAGGCGTCACTCAAGCTGCGCGGGTTAGGTACAGAACTGCGATTCAAGTTCGCACATAGCGGCTAAAGCGAATCGCAACAAGTTAATACACACAAAGCCTTACAGGCACTTCTAGGCATGATTTGCATAACGCTGTCACCCAGCTTGCGCGGGTTAGGCTCAGAACTGCGATTCAAGTTTGCACGTAGCGGCTCAAACGAATCGCAACAAGTTAATACACACAACGCCTTACAGGCACTTTTAGGCATTATGTGCAAAACGTGGTCATCCAGCTTGCGCGGGTTAGGCTGAGAACTGCGATTCAAGTTCGCACATAGCGGCTAAAGCGAATCGCAACAAGTTAATACACACAAAGCCTTACAGGCACTTTTAGGCATGATGTGAAAAATGAGGTCATCCAGCTTGCGCGGGTTAGGCTGAGAACTGCGATTCAAGTTCGCACATAGCGGCTAAAGCGAATCGCAACAAGTTAATACACACAAAGCCTTACAGGCACTTCTAGGCATGATGTGCATAACGCGGTCATCCAGCTTGCGCGGGTTAGCCTCAGAACTGCGATTCAAGTTTGCACGTAGCGGCTCAAAGGAATCGCAACAAGTTAATACACACAAAGCCTTACAGGCACTTCTAGGCATGATGTGCAAAACGTGGTCATCCAGCTTGCGCGGGTTAGGCTGAGAACTGCGATTCAAGTTCGCACATAGCGGCTAAAGCGAATCGCAACAAGTTAATACACACAAAGCCTTACAGGCACTTTTAGGCATGATGTGAAAAACGAGGTCATCCAGCTTGCGCGGGTTAGGCTGAGAACGGCGATTCAAGTTCGCACATAGCGGCTAAAGCGAATCGCAACAAGTTAATACACACAAAGCCTTACAGGCACTTCTAGGCATGATGTGCATGACGCGGTCATCCAGCTTGCGCGGGTTAGGCTCAGAACTGCGATTCGTTTGCACGTAGCGGCTCAAACGAACCGCAACAAGTTAATACACACAACGCCTTAAAGGCACTTTTAGGCATGATGTGCAAAACGTGGTCATCCAGCTTGCGCGGGTTAGGCTCACTCTGCGATTCAAGTTTGTACGTAGCGGCTCAAACGAACCGCAACAAGTTAATACACTCAAAGCCTTACAGGCACTTCTAGGCATGATGTGCATAACGCGGTCATCCAGCTTCCGCGGGTTAGGCTCAGAACTGCGATTCAAGTTTACACGTAGCGGCTCAAACGAATCGCAACAAGTTAATACACACAACGCCTTAGAGGCACTTTTAGGCATGTGCAAAACGTGGTCATCCAGCGTGCGCGGGTTAGGCTCAGAACTGCGATTCAAGTTCGCACGTAGTGGCTAAAGCGAATCGCAACAAGTTAATACACACAACGCCTTACAGGCACTTTTAGGCATGATGTGAAAAACGAGGTCATCCAGCTTGCGCGGGTTAGGCTGAGAACTGCGATTCAAGTTCGCACATAGCGGCTAAAGCGAATCGCAACAAGTTAATACACACAAAGCCTTACAGGCACTTCTAGGCATGATGTGCATAACGCGGTCATCCAGCTTGCGCGGGTTAGGCTCAGAACTGCGATTCAAGTTTGCACGTAGCGGCTCAAACGAATCGCAACAAGTTAATACACAGAACGCCTTAAAGGCACTTTTAGGCATGATGTGCAAAACGTGGTCATCCAGCTTGCGCGGGTTAGCCTCAGAACTGCGATTCAAGTTTGCACGTAGCGGCTCAAACGAATCGCAACAAGTTAATACACACAAAGCCTTACAGGCACTTCTAGGCATGATGTGCATAACGCGGTCATCCAGCTTGCGCGGGTTAGGCTCAGAACTGCGATTCAAGTTTGCACGTAGCGGCTCAAACGAATCGCAACAAGTTAATACACACAACGCCTTAAAGGCACTTTTAGGCATGATGTGCAAAACGTGGTCATCCAGCTTGCGCGGGTTAGCCTCAGAACTGCGATTCAAGTTTGCACGTAGCGGCTCAAACGAATCGCAACAAGTTAATACACACAAAGCCTTACAGGCACTTCTAGGCATGATGTGCAAAACGTGGTCATCCAGCTTGCGCGGGTTAGGCTGAGAACTGCGATTCAAGTTCGCACATAGCGGCTAAAGCGAATCGCAACAAGTTAATACACACAAAGCCTTACAGGCACTTTTAGGCATGATGTGAAAAACGAGGTCATCCAGCTTGCGCGGGTTAGGCTGAGAACTGCGATTCAAGTTCGCACATAGCGGCTAAAGCGAATCGCAACAAGTTAATACACACAAAGCCTTACAGGCACTTTTAGGCATGATGTGAAAAACGAGGTCATCCAGCTTGCGCGGGTTAGGCTCAGAACTGCGAATCAAGTTTGCACGTAGCGGCTCAAACGAATCGCAACAAGTTAATACACACAAAGCCTTACAGGCACTTCTAGGCATGATGTGCATAACGCCGTCATCCAGCTTGCGCGGGTTAGCCTCAGAACTGCGATTCAAGTTTGCACGTAGCGGCTCAAACGAATCGCAACAAGTTAATACACACAAAGCCTTACAGGCACTTCCAGGCATGATGTGCAAAACGTGGTCATCCAGCTTGCGCGGGTTAGGCTGAGAACTGCGATTCAAGTTCGCACATAGCGGCTAAAGCGAATCGCAACAAGTTAATACACACAAAGCCTTACAGGCACTTTTAGGCATGATGTGAAAAACGAGGTCATCCAGCTTGCGCGGGTTAGGCTGAGAACTGCGATTCAAGTTCGTACATAGCGGCTAAAGCGAATCGCAACAAGTTAATACACACAAAGCCTTACAGGCACTTCTAGGCATGATGTGCATGACGCGGTCATCCAGCTTGCGCGGGTTAGGCTCAGAACTGCGATTCAAGTTTGCACGTAGCGGCTCAAACGAATCGCAACAAGTTAATACACACAACGCCTTAACGGCACTTTTAGGCATGATGTGAAAACGTGGTCATCCAGCTTGCGCGGGTTAGGCTCAGAACTGCGAATCAAGTTTGCACGTAGCGGCTCAAACGAATCGCAACAAGTTAATACACACAACGCCTTAAAGGCATGATGTGCAAAACGTGGTCATCCAGCTTGCGCGGGTTAGGCTCAGAACTGCGATTCAAGTTTGCACGTAGCGGCTCAAACGAACCGCAACAAGTTAATACACACAACGCCTTAAAGGCACTTTTAGGCATAATGTGCAAAAAGGTGTTCATCCAGCTTGCGCGGGTTAGGCTCAGAACTGCGATTCAAGTTTGCACGTAGCGGCTCAAACGAATCGCAACAAGTTAATACACACAACGCCTTAAAGGCATGATGTGCAAAACGTGGTCATCCAGCTTGCGCGGGTTAGGCTCAGAACTGCGATTCAAGTTTGCACGTAGCGGCTCAAACGAACCGCAACAAGTTAATACACACAACGCCTTAAAGGGACTTTTAGGCATAATGTGCAAAAAGGTGTTCATCCAGCTTGCGCGGGTTAGGCTCAGAACTGCGATTCAAGTTTGCACGTAGCGGCTCAAACGAACCGCAACAAGTTAATACACACAACGCCTTAAAGGCACTTTTAGGCATGATGTGCAAAACGTGGTCATCCAGCTTGCGCGGGTTAGGCTCAGAACTGCGATTCAAGTTCGCACATAGTGGCTAAAGCGAATCGCAACAAGTTAATACACACAACGCCTTAAAGGCACTTTTAGGCATGATGTGCAAATAGGCGTCACTCAAGCTGCGCGGGTTAGGTACAGAACTGCGATTCAAGTTCGCACATAGCGGCTAAAGCGAATCGCAACAAGTTAATACACACAAAGCCTTACAGGCACTTCTAGGCATGATGTGCATAACGCGGTCATCCAGCTTGCGCGGGTTAGGCTCAGAACTGCGATTCAAGTTTGCACGTAGCGGCTCAAACGAATCGCAACAAGTTAATAGACACAACGCCTTAAAGGCACTTTTAGGCATGATGTGCAAAACGTGGTCATCCAGCTTGCGCGGGTTAGCCTCAGAACTGCGATTCAAGTTTGCACGTAGCGGCTCAAACGAATCGCAACAAGTTAATACACACAAAGCCTTACAGGCACTTCTAGGCATGATGTGCAAAACGTGGTCATCCAGCTTGCGCGGGTTAGGCTGAGAACTGCGATTCAAGTTCGCACATAGCGGCTAAAGCGAATCGCAACAAGTTAATACACACAAAGCCTTACAGGCACTTTTAGGCATGATGTGAAAAAGAGGTCATCCAGCTTGCGCGGGTTAGGCTGAGAACTGCGATTCAAGTTCGCACATAGCGGCTAAAGAGAATCGCAACAAGTTAATACACGCAAAGCCTTACAGGCACTTCTAGGCATGATGTGCATAACGCGGTCATCCAGCTTGCGCGGGTTAGGCTGAGAACTGCGATTCAAGTTCGCACATAGCGGCTAAAGCGAATCGCAACAAGTTAATATACACAAAGCCTTACAGGCACTTCTAGGCATGATGTGCAAATAGGCGTCACTCAAGCTGCGCGGGTTAGGTACAGAACTGCGATTCAAGTTCGCACATAGCGGCTAAAGCGAATCGCAACAAGTTAATACACACAAAGCCTTACAGGCACTTCTAGGCATGATTTGCATAACGCTGTCACCCAGCTTGCGCGGGTTAGGCTCAGAACTGCGATTCAAGTTTGCACGTAGCGGCTCAAACGAATCGCAACAAGTTAATACACACAACGCCTTACAGGCACTTTTAGGCATTATGTGCAAAACGTGGTCATCCAGCTTGCGCGGGTTAGGCTGAGAACTGCGATTCAAGTTCGCACATAGCGGCTAAAGCGAATCGCAACAAGTTAATACACACAAAGCCTTACAGGCACTTTTAGGCATGATGTGAAAAACGAGGTCATCCAGCTTGCGCGGGTTAGGCTGAGAACTGCGATTCAAGTTCGCACATAGCGGCTAAAGCGAATCGCAACAAGTTAATACACACAAAGCCTTACAGGCACTTCTAGGCATGATGTGCATAACGCGGTCATCCAGCTTGCGCGGGTTAGCCTCAGAACTGCGATTCAAGTTTGCACGTAGCGGCTCAAAGGAATCGCAACAAGTTAATACACACAAAGCCTTACAGGCACTTCTAGGCATGATGTGCAAAACGTGGTCATCCAGCTTGCGCGGGTTAGGCTGAGAACTGCGATTCAAGTTCGCACATAGCGGCTAAAGCGAATCGCAACAAGTTAATACACACAAAGCCTTACAGGCACTTTTAGGCATGATGTGAAAAACGAGGTCATCCAGCTTGCGCGGGTTAGGCTGAGAACGGCGATTCAAGTTCGCACATAGCGGCTAAAGCGAATCGCAACAAGTTAATACACACAAAGCCTTACAGGCACTTCTAGGCATGATGTGCATGACGCGGTCATCCAGCTTGCGCGGGTTAGGCTCAGAACTGCGATTCGTTTGCACGTAGCGGCTCAAACGAACCGCAACAAGTTAATACACACAACGCCTTAAAGGCACTTTTAGGCATGATGTGCAAAACGTGGTCATCCAGCTTGCGCGGGTTAGGCTCACTCTGCGATTCAAGTTTGTACGTAGCGGCTCAAACGAACCGCAACAAGTTAATACACTCAAAGCCTTACAGGCACTTCTAGGCATGATGTGCATAACGCGGTCATCCAGCTTCCGCGGGTTAGGCTCAGAACTGCGATTCAAGTTTACACGTAGCGGCTCAAACGAATCGCAACAAGTTAATACACACAACGCCTTAGAGGCACTTTTAGGCATGTGCAAAACGTGGTCATCCAGCGTGCGCGGGTTAGGCTCAGAACTGCGATTCAAGTTCGCACGTAGTGGCTAAAGCGAATCGCAACAAGTTAATACACACAACGCCTTACAGGCACTTCTAGGCATGATGTGCAAATAGGCGTCACTCAAGCTGCGCGGGTTAGGTACAGAACTGCGATTCAAGTTCGCACATAGCGGCTAAAGCGAATCGCAACAAGTTAATACACACAAAGCCTTACAGGCACTTCTAGGCATGATTTGCATAACGCTGTCACCCAGCTTGCGCGGGTTAGGCTCAGAACTGCGATTCAAGTTTGCACGTAGCGGCTCAAACGAATCGCAACAAGTTAATACACACAACGCCTTACAGGCACTTTTAGGCATTATGTGCAAAACGTGGTCATCCAGCTTGCGCGGGTTAGGCTGAGAACTGCGATTCAAGTTCGCACATAGCGGCTAAAGCGAATCGCAACAAGTTAATACACACAAAGCCTTACAGGCACTTTTAGGCATGATGTGAAAAACGAGGTCATCCAGCTTGCGCGGGTTAGGCTGAGAACTGCGATTCAAGTTCGCACATAGCGGCTAAAGCGAATCGCAACAAGTTAATACACACAAAGCCTTGCAGGCACTACTAGGCATGATGTGCATAACGCGGTCATCCAGCTTGCGCGGGTTAGGCTCAGAACTGCGATTCAAGTTTGCACGTAGCGGCTCAAACGAATCGCAACAAGTTAATACACACAACGCCTTAAAGGCACTTTTAGGCATGATGTGCAAAACGTGGTCATCCAGCTTGCGCGGGTTAGCCTCAGAACTGCGATTCAAGTTTGCACGTAGCGGCTCAAACGAATCGCAACAAGTTAATACACACAAAGCCTTACAGGCACTTCTAGGCATGATGTGCAAAACGTGGTCATCCAGCTTGCGCGGGTTAGGCTGAGGACTGCGATTCAAGTTCGCACATAGCGGCTAAAGCGAATCGCAACAAGTTAATACACACAAAGCCTTACAGGCACTTTTAGGCATGATGTGAAAAAGAGGTCATCCAGCTTGCGCGGGTTAGGCTGAGAACTGCGATTCAAGTTCGCACATAGCGGCTAAAGCGAATCGCAACAAGTTAATACACACAAAGCCTTACAGGCACTTCTAGGCATGATGTGCATAACGCGGTCATCCAGCTTGCGCGGGTTAGGCTGAGAACTGCGATTCAAGTTCGCACATAGCGGCTAAAGCGAATCGCAACAAGTTAATATACACAAAGCCTTACAGGCACTTCTAGGCATGATGTGCATAACGCGGTCATCCAGCTTGCGCGGGTTAGGCTCAGAACTGCGATTCAAGTTTGCACGTAGCGGCTCAAACGAATCGCAACAAGTTAATACACACAACGCCTTAAAGGCACTTTTAGGCATGATGTGCAAAACGTGGTCATCCAGCTTGCGCGGGTTAGGCTCAGAACTGCGAATCAAGTTTGCACGTAGCGGCTCAAACGAATCGCAACAAGTTAATACACACAAAGCCTTACAGGCACTTCTAGGCATGATGTGCATAACGCGGTCATCCAGCTTGCGCGGGTTAGGCTCAGAACTGCGATTCAAGTTTGCACGTAGCGGCTCAAACGAATCGCAACAAGTTAATACACACAACGCCTTACAGGCACTTTTAGGCATTATGTGCAAAACGCGGTCATCCAGCTTGCGCGGGTTAGCCTCAGAACTGCGATTCAAGTTTGCACGTAGCGGCTCAAACGAATCGCAACAAGTTAATACACACAACGCCTTAAAGGCACTTTTAGGCATGATGTGCAAAACGTGGTCATCCAGCTTGCGCGGGTTAGCCTCAGAACTGCGATTCAAGTTTGCACGTAGCGGCTCAAACGAATCGCAACAAGTTAATACACACAAAGCCTTACAGGCACTTCTAGGCATGATGTGCAAAACGTTGTCATCCAGCTTGCGCGGGTTAGGCTGAGAACTGCGATTCAAGTTCGCACATAGCGGCTAAAGCGAATCGCAACAAGTTAATACACACAAAGCCTTACAGGCACTTTTAGGCATGATGTGAAAAAGAGGTCATCCAGCTTGCGCGGGTTAGGCTGAGAACTGCGATTCAAGTTCGCACATAGCGGCTAAAGCGAATCGCAACAAGTTAATACACACAAAGCCTTACAGGCACTTCTAGGCATGATGTGCATAACGCGGTCATCCAGCTTGCGCGGGTTAGGCTGAGAACTGCGATTCAAGTTCGCACATAGCGGCTAAAGCGAATCGCAACAAGTTAATATACACAAAGCCTTACAGGCACTTCTAGGCATGATGTGCATAACGCGGTCATCCAGCTTGCGCGGGTTAGGCTCAGAACTGCGATTCAAGTTTGCACGTAGCGGCTCAAACGAATCGCAACAAGTTAATACACACAACGCCTTAAAGGCACTTTTAGGCATGATGTGCAAAACGTGGTCATCCAGCTTGCGCGGGTTAGGCTCAGAACTGCGAATCAAGTTTGCACGTAGCGGCTCAAACGAATCGCAACAAGTTAATACACACAAAGCCTTACAGGCACTTCTAGGCATGATGTGCATAACGCGGTCATCCAGCTTGCGCGGGTTAGGCTCAGAACTGCGATTCAAGTTTGCACGTAGCGGCTCAAACGAATCGCAACAAGTTAATACACACAACGCCTTACAGGCACTTTTAGGCATTATGTGCAAAACGCGGTCATCCAGCTTGCGCGGGTTAGCCTCAGAACTGCGATTCAAGTTTGCACGTAGCGGCTCAAACGAATCGCAACAAGTTAATACACACAACGCCTTAAAGGCACTTTTAGGCATGATGTGCAAAACGTGGTCATCCAGCTTGCGCGGGTTAGCCTCAGAACTGCGATTCAAGTTTGCACGTAGCGGCTCAAACGAATCGCAACAAGTTAATACACACAAAGCCTTACAGGCACTTCTAGGCATGATGTGCAAAACGTTGTCATCCAGCTTGCGCGGGTTAGGCTGAGAACTGCGATTCAAGTTCGCACATAGCGGCTAAAGCGAATCGCAACAAGTTAATACACACAAAGCCTTACAGGCACTTTTAGGCATGATGTGAAAAAGAGGTCATCCAGCTTGCGCGGGTTAGGCTGAGAACTGCGATTCAAGTTCGCACATAGCGGCTAAAGCGAATCGCAACAAGTTAATACACACAAAGCCTTACAGGCACTTCTAGGCATGATGTGCATAACGCGGTGATCCAGCTTGCGCGGGTTAGGCTCAGAACTGCGATTCAAGTTTGCACGTAGCGGCTCAAACGAATCGCAACAAGTTAATACACACAACGCCTTAAAGGCACTTTAAGGCATGATGTGCAAAACGTGGTCATCCAGCTTGCGCGGGTTAGGCTCAGAACTACGAATCAAGTTTGCACGTAGCGGCTCAAACGAATCGCAACAAGTTAATACACACAAAGTCTTACAGGCACTTCTAGGCATGATGTGCATAACGCGGTCATCCAGCTTGCGCGGGTTAGGCTCAGAACTGCGATTCAAGTTTGCACGTAGCGGCTCAAACGAATCGCAACAAGTTAATACACACAACGCCTTACAGGCACTTTTAGGCATTATGTGCAAAACGCGGTCATCCAGCTTGCGCGGGTTAGGCTCAGAACTGCGATTCAAGTTCGCACATAGCGGCTAAAGCGAATCGCAACAAGTTAATACACACAAAGCCTTACAGGCACTTCTAGGCATGATGTGCATAACGCGGTCATCCAGCTTGCGCGGGTTAGGCTCAGAACTGTGATTCAAGTTTGCACGTAGCGGCTCAAACGAATCGCAACAAGTTAATACACACAACGCCTTACAGGCACTTTTAGGCATTATGTGCAAAACGTGGTCATCCAGCTTGCGCGGGTTAGGCTCAGAACTGCGATTCAAGTTTGCACGTAGCGGCTCAAACGAATCGCAACAAGTTAATACACACAACGCCTTAAAGGCACTTTTAGGCATGATGTGCAAAACATGGTCATCCAGCTTGCGCGGGTTAGCCTCAGAACTGCGATTCAAGTTTGCACGTAGCGGCTCAAACGAATCGCAACAAGTTAATACACACAACGCCTTAAAGGCACTTTTAGGCATGATGTGCAAAACGAGGTCATCCAGCTTGCGCGGGTTAGGCTGAGAACTGCGATTCAAGTTCGCACATAGCGGCTCAAACGAATCGCAACAAGTTAATACACACAACACCTTACAGGCACTTTTAGGCATTATGTGCAAAACGCGGTCATCCAGCTTGCGCGGGTTAGGCTCAGAACTGCGATTCAAGTTTGCACGTAGCGGCTCAAACGAATCGCAACAAGTTAATACACACAACGCCTTACAGGCACTTCTAGGCATGATGTGCATAACGCGGTCATCCAGCTTGCGCGGGTTAGGCTCAGAACTGCGATTCAAGTTTGCACGTAGCGGCTCAAACGAATCGCAACAAGTTAATACACACAATGCCTTAAAGGCACTTTTAGGCATGATGTGCAAAACGTGGTCATCCAGCTTGCGCGGGTTAGCCTCAGAACTGCGATTCAAGTTTGCACGTAGCGGCTCAAACGAATCGCAACAAGTTAATACACACAAGGCCTTACAGGCACTTCTAGGCATGATGTGCAAAACGTGGTCATCCAGCTTGCGCGGGTTAGGCTGAGAACTGCGATTCAAGTTCGCACATAGCGGCTAAAGCGAATCGCAACAAGTTAATACACACAAAGCCTTACAGGCACTTTTAGTCATGATGTGAAAAACGAGGTCATCCAGCTTGCGCGGGTTAGGCTGAGAACTGCGATTCAAGTTCGCAAATAGCGGCTAAAGCGAATCGCGACAAGTTAATACACACAAAGCCTTACAGGCACTTCTAGGCATGATGTGCAAAACGTGGTCATCCAGCTTGCGCGGGTTAGCCTCAGAACTGCGATTCAAGTTTGCACGTAGCGGCTCAAACGAATCGCAACAAGTTAATACACACAACGCCTTACAGGCACTTTTAGGCATTATGTGCAAAACGTGGTCATCCAGCTTGCGCGGGTTAGGCTGAGAACTGCGATTCAAGTTCGCACATAGCGGCTAAAGCGAATCGCAACAAGTTAATACACACAAAGCCTTACAGGCACTTTTAGGCATGATGTGAAAAACGAGGTCATCCAGCTTGCGCGGGTTAGGCTGAGAACTGCGATTCAAGTTCGCACATAGCGGCTAAAGCGAGTCGCAACAAGTTAATACACACAAAGCCTTACAGGCACTTCTAGGCATGATGTGCATAACGCGGTCATCCAGCTTGCGCGGGTTAGGCTCAGAACTGCGATTCAAGTTTGCACGTAGCGGCTCAAACGAATCGCAACAAGTTAATAGACACAACGCCTTAAAGGCACTTTTAGGCATGCTGTGCAAAACGTGGTCATCCAGCTTGCGCGGGTTAGCCTCAGAACTGCGATTCAAGTTTGCACGTAGCGGCTCAAACGAATCGCAACAAGTTAATACACACAAAGCCTTACAGGCACTTCTAGGCATGATGTGCAAAACGTGGTCATCCAGCTTGCGCGGGTTAGGCTGAGAACTGCGATTCAAGTTCGCACATAGCGGCTAAAGCGAATCGCAACAAGTTAATACACACAAAGCCTTACAGGCACTTTTAGGCATGATGTGAAAAAGAGGTCATCCAGCTTGCGCGGGTTAGGCTGAGAACTGCGATTCAAGTTCGCACATAGCGGCTAAAGCGAATCGCAACAAGTTAATACACACAAAGCCTTACAGGCACTTCTAGGCATGATGTGCATAACGCGGTCATCCAGCTTGCGCGGGTTAGGCTGAGAACTGCGATTCAAGTTCGCACATAGCGGCTAAAGCGAATCGCAACAAGTTAATATACACAAAGCCTTACAGGCACTTCTAGGCATGATGTGCATAACGCGGTCATCCAGCTTGCGCGGGTTAGGCTCAGAACTGCGATTCAAGTTTGCACGTAGCGGCTCAAACGAATCGCAACAAGTTAATACACACAACGCCTTAAAGGCACTTTTAGGCATGATGTGCAAAACGTGGTCATCCAGCTTGCGCGGGTTAGGCTCAGAACTGCGAATCAAGTTTGCACGTAGCGGCTCAAACGAATCGCAACAAGTTAATACACACAAAGCCTTACAGGCACTTCTAGGCATGATGTGCATAACGCGGTCATCCAGCTTGCGCGGGTTAGGCTCAGAACTGCGATTCAAGTTTGCACGTAGCGTCTCAAACGAATCGCAACAAGTTAATACACACAACGCCTTACAGGCACTTTTAGGCATTATGTGCAAAACGCGGTCATCCAGCTTGCGCGGGTTAGGCTCAGAACTGCGATTCAAGTTTGCACGTAGCGGCTCAAACGAATCGCAACAAGTTAATACACACAACGCCTTAAAGGCACTTTTAGGCATGATGTGCAAAACGTGGTCATCCAGCTTGCGCGGGTTAGCCTCAGAACTGCGATTCAAGTTTGCACGTAGCGGCTCAAACGAATCGCAACAAGTTAATACACACAAAGCCTTACAGGCACTTCTAGGCATGATGTGCAAAACGTGGTCATCCAGCTTGCGCGGGTTAGGCTGAGAACTGCGATTCAAGTTCGCACATAGCGGCTAAAGCGAATCGCAACAAGTTAATACACACAAAGCCTTACAGGCACTTTTAGTCATGATGTGAAAAACGAGGTCATCCAGCTTGCGCGGGTTAGGCTGAGAACTGCGATTCAAGTTCGCAAATAGCGGCTAAAGCGAATCGCGACAAGTTAATACACACAAAGCCTTACAGGCACTTCTAGGCATGATGTGCAAAACGTGGTCATCCAGCTTGCGCGGGTTAGCCTCAGAACTGCGATTCAAGTTTGCACGTAGCGGCTCAAACGAATCGCAACAAGTTAATACACACAACGCCTTACAGGCACTTTTAGGCATTATGTGCAAAACGTGGTCATCCAGCTTGCGCGGGTTAGGCTGAGAACTGCGATTCAAGTTCGCACATAGCGGCTAAAGCGAATCGCAACAAGTTAATACACACAACGCCTTACAGGCACTTTTAGGCATTATGTGCAAAACGTGGTCATCCAGCTTGCGCGGGTTAGGCTCCGAACTGCGATTCAAGTTTGCACGTAGCGGCTCAAACGAATCGCAACAAGTTAATACACACAACGCCTTAAAGGCACTTTTAGGCATGATGTACAAAACATGGTCATCCAGCTTGCGCGGGTTAGCCTCAGAAGTGCGATTCAAGTTTGCACGTAGCGGCTCAAACGAATCGCAATAAGTTAATACACACAACGCCTTAAAGGCACTTTTAGGCATGATGTGCAAAACGAGGTCATCCAGCTTGCGCGGGTTAGGCTGAGAACTGCGATTCAAGTTCGCACATAGCGGCTCAAACGAATCGCAACAAGTTAATACACACAACGCCTTACAGGCACTTTTAGGCATTATGTGCAAAACGCGGTCATCCAGCTTGCGCGGGTTAGGCTCAGAACTGCGATTCAAGTTTGCACGTAGCGGCTCAAACGAATCGCAACAAGTTAATACACACAACGCCTTACAGGCACTTCTAGGCATGATGTGCATAACGCGGTCATCCAGCTTGCGCGGGTTAGGCTCAGAACTGCGATTCAAGTTTGCACGTAGCGGCTCAAACGAATCGCAACAAGTTAATACACACAACGCCTTACAGGCACTTTTAGGCATTATGTGCAAAACGTGGTCATCCAGCTTGCGCGGGTTAGGCTGAGAACTGCGATTCAAGTTCGCACATAGCGGCTAAAGCGAATCGCAACAAGTTAATACACACAAAGCCTTACAGGCACTTTTAGGCATGATGTGAAAAACGAGGTCATCCAGCTTGCGCGGGTTAGGCTGAGAACTGCGATTCAAGTTCGCACATAGCGGCTAAAGCGAATCGCAACAAGTTAATACACACAAAGCCTTACAGGCACTTCTAGGCATGATGTGCATAACGCGGTCATCCAGCTTGCGCGGGTTAGGCTCAGAACTGCGATTCAAGTTTGCACGTAGCGGCTCAAACGAATCGCAACAAGTTAATAGACACAACGCCTTAAAGGCACTTTTAGGCATGCTGTGCAAAACGTGGTCATCCAGCTTGCGCGGGTTAGCCTCAGAACTGCGATTCAAGTTTGCACGTAGCGGCTCAAACGAATCGCAACAAGTTAATACACACAAAGCCTTACAGGCACTTCTAGGCATGATGTGCAAAACGTGGTCATCCAGCTTGCGCGGGTTAGGCTGAGAACTGCGATTCAAGTTCGCACATAGCGGCTAAAGCGAATCGCAACAAGTTAATACACTTAAAGCCTTACAGGCACTTTTAGGCATGATGTGAAAAAGAGGTCATCCAGCTTGCGCGGGTTAGGCTGAGAACTGCGATTCAAGTTCGCACATAGCGGCTAAAGCGAATCGCAACAAGTTAATACACACAAAGCCTTACAGGCACTTCTAGGCATGATGTGCATAACGCGGTCATCCAGCTTGCGCGGGTTAGGCTGAGAACTGCGATTCAAGTTCGCACATAGCGGCTAAAGCGAATCGCAACAAGTTAATATACACAAAGCCTTACAGGCACTTCTAGGCATGATGTGCATAACGCGGTCATCCAGCTTGCGCGGGTTAGGCTCAGAACTGCGATTCAAGTTTGCACGTAGCGGCTCAAACGAATCGCAACAAGTTAATACACACAACGCCTTAAAGGCACTTTTAGGCATGATGTGCAAAACGTGGTCATCCAGCTTGCGCGGGTTAGGCTCAGAACTGCGAATCAAGTTTGCACGTAGCGGCTCAAACGAATCGCAACAAGTTAATACACACAACGCCTTACAGGCACTTTTAGGCATTATGTGCAAAACGCGGTCATCCAGCTTGCGCGGGTTAGGCTCAGAACTGCGATTCAAGTTTGCACGTAGCGGCTCAAACGAATCGCACAAGTTAATACACACAACGCCTTACAGGCACTTCTAGGCATGATGTGCATAACGCGGTCATCCAGTTTGCGCGGGTTAGGCTCAGAACTGCGATTCAAGTTTGCACGTAGCGGCTCAAACGAATCGCAACAAGTTAATACACACAATGCCTTAAAGGCACTTTTAGGCATGATGTGCAAAACGTGGTCATCCAGCTTGCGCGGGTTAGCCTCAGAACTGCGATTCAAGTTTGCACGTAGCGGCTCAAACGAATCGCAACAAGTTAATACACACAAAGCCTTACAGGCACTTCTAGGCATGATGTGCAAAACGTGGTCATCCAGCTTGCGCGGGTTAGGCTGAGAACTGCGATTCAAGTTCGCACATAGCGGCTAAAGCGAATCGCAACAAGTTAATACACACAAAGCCTTACAGGCACTTTTAGTCATGATGTGAAAAACGAGGTCATCCAGCTTGCGCGGGTTAGGCTGAGAACTGCGATTCAAGTTCGCAAATAGCGGCTAAAGCGAATCGCGACAAGTTAATACACACAAAGCCTTACAGGCACTTCTAGGCATGATGTGCAAAACGTGGTCATCCAGCTTGCGCGGGTTAGCCTCAGAACTGCGATTCAAGTTTGCACGTAGCGGCTCAAACGAATCGCAACAAGTTAATACACACAACGCCTTACAGGCACTTTTAGGCATTATGTGCAAAACGTGGTCATCCAGCTTGCGCGGGTTAGGCTGAGAACTGCGATTCAAGTTCGCACATAGCGGCTAAAGCGAATCGCAACAAGTTAATACACACAAAGCCTTACAGGCACTTTTAGGCATGATGTGAAAAACGAGGTCATCCAGCTTGCGCGGGTTAGGCTGAGAACTGCGATTCAAGTTCGCACAGAGCGGCTAAAGCGAATCGCAACAAGTTAATACACACAAAGCCTTACAGGCACTTCTAGGCATGATGTGCATAACGCGGTCATCCAGCTTGCGCGGGTTAGGCTCAGAACTGCGATTCAAGTTTGCACGTAGCGGCTCAAACGAATCGCAACAAGTTAATAGACACAACGCCTTAAAGGCACTTTTAGGCATGATGTGCATAACGCGGTCATCCAGCTTGCGCGGGTTAGGCTCAGAACTGCGATTCAAGTTTGCACGTAGCGGCTCAAACGAATCGCAACAAGTTAATACACACAACGCCTTAAAGGCACTTTTAGGCATGATGTGCAAAACGTGGTCATCCAGCTTGCGCGGGTTAGGCTGAGAACTGCGAATCAAGTTTGCACGTAGCGGCTCAAACGAATCGCAACAAGTTAATACACACAAAGCCTTACAGGCACTTCTAGGCATGATGTGCATAACGCGGTCATCCAGCTTGCGCGGGTTAGGCTCAGAACTGCGATTCAAGTTTGCACGTAGCGGCTCAAACGAATCGCAACAAGTTAATACACACAACGCCTTACAGGCACTTTTAGGCATTATGTGCAAAACGCGGTCATCCAGCTTGCGCGGGTTAGGCTCAGAACTGCGATTCAAGTTTGCACGTAGCGGCTCAAACGAATCGCAACAAGTTAATACACACAACGCCTTAAAGGCACTTTTAGGCATGATGTGCAAAACGTGGTCATCCAGCTTGCGCGGGTTAGCCTCAGAACTGCGATTCAAGTTTGCACGTAGCGGCTCAAACGAATCGCAACAAGTTAATACACACAAAGCCTTACAGGCACTTCTAGGCATGATGTGCAAAACGTGGTCATCCAGCTTGCGCGGGTTAGGCTGAGAACTGCGATTCAAGTTCGCACATAGCGGCTAAAGCGAATCGCAACAAGTTAATACACACAAAGCCTTACAGGCACTTTTAGGCATGATGTGAAAAACGAGGTCATCCAGCTTGCGCGGGTTAGGCTGAGAACTGCGATTCAAGTTCGCACATAGCGGCTAAAGCGAATCGCAACAAGTTAATACACACAAAGCCTTACAGGCACTTCTAGGCATGATGTGCATGACGCGGTCATCCAGCTTGCGCGGGTTAGGCTCAGAACTGCGATTCAAGTTTGCACGTAGCGGCTCAAACGAATCGCAACAAGTTAATACACACAACGCCTTAAAGGCACTTTTAGGCATGATGTGAAAACGTGGTCATCCAGCTTGCGCGGGTTAGGCTCAGAACTGCGAATCAAGTTTGCACGTAGCGGCTCAAACGAATCGCAACAAGTTAATACACACAAAGCCTTACAGGCACTTCTAGGCATGATGTGCATAACGCCGTCATCCAGCTTGCGCGGGTTAGGCTCAGAACTGCGATTCAAGTTTGCACGTAGCGGCTCAAACGAATCGCAACAAGTTAATACACACAACGCCTTAAAGGCATGATGTGCAATACGTGGTCATCCAGCTTGCGCGGGTTAGGCTCAGAACTGCGATTCGTTTGCACGTAGCGGCTCAAACGAACCGCAACAAGTTAATACACACAACGCCTTAAAGGCACTTTTAGGCATGATGTGCAAAACGTGGTCATCCAGCTTGCGCGGGTTAGGCTCACTCTGCGATTCAAGTTTGCACGTAGCGGCTCAAACGAACCGCAACAAGTTAATACACTCAAAGCCTTACATGCACTTCTAGGCATGATGTGCATAACGCGGTCATCCAGCTTCCGCGGGTTAGGCTCAGAACTGCGATTCAAGTTTGCACGTAGCGGCTCAAACGAATCGCAACAAGTTAATACACACAACGCCTTAAAGGCACTTTTAGGCATGATGTGCAAAACGTGGTCATCCAGCTTGCGCGGGTTAGGCTCAGAACTGCGATTCAAGTTCGCACATAGTGGCTAAAGCGAATCGCAACAAGTTAATACACACAACGCCTTACAGGCACTTTTAGGCATGATGTGCAAATAGGCGTCACTCAAGCTGCGCGGGTTAGGTACAGAACTGCGATTGAAGTTCGCACATAGCGACTAAAGCGAATCGCAACAAGTTAATACACACAAAGCCTTTCAGGCACTTCTAGGCATGATTTGCATAACGCTGTCACCCAGCTTGCGCGGGTTAGGCTCAGAACTGCGATTCAAGTTTGCACGTAGCGGCTCAAACGAATCGCAACAAGTTAATACACACAACGCCTTACAGGCACTTTTAGGCATTATGTGCAAAACGTGGTCATCCAGCTTGCGCGGGTTAGGCTGAGAAGTGCGATTCAAGTTCGCACATAGCGGCTAAAGCGAATCGCAACAAGTTAATACACATAAAGCCTTACAGGCACTTTTAGGCATGATGTGAAAAACGAGGTCATCCAGCTTGCACGGGTTAGGCTGAGAACTGCGATTCAAGTTCGCACATAGCGGCTAAAGCGAATCGCAACAAGTTAATACACACAAAGCCTTACAGGCACTTCTAGGCATGATGTGCATAACGCGGTCATCCAGCTTGCGCGGGTTAGGCTCAGAACTGCGATTCAAGTTTGCACGTAGCGGCTCAAACGAATCGCAACAAGTTAATACACAGAACGCCTTAAAGGCACTTCTAGGCATGATGTGCATAACGCGGTCATCCAGCTTGCGCGGGTTAGGCTCAGAACTGCGATTCAAGTTTGCACGTAGCGGCTCAAACGAATCGCAACAAGTTAATACACACAACGCCTTAAAGGCACTTTTAGGCATGATGTGCAAAACGTGGTCATCCAGCTTGCGCGGGTTAGCCTCAGAACTGCGATTCAAGTTTGCACGTAGCGGCTCAAACGAATCGCAACAAGTTAATACACACAAAGCCTTACAGGCACTTCTAGGCATGATGTGCAAAACGTGGTCATCCAGCTTGCGCGGGTTAGGCCGAGAACTGCGATTCAAGTTCGCACATAGCGGCTAAAGCGAATCGCAACAAGTTAATACACACAAAGCCTTACAGGCACTTTTAGGCATGATGTGAAAAAGAGGTCATCCAGCTTGCGCGGGTTAGGCTGAGAACTGCGATTCAAGTTCGCACATAGCGGCTAAAGCGAATCGCAACAAGTTAATACACACAAAGCCTTACAGGCACTTCTAGGCATGATGTGCATAACGCGGTCATCCAGCTTGCGCGGGTTAGGCTCAGAACTGCGATTCAAGTTTGCACGTAGCGGCTCAAACGAATCGCAACAAGTTAATACACACAACGCCTTAAAGGCACTTTAAGGCATGATGTGCAAAACGTGGTCATCCAGCTTGCGCGGGTTAGGCTCAGAACTGCGAATCAAGTTTGCACGTAGCGGCTCAAACGAATCGCAACAAGTTAATACACACAAAGCCTTACAGGCACTTCTAGGCATGATGTGCAAAACGTGGTCATCCAGCTTGCGCGGGTTAGGCTGAGAACTGCGATTCAAGTTCGCACATAGCGGCTAAAGCGAATCGCAACAAGTTAATACACACAAAGCCTTACAGGCACTTTTAGGCATGATGTGAAAAAGAGGTCATCCAGCTTGCGCGGGTTAGGCTGAGAACTGCGATTCAAGTTCGCACATAGCGGCTAAAGCGAATCGCAACAAGTTAATACACACAAAGCCTTACAGGCACTTCTAGGCATGATGTGCATAACGCGGTCATCCAGCTTGCGCGGGTTAGGCTCAGAACTGCGATTCAAGTTCGCACATAGCGGCTAAAGCGAATCGCAACAAGTTAATACACACAAAGCCTTACAGGCACTTCTAGGCATGATGTGCATAACGCGGTCATCCAGCTTGCGCGGGTTAGGCTCAGAACTGCGATTCAAGTTTGCACGTAGCGGCTCAAACGAATCGCAACAAGTTAATACACACAACGCCTTACAGGCACTTTTAGGCATTATGTGCAAAACGTGGTCATCCAGCTTGCGCGGGTTAGGCTCAGAACTGCGATTCAAGTTTGCACGTAGCGGCTCAAACGAATCGCAACAAGTTAATACACACAACGCCTTAAAGGCACTTTTAGGCATGATGTGCAAAACATGGTCATCCAGCTTGCGCGGGTTAGCCTCAGAACTGCGATTCAAGTTTGCACGTAGCGGCTCAAACGAATCGCAACAAGTTAATACACACAACGCCTTAAAGGCCCTTTTAGGCATGATGTGCAAAACGAGGTCATCCAGCTTGCGCGGGTTAGGCTGAGAACTGCGATTCAAGTTCGCACATAGCGGCTAAAGCGAATCGCAACAAGTTAATACACACAAAGCCTTACAGGCACTTCTAGGCATGATGTGCATAACGCGGTCATCCAGCTTGCGCGGGTTAGGCTCAGAACTGCGATTCAAGTTTGCACGTAGCGGCTCAAACGAATCGCAACAAGTTAATACACAGAACGCCTTAAAGGCACTTTTAGGCATGATGTGCAAAACGTGGTCATCCAGCTTGCGCGGGTTAGCCTCAGAACTGCGATTCAAGTTTGCACGTAGCGGCTCAAACGAATCGCAACAAGTTAATACACACAAAGCCTTACAGGCACTTCTAGGCATGATGTGCATAACGCGGTCATCCAGCTTGCGCGGGTTAGGCTGAGAACTGCGATTCAAGTTCGCACGTAGCGGCTAAAGCGAATCGCAACAAGTTAATACACACAAAGCCTTACAGGCACTTCTAGGCATGATGTGCATAACGCGGTCATCCAGCTTGCGCGGGTTAGGCTCAGAACTGCGATTCAAGTTTGCACGTAGCGGCTCAAACGAATCGCAACAAGTTAATACACACAACGCCTTAAAGGCCCTTTTAGGCATGATGTGCAAAACGAGGTCATCCAGCTTGCGCGGGTTAGGCTGAGAACTGCGATTCAAGTTCGCATATAGCGGCTAAAGCGAATCGCAACAAGTTAATACACACAAAGCCTTACAGGCACTTCTAGGCATGATGTGCATAACGCGGTCATCCAGCTTGCGCGGGTTAGGCTGAGAACTGCGATTCAAGTTTGCACGTAGCGGCTCAAACGAATCGCAACAAGTTAATACACACAACGCCTTAAAGGCACTTTTAGGCATGATGTGCAAAACGTGGTCATCCAGCTTGCGCGGGTTAGCCTCAGAACTGCGATTCAAGTTTGCACGTAGCGGCTCAAACGAATCGCAACAAGTTAATACACACAAAGCCTTACAGGCACTTCTACGCATGATGTGCAAAACGTGGTCATCCAGCTTGCGCGGGTTAGGCTGAGAACTGCGATTCAAGTTCGCACGTAGCGGCTAAAGCGAATCGCAACAAGTTAATACACACAAAGCCTTACAGGCACTTTTAGGCATGATGTGAAAAACGAGGTCATCCAGCTTGCGCGGGTTAGGCTGAGAACTGCGATTCAAGTTCGCAAATAGCGGCTAAAGCGAATCGCAACAAGTTAATACACACAAACCCTTACAGGCACTTCTAGGCATGATGTGCAAAACGTGGTCATCCAGCTTGCGCGGGTTAGACTCAGAACTGCGATTCAAGTTTGCACGTAGCGGCTAAAACGAATCGCAACAAGTTAATACACACAAAGCCTTACAGGCACTTCTAGGCATGATGTGCAAAACGTGGTCATCCAGCTTGCGCGGGTTAGGCTGAGAACTGCGATTCAAGTTCGCACGTAGCGGCTAAAGCGAATCGCAACAAGTTAATACACACAAAGCCTTACAGGCACTTCTAGGCATGATGTGCATGACGCGGTCATCCAGCTTGCGCGGGTTAGGCTGAGAACTGCGATTCAAGTTCGCACATAGCGGCTAAAGCGAATCGCAACAAGTTAATACACACAAAGCCTTACAGGCACTTCTAGGCATGATGTGCATGACGCGGTCATCCAGCTTGCGCGGGTTAGGCTCAGAACTGCGATTCAAGTTTGCACGTAGCGGCTCAAACGAATCGCAACAAGTTAATACACACAACGCCTTAAAGGCACTTTTAGGCATGATGTGAAAACGTGGTCATCCAGCTTGCGCGGGTTAGGCTCAGAACTGCGAATCAAGTTTGCACGTAGCGGCTCAAACGAATCGCAACAAGTTAATACACACAAAGCCTTACAGGCACTTCTAGGCATGATGTGCATAACGCCGTCATCCAGCTTGCGCGGGTTAGGCTCAGAACTGCGATTCAAGTTTGCACGTAGCGGCTCAAACGAATCGCAACAAGTTAATACACACAACGCCTTAAAGGCATGATGTGCAAAACGTCGTCATCCAGCTTGCGCGGGTTAGGCTCAGAACTGCGATTCGTTTGCACGTAGCGGCTCAAACGAACCGCAACAAGTTAATACACACAACGCCTTAAAGGCACTTTTAGGCATGATGTGCAAAACGTGGTCA
Organism: Amblyomma maculatum; assembly: GCF_055883805.1. Lineage (NCBI taxonomy): Eukaryota > Metazoa > Arthropoda > Arachnida > Ixodida > Ixodidae > Amblyomma > Amblyomma maculatum. Next base: position 809,741 of record NW_028146740.1, on the reverse strand, counting down.
TCCAGCTTGCGCGGGTTAGGCTCACTCTGCGATTCAAGTTTGCACGTAGCGGCTCAAACGAACCGCAAAGGGTTAATACACTCAAAGCCTTACATGCACTTCTAGGCATGATGTGCATAACGCGGTCATCCAGCTTCCGCGGGTTAGGCTCAGAACTGCGATTCAAGTTTGCACGTAGCGGCTCAAACGAATCGCAACAAGTTAATACACACAACGCCTTAAAGGCACTTTTAGGCATGATGTGCAAAACGTGGTCATCCAGCTTGCGCGGGTTAGGCTCAGAACTGCGATTCAAGTTCGCACATAGTGGCTAAAGCGAATCGCAACAAGTTAATACACACAACGCCTTACAGGCACTTTTAGGCATGATGTGCAAATAGGCGTCACTCAAGCTGCGCGGGTTAGGTACAGAACTGCGATTCAAGTTCGCACATAGCGACTAAAGCGAATCGCAACAAGTTAATACACACAAAGCCTTTCAGGCACTTCTAGGCATGATTTGCATAACGCTGTCACCCAGCTTGCGCGGGTTAGGCTCAGAACTGCGATTCAAGTTTGCACGTAGCGGCTCAAACGAATCGCAACAAGTTAATACACACAACGCCTTACAGGCACTTTTAGGCATTATGTGCAAAACGTGGTCATCCAGCTTGCGCGGGTTAGGCTGAGAACTGCGATTCAAGTTCGCACATAGCGGCTAAAGCGAATCGCAACAAGTTAATACACACAAAGCCTTACAGGCACTTTTAGGCATGATGTGAAAAACGAGGTCATCCAGCTTGCACGGGTTAGGCTGAGAACTGCGATTCAAGTTCGCACATAGCGGCTAAAGCGAATCGCAACAAGTTAATACACACAAAGCCTTACAGGCACTTCTAGGCATGATGTGCATAACGCGGTCATCCAGCTTGCGCGGGTTAGGCTCAGAACTGCGATTCAAGTTTGCACGTAGCGGCTCAAACGAATCGCAACAAGTTAATACACAGAACGCCTTAAAGGCACTTTTAGGCATGATGTGCAAAACGTGGTCATCCAGCTTGCGCGGGTTAGCCTCAGAACTGCGATTCAAGTTTGCACGTAGCGGCTCAAACGGATCGCAACAAGTTAATACACACAAAGCCTTACAGGCACTTCTAGGCATGATGTGCATAACGCGGTCATCCAGCTTGCGCGGGTTAGGCTCAGAACTGCGATTCAAGTTTGCACGTAGCGGCTCAAACGAATCGCAACAAGTTAATACACACAACGCCTTAAAGGCACTTTTAGGCATGATGTGCAAAACGTGGTCATCCAGCTTGCGCGGGTTAGCCTCAGAACTGCGATTCAAGTTTGCACGTAGCGGCTCAAACGAATCGCAACAAGTTAATACACACAAAGCCTTACAGGCACTTCTAGGCATGATGTGCAAAACGTGGTCATCCAGCTTGCGCGGGTTAGGCTGAGAACTGCGATTCAAGTTCGCACATAGCGGCTAAAGCGAATCGCAACAAGTTAATACACACAAAGCCTTACAGGCACTTTTAGGCATGATGTGAAAAAGAGGTCATCCAGCTTGCGCGGGTTAGGCTGAGAACTGCGATTCAAGTTCGCACATAGCGGCTAAAGCGAATCGCAACAAGTTAATACACACAAAGCCTTACAGGCACTTCTAGGCATGATGTGCATAACGCGGTCATCCAGCTTGCGCGGGTTAGGCTCAGAACTGCGATTCAAGTTTGCACGTAGCGGCTCAAACGAATCGCAACAAGTTAATACACACAACGCCTTAAAGGCACTTTAAGGCATGATGTGCAAAACGTGGTCATCCAGCTTGCGCGGGTTAGGCTCAGAACTGCGAATCAAGTTTGCACGTAGCGGCTCAAACGAATCGCAACAAGTTAATACACACAGAGCCTTACAGGCACTTCTAGGCATGATGTGCAAAACGTGGTCATCCAGCTTGCGCGGGTTAGGCTGAGAACTGCGATTCAAGTTCGCACATAGCGGCTAAAGCGAATCGCAACAAGTTAATACACACAAAGCCTTACAGGCACTTTTAGGCATTATGTGAAAAAGAGGTCATCCAGCTTGCGCGGGTTAGGCTGAGAACTGCGATTCAAGTTCGCACATAGCGGCTAAAGCGAATCGCAACAAGTTAATACACACAAAGCCTTACAGGCACTTCTAGGCATGATGTGCATAACGCGGTCATCCAGCTTGCGCGGGTTAGGCTCAGAACTGCGATTCAAGTTTGCACGTAGCGGCTCAAACGAATCGCAACAAGTTAATACACACAACGTCTTACAGGCACTTTTAGGCATTATGTGCAAAACGCGGTCATCCAGCTTGCGCGGGTTAGGCTCAGAACTGCGATTCAAGTTCGCACATAGCGGCTAAAGCGAATCGCAACAAGTTAATACACACAAAGCCTTACAGGCACTTCTAGGCATGATGTGCATAACGCGGTCATCCAGCTTGCGCGGGTTAGGCTCAGAACTGCGATTCAAGTTTGCACGTAGCGGCTCAAACGAATCGCAACAAGTTAATACACACAACGCCTTACAGGCACTTTTAGGCATTATGTGCAAAACGTGGTCATCCAGCTTGCGCGGGTTAGGCTCAGAACTGCGATTCAAGTTTGCACGTAGCGGCTCAAACGAATCGCAACAAGTTAATACACACAACGCCTTAAAGGCACTTTAAGGCATGATGTGCAAAACGTGGTCATCCAGCTTGCGCGGGTTAGGCTCAGAACTGCGAATCAAGTTTGCACGTAGCGGCTCAAACGAATCGCAACAAGTTAATACACACAGAGCCTTACAGGCACTTCTAGGCATGATGTGCAAAACGTGGTCATCCATCTTGCGCGGGTTAGGCTGAGAACTGCGATTCAAGTTCGCACATAGCGGCTAAAGCGAATCGCAACAAGTTAATACACACAAAGCCTTACAGGCACTTTTAGGCATGATGTGAAAAAGAGGTCATCCAGCTTGCGCGGGTTAGGCTGAGAACTGCGATTCAAGTTCGCACATAGCGGCTAAAGCGAATCGCAACAAGTTAATACACACAAAGCCTTACAGGCACTTCTAGGCATGATGTGCATAACGCGGTCATCCAGCTTGCGCGGGTTAGCCTCAGAACTGCGATTCAAGTTTGCACGTAGCGGCTCAAACGAATCGCAACAAGTTAATACACACAACGCCTTAAAGGCCCTTTTAGGCATGATGTGCAAAACGAGGTCATCCAGCTTGCGCGGGTTAGGCTGAGAACTGCGATTCAAGTTCGCACATAGCGGCTAAAGCGAATCGCAACAAGTTAATACACACAAAGCCTTACAGGCACTTCTAGGCATGATGTGCATAACGCGGTCATCCAGCTTGCGCGGGTTAGGCTCAGAACTGCGATTCAAGTTTGCACGTAGCGGCTCAAACGAATCGCAACAAGTTAATACACAGAACGCCTTAAAGGCACTTTTAGGCATGATGTGCAAAACGTGGTCATCCAGCTTGCGCGGGTTAGCCTCAGAACTGCGATTCAAGTTTGCACGTAGCGGCTCAAACGAATCGCAACAAGTTAATACACACAAAGCCTTACAGGCACTTCTAGGCATGATGTGCATAACGCGGTCATCCAGCTTGCGCGGGTTAGGCTCAGAACTGCGATTCAAGTTTGCACGTAGCGGCTCAAACGAATCGCAACAAGTTAATACACACAACGCCTTAAAGGCACTTTTAGGCATGATGTGCAAAACGTGGTCATCCAGCTTGCGCGGGTTAGCCTCAGAACTGCGATTCAAGTTTGCACGTAGCGGCTCAAACGAATCGCAACAAGTTAATACACACAAAGCCTTACAGGCACTTCTAGGCATGATGTGCAAAACGTGGTCATCCAGCTTGCGCGGGTTAGGCTGAGAACTGCGATTCAAGTTCGCACATAGCGGCTAAAGCGAATCGCAACAAGTTAATACACACAAAGCCTTACAGGCACTTTTAGGCATGATATGAAAAAGAGGTCATCCAGCTTGCGCGGGTTAGGCTGAGAACTGCGATTCAAGTTCGCACATAGCGGCTAAAGCGAATCGCAACAAGTTAATACACACAAAGCCTTACAGGCACTTCTAGGCATGATGTGCATAACGCGGTCATCCAGCTTGCGCGGGTTAGGCTCAGAACTGCGATTCAAGTTTGCACGTAGCGGCTCAAACGAATCGCAACAAGTTAATACACACAACGCCTTAAAGGCACTTTAAGGCATGATGTGCAAAACGTGGTCATCCAGCTTGCGCGGGTTAGGCTCAGAACTGCGAATCAAGTTTGCACGTAGCGGCTCAAACGAATCGCAACAAGTTAATACACACAAAGCCTTACAGGCACTTCTAGGCATGATGTGCAAAACGTGGTCATCCAGCTTGCGCGGGTTAGGCTGAGAACTGCGATTCAAGTTCGCACATAGCGGCTAAAGCGAATCGCAACAAGTTAATACACACAAAGCCTTAAAGGCACTTCTAGGCATGATGTGCATAACGCGGTCATCCAGCTTGCGCGGGTTAGGCTCAGAACTGCGATTCAAGTTTGCACGTAGCGGCTCAAACGAATCGCAACAAGTTAATACACACAACGCCTTACAGGCACTTTTAGGCATTATGTGCAAAACGCGGTCATCCAGCTTGCGCGGGTTAGGCTCAGAACTGCGATTCAAGTTTGCACGTAGCGGCTCAAACGAATCGCAACAAGTTAATACACACAACGCCTTAAAGGCCCTTTTAGGCATGATGTGCAAAACGAGGTCATCCAGCTTGCGCGGGTTAGGCTGAGAACTGCGATTCAAGTTCGCATATAGCGGCTAAAGCGAATCGCAACAAGTTAATACACACAAAGCCTTACAGGCACTTCTAGGCATGATGTGCATAACGCGGTCATCCAGCTTGCGCGGGTTAGGCTCAGAACTGCGATTCAAGTTTGCACGTAGCGGCTCAAACGAATCGCAACAAGTTAATACACACAATGCCTTAAAGGCACTTTTAGGCATGATGTGCAAAACGTGGTCATCCAGCTTGCGCGGGTTAGCCTCAGAACTGCGATTCAAGTTTGCACGTAGCGGCTCAAACGAATCGCAACAAGTTAATACACACAAAGCCTTACAGGCACTTCTACGCATGATGTGCAAAACGTGGTCATCCAGCTTGCGCGGGTTAGGCTGAGAACTGCGATTCAAGTTCGCACATAGCGGCTAAAGCGAATCGCAACAAGTTAATACACACAAAGCCTTACAGGCACTTTTAGGCATGATGTGAAAAACGAGGTCATCCAGCTTGCGCGGGTTAGGCTGAGAACTGCGATTCAAGTTCGCAAATAGCGGCTAAAGCGAATCGCAACAAGTTAATACACACAAAGCCTTACAGGCACTTCTAGGCATGATGTGCAAAACGTGGTCATCCAGCTTGCGCGGGTTAGACTCAGAACTGCGATTCAAGTTTGCACGTAGCGGCTCAAACGAATCGCAACAAGTTAATACACACAAAGCCTTACAGGCACTTCTAGGCATGATGTGCAAAACGTGGTCATCCAGCTTGCGCGGGTTAGGCTGAGAACTGCGATTCAAGTTCGCACATAGCGGCTAAAGCGAATCGCAACAAGTTAATACACACAAAGCCTTACAGGCACTTCTAGGCATGATGTGCATGACGCGGTCATCCAGCTTGCGCGGGTTAGGCTCAGAACTGCGATTCAAGTTTGCACGTAGCGGCTCAAACGAATCGCAACAAGTTAATACACACAACGCCTTAAAGGCACTTTTAGGCATGATGTGCAAAACGTGGTCATCCAGCTTGCGCGGGTTAGGCTCAGAACTGCGATTCAAGTTCGCACATAGTGGCTAAAGCGAAACGCAACAAGTTAATACACACAACGCCTTACAGGCACTTTTAGGCATGATGTGCAAATAGGCGTCACTCAAGCTGCGCGGGTTAGGTACAGAACTGCGATTCAAGTTCGCACATAGCGGCTAAAGCGAATCGCAACAAGTTAATACACACAAAGCCTTACAGGCACTTCTAGGCATGATTTGCATAACGCTGTCACCCAGCTTGCGCGGGTTAGGCTCAGAACTGCGAATCAAGTTTGCACGTAGCGGCTCAAACGAATCGCAACAAGTTAATACACACAAAGCCTTACAGGCACTTCTAGGCATGATGTGCATAACGCGGTCATCCAGCTTGCGCGGGTTAGGCTCAGAACTGCGATTCAAGTTTGCACGTAGCGGCTCAAACGAATCGCAACAAGTTAATACACACAACGCCTTACAGGCACTTTTAGGCATTATGTGCAAAACGCGGTCATCCAGCTTGCGCGGGTTAGGCTCAGAACTGCGATTCAAGTTCGCACATAGCGGCTAAAGCGAATCGCAACAAGTTAATACACACAAAGCCTTACAGGCACTTCTAGGCATGATGTGCATAACGCGGTCATCCAGCTTGCGCGGGTTAGGCTCAGAACTGCGATTCAAGTTTGCACGTAGCGGCTCAAACGAATCGCAACAAGTTAATACATACAACGCCTTACAGGCACTTTTAGGCATTATGTGCAAAACGTGGTCATCCAGCTTGCGCGGGTTAGGCTCAGAACTGCGATTCAAGTTTGCACGTAGCGGCTCAAACGAATCGCAACAAGTTAATACACACAACGCCTTAAAGGCACTTTTAGGCATGATGTGCAAAACATTGTCATCCAGCTTGCGCGGGTTAGCCTCAGAACTGCGATTCAAGTTTGCACGTAGCGGCTCAAACGAATCGCAACAAGTTAATACACACAACGCCTTAAAGGCCCTTTTAGGCTTGATGTGCAAAACGAGGTCATCCAGCTTGCGCGGGTTAGGCTGAGAACTGCGATTATAAGTTCGCACATAGCGGCTAAAGCGAATCGCAACAAGTTAATACACACAAAGCCTTACAGGCACTTCTAGGCATGATGTGCATAACGCGGTCATCCAGCTTGCGCGGGTTAGGCTCAGAACTGCGATTCAAGTTTGCACGTAGCGGCTCAAACGAATCGGAAAAAGGTAATACACAGAACGCCTTAAAGGCACTTTTAGGCATGATGTGCAAAACGTGGTCATCCAGCTTGCGCGGGTTAGCCTCAGAACTGCGATTCAAGTTTGCACGTAGCGGCTCAAACGAATCGCAACAAGTTAATACACACAAAGCCTTACAGGCACTTCTAGGCATGATGTGCATAACGCGGTCATCCAGCTTGCGCGGGTTAGGCTCAGAACTGCGATTCAAGTTTGCACGTAGCGGCTCAAACGAATCGCAACAAGTTAATACACACAACGCCTTAAAGGCACTTTTAGGCATGATGTGCAAAACGTGGTCATCCAGCTTGCGCGGGTTAGCCTCAGAACTGCGATTCAAGTTTGCACGTAGCGGCTCAAACGAATCGCAACAAGTTAATACACACAAAGCCTTACAGGCACTTCTAGGCATGATGTGCAAAACGTGGTCATCCAGCTTGCGCGGGTTAGGCTGAGAACTGCGATTCAAGTTCGCACATAGCGGCTAAAGCGAATCGCAACAAGTTAATACACACAAAGCCTTACAGGCACTTTTAGGCATGATGTGAAAAAGAGGTCATCCAGCTTGCGCGGGTTAGGCTGAGAACTGCGATTCAAGTTCGCACATAGCGGCTAAAGCGAATCGCAACAAGTTATACACACAAAGCCTTACAGGCACTTCTAGGCATGATGTGCATAACGCGGTCATCCAGCTTGCGCGGGTTAGGCTCAGAACTGCGATTCAAGTTTGCACGTAGCGGCTCAAACGAATCGCAACAAGTTAATACACACAACGCCTTAAAGGCACTTTAAGTCATGATGTGCAAAACGTGGTCATCCAGCTTGCGCGGGTTAGGCTCAGAACTGCGAATCAAGTTTGCACGTAGCGGCTCAAACGAATCGCAACAAGTTAATACACACAAAGCCTTACAGGCACTTCTAGGCATGATGTGCAAAACGTGGTCATCCAGCTTGCGCGGGTTAGGCTGAGAACTGCGATTCAAGTTCGCACATAGCGGCTAAAGCGAATCGCAACAAGTTAATACACACAAATCCTTACAGGCACTTTTAGGCATGATGTGAAAAAGAGGTCATCCAGCTTGCGCGGGTTAGGCTGAGAACTGCGATTCAAGTTCTAACATAGCGGCTAAAGCGAATCGCAACAAGTTAATACACACAAAGCCTTACAGGCACTTCTAGGCATGATGTGCATAACGCGGTCATCCAGCTTGCGCGGGTTAGGCTCAGAACTGCGATTCAAGTTTGCACGTAGCGGCTCAAACGAATCGCAACAAGTTAATACACACAACGCCTTACAGGCACTTTTAGGCATTATGTGCAAAACGCGGTCATCCAGCTTGCGCGGGTTAGGCTCAGAACTGCGATTCAAGTTCGCACATAGCGGCTAAAGCGAATCGCAACAAGTTAATACACACAAAGCCTTACAGGCACTTCTAGGCATGATGTGCATAACGCGGTCATCCAGCTTGCGCGGGTTAGGCTCACAACTGCGATTCAAGTTTGCACGTAGCGGCTCAAACGAATCGCAACAAGTTAATACACACAACGCCTTACAGGCACTTTTAGGCATTATGTGCAAAACGTGGTCATCCAGCTTGCGCGGGTTAGGCTCAGAACTGCGATTCAAGTTCGCACGTAGCGGCTCAAACGAATCGCAACAAGTTAATACACACAACGCCTTAAAGGCACTTTTAGGCATGATGTGCAAAACATGGTCATCCAGCTTGCGCGGGTTAGCCTCAGAACTGCGATTCAAGTTTGCACGTAGCGGCTCAAACGAATCGCAACAAGTTAATACACACAACGCCTTAAAGGCCCTTTTAGGCATGATGTGCAAAACGAGGTCATCCAGCTTGCGCGGGTTAGGCTGAGAACTGCGATTCAAGTTCGCATATAGCGGCTAAAGCGAATCGCAACAAGTTAATACACACAAAGCCTTACAGGCACTTCTAGGCATGATGTGCATAACGCGGTCATCCAGCTTGCGCGGGTTAGGCTCAGAACTGCGATTCAAGTTTGCACGTAGCGGCTCAAACGAATCGCAACAAGTTAATACACACAAAGCCTTACAGGCACTTCTACGCATGATGTGCAAAACGTGGTCATCCAGCTTGCGCGGGTTAGGCTGAGAACTGCGATTCAAGTTCGCACATAGCGGCTAAAGCGAATACACACAAAGCCTTACAGGCACTTTTAGGCATGATGTGAAAAACGAGGTCATCCAGCTTGCGCGGGTTAGGCTGAGAACTGCGATTCAAGTTCGCAAATAGCGGCTAAAGCGAATCGCAACAAGTTAATACACACAAAGCCTTACAGGCACTTCTAGGCATGATGTGCAAAACGTGGTCATCCAGCTTGCGCGGGTTAGACTCAGAACTGCGATTCAAGTTTGCACGTAGCGGCTCAAACGAATCGCAACAAGTTAATACACACAAAGCCTTACAGGCACTTCTAGGCATGATGTGCAAAACGTGGTCATCCAGCTTGCGCGGGTTAGGCTGAGAACTGCGATTCAAGTTCGCACATAGCGGCTAAAGCGAATCGCAACAAGTTAATACACACAAAGCCTTACAGGCACTTCTAGGCATGATGTGCATGACGCGGTCATCCAGCTTGCGCGGGTTAGGCTCAGAACTGCGATTCAAGTTTGCACGTAGCGGCTCAAACGAATCGCAACAAGTTAATACACACAACGCCTTAAAGGCACTTTTAGGCATGATGTGCAAAACGTGGTCATCCAGCTTGCGCGGGTTAGGCTCAGAACTGCGATTCAAGTTCGCACATAGTGGCTAAAGCGAAACGCAACAAGTTAATACACACAACGCCTTACAGGCACTTTTAGGCATGATGTGCAAATAGGCGTCACTCAAGCTGCGCGGGTTAGGTACAGAACTGCGATTCAAGTTCGCACATAGCGGCTAAAGCGAATCGCAACAAGTTAATACACACAAAGCCTTACAGGCACTTCTAGGCATGATTTGCATAACGCTGTCACCCAGCTTGCGCGGGTTAGGCTCAGAACTGCGAATCAAGTTTGCACGTAGCGGCTCAAACGAATCGCAACAAGTTAATACACACAAAGCCTTACAGGCACTTCTAGGCATGATGTGCATAACGCGGTCATCCAGCTTGCGCGGGTTAGGCTCAGAACTGCGATTCAAGTTTGCACGTAGCGGCTCAAACGAATCGCAACAAGTTAATACACACAACGCCTTACAGGCACTTTTAGGCATTATGTGCAAAACGCCGTCATCCAGCTTGCGCGGGTTAGGCTCGGAACTGCGATTCAAGTTTGCACGTAGCGGCTCAAACGAATCGCAACAAGTTAATACACACAACGCCTTAAAGGCACTTTTAGGCATGATGTGCAAAACGTGGTCATCCAGCTTGCGCGGGTTAGCCTCAGAACTGCGATTCAAGTTTGCACGTAGCGGCTCAAACGAATCGCAACAAGTTAATACACACAAAGCCTTACAGGCACTTCTAGGCATGATATGCATAACGCGGTCATCCAGCTTGCGCGGGTTAGGCTCAGAACTGCGATTCAAGTTTGCACGTAGCGGCTCAAACGAATCGCAACAAGTTAATACACACAACGCCTTAAAGGCATGATGTGCAAAACGTGGTAATCCAGCTTGCGCGGGTTAGGCTCAGAACTGCGAATCAAGTTTGCACGTAGCGGCTCAAACGAATCGCAACAAGTTAATACACACAAAGCCTTACAGGCACTTCTAGGCATGATGTGCAAAACGTGGTCATCCAGCTTGCGCGGGTTAGGCTGAGAACTGCGATTCAAGTTCGCACATAGCGGCTAAAGCGAATCGCAACAAGTTAATACACACAAATCCTTACAGGCACTTTTAGGCATGATGTGAAAAAGAGGTCATCCAGCTTGCGCGGGTTAGGCTGAGAACTGCGATTCAAGTTCGCACATAGCGGCTAAAGCGAATCGCAACAAGTTAATACACACAAAGCCTTACAGGCACTTCTAGGCATGATGTGCATAACGCGGTCATCCAGCTTGCGCGGGTTAGGCTCAGAACTGCGATTCAAGTTTGCACGTAGCGGCTCAAACGAATCGCAACAAGTTAATACACACAACGCCTTACAGGCACTTTTAGGCATTATGTGCAAAACGCGGTCATCCAGCTTGCGCGGGTTAGGCTCAGAACTGCGATTCAAGTTCGCACATAGCGGCTAAAGCGAATCGCAACAAGTTAATACACACAAAGCCTTACAGGCACTTCTAGGCATGATGTGCATAACGCGGTCATCCAGCTTGCGCGGGTTAGGCTCAGAACTGCGATTCAAGTTTGCACGTAGCGGCTCAAACGAATCGCAACAAGTTAATACACACAACGCCTTACAGGCACTTTTAGGCATTATGTGCAAAACGTGGTCATCCAGCTTGCGCGGGTTAGGCTCAGAACTGCGATTCAAGTTTGCACGTAGCGGCTCAAACGAATCGCAACAAGTTAATACACACAACGCCTTAAAGGCACTTTTAGGCATGATGTGCAAAACATGGTCATCCAGCTTGCGCGGGTTAGCCTCAGAACTGCGATTCAAGTTTGCACGTAGCGGCTCAAACGAATCGCAACAGGTTAATACACACAACGCCTTAAAGGCCCTTTTAGGCATGATGTGCAAAACGAGGTCATCCAGCTTGCGCGGGTTAGGCTGAGAACTGCGATTCAAGTTCGCATATAGCGGCTAAAGCGAATCGCAACAAGTTAATACACACAAAGCCTTACAGGCACTTCTAGGCATGATGTGCATAACGCGGTCATCCAGCTTGCGCGGGTTAGGCTCAGAACTGCGATTCAAGTTTGCACGTAGCGGCTCAAACGAATCGCAACAAGTTAATACACACAACGCCTTAAAGGCACTTTTAGGCATGATGTGCAAAACGTGGTCATCCAGCTTGCGCGGGTTAGCCTCAGAACTGCGATTCAAGTTTGCACGTAGCGGCTCAAACGAATCGCAACAAGTTAATACACACAAAGCCTTACAGGCACTTCTACGCATGATGTGCAAAACGTGGTCATCCAGCTTGCGCGGGTTAGGCTGAGAACTGCGATTCAAGTTCGCATATAGCGGCTAAAGCGAATCGCAACAAGTTAATACACACAAAGCCTTACAGGCACTTCTAGGCATGATGTGCATAACGCGGTCATCCAGCTTGCGCGGGTTAGGCTCAGAACTGCGATTCAAGTTTGCACGTAGCGGCTCAAACGAATCGCAACAAGTTAATACACACAATGCCTTAAAGGCACTTTTAGGCATGATGTGCAAAACGTGGTCATCCAGCTTGCGCGGGTTAGCCTCAGAACTGCGATTCAAGTTTGCACGTAGCGGCTCAAACGAATCGCAACAAGTTAATACACACAAAGCCTTACAGGCACTTCTACGCATGATGTGCAAAACGTGGTCATCCAGCTTGCGCGGGTTAGGCTGAGAACTGCGATTCAAGTTCGCACATAGCGGCTAAAGCGAATCGCAACAAGTTAATACACACAAAGCCTTACAGGCACTTTTAGGCATGATGTGAAAAACGAGGTCATCCAGCTTGCGCGGGTTAGGCTGAGAACTGCGATTCAAGTTCGCAAATAGCGGCTAAAGCGAATCGCAACAAGTTAATACACACAAAGCCTTACAGGCACTTCTAGGCATGATGTGCAAAACGTGGTCATCCAGCTTGCGCGGGTTAGACTCAGAACTGCGATTCAAGTTTGCACGTAGCGGCTCAAACGAATCGCAACAAGTTAATACACACAAAGCCTTACAGGCACTTCTAGGCATGATGTGCAAAACGTGGTCATCCAGCTTGCGCGGGTTAGGCTGAGAACTGCGATTCAAGTTCGCACATAGCGGCTAAAGCGAATCGCAACAAGTTAATACACACAAAGCCTTACAGGCACTTCTAGGCATGATGTGCATGACGCGGTCATCCAGCTTGCGCGGGTTAGGCTCAGAACTGCGATTCAAGTTTGCACGTAGCGGCTCAAACGAATCGCAACAAGTTAATACACACAACGCCTTAAAGGCACTTTTAGGCATGATGTGCAAAACGTGGTCATCCAGCTTGCGCGGGTTAGGCTCAGAACTGCGATTCAAGTTCGCACATAGTGGCTAAAGCGAAACGCAACAAGTTAATACACACAACGCCTTACAGGCACTTTTAGGCATGATGTGCAAATAGGCGTCACTCAAGCTGCGCGGGTTAGGTACAGAACTGCGATTCAAGTTCGCACATAGCGGCTAAAGCGAATCGCAACAAGTTAATACACACAAAGCCTTACAGGCACTTCTAGGCATGATTTGCATAACGCTGTCACCCAGCTTGCGCGGGTTAGGCTCAGAACTGCGAATCAAGTTTGCACGTAGCGGCTCAAACGAATCGCAACAAGTTAATACACACAAAGCCTTACAGGCACTTCTAGGCATGATGTGCATAACGCGGTCATCCAGCTTGCGCGGGTTAGGCTCAGAACTGCGATTCAAGTTTGCACGTAGCGGCTCAAACGAATCGCAACAAGTTAATACACACAACGCCTTACAGGCACTTTTAGGCATTATGTGCAAAACGCGGTCATCCAGCTTGCGCGGGTTAGGCTCAGAACTGCGATTCAAGTTCGCACATAGCGGCTAAAGCGAATCGCAACAAGTTAATACACACAAAGCCTTACAGGCACTTCTAGGCATGATGTGCATAACGCGGTCATCCAGCTTGCGCGGGTTAGGCTCAGAACTGCGATTCAAGTTTGCACGTAGCGGCTCAAACGAATCGCAACAAGTTAATACATACAACGCCTTACAGGCACTTTTAGGCATTATGTGCAAAACGTGGTCATCCAGCTTGCGCGGGTTAGGCTCAGAACTGCGATTCAAGTTTGCACGTAGCGGCTCAAACGAATCGCAACAAGTTAATACACACAACGCCTTAAAGGCACTTTTAGGCATGATGTGCAAAACATTGTCATCCAGCTTGCGCGGGTTAGCCTCAGAACTGCGATTCAAGTTTGCACGTAGCGGCTCAAACGAATCGCAACAAGTTAATACACACAACGCCTTAAAGGCCCTTTTAGGCTTGATGTGCAAAACGAGGTCATCCAGCTTGCGCGGGTTAGGCTGAGAACTGCGATTATAAGTTCGCACATAGCGGCTAAAGCGAATCGCAACAAGTTAATACACACAAAGCCTTACAGGCACTTCTAGGCATGATGTGCATAACGCGGTCATCCAGCTTGCGCGGGTTAGGCTCAGAACTGCGATTCAAGTTTGCACGTAGCGGCTCAAACGAATCGGAAAAAGGTAATACACAGAACGCCTTAAAGGCACTTTTAGGCATGATGTGCAAAACGTGGTCATCCAGCTTGCGCGGGTTAGCCTCAGAACTGCGATTCAAGTTTGCACGTAGCGGCTCAAACGAATCGCAACAAGTTAATACACACAAAGCCTTACAGGCACTTCTAGGCATGATGTGCATAACGCGGTCATCCAGCTTGCGCGGGTTAGGCTCAGAACTGCGATTCAAGTTTGCACGTAGCGGCTCAAACGAATCGCAACAAGTTAATACACACAACGCCTTAAAGGCACTTTTAGGCATGATGTGCAAAACGTGGTCATCCAGCTTGCGCGGGTTAGCCTCAGAACTGCGATTCAAGTTTGCACGTAGCGGCTCAAACGAATCGCAACAAGTTAATACACACAAAGCCTTACAGGCACTTCTAGGCATGATGTGCAAAACGTGGTCATCCAGCTTGCGCGGGTTAGGCTGAGAACTGCGATTCAAGTTCGCACATAGCGGCTAAAGCGAATCGCAACAAGTTAATACACACAAAGCCTTACAGGCACTTTTAGGCATGATGTGAAAAAGAGGTCATCCAGCTTGCGCGGGTTAGGCTGAGAACTGCGATTCAAGTTCGCACATAGCGGCTAAAGCGAATCGCAACAAGTTATACACACAAAGCCTTACAGGCACTTCTAGGCATGATGTGCATAACGCGGTCATCCAGCTTGCGCGGGTTAGGCTCAGAACTGCGATTCAAGTTTGCACGTAGCGGCTCAAACGAATCGCAACAAGTTAATACACACAACGCCTTAAAGGCACTTTAAGTCATGATGTGCAAAACGTGGTCATCCAGCTTGCGCGGGTTAGGCTCAGAACTGCGAATCAAGTTTGCACGTAGCGGCTCAAACGAATCGCAACAAGTTAATACACACAAAGCCTTACAGGCACTTCTAGGCATGATGTGCAAAACGTGGTCATCCAGCTTGCGCGGGTTAGGCTGAGAACTGCGATTCAAGTTCGCACATAGCGGCTAAAGCGAATCGCAACAAGTTAATACACACAAATCCTTACAGGCACTTTTAGGCATGATGTGAAAAAGAGGTCATCCAGCTTGCGCGGGTTAGGCTGAGAACTGCGATTCAAGTTCTAACATAGCGGCTAAAGCGAATCGCAACAAGTTAATACACACAAAGCCTTACAGGCACTTCTAGGCATGATGTGCATAACGCGGTCATCCAGCTTGCGCGGGTTAGGCTCAGAACTGCGATTCAAGTTTGCACGTAGCGGCTCAAACGAATCGCAACAAGTTAATACACACAACGCCTTACAGGCACTTTTAGGCATTATGTGCAAAACGCGGTCATCCAGCTTGCGCGGGTTAGGCTCAGAACTGCGATTCAAGTTCGCACATAGCGGCTAAAGCGAATCGCAACAAGTTAATACACACAAAGCCTTACAGGCACTTCTAGGCATGATGTGCATAACGCGGTCATCCAGCTTGCGCGGGTTAGGCTCACAACTGCGATTCAAGTTTGCACGTAGCGGCTCAAACGAATCGCAACAAGTTAATACACACAACGCCTTACAGGCACTTTTAGGCATTATGTGCAAAACGTGGTCATCCAGCTTGCGCGGGTTAGGCTCAGAACTGCGATTCAAGTTCGCACGTAGCGGCTCAAACGAATCGCAACAAGTTAATACACACAACGCCTTAAAGGCACTTTTAGGCATGATGTGCAAAACATGGTCATCCAGCTTGCGCGGGTTAGCCTCAGAACTGCGATTCAAGTTTGCACGTAGCGGCTCAAACGAATCGCAACAAGTTAATACACACAACGCCTTAAAGGCCCTTTTAGGCATGATGTGCAAAACGAGGTCATCCAGCTTGCGCGGGTTAGGCTGAGAACTGCGATTCAAGTTCGCATATAGCGGCTAAAGCGAATCGCAACAAGTTAATACACACAAAGCCTTACAGGCACTTCTAGGCATGATGTGCATAACGCGGTCATCCAGCTTGCGCGGGTTAGGCTCAGAACTGCGATTCAAGTTTGCACGTAGCGGCTCAAACGAATCGCAACAAGTTAATACACACAAAGCCTTACAGGCACTTCTACGCATGATGTGCAAAACGTGGTCATCCAGCTTGCGCGGGTTAGGCTGAGAACTGCGATTCAAGTTCGCACATAGCGGCTAAAGCGAATCGCAACAAGTTAATACACACAAAGCCTTACAGGCACTTTTAGGCATGATGTGAAAAACGAGGTCATCCAGCTTGCGCGGGTTAGGCTGAGAACTGCGATTCAAGTTCGCAAATAGCGGCTAAAGCGAATCGCAACAAGTTAATACACACAAAGCCTTACAGGCACTTCTAGGCATGATGTGCAAAACGTGGTCATCCAGCTTGCGCGGGTTAGACTCAGAACTGCGATTCAAGTTTGCACGTAGCGGCTCAAACGAATCGCAACAAGTTAATACACACAAAGCCTTACAGGCACTTCTAGGCATGATGTGCAAAACGTGGTCATCCAGCTTGCGCGGGTTAGGCTGAGAACTGCGATTCAAGTTCGCACATAGCGGCTAAAGCGAATCGCAACAAGTTAATACACACAAAGCCTTACAGGCACTTCTAGGCATGATGTGCATGACGCGGTCATCCAGCTTGCGCGGGTTAGGCTCAGAACTGCGATTCAAGTTTGCACGTAGCGGCTCAAACGAATCGCAACAAGTTAATACACACAACGCCTTAAAGGCACTTTTAGGCATGATGTGCAAAACGTGGTCATCCAGCTTGCGCGGGTTAGGCTCAGAACTGCGATTCAAGTTCGCACATAGTGGCTAAAGCGAAACGCAACAAGTTAATACACACAACGCCTTACAGGCACTTTTAGGCATGATGTGCAAATAGGCGTCACTCAAGCTGCGCGGGTTAGGTACAGAACTGCGATTCAAGTTCGCACATAGCGGCTAAAGCGAATCGCAACAAGTTAATACACACAAAGCCTTACAGGCACTTCTAGGCATGATTTGCATAACGCTGTCACCCAGCTTGCGCGGGTTAGGCTCAGAACTGCGAATCAAGTTTGCACGTAGCGGCTCAAACGAATCGCAACAAGTTAATACACACAAAGCCTTACAGGCACTTCTAGGCATGATGTGCATAACGCGGTCATCCAGCTTGCGCGGGTTAGGCTCAGAACTGCGATTCAAGTTTGCACGTAGCGGCTCAAACGAATCGCAACAAGTTAATACACACAACGCCTTACAGGCACTTTTAGGCATTATGTGCAAAACGCCGTCATCCAGCTTGCGCGGGTTAGGCTCGGAACTGCGATTCAAGTTTGCACGTAGCGGCTCAAACGAATCGCAACAAGTTAATACACACAACGCCTTAAAGGCACTTTTAGGCATGATGTGCAAAACGTGGTCATCCAGCTTGCGCGGGTTAGCCTCAGAACTGCGATTCAAGTTTGCACGTAGCGGCTCAAACGAATCGCAACAAGTTAATACACACAAAGCCTTACAGGCACTTCTAGGCATGATATGCATAACGCGGTCATCCAGCTTGCGCGGGTTAGGCTCAGAACTGCGATTCAAGTTTGCACGTAGCGGCTCAAACGAATCGCAACAAGTTAATACACACAACGCCTTAAAGGCATGATGTGCAAAACGTGGTAATCCAGCTTGCGCGGGTTAGGCTCAGAACTGCGAATCAAGTTTGCACGTAGCGGCTCAAACGAATCGCAACAAGTTAATACACACAAAGCCTTACAGGCACTTCTAGGCATGATGTGCAAAACGTGGTCATCCAGCTTGCGCGGGTTAGGCTGAGAACTGCGATTCAAGTTCGCACATAGCGGCTAAAGCGAATCGCAACAAGTTAATACACACAAATCCTTACAGGCACTTTTAGGCATGATGTGAAAAAGAGGTCATCCAGCTTGCGCGGGTTAGGCTGAGAACTGCGATTCAAGTTCGCACATAGCGGCTAAAGCGAATCGCAACAAGTTAATACACACAAAGCCTTACAGGCACTTCTAGGCATGATGTGCATAACGCGGTCATCCAGCTTGCGCGGGTTAGGCTCAGAACTGCGATTCAAGTTTGCACGTAGCGGCTCAAACGAATCGCAACAAGTTAATACACACAACGCCTTACAGGCACTTTTAGGCATTATGTGCAAAACGCGGTCATCCAGCTTGCGCGGGTTAGGCTCAGAACTGCGATTCAAGTTCGCACATAGCGGCTAAAGCGAATCGCAACAAGTTAATACACACAAAGCCTTACAGGCACTTCTAGGCATGATGTGCATAACGCGGTCATCCAGCTTGCGCGGGTTAGGCTCAGAACTGCGATTCAAGTTTGCACGTAGCGGCTCAAACGAATCGCAACAAGTTAATACACACAACGCCTTACAGGCACTTTTAGGCATTATGTGCAAAACGTGGTCATCCAGCTTGCGCGGGTTAGGCTCAGAACTGCGATTCAAGTTTGCACGTAGCGGCTCAAACGAATCGCAACAAGTTAATACACACAACGCCTTAAAGGCACTTTTAGGCATGATGTGCAAAACATGGTCATCCAGCTTGCGCGGGTTAGCCTCAGAACTGCGATTCAAGTTTGCACGTAGCGGCTCAAACGAATCGCAACAAGTTAATACACACAACGCCTTAAAGGCCCTTTTAGGCATGATGTGCAAAACGAGGTCATCCAGCTTGCGCGGGTTAGGCTGAGAACTGCGATTCAAGTTCGCATATAGCGGCTAAAGCGAATCGCAACAAGTTAATACACACAAAGCCTTACAGGCACTTCTAGGCATGATGTGCATAACGCGGTCATCCAGCTTGCGCGGGTTAGGCTCAGAACTGCGATTCAAGTTTGCACGTAGCGGCTCAAACGAATCGCAACAAGTTAATACACACAACGCCTTAAAGGCACTTTTAGGCATGATGTGCAAAACGTGGTCATCCAGCTTGCGCGGGTTAGCCTCAGAACTGCGATTCAAGTTTGCACGTAGCGGCTCAAACGAATCGCAACAAGTTAATACACACAAAGCCTTACAGGCACTTCTACGCATGATGTGCAAAACGTGGTCATCCAGCTTGCGCGGGTTAGGCTGAGAACTGCGATTCAAGTTCGCACATAGCGGCTAAAGCGAATCGCAACAAGTTAATACACACAAAGCCTTACAGGCACTTTTAGGCATGATGTGAAAAACGAGGTCATCCAGCTTGCGCGGTTAGGCTGAGAACTGCGATTCAAGTTCGCAAATAGCGGCTAAAGCGAATCGCAACAAGTTAATACACACAAAGCCTTACAGGCACTTCTAGGCATGATGTGCAAAACGTGGTCATCCAGCTTGCGCGGGTTAGACTCAGAACTGCGATTCAAGTTTGCACGTAGCGGCTCAAACGAATCGCAACAAGTTAATACACACAAAGCCTTACAGGCACTTCTAGGCATGATGTGCAAAACGTGGTCATCCAGCTTGCGCGGGTTAGGCTGAGAACTGCGATTCAAGTTCGCACATAGCGGCTAAAGCGAATCGCAACAAGTTAATACACACAAAGCCTTACAGGCACTTCTAGGCATGATGTGCATGACGCGGTCATCCAGCTTGCGCGGGTTAGGCTCAGAACTGCGATTCAAGTTTGCACGTAGCGGCTCAAACGAATCGCAACAAGTTAATACACACAACGCCTTAAAGGCACTTTTAGGCATGATGTGCAAAACGTGGTCATCCAGCTTGCGCGGGTTAGGCTCAGAACTGCGATTCAAGTTCGCACATAGTGGCTAAAGCGAAACGCAACAAGTTAATACACACAACGCCTTACAGGCACTTTTAGGCATGATGTGCAAATAGGCGTCACTCAAGCTGCGCGGGTTAGGTACAGAACTGCGATTCAAGTTCGCAAATAGCGGCTAAAGCGAATCGCAACAAGTTAATACACACAAAGCCTTACAGGCACTTCTAGGCATGATTTGCATAACGCTGTCACCCAGCTTGCGCGGGTTAGGCTCAGAACTGCGAATCAAGTTTGCACGTAGCGGCTCAAACGAATCGCAACAAGTTAATACACACAAAGCCTTACAGGCACTTCTAGGCATGATGTGCAAAACGTGGTCATCCAGCTTGCGCGGGTTAGGCTGAGAACTGCGATTCAAGTTCGCACATAGCGGCTAAAGCGAATCGCAACAAGTTAATACACACAAATCCTTACAGGCACTTTTAGGCATGATGTGAAAAAGAGGTCATCCAGCTTGCGCGGGTTAGGCTGAGAACTGCGATTCAAGTTCGCACATAGCGGCTAAAGCGAATCGCAACAAGTTAATACACACAAAGCCTTACAGGCACTTCTAGGCATGATGTGCATAACGCGGTCATCCAGCTTGCGCGGGTTAGGCTCAGAACTGCGATTCAAGTTTGCACGTAGCGGCTCAAACGAATCGCAACAAGTTAATACACACAACGCCTTACAGGCACTTTTAGGCATTATGTGCAAAACGCGGTCATCCAGCTTGCGCGGGTTAGGCTCAGAACTGCGATTCAAGTTCGCACATAGCGGCTAAAGCGAATCGCAACAAGTTAATACACACAAAGCCTTACAGGCACTTCTAGGCATGATGTGCATAACGCGGTCATCCAGCTTGCGCGGGTTAGGCTCAGAACTGCGATTCAAGTTTGCACGTAGCGGCTCAAACGAATCGCAACAAGTTAATACACACAACGCCTTACAGGCACTTTTAGGCATTATGTGCAAAACGTGGTCATCCAGCTTGCGCGGGTTAGGCTCAGAACTGCGATTCAAGTTTGCACGTAGCGGCTCAAACGAATCGCAACAAGTTAATACACACAACGCCTTAAAGGCACTTTTAGGCATGATGTGCAAAACATGGTCATCCAGCTTGCGCGGGTTAGCCTCAGAACTGCGATTCAAGTTTGCACGTAGCGGCTCAAACGAATCGCAACAAGTTAATACACACAACGCCTTAAAGGCCCTTTTAGGCATGATGTGCAAAACGAGGTCATCCAGCTTGCGCGGGTTAGGCTGAGAACTGCGATTCAAGTTCGCATATAGCGGCTAAAGCGAATCGCAACAAGTTAATACACACAAAGCCTTACAGGCACTTCTAGGCATGATGTGCATAACGCGGTCATCCAGCTTGCGCGGGTTAGGCTCAGAACTGCGATTCAAGTTTGCACGTAGCGGCTCAAACGAATCGCAACAAGTTAATACACACAACGCCTTAAAGGCACTTTTAGGCATGATGTGCAAAACGTGGTCATCCAGCTTGCGCGGGTTAGCCTCAGAACTGCGATTCAAGTTTGCACGTAGCGGCTCAAACGAATCGCAACAAGTTAATACACACAAAGCCTTACAGGCACTTCTACGCATGATGTGCAAAACGTGGTCATCCAGCTTGCGCGGGTTAGGCTGAGAACTGCGATTCAAGTTCGCACATAGCGGCTAAAGCGAATCGCAACAAGTTAATACACACAAAGCCTTACAGGCACTTTTAGGCATGATGTGAAAAACGAGGTCATCCAGCTTGCGCGGTTAGGCTGAGAACTGCGATTCAAGTTCGCAAATAGCGGCTAAAGCGAATCGCAACAAGTTAATACACACAAAGCCTTACAGGCACTTCTAGGCATGATGTGTAAAACGTGGTCATCCAGCTTGCGCGGGTTAGACTCAGAACTGCGATTCAAGTTTGCACGTAGCGGCTCAAACGAATCGCAACAAGTTAATACACACAAAGCCTTACAGGCACTTCTAGGCATGATGTGCAAAACGTGGTCATCCAGCTTGCGCGGGTTAGGCTGAGAACTGCGATTCAAGTTCGCACATAGCGGCTAAAGCGAATCGCAACAAGTTAATACACACAAAGCCTTACAGGCACTTCTAGGCATGATGTGCATGACGCGGTCATCCAGCTTGCGCGGGTTAGGCTCAGAACTGCGATTCAAGTTTGCACGTAGCGGCTCAAACGAATCGCAACAAGTTAATACACACAACGCCTTAAAGGCACTTTTAGGCATGATGTGCAAAACGTGGTCATCCAGCTTGCGCGGGTTAGGCTCAGAACTGCGATTCAAGTTCGCACATAGTGGCTAAAGCGAAACGCAACAAGTTAATACACACAACGCCTTACAGGCACTTTTAGGCATGATGTGCAAATAGGCGTCACTCAAGCTGCGCGGGTTAGGTACAGAACTGCGATTCAAGTTCGCACATAGCGGCTAAAGCGAATCGCAACAAGTTAATACACACAAAGCCTTACAGGCACTTCTAGGCATGATTTGCATAACGCTGTCACCCAGCTTGCGCGGGTTAGGCTCAGAACTGCGAATCAAGTTTGCACGTAGCGGCTCAAACGAATCGCAACAAGTTAATACACACAAAGCCTTACAGGCACTTCTAGGCATGATGTGCATAACGCGGTCATCCAGCTTGCGCGGGTTAGGCTCAGAACTGCGATTCAAGTTTGCACGTAGCGGCTCAAACGAATCGCAACAAGTTAATACACACAACGCCTTACAGGCACTTTTAGGCATTATGTGCAAAACGCCGTCATCCAGCTTGCGCGGGTTAGGCTCGGAACTGCGATTCAAGTTTGCACGTAGCGGCTCAAACGAATCGCAACAAGTTAATACACACAACGCCTTAAAGGCACTTTTAGGCATGATGTGCAAAACGTGGTCATCCAGCTTGCGCGGGTTAGCCTCAGAACTGCGATTCAAGTTTGCACGTAGCGGCTCAAACGAATCGCAACAAGTTAATACACACAAAGCCTTACAGGCACTTCTAGGCATGATATGCATAACGCGGTCATCCAGCTTGCGCGGGTTAGGCTCAGAACTGCGATTCAAGTTTGCACGTAGCGGCTCAAACGAATCGCAACAAGTTAATACACACAACGCCTTAAAGGCATGATGTGCAAAACGTGGTAATCCAGCTTGCGCGGGTTAGGCTCAGAACTGCGATTCAAGTTTGCACGTAGCGGCTCAAACGAACCGCAACAAGTTAATACACACAACGCCTTAAAGGCACTTTTAGGCATGATGTTCAAAACGTGGTCATCCAGCTTGCGCGGGTTAGGCTAAGAACTGCGATTCAAGTTTGCACGTAGCGGCTCAAACGAACCGCAACAAGTTAATACACTCAAAGCCTTACAGGCACTTCTAGGCATGATGTGCACAACGCGGTCATCCAGCTTCCGCGGGTTAGGCTCAGAACTGCGATTCAAGTTTGCACGTAGCGGCTCAAACGAATCGCAACAAGTTAATACACACAACGCCTTAAAGGCACTTTTAGGCATGATGTGCAAAACGTGGTCATCCAGCTTGCGCGGGTTAGGCTCAGAACTGCGATTCAAGTTCGCACATAGTGGCTAAAGCGAATCGCAACAAGTTAATACACACAACGCCTTACAGGCACTTTTAGGCATGATGTGCAAATAGGCGTCACTCAAGCTGCGCGGGTTAGGTACAGAACTGCGATTCAAGTTCGCACATAGCGGCTAAAGCGAATCGCAACAAGTTAATACACACAAAGCCTTACAGGCATTTCTAGGCATGATGTGCAAAACGTGGTCATCCAGCTTGCGCGGGTTAGGCTGAGAACTGCGATTCAAGTTCGCACATAGCGGCTAAAGCGAATCGCAACAAGTTAATACACACAAAGCCTTACAGGCACTTCTAGGCATGATGTGCATAACGCGGTCATCCAGCTTGCGCGGGTTAGGCTGAGAACTGCGATTCAAGTTCGCACATAGCGGCTAAAGCGAATCGCAACAAGTTAATATACACAAAGCCTTACAGGCACTTCTAGGCATGATGTGCATAACGCGGTCATCCAGCTTGCGCGGGTTAGGCTCAGCACTGCGATTCAAGTTTGCACGTAGCGGCTCAAACGAATCGCAACAAGTTAATACACACAACGCCTTAAAGGCACTTTTAGGCATGATGTGCAAAACGTGGTCATCCAGCTTGCGCGGGTTAGGCTCAGAACTGCGAATCAAGTTTGCACGTAGCGGCTCAAACGAATCGCAACAAGTTAATACACACAAAGCCTTACAGGCACTTCTAGGCATGATGTGCATAACGCGGTCATCCAGCTTGCGCGGGTTAGGCTCGGTTAGGCTCAGAACTGCGATTCAAGTTTGCACGTAGCGGCTCAAACGAATCGCAACAAGTTAATACACACAACGCCTTACAGGCACTTTTAGGCATTATGTGCAAAACGCGGTCATCCAGCTTGCGCGGGTTAGGCTCAGAACTGCGATTCAAGTTTGCACGTAGCGGCTCAAACGAATTGCAACAAGTTAATACACACAACGCCTTAAAGGCACTTTTAGGCATGATGTGCAAAACGTGGTCATCCAGCTTGCGCGGGTTAGCCTCAGAACTGCGATTCAAGTTTGCACGTAGCGGCTCAAACGAATCGCAACAAGTTAATACACACAAAGCCTTACAGGCACTTCTAGGCATGATGTGCAAAACGTGGTCATCCAGCTTGCGCGGGTTAGGCTGAGAACTGCGATTCAAGTTCGCACATAGCGGCTAAAGCGAATCGCAACAAGTTAATACACACAAAGCCTTACAGGCACTTTTAGGCATGATATGAAAAAGAGGTCATCCAGCTTGCGCGGGTTAGGCTGAGAACTGCGATTCAAGTTCGCACATAGCGGCTAAAGCGAATCGCAACAAGTTAATACACACAAAGCCTTACAGGCACTTCTAGGCATGATGTGCATAACGCGGTCATCCAGCTTGCGCGGGTTAGGCTCAGAACTGCGATTCAAGTTTGCACGTAGCGGCTCAAACGAATCGCAACAAGTTAATACACACAACGCCTTAAAGGCACTTTAAGGCATGATGTGCAAAACGTGGTCATCCAGCTTGCGCGGGTTAGGCTCAGAACTGCGAATCAAGTTTGCACGTAGCGGCTCAAACGAATCGCAACAAGTTAATACACACAAAGCCTTACAGGCACTTCTAGGCATGATGTGCAAAACGTGGTCATCCAGCTTGCGCGGGTTAGGCTGAGAACTGCGATTCAAGTTCGCACATAGCGGCTAAAGCGAATCGCAACAAGTTAATACACACAAAGCCTTACAGGCACTTTTAGGCATGATGTGAAAAAGAGGTCATCCAGCTTGCGCGGGTTAGGCTGAGAACTGCGATTCAAGTTCGCACATAGCGGCTAAAGCGAATCGCAACAAGTTAATACACACAAAGCCTTACAGGCACTTCTAGGCATGATGTGCATAACGCGGTCATCCAGCTTGCGCGGGTTAGGCTCAGAACTGCGATTCAAGTTTGCACGTAGCGGCTCAAACGAATCGCAACAAGTTAATACACACAACGCCTTACAGGCACTTTTAGGCATTATGTGCAAAACGCGGTCATCCAGCTTGCGCGGGTTAGGCTCAGAACTGCGATTCAAGTTCGCACATAGCGGCTAAAGTGAATCGCAACAAGTTAATACACACAAAGCCTTACAGGCACTTCTAGGCATGATGTGCATAACGCGGTCATCCAGCTTGCGCGGGTTAGGCTCAGAACTGCGATTCAAGTTTGCACGTAGCGGCTCAAACGAATCGCAACAAGTTAATACACACAACGCCTTACAGGCACTTTTAGGCATTATGTGCAAAACGTGGTCATCCAGCTTGCGCGGGTTAGGCTCAGAACTGCGATTCAAGTTTGCACGTAGCGGCTCAAACGAATCGCAACAAGTTAATACACACAACGCCTTAAAGGCACTTTTAGGCATGATGTGCAAAACATGGTCATCCCGCTTGCGCGGGTTAGCCTCAGAACTGCGATTCAAGTTTGCACGTAGCGGCTCAAACGAATCGCAACAAGTTAATACACACAACGCCTTAAAGGCCCTTTTAGGCATGATGTGCAAAACGAGGTCATCCAGCTTGCGCGGGTTAGGCTGAGAACTGCGATTCAAGTTCGCATATAGCGGCTAAAGCGAATCGCAACAAGTTAATACACACAAAGCCTTACAGGCACTTCTAGGCATGATGTGCATAACGCGGTCATCCAGCTTGCGCGGGTTAGGCTCAGAACTGCGATTCAAGTTTGCACGTAGCGGCTCAAACGAATCGCAACAAGTTAATACACACAACGCCTTAAAGGCACTTTTAGGCATGATGTGCAAAACGTGGTCATCCAGCTTGCGCGGGTTAGCCTCAGAACTGCGATTCAAGTTTGCACGTAGCGGCTCAAACGAATCGCAACAAGTTAATACACACAAAGCCTTACAGGCACTTCTAGGCATGATGTGCAAAACGTGGTCATCCAGCTTGCGCGGGTTAGGCTGAGAACTGCGATTCAAGTTCGCACATAGCGGCTAAAGCGAATCGCAACAAGTTAATACACACAAAGCCTTACAGGCACTTTTAGGCATGATGTGAAAAAGAGGTCATCCAGCTTGCGCGGGTTAGGCTGAGAACTGCGATTCAAGTTCGCAAATAGCGGCTAAAGCGAATCGCAACAAGTTAATACACACAAAGCCTTACAGGCACTTCTAGGCATGATGTGCAAAACGTGGTCATCCAGCTTGCGCGGGTTAGACTCAGAACTGCGATTCAAGTTTGCACGTAGCGGCTCAAACGAATCGCAACAAGTTAATACACACAAAGCCTTACAGGCACTTCTAGGCATGATGTGCAAAACGTGGTCATCCAGCTTGCGCGGGTTAGGCTGAGAACTGCGATTCAAGTTCGCACATGGCGGCTAAAGCGAATCGCAACAAGTTAATACACACAAAGCCTTACAGGCACTTCTAGGCATGATGTGCATGACGCGGTCATCCAGCTTGCGCGGGTTAGACTCAGAACTGCGATTCAAGTTTGCACGTAGCGGCTCAAACGAATCGCAACAAGTTAATACACACAACGCCTTAAAGACACTTTTAGGCATGATGTGCAAAACGTGGTCATCCAGCTTGCGCGGGTTAGGCTCAGAACTGCGATTCAAGTTCGCACATAGTGGCTAAAGCGAAACGCAACAAGTTAATACACACAACGCCTTACAGGCACTTTTAGGCATGATGTGCAAATAGGCGTCACTCAAGCTGCGCGGGTTAGGTACAGAACTGCGATTCAAGTTCGCACATAGCGGCTAAAGCGAATCGCAACAAGTTAATACACACAAAGCCTTACAGGCACTTCTAGGCATGATTTGCATAACGCTGTCACCCAGCTTGCGCGGGTTAGGCTCAGAACTGCGAATCAAGTTTGCACGTAGCGGCTCAAACGAATCGCAACAAGTTAATACACACAAAGCCTTACAGGCACTTCTAGGCATGATGTGCATAACGCGGTCATCCAGCTTGCGCGGGTTAGGCTCAGAACTGCGATTCAAGTTTGCACGTAGCGGCTCAAACGAATCGCAACAAGTTAATACACACAACGCCTTACAGGCACTTTTAGGCATTATGTGCAAAACGCGGTCATCCAGCTTGCGCGGGTTAGGCTCAGAACTGCGATTCAAGTTCGCACATAGCGGCTAAAGCGAATCGCAACAAGTTAATACACACAAAGCCTTACAGGCACTTCTAGGCATGATGTGCATAACGCGGTCATCCAGCTTGCGCGGGTTAGGCTCAGAACTGCGATTCAAGTTTGCACGTAGCGGCTCAAACGAATCGCAACAAGTTAATACACACAACGCCTTACAGGCACTTTTAGGCATTATGTGCAAAACGTGGTCATCCAGCTTGCGCGGGTTAGGCTCAGAACTGCGATTCAAGTTTGCACGTAGCGGCTCAAACGAATCGCAACAAGTTAATACACACAACGCCTTAAAGGCACTTTTAGGCATGATGTGCAAAACATGGTCATCCAGCTTGCGCGGGTTAGCCTCAGAACTGCGATTCAAGTTTGCACGTAGCGGCTCAAACGAATCGCAACAAGTTAATACACACAACGCCTTAAAGGCCCTTTCAGGCTTGATGTGCAAAACGAGGTCATCCAGCTTGCGCGGGTTAGGCTGAGAACTGCGATTCAAGTTCGCACATAGCGGCTAAAGCGAATCGCAACAAGTTAATACACACAAAGCCTTACAGGCACTTCTAGGCATGATGTGCATAACGCGGTCATCCAGCTTGCGCGGGTTAGGCTCAGAACTGCGATTCAAGTTTGCACGTAGCGGCTCAAACGAATCGGAAAAAGGTAATACACAGAACGCCTTAAAGGCACTTTTAGGCATGATGTGCAAAACGTGGTCATCCAGCTTGCGCGGGTTAGCCTCAGAACTGCGATTCAAGTTTGCACGTAGCGGCTCAAACGAATCGCAACAAGTTAATACACACAAAGCCTTACAGGCACTTCTAGGCATGATGTGCATAACGCGGTCATCCAGCTTGCGCGGGTTAGGCTCAGAACTGCGATTCAAGTTTGCACGTAGCGGCTCAAACGAATCGCAACAAGTTAATACACACAACGCCTTAAAGGCACTTTTAGGCATGATGTGCAAAACGTGGTCATCCAGCTTGCGCGGGTTAGCCTCAGAACTGCGATTCAAGTTTGCACGTAGCGGCTCAAACGAATCGCAACAAGTTAATACACGCAAAGCCTTACAGGCACTTCTAGGCATGATGTGCAAAACGTGGTCATCCAGCTTGCGCGGGTTAGGCTGAGAACTGCGATTCAAGTTCGCACATAGCGGCTAAAGCGAATCGCAACAAGTTAATACACAGAAAGCCTTACAGGCACTTTTAGGCATGATGTGAAAAAGAGGTCATCACTCTTGCGCGGGTTAGGCTGAGAACTGCGATTCAAGTTCGCACATAGCGGCTAAAGCGAATCGCAACAAGTTATACACACAAAGCCTTACAGGCACTTCTAGGCATGATGTGCATAACGCGGTCATCCAGCTTGCGCGGGTTAGGCTCAGAACTGCGATTCAAGTTTGCACGTAGCGGCTCAAACGAATCGCAACAAGTTAATACACACAACGCCTTAAAGGCACTTTAAGGCATGATGTGCAAAACGTGGTCATCCAGCTTGCGCGGGTTAGGCTCAGAACTGCGAATCAAGTTTGCACGTAGCGGCTCAAACGAATCGCAACAAGTTAATACACACAAAGCCTTACAGGCACTTCTAGGCATGATGTGCAAAACGTGGTCATCCAGCTTGCGCGGGTTAGGCTGAGAACTGCGATTCAAGTTCGCACATAGCGGCTAAAGCGAATCGCAACAAGTTAATACACACAAATCCTTACAGGCACTTTTAGGCATGATGTGAAAAAGAGGTCATCCAGCTTGCGCGGGTTAGGCTGAGAACTGCGATTCAAGTTCGCACATAGCGGCTAAAGCGAATCGCAACAAGTTAATACACACAAAGCCTTACAGGCACTTCTAGGCATGATGTGCATAACGCGGTCATCCAGCTTGCGCGGGTTAGGCTCAGAACTGCGATTCAAGTTTGCACGTAGCGGCTCAAACGAATCGCAACAAGTTAATACACACAACGCCTTACAGGCACTTTTAGGCATTATGTGCAAAACGCGGTCATCCAGCTTGCGCGGGTTAGGCTCAGAACTGCGATTCAAGTTCGCACATAGCGGCTAAAGCGAATCGCAACAAGTTAATACACACAAAGCCTTACAGGCACTTCTAGGCATGATGTGCATAACGCGGTCATCCAGCTTGCGCGGGTTAGGCTCAGAACTGCGATTCAAGTTTGCACGTAGCGGCTAAAGCGAATCGCAACAAGTTAATACACACAAAGCCTTACAGGCACTTCTAGGCATGATGTGCATAACGCGGTCATCCAGCTTGCGCGGGTTAGGCTCAGAACTGCGATTCAAGTTTGCACGTAGCGGCTCAAACGAATCGCAACAAGTTAATACACACAACGCCTTAAAGGCACTTTTAGGCATGGTGTGCAAAACGTGGTCATCCAGCTTGCGCGGGTTAGCCTCAGAACTGCGATTCAAGTTTGCACGTAGCGGCTCAAACGAATCGCAACAAGTTAATACACACAAAGCCTTACAGGCACTTCTACGCATGATGTGCAAAACGTGGTCATCCAGCTTGCGCGGGTTAGGCTGAGAACTGCGATTCAAGTTCGCACATAGCGGCTAAAGCGAATCGCAACAAGTTAATACACACAAAGCCTTACAGGCACTTTTAGGCATGATGTGAAAAACGAGGTCATCCAGCTTGCGCGGGTTAGGCTGAGAACTGCGATTCAAGTTCGCAAATAGCGGCTAAAGCGAATCGCAACAAGTTAATACACACAAAGCCTTACAGGCACTTCTAGGCATGATGTGCAAAACGTGGTCATCCAGCTTGCGCGGGTTAGACTCAGAACTGCGATTCAAGTTTGCACGTAGCGGCTCAAACGAATCGCAACAAGTTAATACACACAAAGCCTTACAGGCACTTCTAGGCATGATGTGCAAAACGTGGTCATCCAGCTTGCGCGGGTTAGGCTGAGAACTGCGATTCAAGTTCGCACATAGCGCCTAAAGCGAATCGCAACAAGTTAATACACACAAAGCCTTACAGGCACTTCTAGGCATGATGTGCATGACGCGGTCATCCAGCTTGCGCGGGTTAGGCTCAGAACTGCGATTCAAGTTTGCACGTAGCGGCTCAAACGAATCGCAACAAGTTAATACACACAACGCCTTAAAGGCACTTTTAGGCATGATGTGCAAAACGTGGTCATCCAGCTTGCGCGGGTTAGGCTCAGAACTGCGATTCAAGTTCGCACATAGTGGCTAAAGCGAAACGCAACAAGTTAATACACACAACGCCTTACAGGCACTTTTAGGCATGATGTGCAAATAGGCGTCACTCAAGCTGCGCGGGTTAGGTACAGAACTGCGATTCAAGTTCGCACATAGCGGCTAAAGCGAATCGCAACAAGTTAATACACACAAAGCCTTACAAACACTTCTAGGCATGATTTGCATAACGCTGTCACCCAGCTTGCGCGGGTTAGGCTCAGAACTGCGAATCAAGTTTGCACGTAGCGGCTCAAACGAATCGCAACAAGTTAATACACACAAAGCCTTACAGGCACTTCTAGGCATGATGTGCATAACGCGGTCATCCAGCTTGCGCGGGTTAGGCTCAGAACTGCGATTCAAGTTTGCACGTAGCGGCTCAAACGAATCGCAACAAGTTAATACACACAACGCCTTACAGGCACTTTTAGGCATTATGTGCAAAACGCCGTCATCCAGCTTGCGCGGGTTAGGCTCGGAACTGCGATTCAAGTTTGCACGTAGCGGCTCAAACGAATCGCAACAAGTTAATACACACAACGCCTTAAAGGCACTTTTAGGCATGATGTGCAAAACGTGGTCATCCAGCTTGCGCGGGTTAGCCTCAGAACTGCGATTCAAGTTTGCACGTAGCGGCTCAAACGAATCGCAACAAGTTAATACACACAAAGCCTTACAGGCACTTCTAGGCATGATATGCATAACGCGGTCATCCAGCTTGCGCGGGTTAGGCTCAGAACTGCGATTCAAGTTTGCACGTAGCGGCTCAAACGAATCGCAACAAGTTAATACACACAACGCCTTAAAGGCATGATGTGCAAAACGTGGTAATCCAGCTTGCGCGGGTTAGGCTCAGAACTGCGAATCAAGTTTGCACGTAGCGGCTCAAACGAATCGCAACAAGTTAATACACACAAAGCCTTACAGGCACTTCTAGGCATGATGTGCAAAACGTGGTCATCCAGCTTGCGCGGGTTAGGCTGAGAACTGCGATTCAAGTTCGCACATAGCGGCTAAAGCGAATCGCAACAAGTTAATACACACAAATCCTTACAGGCACTTTTAGGCATGATGTGAAAAAGAGGTCATCCAGCTTGCGCGGGTTAGGCTGAGAACTGCGATTCAAGTTCGCACATAGCGGCTAAAGCGAATCGCAACAAGTTAATACACACAAAGCCTTACAGGCACTTCTAGGCATGATGTGCATAACGCGGTCATCCAGCTTGCGCGGGTTAGGCTCAGAACTGCGATTCAAGTTTGCACGTAGCGGCTCAAACGAATCGCAACAAGTTAATACACACAACGCCTTACAGGCACTTTTAGGCATTATGTGCAAAACGCGGTCATCCAGCTTGCGCGGGTTAGGCTCAGAACTGCGATTCAAGTTCGCTCATAGCGGCTAAAGCGAATCGCAACAAGTTAATACACACAAAGCCTTACAGGCACTTCTAGGCATGATGTGCATAACGCGGTCATCCAGCTTGCGCGGGTTAGGCTCAGAACTGCGATTCAAGTTTGCACGTAGCGGCTCAAACGAATCGCAACAAGTTAATACACACAACGCCTTACAGGCACTTTTAGGCATTATGTGCAAAACGTGGTCATCCAGCTTGCGCGGGTTAGGCTCAGAACTGCGATTCAAGTTTGCACGTAGCGGCTCAAACGAATCGCAACAAGTTAATACACACAACGCCTTAAAGGCACTTTTAGGCATGATGTGCAAAACATGGTCATCCAGCTTGCGCGGGTTAGCCTCAGAACTGCGATTCAAGTTTGCACGTAGCGGCTCAAACGAATCGCAACAAGTTAATACACACAACGCCTTAAAGGCCCTTTTAGGCATGATGTGCAAAACGAGGTCATCCAGCTTGCGCGGGTTAGGCTGAGAACTGCGATTCAAGTTCGCATATAGCGGCTAAAGCGAATCGCAACAAGTTAATACACACAAAGCCTTACAGGCACTTCTAGGCATGATGTGCATAACGCGGTCATCCAGCTTGCGCGGGTTAGGCTCAGAACTGCGATTCAAGTTTGCACGTAGCGGCTCAAACGAATCGCAACAAGTTAATACACACAACGCCTTAAAGGCACTTTTAGGCATGATGTGCAAAACGTGGTCATCCAGCTTGCGCGGGTTAGCCTCAGAACTGCGATTCAAGTTTGCACGTAGCGGCTCAAACGAATCGCAACAAGTTAATACACACAAAGCCTTACAGGCACTTCTACGCATGATGTGCAAAACGTGGTCATCCAGCTTGCGCGGGTTAGGCTGAGAACTGCGATTCAAGTTCGCACATAGCGGCTAAAGCGAATCGCAACAAGTTAATACACACAAAGCCTTACAGGCACTTTTAGGCATGATGTGAAAAACGAGGTCATCCAGCTTGCGCGGGTTAGGCTGAGAACTGCGATTCAAGTTCGCAAATAGCGGCTAAAGCGAATCGCAACAAGTTAATACACACAAAGCCTTACAGGCACTTCTAGGCATGATGTGCAAAACGTGGTCATCCAGCTTGCGCGGGTTAGACTCAGAACTGCGATTCAAGTTTGCACGTAGCGGCTCAAACGAATCGCAACAAGTTAATACACACAAAGCCTTACAGGCACTTCTAGGCATGATGTGCAAAACGTGGTCATCCAGCTTGCGCGGGTTAGGCTGAGAACTGCGATTCAAGTTCGCACATAGCGGCTAAAGCGAATCGCAACAAGTTAATACACACAAAGCCTTACAGGCACTTCTAGGCATGATGTGCATGACGCGGTCATCCAGCTTGCGCGGGTTAGGCTCAGAACTGCGATTCAAGTTTGCACGTAGCGGCTCAAACGAATCGCAACAAGTTAATACACACAACGCCTTAAAGGCACTTTTAGGCATGATGTGCAAAACGTGGTCATCCAGCTTGCGCGGGTTAGGCTCAGAACTGCGATTCAAGTTCGCACATAGTGGCTAAAGCGAAACGCAACAAGTTAATACACACAACGCCTTACAGGCACTTTTAGGCATGATGTGCAAATAGGCGTCACTCAAGCTGCGCGGGTTAGGTACAGAACTGCGATTCAAGTTCGCACATAGCGGCTAAAGCGAATCGCAACAAGTTAATACACACAAAGCCTTACAGGCACTTCTAGGCATGATTTGCATAACGCTGTCACCCAGCTTGCGCGGGTTAGGCTCAGAACTGCGAATCAAGTTTGCACGTAGCGGCTCAAACGAATCGCAACAAGTTAATACACACAAAGCCTTACAGGCACTTCTAGGCATGATGTGCATAACGCGGTCATCCAGCTTGCGCGGGTTAGGCTCAGAACTGCGATTCAAGTTTGCACGTAGCGGCTCAAACGAATCGCAACAAGTTAATACACACAACGCCTTACAGGCACTTTTAGGCATTATGTGCAAAACGCCGTCATCCAGCTTGCGCGGGTTAGGCTCGGAACTGCGATTCAAGTTTGCACGTAGCGGCTCAAACGAATCGCAACAAGTTAATACACACAACGCCTTAAAGGCACTTTTAGGCATGATGTGCAAAACGTGGTCATCCAGCTTGCGCGGGTTAGCCTCAGAACTGCGATTCAAGTTTGCACGTAGCGGCTCAAACGAATCGCAACAAGTTAATACACACAAAGCCTTACAGGCACTTCTAGGCATGATATGCATAACGCGGTCATCCAGCTTGCGCGGGTTAGGCTCAGAACTGCGATTCAAGTTTGCACGTAGCGGCTCAAACGAAACGCAACAAGTTAATACACACAACGCCTTAAAGGCATGATGTGCAAAACGTGGTAATCCAGCGTGCGCGGGTTAGGCTCAGAACTGCGATTCAAGTTTGCACGTAGCGGCTCAAACGAACCGCAACAAGTTAATACACACAACGCCTTAAAGGCACTTTTAGGCATGATGTTCAAAACGTGGTCATCCAGCTTGCGCGGGTTAGGCTAAGAACTGCGATTCAAGTTTGCACGTAGCGGCTCAAACGAACCGCAACAAGTTAATACACTCAAAGCCTTACAGGCACTTCTAGGCATGATGTGCACAACGCGGTCATCCAGCTTCCGCGGGTTAGGCTCAGAACTGCGATTCAAGTTTGCACGTAGCGGCTCAAACGAATCGCAACAAGTTAATACACACAACGCCTTAAAGGCACTTTTAGGCATGATGTGCAAAACGTGGTCATCCATCTTGCGCGGGTTAGGCTCAGAACTGCGATTCAAGTTCGCACATAGTGGCTAAAGCGAATCGCAACAAGTTAATACACACAACGCCTTACAGGCACTTTTAGGCATGATGTGCAAATAGGCGTCACTCAAGCTGCGCGGGTTAGGTACAGAACTGCGATTCAAGTTCGCACATAGCGGCTAAAGCGAATCGCAACAAGTTAATACACACAAAGCCTTACAGGCATTTCTAGGCATGATGTGCAAAACGTGGTCATCCAGCTTGCGCGGGTTAGGCTGAGAACTGCGATTCAAGTTCGCACATAGCGGCTAAAGCGAATCGCAACAAGTTAATACACACAAAGCCTTACAGGCACTTCTAGGCATGATGTGCATAACGCGGTCATCCAGCTTGCGCGGGTTAGGCTGAGAACTGCGATTCAAGTTCGCACATAGCGGCTAAAGCGAATCGCAACAAGTTAATATACACAAAGCCTTACAGGCACTTCTAGGCATGATGTGCATAACGCGGTCATCCAGCTTGCGCGGGTTAGGCTCAGCACTGCGATTCAAGTTTGCACGTAGCGGCTCAAACGAATCGCAACAAGTTAATACACACAACGCCTTAAAGGCACTTTTAGGCATGATGTGCAAAACGTGGTCATCCAGCTTGCGCGGGTTAGGCTCAGAACTGCGAATCAAGTTTGCACGTAGCGGCTCAAACGAATCGCAACAAGTTAATACACACAAAGCCTTACAGGCACTTCTAGGCATGATGTGCATAACGCGGTCATCCAGCTTGCGCGGGTTAGGCTCGGTTAGGCTCAGAACTGCGATTCAAGTTTGCACGTAGCGGCTCAAACGAATCGCAACAAGTTAATACACACAACGCCTTACAGGCACTTTTAGGCATTATGTGCAAAACGCGGTCATCCAGCTTGCGCGGGTTAGGCTCAGAACTGCGATTCAAGTTTGCACGTAGCGGCTCAAACGAATTGCAACAAGTTAATACACACAACGCCTTAAAGGCACTTTTAGGCATGATGTGCAAAACGTGGTCATCCAGCTTGCGCGGGTTAGCCTCAGAACTGCGATTCAAGTTTGCACGTAGCGGCTCAAACGAATCGCAACAAGTTAATACACACAAAGCCTTACAGGCACTTCTAGGCATGATGTGCAAAACGTGGTCATCCAGCTTGCGCGGGTTAGGCTGAGAACTGCGATTCAAGTTCGCACATAGCGGCTAAAGCGAATCGCAACAAGTTAATACACACAAAGCCTTACAGGCACTTTTAGGCATGATGTGAAAAACGAGGTCATCCAGCTTGCGCGGGTTAGGCTGAGAACTGCGATTCAAGTTCGCACATAGCGGCTAAAGCGAATCGCAACAAGTTAATACACACAAAGCCTTACAGGCACTTCTAGGCATGATGTGCATGACGCAGTCATGCAGCTTGCGCGGGTTAGGCTCAGAACTGCGATTCAAGTTTGCACGTAGCGGCTCAAACGAATCGCAACAAGTTAATACACACAACGCCTTAAAGGCACTTTTAGGCATGATGTGAAAACGTGGTCATCCAGCTTGCGCGGGTTAGGCTCAGAACTGCGAATCAAGTTTGCACGTAGCGGCTCAAACGAATCGCAACAAGTTAATACACACACAGCCTTACAGGCACTTCTAGGCATGATGTGCATAACGCCGTCATCCAGCTTGCGCGGGTTAGGCTCAGAACTGCGATTCAAGTTTGCACGTAGCGGCTCAAACGAATCGCAACAAGTTAATACACACAACGCCTTACAGGCACTTTTAGGCATTATGTGCAAAACGTGGTCATCCAGCTTGTGCGGGTTAGGCTAACTGCGATTCAAGTTCGCACATAGCGGCTAAAGCGAATCGCAACAAGTTAATACACACAAAGCCTTACAGGCACTTCCAGGCATGATGTGCAAAACGTGGTCATCCAGCTTGCGCGGGTTAGGCTGAGAACTGCGATTCAAGTTCGCACATAGCGGCTAAAGCGAATCGCAACAAAATACACACAAAGCCTTACAGGCACTTCTAGGCATGATGTGCATGACGCGGTCATCCAGCTTGCGCGGGTTAGGCTCAGAACTGCGATTCAAGTTTGCACGTAGCGGCTCAAATGAATCGCAACAAGTTAATACACACAACGCCTTAAAGGCACTTTTAGGCATGATGTGAAAACGTGGTCATCCAGCTTGCGCGGGTTAGGCTCAGAACTGCGAATCAAGTTTGCACGTAGCGGCTCAAACGAATCGCAACAAGTTAATACACACAAAGCCTTACAGGCACTTCTAGGCACGATGTGCATAACGCGGTCATCCAGCTTGCGCGGGTTAGGCTCAGAACTGCGATTCAAGTTTGCACGTAGCGGCTCAAACGAATCGCAACAAGTTAATACACACAACGCCTTAAAGGCATGATGTGCAAAACGTGGTCATCCAGCTTGCGCGGGTTAGGCTCAGAACTGCGATTCAAGTTTGCACGTAGCGGCTCAAACGAACCGCAACAAGTTAATACACACAACGCCTTGAAGGCACTTTTAGGCATAATGTGCAAAACGTGGTCATCCAGCTTGCGCGGGTTAGGCTCAGAACTGCGATTCAAGTTTGCACGTAGCGGCTCAAACGAACCGCAACAAGTTAATACACTCAAAGCCTTACAGGCACTTCTAGGCATGATGTGCATAACGCGGTCATCCAGCTTCCGCGGGTTAGGCTCAGAACTGCGATTCAAGTTT
Organism: Amblyomma maculatum; assembly: GCF_055883805.1. NCBI lineage: Eukaryota > Metazoa > Arthropoda > Arachnida > Ixodida > Ixodidae > Amblyomma > Amblyomma maculatum. The sequence goes on along the minus strand of NW_028146740.1, from coordinate 771,727 downwards.
GCACGTAGCGGCTCAAACGAATCGCAACAAGTTAATACACACAACGCCTTAAAGGCACTTTTAGGCATGATGTGCAAAACGTGGTCATCCAGCTTGCGCGGGTTAGGCTCAGAACTGCGATTCAAGTTCGCACATAGTGGCTAAAGCGAATCGCAACAAGTTAATACACACAACGCCTTACAGGCACTTTTAGGCATGATGTGCAAATAGGCGTCACTCAAGCTGCGCGGGTTAGGTACAGAACTGCGATTCAAGTTCGCACATAGCGGCTAAAGCGAATCGCAACAAGTTAATACACACAAAGCCTTACAGGCACTTCTAGGCATGATTTGCATAACGCTGTCACCCAGCTTGCGCGGGTTAGGCTCAGAACTGCGATTCAAGTTTGCACGTAGCGGCTCAAACGAATCGCAACAAGTTAATACACACAACGCCTTACAGGCACTTTTAGGCATTATGTGCAAAACGTGGTCATCCAGCTTGCGCGGGTTAGGCTGAGAACTGCGATTCAAGTTCGCAAATAGCGGCTAAAGCGAATCGCAACAAGTTAATACACACAAAGCCTTACAGGCACTTCTAGGCATGATGTGCAAAACGTGGTCATCCAGCTTGCGCGGATTAGACTCAGAACTGCGATTCAAGTTTGCACGTAGCGGCTCAAACGAATCGCAACAAGTTAATACACACAAAGCCTTACAGGCACTTCTAGGCATGATGTGCAAAACGTGGTCATCCAGCTTGCGCGGGTTAGGCTGAGAACTGCGATTCAAGTTCGCACATAGCGGCTAAAGCGAATCGCAACAAGTTAATACACACAAAGCCTTACAGGCACTTTTAGGCATGATGTGAAAAACGAGGTCATCCAGCTTGCGCGGGTTAGGCTGAGAACTGCGATTCAAGTTCGCACATAGCGGCTAAAGCGAATCGCAACAAGTTAATACACATAAAGCCTTACAGGCACTTCTAGGCATGATGTGCATGACGCGGTCATCCAGCTTGCGCGGGTTAGGCTCAGAACTGCGATTCAAGTTTGCACGTAGCGGCTCAAACGAATCGCAACAAGTTGATACACACAACGCCTTAAAGGCACTTTTAGGCATGATGTGCAAAACGTGGTCATCCAGCTTGCGCGGGTTAGGCTCAGAACTGCGATTCAAGTTCGCACATAGTGGCTAAAGCGAAACGCAACAAGTTAATACACACAACGCCTTACAGGCACTTTTAGGCATGATGTGCAAATAGGCGTCACTCAAGCTGCGCGGGTTAGGCTCAGAACTGCGAATCAAGTTTGCACGTAGCGGCTCAAACGAATCGCAACAAGTTAATACACACAAAGCCTTACAGGCACTTCTAGGCATGATGTGCATAACGCTGTCATCCAGCTTGCGCGGGTTAGGCTCAGAACTGCGATTCAAGTTTGCACGTAGCGGCTCAAACGAATCGCAACAAGTTAATACACACAACGCCTTACAGGCACTTTTAGGCATTATGTGCAAAACGCCGTCATCCAGCTTGCGCGGGTTAGGCTCGGAACTGCGATTCAAGTTTGCACGTAGCGGCTCAAACGAATCGCAACAAGTTAATACACACAACGCCTTAAAGGCACTTTTAGGCATGATGTGCAAAACGTGGTCATCCGGCTTGCGCGGGTTAGCCTCAGAACTGCGATTCAAGTTTGCACGTAGCGGCTCAAACGAATCGCAACAAGTTAATACACACAAAGCCTTACAGGCACTTCTAGGCATGATATGCATAACGCGGTCATCCAGCTTGCGCGGGTTAGGCTCAGAACTGCGATTCAAGTTTGCACGTAGCGGCTCAAACGAATCGCAACAAGTTAATACACACAACGCCTTAAAGGCATGATGTGCAAAACGTGGTAATCCAGCTTGCGCGGGTTAGGCTCAGAACTGCGATTCAAGTTTGCACGTAGCGGCTCAAACGAACCGCAACAAGTTAATACACACAACGCCTTAAAGGCACTTTTAGGCATGATGTTCAAAACGTGGTCATCCAGCTTGCGCGGGTTAGGCTAAGAACTGCGATTCAAGTTTGCACGTAGCGGCTCAAACGACTAGCAACAAGTTAATACACTCAAAGCCTTACAGGCACTTCTAGGCATGATGTGCACAACGCGGTCATCCAGCTTCCGCGGGTTAGGCTCAGAACTGCGATTCAAGTTTGCACGTAGCGGCTCAAACGAATCGCAACAAGTTAATACACACAACGCCTTAAAGGCACTTTTAGGCATGATGTGCAAAACGTGGTCATCCAGCTTGCGCGGGTTAGGCTCAGAACTGCGATTCAAGTTCGCACATAGTGGCTAAAGCGAATCGCAACAAGTTAATACACACAACGCCTTACAGGCACTTTTAGGCATGATGTGCAAATAGGCGTCACTCAAGCTGCGCGGGTTAGGTACAGAACTGCGATTCAAGTTCGCACATAGCGGCTAAAGCGAATCGCAACAAGTTAATACACACAAAGCCTTACAGGCACTTCTAGGCATGATGTGCAAAACGTGGTCATCCAGCTTGCGCGGGTTAGGCTGAGAACTGCGATTCAAGTTCGCACATAGCGGCTAAAGCGAATCGCAACAAGTTAATACACACAAAGCCTTACAGGCACTTCTAGGCATGATGTGCATAACGCGGTCATCCAGCTTGCGCGGGTTAGGCTGAGAACTGCGATTCAAGTTCGCACATAGCGGCTAAAGCGAATCGCAACAAGTTAATATACACAAAGCCTTACAGGCACTTCTAGGCATGATGTGCATAACGCGGTCATCCAGCTTGCGCGGGTTAGGCTCAGCACTGCGATTCAAGTTTGCACGTAGCGGCTCAAACGAATCGCAACAAGTTAATACACACAACGCCTTAAAGGCACTTTTAGGCATGATGTGCAAAACGTGGTCATCCAGCTTGCGCGGGTTAGGCTCAGAACTGCGAATCAAGTTTGCACGTAGCGGCTCAAACGAATCGCAACAAGTTAATACACACAAAGCCTTACAGGCACTTCTAGGCATGATGTGCATAACGCGGTCATCCAGCTTGCGCGGGTTAGGCTCAGAACTGCGATTCAAGTTTGCACGTAGCGGCTCAAACGAATCGCAACAAGTTAATACACACAACGCCTTACAGGCACTTTTAGGCATTATGTGCAAAACGTGGTCATCCAGCTTGCGCGGGTTAGGCTCAGAACTGCGATTCAAGTTTGCACGTAGCGGCTCAAACGAATTGCAACAAGTTAATACACACAACGCCTTAAAGGCACTTTTAGGCATGATGTGCAAAACGTGGTCATCCAGCTTGCGCGGGTTAGCCTCAGAACTGCGATTCAAGTTTGCACGTAGCGGCTCAAACGAATCGCAACAAGTTAATACACACAAAGCCTTACAGGCACTTCTAGGCATGATGTGCAAAACGTGGTCATCCAGCTTGCGCGGGTTAGGCTGAGAACTGCGATTCAAGTTCGCACATAGCGGCTAAAGCGAATCGCAACAAGTTAATACACACAAAGCCTTACAGGCACTTTTAGGCATGATGTGAAAAACGAGGTCATCCAGCTTGCGCGGGTTAGGCTGAGAACTGCGATTCAAGTTCGCACATAGCGGCTAAAGCGAATCGCAACAAGTTAATACACACAAAGCCTTACAGGCACTTCTAGGCATGATGTGCATGACGCGGTCATCCAGCTTGCGCGGGTTAGGCTCAGAACTGCGATTCAAGTTTGCACGTAGCGGCTCAAACGAATCGCAACAAGTTAGTACACACAACGCCTTAAAGGCACTTTTAGGCATGATGTGAAAACGTGGTCATCCAGCTTGCGCGGGTTAGGCTCAGAACTGCGAATCAAGTTTGCACGTAGCGGCTCAAACGAATCGCAACAAGTTAATACACACACAGCCTTACAGGCACTTCTAGGCATGATGTGCATAACGCCGTCATCCAGCTTGCGCGGGTTAGGCTCAGAACTGCGATTCAAGTTTGCACGTAGCGGCTCAAACGAATCGCAACAAGTTAATACACACAACGCCTTACAGGCACTTTTAGGCATTATGTGCAAAACGTGGTCATCCAGCTTGCGCGGGTTAGGCTAACTGCGATTCAAGTTCGCACATAGCGGCTAAAGCGAATCGCAACAAGTTAATACACACAAAGCCTTACAGGCACTTCCAGGCATGATGTGCAAAACGTGGTCATCCAGCTTGCGCGGGTTAGGCTGAGAACTGCGATTCAAGTTCGCACATAGCGGCTAAAGCGAATCGCAACAAAATACACACAAAGCCTTACAGGCACTTCTAGGCATGATGTGCATGACGCGGTCATCCAGCTTGCGCGGGTTAGGCTCAGAACTGCGATTCAAGTTTGCACTTAGCGGCTCAAATGAATCGCAACAAGTTAATACACACAACGCCTTAAAGGCACTTTTAGGCATGATGTGAAAACGTGGTCATCCAGCTTGCGCGGGTTAGGCTCAGAACTGCGAATCAAGTTTGCACGTAGCGGCTCAAACGAATCGCAACAAGTTAATACACACAAAGCCTTACAGGCACTTCTAGGCACGATGTGCATAACGCGGTCATCCAGCTTGCGCGGGTTAGGCTCAGAACTGCGATTCAAGTTTGCACGTAGCGGCTCAAACGAATCGCAACAAGTTAATACACACAACGCCTTAAAGGCATGATGTGCAAAACGTGGTCATCCAGCTTGCGCGGGTTAGGCTCAGAACTGCGATTCAAGTTTGCACGTAGCGGCTCAAACGAACCGCAACAAGTTAATACACACAACGCCTTGAAGGCACTTTTAGGCATAATGTGCAAAACGTGGTCATCCAGCTTGCGCGGGTTAGGCTCAGAACTGCGATTCAAGTTTGCACGTAGCGGCTCAAACGAACCGCAACAAGTTAATACACTCAAAGCCTTACAGGCACTTCTAGGCATGATGTGCATAACGCGGTCATCCAGCTTCCGCGGGTTAGGCTCAGAACTGCGATTCAAGTTTGCACGTAGCGGCTCAAACGAATCGCAACAAGTTAATACACACAACGCCTTAAAGGCACTTTTAGGCATGATGTGCAAAACGTGGTCATCCAGCTTGCGCGGGTTAGGCTCAGAACTGCGATTCAAGTTCGCACATAGTGGCTAAAGCGAATCGCAACAAGTTAATACACACAACGCCTTACAGGCACTTTTAGGCATGATGTGCAAATAGGCGTCACTCAAGCTGCGCGGGTTAGGTACAGAACTGCGATTCAAGTTCGCACATAGCGGCTAAAGCGAATCGCAACAAGTTAATACACACAAAGCCTTACAGGCACTTCTAGGCATGATTTGCATAACGCTGTCACCCAGCTTGCGCGGGTTAGGCTCAGAACTGCGATTCAAGTTTGCACGTAGCGGCTCAAACGAATCGCAACAAGTTAATACACACAACGCCTTACAGGCACTTTTAGGCATTATGTGCAAAACGTGGTCATCCAGCTTGCGCGGGTTAGGCTGAGAACTGCGATTCAAGTTCGCAAATAGCGGCTAAAGCGAATCGCAACAAGTTAATACACACAAAGCCTTACAGGCACTTCTAGGCATGATGTGCAAAACGTGGTCATCCAGCTTGCGCGGATTAGACTCAGAACTGCGATTCAAGTTTGCACGTAGCGGCTCAAACGAATCGCAACAAGTTAATACACACAAAGCCTTACAGGCACTTCTAGGCATGATGTGCAAAACGTGGTCATCCAGCTTGCGCGGGTTAGGCTGAGAACTGCGATTCAAGTTCGCACATAGCGGCTAAAGCGAATCGCAACAAGTTAATACACACAAAGCCTTACAGGCACTTTTAGGCATGATGTGAAAAACGAGGTCATCCAGCTTGCGCGGGTTAGGCTGAGAACTGCGATTCAAGTTCGCACATAGCGGCTAAAGCGAATCGCAACAAGTTAATACACATAAAGCCTTACAGGCACTTCTAGGCATGATGTGCATGACGCGGTCATCCAGCTTGCGCGGGTTAGGCTCAGAACTGCGATTCAAGTTTGCACGTAGCGGCTCAAACGAATCGCAACAAGTTGATACACACAACGCCTTAAAGGCACTTTTAGGCATGATGTGCAAAACGTGGTCATCCAGCTTGCGCGGGTTAGGCTCAGAACTGCGATTCAAGTTCGCACATAGTGGCTAAAGCGAAACGCAACAAGTTAATACACACAACGCCTTACAGGCACTTTTAGGCATGATGTGCAAATAGGCGTCACTCAAGCTGCGCGGGTTAGGCTCAGAACTGCGAATCAAGTTTGCACGTAGCGGCTCAAACGAATCGCAACAAGTTAATACACACAAAGCCTTACAGGCACTTCTAGGCATGATGTGCATAACGCTGTCATCCAGCTTGCGCGGGTTAGGCTCAGAACTGCGATTCAAGTTTGCACGTAGCGGCTCAAACGAATCGCAACAAGTTAATACACACAACGCCTTACAGGCACTTTTAGGCATTATGTGCAAAACGCCGTCATCCAGCTTGCGCGGGTTAGGCTCGGAACTGCGATTCAAGTTTGCACGTAGCGGCTCAAACGAATCGCAACAAGTTAATACACACAACGCCTTAAAGGCACTTTTAGGCATGATGTGCAAAACGTGGTCATCCGGCTTGCGCGGGTTAGCCTCAGAACTGCGATTCAAGTTTGCACGTAGCGGCTCAAACGAATCGCAACAAGTTAATACACACAAAGCCTTACAGGCACTTCTAGGCATGATATGCATAACGCGGTCATCCAGCTTGCGCGGGTTAGGCTCAGAACTGCGATTCAAGTTTGCACGTAGCGGCTCAAACGAATCGCAACAAGTTAATACACACAACGCCTTAAAGGCATGATGTGCAAAACGTGGTAATCCAGCTTGCGCGGGTTAGGCTCAGAACTGCGATTCAAGTTTGCACGTAGCGGCTCAAACGAACCGCAACAAGTTAATACACACAACGCCTTAAAGGCACTTTTAGGCATGATGTTCAAAACGTGGTCATCCAGCTTGCGCGGGTTAGGCTAAGAACTGCGATTCAAGTTTGCACGTAGCGGCTCAAACGACTAGCAACAAGTTAATACACTCAAAGCCTTACAGGCACTTCTAGGCATGATGTGCACAACGCGGTCATCCAGCTTCCGCGGGTTAGGCTCAGAACTGCGATTCAAGTTTGCACGTAGCGGCTCAAACGAATCGCAACAAGTTAATACACACAACGCCTTAAAGGCACTTTTAGGCATGATGTGCAAAACGTGGTCATCCAGCTTGCGCGGGTTAGGCTCAGAACTGCGATTCAAGTTCGCACATAGTGGCTAAAGCGAATCGCAACAAGTTAATACACACAACGCCTTACAGGCACTTTTAGGCATGATGTGCAAATAGGCGTCACTCAAGCTGCGCGGGTTAGGTACAGAACTGCGATTCAAGTTCGCACATAGCGGCTAAAGCGAATCGCAACAAGTTAATACACACAAAGCCTTACAGGCACTTCTAGGCATGATGTGCAAAACGTGGTCATCCAGCTTGCGCGGGTTAGGCTGAGAACTGCGATTCAAGTTCGCACATAGCGGCTAAAGCGAATCGCAACAAGTTAATACACACAAAGCCTTACAGGCACTTCTAGGCATGATGTGCATAACGCGGTCATCCAGCTTGCGCGGGTTAGGCTGAGAACTGCGATTCAAGTTCGCACATAGCGGCTAAAGCGAATCGCAACAAGTTAATATACACAAAGCCTTACAGGCACTTCTAGGCATGATGTGCATAACGCGGTCATCCAGCTTGCGCGGGTTAGGCTCAGCACTGCGATTCAAGTTTGCACGTAGCGGCTCAAACGAATCGCAACAAGTTAATACACACAACGCCTGAAAGGCACTTTTAGGCATGATGTGCAAAACGTGGTCATCCAGCTTGCGCGGGTTAGGCTCAGAACTGCGAATCAAGTTTGCACGTAGCGGCTCAAACGAATCGCAACAAGTTAATACACACAAAGCCTTACAGGCACTTCTAGGCATGATGTGCAAAACGTGGTCATCCAGCTTGCGCGGGTTAGGCTGAGAACTGCGATTCAAGTTCGCACATAGCGGCTAAAGCGAATCGCAACAAGTTAATACACACAAAGCCTTACAGGCACTTTTAGGCATGATGTGAAAAACGAGGTCATCCAGCTTGCGCGGGTTAGGCTGAGAACTGCGATTCAAGTTCGCACATAGCGGCTAAAGCGAATCGCAACAAGTTAATACACATAAAGCCTTACAGGCACTTCTAGGCATGATGTGCATGACGCGGTCATCCAGCTTGCGCGGGTTAGGCTCAGAACTGCGATTCAAGTTTGCACGTAGCGGCTCAAACGAATCGCAACAAGTTGATACACACAACGCCTTAAAGGCACTTTTAGGCATGATGTGCAAAACGTGGTCATCCAGCTTGCGCGGGTTAGGCTCAGAACTGCGATTCAAGTTCGCACATAGTGGCTAAAGCGAAACGCAACAAGTTAATACACACAACGCCTTACAGGCACTTTTAGGCATGATGTGCAAATAGGCGTCACTCAAGCTGCGCGGGTTAGGCTCAGAACTGCGAATCAAGTTTGCACGTAGCGGCTCAAACGAATCGCAACAAGTTAATACACACAAAGCCTTACAGGCACTTCTAGGCATGATGTGCATAACGCTGTCATCCAGCTTGCGCGGGTTAGGCTCAGAACTGCGATTCAAGTTTGCACGTAGCGGCTCAAACGAATCGCAACAAGTTAATACACACAACGCCTTACAGGCACTTTTAGGCATTATGTGCAAAACGCCGTCATCCAGCTTGCGCGGGTTAGGCTCGGAACTGCGATTCAAGTTTGCACGTAGCGGCTCAAACGAATCGCAACAAGTTAATACACACAACGCCTTAAAGGCACTTTTAGGCATGATGTGCAAAACGTGGTCATCCGGCTTGCGCGGGTTAGCCTCAGAACTGCGATTCAAGTTTGCACGTAGCGGCTCAAACGAATCGCAACAAGTTAATACACACAAAGCCTTACAGGCACTTCTAGGCATGATATGCATAACGCGGTCATCCAGCTTGCGCGGGTTAGGCTCAGAACTGCGATTCAAGTTTGCACGTAGCGGCTCAAACGAATCGCAACAAGTTAATACACACAACGCCTTAAAGGCATGATGTGCAAAACGTGGTAATCCAGCTTGCGCGGGTTAGGCTCAGAACTGCGATTCAAGTTTGCACGTAGCGGCTCAAACGAACCGCAACAAGTTAATACACACAACGCCTTAAAGGCACTTTTAGGCATGATGTTCAAAACGTGGTCATCCAGCTTGCGCGGGTTAGGCTAAGAACTGCGATTCAAGTTTGCACGTAGCGGCTCAAACGACTAGCAACAAGTTAATACACTCAAAGCCTTACAGGCACTTCTAGGCATGATGTGCACAACGCGGTCATCCAGCTTCCGCGGGTTAGGCTCAGAACTGCGATTCAAGTTTGCACGTAGCGGCTCAAACGAATCGCAACAAGTTAATACACACAACGCCTTAAAGGCACTTTTAGGCATGATGTGCAAAACGTGGTCATCCAGCTTGCGCGGGTTAGGCTCAGAACTGCGATTCAAGTTCGCACATAGTGGCTAAAGCGAATCGCAACAAGTTAATACACACAACGCCTTACAGGCACTTTTAGGCATGATGTGCAAATAGGCGTCACTCAAGCTGCGCGGGTTAGGTACAGAACTGCGATTCAAGTTCGCACATAGCGGCTAAAGCGAATCGCAACAAGTTAATACACACAAAGCCTTACAGGCACTTCTAGGCATGATGTGCAAAACGTGGTCATCCAGCTTGCGCGGGTTAGGCTGAGAACTGCGATTCAAGTTCGCACATAGCGGCTAAAGCGAATCGCAACAAGTTAATACACACAAAGCCTTACAGGCACTTCTAGGCATGATGTGCATAACGCGGTCATCCAGCTTGCGCGGGTTAGGCTGAGAACTGCGATTCAAGTTCGCACATAGCGGCTAAAGCGAATCGCAACAAGTTAATATACACAAAGCCTTACAGGCACTTCTAGGCATGATGTGCATAACGCGGTCATCCAGCTTGCGCGGGTTAGGCTCAGCACTGCGATTCAAGTTTGCACGTAGCGGCTCAAACGAATCGCAACAAGTTAATACACACAACGCCTTAAAGGCACTTTTAGGCATGATGTGCAAAACGTGGTCATCCAGCTTGCGCGGGTTAGGCTCAGAACTGCGAATCAAGTTTGCACGTAGCGGCTCAAACGAATCGCAACAAGTTAATACACACAAAGCCTTACAGGCACTTCTAGGCATGATGTGCATAACGCGGTCATCCAGCTTGCGCGGGTTAGGCTCAGAACTGCGATTCAAGTTTGCACGTAGCGGCTCAAACGAATCGCAACAAGTTAATACACACAACGCCTTACAGGCACTTTTAGGCATTATGTGCAAAACGTGGTCATCCAGCTTGCGCTGGTTAGGCTCAGAACTGCGATTCAAGTTTGCACGTAGCGGCTCAAACGAATTGCAACAAGTTAATACACACAACGCCTTAAAGGCACTTTTAGGCATGATGTGCAAAACGTGGTCATCCAGCTTGCGCGGGTTAGCCTCAGAACTGCGATTCAAGTTTGCACGTAGCGGCTCAAACGAATCGCAACAAGTTAATACACACAAAGCCTTACAGGCACTTCTAGGCATGATGTGCAAAACGTGGTCATCCAGCTTGCGCGGGTTAGGCTGAGAACTGCGATTCAAGTTCGCACATAGCGGCTAAAGCGAATCGCAACAAGTTAATACACACAAAGCCTTACAGGCACTTTTAGGCATGATGTGAAAAACGAGGTCATCCAGCTTGCGCGGGTTAGGCTGAGAACTGCGATTCAAGTTCGCACATAGCGGCTAAAGCGAATCGCAACAAGTTAATACACACAAAGCCTTACAGGCACTTCTAGGCATGATGTGCATGACGCGGTCATCCAGCTTGCGCGGGTTAGGCTCAGAACTGCGATTCAAGTTTGCACGTAGCGGCTCAAACGAATCGCAACAAGTTAGTACACACAACGCCTTAAAGGCACTTTTAGGCATGATGTGAAAACGTGGTCATCCAGCTTGCGCGGGTTAGGCTCAGAACTGCGAATCAAGTTTGCACGTAGCGGCTCAAACGAATCGCAACAAGTTAATACACACACAGCCTTACAGGCACTTCTAGGCATGATGTGCATAACGCCGTCATCCAGCTTGCGCGGGTTAGGCTCAGAACTGCGATTCAAGTTTGCACGTAGCGGCTCAAACGAATCGCAACAAGTTAATACACACAACGCCTTACAGGCACTTTTAGGCATTATGTGCAAAACGTGGTCATCCAGCTTGCGCGGGTTAGGCTAACTGCGATTCAAGTTCGCACATAGCGGCTAAAGCGAATCGCAACAAGTTAATACACACAAAGCCTTACAGGCACTTCCAGGCATGATGTGCAAAACGTGGTCATCCAGCTTGCGCGGGTTAGGCTGAGAACTGCGATTCAAGTTCGCACATAGCGGCTAAAGCGAATCGCAACAAAATACACACAAAGCCTTACAGGCACTTCTAGGCATGATGTGCATGACGCGGTCATCCAGCTTGCGCGGGTTAGGCTCAGAACTGCGATTCAAGTTTGCACTTAGCGGCTCAAATGAATCGCAACAAGTTAATACACACAACGCCTTAAAGGCACTTTTAGGCATGATGTGAAAACGTGGTCATCCATCTTGCGCGGGTTAGGCTCAGAACTGCGAATCAAGTTTGCACGTAGCGGCTCAAACGAATCGCAACAAGTTAATACACACAAAGCCTTACAGGCACTTCTAGGCACGATGTGCATAACGCGGTCATCCAGCTTGCGCGGGTTAGGCTCAGAACTGCGATTCAAGTTTGCACGTAGCGCCTCAAACGAATCGCAACAAGTTAATACACACAACGCCTTAAAGGCATGATGTGCAAAACGTGGTCATCCAGCTTGCGCGGGTTAGGCTCAGAACTGCGATTCAAGTTTGCACGTAGCGGCTCAAACGAACCGCAACAAGTTAATACACACAACGCCTTGAAGGCACTTTTAGGCATAATGTGCAAAACGTGGTCATCCAGCTTGCGCGGGTTAGGCTCAGAACTGCGATTCAAGTTTGCACGTAGCGGCTCAAACGAACCGCAACAAGTTAATACACTCAAAGCCTTACAGGCACTTCTAGGCATTATGTGCATAACGCGGTCATCCAGCTTCCGCGGGTTAGGCTCAGAACTGCGATTCAAGTTTGCACGTAGCGGCTCAAACGAATCGCAACAAGTTAATACACACAACGCCTTAAAGGCACTTTTAGGCATGATGTGCAAAACGTGGTCATCCAGCTTGCGCGGGTTAGGCTCAGAACTGCGATTCAAGTTCGCACATAGTGGCTAAAGCGAATCGCAACAAGTTAATACACACAACGCCTTACAGGCACTTTTAGGCATGATGTGCAAATAGGCGTCACTCAAGCTGCGCGGGTTAGGTACAGAACTGCGATTCAAGTTCGCACATAGCGGCTAAAGCGAATCGCAACAAGTTAATACACACAAAGCCTTACAGGCACTTCTAGGCATGATTTGCATAACGCTGTCACCCAGCTTGCGCGGGTTAGGCTCAGAACTGCGATTCAAGTTTGCACGTAGCGGCTCAAACGAATCGCAACAAGTTAATACACACAACGCCTTACAGGCACTTTTAGGCATTATGTGCAAAACGTGGTCATCCAGCTTGCGCGGGTTAGGCTGAGAACTGCGATTCAAGTTCGCACATAGCGGCTAAAGCGAATCGCAACAAGTTAATACACACAAAGCCTTACAGGCACTTTTAGGCATGATGTGAAAAACGAGGTCATCCAGCTTGCGCGGGTTAGGCTGAGAACTGCGATTCAAGTTCGCACATAGCGGCTAAAGCGAATCGCAACAAGTTAATACACACAAAGCCTTACAGGCACTTCTAGGCATGATGTGCAAAACGTGGTCATCCAGCTTGCGCGGGTTAGGCTGAGAACTGCGATTCAAGTTCGCACATAGCGGCTAAAGCGAATCGCAACAAGTTAATACACACAAAGCCTTACAGGCACTTCTAGGCATGATGTGCATGACGCGGTCATCCAGCTTGCGCGGGTTAGGCTCAGAACTGCGATTCAAGTTTGCACGTAGCGGCTCAAACGAATCGCAACAAGTTAATACACACAACGCCTTAAAGGCACTTTTAGGCATGATGTGCAAAACGTGGTCATCCAGCTTGCGCGGGTTAGGCTCAGAACTGCGATTCAAGTTCGCACATAGTGGCTAAAGCGAAACGCAACAAGTTAATACACACAACGCCTTACAGGCACTTTTAGGCATGATGTGCAAATAGGCGTCACTCAAGCTGCGCGGGTTAGGTACAGAACTGCGATTCAAGTTCGCACATAGCGGCTAAAGCGAATCGCAACAAGTTAATACACACAAAGCCTTACAGGCACTTCTAGGCATGATTTGCATAACGCTGTCACCCAGCTTGCGCGGGTTAGGCTCAGAACTGCGAATCAAGTTTGCACGTAGCGGCTCAAACGAATCGCAACAAGTTAATACACACAAAGCCTTACAGGCACTTCTAGGCATGATGTGCATAACGCGGTCATCCAGCTTGCGCGGGTTAGGCTCAGAACTGCGATTCAAGTTTGCACGTAGCGGCTCAAACGAATCGCAACAAGTTAATACACACAACGCCTTACAGGCACTTTTAGGCATTATGTGCAAAACGCCGTCATCCAGCTTGCGCGGGTTAGGCTCGGAACTGCGATTCAAGTTTGCACGTAGCGGCTCAAACGAATCGCAACAAGTTAATACACACAACGCCTTAAAGGCACTTTTAGGCATGATGTGCAAAACGTGGTCATCCAGCTTGCGCGGGTTAGCCTCAGAACTGCGATTCAAGTTTGCACGTAGCGGCTCAAACGAATCGCAACAAGTTAATACACACAAAGCCTTACAGGCACTTCTAGGCATGATATGCATAACGCGGTCATCCAGCTTGCGCGGGTTAGGCTCAGAACTGCGATTCAAGTTTGCACGTAGCGGCTCAAACGAATCGCAACAAGTTAATACACACAACGCCTTACAGGCACTTTTAGGCATTATGTGCAAAACGTGGTCATCCAGCTTGCGCGGGTTAGGCTCAGAACTGCGATTCAAGTTTGCACGTAGCGGCTCAAACGAATTGCAACAAGTTAATACACACAACGCCTTAAAGGCACTTTTAGGCATGATGTGCAAAACGTGGTCATCCAGCTTGCGCGGGTTAGCCTCAGAACTGCGATTCAAGTTTGCACGTAGCGGCTCAAACGAATCGCAACAAGTTAATACACACAAAGCCTTACAGGCACTTCTAGGCATGACGTGCAAAACGTGGTCATCCAGCTTGCGCGGGTTAGGCTGAGAACTGCGATTCAAGTTCGCACATAGCGGCTAAAGCGAATCGCAACAAGTTAATACACACAAAGCCTTACAGGCACTTTTAGGCATGATGTGAAAAACGAGGTCATCCAGCTTGCGCGGGTTAGGCTGAGAACTGCGATTCAAGTTCGCACATAGCGGCTAAAGCGAATCGCAACAAGTTAATACACACAAAGCCTTACAGGCACTTCTAGGCATGATGTGCATGACGCGGTCATCCAGCTTGCGCGGGTTAGGCTCAGAACTGCGATTCAAGTTTGCACGTAGCGGCTCAAACGAATCGCAACAAGTTAGTACACACAACGCCTTAAAGGCACTTTTAGGCATGATGTGAAAACGTGGTCATCCAGCTTGCGCGGGTTAGGCTCAGAACTGCGAATCAAGTTTGCACGTAGCGGCTCAAACGAATCGCAACAAGTTAATACACACACAGCCTTACAGGCACTTCTAGGCATGATGTGCATAACGCCGTCATCCAGCTTGCGCGGGTTAGGCTCAGAACTGCGATTCAAGTTTGCACGTAGCGGCTCAAACGAATCGCAACAAGTTAATACACACAACGCCTTACAGGCACTTTTAGGCATTATGTGCAAAACGTGGTCATCCAGCTTGCGCGGGTTAGGCTAACTGCGATTCAAGTTCGCACATAGCGGCTAAAGCGAATCGCAACAAGTTAATACACACAAAGCCTTACAGGCACTTCCAGGCATGATGTGCAAAACGTGGTCATCCAGCTTGCGCGGGTTAGGCTGAGAACTGCGATTCAAGTTCGCACATAGCGGCTAAAGCGAATCGCAACAAAATACACACAAAGCCTTACAGGCACTTCTAGGCATGATGTGCATGACGCGGTCATCCAGCTTGCGCGGGTTAGGCTCAGAACTGCGATTCAAGTTTGCACTTAGCGGCTCAAATGAATCGCAACAAGTTAATACACACAACGCCTTAAAGGCACTTTTAGGCATGATGTGAAAACGTGGTCATCCATCTTGCGCGGGTTAGGCTCAGAACTGCGAATCAAGTTTGCCCGTAGCGGCTCAAACGAATCGCAACAAGTTAATACACACAAAGCCTTACAGGCACTTCTAGGCACGATGTGCATAACGCGGTCATCCAGCTTGCGCGGGTTAGGCTCAGAACTGCGATTCAAGTTTGCACGTAGCGCCTCAAACGAATCGCAACAAGTTAATACACACAACGCCTTAAAGGCATGATGTGCAAAACGTGGTCATCCAGCTTGCGCGGGTTAGGCTCAGAACTGCGATTCAAGTTTGCACGTAGCGGCTCAAACGAACCGCAACAAGTTAATACACACAACGCCTTGAAGGCACTTTTAGGCATAATGTGCAAAACGTGGTCATCCAGCTTGCGCGGGTTAGGCTCAGAACTGCGATTCAAGTTTGCACGTAGCGGCTCAAACGAACCGCAACAAGTTAATACACTCAAAGCCTTACAGGCACTTCTAGGCATGATGTGCATAACGCGGTCATCCAGCTTCCGCGGGTTAGGCTCAGAACTGCGATTCAAGTTTGCACGTAGCGGCTCAAACGAATCGCAACAAGTTAATACACACAACGCCTTAAAGGCACTTTTAGGCATGATGTGCAAAACGTGGTCATCCAGCTTGCGCGGGTTAGGCTCAGAACTGCGATTCAAGTTCGCACATAGTGGCTAAAGCGAATCGCAACAAGTTAATACACACAACGCCTTACAGGCACTTTTAGGCATGATGTGCAAATAGGCGTCACTCAAGCTGCGCGGGTTAGGTACAGAACTGCGATTCAAGTTCGCACATAGCGGCTAAAGCGAATCGCAACAAGTTAATACACACAAAGCCTTACAGGCACTTCTAGGCATGATTTGCATAACGCTGTCACCCAGCTTGCGCGGGTTAGGCTCAGAACTGCGATTCAAGTTTGCACGTAGCGGCTCAAACGAATCGCAACAAGTTAATACACACAACGCCTTACAGGCACTTTTAGGCATTATGTGCAAAACGTGGTCATCCAGCTTGCGCGGGTTAGGCTGAGAACTGCGATTCAAGTTCGCACATAGCGGCTAAAGCGAATCGCAACAAGTTAATACACACAAAGCCTTACAGGCACTTTTAGGCATGATGTGAAAAACGAGGTCATCCAGCTTGCGCGGGTTAGGCTGAGAACTGCGATTCAAGTTCGCACATAGCGGCTAAAGCGAATCGCAACAAGTTAATACACACAAAGCCTTACAGGCACTTCTAGGCATGATGTGCAAAACGTGGTCATCCAGCTTGCGCGGGTTAGGCTGAGAACTGCGATTCAAGTTCGCACATAGCGGCTAAAGCGAATCGCAACAAGTTAATACACACAAAGCCTTACAGGCACTTCTAGGCATGATGTGCATGACGCGGTCATCCAGCTTGCGCGGGTTAGGCTCAGAACTGCGATTCAAGTTTGCACGTAGCGGCTCAAACGAATCGCAACAAGTTAATACACACAACGCCTTAAAGGCACTTTTAGGCATGATGTGCAAAACGTGGTCATCCAGCTTGCGCGGGTTAGGCTCAGAACTGCGATTCAAGTTCGCACATAGTGGCTAAAGCGAAACGCAACAAGTTAATACACACAACGCCTTACAGGCACTTTTAGGCATGATGTGCAAATAGGCGTCACTCAAGCTGCGCGGGTTAGGTACAGAACTGCGATTCAAGTTCGCACATAGCGGCTAAAGCGAATCGCAACAAGTTAATACACACAAAGCCTTACAGGCACTTCTAGGCATGATTTGCATAACGCTGTCACCCAGCTTGCGCGGGTTAGGCTCAGAACTGCGAATCAAGTTTGCACGTAGCGGCTCAAACGAATCGCAACAAGTTAATACACACAAAGCCTTACAGGCACTTCTAGGCATGATGTGCATAACGCGGTCATCCAGCTTGCGCGGGTTAGGCTCAGAACTGCGATTCAAGTTTGCACGTAGCGGCTCAAACGAATCGCAACAAGTTAATACACACAACGCCTTACAGGCACTTTTAGGCATTATGTGCAAAACGCCGTCATCCAGCTTGCGCGGGTTAGGCTCGGAACTGCGATTCAAGTTTGCACGTAGCGGCTCAAACGAATCGCAACAAGTTAATACACACAACGCCTTAAAGGCACTTTTAGGCATGATGTGCAAAACGTGGTCATCCAGCTTGCGCGGGTTAGCCTCAGAACTGCGATTCAAGTTTGCACGTAGCGGCTCAAACGAATCGCAACAAGTTAATACACACAAAGCCTTACAGGCACTTCTAGGCATGATATGCATAACGCGGTCATCCAGCTTGCGCGGGTTAGGCTCAGAACTGCGATTCAAGTTTGCACGTAGCGGCTCAAACGAATCGCAACAAGTTAATACACACAACGCCTTAAAGGCATGATGTGCAAAACGTGGTAATCCAGCGTGCGCGGGTTAGGCTCAGAACTGCGATTCAAGTTTGCACGTAGCGGCTCAAACGAACCGCAACAAGTTAATACACACAACGCCTTAAAGGCACTTTTAGGCATGATGTTCAAAACGTGGTCATCCAGCTTGCGCGGGTTAGGCTAAGAACTGCGATTCAAGTTTGCACGTAGCGGCTCAAACGAACCGCAACAAGTTAATACACTCAAAGCCTTACAGGCACTTCTAGGCATGATGTGCCCAACGCGGTCATCCAGCTTCCGCGGGTTAGGCTCAGAACTGCGATTCAAGTTTGCACGTAGCGGCTCAAACGAATCGCAACAAGTTAATACACACAACGCCTTAAAGGCACTTTTAGGCATGATGTGCAAAACGTGGTCATCCAGCTTGCGCGGGTTAGGCTCAGAACTGCGATTCAAGTTCGCACATAGTGGCTAAAGCGAATCGCAACAAGTTAATACACACAACGCCTTACAGGCACTTTTAGGCATGATGTGCAAATAGGCGTCACTCAAGCTGCGCGGGTTAGGTACAGAACTGCGATTCAAGTTCGCACATAGCGGCTAAAGCGAATCGCAACAAGTTAATACACACAAAGCCTTACAGGCATTTCTAGGCATGATGTGCAAAACGTGGTCATCCAGCTTGCGCGGGTTAGGCTGAGAACTGCGATTCAAGTTCGCACATAGCGGCTAAAGCGAATCGCAACAAGTTAATACACACAAAGCCTTACAGGCACTTCTAGGCATGATGTGCATAACGCGGTCATCCAGCTTGCGCGGGTTAGGCTGAGAACTGCGATTCAAGTTCGCACATAGCGGCTAAAGCGAATCGCAACAAGTTAATATACACAAAGCCTTACAGGCACTTCTAGGCATGATGTGCATAACGCGGTCATCCAGCTTGCGCGGGTTAGGCTCAGCACTGCGATTCAAGTTTGCACGTAGCGGCTCAAACGAATCGCAACAAGTTAATACACACAACGCCTTAAAGGCACTTTTAGGCATGATGTGCAAAACGTGGTCATCCAGCTTGCGCGGGTTAGGCTCAGAACTGCGAATCAAGTTTGCACGTAGCGGCTCAAACGAATCGCAACAAGTTAATACACACAAAGCCTTACAGGCACTTCTAGGCATGATGTGCATAACGCGGTCATCCAGCTTGCGCGGGTTAGGCTCGGTTAGGCTCAGAACTGCGATTCAAGTTTGCACGTAGCGGCTCAAACGAATCGCAACAAGTTAATACACACAACGCCTTACAGGCACTTTTAGGCATTATGTGCAAAACGCGGTCATCCAGCTTGCGCGGGTTAGGCTCAGAACTGCGATTCAAGTTTGCACGTAGCGGCTCAAACGAATTGCAACAAGTTAATACACACAACGCCTTAAAGGCACTTTTAGGCATGATGTGCAAAACGTGGTCATCCAGCTTGCGCGGGTTAGCCTCAGAACTGCGATTCAAGTTTGCACGTAGCGGCTCAAACGAATCGCAACAAGTTAATACACACAAAGCCTTACAGGCACTTCTAGGCATGATGTGCAAAACGTGGTCATCCAGCTTGCGCGGGTTAGGCTGAGAACTGCGATTCAAGTTCGCACATAGCGGCTAAAGCGAATCGCAACAAGTTAATACACACAAAGCCTTACAGGCACTTTTAGGCATGATGTGAAAAACGAGGTCATCCAGCTTGCGCGGGTTAGGCTGAGAACTGCGATTCAAGTTCGCACATAGCGGCTAAAGCGAATCGCAACAAGTTAATACACACAAAGCCTTACAGGCACTTCTAGGCATGATGTGCATGACGCGGTCATGCAGCTTGCGCGGGTTAGGCTCAGAACTGCGATTCAAGTTTGCACGTAGCGGCTCAAACGAATCGCAACAAGTTAATACACACAACGCCTTAAAGGCACTTTTAGGCATGATGTGAAAACGTGGTCATCCAGCTTGCGCGGGTTAGGCTCAGAACTGCGAATCAAGTTTGCACGTAGCGGCTCAAACGAATCGCAACAAGTTAATACACACACAGCCTTACAGGCACTTCTAGGCATGATGTGCATAACGCCGTCATCCAGCTTGCGCGGGTTAGGCTCAGAACTGCGATTCAAGTTTGCACGTAGCGGCTCAAACGAATCGCAACAAGTTAATACACACAACGCCTTACAGGCACTTTTAGGCATTATGTGCAAAACGTGGTCATCCAGCTTGTGCGGGTTAGGCTAACTGCGATTCAAGTTCGCACATAGCGGCTAAAGCGAATCGCAACAAGTTAATACACACAAAGCCTTACAGGCACTTCCAGGCATGATGTGCAAAACGTGGTCATCCAGCTTGCGCGGGTTAGGCTGAGAACTGCGATTCAAGTTCGCACATAGCGGCTAAAGCGAATCGCAACAAAATACACACAAAGCCTTACAGGCACTTCTAGGCATGATGTGCATGACGCGGTCATCCAGCTTGCGCGGGTTAGGCTCAGAACTGCGATTCAAGTTTGCACGTAGCGGCTCAAATGAATCGCAACAAGTTAATACACACTACGCCTTAAAGGCACTTTTAGGCATGATGTGAAAACGTGGTCATCCAGCTTGCGCGGGTTAGGCTCAGAACTGCGAATCAAGTTTGCACGTAGCGGCTCAAACGAATCGCAACAAGTTAATACACACAAAGCCTTACAGGCACTTCTAGGCACGATGTGCATAACGCGGTCATCCAGCTTGCGCGGGTTAGGCTCAGAACTGCGATTCAAGTTTGCACGTAGCGGCTCAAACGAATCGCAACAAGTTAATACACACAACGCCTTAAAGGCATGATGTGCAAAACGTGGTCATCCAGCTTGCGCGGGTTAGGCTCAGAACTGCGATTCAAGTTTGCACGTAGCGGCTCAAACGAACCGCAACAAGTTAATACACACAACGCCTTGAAGGCACTTTTAGGCATAATGTGCAAAACGTGGTCATCCAGCTTGCGCGGGTTAGGCTCAGAACTGCGATTCAAGTTTGCACGTAGCGGCTCAAACGAACCGCAACAAGTTAATACACTCAAAGCCTTACAGGCACTTCTAGGCATGATGTGCATAACGCGGTCATCCAGCTTCCGCGGGTTAGGCTCAGAACTGCGATTCAAGTTTGCACGTAGCGGCTCAAACGAATCGCAACAAGTTAATACACACAACGCCTTAAAGGCACTTTTAGGCATGATGTGCAAAACGTGGTCATCCAGCTTGCGCGGGTTAGGCTCAGAACTGCGATTCAAGTTCGCACATAGTGGCTAAAGCGAATCGCAACAAGTTAATACACACAACGCCTTACAGGCACTTTTAGGCATGATGTGCAAATAGGCGTCACTCAAGCTGCGCGGGTTAGGTACAGAACTGCGATTCAAGTTCGCACATAGCGGCTAAAGCGAATCGCAACAAGTTAATACACACAAAGCCTTACAGGCACTTCTAGGCATGATTTGCATAACGCTGTCACCCAGCTTGCGCGGGTTAGGCTCAGAACTGCGATTCAAGTTTGCACGTAGCGGCTCAAACGAATCGCAACAAGTTAATACACACAACGCCTTACAGGCACTTTTAGGCATTATGTGCAAAACGTGGTCATCCAGCTTGCGCGGGTTAGGCTGAGAACTGCGATTCAAGTTCGCAAATAGCGGCTAAAGCGAATCGCAACAAGTTAATACACACAAAGCCTTACAGGCACTTCTAGGCATGATGTGCAAAACGTGGTCATCCAGCTTGCGCGGATTAGACTCAGAACTGCGATTCAAGTTTGCACGTAGCGGCTCAAACGAATCGCAACAAGTTAATACACACAAAGCCTTACAGGCACTTCTAGGCATGATGTGCAAAACGTGGTCATCCAGCTTGCGCGGGTTAGGCTGAGAACTGCGATTCAAGTTCGCACATAGCGGCTAAAGCGAATCGCAACAAGTTAATACACACAAAGCCTTACAGGCACTTTTAGGCATGATGTGAAAAACGAGGTCATCCAGCTTGCGCGGGTTAGGCTGAGAACTGCGATTCAAGTTCGCACATAGCGGCTAAAGCGAATCGCAACAAGTTAATACACATAAAGCCTTACAGGCACTTCTAGGCATGATGTGCATGACGCGGTCATCCAGCTTGCGCGGGTTAGGCTCAGAACTGCGATTCAAGTTTGCACGTAGCGGCTCAAACGAATCGCAACAAGTTGATACACACAACGCCTTAAAGGCACTTTTAGGCATGATGTGCAAAACGTGGTCATCCAGCTTGCGCGGGTTAGGCTCAGAACTGCGATTCAAGTTCGCACATAGTGGCTAAAGCGAAACGCAACAAGTTAATACACACAACGCCTTACAGGCACTTTTAGGCATGATGTGCAAATAGGCGTCACTCAAGCTGCGCGGGTTAGGCTCAGAACTGCGAATCAAGTTTGCACGTAGCGGCTCAAACGAATCGCAACAAGTTAATACACACAAAGCCTTACAGGCACTTCTAGGCATGATGTGCATAACGCTGTCATCCAGCTTGCGCGGGTTAGGCTCAGAACTGCGATTCAAGTTTGCACGTAGCGGCTCAAACGAATCGCAACAAGTTAATACACACAACGCCTTACAGGCACTTTTAGGCATTATGTGCAAAACGCCGTCATCCAGCTTGCGCGGGTTAGGCTCGGAACTGCGATTCAAGTTTGCACGTAGCGGCTCAAACGAATCGCAACAAGTTAATACACACAACGCCTTAAAGGCACTTTTAGGCATGATGTGCAAAACGTGGTCATCCGGCTTGCGCGGGTTAGCCTCAGAACTGCGATTCAAGTTTGCACGTAGCGGCTCAAACGAATCGCAACAAGTTAATACACACAAAGCCTTACAGGCACTTCTAGGCATGATATGCATAACGCGGTCATCCAGCTTGCGCGGGTTAGGCTCAGAACTGCGATTCAAGTTTGCACGTAGCGGCTCAAACGAATCGCAACAAGTTAATACACACAACGCCTTAAAGGCATGATGTGCAAAACGTGGTAATCCAGCTTGCGCGGGTTAGGCTCAGAACTGCGATTCAAGTTTGCACGTAGCGGCTCAAACGAACCGCAACAAGTTAATACACACAACGCCTTAAAGGCACTTTTAGGCATGATGTTCAAAACGTGGTCATCCAGCTTGCGCGGGTTAGGCTAAGAACTGCGATTCAAGTTTGCACGTAGCGGCTCAAACGACTAGCAACAAGTTAATACACTCAAAGCCTTACAGGCACTTCTAGGCATGATGTGCACAACGCGGTCATCCAGCTTCCGCGGGTTAGGCTCAGAACTGCGATTCAAGTTTGCACGTAGCGGCTCAAACGAATCGCAACAAGTTAATACACACAACGCCTTAAAGGCACTTTTAGGCATGATGTGCAAAACGTGGTCATCCAGCTTGCGCGGGTTAGGCTCAGAACTGCGATTCAAGTTCGCACATAGTGGCTAAAGCGAATCGCAACAAGTTAATACACACAACGCCTTACAGGCACTTTTAGGCATGATGTGCAAATAGGCGTCACTCAAGCTGCGCGGGTTAGGTACAGAACTGCGATTCAAGTTCGCACATAGCGGCTAAAGCGAATCGCAACAAGTTAATACACACAAAGCCTTACAGGCACTTCTAGGCATGATGTGCAAAACGTGGTCATCCAGCTTGCGCGGGTTAGGCTGAGAACTGCGATTCAAGTTCGCACATAGCGGCTAAAGCGAATCGCAACAAGTTAATACACACAAAGCCTTACAGGCACTTCTAGGCATGATGTGCATAACGCGGTCATCCAGCTTGCGCGGGTTAGGCTGAGAACTGCGATTCAAGTTCGCACATAGCGGCTAAAGCGAATCGCAACAAGTTAATATACACAAAGCCTTACAGGCACTTCTAGGCATGATGTGCATAACGCGGTCATCCAGCTTGCGCGGGTTAGGCTCAGCACTGCGATTCAAGTTTGCACGTAGCGGCTCAAACGAATCGCAACAAGTTAATACACACAACGCCTTAAAGGCACTTTTAGGCATGATGTGCAAAACGTGGTCATCCAGCTTGCGCGGGTTAGGCTCAGAACTGCGAATCAAGTTTGCACGTAGCGGCTCAAACGAATCGCAACAAGTTAATACACACAAAGCCTTACAGGCACTTCTAGGCATGATGTGCATAACGCGGTCATCCAGCTTGCGCGGGTTAGGCTCAGAACTGCGATTCAAGTTTGCACGTAGCGGCTCAAACGAATCGCAACAAGTTAATACACACAACGCCTTACAGGCACTTTTAGGCATTATGTGCAAAACGTGGTCATCCAGCTTGCGCGGGTTAGGCTCAGAACTGCGATTCAAGTTTGCACGTAGCGGCTCAAACGAATTGCAACAAGTTAATACACACAACGCCTTAAAGGCACTTTTAGGCATGATGTGCAAAACGTGGTCATCCAGCTTGCGCGGGTTAGCCTCAGAACTGCGATTCAAGTTTGCACGTAGCGGCTCAAACGAATCGCAACAAGTTAATACACACAAAGCCTTACAGGCACTTCTAGGCATGATGTGCAAAAAGTGGTCATCCAGCTTGCGCGGGTTAGGCTGAGAACTGCGATTCAAGTTCGCACATAGCGGCTAAAGCGAATCGCAACAAGTTAATACACACAAAGCCTTACAGGCACTTTTAGGCATGATGTGAAAAACGAGGTCATCCAGCTTGCGCGGGTTAGGCTGAGAACTGCGATTCAAGTTCGCACATAGCGGCTAAAGCGAATCGCAACACGTTAATACACACAAAGCCTTACAGGCACTTCTAGGCATGATGTGCATGACGCGGTCATCCAGCTTGCGCGGGTTAGGCTCAGAACTGCGATTCAAGTTTGCACGTAGCGGCTCAAACGAATCGCAACAAGTTAGTACACACAACGCCTTAAAGGCACTTTTAGGCATGATGTGAAAACGTGGTCATCCAGCTTGCGCGGGTTAGGCTCAGAACTGCGAATCAAGTTTGCACGTAGCGGCTCAAACGAATCGCAACAAGTTAATACACACACAGCCTTACAGGCACTTCTAGGCATGATGTGCATAACGCCGTCATCCAGCTTGCGCGGGTTAGGCTCAGAACTGCGATTCAAGTTTGCACGTAGCGGCTCAAACGAATCGCAACAAGTTAATACACACAACGCCTTACAGGCACTTTTAGGCATTATGTGCAAAACGTGGTCATCCAGCTTGCGCGGGTTAGGCTAACTGCGATTCAAGTTCGCACATAGCGGCTAAAGCGAATCGCAACAAGTTAATACACACAAAGCCTTACAGGCACTTCCAGGCATGATGTGCAAAACGTGGTCATCCAGCTTGCGCGGGTTAGGCTGAGAACTGCGATTCAAGTTCGCACATAGCGGCTAAAGCGAATCGCAACAAAATACACACAACGCCTTAAAGGCACTTTTAGGCATGATGTGCAAAACGTGGTCATCCAGCTTGCGCGGGTTAGGCTCAGAACTGCGATTCAAGTTCGCACATAGTGGCTAAAGCGAATCGCAACAAGTTAATACACACAACGCCTTACAGGCACTTTTAGGCATGATGTGCAAATAGGCGTCACTCAAGCTGCGCGGGTTAGGTACAGAACTGCGATTCAAGTTCGCACATAGCGGCTAAAGCGAATCGCAACAAGTTAATACACACAAAGCCTTACAGGCACTTCTTGGCATGATTTGCATAACGCTGTCACCCAGCTTGCGCGGGTTAGGCTCAGAACTGCGATTCAAGTTTGCACGTAGCGGCTCAAACGAATCGCAACAAGTTAATACACACAACGCCTTACAGGCACTTTTAGGCATTATGTGCAAAACGTGGTCATCCAGCTTGCGCGGGTTAGGCTGAGAACTGCGATTCAAGTTCGCACATAGCGGCTAAAGCGAATCGCAACAAGTTAATACACACAAAGCCTTACAGGCACTTTTAGGCATGATGTGAAAAACGAGGTCATCCAGCTTGCGCGGGTTAGGCTGAGAACTGCGATTCAAGTTCGCACATAGCGGCTAAAGCGAATCGCAACAAGTTAATACACACAAAGCCTTACAGGCACTTCTAGGCATGATGTGCATAACGCGGTCATCCAGCTTGCGCGGGTTAGGCTGAGAACTGCGATTCAAGTTCGCACATAGTGGCTAAAGCGAATCGCAACAAGTTAATATACACAAAGCCTTACAGGCACTTCTAGGCATGGTGTGCATAACGCGGTCATCCAGCTTGCGAGGGTTAGGCTCAGCACTGCGATTCAAGTTTGCACGTAGCGGCTCAAACGAATCGCAACAAGTTAATACACACAACGCCTTAAAGGCACTTTTAGGCATGATGTGCAAAACGTGGTCATCCAGCTTGCGCGGGTTAGGCTCAGAACTGCGAATCAAGTTTGCACGTAGCGGCTCAAACGAATCGCAACAAGTTAATACACACAAAGCCTTACAGGCACTTTTAGGCATGATGTGCATAACGCGGTCATCCAGCTTGCGCCGGTTAGGCTCAGAACTGCGATTCAAGTTTGCACGTAGCGGCTCAAACGAATCGCAACAAGTTAATACACACAACGCCTTACAGGCACTTTTAGGCATTATGTGCAAAACGCGGTCATCCAGCTTGCGCGGGTTAGGCTCAGAACTGCGATTCAAGTTTGCACGTAGCGACTCAAACGAATCGCAACAAGTTAATACACACAACGCCTTAAAGGCACTTTTAGGCATGATGTGCAAAACGTGGTCATCCAGCTTGCGCGGGTTAGCCTCAGAACTGCGATTCAAGTTTGCACGTAGCGGCTCAAACGAATCGCAACAAGTTAATACACACAAAGCCTTACAGGCACTTCTAGGCATGATGTGCAAAACGTGGTCATCCAGCTTGCGCGGGTTAGGCTCAGAACTGCGATTCAAGTTTGCACGTAGCGGCTCAAACGAATTGCAACAAGTTAATACACACAACGCCTTAAAGGCACTTTTAGGCATGATGTGCAAAACGTGGTCATCCAGCTTGCGCGGGTTAGCCTCAGAACTGCGATTCAAGTTTGCACGTAGCGGCTCAAACGAATCGCAACAAGTTAATACACACAAAGCCTTACAGGCACTTCTAGGCATGATGTGCAAAACGTGGTCATCCAGCTTGCGCGGGTTAGGCTGAGAACTGCGATTCAAGTTCGCACATAGCGGCTAAAGCGAATCGCAACAAGTTAATACACACAAAGCCTTACAGGCACTTTTAGGCATGATGTGAAAAACGAGGTCATCCAGCTTGCGCGGGTTAGGCTGAGAACTGCGATTCAAGTTCGCACATAGCGGCTAAAGCGAATCGCAACACGTTAATACACACAAAGCCTTACAGGCACTTCTAGGCATGATGTGCATGACGCGGTCATCCAGCTTGCGCGGGTTAGGCTCAGAACTGCGATTCAAGTTTGCACGTAGCGGCTCAAACGAATCGCAACAAGTTAGTACACACAACGCCTTAAAGGCACTTTTAGGCATGATGTGAAAACGTGGTCATCCAGCTTGCGCGGGTTAGGCTCAGAACTGCGAATCAAGTTTGCACGTAGCGGCTCAAACGAATCGCAACAAGTTAATACACACACAGCCTTACAGGCACTTCTAGGCATGATGTGCATAACGCCGTCATCCAGCTTGCGCGGGTTAGGCTCAGAACTGCGATTCAAGTTTGCACGTGCGGCTCAAACGAATCGCAACAAGTTAATACACACAACGCCTTACAGGCACTTTTAGGCATTATGTGCAAAACGTGGTCATCCAGCTTGCGCGGGTTAGGCTAACTGCGATTCAAGTTCGCACATAGCGGCTAAAGCGAATCGCAACAAGTTAATACACACAAAGCCTTACAGGCACTTCCAGGCATGATGTGCAAAACGTGGTCATCCAGCTTGCGCGGGTTAGGCTGAGAACTGCGATTCAAGTTCGCACATAGCGGCTAAAGCGAATCGCAACAAAATACACACAAAGCCTTACAGGCACTTCTAGGCATGATGTGCATGACGCGGTCATCCAGCTTGCGCGGGTTAGGCTCAGAACTGCGATTCAAGTTTGCACTTAGCGGCTCAAATGAATCGCAACAAGTTAATACACACAACGCCTTAAAGGCACTTTTAGGCATGATGTGAAAACGTGGTCATCCATCTTGCGCGGGTTAGGCTCAGAACTGCGAATCAAGTTTGCACGTAGCGGCTCAAACGAATCGCAACAAGTTAATACACACAAAGCCTTACAGGCACTTCTAGGCACGATGTGCATAACGCGGTCATCCAGCTTGCGCGGGTTAGGCTCAGAACTGCGATTCAAGTTTGCACGTAGCGCCTCAAACGAATCGCAACAAGTTAATACACACAACGCCTTAAAGGCATGATGTGCAAAACGTGGTCATCCAGCTTGCGCGGGTTAGGCTCAGAACTGCGATTCAAGTTTGCACGTAGCGGCTCAAACGAACCGCAACAAGTTAATACACACAACGCCTTGAAGGCACTTTTAGGCATAATGTGCAAAACGTGGTCATCCAGCTTGCGCGGGTTAGGCTCAGAACTGCGATTCAAGTTTGCACGTAGCGGCTCAAACGAACCGCAACAAGTTAATACACTCAAAGCCTTACAGGCACTTCTAGGCATGATGTGCATAACGCGGTCATCCAGCTTCCGCGGGTTAGGCTCAGAACTGCGATTCAAGTTTGCACGTAGCGGCTCAAACGAATCGCAACAAGTTAATACACACAACGCCTTAAAGGCACTTTTAGGCATGATGTGCAAAACGTGGTCATCCAGCTTGCGCGGGTTAGGCTCAGAACTGCGATTCAAGTTCGCACATAGTGGCTAAAGCGAATCGCAACAAGTTAATACACACAACGCCTTACAGGCACTTTTAGGCATGATGTGCAAATAGGCGTCACTCAAGCTGCGCGGGTTAGGTACAGAACTGCGATTCAAGTTCGCACATAGCGGCTAAAGCGAATCGCAACAAGTTAATACACACAAAGCCTTACAGGCACTTCTAGGCATGATTTGCATAACGCTGTCACCCAGCTTGCGCGGGTTAGGCTCAGAACTGCGATTCAAGTTTGCACGTAGCGGCTCAAACGAATCGCAACAAGTTAATACACACAACGCCTTACAGGCACTTTTAGGCATTATGTGCAAAACGTGGTCATCCAGCTTGCGCGGGTTAGGCTGAGAACTGCGATTCAAGTTCGCACATAGCGGCTAAAGCGAATCGCAACAAGTTAATACACACAAAGCCTTACAGGCACTTTTAGGCATGATGTGAAAAACAAGGTCATCCAGCTTGCGCGGGTTAGGCTGAGAACTGCGATTCAAGTTCGCACATAGCGGCTAAAGCGAATCGCAACAAGTTAATACACACAAAGCCTTACAGGCACTTCTAGGCATGATGTGCATAACGCGGTCATCCAGCTTGCGCGGGTTAGGCTGAGAACTGCGATTCAAGTTCGCACATAGTGGCTAAAGCGAATCGCAACAAGTTAATATACACAAAGCCTTACAGGCACTTCTAGGCATGGTGTGCATAACGCGGTCATCCAGCTTGCGAGGGTTAGGCTCAGCACTGCGATTCAAGTTTGCACGTAGCGGCTCAAACGAATCGCAACAAGTTAATACACACAACGCCTTAAAGGCACTTTTAGGCATGATGTGCAAAACGTGGTCATCCAGCTTGCGCGGGTTAGGCTCAGAACTGCGAATCAAGTTTGCACGTAGCGGCTCAAACGAATCGCAACAAGTTAATACACACAAAGCCTTACAGGCACTTTTAGGCATGATGTGCATAACGCGGTCATCCAGCTTGCGCCGGTTAGGCTCAGAACTGCGATTCAAGTTTGCACGTAGCGGCTCAAACGAATCGCAACAAGTTAATACACACAACGCCTTACAGGCACTTTTAGGCATTATGTGCAAAACGCGGTCATCCAGCTTGCGCGGGTTAGGCTCAGAACTGCGATTCAAGTTTGCACGTAGCGACTCAAACGAATCGCAACAAGTTAATACACACAACGCCTTAAAGGCACTTTTAGGCATGATGTGCAAAACGTGGTCATCCAGCTTGCGCGGGTTAGCCTCAGAACTGCGATTCAAGTTTGCACGTAGCGGCTCAAACGAATCGCAACAAGTTAATACACACAAAGCCTTACAGGCACTTCTAGGCATGATGTGCAAAACGTGGTCATCCAGCTTGCGCGGGTTAGGCTGAGAACTGCGATTCAAGTTCGCACATAGTGGCTAAAGCGAATCGCAACAAGTTAATACACACAACGCCTTACAGGCACTTTTAGGCATGATGTGCGAATAGGCGTCACTCAAGCTGCGCGGGTTAGGTACAGAACTGCGATTCAAGTTCGCACATAGCGGCTAAAGCGAATCGCAACAAGTTAATACACACAAAGCCTTACAGGCACTTCTAGGCATGATTTGCATAACGCTGTCACCCAGCTTGCGCGGGTTAGGCTCAGAACTGCGATTCAAGTTTGCACGTAGCGGCTCAAACGAATCGCAACAAGTTAATACACACAACGCCTTACAGGCACTTTTAGGCATTATGTGCAAAACGTGGTCATCCAGCTTGCGCGGGTTAGGCTAACTGCGATTCAAGTTCGCACATAGCGGCTAAAGCGAATCGCAACAAGTTAATACACACAAAGCCTTACAGGCACTTTTAGGCATGATGTGAAAAACGAGGTCATCCAGCTTGCGCGGGTTAGGCTGAGAACTGCGATTCAAGTTCGCACATAGCGGCTAAAGCGAATCGCAACAAGTTAATACACACAAAGCCTTACAGGCACTTCAAGGCATGATGTGCATAACGCGGTCATCCAGCTTGCGCGGGTTAGGCTCAGAACTGCGATTCAAGTTTGCACGTAGCGGCTCAAACGAATCGCAACAAGTTAATAGACATAACGCCTTAAAGGCACTTTTAGGCATGATGTGCAAAACGTGGTCATCCAGCTTGCGCGGGTTAGCCTCAGAACTGCGATTCAAGTTTGCACGTAGCGGCTCAAACGAATCGCAACAAGTTAATACACACAAAGCCTTACAGGCACTTCTAGGCATGATGTGCAAAACGTGGTCATCTAGCTTGCGCGGGTTAGGCTGAGAACTGCGATTCAAGTTCACACATAGCGGCTAAAGCGAATCGCAACAAGTTAATACACACAAAGCCTTACAGGCACTTTTAGGCATGATGTGAAAAAGAGGTCATCTAGCTTGCGCGGGTTAGGCTGAGAACTGCGATTCAAGTTCGCACATAGCGGCTAAAGCGAATCGCAACAAGTTAATACACACAAAGCCTTACAGGCACTTCTAGGCATGATGTGCATAACGCGGTCATCCAGCTTGCGCGGGTTAGGCTGAGAACTGCGATTCAAGTTCGCACATAGTGGCTAAAGCGAATCGCAACAAGTTAATATACACAAAGCCTTACAGGCACTTCTAGGCATGGTGTGCATAACGCGGTCATCCAGCTTGCGCGGGTTAGGCTCAGCACTGCGATTCAAGTTTGCACGTAGCGGCTCAAACGAATCGCAACAAGTTAATACACACAACGCCTTAAAGGCACTTTTAGGCATGATGTGCAAAACGTGGTCATCCAGCTTGCGCGGGTTAGGCTCAGAACTGCGAATCAAGTTTGCACGTAGCGGCTCAAACGAATCGCAACAAGTTAATACACACAACGCCTTAAAGGCATGATGTGCAAAACGTGGTCATCCAGCTTGCGCGGGTTAGGCTCAGAACTGCGATTCAAGTTTGCACGTAGCGGCTCAAACGAACCGCAACAAGTTAATACACACAACGCCTTGAAGGCACTTTTAGGCATAATGTGCAAAACGTGGTCATCCAGCTTGCGCGGGTTAGGCTCAGAACTGCGATTCAAGTTTGCACGTAGCGGCTCAAACGAACCGCAACAAGTTAATACACTCAAAGCCTTACAGGCACTTCTAGGCATGATGTGCATAACGCGGTCATCCAGCTTCCGCGGGTTAGGCTCAGAACTGCGATTCAAGTTTGCACGTAGCGGCTCAAACGAATCGCAACAAGTTAATACACACAACGCCTTAAAGGCACTTTTAGGCATGATGTGCAAAACGTGGTCATCCAGCTTGCGCGGGTTAGGCTCAGAACTGCGATTCAAGTTCGCACATAGTGGCTAAAGCGAATCGCAACAAGTTAATACACACAACGCCTTACAGGCACTTTTAGGCATGATGTGCAAATAGGCGTCACTCAAGCTGCGCGGGTTAGGTACAGAACTGCGATTCAAGTTCGCACATAGCGGCTAAAGCGAATCGCAACAAGTTAATACACACAAAGCCTTACAGGCACTTCTAGGCATGATTTGCATAACGCTGTCACCCAGCTTGCGCGGGTTAGGCTCAGAACTGCGATTCAAGTTTGCACGTAGCGGCTCAAACTAATCGCAACAAGTTAATACACACAACGCCTTACAGGCACTTTTAGGCATTATGTGCAAAACGTGGTCATCCAGCTTGCGCGGGTTAGGCTGAGAACTGCGATTCAAGTTCGCACATAGCGGCTAAAGCGAATCGCAACAAGTTAATACACACAAAGCCTTACAGGCACTTTTAGGCATGATGTGAAAAACGAGGTCATCCAGCTTGCGCGGGTTAGGCTGAGAACTGCGATTCAAGTTCGCACATAGCGGCTAAAGCGAATCGCAACAAGTTAATACACACAAAGCCTTACAGGCACTTCTAGGCATGATGTGCATAACGCGGTCATCCAGCTTGCGCGGGTTAGGCTGAGAACTGCGATTCAAGTTCGCACATAGTGGCTAAAGCGAATCGCAACAAGTTAATATACACAAAGCCTTACAGGCACTTCTAGGCATGGTGTGCATAACGCGGTCATCCAGCTTGCGAGGGTTAGGCTCAGCACTGCGATTCAAGTTTGCACGTAGCGGCTCAAACGAATCGCAACAAGTTAATACACACAACGCCTTAAAGGCACTTTTAGGCATGATGTGCAAAACGTGGTCATCCAGCTTGCGCGGGTTAGGCTCAGAACTGCGAATCAAGTTTGCACGTAGCGGCTCAAACGAATCGCAACAAGTTAATACACACAAAGCCTTACAGGCACTTTTAGGCATGATGTGCATAACGCGGTCATCCAGCTTGCGCCGGTTAGGCTCAGAACTGCGATTCAAGTTTGCACGTAGCGGCTCAAACGAATCGCAACAAGTTAATACACACAACGCCTTACAGGCACTTTTAGGCATTATGTGCAAAACGCGGTCATCCAGCTTGCGCGGGTTAGGCTCAGAACTGCGATTCAAGTTTGCACGTAGCGACTCAAACGAATCGCAACAAGTTAATACACACAACGCCTTAAAGGCACTTTTAGGCATGATGTGCAAAACGTGGTCATCCAGCTTGCGCGGGTTAGCCTCAGAACTGCGATTCAAGTTTGCACGTAGCGGCTCAAACGAATCGCAACAAGTTAATACACACAAAGCCTTACAGGCACTTCTAGGCATGATGTGCAAAACGTGGTCATCCAGCTTGCGCGGGTTAGGCTCAGAACTGCGATTCAAGTTTGCACGTAGCGGCTCAAACGAATTGCAACAAGTTAATACACACAACGCCTTAAAGGCACTTTTAGGCATGATGTGCAAAACGTGGTCATCCAGCTTGCGCGGGTTAGCCTCAGAACTGCGATTCAAGTTTGCACGTAGCGGCTCAAACGAATCGCAACAAGTTAATACACACAAAGCCTTACAGGCACTTCTAGGCATGATGTGCAAAACGTGGTCATCCAGCTTGCGCGGGTTAGGCTGAGAACTGCGATTCAAGTTCGCACATAGCGGCTAAAGCGAATCGCAACAAGTTAATACACACAAAGCCTTACAGGCACTTTTAGGCATGATGTGAAAAACGAGGTCATCCAGCTTGCGCGGGTTAGGCTGAGAACTGCGATTCAAGTTCGCACATAGCGGCTAAAGCGAATCGCAACACGTTAATACACACAAAGCCTTACAGGCACTTCTAGGCATGATGTGCATGACGCGGTCATCCAGCTTGCGCGGGTTAGGCTCAGAACTGCGATTCAAGTTTGCACGTAGCGGCTCAAACGAATCGCAACAAGTTAGTACACACAACGCCTTAAAGGCACTTTTAGGCATGATGTGAAAACGTGGTCATCCAGCTTGCGCGGGTTAGGCTCAGAACTGCGAATCAAGTTTGCACGTAGCGGCTCAAACGAATCGCAACAAGTTAATACACACACAGCCTTACAGGCACTTCTAGGCATGATGTGCATAACGCCGTCATCCAGCTTGCGCGGGTTAGGCTCAGAACTGCGATTCAAGTTTGCACGTGCGGCTCAAACGAATCGCAACAAGTTAATACACACAACGCCTTACAGGCACTTTTAGGCATTATGTGCAAAACGTGGTCATCCAGCTTGCGCGGGTTAGGCTAACTGCGATTCAAGTTCGCACATAGCGGCTAAAGCGAATCGCAACAAGTTAATACACACAAAGCCTTACAGGCACTTCCAGGCATGATGTGCAAAACGTGGTCATCCAGCTTGCGCGGGTTAGGCTGAGAACTGCGATTCAAGTTCGCACATAGCGGCTAAAGCGAATCGCAACAAAATACACACAAAGCCTTACAGGCACTTCTAGGCATGATGTGCATGACGCGGTCATCCAGCTTGCGCGGGTTAGGCTCAGAACTGCGATTCAAGTTTGCACTTAGCGGCTCAAATGAATCGCAACAAGTTAATACACACAACGCCTTAAAGGCACTTTTAGGCATGATGTGAAAACGTGGTCATCCATCTTGCGCGGGTTAGGCTCAGAACTGCGAATCAAGTTTGCACGTAGCGGCTCAAACGAATCGCAACAAGTTAATACACACAAAGCCTTACAGGCACTTCTAGGCACGATGTGCATAACGCGGTCATCCAGCTTGCGCGGGTTAGGCTCAGAACTGCGATTCAAGTTTGCACGTAGCGCCTCAAACGAATCGCAACAAGTTAATACACACAACGCCTTAAAGGCATGATGTGCAAAACGTGGTCATCCAGCTTGCGCGGGTTAGGCTCAGAACTGCGATTCAAGTTTGCACGTAGCGGCTCAAACGAACCGCAACAAGTTAATACACACAACGCCTTGAAGGCACTTTTAGGCATAATGTGCAAAACGTGGTCATCCAGCTTGCGCGGGTTAGGCTCAGAACTGCGATTCAAGTTTGCACGTAGCGGCTCAAACGAACCGCAACAAGTTAATACACTCAAAGCCTTACAGGCACTTCTAGGCATGATGTGCATAACGCGGTCATCCAGCTTCCGCGGGTTAGGCTCAGAACTGCGATTCAAGTTTGCACGTAGCGGCTCAAACGAATCGCAACAAGTTAATACACACAACGCCTTAAAGGCACTTTTAGGCATGATGTGCAAAACGTGGTCATCCAGCTTGCGCGGGTTAGGCTCAGAACTGCGATTCAAGTTCGCACATAGTGGCTAAAGCGAATCGCAACAAGTTAATACACACAACGCCTTACAGGCACTTTTAGGCATGATGTGCAAATAGGCGTCACTCAAGCTGCGCGGGTTAGGTACAGAACTGCGATTCAAGTTCGCACATAGCGGCTAAAGCGAATCGCAACAAGTTAATACACACAAAGCCTTACAGGCACTTCTAGGCATGATTTGCATAACGCTGTCACCCAGCTTGCGCGGGTTAGGCTCAGAACTGCGATTCAAGTTTGCACGTAGCGGCTCAAACGAATCGCAACAAGTTAATACACACAACGCCTTACAGGCACTTTTAGGCATTATGTGCAAAACGTGGTCATCCAGCTTGCGCGGGTTAGGCTGAGAACTGCGATTCAAGTTCGCACATAGCGGCTAAAGCGAATCGCAACAAGTTAATACACACAAAGCCTTACAGGCACTTTTAGGCATGATGTGAAAAACGAGGTCATCCAGCTTGCGCGGGTTAGGCTGAGAACTGCGATTCAAGTTCGCACATAGCGGCTAAAGCGAATCGCAACAAGTTAATACACACAAAGCCTTACAGGCACTTCTAGGCATGATGTGCATAACGCGGTCATCCAGCTTGCGCGGGTTAGGCTGAGAACTGCGATTCAAGTTCGCACATAGTGGCTAAAGCGAATCGCAACAAGTTAATATACACAAAGCCTTACAGGCACTTCTAGGCATGGTGTGCATAACGCGGTCATCCAGCTTGCGAGGGTTAGGCTCAGCACTGCGATTCAAGTTTGCACGTAGCGGCTCAAACGAATCGCAACAAGTTAATACACACAACGCCTTAAAGGCACTTTTAGGCATGATGTGCAAAACGTGGTCATCCAGCTTGCGCGGGTTAGGCTCAGAACTGCGAATCAAGTTTGCACGTAGCGGCTCAAACGAATCGCAACAAGTTAATACACACAAAGCCTTACAGGCACTTTTAGGCATGATGTGCATAACGCGGTCATCCAGCTTGCGCCGGTTAGGCTCAGAACTGCGATTCAAGTTTGCACGTAGCGGCTCAAACGAATCGCAACAAGTTAATACACACAACGCCTTACAGGCACTTTTAGGCATTATGTGCAAAACGCGGTCATCCAGCTTGCGCGGGTTAGGCTCAGAACTGCGATTCAAGTTTGCACGTAGCGACTCAAACGAATCGCAACAAGTTAATACACACAACGCCTTAAAGGCACTTTTAGGCATGATGTGCAAAACGTGGTCATCCAGCTTGCGCGGGTTAGCCTCAGAACTGCGATTCAAGTTTGCACGTAGCGGCTCAAACGAATCGCAACAAGTTAATACACACAAAGCCTTACAGGCACTTCTAGGCATGATGTGCAAAACGTGGTCATCCAGCTTGCGCGGGTTAGGCTGAGAACTGCGATTCAAGTTCGCACATAGTGGCTAAAGCGAATCGCAACAAGTTAATACACACAACGCCTTACAGGCACTTTTAGGCATGATGTGCGAATAGGCGTCACTCAAGCTGCGCGGGTTAGGTACAGAACTGCGATTCAAGTTCGCACATAGCGGCTAAAGCGAATCGCAACAAGTTAATACACACAAAGCCTTACAGGCACTTCTAGGCATGATTTGCATAACGCTGTCACCCAGCTTGCGCGGGTTAGGCTCAGAACTGCGATTCAAGTTTGCACGTAGCGGCTCAAACGAATCGCAACAAGTTAATACACACAACGCCTTACAGGCACTTTTAGGCATTATGTGCAAAACGTGGTCATCCAGCTTGCGCGGGTTAGGCTAACTGCGATTCAAGTTCGCACATAGCGGCTAAAGCGAATCGCAACAAGTTAATACACACAAAGCCTTACAGGCACTTTTAGGCATGATGTGAAAAACGAGGTCATC
This sequence comes from Amblyomma maculatum, assembly GCF_055883805.1. NCBI lineage: Eukaryota > Metazoa > Arthropoda > Arachnida > Ixodida > Ixodidae > Amblyomma > Amblyomma maculatum. The sequence goes on along the minus strand of NW_028146740.1, from coordinate 734,402 downwards.
CAGCTTGCGCGGGTTAGGCTGAGAACTGCGATTCAAGTTCGCACATAGCGGCTAAAGCGAATCGCAACAAGTTAATACACACAAAGCCTTACAGGCACTTCAAGGCATGATGTGCATAACGCGGTCATCCAGCTTGCGCGGGTTAGGCTCAGAACTGCGATTCAAGTTTGCACGTAGCGGCTCAAACGAATCGCAACAAGTTAATAGACATAACGCCTTAAAGGCACTTTTAGGCATGATGTGCAAAACGTGGTCATCCAGCTTGCGCGGGTTAGCCTCAGAACTGCGATTCAAGTTTGCACGTAGCGGCTCAAACGAATCGCAACAAGTTAATACACACAAAGCCTTACAGGCACTTCTAGGCATGATGTGCAAAACGTGGTCATCCAGCTTGCGCGGGTTAGGCTGAGAACTGCGATTCAAGTTCACACATAGCGGCTAAAGCGAATCGCAACAAGTTAATACACACAAAGCCTTACAGGCACTTTTAGGCATGATGTGAAAAAGAGGTCATCTAGCTTGCGCGGGTTAGGCTGAGAACTGCGATTCAAGTTCGCACATAGCGGCTAAAGCGAATCGCAACAAGTTAATACACACAAAGCCTTACAGGCACTTCTAGGCATGATGTGCATAACGCGGTCATCCAGCTTGCGCGGGTTAGGCTGAGAACTGCGATTCAAGTTCGCACATAGTGGCTAAAGCGAATCGCAACAAGTTAATATACACAAAGCCTTACAGGCACTTCTAGGCATGGTGTGCATAACGCGGTCATCCAGCTTGCGCGGGTTAGGCTCAGCACTGCGATTCAAGTTTGCACGTAGCGGCTCAAACGAATCGCAACAAGTTAATACACACAACGCCTTAAAGGCACTTTTAGGCATGATGTGCAAAACGTGGTCATCCAGCTTGCGCGGGTTAGGCTCAGAACTGCGAATCAAGTTTGCACGTAGCGGCTCAAACGAATCGCAACAAGTTAATACACACAACGCCTTAAAGGCATGATGTGCAAAACGTGGTCATCCAGCTTGCGCGGGTTAGGCTCAGAACTGCGATTCAAGTTTGCACGTAGCGGCTCAAACGAACCGCAACAAGTTAATACACACAACGCCTTGAAGGCACTTTTAGGCATAATGTGCAAAACGTGGTCATCCAGCTTGCGCGGGTTAGGCTCAGAACTGCGATTCAAGTTTGCACGTAGCGGCTCAAACGAACCGCAACAAGTTAATACACTCAAAGCCTTACAGGCACTTCTAGGCATGATGTGCATAACGCGGTCATCCAGCTTCCGCGGGTTAGGCTCAGAACTGCGATTCAAGTTTGCACGTAGCGGCTCAAACGAATCGCAACAAGTTAATACACACAACGCCTTAAAGGCACTTTTAGGCATGATGTGCAAAACGTGGTCATCCAGCTTGCGCGGGTTAGGCTCAGAACTGCGATTCAAGTTCGCACATAGTGGCTAAAGCGAATCGCAACAAGTTAATACACACAACGCCTTACAGGCACTTTTAGGCATGATGTGCAAATAGGCGTCACTCAAGCTGCGCGGGTTAGGTACAGAACTGCGATTCAAGTTCGCACATAGCGGCTAAAGCGAATCGCAACAAGTTAATACACACAAAGCCTTACAGGCACTTCTAGGCATGATTTGCATAACGCTGTCACCCAGCTTGCGCGGGTTAGGCTCAGAACTGCGATTCAAGTTTGCACGTAGCGGCTCAAACTAATCGCAACAAGTTAATACACACAACGCCTTACAGGCACTTTTAGGCATTATGTGCAAAACGTGGTCATCCAGCTTGCGCGGGTTAGGCTGAGAACTGCGATTCAAGTTCGCACATAGCGGCTAAAGCGAATCGCAACAAGTTAATACACACAAAGCCTTACAGGCACTTTTAGGCATGATGTGAAAAACGAGGTCATCCAGCTTGCGCGGGTTAGGCTGAGAACTGCGATTCAAGTTCGCACATAGCGGCTAAAGCGAATCGCAACAAGTTAATACACACAAAGCCTTACAGGCACTTCTAGGCATGATGTGCATAACGCGGTCATCCAGCTTGCGCGGGTTAGGCTGAGAACTGCGATTCAAGTTCGCACATAGTGGCTAAAGCGAATCGCAACAAGTTAATATACACAAAGCCTTACAGGCACTTCTAGGCATGGTGTGCATAACGCGGTCATCCAGCTTGCGAGGGTTAGGCTCAGCACTGCGATTCAAGTTTGCACGTAGCGGCTCAAACGAATCGCAACAAGTTAATACACACAACGCCTTAAAGGCACTTTTAGGCATGATGTGCAAAACGTGGTCATCCAGCTTGCGCGGGTTAGGCTCAGAACTGCGAATCAAGTTTGCACGTAGCGGCTCAAACGAATCGCAACAAGTTAATACACACAAAGCCTTACAGGCACTTTTAGGCATGATGTGCATAACGCGGTCATCCAGCTTGCGCCGGTTAGGCTCAGAACTGCGATTCAAGTTTGCACGTAGCGGCTCAAACGAATCGCAACAAGTTAATACACACAACGCCTTACAGGCACTTTTAGGCATTATGTGCAAAACGCGGTCATCCAGCTTGCGCGGGTTAGGCTCAGAACTGCGATTCAAGTTTGCACGTAGCGACTCAAACGAATCGCAACAAGTTAATACACACAACGCCTTAAAGGCACTTTTAGGCATGATGTGCAAAACGTGGTCATCCAGCTTGCGCGGGTTAGCCTCAGAACTGCGATTCAAGTTTGCACGTAGCGGCTCAAACGAATCGCAACAAGTTAATACACACAAAGCCTTACAGGCACTTCTAGGCATGATGTGCAAAACGTGGTCATCCAGCTTGCGCGGGTTAGGCTGAGAACTGCGATTCAAGTTCGCACATAGTGGCTAAAGCGAATCGCAACAAGTTAATACACACAACGCCTTACAGGCACTTTTAGGCATGATGTGCGAATAGGCGTCACTCAAGCTGCGCGGGTTAGGTACAGAACTGCGATTCAAGTTCGCACATAGCGGCTAAAGCGAATCGCAACAAGTTAATACACACAAAGCCTTACAGGCACTTCTAGGCATGATGTGCATAACGCGGTCATCCAGCTTGCGCGGGTTAGGCTGAGAACTGCGATTCAAGTTCGCACATAGTGGCTAAAGCGAATCGCAACAAGTTAATATACACAAAGCCTTACAGGCACTTCTAGGCATGGTGTGCATAACGCGGTCATCCAGCTTGCGAGGGTTAGGCTCAGCACTGCGATTCAAGTTTGCACGTAGCGGCTCAAACGAATCGCAACAAGTTAATACACACAACGCCTTAAAGGCACTTTTAGGCATGATGTGCAAAACGTGGTCATCCAGCTTGCGCGGGTTAGGCTCAGAACTGCGAATCAAGTTTGCACGTAGCGGCTCAAACGAATCGCAACAAGTTAATACACACAAAGCCTTACAGGCACTTTTAGGCATGATGTGCATAACGCGGTCATCCAGCTTGCGCCGGTTAGGCTCAGAACTGCGATTCAAGTTTGCACGTAGCGGCTCAAACGAATCGCAACAAGTTAATACACACAACGCCTTACAGGCACTTTTAGGCATTATGTGCAAAACGCGGTCATCCAGCTTGCGCGGGTTAGGCTCAGAACTGCGATTCAAGTTTGCACGTAGCGACTCAAACGAATCGCAACAAGTTAATACACACAACGCCTTAAAGGCACTTTTAGGCATGATGTGCAAAACGTGGTCATCCAGCTTGCGCGGGTTAGCCTCAGAACTGCGATTCAAGTTTGCACGTAGCGGCTCAAACGAATCGCAACAAGTTAATACACACAAAGCCTTACAGGCACTTCTAGGCATGATGTGCAAAACGTGGTCATCCAGCTTGCGCGGGTTAGGCTGAGAACTGCGATTCAAGTTCGCACATAGTGGCTAAAGCGAATCGCAACAAGTTAATACACACAACGCCTTACAGGCACTTTTAGGCATGATGTGCGAATAGGCGTCACTCAAGCTGCGCGGGTTAGGTACAGAACTGCGATTCAAGTTCGCACATAGCGGCTAAAGCGAATCGCAACAAGTTAATACACACAAAGCCTTACAGGCACTTCTAGGCATGATTTGCATAACGCTGTCACCCAGCTTGCGCGGGTTAGGCTCAGAACTGCGATTCAAGTTTGCACGTAGCGGCTCAAACGAATCGCAACAAGTTAATACACACAACGCCTTACAGGCACTTTTAGGCATTATGTGCAAAACGTGGTCATCCAGCTTGCGCGGGTTAGGCTAACTGCGATTCAAGTTCGCACATAGCGGCTAAAGCGAATCGCAACAAGTTAATACACACAAAGCCTTACAGGCACTTTTAGGCATGATGTGAAAAACGAGGTCATCCAGCTTGCGCGGGTTAGGCTGAGAACTGCGATTCAAGTTCGCACATAGCGGCTAAAGCGAATCGCAACAAGTTAATACACACAAAGCCTTACAGGCACTTCAAGGCATGATGTGCATAACGCGGTCATCCAGCTTGCGCGGGTTAGGCTCAGAACTGCGATTCAAGTTTGCACGTAGCGGCTCAAACGAATCGCAACAAGTTAATAGACACAACGCCTTAAAGGCACTTTTAGGCATGATGTGCAAAACGTGGTCATCCAGCTTGCGCGGGTTAGCCTCAGAACTGCGATTCAAGTTTGCACGTAGCGGCTCAAACGAATCGCAACAAGTTAATACACACAAAGCCTTACAGGCACTTCTAGGCATGATGTGCAAAACGTGGTCATCCAGCTTGCGCGGGTTAGGCTGAGAACTGCGATTCAAGTTCGCACATAGCGGCTAAAGCGAATCGCAACAAGTTAATACACACAAAGCCTTACAGGCACTTTTAGGCATGATGTGAAAAAGAGGTCATCTAGCTTGCGCGGGTTAGGCTGAGAACTGCGATTCAAGTTCGCACATAGCGGCTAAAGCGAATCGCAACAAGTTAATACACACAAAGCCTTACAGGCACTTCTAGGCATGATTTGCATAACGCGGTCATCCAGCTTGCGCGGGTTAGGCTGAGAACTGCGATTCAAGTTCGCACATAGTGGCTAAAGCGAATCGCAACAAGTTAATATACACAAAGCCTTACAGGCACTTCTAGGCATGGTGTGCATAACGCGGTCATCCAGCTTGCGCGGGTTAGGCTCAGCACTGCGATTCAAGTTTGCACGTAGCGGCTCAAACGAATCGCAACAAGTTAATACACACAACGCCTTAAAGGCACTTTTAGGCATGATGTGCAAAACGTGGTCATCCAGCTTGCGCGGGTTAGGCTCAGAACTGCGAATCAAGTTTGCACGTAGCGGCTCAAACGAATCGCAACAAGTTAATACACACAACGCCTTAAAGGCATGATGTGCAAAACGTGGTCATCCAGCTTGCGCGGGTTAGGCTCAGAACTGCGATTCAAGTTTGCACGTAGCGGCTCAAACGAACCGCAACAAGTTAATACACACAACGCCTTGAAGGCACTTTTAGGCATAATGTGCAAAACGTGGTCATCCAGCTTGCGCGGGTTAGGCTCAGAACTGCGATTCAAGTTTGCACGTAGCGGCTCAAACGAACCGCAACAAGTTAATACACTCAAAGCCTTACAGGCACTTCTAGGCATGATGTGCATAACGCGGTCATCCAGCTTCCGCGGGTTAGGCTCAGAACTGCGATTCAAGTTTGCACGTAGCGGCTCAAACGAATCGCAACAAGTTAATACACACAACGCCTTAAAGGCACTTTTAGGCATGATGTGCAAAACGTGGTCATCCAGCTTGCGCGGGTTAGGCTCAGAACTGCGATTCAAGTTCGCACATAGTGGCTAAAGCGAATCGCAACAAGTTAATACACACAACGCCTTACAGGCACTTTTAGGCATGATGTGCAAATAGGCGTCACTCAAGCTGCGCGGGTTAGGTACAGAACTGCGATTCAAGTTCGCACATAGCGGCTAAAGCGAATCGCAACAAGTTAATACACACAAAGCCTTACAGGCACTTCTAGGCATGATTTGCATAACGCTGTCACCCAGCTTGCGCGGGTTAGGCTCAGAACTGCGATTCAAGTTTGCACGTAGCGGCTCAAACGAATCGCAACAAGTTAATACACACAACGCCTTACAGGCACTTTTAGGCATTATGTGCAAAACGTGGTCATCCAGCTTGCGCGGGTTAGGCTGAGAACTGCGATTCAAGTTCGCACATAGCGGCTAAAGCGAATCGCAACAAGTTAATACACACAAAGCCTTACAGGCACTTTTAGGCATGATGTGAAAAACGAGGTCATCCAGCTTGCGCGGGTTAGGCTGAGAACTGCGATTCAAGTTCGCACATAGCGGCTAAAGCGAATCGCAACAAGTTAATACACACAAAGCCTTACAGGCACTTCTAGGCATGATGTGCATAACGCGGTCATCCAGCTTGCGCGGGTTAGGCTGAGAACTGCGATTCAAGTTCGCACATAGTGGCTAAAGCGAATCGCAACAAGTTAATATACACAAAGCCTTACAGGCACTTCTAGGCATGGTGTGCATAACGCGGTCATCCAGCTTGCGAGGGTTAGGCTCAGCACTGCGATTCAAGTTTGCACGTAGCGGCTCAAACGAATCGCAACAAGTTAATACACACAACGCCTTAAAGGCACTTTTAGGCATGATGTGCAAAACGTGGTCATCCAGCTTGCGCGGGTTAGGCTCAGAACTGCGAATCAAGTTTGCACGTAGCGGCTCAAACGAATCGCAACAAGTTAATACACACAAAGCCTTACAGGCACTTTTAGGCATGATGTGCATAACGCGGTCATCCAGCTTGCGCCGGTTAGGCTCAGAACTGCGATTCAAGTTTGCACGTAGCGGCTCAAACGAATCGCAACAAGTTAATACACACAACGCCTTACAGGCACTTTTAGGCATTATGTGCTAAACGCGGTCATCCAGCTTGCGCGGGTTAGGCTCAGAACTGCGATTCAAGTTTGCACGTAGCGACTCAAACGAATCGCAACAAGTTAATACACACAACGCCTTAAAGGCACTTTTAGGCATGATGTGCAAAACGTGGTCATCCAGCTTGCGCGGGTTAGCCTCAGAACTGCGATTCAAGTTTGCACGTAGCGGCTCAAACGAATCGCAACAAGTTAATACACACAAAGCCTTACAGGCACTTCTAGGCATGATGTGCAAAACGTGGTCATCCAGCTTGCGCGGGTTAGGCTGAGAACTGCGATTCAAGTTCGCACATAGTGGCTAAAGCGAATCGCAACAAGTTAATACACACAACGCCTTACAGGCACTTTTAGGCATGATGTGCGAATAGGCGTCACTCAAGCTGCGCGGGTTAGGTACAGAACTGCGATTCAAGTTCGCACATAGCGGCTAAAGCGAATCGCAACAAGTTAATACACACAAAGCCTTACAGGCACTTCTAGGCATGATTTGCATAACGCTGTCACCCAGCTTGCGCGGGTTAGGCTCAGAACTGCGATTCAAGTTTGCACGTAGCGGCTCAAACGAATCGCAACAAGTTAATACACACAACGCCTTACAGGCACTTTTAGGCATTATGTGCAAAACGTGGTCATCCAGCTTGCGCGGGTTAGGCTAACTGCGATTCAAGTTCGCACATAGCGGCTAAAGCGAATCGCAACAAGTTAATACACACAAAGCCTTACAGGCACTTTTAGGCATGATGTGAAAAACGAGGTCATCCAGCTTGCGCGGGTTAGGCTGAGAACTGCGATTCAAGTTCGCACATAGCGGCTAAAGCGAATCGCAACAAGTTAATACACACAAAGCCTTACAGGCACTTCAAGGCATGATGTGCATAACGCGGTCATCCAGCTTGCGCGGGTTAGGCTCAGAACTGCGATTCAAGTTTGCACGTAGCGGCTCAAACGAATCGCAACAAGTTAATAGACACAACGCCTTAAAGGCACTTTTAGGCATGATGTGCAAAACGTGGTCATCCAGCTTGCGCGGGTTAGCCTCAGAACTGCGATTCAAGTTTGCACGTAGCGGCTCAAACGAATCGCAACAAGTTAATACACACAAAGCCTTACAGGCACTTTTAGGCATGATGTGAAAAAGAGGTCATCTAGCTTGCGCGGGTTAGGCTGAGAACTGCGATTCAAGTTCGCACATAGCGGCTAAAGCGAATCGCAACAAGTTAATACACACAAAGCCTTACAGGCACTTCTAGGCATGATGTGCATAACGCGGTCATCCAGCTTGCGCGGGTTAGGCTGAGAACTGCGATTCAAGTTCGCACATAGTGGCTAAAGCGAATCGCAACAAGTTAATATACACAAAGCCTTACAGGCACTTCTAGGCATGGTGTGCATAACGCGGTCATCCAGCTTGCGCGGGTTAGGCTCAGCACTGCGATTCAAGTTTGCACGTAGCGGCTCAAACGAATCGCAACAAGTTAATACACACAACGCCTTAAAGGCACTTTTAGGCATGATGTGCAAAACGTGGTCATCCAGCTTGCGCGGGTTAGGCTCAGAACTGCGAATCAAGTTTGCACGTAGCGGCTCAAACGAATCGCAACAAGTTAATACACACAACGCCTTACAGGCACTTCTAGGCATGATGTGCAAAACGTGGTCATCCAGCTTGCGCGGGTTAGGCTGAGAACTGCGATTCAAGTTCGCACATAGCGGCTAAAGCGAATCGCAACAAGTTAATACGCACAAAGCCTTACAGGCACTTTTAGGCATGATGTGAAAAACGAGGTCATCCAGCTTGCGCGGGTTAGGCTGAGAACTGCGATTCAAGTTCGCACATAGCGGCTAAAGCGAATATCAACAAGTTAATACACACAAAGCCTTACAGGCACTTCTAGGCATGATGTGCATGACGCGGTCATCCAGCTTGCGCGGGTTAGGCTCAGAACTGCGATTCAAGTTTGCACGTAGCGGCTCAAACGAATCGCAACAAGTTAATACACACAACGCCTTAAAGGCACTTTTAGGCATGATGTGAAAACGTGGTCATCCAGCTTGCGCGGGTTAGGCTCAGAACTGCGAATCAAGTTTGCACGTAGCGGCTCAAACGAATCGCAACAAGTTAATACACACAAATCCTTACAGGCACTTCTAGGCATGATGTGCATAACGCCGTCATCCGGCTTGCGCGGGTTAGGCTCAGAACTGCGATTCAAGTTTGCACGTAGCGGCTCAAACGAATCGCAACAAGTTAATACACACAACGCCTTAAAGGCACTTTTAGGCATGATGTGCAAAACGTGGTCATCCAGCTTGCGCGGGTTAGCCTCAGAACTGCGTTTCAAGTTTGCACGTAGCGGCTCAAACGAATCGCAACAAGTTAATACACACAAAGCCTTACAGGCACTTCCAGGCATGATGTGCAAAACGTGGTCATCCAGCTTGCGCGGGTTAGGCTGAGAACTGCGATTCAAGTTCGCACATAGCGGCTAAAGCGAATCGCAACAAGTTAATACACACAAAGCCTTACAGGCACTTTTAGGCATGATGTGAAAAACGAGGTCATCCAGCTTGCGCGGGTTAGGCTGAGAACTGCGATTCAAGTTCGCACATAGCGGCTAAAGCGAATCGCAACAAGTTAATACACACAAAGCCTTACAGGCACTTCTAGGCATGATGTGCATGACGCGGTCATCCAGCTTGCGCGGGTTAGGCTCAGAACTGCGATTCAAGTTTGCACGTAGCGGCTCAAACGAATCGCAACAAGTTAATACACACAAAGCCTTACAGGCACTTCTAGGCACGATGTGCATAACGCGGTCATCCAGCTTGCGCGGGTTAGGCTCAGAACTGCGATTCAAGTTTGCACGTAGCGGCTCAAACGAATCGCAACAAGTTAATACACACAACGCCTTAAAGGCATGATGTGCAAAACGTGGTCATCCAGCTTGCGCGGGTTAGGCTCAGAACTGCGATTCAAGTTTGCACGTAGCGGCTCAAACGAACCGCAACAAGTTAATACACACAACGCCTTAAAGGCACTTTTAGGCATAATGTGCAAAACGTGGTCATCCAGCTTGCGCGGGTTAGGCTCAGAACTGCGATTCAAGTTTGCACGTAGCGGCTCAAACGAACCGCAACAAGCAAAGCCTTACAGGCACTTCTAGGCATGATGTGCATAACGCGGTCATCCAGCTTCCGCGGGTTAGGCTCAGAACTGCGATTCAAGTTTGCACGTAGCGGCTCAAACGAATCGCAACAAGTTAATACACACAACGCCTTAAAGGCACTTTTAGGCATGATGTGCAAAACGTGGTCATCCAGCTTGCGCGGGTTAGGCTCAGAACTGCGATTCAAGTTCGCACATAGTGGCTAAAGCGAATCGCAACAAGTTAATACACACAACGCCTTACAGGCACTTTTAGGCATGATGTGCAAATAGGCGTCACTCAAGCTGCGCGGGTTAGGTACAGAACTGCGATTCAAGTTCGCACATAGCGGCTAAAGCGAATCGCAACAAGTTAATACACACAAAGCCTTACAGGCACTTCTAGGCATGATTTGCATAACGCTGTCACCCAGCTTGCGCGGGTTAGGCTCAGAACTGCGATTCAAGTTTGCACGTAGCGGCTCAAACGAATCGCAACAAGTTAATACACACAACGCCTTACAGGCACTTTTAGGCATTATGTGCAAAACGTGGTCATCCAGCTTGCGCGGGTTAGGCTGAGAACTGCGATTCATGTTCGCACATAGCGGCTAAAGCGAATCGCAACAAGTTAATACACACAAAGCCTTACAGGAACTTTTAGGCATGATGTGAAAAACGAGGTCATCCAGCTTGCGCGGGTTAGGCTGAGAACTGCGATTCAAGTTCGCACATAGCGGCTAAAGCGAATCGCAACAAGTTAATACACACAAAGCCTTACAGGCACTTCTAGGCATGATGTGCATAACGCGGTCATCCAGCTTGCGCGGGTTAGGCTTAGAACTGCGATTCAAGTTTGCACGTAGCGGCTCAAACGAATCGCAACAAGTTAATACACACAACGCCTTAACGGCACTTTTAGGCATGATGTGCAAAACGTGGTCATCCAGCTTGCGCGGGTTAGCCTCAGAACTGCGATTCAAGTTTGCACGTAGCGGCTCAAACGAATCGCAACAAGTTAATACACACAAAGCCTTACAGGCACTTCTAGGCATGATGTGCATATAACGCGGTCATCCAGCTTGCGCGGGTTAGGCTGAGAACTGCGGTTCAAGTTCGCACATAGCGGCTAAAGCGAATCGCAACAAGTTAATACACACAAAGCCTTACAGGCACTTTTAGGCATGATGTGAAAAACGAGGTCATCCAGCTTGCGCGGGTTAGGCTGAGAACTGCGATTCAAGTTCGCACATAGCGGCTAAAGCGAATCGCAACAAGTTAATACACACAAAGCCTTACAGGCACTTCTAGGCATGATGTGCATGACGCGGTCATCCAGCTTGCGCGGGTTAGGCTCAGAACTGCAATTCAAGTTTGCACGTAGCGGCTCAAACGAATCGCAACAAGTTAATACACACAAAGCCTTACAGGCACTTCTAGGCACGATGTGCATAACGCGGCCATCCAGCTTGCGCGGGTTAGGCTCAGAACTGCGATTCAAGTTTGCACGTAGCGGCTCAAACGAATCGCAACAAGTTAATACACACAACGCCTTAAAGGCATGATGTGCAAAACGTGGTCATCCAGCTTGCGCGGGTTAGGCTCAGAACTGCGATTCAAGTTTGCACGTAGCGGCTCAAACGAACCGCAACAAGTTAATATATACAACGCCTTAAAGGCACTTTTAGGCATAATGTGCAAAACGTGGTCATCCAGCTTGCGCGGGTTAGGCTCAGAACTGCGATTCAAGTTTGCACGTAGCGGCTCAAACGAACCGCAACAAGCAAAGCCTTACAGGCACTTCTAGGCACGATGTGCATAACGCGGTCATCCAGCTTCCGCGGGTTAGGCTCAGAACTGCGATTCAAGTTTGCACGTAGCGGCTCAAACGAATCGCAACAAGTTAATACACACAACGCCTTAAAGGCACTTTTAGGCATGATGTGCAAAACGTGGTCATCCAGCTTGCGCGGGTTAGGCTCAGAACTGCGATTCAAGTTCGCACATAGTGGCTAAAGCGAATCGCAACAAGTTAATACACACAACGCCTTACAGGCACTTTTAGGCATGATGTGCAAATAGGCGTCACTCAAGCTGCGCGGGTTAGGTACAGAACTGCGATTCAAGTTCGCACATAGCGGCTAAAGCGAATCGCAACAAGTTAATACACACAAAGCCTTACAGGCACTTCTAGGCATGATTTGCATAACGCTGTCACCCAGCTTGCGCGGGTTAGGCTCAGGACTGCGATTCAAGTTTGCACGTAGCGGCTCAAACGAATCGCAACAAGTTAATACACACAACGCCTTACAGGCACTTTTAGGCATTATGTGCAAAACGTGGTCATCCAGCTTGCGCGGGTTAGGCTGAGAACTGCGATTCAAGTTCGCACATAGCGGCTAAAGCGAATCGCAACAAGTTAATACACACAAAGCCTTACAGGCACTTTTAGGCATGATGTGAAAAACGAGGTCATCCAGCTTGCGCGGGTTAGGCTGAGAACTGCGATTCAAGTTCGCACATAGCGGCTAAAGCGAATCGCAACAAGTTAATACACACAAAGCCTTACAGGCACTTCTAGGCATGATGTGCATAACGCGGTCATCCAGCTTGCGCGGGTTAGGCTTAGAACTGCGATTCAAGTTTGCACGTAGCGGCTCAAACGAATCGCAACAAGTTAATACACACAACGCCTTAACGGCACTTTTAGGCATAATGTGCAAAACGTGGTCATCCAGCTTGCGCGGGTTAGCCTCAGAACTGCGATTCAAGTTTGCACGTAGCGGCTCAAACGAATCGCAACAAGTTAATACACACAAAGCCTTACAGGCACTTCTAGGCATGATGTGCATATAACGCGGTCATCCAGCTTGCGCGGGTTAGGCTCAGAACTGCGATTCAAGTTTGCACGTAGCGGCTCAAACGAATCGCAACAAGTTAATACACACAAAGCCTTACAGGCACTTCTAGGCATGATGTGCAAAACGTGGTCATCCAGCTTGCGCGGGTTAGGCTGAGAACTGCGATTCAAGTTCGCACATAGCGGCTAAAGCGAATCGCAACAAGTTAATACACACAAAGCCTTACAGGCACTTCTAGGCATGATGTGCATAACGCGGTCATCCAGCTTGCGCGGGTTAGGCTGAGAACTGCGATTCAAGTTCGCACGTAGCGGCTAAAGCGAATCGCAACAAGTTAATATACACAAAGCCTTACAGGCACTTCTAGGCATGATGTGCATAACGCGGTCATCCAGCTTGCGCGTGTTAGGCTCAGAACTGCGATTCAAGTTTGCACGTAGCGGCTCAAACGAATCGCAACAAGTTAATACACACAACGCCTTAAAGGCACTTTTAGGCATGATGTGCAAAACGTGGTCATCCAGCTTGCGCGGGTTAGGCTCAGAACTGCGAATCAAGTTTGCACGTAGCGGCTCAAACGAATCGCAACAAGTTAATACACACAAAGCCTTACAGGCACTTCTAGGCATGATGTGCATAACGCGGTCATCCAGCTTGCGCGGGTTAGGCTCAGAACTGCGATTCAAGTTTGCACGTAGCGGCTCAAACGAATCGCAACAAGTTAATACACACAACGCCTTACAGGCACTTTAGGCATTATGTGCAAAACGCGGTCATCCAGCTTGCGCGGGTTAGCCTCAGAACTGCGATTCAAGTTTGCACGTAGCGGCTCAAACGAATCGCAACAAGTTAATACACACAAAGCCTTACAGGCACTTCTAGGCATGATGTGAAAAACGAGGTCATCCAGCTTGCGCTGGTTAGGCTGAGAACTGCGATTCAAGTTCGCACATAGCGGCTAAAGCGAATCGCAACAAGTTAATACACACAAAGCCTTACAGGCACTTCTAGGCATGATGTGCATGACGCGGTCATCCAGCTTGCGCGGGTTAGGCTCAGAACTGCGATTCAAGTTTGCACGTAGCGGCTCAAACGAATCGCAACAAGTTAATACACACAACGCCTTAAAGGCACTTTTAGGCATGATGTGAAAACGTGGTCATCCAGCTTGCGCGGGTTAGGCTCAGAACTGCGAATCAAGTTTGCACGTAGCGGCTCAAACGAATCGCAACAAGTTAATACACACAACGCCTTGAAGGCACTTTTAGGCATAATGTGCAAAACGTGGTCATCCAGCTTGCGCGGGTTAGGCTCAGAACTGCGATTCAAGTTTGCACGTAGCGGCTCAAACGAACCGCAACAAGTTAATACACTCAAAGCCTTACAGGCACTTCTAGGCATGATGTGCATAACGCGGTCATCCAGCTTGCGCGGGTTAGGCTGAGAACTGCGATTCAAGTTCGCACATAGCGGCTAAAGCGAATCGCAACAAGTTAATACACACAAAGCCTTACAGGCACTTTTAGGCATGATGTGAAAAAGAGGTCATCCAGCTTGCGCGGGTTAGGCTGAGAACTGCGATTCAAGTTCGCACATAGCGGCTAAAGAGAATCGCAACAAGTTAATACACACAAAGCCTTACAGGCACTTCTAGGCATGATGTGCATAACGCGGTCATCCAGCTTGCGCGGGTTAGGCTGAGAACTGCGATTCAAGTTTGCACGTAGCGGCTCAAACGAATCGCAACAAGTTAATACACACAAAGCCTTACAGGCACTTCTAGGCATGATGTGCATAACGCGGTCATCCAGCTTGCGCGGGTTAGGCTCAGAACTGCGATTCAAGTTTGCACGTAGCGGCTCAAACGAATCGCAACAAGTTAATACACACAACGCCTTACAGGCACTTTTAGGCATTATGTGCAAAACGCGGTCATCCAGCTTGCGCGGGTTAGCCTCAGAACTGCGATTCAAGTTTGCACGTAGCGGCTCAAACGAATCGCAACAAGTTAATACACACAAAGCCTTACAGGCACTTCTAGGCATGATGTGAAAAACGAGGTCATCCAGCTTGCGCTGGTTAGGCTGAGAACTGCGATTCAAGTTCGCACATAGCGGCTAAAGCGAATCGCAACAAGTTAATACACACAAAGCCTTACAGGCACTTCTAGGCATGATATGCATGACGCGGTCATCCAGCTTGCGCGGGTTAGGCTCAGAACTGCGATTCAAGTTTGCACGTAGCGGCTCAAACGAATCGCAACAAGTTAATACACACAACGCCTTAAAGGCACTTTTAGGCATGATGTGAAAACGTGGTCATCCAGCTTGCGCGGGTTAGGCTCAGAACTGCGATTCAAGTTTGCACGTAGCGGCTCAAACGAACCGCAACAAGTTAATACACTCAAAGCCTTACAGGCACTTCTAGGCATGATGTGCATAACGCGGTCATCCAGCTTCCGCGGGTTAGGCTCAGAACTGCGATTCAAGTTTGCACGTAGCGGCTCAAACGAATCGCAACAAGTTAATACACACAACGCCTTAAAGGCACTTTTAGGCATGATGTGCAAAACGTGGTCATCCAGCTTGCGCGGGTTAGGCTGAGAACTGCGATTCAAGTTCGCACATAGCGGCTAAAGCGAATCGCAACAAGTTAATACACACAAAGCCTTACAGGCACTTCTAGGCATGATGTGCATGACGCGGTCATCCAGCTTGCGCGGGTTAGGCTCAGAACTGCGATTCAAGTTTGCACGTAGCGGCTCAAACGAATCGCAACAAGTTAATACACACAACGCCTTACAGGCACTTTTAGGCATTATGTGCAAAACGTGGTCATCCAGCTTGCGCGGGTTAGGCTGAGAACTGCGATTCATGTTCGCACATAGCGGCTAAAGCGAATCGCAACAAGTTAATACACACAAAGCCTTACAGGAACTTTTAGGCATGATGTGAAAAACGAGGTCATCCAGCTTGCGCGGGTTAGGCTGAGAACTGCGATTCAAGTTCGCACATAGCGGCTAAAGCGAATCGCAACAAGTTAATACACACAAAGCCTTACAGGCACTTCTAGGCATGATGTGCATAACGCGGTCATCCAGCTTGCGCGGGTTAGGCTTAGAACTGCGATTCAAGTTTGCACGTAGCGGCTCAAACGAATCGCAACAAGTTAATACACACAACGCCTTAACGGCACTTTTAGGCATGATGTGCAAAACGTGGTCATCCAGCTTGCGCGGGTTAGCCTCAGAACTGCGATTCAAGTTTGCACGTAGCGGCTCAAACGAATCGCAACAAGTTAATACACACAAAGCCTTACAGGCACTTCTAGGCATGATGTGCATATAACGCGGTCATCCAGCTTGCGCGGGTTAGGCTGAGAACTGCGATTCAAGTTCGCACATAGCGGCTAAAGCGAATCGCAACAAGTTAATACACACAAAGCCTTACAGGCACTTTTAGGCATGATGTGAAAAACGAGGTCATCCAGCTTGCGCGGGTTAGGCTGAGAACTGCGATTCAAGTTCGCACATAGCGGCTAAAGCGAATCGCAACAAGTTAATACACACAAAGCCTTACAGGCACTTCTAGGCATGATGTGCATGACGCGGTCATCCAGCTTGCGCGGGTTAGGCTCAGAACTGCAATTCAAGTTTGCACGTAGCGGCTCAAACGAATCGCAACAAGTTAATACACACAAAGCCTTACAGGCACTTCTAGGCACGATGTGCATAACGCGGTCATCCAGCTTGCGCGGGTTAGGCTCAGAACTGCGATTCAAGTTTGCACGTAGCGGCTCAAACGAATCGCAACAAGTTAATACACACAACGCCTTAAAGGCATGATGTGCAAAACGTGGTCATCCAGCTTGCGCGGGTTAGGCTCAGAACTGCGATTCAAGTTTGCACGTAGCGGCTCAAACGAACCGCAACAAGTTAATACACACAACGCCTTAAAGGCACTTTTAGGCATAATGTGCAAAACGTGGTCATCCAGCTTGCGCGCGTTAGGCTCAGAACTGCGATTCAAGTTTGCACGTAGCGGCTCAAACGAACCGCAACAAGCAAAGCCTTACAGGCACTTCTAGGCATGATGTGCATAACGCGGTCATC
This sequence comes from Amblyomma maculatum, assembly GCF_055883805.1. Taxonomy (NCBI): domain Eukaryota; kingdom Metazoa; phylum Arthropoda; class Arachnida; order Ixodida; family Ixodidae; genus Amblyomma; species Amblyomma maculatum. The sequence continues at coordinate 717,333 of NW_028146740.1, read as the reverse complement.
CAGCTTCCGCGGGTTAGGCTCAGAACTGCGATTCAAGTTTGCACGTAGCGGCTCAAACGAATCGCAACAAGTTAATACACACAACGCCTTAAAGGCACTTTTAGGCATGATGTGCAAAAAGTGGTCATCCAGCTTGCGCGGGTTAGGCTCAGAACTGCGATTCAAGTTCGCACATAGTGGCTAAAGCGAATCGCAACAAGTTAATACACACAACGCCTTACAGGCACTTTTAGGCATGATGTGCAAATAGGCGTCACTCAAGCTGCGCGGGTTAGGTACAGAACTGCGATTCAAGTTCGCACATAGCGGCTAAAGCGAATCGCAACAAGTTAATACACACAAAGCCTTACAGGCACTTCTAGGCATGATTTGCATAACGCTGTCACCCAGCTTGCGCGGGTTATGCTCAGAACTGCGATTCAAGTTTGCACGTAGCGGCTCAAACGAATCGCAACAAGTTAATACACACAACGCCTTACAGGCACTTTTAGGCATTATGTGCAAAACGTGGTCATCCAGCTTGCGCGGGTTAGGCTGAGAACTGCGATTCAAGTTCGCACATAGCGGCTAAAGCGAATCGCAACAAGTTAATACACACAAAGCCTTACAGGCACTTTTAGGCATGATGTGAAAAACGAGGTCATCCAGCTTGCGCGGGTTAGGCTGAGAACTGCGATTCAAGTTCGCACATAGCGGCTAAAGCGAATCGCAACAAGTTAATACACACAAAGCCTTACAGGCACTTCAAGGCATGATGTGCATAACGCGGTCATCCAGCTTGCGCGGGTTAGGCTTAGAACTGCGATTCAAGTTTGCACGTAGCGGCTCAAACGAATCGCAACAAGTTAATACACACAACGCCTTAACGGCACTTTTAGGCATAATGTGCAAAACGTGGTCATCCAGCTTGCGCGGGTTAGCCTCAGAACTGCGATTCAAGTTTGCACGTAGCGGCTCAAACGAATCGCAACAAGTTAATACACACAAAGCCTTACAGGCACTTCTAGGCATGATGTGCATATAACGCGGTCATCCAGCTTGCGCGGGTTAGGCTCAGAACTGCGATTCAAGTTTGCACGTAGCGGCTCAAACGAATCGCAACAAGTTAATACACACAAAGCCTTACAGGCACTTCTAGGCACGATGTGCATAACGCGGTCATCCAGCTTGCGCGGGTTAGGCTCAGAACTGCGATTCAAGTTTGCACGTAGCGGCTCAAACGAATCGCAACAAGTTAATACACACAACGCCTTAAAGGCATGATGTGCAAAACGTGGTCATCCAGCTTGCGCGGGTTAGGCTCAGAACTGCGATTCAAGTTTGCACGTAGCGGCTCAAACGAACCGCAACAAGTTAATACACACAACGCCTTAAAGGCACTTTTAGGCATAATGTGCAAAACGTGGTCATCCAGCTTGCGCGGGTTAGGCTCAGAACTGCGATTCAAGTTTGCACGTAGCGGCTCAAACGAACCGCAACAAGCAAAGCCTTACAGGCACTTCTAGGCATGATGTGCATAACGCGGTCATCCAGCTTCCGCGGGTTAGGCTCAGAACTGCGATTCAAGTTTGCACGTAGCGGCTCAAACGAATCGCAACAAGTTAATACACACAACGCCTTAAAGGCACTTTTAGGCATGATGTGCAAAACGTGGTCATCCAGCTTGCGCGGGTTAGGCTCAGAACTGCGATTCAAGTTCGCACATAGTGGCTAAAGCGAATCGCAACAAGTTAATACACACAACGCCTTACAGGCACTTTTAGGCATGATGTGCAAATAGGCGTCACTCAAGCTGCGCGGGTTAGGTACAGAACTGCGATTCAAGTTCGCACATAGCGGCTAAAGCGAATCGCAACAAGTTAATACACACAAAGCCTTACAGGCACTTCTAGGCATGATTTGCATAACGCTGTCACCCAGCTTGCGCGGGTTAGGCTCAGAACTGCGATTCAAGTTTGCACGTAGCGGCTCAAACGAATCGCAACAAGTTAATACACACAACGCCTTACAGGCACTTTTAGGCATTATGTGCAAAACGTGGTCATCCAGCTTGCGCGGGTTAGGCTGAGAACTGCGATTCATGTTCGCACATAGCGGCTAAAGCGAATCGCAACAAGTTAATACACACAAAGCCTTACAGGAACTTTTAGGCATGATGTGAAAAACGAGGTCATCCAGCTTGCGCGGGTTAGGCTGAGAACTGCGATTCAAGTTCGCACATAGCGGCTAAAGCGAATCGCAACAAGTTAATACACACAAAGCCTTACAGGCACTTCTAGGCATGATGTGCATAACGCGGTCATCCAGCTTGCGCGGGTTAGGCTTAGAACTGCGATTCAAGTTTGCACGTAGCGGCTCAAACGAATCGCAACAAGTTAATACACACAACGCCTTAACGGCACTTTTAGGCATGATGTGCAAAACGTGGTCATCCAGCTTGCGCGGGTTAGCCTCAGAACTGCGATTCAAGTTTGCATGTAGCGGCTCAAACGAATCGCAACAAGTTAATACACACAAAGCCTTACAGGCACTTCTAGGCATGATGTGCATATAACGCGGTCATCCAGCTTGCGCGGGTTAGGCTGAGAACTGCGATTCAAGTTCGCACATAGCGGCTAAAGCGAATCGCAACAAGTTAATACACACAAAGCCTTACAGGCACTTTTAGGCATGATGTGAAAAACGAGGTCATCCAGCTTGCGCGGGTTAGGCTGAGAACTGCGATTCAAGTTCGCACATAGCGGCTAAAGCGAATCGCAACAAGTTAATACACACAAAGCCTTACAGGCACTTCTAGGCATGATGTGCATGACGCGGTCATCCAGCTTGCGCGGGTTAGGCTCAGAACTGCAATTCAAGTTTGCACGTAGCGGCTCAAACGAATCGCAACAAGTTAATACACACAAAGCCTTACAGGCACTTCTAGGCACGATGTGCATAAAGCGGTCATCCAGCTTGCGCGGGTTAGGCTCAGAACTGCGATTCAAGTTTGCACGTAGCGGCTCAAACGAATCGCAACAAGTTAATACACACAACGCCTTAAAGGCATGATGTGCAAAACGTGGTCATCCAGCTTGCGCGGGTTAGGCTCAGAACTGCGATTCAAGTTTGCACGTAGCGGCTCAAACGAACCGCAACAAGTTAATACACACAACGCCTTAAAGGCACTTTTAGGCATAATGTGCAAAACGTGGTCATCCAGCTTGCGCGGGTTAGGCTCAGAACTGCGATTCAAGTTTGCACGTAGCGGCTCAAACGAACCGCAACAAGCAAAGCCTTACAGGCACTTCTAGGCATGATGTGCATAACGCGGTCATCCAGCTTCCGCGGGTTAGGCTCAGAACTGCGATTCAAGTTTGCACGTAGCGGCTCAAACGAATCGCAACAAGTTAATACACACAACGCCTTAAAGGCACTTTTAGGCATGATGTGCAAAACGTGGTCATCCAGCTTGCGCGGGTTAGGCTCAGAACTGCGATTCAAGTTCGCACATAGTGGCTAAAGCGAATCGCAACAAGTTAATACACACAACGCCTTACAGGCACTTTTAGGCATGATGTGCAAATAGGCGTCACTCAAGCTGCGCGGGTTAGGTACAGAACTGCGATTCAAGTTCGCACATAGCGGCTAAAGCGAATCGCAACAAGTTAATACACACAAAGCCTTACAGGCACTTCTAGGCATGATTTGCATAACGCTGTCACCCAGCTTGCGCGGGTTAGGCTCAGAACTGCGATTCAAGTTTGCACGTAGCGGCTCAAACGAATCGCAACAAGTTAATACAAACAACGCCTTACAGGCACTTTTAGGCATTATGTGCAAAACGTGGTCATCCAGCTTGCGCGGGTTAGGCTGAGAACTGCGATTCAAGTTCGCACATAGCGGCTAAAGCGAATCGCAACAAGTTAATACACACAAAGCCTTACAGGCACTTTTAGGCATGATGTGAAAAACGAGGTCATCCAGCTTGCGCGGGTTAGGCTGAGAACTGCGATTCAAGTTCGCACATAGCGGCTAAAGCGAATCGCAACAAGTTAATACACACAAAGCCTTACAGGCACTTCTAGGCATGATGTGCATAACGCGGTCATCCAGCTTGCGCGGGTTAGGCTTAGAACTGCGATTCAAGTTTGCACGTAGCGGCTCAAACGAATCGCAACAAGTTAATACACACAACGCCTTAACGGCACTTTTAGGCATAATGTGCAAAACGTGGTCATCCAGCTTGCGCGGGTTAGCCTCAGAACTGCGATTCAAGTTTGCACGTAGCGGCTCAAACGAATCGCAACAAGTTAATACACACAAAGCCTTACAGGCACTTCTAGGCATGATGTGCATATAACGCGGTCATCCAGCTTGCGCGGGTTAGGCTCAGAACTGCGATTCAAGTTTGCACGTAGCGGCTCAAACGAATCGCAACAAGTTAATACACACAAAGCCTTACAGGCACTTCTAGGCATGATGTGCAAAACGTGGTCATCCAGCTTGCGCGGGTTAGGCTGAGAACTGCGATTCAAGTTCGCACATAGCGGCTAAAGCGAATCGCAACAAGTTAATACACACAAAGCCTTACAGGCACTTCTAGGCATGATGTGCATAACGCGGTCATCCAGCTTGCGCGGGTTAGGCTGAGAACTGCGATTCAAGTTCGCACGTAGCGGCTAAAGCGAATCGCAACAAGTTAATATACACAAAGCCTTACAGGCACTTCTAGGCATGATGTGCATAACGCGGTCATCCAGCTTGCGTGTGTTAGGCTCAGAACTGCGATTCAAGTTTGCACGTAGCGGCTCAAACGAATCGCAACAAGTTAATACACACAACGCCTTAAAGGCACTTTTAGGCATGATGTGCAAAACGTGGTCATCCAGCTTGCGCGGGTTAGGCTCAGAACTGCGAATCAAGTTTGCACGTAGCGGCTCAAACGAATCGCAACAAGTTAATACACACAAAGCCTTACAGGCACTTCTAGGCATGATGTGCATAACGCGGTCATCCAGCTTGCGCGGGTTAGGCTCAGAACTGCGATTCAAGTTTGCACGTAGCGGCTCAAACGAATCGCAACAAGTTAATACACACAACGCCTTACAGGCACTTTAGGCATTATGTGCAAAACGCGGTCATCCAGCTTGCGCGGGTTAGCCTCAGAACTGCGATTCAAGTTTGCACGTAGCGGCTCAAACGAATCGCAACAAGTTAATACACACAAAGCCTTACAGGCACTTCTAGGCATGATGTGAAAAACGAGGTCATCCAGCTTGCGCTGGTTAGGCTGAGAACTGCGATTCAAGTTCGCACATAGCGGCTAAAGCGAATCGCAACAAGTTAATACACACAAAGCCTTACAGGCACTTCTAGGCATGATGTGCATGACGCGGTCATCCAGCTTGCGCGGGTTAGGCTCAGAACTGCGATTCAAGTTTGCACGTAGCGGCTCAAACGAATCGCAACAAGTTAATACACACAACGCCTTAAAGGCACTTTTAGGCATGATGTGAAAACGTGGTCATCCAGCTTGCGCGGGTTAGGCTCAGAACTGCGAATCAAGTTTGCACGTAGCGGCTCAAACGAATCGCAACAAGTTAATACACACAACGCCTTGAAGGCACTTTTAGGCATAATGTGCAAAACGTGGTCATCCAGCTTGCGCGGGTTAGGCTCAGAACTGCGATTCAAGTTTGCACGTAGCGGCTCAAACGAATCGCAACAAGTTAATACACACAACGCCTTAAAGGCACTTTTAGGCATGATGTGCAAAACGTGGTCATCCAGCTTGCGCGGGTTAGGCTCAGAACTGCGAATCAAGTTTGCACGTAGCGGCTCAAACGAATCGCAACAAGTTAATACACACAAAGCCTTACAGGCACTTTTAGGCATGATGTGAAAAACGAGGTCATCCAGCTTGCGCGGGTTAGGCTGAGAACTGCGATTCAAGTTCGCACATAGCGGCTAAAGCGAATCGCAACAAGTTAATACACACAAAGCCTTACAGGCACTTTTAGGCATGATGTGAAAAACGAGGTCATCCAGCTTGCGCGGGTTAGGCTGAGAACTGCGATTCAAGTTCGCACATAGCGGCTAAAGCGAATCGCAACAAGTTAATACACACAAAGCCTTACAGGCACTTCTAGGCATGATGTGCATAACGCGGTCATCCAGCTTGCGCGGGTTAGGCTTAGAACTGCGATTCAAGTTTGCACGTAGCGGCTCAAACGAATCGCAACAAGTTAATACACACAACGCCTTAACGGCACTTTTAGGCATAATGTGCAAAACGTGGTCATCCAGCTTGCGCGGGTTAGCCTCAGAACTGCGATTCAAGTTTGCACGTAGCGGCTCAAACGAATCGCAACAAGTTAATACACACAAAGCCTTACAGGCACTTCTAGGCATGATGTGCATATAACGCGGTCATCCAGCTTGCGCGGGTTAGGCTCAGAACTGCGATTCAAGTTTGCACGTAGCGGCTCAAACGAATCGCAACAAGTTAATACACACAAAGCCTTACAGGCACTTCTAGGCACGATGTGCATAACGCGGTCATCCAGCTTGCGCGGGTTAGGCTCAGAACTGCGATTCAAGTTTGCACGTAGCGGCTCAAACGAATCGCAACAAGTTAATACACACAACGCCTTAAAGGCATGATGTGCAAAACGTGGTCATCCAGCTTGCGCGGGTTAGGCTCAGAACTGCGATTCAAGTTTGCACGTAGCGGCTCAAACGAACCGCAACAAGTTAATACACACAACGCCTTAAAGGCACTTTTAGGCATAATGTGCAAAACGTGGTCATCCAGCTTGCGCGGGTTAGGCTCAGAACTGCGATTCAAGTTTGCACGTAGCGGCTCAAACGAACCGCAACAAGCAAAGCCTTACAGGCACTTCTAGGCATGATGTGCATAACGCGGTCATCCAGCTTCCGCGGGTTAGGCTCAGAACTGCGATTCAAGTTTGCACGTAGCGGCTCAAACGAATCGCAACAAGTTAATACACACAACGCCTTAAAGGCACTTTTAGGCATGATGTGCAAAACGTGGTCATCCAGCTTGCGCGGGTTAGGCTCAGAACTGCGATTCAAGTTCGCACATAGTGGCTAAAGCGAATCGCAACAAGTTAATACACACAACGCCTTACAGGCACTTTTAGGCATGATGTGCAAATAGGCGTCACTCAAGCTGCGCGGGTTAGGTACAGAACTGCGATTCAAGTTCGCACATAGCGGCTAAAGCGAATCGCAACAAGTTAATACACACAAAGCCTTACAGGCACTTCTAGGCATGATTTGCATAACGCTGTCACCCAGCTTGCGCGGGTTAGGCTCAGAACTGCGATTCAAGTTTGCACGTAGCGGCTCAAACGAATCGCAACAAGTTAATACACACAACGCCTTACAGGCACTTTTAGGCATTATGTGCAAAACGTGGTCATCCAGCTTGCGCGGGTTAGGCTGAGAACTGCGATTCATGTTCGCACATAGCGGCTAAAGCGAATCGCAACAAGTTAATACACACAAAGCCTTACAGGAACTTTTAGGCATGATGTGAAAAACGAGGTCATCCAGCTTGCGCGGGTTAGGCTGAGAACTGCGATTCAAGTTCGCACATAGCGGCTAAAGCGAATCGCAACAAGTTAATACACACAAAGCCTTACAGGCACTTCTAGGCATGATGTGCATAACGCGGTCATCCAGCTTGCGCGGGTTAGGCTTAGAACTGCGATTCAAGTTTGCACGTAGCGGCTCAAACGAATCGCAACAAGTTAATACACACAACGCCTTAACGGCACTTTTAGGCATGATGTGCAAAACGTGGTCATCCAGCTTGCGCGGGTTAGCCTCAGAACTGCGATTCAAGTTTGCATGTAGCGGCTCAAACGAATCGCAACAAGTTAATACACACAAAGCCTTACAGGCACTTCTAGGCATGATGTGCATATAACGCGGTCATCCAGCTTGCGCGGGTTAGGCTGAGAACTGCGATTCAAGTTCGCACATAGCGGCTAAAGCGAATCGCAACAAGTTAATACACACAAAGCCTTACAGGCACTTTTAGGCATGATGTGAAAAACGAGGTCATCCAGCTTGCGCGGGTTAGGCTGAGAACTGCGATTCAAGTTCGCACATAGCGGCTAAAGCGAATCGCAACAAGTTAATACACACAAAGCCTTACAGGCACTTCTAGGCATGATGTGCATGACGCGGTCATCCAGCTTGCGCGGGTTAGGCTCAGAACTGCAATTCAAGTTTGCACGTAGCGGCTCAAACGAATCGCAACAAGTTAATACACACAAAGCCTTACAGGCACTTCTAGGCACGATGTGCATAACGCGGTCATCCAGCTTGCGCGGGTTAGGCTCAGAACTGCGATTCAAGTTTGCACGTAGCGGCTCAAACGAATCGCAACAAGTTAATACACACAACGCCTTAAAGGCATGATGTGCAAAACGTGGTCATCCAGCTTGCGCGGGTTAGGCTCAGAACTGCGATTCAAGTTTGCACGTAGCGGCTCAAACGAACCGCAACAAGTTAATACACACAACGCCTTAAAGGCACTTTTAGGCATAATGTGCAAAACGTGGTCATCCAGCTTGCGCGGGTTAGGCTCAGAACTGCGATTCAAGTTTGCACGTAGCGGCTCAAACGAACCGCAACAAGCAAAGCCTTACAGGCACTTCTAGGCATGATGTGCATAACGCGGTCATCCAGCTTCCGCGGGTTAGGCTCAGAACTGCGATTCAAGTTTGCACGTAGCGGCTCAAACGAATCGCAACAAGTTAATACACACAACGCCTTAAAGGCACTTTTAGGCATGATGTGCAAAACGTGGTCATCCAGCTTGCGCGGGTTAGGCTCAGAACTGCGATTCAAGTTCGCACATAGTGGCTAAAGCGAATCGCAACAAGTTAATACACACAACGCCTTACAGGCACTTTTAGGCATGATGTGCAAATAGGCGTCACTCAAGCTGCGCGGGTTAGGTACAGAACTGCGATTCAAGTTCGCACATAGCGGCTAAAGCGAATCGCAACAAGTTAATACACACAAAGCCTTACAGGCACTTCTAGGCATGATTTGCATAACGCTGTCACCCAGCTTGCGCGGGTTAGGCTCAGAACTGCGATTCAAGTTTGCACGTAGCGGCTCAAACGAATCGCAACAAGTTAATACACACAACGCCTTACAGGCACTTTTAGGCATTATGTGCAAAACGTGGTCATCCAGCTTGCGCGGGTTAGGCTGAGAACTGCGATTCAAGTTCGCACATAGCGGCTAAAGCGAATCGCAACAAGTTAATACACACAAAGCCTTACAGGCACTTTTAGGCATGATGTGAAAAACGAGGTCATCCAGCTTGCGCGGGTTAGGCTGAGAACTGCGATTCAAGTTCGCACATAGCGGCTAAAGCGAATCGCAACAAGTTAATACACACAAAGCCTTACAGGCACTTCTAGGCATGATGTGCATAACGCGGTCATCCAGCTTGCGCGGGTTAGGCTTAGAACTGCGATTCAAGTTTGCACGTAGCGGCTCAAACGAATCGCAACAAGTTAATACACACAACGCCTTAACGGCACTTTTAGGCATAATGTGCAAAACGTGGTCATCCAGCTTGCGCGGGTTAGCCTCAGAACTGCGATTCAAGTTTGCACGTAGCGGCTCAAACGAATCGCAACAAGTTAATACACACAAAGCCTTACAGGCACTTCTAGGCATGATGTGCATATAACGCGGTCATCCAGCTTGCGCGGGTTAGGCTCAGAACTGCGATTCAAGTTTGCACGTAGCGGCTCAAACGAATCGCAACAAGTTAATACACACAAAGCCTTACAGGCACTTCTAGGCATGATGTGCAAAACGTGGTCATCCAGCTTGCGCGGGTTAGGCTGAGAACTGCGATTCAAGTTCGCACATAGCGGCTAAAGCGAATCGCAACAAGTTAATACACACAAAGCCTTACAGGCACTTCTAGGCATGATGTGCATAACGCGGTCATCCAGCTTGCGCGGGTTAGGCTGAGAACTGCGATTCAAGTTCGCACGTAGCGGCTAAAGCGAATCGCAACAAGTTAATATACACAAAGCCTTACAGGCACTTCTAGGCATGATGTGCATAACGCGGTCATCCAGCTTGCGTGTGTTAGGCTCAGAACTGCGATTCAAGTTTGCACGTAGCGGCTCAAACGAATCGCAACAAGTTAATACACACAACGCCTTAAAGGCACTTTTAGGCATGATGTGCAAAACGTGGTCATCCAGCTTGCGCGGGTTAGGCTCAGAACTGCGAATCAAGTTTGCACGTAGCGGCTCAAACGAATCGCAACAAGTTAATACACACAAAGCCTTACAGGCACTTCTAGGCATGATGTGCATAACGCGGTCATCCAGCTTGCGCGGGTTAGGCTCAGAACTGCGATTCAAGTTTGCACGTAGCGGCTCAAACGAATCGCAACAAGTTAATACACACAACGCCTTACAGGCACTTTAGGCATTATGTGCAAAACGCGGTCATCCAGCTTGCGCGGGTTAGCCTCAGAACTGCGATTCAAGTTTGCACGTAGCGGCTCAAACGAATCGCAACAAGTTAATACACACAAAGCCTTACAGGCACTTCTAGGCATGATGTGAAAAACGAGGTCATCCAGCTTGCGCTGGTTAGGCTGAGAACTGCGATTCAAGTTCGCACATAGCGGCTAAAGCGAATCGCAACAAGTTAATACACACAAAGCCTTACAGGCACTTCTAGGCATGATGTGCATGACGCGGTCATCCAGCTTGCGCGGGTTAGGCTCAGAACTGCGATTCAAGTTTGCACGTAGCGGCTCAAACGAATCGCAACAAGTTAATACACACAACGCCTTAAAGGCACTTTTAGGCATGATGTGAAAACGTGGTCATCCAGCTTGCGCGGGTTAGGCTCAGAACTGCGAATCAAGTTTGCACGTAGCGGCTCAAACGAATCGCAACAAGTTAATACACACAACGCCTTGAAGGCACTTTTAGGCATAATGTGCAAAACGTGGTCATCCAGCTTGCGCGGGTTAGGCTCAGAACTGCGATTCAAGTTTGCACGTAGCGGCTCAAACGAACCGCAACAAGTTAATACACTCAAAGCCTTACAGGCACTTCTAGGCATGATGTGCATAACGCGGTCATCCAGCTTGCGCGGGTTAGGCTGAGAACTGCGATTCAAGTTCGCACATAGCGGCTAAAGCGAATCGCAACAAGTTAATACACACAAAGCCTTACAGGCACTTTTAGGCATGATGTGAAAAAGAGGTCATCCAGCTTGCGCGGGTTAGGCTGAGAACTGCGATTCAAGTTCGCACATAGCGGCTAAAGAGAATCGCAACAAGTTAATACACACAAAGCCTTACAGGCACTTCTAGGCATGATGTGCATAACGCGGTCATCCAGCTTGCGCGGGTTAGGCTGAGAACTGCGATTCAAGTTTGCACGTAGCGGCTCAAACGAATCGCAACAAGTTAATACACACAAAGCCTTACAGGCACTTCTAGGCATGATGTGCATGACGCGGTCATCCAGCTTGCGCGGGTTAGGCTCAGAACTGCGATTCAAGTTTGCACGTAGCGGCTCAAACGAATCGCAACAAGTTAATACACACAACGCCTTAAAGGCACTTTTAGGCATGATGTGAAAATGTGGTCATCCAGCTTGCGCGGGTTAGGCTCAGAACTGCGAATCAAGTTTGCACGTAGCGGCTCAAACGAATCGCAACAAGTTAATACACACAACGCCTTGAAGGCACTTTTAGGCATAATGTGCAAAACGTGGTCATCCAGCTTGCGCGGGTTAGGCTCAGAACTGCGATTCAAGTTTGCACGTAGCGGCTCAAACGAACCGCAACAAGTTAATACACTCAAAGCCTTACAGGCACTTCTAGGCATGATGTGCATAACGCGGTCATCCAGCTTGCGCGGGTTAGGCTGAGAACTGCGATTCAAGTTCGCACATAGCGGCTAAAGCGAATCGCAACAAGTTAATACACACAAAGCCTTACAGGCACTTTTAGGCATGATGTGAAAAAGAGGTCATCCAGCTTGCGCGGGTTAGGCTGAGAACTGCGATTCAAGTTCGCACATAGCGGCTAAAGAGAATCGCAACAAGTTAATACACACAAAGCCTTACAGGCACTTCTAGGCATGATGTGCATAACGCGGTCATCCAGCTTGCGCGGGTTAGGCTGAGAACTGCGATTCAAGTTTGCACGTAGCGGCTCAAACGAATCGCAACAAGTTAATACACACAAAGCCTTACAGGCACTTCTAGGCATGATGTGCATAACGCGGTCATCCAGCTTGCGCGGGTTAGGCTCAGAACTGCGATTCAAGTTTGCACGTAGCGGCTCAAACGAATCGCAACAAGTTAATACACACAACGCCTTACAGGCACTTTTAGGCATTATGTGCAAAACGCGGTCATCCAGCTTGCGCGGGTTAGCCTCAGAACTGCGATTCAAGTTTGCACGTAGCGGCTCAAACGAATCGCAACAAGTTAATACACACAAAGCCTTACAGGCACTTCTAGGCATGATGTGAAAAACGAGGTCATCCAGCTTGCGCTGGTTAGGCTGAGAACTGCGATTCAAGTTCGCACATAGCGGCTAAAGCGAATCGCAACAAGTTAATACACACAAAGCCTTACAGGCACTTCTAGGCATGATATGCATGACGCGGTCATCCAGCTTGCGCGGGTTAGGCTCAGAACTGCGATTCAAGTTTGCACGTAGCGGCTCAAACGAATCGCAACAAGTTAATACACACAACGCCTTAAAGGCACTTTTAGGCATGATGTGAAAACGTGGTCATCCAGCTTGCGCGGGTTAGGCTCAGAACTGCGATTCAAGTTTGCACGTAGCGGCTCAAACGAACCGCAACAAGTTAATACACTCAAAGCCTTACAGGCACTTCTAGGCATGATGTGCATAACGCGGTCATCCAGCTTCCGCGGGTTAGGCTCAGAACTGCGATTCAAGTTTGCACGTAGCGGCTCAAACGAATCGCAACAAGTTAATACACACAACGCCTTAAAGGCACTTTTAGGCATGATGTGCAAAACGTGGTCATCCAGCTTGCGCGGGTTAGGCTGAGAACTGCGATTCAAGTTCGCACATAGCGGCTAAAGCGAATCGCAACAAGTTAATACACACAAAGCCTTACAGGCACTTCTAGGCATGATGTGCATGACGCGGTCATCCAGCTTGCGCGGGTTAGGCTCAGAACTGCGATTCAAGTTTGCACGTAGCGGCTCAAACGAATCGCAACAAGTTAATACACACAACGCCTTACAGGCACTTTTAGGCATTATGTGCAAAACGTGGTCATCCAGCTTGCGCGGGTTAGGCTGAGAACTGCGATTCATGTTCGCACATAGCGGCTAAAGCGAATCGCAACAAGTTAATACACACAAAGCCTTACAGGAACTTTTAGGCATGATGTGAAAAACGAGGTCATCCAGCTTGCGCGGGTTAGGCTGAGAACTGCGATTCAAGTTCGCACATAGCGGCTAAAGCGAATCGCAACAAGTTAATACACACAAAGCCTTACAGGCACTTCTAGGCATGATGTGCATAACGCGGTCATCCAGCTTGCGCGGGTTAGGCTTAGAACTGCGATTCAAGTTTGCACGTAGCGGCTCAAACGAATCGCAACAAGTTAATACACACAACGCCTTAACGGCACTTTTAGGCATGATGTGCAAAACGTGGTCATCCAGCTTGCGCGGGTTAGCCTCAGAACTGCGATTCAAGTTTGCACGTAGCGGCTCAAACGAATCGCAACAAGTTAATACACACAAAGCCTTACAGGCACTTCTAGGCATGATGTGCATATAACGCGGTCATCCAGCTTGCGCGGGTTAGGCTGAGAACTGCGATTCAAGTTCGCACATAGCGGCTAAAGCGAATCGCAACAAGTTAATACACACAAAGCCTTACAGGCACTTTTAGGCATGATGTGAAAAACGAGGTCATCCAGCTTGCGCGGGTTAGGCTGAGAACTGCGATTCAAGTTCGCACATAGCGGCTAAAGCGAATCGCAACAAGTTAATACACACAAAGCCTTACAGGCACTTCTAGGCATGATGTGCATGACGCGGTCATCCAGCTTGCGCGGGTTAGGCTCAGAACTGCAATTCAAGTTTGCACGTAGCGGCTCAAACGAATCGCAACAAGTTAATACACACAAAGCCTTACAGGCACTTCTAGGCACGATGTGCATAACGCGGTCATCCAGCTTGCGCGGGTTAGGCTCAGAACTGCGATTCAAGTTTGCACGTAGCGGCTCAAACGAATCGCAACAAGTTAATACACACAACGCCTTAAAGGCATGATGTGCAAAACGTGGTCATCCAGCTTGCGCGGGTTAGGCTCAGAACTGCGATTCAAGTTTGCACGTAGCGGCTCAAACGAACCGCAACAAGTTAATACACACAACGCCTTAAAGGCACTTTTAGGCATAATGTGCAAAACGTGGTCATCCAGCTTGCGCGGGTTAGGCTCAGAACTGCGATTCAAGTTTGCACGTAGCGGCTCAAACGAACCGCAACAAGCAAAGCCTTACAGGCACTTCTAGGCATGATGTGCATAACGCGGTCATCCAGCTTCCGCGGGTTAGGCTCAGAACTGCGATTCAAGTTTGCACGTAGCGGCTCAAACGAATCGCAACAAGTTAATACACACAACGCCTTAAAGGCACTTTTAGGCATGATGTGCAAAACGTGGTCATCCAGCTTGCGCGGGTTAGGCTCAGAACTGCGATTCAAGTTCGCACATAGTGGCTAAAGCGAATCGCAACAAGTTAATACACACAACGCCTTACAGGCACTTTTAGGCATGATGTGCAAATAGGCGTCACTCAAGCTGCGCGGGTTAGGTACAGAACTGCGATTCAAGTTCGCACATAGCGGCTAAAGCGAATCGCAACAAGTTAATACACACAAAGCCTTACAGGCACTTCTAGGCATGATTTGCATAACGCTGTCACCCAGCTTGCGCGGGTTAGGCTCAGAACTGCGATTCAAGTTTGCACGTAGCGGCTCAAACGAATCGCAACAAGTTAATACACACAACGCCTTACAGGCACTTTTAGGCATTATGTGCAAAACGTGGTCATCCAGCTTGCGCGGGTTAGGCTGAGAACTGCGATTCAAGTTCGCACATAGCGGCTAAAGCGAATCGCAACAAGTTAATACACACAAAGCCTTACAGGCACTTTTAGGCATGATGTGAAAAACGAGGTCATCCAGCTTGCGCGGGTTAGGCTGAGAACTGCGATTCAAGTTCGCACATAGCGGCTAAAGCGAATCGCAACAAGTTAATACACACAAAGCCTTACAGGCACTTCTAGGCATGATGTGCATAACGCGGTCATCCAGCTTGCGCGGGTTAGGCTTAGAACTGCGATTCAAGTTTGCACGTAGCGGCTCAAACGAATCGCAACAAGTTAATACACACAACGCCTTAACGGCACTTTTAGGCATAATGTGCAAAACGTGGTCATCCAGCTTGCGCGGGTTAGCCTCAGAACTGCGATTCAAGTTTGCACGTAGCGGCTCAAACGAATCGCAACAAGTTAATACACACAAAGCCTTACAGGCACTTCTAGGCATGATGTGCATATAACGCGGTCATCCAGCTTGCGCGGGTTAGGCTCAGAACTGCGATTCAAGTTTGCACGTAGCGGCTCAAACGAATCGCAACAAGTTAATACACACAAAGCCTTACAGGCACTTCTAGGCATGATGTGCAAAACGTGGTCATCCAGCTTGCGCGGGTTAGGCTGAGAACTGCGATTCAAGTTCGCACATAGCGGCTAAAGCGAATCGCAACAAGTTAATACACACAAAGCCTTACAGGCACTTCTAGGCATGATGTGCATAACGCGGTCATCCAGCTTGCGCGGGTTAGGCTGAGAACTGCGATTCAAGTTCGCACGTAGCGGCTAAAGCGAATCGCAACAAGTTAATATACACAAAGCCTTACAGGCACTTCTAGGCATGATGTGCATAACGCGGTCATCCAGCTTGCGCGTGTTAGGCTCAGAACTGCGATTCAAGTTTGCACGTAGCGGCTCAAACGAATCGCAACAAGTTAATACACACAACGCCTTAAAGGCACTTTTAGGCATGATGTGCAAAACGTGGTCATCCAGCTTGCGCGGGTTAGGCTCAGAACTGCGAATCAAGTTTGCACGTAGCGGCTCAAACGAATCGCAACAAGTTAATACACACAAAGCCTTACAGGCACTTCTAGGCATGATGTGCATAACGCGGTCATCCAGCTTGCGCGGGTTAGGCTCAGAACTGCGATTCAAGTTTGCACGTAGCGGCTCAAACGAATCGCAACAAGTTAATACACACAACGCCTTACAGGCACTTTAGGCATTATGTGCAAAACGCGGTCATCCAGCTTGCGCGGGTTAGCCTCAGAACTGCGATTCAAGTTTGCACGTAGCGGCTCAAACGAATCGCAACAAGTTAATACACACAAAGCCTTACAGGCACTTCTAGGCATGATGTGAAAAACGAGGTCATCCAGCTTGCGCTGGTTAGGCTGAGAACTGCGATTCAAGTTCGCACATAGCGGCTAAAGCAAATCGCAACAAGTTAATACACACAAAGCCTTACAGGCACTTCTAGGCATGATGTGCATGACGCGGTCATCCAGCTTGCGCGGGTTAGGCTCAGAACTGCGATTCAAGTTTGCACGTAGCGGCTCAAACGAATCGCAACAAGTTAATACACACAACGCCTTAAAGGCACTTTTAGGCATGATGTGAAAACGTGGTCATCCAGCTTGCGCGGGTTAGGCTCAGAACTGCGAATCAAGTTTGCACGTAGCGGCTCAAACGAATCGCAACAAGTTAATACACACAACGCCTTGAAGGCACTTTTAGGCATGATGTGAAAAAGAGGTCATCCAGCTTGCGCGGGTTAGGCTGAGAACTGCGATTCAAGTTCGCACATAGCGGCTAAAGAGAATCGCAACAAGTTAATACACACAAAGCCTTACAGGCACTTCTAGGCATGATGTGCATAACGCGGTCATCCAGCTTGCGCGGGTTAGGCTGAGAACTGCGATTCAAGTTTGCACGTAGCGGCTCAAACGAATCGCAACAAGTTAATACACACAAAGCCTTACAGGCACTTCTAGGCATGATGTGCATAACGCGGTCATCCAGCTTGCGCGGGTTAGGCTCAGAACTGCGATTCAAGTTTGCACGTAGCGGCTCAAACGAATCGCAACAAGTTAATACACACAACGCCTTACAGGCACTTTTAGGCATTATGTGCAAAACGCGGTCATCCAGCTTGCGCGGGTTAGCCTCAGAACTGCGATTCAAGTTTGCACGTAGCGGCTCAAACGAATCGCAACAAGTTAATACACACAAAGCCTTACAGGCACTTCTAGGCATGATGTGAAAAACGAGGTCATCCAGCTTGCGCTGGTTAGGCTGAGAACTGCGATTCAAGTTCGCACATAGCGGCTAAAGCGAATCGCAACAAGTTAATGCACACAAAGCCTTACAGGCACTTCTAGGCATGATATGCATGACGCGGTCATCCAGCTTGCGCGGGTTAGGCTCAGAACTGCGATTCAAGTTTGCACGTAGCGGCTCAAACGAATCGCAACAAGTTAATACACACAACGCCTTAAAGGCACTTTTAGGCATGATGTGAAAACGTGGTCATCCAGCTTGCGCGGGTTAGGCTCAGAACTGCGATTCAAGTTTGCACGTAGCGGCTCAAACGAACCGCAACAAGTTAATACACTCAAAGCCTTACAGGCACTTCTAGGCATGATGTGCATAACGCGGTCATCCAGCTTCCGCGGGTTAGGCTCAGAACTGCGATTCAAGTTTGCACGTAGCGGCTCAAACGAATCGCAACAAGTTAATACACACAACGCCTTAAAGGCACTTTTAGGCATGATGTGCAAAACGTGGTCATCCAGCTTGCGCGGGTTAGGCTGAGAACTGCGATTCAAGTTCGCACATAGCGGCTAAAGCGAATCGCAACAAGTTAATACACACAAAGCCTTACAGGCACTTCTAGGCATGATGTGCATGACGCGGTCATCCAGCTTGCGCGGGTTAGGCTCAGAACTGCGATTCAAGTTTGCACGTAGCGGCTCAAACGAATCGCAACAAGTTAATACACACAACGCCTTACAGGCACTTTTAGGCATTATGTGCAAAACGTGGTCATCCAGCTTGCGCGGGTTAGGCTGAGAACTGCGATTCATGTTCGCACATAGCGGCTAAAGCGAATCGCAACAAGTTAATACACACAAAGCCTTACAGGAACTTTTAGGCATGATGTGAAAAACGAGGTCATCCAGCTTGCGCGGGTTAGGCTGAGAACTGCGATTCAAGTTCGCACATAGCGGCTAAAGCGAATCGCAACAAGTTAATACACACAAAGCCTTACAGGCACTTCTAGGCATGATGTGCATAACGCGGTCATCCAGCTTGCGCGGGTTAGGCTTAGAACTGCGATTCAAGTTCGCACGTAGCGGCTCAAACGAATCGCAACAAGTTAATACACACAACGCCTTAACGGCACTTTTAGGCATGATGTGCAAAACGTGGTCATCCAGCTTGCGCGGGTTAGCCTCAGAACTGCGATTCAAGTTTGCACGTAGCGGCTCAAACGAATCGCAACAAGTTAATACACACAAAGCCTTACAGGCACTTCTAGGCATGATGTGCATATAACGCGGTCATCCAGCTTGCGCGGGTTAGGCTGAGAACTGCGATTCAAGTTCGCACATAGCGGCTAAAGCGAATCGCAACAAGTTAATACACACAAAGCCTTACAGGCACTTTTAGGCATGATGTGAAAAACGAGGTCATCCAGCTTGCGCGGGTTAGGCTGAGAACTGCGATTCAAGTTCGCACATAGCGGCTAAAGCGAATCGCAACAAGTTAATACACACAAAGCCTTACAGGCACTTCTAGGCATGATGTGCATGACGCGGTCATCCAGCTTGCGCGGGTTAGGCTCAGAACTGCAATTCAAGTTTGCACGTAGCGGCTCAAACGAATCGCAACAAGTTAATACACACAAAGCCTTACAGGCACTTCTAGGCACGATGTGCATAACGCGGTCATCCAGCTTGCGCGGGTTAGGCTCAGAACTGCGATTCAAGTTTGCACGTAGCGGCTCAAACGAATCGCAACAACTTAATACACACAACGCCTTAAAGGCATGATGTGCAAAACGTGGTCATCCAGCTTGCGCGGGTTAGGCTCAGAACTGCGATTCAAGTTTGCACGTAGCGGCTCAAACGAACCGCAACAAGTTAATACACACAACGCCTTAAAGGCACTTTTAGGCATAATGTGCAAAACGTGGTCATCCAGCTTGCGCGGGTTAGGCTCAGAACTGCGATTCAAGTTTGCACGTAGCGGCTCAAACGAACCGCAACAAGCAAAGCCTTACAGGCACTTCTAGGCATGATGTGCATAACGCGGTCATCCAGCTTCCGCGGGTTAGGCTCAGAACTGCGATTCAAGTTTGCACGTAGCGGCTCAAACGAATCGCAACAAGTTAATACACACAACGCCTTAAAGGCACTTTTAGGCATGATGTGCAAAACGTGGTCATCCAGCTTGCGCGGGTTAGGCTCAGAACTGCGATTCAAGTTCGCACATAGTGGCTAAAGCGAATCGCAACAAGTTAATACACACAACGCCTTACAGGCACTTTTAGGCATGATGTGCAAATAGGCGTCACTCAAGCTGCGCGGGTTAGGTACAGAACTGCGAATCAAGTTCGCACATAGCGGCTAAAGCGAATCGCAACAAGTTAATACACACAAAGCCTTACAGGCACTTCTAGGCATGATTTGCATAACGCTGTCACCCAGCTTGCGCGGGTTAGGCTCAGAACTGCGATTCAAGTTTGCACGTAGCGGCTCAAACGAATCGCAACAAGTTAATACACACAACGCCTTACAGGCACTTTTAGGCATTATGTGCAAAACGTGGTCATCCAGCTTGCGCGGGTTAGGCTGAGAACTGCGATTCAAGTTCGCACATAGCGGCTAAAGCGAATCGCAACAAGTTAATACACACAAAGCCTTACAGGCACTTTTAGGCATGATGTGAAAAACGAGGTCATCCAGCTTGCGCGGGTTAGGCTGAGAACTGCGATTCAAGTTCGCACATAGCGGCTAAAGCGAATCACAACAAGTTAATACACACAAAGCCTTACAGGCACTTCTAGGCATGATGTGCATAACGCGGTCATCCAGCTTGCGCGGGTTAGGCTTAGAACTGCGATTCAAGTTTGCACGTAGCGGCTCAAACGAATCGCAACAAGTTAATACACACAACGCCTTAACGGCACTTTTAGGCATAATGTGCAAAACGTGGTCATCCAGCTTGCGCGGGTTAGCCTCAGAACTGCGATTCAAGTTTGCACGTAGCGGCTCAAACGAATCGCAACAAGTTAATACACACAAAGCCTTACAGGCACTTCTAGGCATGATGTGCATATAACGCGGTCATCCAGCTTGCGCGGGTTAGGCTCAGAACTGCGATTCAAGTTTGCACGTAGCGGCTCAAACGAATCGCAACAAGTTAATACACACAAAGCCTTACAGGCACTTCTAGGCATGATGTGCAAAACGTGGTCATCCAGCTTGCGCGGGTTAGGCTGAGAACTGCGATTCAAGTTCGCACATAGCGGCTAAAGCGAATCGCAACAAGTTAATACACACAAAGCCTTACAGGCACTTCTAGGCATGATGTGCATAACGCGGTCATCCAGCTTGCGCGGGTTAGGCTGAGAACTGCGATTCAAGTTCGCACGTAGCGGCTAAAGCGAATCGCAACAAGTTAATATACACAAAGCCTTACAGGCACTTCTAGGCATGATGTGCATAACGCGGTCATCCAGCTTGCGCGTGTTAGGCTCAGAACTGCGATTCAAGTTTGCACGTAGCGGCTCAAACGAATCGCAACAAGTTAATACACACAACGCCTTAAAGGCACTTTTAGGCATGATGTGCAAAACGTGGTCATCCAGCTTGCGCGGGTTAGGCTCAGAACTGCGAATCAAGTTTGCACGTAGCGGCTCAAACGAATCGCAACAAGTTAATACACACAAAGCCTTACAGGCACTTCTAGGCATGATGTGCATAACGCGGTCATCCAGCTTGCGCGGGTTAGGCTCAGAACTGCGATTCAAGTTTGCACGTAGCGGCTCAAACGAATCGCAACAAGTTAATACACACAACGCCTTACAGGCACTTTAGGCATTATGTGCAAAACGCGGTCATCCAGCTTGCGCGGGTTAGCCTCAGAACTGCGATTCAAGTTTGCACGTAGCGGCTCAAACGAATCGCAACAAGTTAATACACACAAAGCCTTACAGGCACTTCTAGGCATGATGTGAAAAACGAGGTCATCCAGCTTGCGCTGGTTAGGCTGAGAACTGCGATTCAAGTTCGCACATAGCGGCTAAAGCGAATCGCAACAAGTTAATACACACAAAGCCTTACAGGCACTTCTAGACATGATGTGCATGACGCGGTCATCCAGCTTGCGCGGGTTAGGCTCAGAACTGCGATTCAAGTTTGCACGTAGCGGCTCAAACGAATCGCAACAAGTTAATACACACAACGCCTTAAAGGCACTTTTAGGCATGATGTGAAAACGTGGTCATCCAGCTTGCGCGGGTTAGGCTCAGAACTGCGAATCAAGTTTGCACGTAGCGGCTCAAACGAATCGCAACAAGTTAATACACACAACGCCTTGAAGGCACTTTTAGGCATAATGTGCAAAACGTGGTCATCCAGCTTGCGCGGGTTAAGCTCAGAACTGCGATTCAAGTTTGCACGTAGCGGCTCAAACGAACCGCAACAAGTTAATACACTCAAAGCCTTACAGGCACTTCTAGGCATGATGTGCATAACGCGGTCATCCAGCTTGCGCGGGTTAGGCTGAGAACTGCGATTCAAGTTCGCACATAGCGGCTAAAGCGAATCGCAACAAGTTAATACACACAAAGCCTTACAGGCACTTTTAGGCATGATGTGAAAAAGAGGTCATCCAGCTTGCGCGGGTTAGGCTGAGAACTGCGATTCAAGTTCGCACATAGCGGCTAAAGAGAATCGCAACAAGTTAATACACACAAAGCCTTACAGGCACTTCTAGGCATGATGTGCATAACGCGGTCATCCAGCTTGCGCGGGTTAGGCTGAGAACTGCGATTCAAGTTTGCACGTAGCGGCTCAAACGAATCGCAACAAGTTAATACACACAAAGCCTTACAGGCACTTCTAGGCATGATGTGCATAACGCGGTCATCCAGCTTGCGCGGGTTAGGCTCAGAACTGCGATTCAAGTTTGCACGTAGCGGCTCAAACGAATCGCAACAAGTTAATACACACAACGCCTTACAGGCACTTTTAGGCATTATGTGCAAAACGCGGTCATCCAGCTTGCGCGGGTTAGCCTCAGAACTGCGATTCAAGTTTGCACGTAGCGGCTCAAACGAATCGCAACAAGTTAATACACACAAAGCCTTACAGGCACTTCTAGGCATGATGTGAAAAACGAGGTCATCCAGCTTGCGCTGGTTAGGCTGAGAACTGCGATTCAAGTTCGCACATAGCGGCTAAAGCGAATCGCAACAAGTTAATACACACAAAGCCTTACAGGCACTTCTAGGCATGATATGCATGACGCGGTCATCCAGCTTGCGCGGGTTAGGCTATGAACTGCGATTCAAGTTTGCACGTAGCGGCTCAAACGAATCGCAACAAGTTAATACACACAACGCCTTAAAGGCACTTTTAGGCATGATGTGAAAACGTGGTCATCCAGCTTGCGCGGGTTAGGCTCAGAACTGCGATTCAAGTTTGCACGTAGCGGCTCAAACGAACCGCAACAAGTTAATACACTCAAAGCCTTACAGGCACTTCTAGGCATGATGTGCATAACGCGGTCATCCAGCTTCCGCGGGTTAGGCTCAGAACTGCGATTCAAGTTTGCACGTAGCGGCTCAAACGAATCGCAACAAGTTAATACACACAACGCCTTAAAGGCACTTTTAGGCATGATGTGCAAAACGTGGTCATCCAGCTTGCGCGGGTTAGGCTCAGAACTGCGATTCAAGTTCGCACATAGTGGCTAAAGCGAATCGCAACAAGTTAATACACACAACGCCTTACAGGCACTTTTAGGCATGATGTGCAAATAGGCGTCACTCAAGCTGCGCGGGTTAGGTACACAACTGCGATTCAAGTTCGCACATAGCGGCTAAAGCGAATCGCAACAAGTTAATACACACAAAGCCTTACAGGCACTTCTAGGCATGATTTGCATAACGCTGTCACCCAGCTTGCGCGGGTTAGGCTCAGAACTGCGATTCAAGTTTGCACGTAGCGGCTCAAACGAATCGCAACAAGTTAATACACACAACGCCTTACAGGCACTTTTAGGCATTATGTGCAAAACGTGGTCATCCAGCTTGCGCGGGTTAGGCTGAGAACTGCGATTCAAGTTCGCACATAGCGGCTAAAGCGAATCGCAACAAGTTAATACACACAAAGCCTTACAGGCACTTTTAGGCATGATGTGAAAAACGAGGTCATCCAGCTTGCGCGGGTTAGGTACAGAACTGCGATTCAAGTTCGCACATAGTGGCTAAAGCGAATCGCAACAAGTTAATACACACAAAGCCTTACAGGCACTTTTAGGCATGATGTGAAAAACGAGGTCATCCAGCTTGCGCGGGTTAGGCTGAGAACTGCGATTCAAGTTCGCACATAGCGGCTAAAGCGAATCGCAACAAGTTAATACACACAAAGCCTTACAGGCACTTTTAGCCATGATGTGAAAAACGAGGTCATCCAGCTTGCGCGGGTTAGGCTGAGAACTGCGATTCAAGTTCGCACATAGCGGCTAAAGCGAATCGCAACAAGTTAATACACACAAAGCCTTACAGGCACTTTTAGCCATGATGTGAAAAACGAGGTCATCCAGCTTGCGCGGGTTAGGCTGAGAACTGCGATTCAAGTTCGCACATAGCGGCTAAAGCGAATCGCAACAAGTTAATACACACAAAGCCTTACAGGCACTTTTAGGCATGATGTGAAAAAGAGGTCATCCAGCTTGCGCGGGTTAGGCTGAGAACTGCGATTCAAGTTCGCACATAGCGGCTAAAGCGAATCGCAACAAGTTAATACACACAAAGCCTTACAGGCACTTCTAGGCATGATGTGCATAACGCGGTCATCCAGCTTGCGCGGGTTAGGCTGAGAACTGCGATTCAAGTTCGCACATAGTGGCTAAAGCGAATCACAAAAAGTTAATATACACAAAGCCTTACAGGCACTTCTAGGCATGATGTGTATAACGCGGTCATCCAGCTTGCGCGGGTTAGGCTCAGCAATGCGATTCAAGTTTGCACGTAGCGGCTCAAACGAATCGCAACAAGTTAATACACACAACGCCTTACAGGCACTTTTAGGCATTATGTGAAAAACGCGGTCATCCAGCTTGCGCGGGTTAGGCTCAGAACTGCGATTCAAGTTTGCACGTAGCGGCTCAAACGAATCGCAACAAGTTAATACACACAACGCCTTAAAGGCACTTTTAGGCATGATGTGCAAAACGTGGTCATCCAGCTTGCGCGGGTTAGCCTCAGAACTGCGATTCAAGTTTGCACGTAGCGGCTCAAACGAATCGCAACAATTTAATACACACAAAGCCTTACAGGCACTTCTAGGCATGATGTGCAAAACGTGGTCATCCAGCTTGCGCGGGTTAGGCTGAGAACTGCGATTCAAGTTCGCACATAGCGGCTAAAGCGAATCGCAACAAGTTAATACACACAAAGCCTTACAGGCACTTTTAGGCATGATGTGAAAAACGAGGTCATCCAGCTTGCGCGGGTTAGGCTGAGAACTGCGATTCAAGTTCGCACATAGCGGCTAAAGCGAATCGCAACAAGTTAATACACACAAAGCCTTACAGGCACTTCTAGGCATGATGTGCATGACGCGGTCATCCAGCTTGCGCGGGTTAGGCTCAGAACTGCGATTCAAGTTTGCACGTAGCGGCTCAAACGAATCGCAACAAGTTAATACACACAACGCCTTAAAGGCACTTTTAGGCATGATGTGAAAACGTGGTCATCCAGCTTGCGCGGGTTAGGCTCAGAACTGCGAATCAAGTTTGCACGTAGCGGCTCAAACGAATCGCAACAAGTTAATACACACAACGCCTTAAAGGCACTTTTAGGCATGATGTGAAAACGTGGTCATCCAGCTTGCGCGGGTTAGGCTCAGAACTGCGAATCAAGTCTGCACGTAGCGGCTCAAACGAATCGCAACAAGTTAATACACACAAATCCTTACAGGCACTTCTAGGCATGATGTGCATAACGCCGTCATCCAGCTTGCGCGGGTTAGGCTCAGAACTGCTATTCAAGTTTGCACGTAGCGGCTCAAACGAATCGCAACAAGTTAATACACACAACGCCTTACAGGCACTTTTAGGCATTATGTGCAAAACGTGGTCATCCAGCTTGCGCGGGTTAGCCTCAGAACTGCGATTCAAGTTTGCACGTAGCGGCTCAAACGAATCGCAACAAGTTAATACACACAACGCCTTAAAGGCATGATGTGCAAAACGTGGTCATCCAGCTTGCGCGGGTTAGGCTCAGAACTGCGATTCAACTTTGCACGTAGCGGCTCAAACGAACCGCAACAAGTTAATACACACAACGCCTTAAAGGCACTTTTAGGCATAATGTGCAAAACGTGGTCATCCAGCTTGCGCGGGTTAGGCTCAGAACTGCGATTCAAGTTTGCACGTAGCGGCTCAAACGAACCGCAACAAGCAAAGCCTTACAGGCACTTCTAGGCATGATGTGCATAACGCGGTCATCCAGCTTCCGCGGGTTAGGCTCAGAACTGCGATTCAAGTTTGCACGTAGCGGCTCAAACGAATCGCAACAAGTTAATACACACAACGCCTTAAAGGCACTTTTAGGCATGATGTGCAAAACGTGGTCATCCAGCTTGCGCGGGTTAGGCTCAGAACTGCGATTCAAGTTCGCACATAGTGGCTAAAGCGAATCGCAACAAGTTAATACACACAACGCCTTACAGGCACTTTTAGGCATGATGTGCAAATAGGCGTCACTCAAGCTGCGCGGGTTAGGTAGAGAACTGCGATTCAAGTTCGCACATAGCGGCTAAAGCGAATCGCAACAAGTTAATACACACAAAGCCTTACAGGCACTTCTAGGCATGATTTGCATAACGCTGTCACCCAGCTTGCGCGGGTTAGGCTCAGAACTGCGATTCAAGTTTGCACGTAGCGGCTCAAACGAATCGCAACAAGTTAATACACACAACGCCTTACAGGCACTTTTAGGCATTATGTGCAAAACGTGGTCATCCAGCTTGCGCGGGTTAGGCTGAGAACTGCGATTCAAGTTCGCACATAGCGGCTGAAGCGAATCGCAACAAGTTAATACACACAAAGCCTTACAGGCACTTTTAGGCATGATGTGAAAAACGAGGTCATCCAGCTTGCGCGGGTTAGGCTGAGAACTGCGATTCAAGTTCGCACATAGCGGCTAAAGCGAATCGCAACAAGTTAACACACACAAAGCCTTACAGGCACTTCTAGGCATGATGTGCATAATGCGGTCATCCAGCTTGCGCGGGTTAGGCTCAGAACTGCGATTCAAGTTTGCACGTAGCGGCTCAAACGAATCGCAACAAGTTAATACACACAACGCCTTAAAGGCACTTTTAGGCATGATGTGCAAAACGTGGTCATCCAGCTTGCGCGGGTTAGCCTCAGAACTGCGATTCAAGTTTGCACGTAGCGGCTCAAACGAATCGCAACAAGTTAATACACACAAAGCCTTACAGGCACTTCTAGGCATGATGTGCATAACGCGGTCATCCAGCTTGCGCGGGTTAGGCTCAGAACTGCGATTCAAGTTTGCACGTAGCGGCTCAAACGAATCGCAACAAGTTAATAGACACAACGCCTTAAAGGCACTTTTAGGCATGATGTGCAAAACGTGGTCATCCAGCTTGCGCGGGTTAGCCTCAGAACTGCGATTCAAGTTTGCACGTAGCGGCTCAAACGAATCGCAACAAGTTAATACACACAAAGCCTTACAGGCACTTCTAGGCATGATGTGCAAAACGTGGTCATCCAGCTTGCGCGGGTTAGGCTGAGAACTGCGATTCAAGTTCGCACATAGCGGCTAAAGCGAATCGCAACAAGTTAATACACACAAAGCCTTACAGGCACTTTTAGGCATGATGTGAAAAAGAGGTCATCCAGCTTGCGCGGGTTAGGCTGAGAACTGCGATTCAAGTTCGCACATAGCGGCTAAAGCGAATCGCAACAAGTTAATACACACAAAGCCTTACAGGCACTTCTAGGCATGATGTGCATAACGCGGTCATCCAGCTTGCGCGGGTTAGGCTGAGAACTGCGATTCAAGTTCGCACGTAGCGGCTAAAGCGAATCGCAACAAGTTAATATACACAAAGCCTTACAGGCACTTCTAGGCATGATGTGCATAACGCGGTCATCCAGCTTGCGCGTGTTAGGCTCAGAACTGCGATTCAAGTTTGCACGTAGCGGCTCAAACGAATCGCAACAAGTTAATACACACAACGCCTTAAAGGCACTTTTAGGCATGATGTGCAAAACGTGGTCATCCAGCTTGCGCGGGTTAGGCTCAGAACTGCGAATCAAGTTTGCACGTAGCTGCTCAAACGAATCGCAACAAGTTAATACACACAAAGCCTTACAGGCACTTCTAGGCATGATGTGCATAACGCGGTCATCCAGCTTGCGCGGGTTAGGCTGAGAACTGCGATTCAAGTTCGCACATAGTGGCTAAAGCGAATCGCAACAAGTTAATATACACAAAGCCTTACAGGCACTTCTAGGCATGATGTGCAAAACGTGGTCATCCAGCTTGCGCGGGTTAGGCTGAGAACTGCGATTCAAGTTCGCACATAGCGGCTAAAGCGAATCGCAACAAGTTAATACACACAGCGCCTTACAGGCACTTTTAGGCATTCTGTGCAAAACGCGGTCATCCAGCTTGCGCGGGTTAGCCTCAGAACTGCGATTCAAGTTTGCACGTAGCGGCTCAAACGAATCGCAACAAGTTAATACACACAAAGCCTTACAGGCACTTCTAGACATGATGTGAAAAACGAGGTCATCCAGCTTGCGCTGGTTAGGCTGAGAACTGCGATTCAAGTTCGCATATAGCGGCTAAAGCGAATCGCAACAAGTTAATACACACAAAGCCTTACAGGCACTTCTAGGCATGATGTGCGTGACGCGGTCATCCAGCTTGCGCGGGTTAGGCTCAGAACTGCGATTCAAGTTTGCACGTAGCGGCTCAAACGAATCGCAACAAGTTAATACACACAACGCCTTAAAGGCACTTTTAGGCATGATGTGAAAACGTGGTCATCCAGCTTGCGCGGGTTAGGCTCAGAACTGCGAATCAAGTTTGCACGTAGCGGCTCAAACGAATCGCAACAAGTTAATACACACAACGCCTTGAAGGCACTTTTAGGCATAATGTGCAAAACGTGGTCATCCAGCTTGCGCGGGTTAGGCTCAGAACTGCGATTCAAGTTTGCACGTAGCGGCTCAAACGAACCGCAACAAGTTAATACACTCAAAGCCTTACAGGCACTTCTAGGCATGATGTGCATAACGCGGTCATCCAGCTTGCGCGGGTTAGGCTGAGAACTGCGATTCAAGTTCGCACATAGCGGCTAAAGCGAATCGCAACAAGTTAATACACACAAAGCCTTACAGGCACTTCTAGGCATGATTTGCATAACGCTGTCACCCAGCTTGCGCGGGTTAGGCTCAGAACTGCGATTCAAGTTTGCACGTAGCGGCTCAAACGAATCGCAACAAGTTAATACACACAACGCCTTACAGGCACTTTTAGGCATTATGTGCAAAACGTGGTCATCCAGCTTGCGCGGGTTAGGCTGAGAACTGCGATTCAAGTTCGCACATAGCGGCTAAAGCGAATCGCAACAAGTTAATACACACAAAGCCTTAAAGGCACTTTTAGGCATGATGTGAAAAACGAGGTCATCCAGCTTGCGCGGGTTAGGTACAGAACTGCGATTCAAGTTCGCACATAGCGGCTAAAGCGAATCGCAACAAGTTAATACACACAAAGCCTTACAGGCACTTTTAGGCATGATGTGAAAAACGAGGTCATCCAGCTTGCGCGGGTTAGGTACAGAACTGCGATTCAAGTTTGCACATAGCGGCTAAAGCGAATCGCAACAAGTTAATACACACAAAGCCTTACAGGCACTTCTAGGCATGATTTGCATAACGCTGTCACCCAGCTTGCGCGGGTTAGGCTCAGAACTGCGATTCAAGTTTGCACGTAGCGGCTCAAACGAATCGCAACAAGTTAATACACACAACGCCTTACAGGCACTTTTAGGCATTATGTGCAAAACGTGGTCATCCAGCTTGCGCGGGTTAGGCTGAGAACTGCGATTCAAGTTCGCACATAGCGGCTAAAGCGAATCGCAACAAGTTAATACACACAAAGCCTTACAGGCACTTTTAGGCATGATGTGAAAAACGAGGTCATCCAGCTTGCGCGGGTTAGGCTGAGAACTGCGATTCAAGTTCGCACATAGCGGCTAAAGCGAATCGCAACAAGTTAATACACACAAAGCCTTACAGGCACTTTTAGGCATGATGTGAAAAAGAGGTCATCCAGCTTGCGCGGGTTAGGCTGAGAACTGCGATTCAAGTTCGCACATAGCGGCTAAAGCGAATCGCAACAAGTTAATACACACAAAGCCTTACAGGCACTTCTAGGCATGATGTGCATAACGCGGTCATCCAGCTTGCGCGGGTTAGGCTGAGAACTGCGATTCAAGTTCGCACATAGTGGCTAAAGCGAATCGCAACAAGTTAATATACACAAAGCCTTACAGGCACTTCTAGGCATGATGTGCAAAACGTGGTCATCCAGCTTGCGCGGGTTAGGCTGAGAACTGCGATTCAAGTTCGCACATAGCGGCTAAAGCGAATCGCAACAAGTTAATACACACAACGCCTTACAGGCACTTTTAGGCATTCTGTGCAAAACGCGGTCATCCAGCTTGCGCGGGTTAGCCTCAGAACTGCGATTCAAGTTTGCACGTAGCGGCTCAAACGAATCGCAACAAGTTAATACACACAAAGCCTTACAGGCACTTCTAGACATGATGTGAAAAACGAGGTCATCCAGCTTGCGCTGGTTAGGCTGAGAACTGCGATTCAAGTTCGCATATAGCGGCTAAAGCGAATCGCAACAAGTTAATACACACAAAGCCTTACAGGCACTTCTAGGCATGATGTGCATGACGCGGTCATCCAGCTTGCCCGGGTTAGGCTCAGAACTGCGATTCAAGTTTGCACGTAGCGGCTCAAACGAATCGCAACAAGTTAATACACACAACGCCTTAAAGGCACTTTTAGGCATGATGTGAAAACGTGGTCATCCAGCTTGCGCGGGTTAGGCTCAGAACTGCGAATCAAGTTTGCACGTAGCGGCTCAAACGAATCGCAACAAGTTAATACACACAACGCCTTGAAGGCACTTTTAGGCATAATGTGCAAAACGTGGTCATCCAGCTTGCGCGGGTTAGGCTCAGAACTGCGATTCAAGTTTGCACGTAGCGGCTCAAACGAACCGCAACAAGTTAATACACTCAAAGCCTTACAGGCACTTCTAGGCATTGTGTGCATAACGCGGTCATCCAGCTTGCGCGGGTTAGGCTGAGAACTGCGATTCAAGTTCGCACATAGCGGCTAAAGCGAATCGCAACAAGTTAATACACACAAAGCTTTACAGGCACTTCTAGGCATGATTTGCATAACGCTGTCACCCAGCTTGCGCGGGTTAGGCTCAGAACTGCGATTCAAGTTTGCACGTAGCTGCTCAAACGAATCGCAACAAGTTAATACACACAACGCCTTACAGGCACTTTTAGGCATTATGTGCAAAACGTGGTCATCCAGCTTGCGCGGGTTAGGCTGAGAACTGCGATTCAAGTTCGCACATAGCGGCTAAAGCGAATCGCAACAAGTTAATACACACAAAGCCTTACAGGCACTTTTAGGCATGATGTGAAAAACGAGGTCATCCAGCTTGCGCGGGTTAGGTACAGAACTGCGATTCAAGTTCGCACATAGCGGCTAAAGCGAATCGCAACAAGTTAATACACACAAAGCCTTACAGGCACTTTTAGGCATGATGTGAAAAACGAGGTCATCCAGCTTGCGCGGGTTAGGTACAGAACTGCGATTCAAGTTTGCACATAGCGGCTAAAGCGAATCGCAACAAGTTAATACACACAAAGCCTTACAGGCACTTCTAGGCATGATTTGCATAACGCTGTCACCCAGCTTGCGCGGGTTAGGCTCAGAACTGCGATTCAAGTTTGCACGTAGCGGCTCAAACGAATCGCAACAAATTAATACACACAACGCCTTACAGGCACTTTTAGGCATTATGTGCAAAACGTGGTCATCCAGCTTGCGCGGGTTAGGCTGAGAACTGCGATTCAAGTTCGCACATAGCGGCTAAAGCGAATCGCAACAAGTTAATACACACAAAGCCTTACAGGCACTTTTAGGCATGATGTGAAAAACGAGGTCATCCAGCTTGCGCGGGTTAGGCTGAGAACTGCGATTCAAGTTCGCACATAGCGGCTAAAGCGAATCGCAACAAGTTAATACACACAAAGCCTTACAGGCACTTTTAGGCATGATGTGAAAAAGAGGTCATCCAGCTTGCGCGGGTTAAGCTGAGAACTGCGATTCAAGTTCGCACATAGCGGCTAAAGCGAATCGCAACAAGTTAATACACACAAAGCCTTACAGGCACTTCTAGGCATGATGTGCATAACGCGGTCATCCAGCTTGCGCGGGTTAGGCTGAGAACTGCGATTCAAGTTCGCACATAGTGGCTAAAGCGAATCGCAACAAGTTAATATACACAAAGCCTTACAGGCACTTCTAGGCATGATGTGCAAAACGTGGTCATCCAGCTTGCGCGGGTTAGGCTGAGAACTGCGATTCAAGTTCGCACATAGCGGCTAAAGCGAATCGCAACAAGTTAATACACACAACGCCTTACAGGCACTTTTAGGCATTCTGTGCAAAACGCGGTCATCCAGCTTGCGCGGGTTAGCCTCAGAACTGCGATTCAAGTTTGCACGTAGCGGCTCAAACGAATCGCAACAAGTTAATACACACAAAGCCTTACAGGCACTTCTAGACATGATGTGAAAAACGAGGTCATCCAGCTTGCGCTGGTTAGGCTGAGAACTGCGATTCAAGTTCGCATATAGCGGCTAAAGCGAATCGCAACAAGTTAATACACACAAAGCCTTACAGGCACTTCTAGGCATGATGTGCATGACGCGGTCATCCAGCTTGCCCGGGTTAGGCTCAGAACTGCGATTCAAGTTTGCACGTAGCGGCTCAAACGAATCGCAACAAGTTAATACACACAACGCCTTAAAGGCACTTTTAGGCATGATGTGAAAACGTGGTCATCCAGCTTGCGCGGGTTAGGCTCAGAACTGCGAATCAAGTTTGCACGTAGCGGCTCAAACGAATCGCAACAAGTTAATACACACAACGCCTTGAAGGCACTTTTAGGCATAATGTGCAAAACGTGGTCATCCAGCTTGCGCGGGTTAGGCTCAGAACTGCGATTCAAGTTTGCACGTAGCGGCTCAAACGAACCGCAACAAGTTAATACACTCAAAGCCTTACAGGCACTTCTAGGCATGATGTGCATAACGCGGTCATCCAGCTTGCGCGGGTTAGGCTGAGAACTGCGATTCAAGTTCGCACATAGCGGCTAAAGCGAATCGCAACAAGTTAATACACACAAAGCTTTACAGGCACTTCTAGGCATGATTTGCATAACGCTGTCACCCAGCTTGCGCGGGTTAGGCTCAGAACTGCGATTCAAGTTTGCACGTAGCTGCTCAAACGAATCGCAACAAGTTAATACACACAACGCCTTACAGGCACTTTTAGGCATTATGTGCAAAACGTGGTCATCCAGCTTGCGCGGGTTAGGCTGAGAACTGCGATTCAAGTTCGCACATAGCGGCTAAAGCGAATCGCAACAAGTTAATACACACAAAGCCTTACAGGCACTTTTAGGCATGATGTGAAAAACGAGGTCATCCAGCTTGCGCGGGTTAGGTACAGAACTGCGATTCAAGTTCGCACATAGCGGCTAAAGCGAATCGCAACAAGTTAATACACACAAAGCCTTACAGGCACTTTTAGGCATGATGTGAAAAACGAGGTCATCCAGCTTGCGCGGGTTAGGTACAGAACTGCGATTCAAGTTTGCACATAGCGGCTAAAGCGAATCGCAACAAGTTAATACACACAACGCCTTACAGGCACTTTTAGGCATTATGTGCAAAACGTGGTCATCCAGCTTGCGCGGGTTAGGCTGAGAACTGCGATTCAAGTTCGCACATAGCGGCTAAAGCGAATCGCAACAAGTTAATACACACAAAGCCTTACAGGCACTTTTAGGCATGATGTGAAAAACGAGGTCATCCAGCTTGCGCGGGTTAGGCTGAGAACTGCGATTCAAGTTCGCACATAGCGGCTAAAGCGAATCGCAACAAGTTAATACACACAAAGCCTTACAGGCACTTCTAGGCATGATGTGCATAACGCGGTCATCCAGCTTGCGCGGGTTAGGCTGAGAACTGCGATTCAAGTTCGCACATAGTGGCTAAAGCGAATCGCAACAAGTTAATATACACAAAGCCTTACAGGCACTTCTAGGCATGATGTGCATAACGCGGTCATCCAGCTTGCGCGGGTTAGGCTCAGCACTGCGATTCAAGTTTGCACGTAGCGGCTCAAACGAATCGCAACAAGTTAATACACACAACGCCTTACAGGCACTTTTAGGCATTATGTGCAAAACGCGGTCATCCAGCTTGCGCGGGTTAGGCTCAGAACTGCGATTCAAGTTTGCACGTAGCGGCTCAAACGAATCGCAACAAGTTAATACACACAACGCCTTAAAGGCACTTTTAGGCATGATGTGCAAAACGTGGTCATCCAGCTTGCGCGGGTTAGCCTCAGAACTGCGATTCAAGTTTGCACGTAGCGGCTCAAACGAATCGCAACAATTTAATACACACAAAGCCTTACAGGCACTTCTAGGCATGATGTGCAAAACGTGGTCATCCAGCTTGCGCGGGTTAGGCTGAGAACTGCGATTCAAGTTCGCACATAGCGGCTAAAGCGAATCGCAACAAGTTAATACACACAAAGCCTTACAGGCACTTTTAGGCATGATGTGAAAAACGAGGTCATCCAGCTTGCGCGGGTTAGGCTGAGAACTGCGATTCAAGTTCACACATAGCGGCTAAAGCGAATCGCAACAAGTTAATACACACAAAGCCTTACAGGCACTTGTAGGCATGATGTGCATGACGCGGTCATCCAGCTTGCGCGGGTTAGGCTCAGAACTGCGATTCAAGTTTGCACGTGCGGCTCAAACGAATCGCAACAAGTTAATACACACAACGCCTTAAAGGCACTTTTAGGCATGATGTGAAAACGTGGTCATCCAGCTTGCGCGGGTTAGGCTCAGAACTGCGAATCAAGTTTGCACGTAGCGGCTCAAACGAATCGCAACAAGTTAATACACACAAATCCTTACAGGCACTTCTAGGCATGATGTGCATAACGCCGTCATCCAGCTTGCGCGGGTTAGGCTGAGAACTGCGATTCAAGTTCGCACATAGCGGCTAAAGCGAATCGCAACAAGTTAATACACACAAAGCCTTACAGGCACTTTTAGGCATGATGTGAAAAACGAGGTCATCCAGCTTGCGCGGGTTAGGCTGAGAACTGCGATTCAAGTTCGCACATAGCGGCTAAAGCGAATCGCAACAAGTTAATACACACAAAGCCTTACAGGCACTTCTAGGCATGATGTGCATGACGCGGTCATCCAGCTTGCGCGGGTTAGGCTCAGAACTGCGATTCAAGTTTGCACGTAGCGGCTCAAACGAATCGCAACAAGTTAATACACACAACGCCTTAAAGGCACTTTTAGGCATGATGTGAAAACGTGGTCATCCAGCTTGCGCGGGTTAGGCTCAGAACTGCGAATCAAGTTTGCACGTAGCGGCTCAAACGAATCGCAACAAGTTAATACACACAAAGCCTTACAGGCACTTCTAGGCACGATGTGCATAACGCGGTCATCCAGCTTGCGCGGGTTAGGCTCAGAACTGCGATTCAAGTTTGCACGTAGCGGCTCAAACGAATCGCAACAAGTTAATACACACAACGCCTTAAAGGCATGATGTGCAAAACGTGGTCATCCAGCTTGCGCGGGTTAGGCTCAGAACTGCGATTCAAGTTTGCACGTACCGGCTCAAACGAACCGCAACAAGTTAATACACACAACGCCTTAAAGGCACTTTTAGGCATAATGTGCAAAACGTGGTCATCCAGCTTGCGCGGGTTAGGCTCACTCTGCGATTCAAGTTTGTACGTAGCGGCTCAAACGAACCGCAACAAGTTAATACACTCAAAGCCTTACAGGCACTTCTAGGCATGATGTGCATAACGCGGTCATCCAGCTTCCGCGGGTTAGGCTCAGAACTGCGATTCAAGTTT
Organism: Amblyomma maculatum; assembly: GCF_055883805.1. Lineage (NCBI taxonomy): Eukaryota > Metazoa > Arthropoda > Arachnida > Ixodida > Ixodidae > Amblyomma > Amblyomma maculatum. Next base: position 681,590 of record NW_028146740.1, on the reverse strand, counting down.
GCACGTAGCGGCTCAAACGAACCGCAACAAGTTAATACACTCAAAGCCTTACAGGCACTTCTAGGCATGATGTGCATAACGCGGTCATCCAGCTTCCACGGGTTAGGCTCAGAACTGCGATTCAAGTTTGCACGTAGCGGCTCAAACGAATCGCAACAAGTTAATACACACAACGCCTTACAGGCACTTTTAGGCATGATGTGCAAATAGGCGTCACTCAAGCTGCGCGGGTTAGGTACAGAAATGCGATTCAAGTTCGCACATAGCGGCTAAAGCGAATCGCAACAAGTTAATACACACAAAGCCTTACAGGCACTTCTAGGCATGATTTGCATAACGCTGTCACCCAGCTTGCGCGGGTTAGGCTCAGAACTGCGATTCAAGTTTGCACGTAGCGGCTCAAATGAATCGCAACAAGTTAATACACACAACGCCTTACAGGCACTTTTAGGCATTATGTGCAAAACGTGGTCATCCAGCTTGCGCGGGTTAGGCTGAGAACTGCGATTCAAGTTCGCACATAGCGGCTAAAGCGAATCGCAACAAGTTAATACACACAAAGCCTTACAGCCACTTTTAGGCATGATGTGAAAAACGAGGTCATCCAGCTTGCGCGGGTTAGGCTGAGAACTGCGATTCAAGTTCGCACATAGCGGCTAAAGCGAATCGCAACAAGTTAATACACACAAAGCCTTACAGGCACTTCTAGGCATGATGTGCATAACGCCGTCATCCAGCTTGCGCGGGTTAGGCTGAGAACTGCGATTCAAGTTCGCACATAGCGGCTAAAGCGAATCGCAACAAGTTAATACACACAAAGCCTTACAGGCACTTTTAGGCATGATGTGAAAAACGAGGTCATCCAGCTTGCGCGGGTTAGGCTAACTGCGATTCAAGTTCGCACATAGCGGCTAAAGCGAATCGCAACAAGTTAATACACACAAAGCCTTACAGGCACTTCTAGGCATGATGTGCATGACGCGGTCATCCAGCTTGCGCGGGTTAGGCTCAGAACTGCGATTCAAGTTTGCACGTAGCGGCTCAAACGAATCGCAACAAGTTAATACACACAACGCCTTAAAGGCACTTTTAGGCATGATGTGAAAACGTGGTCATCCAGCTTGCGCGGGTTAGGCTCAGAACTGCGAATCAAGTTTGCACGTAGCGGCTCAAACGAATCGCAACAAGTTAATACACACAAAGCCTTACAGGCACTTCTAGGCACGATGTGCATAACGCGGTCATCCAGCTTGCGCGGGTTAGGCTCAGAACTGCGATTCAAGTTTGCACGTAGCGGCTCAAACGAATCGCAACAAGTTAATACACACAACGCCTTAAAGGCATGATGTGCAAAACGTGGTCATCCAGCTTGCGCGGGTTAGGCTCAGAACTGCGATTCAAGTTTGCACGTACCGGCTCAAACGAACCGCAACAAGTTAATACACACAACGCCTTAAAGGCACTTTTAGGCATAATGTGCAAAACGTGGTCATCCAGCTTGCGCGGGTTAGGCTCACTCTGCGATTCAAGTTTGTACGTAGCGGCTCAAACGAACCGCAACAAGTTAATACACTCAAAGCCTTACAGGCACTTCTAGGCATGATGTGCATAACGCGGTCATCCAGCTTCCGCGGGTTAGGCTCAGAACTGCGATTCAAGTTTGCACGTAGCGGCTCAAACGAACCGCAACAAGTTAATACACTCAAAGCCTTACAGGCACTTCTAGGCATGATGTGCATAACGCGGTCATCCAGCTTCCACGGGTTAGGCTCAGAACTGCGATTCAAGTTTGCACGTAGCGGCTCAAACGAATCGCAACAAGTTAATACACACAACGCCTTACAGGCACTTTTAGGCATGATGTGCAAATAGGCGTCACTCAAGCTGCGCGGGTTAGGTACAGAAATGCGATTCAAGTTCGCACATAGCGGCTAAAGCGAATCGCAACAAGTTAATACACACAAAGCCTTACAGGCACTTCTAGGCATGATTTGCATAACGCTGTCACCCAGCTTGCGCGGGTTAGGCTCAGAACTGCGATTCAAGTTTGCACGTAGCGGCTCAAATGAATCGCAACAAGTTAATACACACAACGCCTTACAGGCACTTTTAGGCATTATGTGCAAAACGTGGTCATCCAGCTTGCGCGGGTTAGGCTGAGAACTGCGATTCAAGTTCGCACATAGCGGCTAAAGCGAATCGCAACAAGTTAATACACACAAAGCCTTACAGCCACTTTTAGGCATGATGTGAAAAACGAGGTCATCCAGCTTGCGCGGGTTAGGCTGAGAACTGCGATTCAAGTTCGCACATAGCGGCTAAAGCGAATCGCAACAAGTTAATACACACAAAGCCTTACAGGCACTTCTAGGCATGATGTGCATAACGCGGTCATCCAGCTTGCGCGGGTTAGGCTCAGAACTGCGATTCAAGTTTGCACGTAGCGGCTCAAACGAATCGCAACAAGTTAATACACACAACGCCTTAAAGGCACTTTTAGGCATGATGTGCAAAACGTGGTCATCCAGCTTGCGCGGGTTAGCCTCAGAACTGCGATTCAAGTTTGCACGTAGCGGCTCAAACGAATCGCAACAATTTAATACACACAAAGCCTTACAGGCACTTCTAGGCATGATGTGCAAAACGTGGTCATCCAGCTTGCGCGGGTTAGGCTGAGAACTGCGATTCAAGTTCGCACATAGCGGCTAAAGCGAATCGCAACAAGTTAATACACACAAAGCCTTACAGGCACTTTTAGGCATGATGTGAAAAACGAGGTCATCCAGCTTGCGCGGGTTAGGCTGAGAACTGCGATTCAAGTTCACACATAGCGGCTAAAGCGAATCGCAACAAGTTAATACACACAAAGCCTTACAGGCACTTGTAGGCATGATGTGCATGACGCGGTCATCCAGCTTGCGCGGGTTAGGCTCAGAACTGCGATTCAAGTTTGCACGTGCGGCTCAAACGAATCGCAACAAGTTAATACACACAACGCCTTAAAGGCACTTTTAGGCATGATGTGAAAACGTGGTCATCCAGCTTGCGCGGGTTAGGCTCAGAACTGCGAATCAAGTTTGCACGTAGCGGCTCAAACGAATCGCAACAAGTTAATACACACAAATCCTTACAGGCACTTCTAGGCATGATGTGCATAACGCCGTCATCCAGCTTGCGCGGGTTAGGCTGAGAACTGCGATTCAAGTTCGCACATAGCGGCTAAAGCGAATCGCAACAAGTTAATACACACAAAGCCTTACAGGCACTTTTAGGCATGATGTGAAAAACGAGGTCATCCAGCTTGCGCGGGTTAGGCTGAGAACTGCGATTCAAGTTCGCACATAGCGGCTAAAGCGAATCGCAACAAGTTAATACACACAAAGCCTTACAGGCACTTCTAGGCATGATGTGCATGACGCGGTCATCCAGCTTGCGCGGGTTAGGCTCAGAACTGCGATTCAAGTTTGCACGTAGCGGCTCAAACGAATCGCAACAAGTTAATACACACAACGCCTTAAAGGCACTTTTAGGCATGATGTGAAAACGTGGTCATCCAGCTTGCGCGGGTTAGGCTCAGAACTGCGAATCAAGTTTGCACGTAGCGGCTCAAACGAATCGCAACAAGTTAATACACACAAAGCCTTACAGGCACTTCTAGGCACGATGTGCATAACGCGGTCATCCAGCTTGCGCGGGTTAGGCTCAGAACTGCGATTCAAGTTTGCACGTAGCGGCTCAAACGAATCGCAACAAGTTAATACACACAACGCCTTAAAGGCATGATGTGCAAAACGTGGTCATCCAGCTTGCGCGGGTTAGGCTCAGAACTGCGATTCAAGTTTGCACGTACCGGCTCAAACGAACCGCAACAAGTTAATACACACAACGCCTTAAAGGCACTTTTAGGCATAATGTGCAAAACGTGGTCATCCAGCTTGCGCGGGTTAGGCTCACTCTGCGATTCAAGTTTGTACGTAGCGGCTCAAACGAACCGCAACAAGTTAATACACTCAAAGCCTTACAGGCACTTCTAGGCATGATGTGCATAACGCGGTCATCCAGCTTCCGCGGGTTAGGCTCAGAACTGCGATTCAAGTTTGCACGTAGCGGCTCAAACGAACCGCAACAAGTTAATACACTCAAAGCCTTACAGGCACTTCTAGGCATGATGTGCATAACGCGGTCATCCAGCTTCCACGGGTTAGGCTCAGAACTGCGATTCAAGTTTGCACGTAGCGGCTCAAACGAATCGCAACAAGTTAATACACACAACGCCTTACAGGCACTTTTAGGCATGATGTGCAAATAGGCGTCACTCAAGCTGCGCGGGTTAGGTACAGAAATGCGATTCAAGTTCGCACATAGCGGCTAAAGCGAATCGCAACAAGTTAATACACACAAAGCCTTACAGGCACTTCTAGGCATGATTTGCATAACGCTGTCACCCAGCTTGCGCGGGTTAGGCTCAGAACTGCGATTCAAGTTTGCACGTAGCGGCTCAAATGAATCGCAACAAGTTAATACACACAACGCCTTACAGGCACTTTTAGGCATTATGTGCAAAACGTGGTCATCCAGCTTGCGCGGGTTAGGCTGAGAACTGCGATTCAAGTTCGCACATAGCGGCTAAAGCGAATCGCAACAAGTTAATACACACAAAGCCTTACAGCCACTTTTAGGCATGATGTGAAAAACGAGGTCATCCAGCTTGCGCGGGTTAGGCTGAGAACTGCGATTCAAGTTCGCACATAGCGGCTAAAGCGAATCGCAACAAGTTAATACACACAAAGCCTTACAGGCACTTCTAGGCATGATGTGCATAACGCCGTCATCCAGCTTGCGCGGGTTAGGCTGAGAACTGCGATTCAAGTTCGCACATAGCGGCTAAAGCGAATCGCAACAAGTTAATACACACAAAGCCTTACAGGCACTTTTAGGCATGATGTGAAAAACGAGGTCATCCAGCTTGCGCGGGTTAGGCTGAGAACTGCGATTCAAGTTCGCACATAGCGGCTAAAGCGAATCGCAACAAGTTAATACACACAAAGCCTTACAGGCACTTCTAGGCATGATGTGCATGACGCGGTCATCCAGCTTGCGCGGGTTAGGCTCAGAACTGCGATTCAAGTTTGCACGTAGCGGCTCAAACGAATCGCAACAAGTTAATACACACAACGCCTTAAAGGCACTTTTAGGCATGATGTGAAAACGTGGTCATCCAGCTTGCGCGGGTTAGGCTCAGAACTGCGAATCAAGTTTGCACGTAGCGGCTCAAACGAATCGCAACAAGTTAATACACACAAAGCCTTACAGGCACTTCTAGGCACGATGTGCATAACGCGGTCATCCAGCTTGCGCGGGTTAGGCTCAGAACTGCGATTCAAGTTTGCACGTAGCGGCTCAAACGAATCGCAACAAGTTAATACACACAACGCCTTAAAGGCATGATGTGCAAAACGTGGTCATCCAGCTTGCGCGGGTTAGGCTCAGAACTGCGATTCAAGTTTGCACGTACCGGCTCAAACGAACCGCAACAAGTTAATACACACAACGCCTTAAAGGCACTTTTAGGCATAATGTGCAAAACGTGGTCATCCAGCTTGCGCGGGTTAGGCTCACTCTGCGATTCAAGTTTGTACGTAGCGGCTCAAACGAACCGCAACAAGTTAATACACTCAAAGCCTTACAGGCACTTCTAGGCATGATGTGCATAACGCGGTCATCCAGCTTCCGCGGGTTAGGCTCAGAACTGCGATTCAAGTTTGCACGTAGCGGCTCAAACGAACCGCAACAAGTTAATACACTCAAAGCCTTACAGGCACTTCTAGGCATGATGTGCATAACGCGGTCATCCAGCTTCCACGGGTTAGGCTCAGAACTGCGATTCAAGTTTGCACGTAGCGGCTCAAACGAATCGCAACAAGTTAATACACACAACGCCTTACAGGCACTTTTAGGCATGATGTGCAAATAGGCGTCACTCAAGCTGCGCGGGTTAGGTACAGAAATGCGATTCAAGTTCGCACATAGCGGCTAAAGCGAATCGCAACAAGTTAATACACACAAAGCCTTACAGGCACTTCTAGGCATGATTTGCATAACGCTGTCACCCAGCTTGCGCGGGTTAGGCTCAGAACTGCGATTCAAGTTTGCACGTAGCGGCTCAAATGAATCGCAACAAGTTAATACACACAACGCCTTACAGGCACTTTTAGGCATTATGTGCAAAACGTGGTCATCCAGCTTGCGCGGGTTAGGCTGAGAACTGCGATTCAAGTTCGCACATAGCGGCTAAAGCGAATCGCAACAAGTTAATACACACAAAGCCTTACAGCCACTTTTAGGCATGATGTGAAAAACGAGGTCATCCAGCTTGCGCGGGTTAGGCTGAGAACTGCGATTCAAGTTCGCACATAGCGGCTAAAGCGAATCGCAACAAGTTAATACACACAAAGCCTTACAGGCACTTCTAGGCATGATGTGCATAACGCGGTCATCCAGCTTGCGCGGGTTAGGCTCAGAACTGCGATTCAAGTTTGCACGTAGCGGCTCAAACGAATCGCAACAAGTTAATAGACACAACGCCTTAAAGGCACTTTTAGGCATGATGTGCAAAACGTGGTCATCCAGCTTGCGCGGGTTAGCCTCAGAACTGCGATTCAAGTTTGCACGTAGCGGCTCAAACGAATCGCAACAAGTTAATACACACAAAGCCTTACAGGCACTTCTAGGCATGATGTGCAAAACGTGGTCATCCAGCTTGCGCGGGTTAGGCTGAGAACTGCGATTCAAGTTCGCACATAGCGGCTAAAGCGAATCGCAACAAGTTAATACACACAAAGCCTTACAGGCACTTTTAGGCATGATGTGAAAAAGAGGTCATCCAGCTTGCGCGGGTTAGGCTGAGAACTGCGATTCAAGTTCGCACATAGCGGCTAAAGAGAATCGCAACAAGTTAATACACACAAAGCCTTACAGGCACTTCTAGGCATGATGTGCATAACGCGGTCATCCAGCTTGCGCGGGTTAGGCTGAGAACTGCGATTCAAGTTCGCACATAGCTTCTAAAGCGAATCGCAACAAGTTAATATACACAAAGCCTTACAGGCACTTCTAGGCATGATGTGCATAACGCGGTCATCCAGCTTGCGCGGGTTAGGCTCAGAACTGCGATTCAAGTTTGCACGTAGCGGCTCAAACGAATCGCAACAAGTTAATACACACAACGCCTTAAAGGCACTTTTAGGCATGATGTGCAAAACGTGGTCATCCAGCTTGCGCGGGTTAGGCTCAGAACTGCGAATCAAGTTTGCACGTAGCGGCTCAAACGAATCGCAACAAGTTAATACACACAAAGCCTTACAGGCACTTCTAGGCATGATGTGCATAACGCGGTCATCCAGCTTGCGCGGGTTAGGCTCAGAACTGCGATTCAAGTTTGCACGTAGCGGCTCTAACGAATCGTAACAAGTTAATACACACAACGCCTTACAGGCACTTTTAGGCATTATGTGCAAAACGCGGTCATCCAGCTTGCGCGGGTTAGGCTGAGAACTGCGATTCAAGTTCGCACATAGCGGCTAAAGCGAATCGCAACAAGTTAATACACACAAAGCCTTACAGGCACTTCTAGGCATGATGTGCATGACGCGGTCATCCAGCTTGCGCGGGTTAGGCTCAGAACTGCGATTCAAGTTTGCACGTAGCGGCTCAAACGAATCGCAACAAGTTAATACACACAACGCCTTAAAGGCACTTTTAGGCATGATGTGAAAACGTGGTCATCCAGCTTGCGCGGGTTAGGCTCAGAACTGCGAATCAAGTTTGCACGTAGCGGCTCAAACGAATCGCAACAAGTTAATACACACAAAGCCTTACAGGCACTTCTAGGCATGATGTGCATAACGCCGTCATCCAGCTTGCGCGGGTTAGGCTCAGAACTGCGATTCAAGTTTGCACGTATCGGCTCAAACGAACCGCAACAAGTTAATACACACAACGCCTTAAAGGCACTTTTAGGCATGATGTGCAAAACGTGGTCATCCAGCTTGCGCGGGTTAGGCTCACTCTGCGATTCAAGTTTGTACGTAGCGGCTCAAACGAACCGCAACAAGTTAATACACTCAAAGCCTTACAGGCACTTCTAGGCATGATGTGCATAACGCGGTCATCCAGCTTCCGCGGGTTAGGCTCAGAACTGCGATTCAAGTTTGCACGTAGCGGCTCAAACGAATCGCAACGAGTTAATACACACAACGCCTTAAAGGCACTTTTAGGCATGATGTGCAAAACGTGGTCATCCAGCTTGCGCGGGTTAGGCTCAGAACTGCGATTCAAGTTCGCACATAGTGGCTAAAGCGAATCGCAACAAGTTAATACACACAACGCCTTACAGGCACTTTTAGGCATGATGTGCAAATAGGCGTCACTCAAGCTGCGCGGGTTAGGTACAGAACTGCGATTCAAGTTCGCACATAGCGGCTAAAGCGAATCGCAACAAGTTAATACACACAAAGCCTTACAGGCACTTCTAGGCATGATTTGCATAACGCTGTCACCCAGCTTGCGCGGGTTAGGCTCAGAACTGCGATTCAAGTTTGCACGTAGCGGCTCAAACGAATCGCAACAAGTTAATACACACAACGCCTTACAGGCACTTTTAGGCATTATGTGCAAAACGTGGTCATCCAGCTTGCGCGGGTTAGGCTGAGAACTGCGATTCAAGTTCGCACATAGCGGCTAAAGCGAATCGCAACAAGTTAATACACACAAAGCCTTACAGGCACTTTTAGGCATGATGTGAAAAACGGGTTAGGCTGAGAACTGCGATTCAAGTTCGCACATAGCGGCTAAAGCGAATCGCAACAAGTTAATACACACAAAGCCTTACAGACACTTCTAGGCATGATGTGCATAACGCGGTCATCCAGCTTGCGCGGGTTAGGCTCAGAACTGCGATTCAAGTTTGCACGTAGCGGCTCAAACGAATCGCAACAAGTTAATACACACAACGCCTTAAAGGCACTTTTAGGCATGATGTGCAAAACGTGGTCATCCAGCTTGCGCGGGTTAGCCTCAGAACTGCGATTCAAGTTTGCACGTAGCGGCTCAAACGAATCGCAACAAGTTAATACACACAAAGCCTTACAGGCACTTCTAGGCATGATGTGCATAACGCGGTCATCCAGCTTGCGCGGGTTAGGCTCAGAACTGCGATTCAAGTTTGCACGTAGCGGCTCAAACGAATCGCAACAAGTTAATAGACACAACGCCTTAAAGGCACTTTTAGGCATGATGTGCAAAACGTGGTCATCCAGCTTGCGCGGGTTAGGCTGAGAACAGCGATTCAAGTTCGCACATAGCGGCTAAAGCGAATCGCAACAAGTTAATACACACAAAGCCTTACAGGCACTTCTAGACATGATGTGCATGACGCGGTCATCCAGCTTGCGCGGGTTAGGCTCAGAACTGCGATTCAAGTTTGCACGTAGCGGCTCAAACGAATCGCAACAAGTTAATACACACAAAGCCTTACAGGCACTTCTAGGCATGATGTGAAAAACGAGGTCATCCAGCTTGCGCTGGTTAGGCTGAGAACTGCGATTCAAGTTCGCACATAGCGGCTAAAGCGAATCGCAACAAGTTAATACACACAAAGCCTTACAGGCACTTCTAGGCATGATGTGCATGACGCGGTCATCCAGCTTGCGCGGGTTAGGCTCAGAACTGCGATTCAAGTTTGCTCGTAGCGGCTCAAACGAATCGCAACAAGTTAATACACACAACGCCTTAAAGGCACTTTTAGGCATGATGTGAAAACGTGGTCATCCAGCTTGCGCGGGTTAGGCTCAGAACTGCGAATCAAGTTTGCACGTAGCGGCTCAAACGAATCGCAACAAGTTAATACACACAACGCCTTGAAGGCACTTTTAGGCATGATGTGCATAACGCGGTCATCCAGCTTGCGCGGGTTAGGCTGAGAACTGCGATTCAAGTTCGCACATAGCGGCTAAAGCGAATCGCAACAAGTTAATATACACAAAGCCTTACAGGCACTTCTAGGCATGATGTGCATAACGCGGTCATCCAGCTTGCGCGGGTTAGGCTCAGAACTGCGATTCAAGTTTGCACGTAGCGGCTCAAACGAATCGCAACAAGTTAATACACACAACGCCTTAAAGGCACTTTTAGGCATAATGTGCAAAACGTGGTCATCCAGCTTGCGCGGGTTAGGCTCAGAACTGCGAATCAAGTTTGCACGTAGCGGCTCAAACGAATCGCAACAAGTTAATACACACAAAGCCTTACAGGCACTTCTAGGCGTGATGTGCATAACGCGGTCATCCAGCTTGCGCGGGTTAGGCTCAGAACTGCGATTCAAGTTCGCACATAGCGGCTAAAGCGAATCGCAACAAGTTAATACACACAAAGCCTTACAGGCACTTCTAGGCATGATGTGCATGACGCGGTCATCCAGCTTGCGCGGGTTAGGCTCAGAACTGCGATTCAAGTTTGCACGTAGCGGCTCAAACGAATCGCAACAAGTTAATACACACAACCACTTAAACGCATGATGTGCAAGACGTGGTCATCCAGCTTGCGCGGGTTAGGCTCAGAACTGCGATTCGTTTGCACGTAGCGGCTCAAACGAACCGCAACAAGTTAATACACACAACGCCCTAAAGGCACTTTTAGGCATGATGTGAAAACGTGGTCATCCAGCTTGCGCGGGTTAGGCTCAGAACTGCGAATCAACTTTGCACGTAGCGGCTCAAACGAATCGCAACAAGTTAATACACACAAAGACTTACAGGCACTTCTAGGCATGATGTGCATAACGCCGTCATCCAGCTTGCGCGGGTTAGGCTCAGAACTGCGATTCAAGTTTGCACGTAGCGGCTCAAACGAATCGCAACAAGTTAATACACACAACCACTTAAACGCATGATGTGCAAAACGTGGTCATCCAGCTTGCGCGGGTTAGGCTCAGAACTGCGATTCGTTTGCACGTAGCGGCTCAAACGAACCGCAACAAGTTAATACACACAACGCCTTAAAGGCACTTTTAGGCATGATGTGCAAAACGTGGTCATCCAGCTTGCGCGGGTTAGGCTCACTCTGCGATTCAAGTTTGTACGTAGCGGCTCAAACGAACCGCAACAAGTTAATACACTCAAAGCCTTACAGGCACTTCTAGGCATGATGTGCATAACGCGGTCATCCAGCTTCCGCGGGTTAGGCTCAGAACTGCGATTCAAGTTTGCACGTAGCGGCTCAAACGAATCGCAACGAGTTAATACACACAACGCCTTAAAGGCACTTTTAGGCATGATGTGCAAAACGTGGTCATCCAGCTTGCGCGGGTTAGGCTCAGAACTGCGATTCAAGTTCGCACATAGTGGCTAAAGCGAATCGCAACAAGTTAATACACACAACGCCTTACAGGCCCTTTTAGGCATGATGTGCAAATAGGTGTCACTCAAGCTGCGCGGGTTAGGTACAGAACTGCGATTCAAGTTCGCACATAGCGGCTAAAGCGAATCGCAACAAGTTAATACACACAAAGCCTTAAAGGCACTTTTAGGCATGATGTGCATAACGCGGTCATCCAGCTTCCGCGGGTTAGGCTCAGAACTGCGATTCAAGTTTGCACGTAGCGGCTCAAACGAATCGCAACAAGTTAATACACACAACGCCTTACAGGCACTTTTAGGCATTATGTGCAAAACGTGGTCATCCAGCTTGCGCGGGTTAGGCTGAGAACTGCGATTCAAGTTCGCACATAGCGGCTAAAGCGAATCGCAACAAGTTAATACACACAAAGCCTTACAGCACTTTTAGGCATGATGTGAAAAACGAGGTCATCCAGCTTGCGCGGGTTAGGCTGAGAACTGCGATTCAAGTTCGCACATAGCGGCTAAAGCGAATCGCAACAAGTTAATACACACAAAGCCTTACAGGCACTTCTAGGCATGATGTGCATAACGCGGTCATCCAGCTTGCGCGGGTTAGGCTCAGAACTGCGATTCAAGTTTGCACGTAGCGGCTCAAACGAATCGCAACAAGTTAATACACACAACGCTTAAAGGCACTTTTAGGCATGATGTGCAAAACGTGGTCATCCAGCTTGCGCGGGTTAGCCTCAGAACTGCGATTCAAGTTTGCACGTAGCGGCTCAAACGAATCGCAACAAGTTAATACACACAAAGCCTTACAGGCACTTCTAGGCATGATGTGCATAACGCGGTCATCCAGCTTGCGCGGGTTAGGCTCAGAACTGCGATTCAAGTTTGCACGTAGCGGCTCAAACGAATCGCAACAAGTTAATAGACACAACGCCTTAAAGGCACTTTTAGGCATGATGTGCAAAACGTGGTCATCCAGCTTGCGCGGGTTAGGCTGAGAACAGCGATTCAAGTTCGCACATAGCGGCTAAAGCGAATCGCAACAAGTTAATACACACAAAGCCTTACAGGCACTTCTAGGCATGATGTGCATGACGCGGTCATCCAGCTTGCGCGGGTTAGGCTCAGAACTGCGATTCAAGTTTGCACGTAGCGGCTCAAACGAATCGCAACAAGTTAATACACACAAAGCCTTACAGGCACTTCTAGGCATGATGTGAAAAACGAGGTCATCCAGCTTGCGCTGGTTAGGCTGAGAACTGCGATTCAAGTTCGCACATAGCGGCTAAAGCGAATCGCAACAAGTTAATACACACAAAGCCTTACAGGCACTTCTAGGCGTGATGTGCATGACGCGGTCATCCAGCTTGCGCGGGTTAGGCTCAGAACTGCGATTCAAGTTTGCACGTAGCGGCTCAAACGAATCGCAACAAGTTAATACACACAACGCCTTAAAGGCACTTTTAGGCATGATGTGAAAACGTGGTCATCCAGCTTGCGCGGGTTAGGCTCAGAACTGCGAATCAAGTTTGCACGTAGCGGCTCAAACGAATCGCAACAAGTTAATACACACAACGCCTTGAAGGCACTTTTAGGCATAATGTGCAAAACGTGGTCATCCAGCTTGCGCGGGTTAGGCTCAGAACTGCGATTCAAGTTTGCACGTAGCGGCTCAAACGAACCGCAACAAGTTAATACACTCAAAGCCTTACAGGCACTTCTAGGCATGATGTGCATAACGCGGTCATCCAGCTTCCGCGGGTTAGGCTCAGAACTGCGATTCAAGTTTGCACGTAGCGGCTCAAACGAATCGCAACAAGTTAATACACACAACGCCTTACAGGCACTGTTAGGCATTATGTGCAAAACGTGGTCATCCAGCTTGCGCGGGTTAGGCTGAGAACTGCGATTCAAGTTCGCACATAGCGGCTAAAGCGAATCGCAACAAGTTAATACACACAAAGCCTTACAGGCACTTTTAGGCATGATGTGAAAAACGAGGTCATCCAGCTTGCGCGGGTTAGGTACAGAACTGCGATTCAAGTTCGCACATAGCGGCTAAAGCGAATCGCAACAAGTTAATACACACAACGCCTTAAAGGCACTTTTAGGCATAATGTGCAAAACGTGGTCATCCAGCTTGCGCGGGTTAGGCTCACTCTGCGATTCAAGTTTGTACGTAGCGGCTCAAACGAACCGCAACAAGTTAATACACTCAAAGCCTTACAGGCACTTCTAGGCATGATGTGCATAACGCGGTCATCCAGCTTCCGCGGGTTAGGCTCAGAACTGCGATTCAAGTTTGCACGTAGCGGCTCAAACGAACCGCAACAAGTTAATACACTCAAAGCCTTACAGGCACTTCTAGGCATGATGTGCATAACGCGGTCATCCAGCTTCCACGGGTTAGGCTCAGAACTGCGATTCAAGTTTGCACGTAGCGGCTCAAACGAATCGCAACAAGTTAATACACACAACGCCTTAAAGGCACTTTTAGGCATGATGTGCAAAACGTGGTCATCCAGCTTGCGCGGGTTAGGCTCAGAACTGCGATTCAAGTTCGCACATAGTGGCTAAAGCGAATCGCAACAAGTTAATACACACAACGCCTTACAGGCACTTTTAGGCATGATGTGCAAATAGGCGTCACTCAAGCTGCGCGGGTTAGGTACAGAACTGCGATTCAAGTTCGCACATAGCGGCTAAAGCGAATCGCAACAAGTTAATACACACAAAGCCTTACAGGCACTTCTAGGCATGATTTGCATAACGCTGTCACCCAGCTTGCGCGGGTTAGGCTCAGAACTGCGATTCAAGTTTGCACGTAGCGGCTCAAATGAATCGCAACAAGTTAATACACACAACGCCTTACAGGCACTTTTAGGCATTATGTGCAAAACGTGGTCATCGAGCTTGCGCGGGTTAGGCTGAGAACTGCGATTCAAGTTCGCACATAGCGGCTAAAGCGAATCGCAACAAGTTAATACACACAAAGCCTTACAGCCACTTTTAGGCATGATGTGAAAAACGAGGTCATCCAGCTTGCGCGGGTTAGGCTGAGAACTGCGATTCAAGTTCGCACATAGCGGCTAAAGCGAATCGCAACAAGTTAATACACACAAAGCCTTACAGGCACTTCTAGGCATGATGTGCATAACGCGGTCATCCAGCTTGCGCGGGTTAGGCTCAGAACTGCGATTCAAGTTTGCACGTAGCGGCTCAAACGAATCGCAACAAGTTAATAGACACAACGCCTTAAAGGCACTTTTAGGCATGATGTGCAAAACGTGGTCATCCAGCTTGCGCGGGTTAGCCTCAGAACTGCGGTTCAAGTTTGCACGTAGCGGCTCAAACGAATCGCAACAAGTTAATACACACAAAGCCTTACAGGCACTTCTAGGCATGATGTGCAAAACGTGGTCATCCAGCTTGCGCGGGTTAGGCTGAGAACTGCGATTCAAGTTCGCACATAGCGGCTAAAGCGAATCGCAACAAGTTAATACACACAAAGCCTTACAGGCACTTTTAGGCATGATGTGAAAAAGAGGTCATCCAGCTTGCGCGGGTTAGGCTGAGAACTGCGATTCAAGTTCGCACATAGCGGCTAAAGAGAATCGCAACAAGTTAATACACACAAAGCCTTACAGGCACTTCTAGGCATGATGTGCATAACGCGGTCATCCAGCTTGCGCGGGTTAGGCTGAGAACTGCGATTCAAGTTCGCACATAGCTTCTAAAGCGAATCGCAACAAGTTAATATACACAAAGCCTTACAGGCACTTCTAGGCATGATGTGCATAACGCGGTCATCCAGCTTGCGCGGGTTAGGCTCAGAACTGCGATTCAAGTTTGCACGTAGCGGCTCAAACGAATCGCAACAAGTTAATACACACAACGCCTTAAAGGCACTTTTAGGCATGATGTGCAAAACGTGGTCATCCAGCTTGCGCGGGTTAGGCTCAGAACTGCGAATCAAGTTTGCACGTAGCGGCTCAAACGAATCGCAACAAGTTAATACACACAAAGCCTTACAGGCACTTCTAGGCATGATGTGCATAACGCGGTCATCCAGCTTGCGCGGGTTAGGCTCAGAACTGCGATTCAAGTTTGCACGTAGCGGCTCTAACGAATCGTAACAAGTTAATACACACAACGCCTTACAGGCACTTTTAGGCATTATGTGCAAAACGCGGTCATCCAGCTTGCGCGGGTTAGGCTGAGAACTGCGATTCAAGTTCGCACATAGCGGCTAAAGCGAATCGCAACAAGTTAATACACACAAAGCCTTACAGGCACTTCTAGGCATGATGTGCATGACGCGGTCATCCAGCTTGCGCGGGTTAGGCTCAGAACTGCGATTCAAGTTTGCACGTAGCGGCTCAAACGAATCGCAACAAGTTAATACACACAACGCCTTAAAGGCACTTTTAGGCATGATGTGAAAACGTGGTCATCCAGCTTGCGCGGGTTAGGCTCAGAACTGCGAATCAAGTTTGCACGTAGCGGCTCAAACGAATCGCAACAAGTTAATACACACAAAGCCTTACAGGCACTTCTAGGCATGATGTGCATAACGCCGTCATCCAGCTTGCGCGGGTTAGGCTCAGAACTGCGATTCAAGTTTGCACGTATCGGCTCAAACGAACCGCAACAAGTTAATACACACAACGCCTTAAAGGCACTTTTAGGCATGATGTGCAAAACGTGGTCATCCAGCTTGCGCGGGTTAGGCTCACTCTGCGATTCAAGTTTGTACGTAGCGGCTCAAACGAACCGCAACAAGTTAATACACTCAAAGCCTTACAGGCACTTCTAGGCATGATGTTCATAACGCGGTCATCCAGCTTCCGCGGGTTAGGCTCAGAACTGCGATTCAAGTTTGCACGTAGCGGCTCAAACGAATCGCAACGAGTTAATACACACAACGCCTTAAAGGCACTTTTAGGCATGATGTGCAAAACGTGGTCATCCAGCTTGCGCGGGTTAGGCTCAGAACTGCGATTCAAGTTCGCACATAGTGGCTAAAGCGAATCGCAACAAGTTAATACACACAACGCCTTACAGGCACTTTTAGGCATGATGTGCAAATAGGCGTCACTCAAGCTGCGCGGGTTAGGTACAGAACTGCGATTCAAGTTCGCACATAGCGGCTAAAGCGAATCGCAACAAGTTAATACACACAAAGCCTTACAGGCACTTCTAGGCATGATTTGCATAACGCTGTCACCCAGCTTGCGCGGGTTAGGCTCAGAACTGCGATTCAAGTTTGCACGTAGCGGCTCAAACGAATCGCAACAAGTTAATACACACAACGCCTTACAGGCACTTTTAGGCATTATGTGCAAAACGTGGTCATCCAGCTTGCGCGGGTTAGGCTGAGAACTGCGATTCAAGTTCGCACATAGCGGCTAAAGCGAATCGCAACAAGTTAATACACACAATGCCTTACAGGCACTTTTAGGCATGATGTGAAAAACGAGGTCATCCAGCTTGCGCGGGTTAGGCTGAGAACTGCGATTCAAGTTCGCACATAGCGGCTAAAGCGAATCGCAACAAGTTAATACACACAAAGCCTTACAGGCACTTCTAGGCATGATGTGCATAAAGCGGTCATCCAGCTTGCGCGGGTTAGGCTCAGAACTGCGATTCAAGTTTGCACGTAGCGGCTCAAACGAATCGCAACAAGTTAATACACACAACGCCTTAAAGGCACTTTTAGGCATGATGTGCAAAACGTGGTCATCCAGCTTGCGCGGGTTAGCCTCAGAACTGCGATTCAAGTTTGCACGTAGCGGCTCAAACGAATCGCAACAAGTTAATACACACAAAGCCTTACAGGCACTTCTAGGCATGATGTGCATAACGCGGTCATCCAGCTTGCGCGGGTTAGGCTCAGAACTGCGATTCAAGTTTGCACGTAGCGGCTCAAACGAATCGCAACAAGTTAATAGACACAACGCCTTAAAGGCACTTTTAGGCATGATGTGCAAAACGTGGTCATCCAGCTTGCGCGGGTTAGCCTCAGAACTGCGATTCAAGTTTGCACGTAGCGGCTCAAACGAATCGCAACAAGTTAATACACACAAAGCCTTACAGGCACTTCTAGGCATGATGTGCAAAACGTGGTCATCCAGCTTGCGCGGGTTAGGCTGAGAACTGCGATTCAAGTTCGCACATAGCGGCTAAAGCGAATCGCAACAAGTTAATACACACAAAGCCTTACAGGCACTTTTAGGCATGATGTGAAAAAGAGGTCATCCAGCTTGCGCGGGTTAGGCTGAGAACTGCGATTCAAGTTCGCACATAGCGGCTAAAGACAATCGCAACAAGTTAATACACACAAAGCCTTACAGGCACTTCTAGGCATGATGTGCATAACGCGGTCATCCAGCTTGCGCGGGTTAGGCTGAGAACTGCGATTCAAGTTCGCACATAGCTTCTAAAGCGAATCGCAACAAGTTAATATACACAAAGCCTTACAGGCACTTCTAGGCATGATGTGCATAACGCGGTCATCCAGCTTGCGCGGGTTAGGCTCAGAACTGCGATTCAAGTTTGCACGTAGCGGCTCAAACGAATCGCAACAAGTTAATACACACAACGCCTTAAAGGCACTTTTAGGCATGATGTGCAAAACGTGGTCATCCAGCTTGCGCGGGTTAGGCTCAGAACTGCGAATCAAGTTTGCACGTAGCGGCTCAAACGAATCGCAACAAGTTAATACACACAAAGCCTTACAGGCACTTCTAGGCATGATGTGCATAACGCGGTCATCCAGCTTGCGCGGGTTAGGCTCAGAACTGCGATTCAAGTTTGCACGTAGCGGCTCTAACGAATCGTAACAAGTTAATACACACAACGCCTTACAGGCACTTTTAGGCATTATGTGCAAAACGCGGTCATCCAGCTTGCGCGGGTTAGGCTGAGAACTGCGATTCAAGTTCGCACATAGCGGCTAAAGCGAATCGCAACAAGTTAATACACACAAAGCCTTACAGGCACTTCTAGGCATGATGTGCATAACGCCGTCATCCAGCTTGCGCGGGTTAGGCTCAGAACTGCGATTCAAGTTTGCACGTATCGGCTCAAACGAACCGCAACAAGTTAATACACACAACGCCTTAAAGGCACTTTTAGGCATGATGTGCAAAACGTGGTCATCCAGCTTGCGCGGGTTAGGCTCACTCTGCGATTCAAGTTTGTACGTAGCGGCTCAAACGAACCGCAACAAGTTAATACACTCAAAGCCTTACAGGCACTTCTAGGCATGATGTTCATAACGCGGTCATCCAGCTTCCGCGGGTTAGGCTCAGAACTGCGATTCAAGTTTGCACGTAGCGGCTCAAACGAATCGCAACGAGTTAATACACACAACGCCTTAAAGGCACTTTTAGGCATGATGTGCAAAACGTGGTCATCCAGCTTGCGCGGGTTAGGCTCAGAACTGCGATTCAAGTTCGCACATAGTGGCTAAAGCGAATCGCAACAAGTTAATACACACAACGCCTTACAGGCACTTTTAGGCATGATGTGCAAATAGGCGTCACTCAAGCTGCGCGGGTTAGGTACAGAACTGCGATTCAAGTTCGCACATAGCGGCTAAAGCGAATCGCAACAAGTTAATACACACAAAGCCTTACAGGCACTTCTAGGCATGATTTGCATAACGCTGTCACCCAGCTTGCGCGGGTTAGGCTCAGAACTGCGATTCAAGTTTGCACGTAG
This sequence comes from Amblyomma maculatum, assembly GCF_055883805.1. Lineage (NCBI taxonomy): Eukaryota > Metazoa > Arthropoda > Arachnida > Ixodida > Ixodidae > Amblyomma > Amblyomma maculatum. Next base: position 662,460 of record NW_028146740.1, on the reverse strand, counting down.
CGGCTCAAACGAATCGCAACAAGTTAATACACACAACGCCTTACAGGCACTTTTAGGCATTATGTGCAAAACGTGGTCATCCAGCTTGCGCGGGTTAGGCTGAGAACTGCGATTCAAGTTCGCACATAGCGGCTAAAGCGAATCGCAACAAGTTAATACACACAAAGCCTTACAGGCACTTTTAGGCATGATGTGAAAAACGAGGTCATCCAGCTTGCGCGGGTTAGGCTGAGAACTGCGATTCAAGTTCGCACATAGCGGCTAAAGCGAATCGCAACAAGTTAATACACACAAAGCCTTACAGGCACTTCTAGGCATGATGTGCATAACGCGGTCATCCAGCTTGCGCGGGTTAGGCTCAGAACTGCGATTCAAGTTTGCACGTAGCGGCTCAAACGAATCGCAACAAGTTAATACACACAACGCCTTAAAGGCACTTTTAGGCATGATGTGCAAAACGTGGTCATCCAGCTTGCGCGGGTTAGCCTAAGAACTGCGATTCAAGTTTGCACGTAGCGGCTCAAACGAATCGCAACAAGTTAATACACACAAAGCCTTACAGGCACTTCTAGGCATGATGTGCATAACGCGGTCATCCAGCTTGCGCGGGTTAGGCTCAGAACTGCGATTCAAGTTTGCACGTAGCGGCTCAAACGAATCGCAACAAGTTAATAGACACAACGCCTTAAAGGCACTTTTAGGCATGATGTGCAAAACGTGGTCATCCAGCTTGCGCGGGTTAGGCTGAGAACAGCGATTCAAGTTCGCACATAGCGGCTAAAGCGAATCGCAACAAGTTAATACACACAAAGCCTTACAGGCACTTCTAGGCATGATGTGCATGACGCGGTCATCCAGCTTGCGCGGGTTAGGCTCAGAACTGCGATTCAAGTTTGCACGTAGCGGCTCAAACGAATCGCAACAAGTTAATACACACAAAGCCTTACAGGCACTTCTAGGCATGATGTGCATGACGCGGTCATCCAGCTTGCGCGGGTTAGGCTCAGAACTGCGATTCAAGTTTGCACGTAGCGGCTCAAACGAATCGCAACAAGTTAATACACACAAAGCCTTACAGGCACTTCTAGGCATGATGTGAAAAACGAGGTCATCCAGCTTGCGCTGGTTAGGCTGAGAACTGCGATTCAAGTTCGCACATAGCGGCTAAAGCGAATCGCAACAAGTTAATACACACAAAGCCTTACAGGCACTTCTAGGCATGATGTGCATGACGCGGTCATCCAGCTTGCGCGGGTTAGGCTCAGAACTGCGATTCAAGTTTGCTCGTAGCGGCTCAAACGAATCGCAACAAGTTAATACACACAACGCCTTAAAGGCACTTTTAGGCATGATGTGAAAACGTGGTCATCCAGCTTGCGCGGGTTAGGCTCAGAACTGCGAATCAAGTTTGCACGTAGCGGCTCAAACGAATCGCAACAAGTTAATACACACAACGCCTTGAAGGCACTTTTAGGCATAATGTGCAAAACGTGGTCATCCAGCTTGCGCGGGTTAGGCTCAGAACTGCGATTCAAGTTTGCACGTAGCGGCTCAAATGAACCGCAACAAGTTAATACACTCAAAGCCTTACAGGCACTTCTAGGCATGATGTGCATAACGCGGTCATCCAGCTTCCGCGGGTTAGGCTCAGAACTGCGATTCAAGTTTGCACGTAGCGGCTCTAACGAATCGCAACAAGTTAATACACACAACGCCTTACAGGCACTTTTAGGCATGATGTGAAAAAGAGGTCATCCAGCTTGCGCGGGTTAGGCTGAGAACTGCGATTCAAGTTCGCACATAGCGGCTAAAGAGAATCGCAACAAGTTAATACACACAAAGCCTTACAGGCACTTCTAGGCATGATGTGCATAACGCGGTCATCCAGCTTGCGCGGGTTAGGCTCAGAACTGCGATTCAAGTTTGCACGTAGCGGCTCAAACGAATCGCAACAAGTTAATACACACAACGCCTTAAAGGCACTTTTAGGCATAATGTGCAAAACGTGGTCATCCAGCTTGCGCGGGTTAGGCTCAGAACTGCGAATCAAGTTTGCACGTAGCGGCTCTAACGAATCGCAACAAGTTAATACACACAACGCCTTACAGGCACTTTTAGGCATGATGTGCATAACGCGGTCATCCAGCTTGCGCGGGTTAGGCTGAGAACTGCGATTCAAGTTCGCACATAGCGGCTAAAGCGAATCGCAACAAGTTAATATACACAAAGCCTTACAGGCACTTCTAGGCATGATGTGCATAACGCGGTCATCCAGCTTGCGCGGGTTAGGCTCAGAACTGCGATTCAAGTTTGCACGTAGCGGCTCAAACGAATCGCAACAAGTTAATACACACAACGCCTTAAAGGCACTTTTAGGCATAATGTGCAAAACGTGGTCATCCAGCTTGCGCGGGTTAGGCTCAGAACTGCGAATCAAGTTTGCACGTAGCGGCTCAAACGAATCGCAACAAGTTAATACACACAAAGCCTTACAGGCACTTCTAGGCGTGATGTGCATAACGCGGTCATCCAGCTTGCGCGGGTTAGGCTCAGAACTGCGATTCAAGTTTGCACGTAGCGGCTCTAACGAATCGCAACAAGTTAATACACACAACGCCTTACAGGCACTTTTAGGCATTATGTGCAAAACGCGGTCATCCAGCTTGCGCGGGTTAGGCTGAGAACTGCGATTCAAGTTCGCACATAGCGGCTAAAGCGAATCGCAACAAGTTAATACACACAAAGCCTTACAGGCACTTCTAGGCATGATGTGCATGACGCGGTCATCCAGCTTGCGCGGGTTAGGCTCAGAACTGCGATTCAAGTTTGCACGTAGCGGCTCAAACGAATCGCAACAAGTTAATACACACAACCACTTAAACGCATGATGTGCAAAACGTGGTCATCCAGCTTGCGCGGGTTAGGCTCAGAACTGCGATTCGTTTGCACGTAGCGGCTCAAACGAACCGCAACAAGTTAATACACACAACGCCTTAAAGGCACTTTTAGGCATGATGTGAAAACGTGGTCATCCAGCTTGCGCGGGTTAGGCTCAGAACTGCGAATCAACTTTGCACGTAGCGGCTCAAACGAATCGCAACAAGTTAATACACACAAAGACTTACAGGCACTTCTAGGCATGATGTGCATAACGCCGTCATCCAGCTTGCGCGGGTTAGGCTCAGAACTGCGATTCAAGTTTGCACGTAGCGGCTCAAACGAATCGCAACAAGTTAATACACACAACCACTTAAACGCATGATGTGCAAAACGTGGTCATCCAGCTTGCGCGGGTTAGGCTCAGAACTGCGATTCGTTTGCACGTAGCGGCTCAAACGAACCGCAACAAGTTAATACACACAACGCCTTAAAGGCACTTTTAGGCATGATGTGCAAAACGTGGTCATCCAGCTTGCGCGGGTTAGGCTCACTCTGCGATTCAAGTTTGTACGTAGCGGCTCAAATGAACCGCAACAAGTTAATACACTCAAAGCCTTACAGGCACTTCTAGGCATGATGTGCATAACGCGGTCATCCAGCTTCCGCGGGTTAGGCTCAGAACTGCGATTCAAGTTTGCACGTAGCGGCTCAAACGAATCGCAACGAGTTAATACACACAACGCCTTAAAGGCACTTTTAGGCATGATGTGCAAAACGTGGTCATCCAGCTTGCGCGGGTTAGGCTCAGAACTGCGATTCAAGTTCGCACATAGTGGCTAAAGCGAATCGCAACAAGTTAATACACACAACGCCTTACAGGCACTTTTAGGCATGATGTGCAAATAGGTGTCACTCAAGCTGCGCGGGTTAGGTACAGAACTGCGATTCAAGTTCGCACATAGCGGCTAAAGCGAATCGCAACAAGTTAATACACACAAAGCCTTAAAGGCACTTTTAGGCATGATGTGCATAACGCGGTCATCCAGCTTCCGCGGGTTAGGCTCAGAACTGCGATTCAAGTTTGCACGTAGCGGCTCAAACGAATCGCAACAAGTTAATACACACAACGCCTTACAGGCACTTTTAGGCATTATCTGCAAAACGTGGTCATCCAGCTTGCGCGGGTTAGGCTGAGAACTGCGATTCAAGTTCGCACATAGCGGCTAAAGCGAATCGCAACAAGTTAATACACACAAAGCCTTACAGGCACTTTTAGGCATGATGTGAAAAACGAGGTCATCCAGCTTGCGCGGGTTAGGCTGAGAACTGCGATTCAAGTTCGCACATAGCGGCTAAAGCGAATCGCAACAAGTTAATACACACAAAGCCTTACAGGCACTTCTAGGCATGATGTGCATAACGCGGTCATCCAGCTTGCGCGGGTTAGGCTCAGAACTGCGATTCAAGTTTGCACGTAGCGGCTCAAACGAATCGCAACAAGTTAATACACACAACGCTTAAAGCCACTTTTAGGCATGATGTGCAAAACGTGGTCATCCAGCTTGCGCGGGTTAGCCTCAGAACTGCGATTCAAGTTTGCACGTAGCGGCTCAAACGAATCGCAACAAGTTAATACACACAAAGCCTTACAGGCACTTCTAGGCATGATGTGCATAACGCGGTCATCCAGCTTGCGCGGGTTAGGCTCAGAACTGCGATTCAAGTTTGCACGTAGCGGCTCAAACGAATCGCAACAAGTTAATAGACACAACGCCTTAAAGGCACTTTTAGGCATGATGTGCAAAACGTGGTCATCCAGCTTGCGCGGGTTAGGCTGAGAACAGCGATTCAAGTTCGCACATAGCGGCTAAAGCGAATCGCAACAAGTTAATACACAAAAAGCCTTACAGGCACTTCTAGGCATGATGTGCATGACGCGGTCATCCAGCTTGCGCGGGTTAGGCTCAGAACTGCGATTCAAGTTTGCACGTAGCGGCTCAAACGAATCGCAACAAGTTAATACACACAAAGCCTTACAGGCACTTCTAGGCATGATGTGAAAAACGAGGTCATCCAGCTTGCGCTGGTTAGGCTGAGAACTGCGATTCAAGTTCGCACATAGCGGCTAAAGCGAATCGCAACAAGTTAATACACACAAAGCCTTACAGGCACTTCTAGGCGTGATGTGCATGACGCGGTCATCCAGCTTGCGCGGGTTAGGCTCAGAACTGCGATTCAAGTTTGCACGTAGCGGCTCAAACGAATCGCAACAAGTTAATACACACAACGCCTTAAAGGCACTTTTAGGCATGATGTGAAAACGTGGTCATCCAGCTTGCGCGGGTTAGGCTCAGAACTGCGAATCAAGTTTGCACGTAGCGGCTCAAACGAATCGCAACAAGTTAATACACACAACGCCTTGAAGGCACTTTTAGGCATAATGTGCAAAACGTGGTCATCCAGCTTGCGCGGGTTAGGCTCAGAACTGCGATTCAAGTTTGCACGTAGCGGCTCAAACGAACCGCAACAAGTTAATACACTCAAAGCCTTACAGGCACTTCTAGGCATGATGTGCATAACGCGGTCATCCAGCTTCCGCGGGTTAGGCTCAGAACTGCGATTCAAGTTTGCACGTAGCGGCTCAAACGAATCGCAACAAGTTAATACACACAACGCCTTACAGGCACTGTTAGGCATTATGTGCAAAACGTGGTCATCCAGCTTGCGCGGGTTAGGCTGAGAACTGCGATTCAAGTTCGCACATAGCGGCTAAAGCGAATCGCAACAAGTTAATACACACAAAGCCTTACAGGCACTTTTAGGCATGATGTGAAAAACGAGGTCATCCAGCTTGCGCGGGTTAGGTACAGAACTGCGATTCAAGTTCGCACATAGCGGCTAAAGCGAATCGCAACAAGTTAATACACACAAAGCCTTACAGGCACTTCTAGGCACGATGTGCATAACGCGGTCATCCAGCTTGCGCGGGTTAGGCTCAGAACTGCGATTCAAGTTTGCACGTAGCGGCTCAAACGAACCGCAACAAGTTAATACATACAACGCCTTACAGGCACTTTTAGGCATGATGTGCAAATAGGCGTCACTCAAGCTGCGCGGGTTAGGTACAGAACTGCGATTCAAGTTCGCACATAGCGGCTAAAGCGAATCGCAACAAGTTAATACACACAAAGCCTTACAGGCACTTCTAGGCATGATTTGCATAACGCTGTCACCCAGCTTGCGCGGGTTAGGCTGAGAACTGCGATTCAAGTTCGCACATAGCGGCTAAAGCGAATCGCAACAAGTTAATACACACAAAGCCTTACAGGCACTTTTAGGCATGATGTGAAAAACGAGGTCATCCAGCTTGCGCGGGTTAGGTACAGAACTGCGATTCAAGTTCGCACATAGCGGCTAAAGCGAATCGCAACAAGTTAATACACACAAAGCCTTACAGGCACTTCTAGGCACGATGTGCATAACGCGGTCATCCAGCTTGCGCGGGTTAGGCTCAGAACTGCGATTCAAGTTCGCACATAGCGGCTAAAGCGAATCGCAACAAGTTAATACACACAAAGCCTTACAGGCACTTCTAGGCATGATTTGCATAACGCTGTCACCCAGCTTGCGCGGGTTAGGCTCAGAACTGCGACTCAAGTTTGCACGTAGCGGCTCAAACGAATCGCAACAAGTTAATACACACAACGCCTTAAAGGCACTTTTAGGCATGATGTGAAAACGTGGTCATCCAGCTTGCGCGGGTTAGGCTCAGAACTGCGAATCCAGTTTGCACGTAGCGGCTCAAACGAATCGCAACAAGTTAATACACACAAAGCCTTACAGGCACTTCTAGGCACGATGTGCATAACGCGGTCATCCAGCTTGCGCGGGTTAGGCTCAGAACTGCGATTCAAGTTTGCACGTAGCGGCTCAAACGAATCGCAACAAGTTAATACACACAACGCCTTAAACGCATTGTGTGCAAAACGTGGTCATCCAGCTTGCGCGGGTTAGGCTCAGAACTGCGATTCAAGTTTGCACGTAGCGGCTCAAACGAACCGCAACAAGTTAATACACACAAGGCCTTACAGGCACTTTTAGGCATGATGTGCAAATAGGCGTCACTCAAGCTGCGCGGGTTAGGTACAGAACTGCGATTCAAGTTCGCACATAGCGGCTAAAGCGAATCGCAACAAGTTAATACACACAAAGCCTTACAGGCACTTCTAGGCATGATTTGGATAACGCTGTCACCCAGCTTGCGCGGGTTAGGCTCAGAACTGCGATTCAAGTTTGCACGTAGCGGCTCAAACGAATCGCAACAAGTAATTACACACAACGCCTTACAGGCACTTCTAGGCATTATGTGCAAAACGTGGTCATCCAGCTTGCGCGGGTTAGGCTGAGAACTGCGATTCAAGTTCGCACATAGCGGCTAAAGCGAATCGCAACAAGTTAATACACACAAAGCCTTACAGGCACTTCTAGGCATGATGTGCATAACGCGGTCATCCAGCTTGCGCGGGTTAGGCTGAGAACTGCGATTCAAGTTCGCACATAGTGGCTAAATCGAATCGCAACAAGTTAATATACACAAAGCCTTACAGGCACTTCTAGGCATGGTGTGCATAACGCGGTCATCCAGCTTGCGCGGGTTAGGCTCAGCACTGCGATTCAAGTTTGCACGTAGCGGCTCAAACGAATCGCAACAAGTTAATACACACAACGCCTTAAAGGCACTTTTAGGCATGATGTGCAAAACGTGGTCATCCAGCTTGCGCGGGTTAGGCTCAGAACTGCGAATCAAGTTTGCACGTAGCGGCTCAAACGAATCGCAACAAGTTAATACACACAAAGCCTTACAGGCACTTCTAGGCATGATGTGCATAACGCGGTCATCCAGCTTGCGCGGGTTAGGCTCAGAACTGCGATTCAAGTTTGCACGTAGCGGCTCAAACGAATCGCAACAAGTTAATACACACAACGCCTTACAGGCACTTTTAGGCATTATGTGCAAAACGCGGTCATCCAGCTTGCGCGGGTTAGCCGCAGAACTGCGAAACAAGTTTGCACGTAGCGGCTCAAACGAATCGCATCAAGTTAATACACACAAAGCCTTACAGGCACTTCTAGGCATGATGTGCAAAACGTGGTCATCCAGCTTGCGCGGGTTAGGCTGAGAACTGCGATTCAAGTTCGCACATAGTGGCTAAAGCGAATCGCAACAAGTTAATGCACACAACGCCTTACAGGCACTTTTAGGCATGATGTGCAAATAGGCGTCACTCAAGCTGCGCGGGTTAGGTACAGAACGGCGATTCAAGTTCGCACATAGCGGCTAAAGCGAATCGCAACAAGTTAATACACACAAAGCCTTACAGGCACTTCTAGGCATGATTTGCATAACGCTGTCACCCAGCTTGCGCGGGTTAGGCTCAGAACTGCGATTCAAGTTTGCACGTAGCGGCTCAAACGAATCGCAACAAGTTAATACACACAACGCCTTACAGGCACTTTTAGGCATTATGTGCAAAACGTGGTCATCCAGCTTGCGCGGGTTAGGCTGAGAACTGCGATTCAAGTTCGCACATAGCGGCTAAAGCGAATCGCAACAAGTTAATACACACAAAGCCTTACAGGCACTTTTAGGCATGATGTGAAAAACGAGGTCATCCTGCTTGCGCGGGTTAGGCTGAGAACTGCGATTCAAGTTCGCACATAGCGGCTAAAGCGAATCGCAACAAGTTAATACACACAAAGCCTTACAGGCACTTCTAGGCATGATGTGCATAACGCGGTCATCCAGCTTGCGCGGGTTAGGCTCAGAACTGCGATTCAAGTTTGCACGTAGCGGCTCAAACGAATCGCAACAAGTTAATAGACACAACGCCTTAAAGGCACTTTTAGGCATGATGTGCAAAACGTGGTCATCCAGCTTGCGCGGGTTAGCCTCAGAACTGCGATTCAAGTTTGCACGTAGCGGCTCAAACGAATCGCAACAAGTTAATACACACAAAGCCTTACAGGCACTTCTAGGCATGATGTGCAAAACGTGGTCATCCAGCTTGCGCGGGTTAGGCTGAGAACTGCGATTCAAGTTCGCACATAGCGGCTAAAGCGAATCGCAACAAGTTAATACACACAAAGCCTTACAGGCACTTTTAGGCATGATGTGAAAAAGAGGTCATCTAGCTTGCGCGGGTTAGGCTGAGAACTGCGATTCAAGTTCGCACATAGCGGCTAAAGCGAATCGCAACAAGTTAATACACACAAAGCCTTACAGGCACTTCTAGGCATGATGTGCATAACGCGGTCATCCAGCTTGCGCGGGTTAGGCTGAGAACTGCGATTCAAGTTCGCACATAGTGGCTAAAGCGAATCGCAACAAGTTAATATACACAAAGCCTTACAGGCACTTCTAGGCATGGTGTGCATAAGGCGGTCATCCAGCTTGCGCGGGTTAGGCTCAGCACTGCGATTCAAGTTTGCACGTAGCGGCTCAAACGAATCGCAACAAGTTAATACACACAACGCCTTAAAGGCACTTTTAGGCATGATGTGCAAAACGTTGTCATCCAGCTTGTGCGGTAGGCTCAGAACTGCGATTCAAGTTTGCACGTAGCGGCTCTAACGAATCGCAACAAGTTAATACACACAACGCCTTACAGGCACTTTTAGGCATGATGTGAAAAAGAGGTCATCCAGCTTGCGCGGGTTAGGCTGAGAACTGCGATTCAAGTTCGCACATAGCGGCTCAAACGAATCGCAACAAGTTAATACACACAACGCCTTGAAGGCACTTTTAGGCATAATGTGCAAAACGTGGTCATCCAGCTTGCGCGGGTTAGGCTCAGAACTGCGATTCAAGTTTGCACGTAGCGGCTCAAACGAACCGCAACAAGTTAATACACTCAAAGCCTTACAGGCACTTCTAGGCATGATGTGCATAACGCGGTCATCCAGCTTCCGCGGGTTAGGCTCAGAACTGCGATTCAAGTTTGCACGTAGCGGCTCAAACGAATCGCAACAAGTTAATACACACAACGCCTTAAAGGCACTTTTAGGCATGATGTGCAAAACGTGGTCATCCAGCTTGCGCGGGTTAGGCTCAGAACTGCGATTCAAGTTCGCACATAGCGGCTAAAGCGAATCGCAACAAGTTAATACACACAAAGCCTTACAGGCACTTCTAGGCATGATTTGCATAACGCTGTCACTCAGCTTGCGCGGGTTAGGCTCAGAACTGCGATTCAAGTTTGCACGTAGCGGCTCAAACGAATCGCAACAAGTTAATACACACAACGCCTTACAGGCACTGTTAGGCATTATGTGCAAAACGTGGTCATCCAGCTTGCGCGGGTTAGGCTGAGAACTGCGATTCAAGTTCGCACATAGCGGCTAAAGCGAATCGCAACAAGTTAATACACACAAAGCCTTACAGGCACTTTTAGGCATGATGTGAAAAACGAGGTCATCCAGCTTGCGCGGGTTAGGTACAGAACTGCGATTCAAGTTCGCACATAGCGGCTAAAGCGAATCGCAACAAGTTAATACACACAAAGCCTTACAGGCACTTCTAGGCACGATGTGCATAACGCGGTCATCCAGCTTGCGCGGGTTAGGCTCAGAACTGCGATTCAAGTTTGCACGTAGCGGCTCAAACGAATCGCAACAAGTTAATACACACAACGCCTTAAAGGCATTGTGTGCAAAACGTGGTCATCCAGCTTGCGCGGGTTAGGCTCAGAACTGCGATTCAAGTTTGCACGTAGCGGCTCAAACGAACCGCAACAAGTTAATACACACAACGCCTTACAGGCACTTTTAGGCATGATGTGCAAATAGGCGTCACTCAAGCTGCGCGGGTTAGGTACAGAACTGCGATTCAAGTTCGCACATAGCGGCTAAAGCGAATCGCAACAAGTTAATACACACAAAGCCTTACAGGCACTTCTAGGCATGATTTGCATAACGCTGTCACCCAGCTTGCGCGGGTTAGGCTGAGAACTGCGATTCAAGTTCGCACATAGCGGCTAAAGCGAATCGCAAAAAGGTAATACACACAAAGCCTTACAGGCACTTTTAGGCATGATGTGAAAAACGAGGTCATCCAGCTTGCGCGGGTTAGGTACAGAACTGCGATTCAAGTTCGCACATAGCGGCTAAAGCGAATCGCAACAAGTTAATACACACAAAGCCTTACAGGCACTTCTAGGCACGATGTGCATAACGCGGTCATCCAGCTTGCGCGGGTTAGGCTCAGAACTGCGATTCAAGTTCGCACATAGCGGCTAAAGCGAATCGCAACAAGTTAATACACACAAAGCCTTACAGGCACTTCTAGGCATGATTTGCATAACGCTGTCACCCAGCTTGCGCGGGTTAGGCTCAGAACTGCGACTCAAGTTTAAACGTAGCGGCTCAAACGAATCGCAACAAGTTAATACACACAACGCCTTAAAGGCACTTTTAGGCATGATGTGAAAACGTGGTCATCCAGCTTGCGCGGGTTAGGCTCAGAACTGCGAATCAAGTTTGCACGTAGCGGCTCAAACGAATCGCAACAAGTTAATACACACAAAGCCTTACAGGCACTTCTAGGCACGATGTGCATAACGCGGTCATCCAGCTTGCGCGGGTTAGGCTCAGAACTGCGATTCAAGTTTGCACGTAGCGGCTCAAACGAATCGCAACAAGTTAATACACACAACGCCTTAAAGGCATTGTGTGCAAAACGTGGTCATCCAGCTTGCGCGGGTTAGGCTCAGAACTGCGATTCAAGTTTGCACGTAGCGGCTCAAACGAACCGCAACAAGTTAATACACACAACGCCTTACAGGCACTTTTAGGCATGATGTGCAAATAGGCGTCACTCAAGCTGCGCGGGTTAGGTACAGAACTGCGATTCAAGTTCGCACATAGCGGCTAAAGCGAATCGCAACAAGTTAATACACACAAAGCCTTACAGGCACTTCTAGGCATGATTTGCATAACGCTGTCACCCAGCTTGCGCGGGTTAGGCTCAGAACTGCGATTCAAGTTTGCACGTAGCGGCTCAAACGAATCGCAACAAGTAATTACACACAACGCCTTACAGGCACTTTTAGGCATTATGTGCAAAACGTGGTCATCCAGCTTGCGCGGGTTAGGCTGAGAACTGCGATTCAAGTTCGCACATAGCGGCTAAAGCGAATCGCAACAAGTTAATACACACAAAGCCTTACAGGCACTTCTAGGCATGATGTGCATAACGCGGTCATCCAGCTTGCGCGGGTTAGGCTGAGAACTGCGATTCAAGTTCGCACATAGTGGCTAAATCGAATCGCAACAAGTTAATATACACAAAGCCTTACAGGCACTTCTAGGCATGGTGTGCATAACGCGGTCATCCAGCTTGCGCGGGTTAGGCTCAGCACTGCGATTCAAGTTTGCACGTAGCGGCTCAAACGAATCGCAACAAGTTAATACACACAACGCCTTAAAGGCACTTTTAGGCATGATGTGCAAAACGTGGTCATCCAGCTTGCGCGGGTTAGCCTCAGAACTGCGATTCAAGTTTGCACGTAGCGGCTCAAACGAATCGCAACAAGTTAATACACACAAAGCCTTACAGGCACTTCTAGGCATGATGTGCAAAACGTGGTCATCCAGCTTGCGCGGGTTAGCCGCAGAACTGCGAAACAAGTTTGCACGTAGCGGCTCAAACGAATCGCATCAAGTTAATACACACAAAGCCTTACAGGCACTTCTAGGCATGATGTGCAAAACGTGGTCATCCAGCTTGCGCGGGTTAGGCTGAGAACTGCGATTCAAGTTCGCACATAGTGGCTAAAGCGAATCGCAACAAGTTAATGCACACAACGCCTTACAGGCACTTTTAGGCATGATGTGCAAATAGGCGTCACTCAAGCTGCGCGGGTTAGGTACAGAACTGCGATTCAAGTTCGCACATAGCTGCTAAAGCGAAGCGCAACAAGTTAATACACACAAAGCCTTACAGGCACTTCTAGGCATGATTTGCATAACGCTGTCACCCAGCTTGCGCGGGTTAGGCTCAGAACTGCGATTCAAGTTTGCACGTAGCGGCTCAAACGAATCGCAACAAGTTAATACACACAACGCCTTACAGGCACTTTTAGGCATTATGTGCAAAACGTGGTCATCCAGCTTGCGCGGGTTAGGCTGAGAACTGCGATTCAAGTTCGCACATAGCGGCTAAAGCGAATCGCAACAAGTTAATACACACAAAGCCTTACAGGCACTTTTAGGCATGATGTGAAAAACGAGGTCATCCAGCTTGCGCGGGTTAGGCTGAGAACTGCGATTCAAGTTCGCACATAGCGGCTAAAGCGAATCGCAACAAGTTAATACACACAAAGCCTTACAGGCACTTCTAGGCATGATGTGCATAACGCGGTCATCCAGCTTGCGCGGGTTAGGCTCAGAACTGCGATTCAAGTTTGCACGTAGCGGCTCAAACGAATCGCAACAAGTTAATAGACACAACGCCTTAAAGGCACTTTTAGGCATGATGTGCAAAACGTGGTCATCCAGCTTGCGCGGGTTAGCCTCAGAACTGCGATTCAAGTTTGCACGTAGCGGCTCAAACGAATCGCAACAAGTTAATACACACAAAGCCTTACAGGCACTTCTAGGCATGATGTGCAAAACGTGGTCATCCAGCTTGCGCGGGTTAGGCTGAGAACTGCGATTCAAGTTCGCACATAGCGGCTAAAGCGAATCGCAACAAGTTAATACACACAAAGCCTTACAGGCACTTTTAGGCATGATGTGAAAAAGAGGTCATCTAGCTTGCGCGGGTTAGGCTGAGAACTGCGATTCAAGTTCGCACATAGCGGCTAAAGCGAATCGCAACAAGTTAATACACACAAAGCCTTACAGGCACTTCTAGGCATGATGTGCATAACGCGGTCATCCAGCTTGCGCGGGTTAGGCTGAGAACTGCGATTCAAGTTCGCACATAGTGGCTAAAGCGAATCGCAACAAGTTAATATACACAAAGCCTTACAGGCACTTCTAGGCATGGTGTGCATAACGCGGTCATCCAGCTTGCGCGGGTTAGGCTCAGCACTGCGATTCAAGTTTGCACGTAGCGGCTCAAACGAATCGCAACAAGTTAATACAAACAACGCCTTAAAGGCACTTTTAGGCATGATGTGCAAAACGTTGTCATCCAGCTTGTGCGGTAGGCTCAGAACTGCGATTCAAGTTTGCACGTAGCGGCTCTAACGAATCGCAACAAGTTAATACACACAACGCCTTACAGGCACTTTTAGGCATGATGTGAAAAAGAGGTCATCCAGCTTGCGCGGGTTAGGCTGAGAACTGCGATTCAAGTTCGCACATAGCGGCTCAAACGAATCGCAACAAGTTAATACACACAACGCCTTGAAGGCACTTTTAGGCATAATGTGCAAAACGTGGTCATCCAGCTTGCGCGGGTTAGGCTCAGAACTGCGATTCAAGTTTGCACGTAGCGGCTCAAACGAACCGCAACAAGTTAATACACTCAAAGCCTTACAGGCACTTCTAGGCATGATGTGCATAACGCGGTCATCCAGCTTCCGCGGGTTAGGCTCAGAACTGCGATTCAAGTTTGCACGTAGCGGCTCAAACGAATCGCAACAAGTTAATACACACAACGCCTTAAAGGCACTTTTAGGCATGATGTGCAAAACGTGGTCATCCAGCTTGCGCGGGTTAGGCTCAGAACTGCGATTCAAGTTCGCACATAGCGGCTAAAGCGAATCGCAACAAGTTAATACACACAAAGCCTTACAGGCACTTCTAGGCATGATTTGCATAACGCTGTCACCCAGCTTGCGCGGGTTAGGCTCAGAACTGCGATTCAAGTTTGCACGTAGCGGCTCAAACGAATCGCAACAAGTTAATACACACAACGCCTTACAGGCACTGTTAGGCATTATGTGCAAAACGTGGTCATCCAGCTTGCGCGGGTTAGGCTGAGAACTGCGATTCAAGTTCGCACATAGCGGCTAAAGCGAATCGCAACAAGTTAATACACACAAAGCCTTACAGGCACTTTTAGGCATGATGTGAAAAACGAGGTCATCCAGCTTGCGCGGGTTAGGTACAGAACTGCGATTCAAGTTCGCACATAGCGGCTAAAGCGAATCGCAACAAGTTAATACACACAAAGCCTTACAGGCACTTCTAGGCACGATGTGCATAACGCGGTCATCCAGCTTGCGCGGGTTAGGCTCAGAACTGCGATTCAAGTTTGCATGTAGCGGCTCAAACGAATCGCAACAAGTTAATACACACAACGCCTTAAAGGCATTGTGTGCAAAACGTGGTCATCCAGCTTGCGCGGGTTAGGCTCAGAACTGCGATTCAAGTTTGCACGTAGCGGCTCAAACGAACCGCAACAAGTTAATACACACAACGCCTTACAGGCACTTTTAGGCATGATGTGCAAATAGGCGTCACTCAAGCTGCGCGGGTTAGGTACAGAACTGCGATTCAAGTTCGCACATAGCGGCTAAAGCGAATCGCAACAAGTTAATACACACAAAGCCTTACAGGCACTTCTAGGCATGATTTGCATAACGCTGTCACCCAGCTTGCGCGGGTTAGGCTGAGAACTGCGATTCAAGTTCGCACATAGCGGCTAAAGCGAATCGCAAAAAGGTAATACACACAAAGCCTTACAGGCACTTTTAGGCATGATGTGAAAAACGAGGTCATCCAGCTTGCGCGGGTTAGGTACAGAACTGCGATTCAAGTTCGCACATAGCGGCTAAAGCGAATCGCAACAAGTTAATACACACAAAGCCTTACAGGCACTTCTAGGCACGATGTGCATAACGCGGTCATCCAGCTTGCGCGGGTTAGGCTCAGAACTGCGATTCAAGTTCGCACATAGCGGCTAAAGCGAATCGCAACAAGTTAATACACACAAAGCCTTACAGGCACTTCTAGGCATGATTTGCATAACGCTGTCACCCAGCTTGCGCGGGTTAGGCTCAGAACTGCGACTCAAGTTTAAACGTAGCGGCTCAAACGAATCGCAACAAGTTAATACACACAACGCCTTAAAGGCACTTTTAGGCATGATGTGAAAACGTGGTCATCCAGCTTGCGCGGGTTAGGCTCAGAACTGCGAATCAAGTTTGCACGTAGCGGCTCAAACGAATCGCAACAAGTTAATACACACAAAGCCTTACAGGCACTTCTAGGCACGATGTGCATAACGCGGTCATCCAGCTTGCGCGGGTTAGGCTCAGAACTGCGATTCAAGTTTGCACGTAGCGGCTCAAACGAATCGCAACAAGTTAATACACACAATGCCTTAAAGGCATTGTGTGCAAAACGTGGTCATCCAGCTTGCGTGGGTTAGGCTCAGAACTGCGATTCAAGTTTGCACGTAGCGGCTCAAACGAACCGCAACAAGTTAATACACACAACGCCTTACAGGCACTTTTAGGCATGATGTGCAAATAGGCGTCACTCAAGCTGCGCGGGTTAGGTACAGATTTGCGATTCAAGTTCGCACATAGCGGCTAAAGCGAATCGCAACAAGTTAATACACACAAAGCCTTACAGGCACTTCTAGGCATGATTTGCATAACGCTGTCACCCAGCTTGCGCGGGTTAGGCTCAGAACTGCGATTCAAGTTTGCACGTAGCGGCTCAAACGAATCGCAACAAGTAATTACACACAACGCCTTACAGGCACTTTTAGGCATTATGTGCAAAACGTGGTCATCCAGCTTGCACGGGTTAGGCTGAGAACTGCGATTCAAGTTCGCACATAGCGGCTAAAGCGAATCGCAACAAGTTAATACACACAAAGCCTTACAGGCACTTCTAGGCATGATGTGCATAACGCGGTCATCCAGCTTGCGCGGGTTAGGCTGAGAACTGCGATTCAAGTTCGCACATATTGGCTAAATCGAATCGCAACAAGTTAATATACACAAAGCCTTACAGGCACTTCTAGGCATGGTGTGCATAACGCGGTCATCCAGCTTGCGCGGGTTAGGCTCAGCACTGCGATTCAAGTTTGCACGTAGCGGCTCAAACGAATCGCAACAAGTTAATACACACAACGCCTTAAAGGCACTTTTAGGCATGATGTGCAAAACGTGGTCATCCAGCTTGCGCGGGTTAGGCTCAGAACTGCGAATCAAGTTTGCACGTAGCGGCTCAAACGAATCGCAACAAGTTAATACACACAAAGCCTTACAGGCACTTCTAGGCATGATGTGCATAACGCGGTCATCCAGCTTGCGCGGGTTAGGCTCAGAACTGCGATTCAAGTTTGCACGTAGCGGCTCAAACGAATCGCAACAAGTTAATACACACAACGCCTTACAGGCACTTTTAGGCATTATGTGCAAAACGCGGTCATCCAGCTTGCGCGGGTTAGGCTCAGAACTGCGATTCAAGTTTGCACGTAGCGGCTCAAACGAATCGCAACAAGTTAATACACACAACGCCTTAAAGGCACTTTTAGGCATGATGTGCAAAACGTGGTCATCCAGCTTGCGCGGGTTAGCCTCAGAACTGCGATTCAAGTTTGCACGTAGCGGCTCAAACGAATCGCAACAAGTTATTGCACACAAAGCCTTACAGGCACTTCTAGGCATGATGTGCAAAACGTGGTCATCCAGCTTGCGCGGGTTAGCCGCAGAACTGCGAAACAAGTTTGCACGTAGCGGCTCAAACGAATCGCATCAAGTTAATACACACAAAGCCTTACAGGCACTTCTAGGCATGATGTGCAAAACGTGGTCATCCAGCTTGCGCGGGTTAGGCTGAGAACTGCGATTCAAGTTCGCACATAGTGGCTAAAGCGAATCGCAACAAGTTAATGCACACAACGCCTTACAGGCACTTTTAGGCATGATGTGCAAATAGGCGTCACTCAAGCTGCGCGGGTTAGGTACAGAACTGCGATTCAAGTTCGCACATAGCGGCTAAAGCGAATCGCAACAAGTTAATACACACAAAGCCTTACAGGCACTTCTAGGCATGATTTGCATAACGCTGTCACCCAGCTTGCGCGGGTTAGGCTCAGAACTGCGATTCAAGTTTGCACGTAGCGGCTCAAACGAATCGCAACAAGTTAATACACACAACGCCTTACAGGCACTTTTAGGCATTATGTGCAAAACGTGGTCATCCAGCTTGCGCGGGTTAGGCTGAGAACTGCGATTCAAGTTCGCACATAGCGGCTAAAGCGAATCGCAACAAGTTAATACACACAAAGCCTTACAGGCACTTTTAGGCATGATGTGAAAAACGAGGTCATCCAGCTTGCGCGGGTTAGGCTGAGAACTGCGATTCAAGTTCGCACATAGCGGCTAAAGCGAATCGCAACAAGTTAATACACACAAAGCCTTACAGGCACTTCTAGGCATGATGTGCATAACGCGGTCATCCAGCTTGCGCGGGTTAGGCTCAGAACTGCGATTCAAGTTTGCACGTAGCGGCTCAAACGAATCGCAACAAGTTAATAGACACAACGCCTTAAAGGCACTTTTAGGCATGATGTGCAAAACGTGGTCATCCAGCTTGCGCGGGTTAGCCTCAGAACTGCGATTCAAGTTTGCACGTAGCGGCTCAAACGAATCGCAACAAGTTAATACACACAAAGCCTTACAGGCACTTCTAGGCATGATGTGCAAAACGTGGTCATCCAGCTTGCGCGGGTTAGGCTGAGAATTGCGATTCAAGTTCGCACATAGCGGCTAAAGCGAATCGCAACAAGTTAATACACACAAAGCCTTACAGGCACTTTTAGGCATGATGTGATAAAGAGGTCATCTAGCTTGCGCGGGTTAGGCTGAGAACTGCGATTCAAGTTCGCACATAGCGGCTAAAGCGAATCGCAACAAGTTAATACACACAAAGCCTTACAGGCACTTCTAGGCATGATGTGCATAACGCGGTCATCCAGCTTGCGCGGGTTAGGCTGAGAACTGCGATTCAAGTTCGCACATAGTGGCTAAAGCGAATCGCAACAAGTTAATATACACAAAGCCTTACAGGCACTTCTAGGCATGGTGTGCATAACGCGGTCATCCAGCTTGCGCGGGTTAGGCTCAGCACTGCGATTCAAGTTTGCACGTAGCGGCTCAAACGAATCGCAACAAGTTAATACACACAACGCCTTAAAGGCACTTTTAGGCATGATGTGCAAAACGTGGTCATCCAGCTTGCGCGGTAGGCTCAGAACTGCGATTCAAGTTTGCACGTAGCGGCTCTAACGAATCGCAACAAGTTAATACACACAACGCCTTACAGGCACTTTTAGGCATGATGTGAAAAAGAGGTCATCCAGCTTGCGCGGGTTAGGCTGAGAACTGCGATACAAGTTCGCACATAGCGGCTAAAGAGAATCGCAACAAGTTAATACACACAAAGCCTTACAGGCACTTCTAGGCATGATGTGCATAACGCGGTCATCCAGCTTGCGCGGGTTAGGCTGAGAACTGCGATTCAAGTTCGCACATAGCGGCTAAAGCGAATCGCAACAAGTTAATATACACAAAGCCTTACAGGCACTTCTAGGCATGATGTGCATGACGCGGTCATCCAGCTTGCGCGGGTTACGCTCAGAACTGCGATTCAAGTTTGCACGTAGCGGCTCTAACGAATCGCAACAAGTTAATACACACAACGCCTTACAGGCACTTTTAGGCATTATGTGCAAAACGCGGTCATCCAGCTTGCGCGGGTTAGGCTGAGAACTGCGATTCAAGTTCGCACATAGCGGCTAAAGCGAATCGCAACAAGTTAATACACACAACGCCTTAAAGGCACATTTAGGCATGATGTGCAAAACGTGGTCATCCAGCTTGCGCGGGTTAGGCTCAGAACTGCGAATCAAGTTTGCACGTGGCGGCTCAAACGAATCGCAACAAGTTAATACACACAAAGCCTTACAGGCACTTCTAGGCATGATGTGCATAACGCGGTCATCCAGCTTGCGCGGGTTAGGCTCAGAACTGCGATTCAAGTTTGCACGTAGCGGCTCTAACGAATCGCAACAAGTTAATACACACAACGCCTTACAGGCACTTTTAGGCATTATGTGCAAAACGCGGTCATCCAGCTTGCGCGGGTTAGGCTGAGAACTGCGATTCAAGTTCGCACATAGCGGCTAAAGCGAATCGCAACAAGTTAATACACACAAAGCCTTACAGGCACTTCTAGGCATGATGTGCATGACGCGGTCATCCAGCTTGCGCGGGTTAGGCTCAGAACTGCGATTCAAGTTTGCACGTAGCGGCTCAAACGAATCGCAACAAGTTAATACACACAACCACTTAAACGCATGATGTGCAAAACGTGGTCATCCAGCTTGCGCGGGTTAGGCTCAGAACTGCGATTCGTTTGCACGTAGCGGCTCAAACGAACCGCAACAAGTTAATACACACAACGCCTTAAAGGCACTTTTAGGCATGATGTGAAAACGTGGTCATCCAGCTTGCGCGGGTTAGGCTCAGAACTGCGAATCAACTTTGCACGTAGCGGCTCAAACGAATCGCAACAAGTTAATACACACAAAGCCTTACAGGCACTTCTAGGCATGATGTGCATAACGCCGTCATCCAGCTTGCGCGGGTTAGGCTCAGAACTGCGATTCAAGTTTGCACGTAGCGGCTCAAACGAATCGCAACAAGTTAATACACACAACCACTTAAACGCATGATGTGCAAAACGTGGTCATCCAGCTTGCGCGGGTTAGGCTCAGAACTGCGATTCGTTTGCACGTAGCGGCTCAAACGAACCGCAACAAGTTAATACACACAACGCCTTAAAGGCACTTTTAGGCATGATGTGCAAAACGTGGTCATCCAGCTTGCGCGGGTTAGGCTCACTCTGCGATTCAAGTTTGTACGTAGCGGCTCAAACGAACCGCAACAAGTTAATACACTCAAAGCCTTACAGGCACTTTTAGGCATGATGTGCATAACGCGGTCATCCAGCTTCCGCGGGTTAGGCTCAGAACTGCGATTCAAGTTTGCACGTAGCGGCTCAAACGAATCGCAACGAGTTAATACACACAACGCCTTAAAGGCACTTTTAGGCATGATGTGCAAAACGTGGTCATCCAGCTTGCGCGGGTTAGGCTCAGAACTGCGATTCAAGTTCGCACATAGTGGCTAAAGCGAATCGCAACAAGTTAATACACACAACGCCTTACAGGCACTTTTAGGCATGATGTGCAAATAGGTGTCACTCAAGCTGCGCGGGTTAGGTACAGAACTGCGATTCAAGTTCGCACATAGCGGCTAAAGCGAATCGCAACAAGTTAATACACACAAAGCCTTAAAGGCACTTTTAGGCATGATGTGCATAACGCGGTCATCCAGCTTCCGCGGGTTAGGCTCAGAACTGCGATTCAAGTTTGCACGTAGCGGCTCAAACGAATCGCAACAAGTTAATACACACAACGCCTTAAAGGCACTTTTAGGCATGATGTGCAAAACGTGGTCATCCAGCTTGCGCGGGTTAGGCTGAGAACTGCGATTCAAGTTCGCGCATAGCGGCTAAAGCGAATCGCAACAAGTTAATACACACAAAGCCTTACAGGCACTTTTAGGCATGATGTGAAAAACGAGGTCATCCAGCTTGCGCGGGTTAGGCTGAGAACTGCGATTCAAGTTCGCACATAGCGGCTAAAGCGAATCGCAACAAGTTAATACACACAAAGCCTTACAGGCACTTCTAGGCATGATGTGCATAACGCGGTCATCCAGCTTGCGCGGGTTAGGCTCAGAACTGCGATTCAAGTTTGCACGTAGCGGCTCAAACGAATCGCAACAAGTTAATACACACAACGCCTTAAAGGCACTTTTAGGCATGATGTGCAAAACGTGGTCATCCAGCTTGCGCGGGTTAGGCTGAGAACAGCGATTCAAGTTCGCACATAGCGGCTAAAGCGAATCGCAACAAGTTAATACACACAAAGCCTTACAGGCACTTCTAGGCATGATGTGCATGACGCGGTCATCCAGCTTGCGCGGGTTAGGCTCAGAACTGCGATTCAAGTTTGCACGTAGCGGCTCAAACGAATCGCAACAAGTTAATACACACAAAGCCTTACAGGCACTTCTAGGCATGATGTGAAAAACGAGGTCATCCAGCTTGCGCTGGTTAGGCTGAGAACTGCGATTCAAGTTCGCACATAGCGGCTAAAGCGAATCGCAACAAGTTAATACACACAAAGCCTTACAGGCACTTCTAGGCATGATGTGCATGACGCAGTCATCCAGCTTGCGCGGGTTAGGCTCAGAACTGCGATTCAAGTTTGCACGTAGCGGCTCAAACGAATCGCAACAAGTTAATACACACAAAGCCTTACAGGCACTTCTAGGCATGATGTGCATAACGCGGTCATCCAGCTTGCGCGGGTTAGGCTCAGAACTGCGATTCAAGTTTGCACGTAGCGGCTCAAACGAACCGCAACAAGTTAATACACACAACGCTTTACAGGCACTTTTAGGCATTATGTGCAAAACGCGGTCATCCAGCTTGCGCGGGTTAGGCTCAGAACTGCGATTCAAGTTTGCACGTAGCGGCTCAAACGAATCGCAACAAGTTAATACACACAACGCCTTAAAGGCACTTTTAGGCATGATGTGCAAAACGTGGTCATCCAGCTTGCGCGGGTTAGCCTCAGAACTGCGATTCAAGTTTGCACGTAGCGGCTCAAACGAATCGCAACAAGTTAATACACACAACGCCTTAAAGGCATTGTGTGCAAAACGTGGTCATCCAGCTTGCGCGGGTTAGGCTCAGAACTGCGATTCAAGTTTGCACGTAGCGGCTCAAACGAACCGCAACAAGTTAATACACACAACGCCTTACAGGCACTTTTAGGCATGATGTGCAAATAGGCGTCACTCAAGCTGCGCGGGTTAGGTACAGAACTGCGATTCAAGTTCGCACATAGCGGCTAAAGCGAATCGCAACAAGTTAATACACACAAAGCCTTACAGGCACTTCTAGGCATGATTTGCATAACGCTGTCACCCAGCTTGCGCGGGTTAGGCTCAGAACTGCGATTCAAGTTTGCACGTAGCGGCTCAAACGAATCGCAACAGGTAATTACACACAACGCCTTACAGGCACTTTTAGGCATTATGTGCAAAACGTGTTCATCCAGCTTGCGCGGGTTAGGCTGAGAACTGCGATTCAAGTTCGCACATAGCGGCTAAAGCGAATCGCAACAAGTTAATACACACAAAGCCTTACAGGCACTTCTAGGCATGATGTGCATAACGCGGTCATCCAGCTTGTGCGGGTTAGGCTGAGAACTGCGATTCAAGTTCGCACATAGTGGCTAAATCGAATCGCAACAAGTTAATATACACAAAGCCTTACAGGCACTTCTAGGCATGGTGTGCATAACGCGGTCATCCAGCTTGCGCGGGTTAGGCTCAGCACTGCGATTCAAGTTTGCACGTAGCGGCTCAAACGAATCGCAACAAGTTAATACACACAACGCCTTAAAGGCACTTTTAGGCATGATGTGCAAAACGTGGTCATCCAGCTTGCGCGGGTTAGGCTCAGAACTGCGAATCAAGT
The DNA here is from genome assembly GCF_055883805.1 of Amblyomma maculatum. Lineage (NCBI taxonomy): Eukaryota > Metazoa > Arthropoda > Arachnida > Ixodida > Ixodidae > Amblyomma > Amblyomma maculatum. The sequence goes on along the minus strand of NW_028146740.1, from coordinate 638,994 downwards.
TTGCACGTAGCGGCTCAAACGAATCGCAACAAGTTAATACACACAAAGCCTTACAGGCACTTCTAGGCATGATGTGCATAACGCGGTCATCCAGCTTGCGCGGGTTAGGCTCAGAACTGCGATTCAAGTTTGCACGTAGCGGCTCAAACGAATCGCAACAAGTTAATACACACAACGCCTTACAGGCACTTTTAGGCATTATGTGCAAAACGCGGTCATCCAGCTTGCGCGGGTTAGGCTCAGAACTGCGATTCAAGTTTGCACGTAGCGGCTCAAACGAATCGCAACAAGTTAATACACACAACGCCTTAAAGGCACTTTTAGGCATGATGTGCAAAACGTGGTCATCCAGCTTGCGCGGGTTAGCCTCAGAACTGCGATTCAAGTTTGCACGTAGCGGCTCAAAAGAATCGCAACAAGTTAATGCACACAAAGCCTTACAGGCACTTCTAGGCATGATGTGCAAAACGTGGTCATCCAGCTTGCGCGGGTTAGCCGCAGAACTGCGAAACAAGTTTGCACGTAGCGGCTCAAACGAATCGCATCAAGTTAATACACACAAAGCCTTACAGGCACTTCTAGGCATGATGTGCAAAACGTGGTCATCCAGCTTGCGCGGGTTAGGCTGAGAACTGCGATTCAAGTTCGCACATAGTGGCTAAAGCGAATCGCAACAAGTTAATGCACACAACGCCTTACAGGCACTTTTAGGCATGATGTGCAAATAGGCGTCACTCAAGCTGCGCGGGTTAGGTACAGAACTGCGATTCAAGTTCGCACATAGCGGCTAAAGCCAATCGCAACAAGTTAATACACACAAAGCCTTACAGGCACTTCTAGGCATGATTTGCATAACGCTGTCACCCAGCTTGCGCGGGTTAGGCTCAGAACTGCGATTCAAGTTTGCACGTAGCGGCTCAAACGAATCGCAACAAGTTAATACACACAACGCCTTACAGGCACTTTTAGGCATTATGTGCAAAACGTGGTCATCCAGCTTGCGCGGGTTAGGCTGAGAACTGCGATTCAAGTTCGCACATAGCGGCTAAAGCGAATCGCAACAAGTTAATACACACAAAGCCTTACAGGCACTTTTAGGCATGATGTGAAAAACGAGGTCATCCAGCTTGCGCGGGTTAGGCTGAGAACTGCGATTCAAGTTCGCACATAGCGGCTAAAGCGAATCGCAACAAGTTAATACACACAAAGCCTTACAGGCACTTCTAGGCATGATGTGCATAACGCGGTCATCCAGCTTGCGCGGGTTAGGCTCAGAACTGCGATTCAAGTTTGCACGTAGCGGCTCAAACGAATCGCAACAAGTTAATAGACACAACGCCTTAAAGGCACTTTTAGGCATGATGTGCAAAACGTGGTCATCCAGCTTGCGCGGGTTAGCCTCAGAACTGCGATTCAAGTTTGCACGTAGCGGCTCAAACGAATCGCAACAAGTTAATACACACAAAGCCTTACAGGCACTTCTAGGCATGATGTGCAAAACGTGGTCATCCAGCTTGCGCGGGTTAGGCTGAGAATTGCGATTCAAGTTCGCACATAGCGGCTAAAGCGAATCGCAACAAGTTAATTCACACAAAGCCTTACAGGCACTTTTAGGCATGATGTGAAGAAGAGGTCATCTAGCTTGCGCGGGTTAGGCTGAGAACTGCGATTCAAGTTCGCACATAGCGGCTAAAGCGAATCGCAACAAGTTAATACACACAAAGCCTTACAGGCACTTCTAGGCATGATGTGCATAACGCGGTCATCCAGCTTGCGCGGGTTAGGCTGAGAGCTGCGATTCAAGTTCGCACATAGTGGCTAAAGCGAATCGCAACAAGTTAATATACACAAAGCCTTACAGGCACTTCTAGGCATGGTGTGCATAACGCGGTCATCCAGCTTGCGCGGGTTAGGCTATGCACTGCGATTCAAGTTTGCACGTAGCGGCTCAAACGAATCGCAACAAGTTAATACACACAACGCCTTAAAGGCACTTTTAGGCATGATGTGCAAAACGTGGTCATCCAGCTTGCGCGGTAGGCTCAGAACTGCGATTCAAGTTTGCACGTAGCGGCTCTAACGAATCGCAACAAGTTAATACACACAACGCCTTACAGGCACTTTTAGGCATGATGTGAAAAAGAGGTCATCCAGCTTGCGCGGGTTAGGCTGAGAACTGCGATACAAGTTCGCACATAGCGGCTAAAGAGAATCGCAACAAGTTAATACACACAAAGCCTTACAGGCACTTCTAGGCATGATGTGCATAACGCGGTCATCCAGCTTGCGCGGGTTAGGCTGAGAACTGCGATTCAAGTTCGCACATAGCGGCTAAAGCGAATCGCAACAAGTTAATATACACAAAGCCTTACAGGCACTTCTAGGCATGATGTGCATGACGCGGTCATCCAGCTTGCGCGGGTTAGGCTCAGAACTGCGATTCAAGTTTGCACGTAGCGGCTCTAACGAATCGCAACAAGTTAATACACACAACGCCTTACAGGCACTTTTAGGCATTATGTGCAAAACGCGGTCATCCAGCTTGCGCGGGTTAGGCTGAGAACTGCGATTCAAGTTCGCACATAGCGGCTAAAGCGAATCGCAACAAGTTAATACACACAAAGCCTTACAGGCACTTCTAGGCATGATGTGCATAACGCGGTCATCCAGCTTGCGCGGGTTAGGCTCAGAACTGCGATTCAAGTTTGCACGTAGCGGCTCAAACGAATCGCAACAAGTTAATAGACACAACGCCTTAATGGCACTTTTAGGCATGATGTGCAAAACGTGGTCATCCAGCTTGCGCGGGTTAGCCTCAGAACTGCGATTCAAGTTTGCACGTAGCGGCTCAAACGAATCGCAACAAGTTAATACACACAAAGCCTTACAGGCACTTCTAGGCATGATGTGCATAACGCGGTCATCCAGCTTGCGCGGGTTAGGCTGAGAACTGCGATTCAAGTTCGCACATAGCGGCTAAAGCGAATCGCAACAAGTTAATATACACAAAGCCTTACAGGCACTTCTAGGCATGATGTGCATGACGCGGTCATCCAGCTTGCGCGGGTTACGCTCAGAACTGCGATTCAAGTTTGCACGTAGCGGCTCTAACGAATCGCAACAAGTTAATACACACAACGCCTTACAGGCACTTTTAGGCATTATGTGCAAAACGCGGTCATCCAGCTTGCGCGGGTTAGGCTGAGAACTGCGATTCAAGTTCGCACATAGCGGCTAAAGCGAATCGCAACAAGTTAATATACACAAAGCCTTACAGGCACTTCTAGGCATGATGTGCATGACGCGGTCATCCAGCTTGCGCGGGTTACGCTCAGAACTGCGATTCAAGTTTGCACGTAGCGGCTCTAACGAATCGCAACAAGTTAATACACACAACGCCTTACAGGCACTTTTAGGCATTATGTGCAAAACGCGGTCATCCAGCTTGCGCGGGTTAGGCTGAGAACTGCGATTCAAGTTCGCACATAGCGGCTAAAGCGAATCGCAACAAGTTAATACACACAACGCCTTAAAGGCACATTTAGGCATGATGTGCAAAACGTGGTCATCCAGCTTGCGCGGGTTAGGCTCAGAACTGCGAATCAAGTTTGCACGTAGCGGCTCTAACGAATCGCAACAAGTTAATACACACAACGCCTTACAGGCACTTTTAGGCATTATGTGCAAAACGCGGTCATCCAGCTTGCGCGGGTTAGGCTGAGAACTGCGATTCAAGTTCGCACATAGCGGCTAAAGCGAATCGCAACAAGTTAATACACACAAAGCCTTACAGGCACTTCTAGGCATGATGTGCATGACGCGGTCATCCAGCTTGCGCGGGTTAGGCTCAGAACTGCGATTCAAGTTTGCACGTAGCGGCTCAAACGAATCGCAACAAGTTAATACACACAACCACTTAAACGCATGATGTGCAAAACGTGGTCATCCAGCTTGCGCGGGTTAGGCTCAGAACTGCGATTCAAGTTTGCACGTAGCGGCTCTAACGAATCGCAACAAGTTAATACACACAACGCCTTACAGGCACTTCTAGGCATGATGTGCATAACGCGGTCATCCAGCTTGCGCGGGTTAGGCTCAGAACTGCGATTCAAGTTTGCACGTAGCGGCTCTAACGAATCGCAACAAGTTAATACACACAACGCCTTACAGGCACTTTTAGGCATTATGTGCAAAACGCGGTCATCCAGCTTGCGCGGGTTAGGCTGAGAACTGCGATTCAAGTTCGCACATAGCGGCTAAAGCGAATCGCAACAAGTTAATACACACAAAGCCTTACAGGCACTTCTAGGCATGATGTGCATGACGCGGTCATCCAGCTTGCGCGGGTTAGGCTCAGAACTGCGATTCAAGTTTGCACGTAGCGGCTCAAACGAATCGCAACAAGTTAATACACACAACCACTTAAACGCATGATGTGCAAAACGTGGTCATCCAGCTTGCGCGGGTTAGGCTCAGAACTGCGATTCGTTTGCACGTAGCGGCTCAAACGAACCGCAACAAGTTAATACACACAACGCCTTAAAGGCACGTTTAGGCATGATGTGAAAACGTGGTCATCCAGCTTGCGCGGGTTAGGCTCAGAACTGCGAATCAACTTTGCACGTAGCGGCTCAAACGAATCGCAACAAGTTAATACACACAAAGCCTTACAGGCACTTCTAGGCATGATGTGCATAACGCCGTCATCCAGCTTGCGCGGGTTAGGCTCAGAACTGCGATTCAAGTTTGCACGTAGCGGCTCAAACGAATCGCAACAAGTTAATACACACAACCACTTAAACGCATGATGTGCAAAACGTGGTCATCCAGCTTGCGCGGGTTAGGCTCAGAACTGCGATTCGTTTGCACGTAGCGGCTCAAACGAACCGCAACAAGTTAATACACACAACGCCTTAAAGGCACTTTTAGGCATGATGTGCAAAACGTGGTCATCCAGCTTGCGCGGGTTAGGCTCACTCTGCGATTCAAGTTTGTACGTAGCGGCTCAAACGAACCGCAACAAGTTAATACACTCAAAGCCTTACAGGCACTTTTAGGCATGATGTGCATAACGCGGTCATCCAGCTTCCGCGGGTTAGGCTCAGAACTGCGATTCAAGTTTGCACGTAGCGGCTCAAAAGAATCGCAACGAGTTAATACACACAACGCCTTAAAGGCACTTTTAGGCATGATGTGCAAAACGTGGTCATCCAGCTTGCGCGGGTTAGGCTCAGAACTGCGATTCAAGTTCGCACATAGTGGCTAAAGCGAATCGCAACAAGTTAATACACACAACGCCTTACAGGCACTTTTAGGCATGATGTGCAAATAGGTGTCACTCAAGCTGCGCGGGTTAGGTACAGAACTGCGATTCAAGTTCGCACATAGCGGCTAAAGCGAATCGCAACAAGTTAATACACACAAAGCCTTAAAGGCACTTTTAGGCATGATGTGCATAACGCGGTCATCCAGCTTCCGCGGGTTAGGCTCAGAACTGCGATTCAAGTTTGCACGTAGCGGCTCAAACGAATCGCAACAAGTTAATACACACAACGCCTTACAGGCACTTTTAGGCATTATGTGCAAAACGTGGTCATCCAGCGTGCGCGGGTTAGGCTGAGAACTGCGATTCAAGTTCGCACATAGCGGCTAAAGCGAATCGCAACAAGTTAATACACACAAAGCCTTACAGGCACTTTTAGGCATGATGTGAAAAACGAGGTCATCCAGCTTGCGCGGGTTAGGCTGAGAACTGCGATTCAAGTTCGCACATAGCGGCTAAAGCGAATCGCAACAAGTTAATACACACAAAGCCTTACAGGCACTTCTAGGCATGATGTGCATAACGCGGTCATCCAGCTTGCGCGGGTTAGGCTCAGAACTGCGATTCAAGTTTGCACGTAGCGGCTCAAACGAATCGCAACAAGTTAATACACACAACGCCTTAAAGGCACTTTTAGGCATGATGTGCAAAACGTGGTCATCCAGCTTGCGCGGGTTAGCCTCAGAACTGCGATTCAAGTTTGCACGTAGCGGCTCAAACGAATCGCAACAAGTTAATACACACAAAGCCTTACAGGCACTTCTAGGCATGATGTGCATAACGCGGTCATCCAGCTTGCGCGGGTTAGGCTCAGAACTGCGATTCAAGTTTGCACGTAGCGGCTCAAACGAATCGCAACAAGTTAATAGACACAACGCCTTAAAGGCACTTTTAGGCATGATGTGCAAAACGTGGTCATCCAGCTTGCGCGGGTTAGGCTGAGAACAGCGATTCAAGTTCGCACATAGCGGCTAAAGCGAATCGCAACAAGTTAATACACACAAAGCCTTACAGGCACTTCTAGGCATGATGTGCATGACGCGGTCATCCAGCTTGCGCGGGTTAGGCTCAGAACTGCGATTCAAGTTTGCACGTAGCGGCTCAAACGAATCGCAACAAGTTAATACACACAAAGCCTTACAGGCACTTCTAGGCATGATGTGAAAAACGAGGTCATCCAGCTTGCGCTGGTTAGGCTGAGAACTGCGATTCAAGTTCGCACATAGCGGCTAAAGCGAATCGCAACAAGTTAATACACACAAAGCCTTACAGGCACTTCTAGGCATGATGTGCATGACGCAGTCATCCAGCTTGCGCGGGTTAGGCTCAGAACTGCGATTCAAGTTTGCACGTAGCGGCTCAAACGAATCGCAACAAGTTAATACACACAAAGCCTTACAGGCACTTCTAGGCATGATGTGCATAACGCGGTCATCCAGCTTGCGCGGGTTAGGCTCAGAACTGCGATTCAAGTTTGCACGTAGCGGCTCAAACGAATCGCAACAAGTTAATACACACAACGCCTTAAAGGCACTTTTAGGCATGATGTGCAAAACGTGGTCATCCAGCTTGCGCGGGTTAGCCTCAGAACTGCGATTCAAGTTTGCACGTAGCGGCTCAAACGAATCGCAACAAGTTAATACACACAACGCCTTAAAGGCATTGTGTGCAAAACGTGGTCATCCAGCTTGCGCGGGTTAGGCTCAGAACTGCGATTCAAGTTTGCACGTAGCGGCTCAAACGAACCGCAACAAGTTAATACACACAACGCCTTACAGGCACTTTTAGGCATGATGTGCAAATAGGCGTCACTCAAGCTGCGCGGGTTAGGTACAGAACTGCGATTCAAGTTCGCACATAGCGGCTAAAGCGAATCGCAACAAGTTAATACACACAAAGCCTTACAGGCACTTCTAGGCATGATTTGCATAACGCTGTCACCCAGCTTGCGCGGGTTAGGCTCAGAACTGCGATTCAAGTTTGCACGTAGCGGCTCAAACGAATCGCAACAAGTAATTACACACAACGCCTTACAGGCACTTTTAGGCATTATGTGCAAAACGTGGTCATCCAGCTTGCGCGGGTTAGGCTGAGAACTGCGATTCAAGTTCGCACATAGCGGCTAAAGCGAATCGCAACAAGTTAATACACACAAAGCCTTACAGGCACTTCTAGGCATGATGTGCATAACGCGGTCATCCAGCTTGCGCGGGTTAGGCTCAGCACTGCGATTCAAGTTTGCACGTAGCGGCTCAAACGAATCGCAACAAGTTAATACACACAACGCCTTAAAGGCACTTTTAGGCATGATGTGCAAAACGTGGTCATCCAGCTTGCGCGGGTTAGGCTCAGAACTGCGAATCAAGTTTGCACGTAGCGGCTCAAACGAATCGCAACAAGTTAATACACACAAAGCCTTACAGGCACTTCTAGGCATGATGTGCATAACGCGGTCATCCAGCTTGCGCGGGTTAGGCTCAGAACTGCGATTCAAGTTTGCACGTAGCGGCTCAAACGAATCGCAACAAGTTAATACACACAACGCCTTACAGGCACTTTTAGGCATTATGTGCAAAACGCGGTCATCCAGCTTGCGCGGGTTAGGCTCAGAACTGCGATTCAAGTTTGCACGTAGCGGCTCAAACGAATCGCAACAAGTTAATACACACAACGCCTTAAAGGCACTTTTAGGCATGATGTGCAAAACGTGGTCATCCAGCTTGCGCGGGTTAGGCTCAGAACTGCGATTCGTTTGCACGTAGCGGCTCAAACGAACCGCAACAAGTTAATACACACAACGCCTTAAAGGCACTTTTAGGCATGATGTGCAAAACGTGGTCATCCAGCTTGCGCGGGTTAGGCTCACTCTGCGATTCAAGTTTGTACGTAGCGGCTCAAACGAACCGCAACAAGTTAATACACACAACGCCTTAAAGGCACTTTTAGGCATGATGTGCAAAACGTGGTCATCCAGCTTGCGCGGGTTAGCCTCAGAACTGCGATTCAAGTTTGCACGTAGCGGCTCAAACGAATCGCAACAAGTTAATACACACAAAGCCTTACAGGCACTTCTAGGCATGATGTGCATAACGCGGTCATCCAGCTTGCGCGGGTTAGGCTCAGAACTGCGATTCAAGTTTGCACGTAGCGGCTCAAACGAATCGCAACAAGTTAATAGACACAACGCCTTAAAGGCACTTTTAGGCATGATGTGCAAAACGTGGTCATCCAGCTTGCGCGGGTTAGGCTGAGAACAGCGATTCAAGTTCGCACATAGCGGCTAAAGCGAATCGCAACAAGTTAATACACACAAAGCCTTACAGGCACTTCTAGGCATGATGTGCATGACGCGGTCATCCAGCTTGCGCGGGTTAGGCTCAGAACTGCGATTCAAGTTTGCACGTAGCGGCTCAAACGAATCGCAACAAGTTAATACACACAACGCCTTACAGGCACTTTTAGGCATTATGTGCAAAACGTGGTCATCCAGCTTGCGCGGGTTAGGCTGAGAACTGCGATTCAAGTTCGCACATAGCGGCTAAAGCGAATCGCAACAAGTTAATACACACAAAGCCTTACAGGCACTTTTAGGCATGATGTGAAAAACGAGGTCATCCAGCTTGCGCGGGTTAGGCTGAGAACTGCGATTCAAGTTCGCACATAGCGGCTAAAGCGAATCGCAACAAGTTAATACACACAAAGCCTTACAGGCACTTCTAGGCATGATGTGCATAACGCGGTCATCCAGCTTGCGCGGGTTAGGCTCAGAACTGCGATTCAAGTTTGCACGTAGCGGCTCAAACGAATCGCAACAAGTTAATACACACAACGCCTTAAAGGCACTTTTAGGCATGATGTGCAAAACGTGGTCATCCAGCTTGCGCGGGTTAGCCTCAGAACTGCGATTCAAGTTTGCACGTAGCGGCTCAAACGAATCGCAACAAGTTAATACACACAAAGCCTTACAGGCACTTCTAGGCATGATGTGCATAACGCGGTCATCCAGCTTGCGCGGGTTAGGCTCAGAACTGCGATTCAAGTTTGCACGTAGCGGCTCAAACGAATCGCAACAAGTTAATAGACACAACGCCTTAAAGGCACTTTTAGGCATGATGTGCAAAACGTGGTCATCCAGCTTGCGCGGGTTAGGCTGAGAACAGCGATTCAAGTTCGCACATAGCGGCTAAAGCGAATCGCAACAAGTTAATACACACAAAGCCTTACAGGCACTTCTAGGCATGATGTGCATGACGCGGTCATCCAGCTTGCGCGGGTTAGGCTCAGAACTGCGATTCAAGTTTGCACGTAGCGGCTCAAACGAATCGCAACAAGTTAATACACACAAAGCCTTACAGGCACTTCTAGGCATGATGTGAAAAACGAGGTCATCCAGCTTGCGCTGGTTAGGCTGAGAACTGCGATTCAAGTTCGCACATAGCGGCTAAAGCGAATCGCAACAAGTTAATACACACAAAGCCTTACAGGCACTTCTAGGCATGATGTGCATGACGCAGTCATCCAGCTTGCGCGGGTTAGGCTCAGAACTGCGATTCAAGTTTGCACGTAGCGGCTCAAACGAATCGCAACAAGTTAATACACACAAAGCCTTACAGGCACTTCTAGGCATGATGTGCATAACGCGGTCATCCAGCTTGCGCGGGTTAGGCTCAGAACTGCGATTCAAGTTTGCACGTAGCGGCTCAAACGAACCGCAACAAGTTAATACACACAACGCTTTACAGGCACTTTTAGGCATTATGTGCAAAACGCGGTCATCCAGCTTGCGCGGGTTAGGCTCAGAACTGCGATTCAAGTTTGCACGTAGCGGCTCAAACGAATCGCAACAAGTTAATACACACAAAGCCTTACAGGCACTTTTAGGCATGATGTGCATAACGCGGTCATCCAGCTTGCGCGGGTTAGCCTCAGAACTGCGATTCAAGTTTGCACGTAGCGGCTCAAACGAATCGCAACAAGTTAATACACACAACGCCTTAAAGGCATTGTGTGCAAAACGTGGTCATCCAGCTTGCGCGGGTTAGGCTCAGAACTGCGATTCAAGTTTGCACGTAGCGGCTCAAACGAACCGCAACAAGTTAATACACACAACGCCTTACAGGCACTTTTAGGCATGATGTGCAAATAGGCGTCACTCAAGCTGCGCGGGTTAGGTACAGAACTGCGATTCAAGTTCGCACATAGCGGCTAAAGCGAATCGCAACAAGTTAATACACACAAAGCCTTACAGGCACTTCTAGGCATGATTTGCATAACGCTGTCACCCAGCTTGCGCGGGTTAGGCTCAGAACTGCGATTCAAGTTTGCACGTAGCGGCTCAAACGAATCGCAACAAGTAATTACACACAACGCCTTACAGGCACTTTTAGGCATTATGTGCAAAACGTGGTCATCCAGCTTGCGCGGGTTAGGCTGAGAACTGCGATTCAAGTTCGCACATAGCGGCTAAAGCGAATCGCAACAAGTTAATACACACAAAGCCTTACAGGCACTTCTAGGCATGATGTGCATAACGCCGTCATCCAGCTTGCGCGGGTTAGGCTGAGAACTGCGATTCAAGTTCGCACATAGTGGCTAAATCGAATCGCAACAAGTTAATATACACAAAGCCTTACAGGCACTTCTAGGCATGGTGTGCATAACGCGGTCATCCAGCTTGCGCGGGTTAGGCTCAGCACTGCGATTCAAGTTTGCACGTAGCGGCTCAAACGAATCGCAACAAGTTAATACACACAACGCCTTAAAGGCACTTTTAGGCATGATGTGCAAAACGTGGTCATCCAGCTTGCGCGGGTTAGGCTCAGAACTGCGAATCAAGTTTGCACGTTGCGGCTCAAACGAATCGCAACAAGTTAATACACACAAAGCCTTACAGGCACTTCTAGGCATGATGTGCATAACGCGGTCATCCAGCTTGCGCGGGTTAGGCTCAGAACTGCGATTCAAGTTTGCACGTAGCGGCTCAAACGAATCGCAACAAGTTAATACACACAACGCCTTACAGGCACTTTTAGGCATTATGTGCAAAACGCGGTCATCCAGCTTGCGCGGGTTAGGCTCAGAACTGCGATTCAAGTTTGCACGTAGCGGCTCAAACGAATCGCAACAAGTTAATACACACAACGCCTTAAAGGCACTTTTAGGCATGATGTGCAAAACGTGGTCATCCAGCTTGCGCGGGTTAGCCTCAGAACTGCGATTCAAGTTTGCACGTAGCGGCTCAAACGAATCGCAACAAGTTAATGCACACAAAGCCTTACAGGCACTTCTAGGCATGATGTGCAAAACGTGGTCATCCAGCTTGCGCGGGTTAGCCGCAGAACTGCGAAACAAGTTTGCACGTAGCGGCTCAAACGAATCGCATCAAGTTAATACACACAAAGCCTTACAGGCACTTCTAGGCATGATGTGCAAAACGTGGTCATCCAGCTTGCGCGGGTTAGGCTGAGAACTGCGATTCAAGTTCGCACATAGTGGCTAAAGCGAATCGCAACAAGTTAATGCACACAACGCCTTACAGGCACTTTTAGGCATGATGTGCAAATAGGCGTCACTCAAGCTGCGCGGGTTAGGTACAGAACTGCGATTCAAGTTCGCACATAGCGGCTAAAGCGAATCGCAACAAGTTAATACACACAAAGCCTTACAGGCACTTCTAGGCATGATTTGCATAACGCTGTCACCCAGCTTGCGCGGGATAGGCTCAGAACTGCGATTCAAGTTTGCACGTAGCGGCTCAAACGAATCGCAACAAGTTAATACACACAACGCCTTACAGGCACTTTTAGGCATTATGTGCAAAACGTGGTCATCCAGCTTGCGCGGGTTAGGCTGAGAACTGCGATTCAAGTTCGCACATAGCGGCTAAAGCGAATCGCAACAAGTTAATACACACAAAGCCTTACAGGCACTTTTAGGCATGATGTGAAAAACGAGGTCATCCAGCTTGCGCGGGTTAGGCTGAGAACTGCGATTCAAGTTCGCACATAGCGGCTAAAGCGAATCGCAACAAGTTAATACACACAAAGCCTTACAGGCACTTCTAGGCATGATGTGCATAAAGCCGTCATCCAGCTTGCGCGGGTTAGGCTCAGAACTGCGATTCAAGTTTGCACGTAGCGGCTCAAACAAATCGCAACAAGTTAATAGACACAACGCCTTAAAGGCACTTTTAGGCATGATGTGCAAAACGTGGTCATCCAGCTTGCGCGGGTTAGCCTCAGAACTGCGATTCAAGTTTGCACGTAGCGGCTCAAACGAATCGCAACAAGTTAATACACACAAAGCCTTACAGGCACTTCTAGGCATGATGTGCAAAACGTGGTCATCCAGCTTGCGCGGGTTAGGCTGAGAATTGCGATTCAAGTTCGCACATAGCGGCTAAAGCGAATCGCAACAAGTTAATACACACAAAGCCTTACAGGCACTTTTAGGCATGATGTGAAGAAGAGGTCATCTAGCTTGCGCGGGTTAGGCTGAGAACTGCGATTCAAGTTCGCACATAGCGGCTAAAGCGAATCGCAACAAGTTAATACACACAAAGCCTTACAGGCACTTCTAGGCATGATGTGCATAACGCGGTCATCCAGCTTGCGCGGGTTAGGCTGAGAGCTGCGATTCAAGTTCGCACATAGTGGCTAAAGCGAATCGCAACAAGTTAATATACACAAAGCCTTACAGGCACTTCTAGGCATGGTGTGCATAACGCGGTCATCCAGCTTGCGCGGGTTAGGCTCAGCACTGCGATTCAAGTTTGCACGTAGCGGCTCAAACGAATCGCAACAAGTTAATACACACAACGCCTTAAAGGCACTTTTAGGCATGATGTGCAAAACGTGGTCATCCAGCTTGCGCGGTAGGCTCAGAACTGCGATTCAAGTTTGCACGTAGCGGCTCTAACGAATCGCAACAAGTTAATACACACAACGCCTTACAGGCACTTTTAGGCATGATGTGAAAAAGAGGTCATCCAGCTTGCGCGGGTTAGGCTGAGAACTGCGATACAAGTTCGCACATAGCGGCTAAAGAGAATCGCAACAAGTTAATACACACAAAGCCTTACAGGCACTTCTAGGCATGATGTGCATAACGCGGTCATCCAGCTTGCGCGGGTTAGGCTGAGAACTGCGATTCAAGTTCGCACATAGCGGCTAAAGCGAATCGCAACAAGTTAATATACACAAAGCCTTACAGGCACTTCTAGGCATGATGTGCATGACGCGGTCATCCAGCTTGCGCGGGTTAGGCTCAGAACTGCGATTCAAGTTTGCACGTAGCGGCTCTAACGAATCGCAACAAGTTAATACACACAACGCCTTACAGGCACTTTTAGGCATTATGTGCAAAACGCGGTCATCCAGCTTGCGCGGGTTAGGCTGAGAACTGCGATTCAAGTTCGCACATAGCGGCTAAAGCGAATCGCAACAAGTTAATACACACAACGCCTTAAAGGCACATTTAGGCATGATGTGCAAAACGTGGTCATCCAGCTTGCGCGGGTTAGGCTCAGAACTGCGAATCAAGTTTGCACGTAGCGGCTCAAACGAATAGCAACAAGTTAATACACACAAAGCCTTACAGGCACTTCTAGGCATGATGTGCATAACGCGGTCATCCAGCTTGCGCGGGTTAGGCTCAGAACTGCGATTCAAGTTTGCACGTAGCGGCTCTAACGAATCGCAACAAGTTAATACACACAACGCCTTACAGGCACTTTTAGGCATTATGTGCAAAACGCGGTCATCCAGCTTGCGCGGGTTAGGCTGAGAACTGCGATTCAAGTTCGCACATAGCGGCTAAAGCGAATCGCAACAAGTTAATACACACAAAGCCTTACAGGCACTTCTAGGCATGATGTGCATGACGCGGTCATCCAGCTTGCGCGGGTTAGGCTCAGAACTGCGATTCAAGTTTGCACGTAGCGGCTCAAACGAATCGCAACAAGTTAATACACACAACCACTTAAACGCATGATGTGCAAAACGTGGTCATCCAGCTTGCGCGGGTTAGGCTCAGAACTGCGATTCGTTTGCACGTAGCGGCTCAAACTAACCGCAACAAGTTAATACACACAACGCCTTAAAGGCACTTTTAGGCATGATGTGAAAACGTGGTCATCCAGCTTGCGCGGGTTAGGCTCAGAACTGCGAATCAACTTTGCACGTAGCGGCTCAAACGAATCGCAACAAGTTAATACACACAAAGCCTTACAGGCACTTCTAGGCATGATGTGCATAACGCCGTCATCCAGCTTGCGCGGGTTAGGCTCAGAACTGCGATTCAAGTTTGCACGTAGCGGCTCAAACGAATCGCAACAAGTTAATACACACAACCACTTAAACGCATGATGTGCAAAACGTGGTCATCCAGCTTGCGCGGGTTAGGCTCAGAACTGCGATTCGTTTGCACGTAGCGGCTCAAACGAACCGCAACAAGTTAATACACACAATGCCTTAAAGGCACTTTTAGGCATGATGTGCAAAACGTGGTCATCCAGCTTGCGCGGGTTAGGCTCACTCTGCGATTCAAGTTTGTACGTAGCGGCTCAAACGAACCGCAACAAGTTAATACACTCAAAGCCTTACAGGCACTTCTAGGCATGATGTGCATAACGCGGTCATCCAGCTTCCGCGGGTTAGGCTCAGAACTGCGATTCAAGTTTGCACGTAGCGGCTCAAACGAATCGCAACGAGTTAATACACACAACGCCTTAAAGGCACTTTTAGGCATGATGTGCAAAACGTGGTCATCCAGCTTGCGCGGGTTAGGCTCAGAACTGCGATTCAAGTTCGCACATAGTGGCTAAAGCGAATCGCAACAAGTTAATACACACAACGCCTTACAGGCACTTTTAGGCATGATGTGCAAATAGGTGTCACTCAAGCTGCGCGGGTTAGGTACAGAACTGCGATTCAAGTTCGCACATAGCGGCTAAAGCGAATCGCAACAAGTTAATACACACAAAGCCTTAAAGGCACTTTTAGGCATGATGTGCATAACGCGGTCATCCAGCTTCCGCGGGTTAGGCTCAGAACTGCGATTCAAGTTTGCACGTAGCGGCTCAAACGAATCGCAACAAGTTAATACACACAACGCCTTACAGGCACTTTTAGGCATTATGTGCAAAACGTGGTCATCCAGCTTGCGCGGGTTAGGCTGAGAACTGCGATTCAAGTTCGCACATAGCGGCTAAAGCGAATCGCAACAAGTTAATACACACAAAGCCTTACAGGCACTTTTAGGCATGATGTGAAAAACGAGGTCATCCAGCTTGCGCGGGTTAGGCTGAGAACTGCGATTCAAGTTCGCACATAGCGGCTAAAGCGAATCGCAACAAGTTAATACACACAAAGCCTTACAGGCACTTCTAGGCATGATGTGCATAACGCGGTCATCCAGCTTGCGCGGGTTAGGCTCAGAACTGCGATTCAAGTTTGCACGTAGCGGCTCAAACGAATCGCAACAAGTTAATACACACAACGCCTTAAAGGCACTTTTAGGCATGATGTGCAAAACGTGGTCATCCAGCTTGCGCGGGTTAGCCTCAGAACTGCGATTCAAGTTTGCACGTAGCGGCTCAAACGAATCGCAACAAGTTAATACACACAAAGCCTTACAGGCACTTCTAGGCATGATGTGCATAACGCGGTCATCCAGCTTGCGCGGGTTAGGCTCAGAACTGCGATTCAAGTTTGCACGTAGCGGCTCAAACGAATCGCAACAAGTTAATAGACACAACGCCTTAAAGGCACTTTTAGGCATGATGTGCAAAACGTGGTCATCCAGCTTGCGCGGGTTAGGCTGAGAACAGCGATTCAAGTTCGCACATAGCGGCTAAAGCGAATCGCAACAAGTTAATACACACAAAGCCTTACAGGCACTTCTAGGCATGATGTGCATGACGCGGTCATCCAGCTTGCGCGGGTTAGGCTCAGAACTGCGATTCAAGTTTGCACGTAGCGGCTCAAACGAATCGCAACAAGTTAATACACACAAAGCCTTACAGGCACTTCTAGGCATGATGTGAAAAACGAGGTCATCCAGCTTGCGCTGGTTAGGCTGAGAACTGCGATTCAAGTTCGCACATAGCGGCTAAAGCGAATCGCAACAAGTTAATACACACAAAGCCTTACAGGCACTTCTAGGCATGATGTGCATGACGCAGTCATCCAGCTTGCGCGGGTTAGGCTCAGAACTGCGATTCAAGTTTGCACGTAGCGGCTCAAACGAATCGCAACAAGTTAATACACACAAAGCCTTACAGGCACTTCTAGGCATGATGTGCATAACGCGGTCATCCAGCTTGCGCGGGTTAGGCTCAGAACTGCGATTCAAGTTTGCACGTAGCGGCTCAAACGAATCGCAACAAGTTAATACACACAACGCCTTACAGGCACTTTTAGGCATTATGTGCAAAACGCGGTCATCCAGCTTGCGCGGGTTAGGCTCAGAACTGCGATTCAAGTTTGCACGTAGCGGCTCAAACGAATCGCAACAAGTTAATACACACAACGCCTTAAAGGCACTTTTAGGCATTATGTGCAAAACGCGGTCATCCAGCTTGCGCGGGTTAGGCTCAGAACTGCGATTCAAGTTTGCACGTAGCGGCTCAAACGAATCGCAACAAGTTAATACACACAAAGCCTTACAGGCACTTCTAGGCATGATGTGCATAACGCGGTCATCCAGCTTGCGCGGGTTAGGCTGAGAACTGCGATTCAAGTTCGCACATAGCGGCTAAAGCGAATCGCAACAAGTTAATATACACAAAGCCTTACAGGCACTTCTAGGCATGATGTGCATGACGCGGTCATCCAGCTTGCGTAGGTTAGGCTCAGAACTGCGATTCAAGTTTGCACGTAGCGGCTCTAACGAATCGCAACAAGTTAATACACACAACGCCTTACAGGCACTTTTAGGCATTATGTGCAAAACGCGGTCATCCAGCTTGCGCGGGTTAGGTTGAGAACTGCGATTCAAGTTCGCACATAGCGGCTAAAGCGAATCGCAACAAGTTAATACACACAAAGCCTTACAGGCACTTCTAGGCATGATGTGCATGACGCGGTCATCCAGCTTGCGCGGGTTAGGCTCAGAACTGCGATTCAAGTTTGCACGTAGCGGCTCAAACGAATCGCAACAAGTTAATACACACAACGCCTTAAAGGCACTTTTAGGCATGATGTGCAAAACGTGGTCATCCAGCTTGCGCGGGTTAGGCTCAGAACTGCGAATCAAGTTTGCACGTAGCGGCTCAAACGAATCGCAACAAGTTAATACACACAAGGCCTTACAGGCACTTCTAGGCATGATGTGCATAACGCGGTCATCCAGCTTGCGCGGGTTAGGCTCAGAACTGCGATTCAAGTTTGCACGTAGCGGCTCTAACGAATCGCAACAAGTTAATACACACAACGCCTTACAGGCACTTTTAGGCATTATGTGCAAAACGCGGTCATCCAGCTTGCGCGGGTTAGGCTGAGAACTGCGATTCAAGTTCGCACATAGCGGCTAAAGCGAATCGCAACAAGTTAATACACACAAAGCCTTACAGGCACTTCTAGGCATGATGTGCATGACGCGGTCATCCAGCTTGCGCGGGTTAGGCTCAGAACTGCGATTCAAGTTTGCACGTAGCGGCTCAAACGAATCGCAACAAGTTAATACACACAACCACTTAAACGCATGATGTGCAAAACGTGGTCATCCAGCTTGCGCGGGTTAGGCTCAGAACTGCGATTCGTTTGCACGTAGCGGCTCAAACGAACCGCAACAAGTTAATACACACAACGCCTTAAAGGCACTTTTAGGCATGATGTGCAAAACGTGGTCATCCAGCTTGCGCGGGTTAGGCTCACTCTGCGATTCAAGTTTGTACGTAGCGGCTCAAACGAACCGCAACAAGTTAATACACTCAAAGCCTTACAGGCACTTCTAGGCATGATGTGCATAACGCGGTCATCCAGCTTCCGCGGGTTAGGCTCAGAACTGCGATTCAAGTTTGCACGTAGCGGCTCAAACGAATCGCAACGAGTTAATACACACAACGCCTTAAAGGCACTTTTAGGCATGATGTGCAAAACGTGGTCATCCAGCTTGCGCGGGTTAGGCTCAGAACTGCGATTCAAGTTCGCACATAGTGGCTAAAGCGAATCGCAACAAGTTAATACACACAACGCCTTACAGGCACTTTTAGGCATGATGTGCAAATAGGTGTCACTCAAGCTGCGCGGGTTAGGTACAGAACTGCGATTCAAGTTCGCACATAGCGGCTAAAGCGAATCGCAACAAGTTAATACACACAAAGCCTTAAAGGCACTTTAAGGCATGATGTGCATAACGCGGTCATCCAGCTTCCGCGGGTTAGGCTCAGAACTGCGATTCAAGTTTGCACGTAGCGGCTCAAACGAATCGCAACAAGTTAATACACACAACGCCTTACAGGCACTTTTAGGCATTATGTGCAAAACGTGGTCATCCAGCTTGCGCGGGTTAGGCTGAGAACTGCGATTCAAGTTCGCACATAGCGGCTAAAGCGAATCGCAACAAGTTAATACACACAAAGCCTTACAGGCACTTTTAGGCATGATGTGAAAAACGAGGTCATCCAGCTTGCGCGGGTTAGGCTGAGAACTGCGATTCAAGTTCGCACATAGCGGCTAAAGCGAATCGCAACAAGTTAATACACACAAAGCCTTACAGGCACTTCTAGGCATGATGTGAAAAACGAGGTCATCCAGCTTGCGCTGGTTAGGCTGAGAACTGCGATTCAAGTTCGCACATAGCGGCTAAAGCGAATCGCAACAAGTTAATACACACAAAGCCTTACAGGCACTTCTAGGCATGATGTGCATGACGCAGTCATCCAGCTTGCGCGGGTTAGGCTCAGAACTGCGATTCAAGTTTGCACGTAGCGGCTCAAACGAATCGCAACAAGTTAATACACACAACGCCTTAAAGGCACTTTTAGGCATGATGTGAAAACGTGGTCATCCAGCTTGCGCGGGTTAGGCTCAGAACGGCGAATCAAGTTTGCACGTAGCGGCTCAAACGAATCGCAACAAGTTAATACACACAACGCCTTGAAGGCACTTTTAGGCATAATGTGCAAAACGTGGTCATCCAGCTTGCGCGGGTTAGGCTCAGAACATCGATTCAAGTTTGCACGTAGCGGCTCAAACGAACCGCAACAAGTTAATACACTCAAAGCCTTACAGGCACTTCTAGGCATGATGTGCATAACGCGGTCATCCAGCTTCCGCGGGTTAGGCTCAGAACTGCGATTCAAGTTTGCACGTAGCGGCTCAAACGAATCGCAACAAGTTAATACACACAACGCCTTAAAGGCACTTTTAGGCATGATGTGCAAAACGTGGTCATCCAGCTTGCGCGGGTTAGGCTCAGAACTGCGATTCAAGTTCGCACATAGCGGCTAAAGCGAATCGCAACAAGTTAATACACACAAAGCCTTACAGGCACTTCTAGGCATGATTTGCATAACGCTGTCACCCAGCTTGCGCGGGTTAGGCTCAGAACTGCGATTCAAGTTTGCACGTAGCGGCTCAAACGAATCGCAACAAGTTAATACACACAAAGCCTTACAGGCACTGCTAGGCATGATTTGCATAACGCTGTCACCCAGCTTGCGCGGGTTAGGCTCAGAACTGCGACTCAAGTTTGCACGTAGCGGCTCAAACGAATCGCAACAAGTTAATACACACAACGCCTTAAAGGCACTTTTAGGCATGATGTGAAAACGCGGTCATCCAGCTTGCGCGGGTTAGGCTCAGAACTGCGAATCAAGTTTGCACGTAGCGGCTCAAACGAATCGCAACAAGTTAATACACACAAAGCCTTACAGGCACTTCTAGGCACGATGTGCATAACGCGGTCATCCAGCTTGCGCGGGTTAGGCTCAGAACTGCGATTCAAGTTTGCACGTAGCGGCTCAAACGATTAGCAACAAGTTAATACACACAACGCCTTAAAGGCATTGTGTGCAAAACGTGGTCATCCAGCTTGCGCGGGTTAGGCTGAGAACTGCGATTCAAGTTCGCACATAGTGGCTAAAGCGAATCGCAACAAGTTAATACACACAACGCCTTACAGGCACTTTTAGGCATGATGTGCAAATAGGCGTCACTCAAGCTGCGCGGGTTAGGTACAGAACTGCGATTCAAGTTCGCACATAGCGGCTAAAGCGAATCGCAACAAGTTAATACACACAAAGCCTTACAGGCACTTCTAGGCATGATTTGCATAACGCTGTCACCCAGCTTGCGCGGGTTAGGCTCAGAACTGCGATTCAAGTTTGCACGTAGCGGCTCAAACGAATCGCAACAAGTTAATACACACAACGCCTTACAGGCACTTTTCGGCATTATGTGCAAAACGTGGTCATCCAGCTTGCGCGGGTTAGGCTGAGAACTGCGATTCAAGTTCGCACATAGCGGCTAAAGCGAATCGCAACAAGTTAATACACACAAAGCCTTACAGGCACTTTTAGGCATGATGTGAAAAACGAGGTCATCCAGCTTGCGCGGGTTAGGCTGAGAACTGCGATTCAAGTTCGCACATAGCGGCTAAAGCGAATCGCAACAAGTTAATACACACAAAGCCTTACAGGCACTTCTAGGCATGATGTGCATAACGCGGTCATCCAGCTTGCGCGGGTTAGGCTCAGAACTGCGATTCAAGTTTGCACGCAGCGGCTCAAACGAATCGCAACAAGTTAATAGACACAACGCCTTAAAGGCACTTTTAGGCATGATGTGCAAAACGTGGTCATCCAGCTTGCGCGGGTTAGCCTCAGAACTGCGATTCAAGTTTGCACGTAGCGGCTCAAACGAATCGCAACAAGTTAATACACACAAAGCCTTACAGGCACTTCTAGGCATGATGTGCAAAACGTGGTCATCCAGCTTGCGCGGGTTAGGCTGAGAACTGCGATTCAAGTTCGCACATAGCGGCTAAAGCGAATCGCAACAAGTTAATACACACAAAGCCTTACAGGCACTTTTAGGCATGATGTGAAAAAGAGGTCATCTAGCTTGCGCGGGTTAGGCTGAGAACTGCGATTCAAGTTCGCACATAGCGGCTAAAGCGAATCGCAACAAGTTAATACACACAAAGCCTTACAGGCACTTCTAGGCATGATGTGCATAACGCGGTCATCCAGCTTGCGCGGGTTAGGCTGAGAACTGCGATTCAAATTCGCACATAGTGGCTAAAGCGAATCGCAACAAGTTAATATACACAAAGCCTTACAGGCACTTCTAGGCATGGTGTGCATAACGCGGTCATCCAGCTTGCGCGGGTTAGGCTCAGCACTTCGATTCAAGTTTGCACGTAGCGGCTCAAACGAATCGCAACAAGTTAATACACACAACGCCTTAAAGGCACTTTTAGGCATGATGTGCAAAACGTGGTCATCCAGCTTGCGCGGTAGGCTCAGAACTGCGAATCAAGTTTGCACGTAGCGGCTCAAACGAATCGCAACAAGTTAATACACACAAAGCCTTACAGGCACTTCTAGGCATGATGTGCAAAACGTGGTCATCCAGCTTGCGCGGGTTAGGCTGAGAACTGCGATTCAAGTTCGCACATAGCGGCTAAAGCGAATCGCAACAAGTTAATACACACAAAGCCTTACAGGCACTTTTAGGCATGATGTGAAAAACGAGGTCATCCAGCTTGCGCGGGTTAGGCTGAGAACTGCGATTCAAGTTCGCACATAGCGGCTAAAGCGAATCGCAACAAGTTAATACACACAAAGCCTTACAGGCACTTCTAGGCATGATGTGCATGACGCGGTCATCCAGCTTGCGCGGGTTAGGCTCAGAACTGCGATTCAAGTTTGCACGTAGCGGCTCAAACGAATCGCAACAAGTTAATACACAGAACGCCTTAAAGGCACTTATAGGCATGATGTGCATAACGCCGTCATCCGGCTTGCGCGGGTTAGGCTCAGAACTGCGATTCAAGTTTGCACGTAGCGGCTCAAACGAATCGCAACAAGTTAATACACACAAAGCCTTACAGGCACTTTTAGGCATGATGTGAAAAACGAGGTCATCCAGCTTGCGCGGGTTAGGCTGAGAACTGCGATTCAAGTTCGCACATAGCGGCTAAAGCGAATCGCAACAAGTTAATACACACAAAGCCTTACAGGCACTTCTAGGCATGATGTGCATGACGCGGTCATCCAGCTTGCGCGGGTTAGGCTCAGAACTGCGATTCAAGTTTGCACGTAGCGGCTCAAACGAATCGCAACAAGTTAATACACACAAAGCCTTACAGGCACTTCTAGGCACGATGTGCATAACGCGGTCATCCAGCTTGCGCGGGTTAGGCTCAGAACTGCGATTCAAGTTTGCACGTAGCGGCTCAAACGAATCGCAACAAGTTAATACACACAACGCCTTAAAGGCATGATGTGCAAAACGTGGTCATCCAGCTTGCGCGGGTTAGGCTCAGAACTGCGATTCAAGTTTGCACGTAGCGGCTCAAACGAACCGCAACAAGTTAATAGACACAACGCCTTAAAGGCACTTTTAGGCATAATGTGCAAAACGTGGTCATCCAGCTTGCGCGGGTTAGGCTCAGAACTGCGATTCAAGTTTGCACGTAGCGGCTCAAACGAACCGCAACAAGTTAATACACTCAAAGCCTTACAGGCACTTCTAGGCATGATGTGCATAACGCGGTCATCCAGCTTCCGCGGGTTAGGCTCAGAACTGCGATTCAAGTTTGCACGTAGCGGCTCAAACGAATCGCAACAAGTTAATACACACAACGCCTTAAAGGCACTTTTAGGCATGATGTGCAAAACGTGGTCATACAGCTTGCGCGGGTTAGGCTCAGAACTGCGATTCAAGTTCGCACATAGTGGCTAAAGCGAATCGCAACAAGTTAATACACACAACGCCTTACAGGCACTTTTAGGCATGATGTGCAAATAGGCGTCACTCAAGCTGCGCGGGTTAGGTACAGAACTGCGATTCAAGTTCGCACATAGCGGCTAAAGCGAATCGCAACAAGTTAATACACACAAAGCCTTACAGGCACTTCTAGGCATGATTTGCATAACGCTGTCACCCAGCTTGCGCGGGTTAGGCTCAGAACTGCGATTCAAGTTTGCACGTAGCGGCTCAAACGAATCGCAACAAGTTAATACACACAACGCCTTACAGGCACTTTTAGGCATTATGTGCAAAACGTGGTCATCCAGCTTGCGCGGGTTAGGCTGAGAACTGCGATTCAAGTTCGCACATAGCGGCTAAAGCGAATCGCAACAAGTTAATACACACAAAGCCTTACAGGCACTTTTAGGCATGATGTGAAAAACGAGGTCATCCAGCTTGCGCGGGTTCGGCTGAGAACTGCGATTCAAGTTCGCACATAGCGGCTAAAGCGAATCGCAACAAGTTAATACACACAAAGCATTACAGGCACTTCTAGGCATGATGTGCATAACGCGGTCATCCAGCTTGCGCGGGTTAGCCTTAGAACTGCGATTCAAGTTTGCACGTAGCGGCTCAAACGAATCGCAACAAGTTAATACACACAAAGCCTTACAGGCACTTCTAGGCATGATGTGCATAACGCGGTCATCCAGCTTGCGCGGGTTAGGCTCAGAACTGCGATTCAAGTTTGCACGTAGCGGCTCAAACGAATCGCAACAATAGACACAACGCCTTAAAGGCACTTTTAGGCATGATGTGCAAAACGTGGTCATCCAGCTTGCGCGGGTTAGCCTCAGAACTGCGATTCAAGTTTGCACGTAGCGGCTCAAACGAATCGCAACAAGTTAATACACACAAAGCCTTACAGGCACTTCTAGGCATGATGTGCAAAACGTGGTCATCCAGCTTGCGCGGGTTAGGCTGAGAACTGCGATTCAAGTTCGCACATAGCGGCTAAAGCGAATCGCAACAAGTTAATACACACAAAGCCTTACAGGCACTTTTAGGCATGATGTGAAAAAGAGGTCATCCAGCTTGCGCGGGTTAGGCTGAGAACTGCGATTCAAGTTCGCACATAGCGGCTAAAGCGAATCGCAACAAGTTAATACACACAAAGCCTTACAGGCACTTCTAGGCATGATGTGCATAACGCGGTCATCCAGCTTGCGCGGGTTAGGCTGAGAACTGCGATTCAAGTTCGCACGTAGCGGCTAAAGCGAATCGCAACAAGTTAATATACACAAAGCCTTACAGGCACTTCTAGGCATGATGTGCATAACGCGGTCATCCAGCTTGCGCGTGTTAGGCTCAGAACTGCGATTCAAGTTTGCACGTAGCGGCTCAAACGAATCGCAACAAGTTAATACACACAACGCCTTAAAGGCACTTTTAGGCATGATGTGCAAAACGTGGTCATCCAGCTTGCGCGGGTTAGGCTCAGAACTGCGAATCAAGTTTGCACGTAGCGGCTCAAACGAATCGCAACAAGTTAATACACACAACACCTTGAAGGCACTTTTAGGCATAATGTGCAAAACGTGGTCATCCAGCTTGCGCGGGTTAGGCTCAGAACTGCGATTCAAGTTTGCACGTAGCGGCTCAAATGAACCGCAACAAGTTAATACACTCAAAGCCTTACAGGCACTTCTAGGCATGATGTGCATAACGCGGTCATCCAGCTTGCGCGGGTTAGGCTGAGAACTGCGATTCAAGTTCGCACATAGCGGCTAAAGCGAATCGCAACAAGTTAATACACACAAAGCCTTACAGGCACTTTTGGGCATGATGTGCAAAACGCGGTCATCCAGCTTGCGCGGGTTAGCCTCAGAACTGCGATTCAAGTTTGCACGTAGCGGCTCAAACGAATCGCAACAAGTTAATACACACAAAGCCTTACAGGCACTTCTAGGCATGATGTGAAAAACGAGGTCATCCAGCTTGCGCTGGTTAGGCTGAGAACTGCGATTCAAGTTCGCACATAGCGGCTAAAGCGAATCGCAACAAGTTAATACACACAAAGCCTTACAGGCACTTCTAGGCATGATGTGCATGACGCGGTCATCCAGCTTGCGCGGGTTAGGCTCAGAACTGCGATTCAAGTTTACACGTAGCGGCTCAAACGAATCGCAACAAGTTAATACACACAACGCCTTAAAGGCACTTTTAGGCATGATGTGAAAACGTGGTCATCCAGCTTGCGCGGGTTAGGCTCAGAACTGCGAATCAAGTTTGCACGTAGCGGCTCAAACGAATCGCAACAAGTTAATACACACAACGCCTTGAAGGCACTTTTAGGCATAATGTGCAAAACGTGGTCATCCAGCTTGCGCGGGTTAGGCTCAGAACTGCGATTCAAGTTTGCACGTAGCGGCTCAAACGAACCGCAACAAGTTAATACACTCAAAGCCTTACAGGCACTTTTAGGCATGATGTGCATAACGCGGTCATCCAGCTTGCGCGGGTTAGGCTGAGAACTGCGATTCAAGTTCGCACATAGCGGCTAAAGCGAATCGCAACAAGTTAATACACACAAAGCCTTACAGGCACTTTTAGGCATGATGTGAAAAAGAGGTCATCCAGCTTGCGCGGGTTAGGCTGAGAACTGTGATTCAAGTTCGCACATAGCGGCTAAAGAGAATCGCAACAAGTTAATACACACCAAGCCTTACAGGCACTTCTAGGCATGATGTGCATAACGCGGTCATCCAGCTTGCGCGGGTTAGGCTGAGAACTGCGATTCAAGTTTGCACGTAGCGGCTCAAACGAATCGCAACAAGTTAATACACACAAAGCCTTACAGGCACTTCTAGGCATGATGTGCATAACGCGGTCATCCAGCTTGCGCGGGTTAGGCTCAGAACTGCGATTCAAGTTTGCACGTAGCGGCTCAAACGAATCGCAACAAGTTAATACACACAACGCCTTACAGGCACTTTTAGGCATTATGTGCAAAACGCGGTCATCCAGATTGCGCGGGTTAGCCTCAGAACTGCGATTCAAGTTTGCACGTAGCGGCTCAAACGAATCGCAACAAGTTAATACACACAAAGCCTTACAGGCACTTCTAGGCATGATGTGAAAAACGAGGTCATCCAGCTTGCGCTGGTTAGGCTGAGAACTGCGATTCAAGTTCGCACATAGCGGCTAAAGCGAATCGCAACAAGTTAATACACACAAAGCCTTACAGGCACTTCTAGGCATGATGTGCATGACGCGGTCATCCAGCTTGCGCGGGTTAGGCTCAGAACTGCGATTCAAGTTTGCACGTAGCGGCTCAAACGAATCGCAACAAGTTAATACACACAACGCCTTAAAGGCACTTTTAGGCATGATGTGAAAACGTGGTCATCCAGCTTGCGCGGGTTAGGCTCAGAACTGCGAATCAAGTTTGCACGTAGCGGCTCAAACGAATCGCAACAAGTTAATACACAACGCCTTGAAGGCACTTTTAGGCATAATGTGCAAAACGTGGTCATCCAGCTTGCGCGGGTTAGGCTCAGAACTGCGATTCAAGTTTGCACGTAGCGGCTCAAACGAACCGCAACAAGTTAATACACTCAAAGCCTTACAGGCACTTCTAGGCATGATGTGCATAACGCGGTCATCCAGCTTCCGCGGGTTAGGCTCAGAAATGCGATTCAAGTTTGCACGTAGCGGCTCAAACGAATCGCAACAAGTTAATACACAGAACGCCTTAAAGGCACTTTTAGGCATGATGTGCAAAACGTGGTCATCCAGCTTGCGCGGGTTAGGCTCAGAACTGCGATTCAAGTTCGCACATAGTGGCTAAAGCGAATCGCAACAAGTTAATACACACAACGCCTTACAGGCACTTTTAGCATGATGTGCAAATAGGCGTCACTCAAGCTGCGCGGGTTAGGTACAGAACTGCGATTCAAGTTCGCACATAGCGGCTAAAGCGAATCGCAACAAGTTAATACACACAAAGCCTTACAGGCACTTCTAGGCATGATTTGCATAACGCTGTCACCCAGCTTGCGCGGGTTAGGCTCAGAACTGCGATTCAAGTTTGCACGTAGCGGCTCAAACGAATCGCAACAAGTTAATACACACAACGCCTTACAGGCACTTTTAGGCATTATGTGCAAAACGTGGTCATCCAGCTTGCGCGGGTTAGGCTGAGAACTGCGATTCAAGTTCGCACATAGCGGCTAAAGCGAATCGCAACAAGTTAATACACACAAAGCCTTACAGGCACTTTAAGGCATGATGTGAAAAACGAGGTCATCCAGCTTGCGCGGGTTAGGTACAGAACTGCGATTCAAGTTCGCACATAGCGGCTAAAGCGAATCGCAACAAGTTAATACACACAAAGCCTTACAGGCACTTCTAGGCATGATTTGCATAACGCTGTCACCCAGCTTGCGCGGGTTAGGCTCAGAACTGCGATTCAAGTTTGCACGTAGCGGCTCAAACGAATCGCAACAAGTTAATACACACAACGCCTTACAGGCACTTTTAGGCATTATGTGCAAAACGTGGTCATCCAGCTTGCGCGGGTTAGGCTGAGAACTGCGATTCAAGTTCGCACATAGCGGCTAAAGCGAATCGCAACAAGTTAATACACACAAAGCCTTACAGGCACTTTTAGGCATGATGTGAAAAACGAGGTCATCCAGCTTGCGCGGGTTAGGCTGAGAACTGCGATTCAAGTTCGCACATAGCGGCTAAAGCGAATCGCAACAAGTTAATACACACAAAGCCTTACAGGCACTTTTAGGCATGATGTGAAAAAGAGGTCATCCAGCTTGCGCGGGTTAGGCTGAGAACTGCGATTCAAGTTCGCACATAGCGGCTAAAGCGAATCGCAACAAGTTAATACACACAAAGCCTTACAGGCACTTCTAGGCATGATGTGCATAACGCGGTCATCCAGCTTGCGCGGGTTAGGCTGAGAACTGCGATTCAAGTTCGCACATAGTGGCTAAAGCGAATCGCAACAAGTTAATATACACAAAGCCTTACAGGCACTTCTAGGCATGATGTGCATAACGCGGTCATCCAGCTTGCGCGGGTTAGGCTCAGCACTGCGATTCAAGTTTGCACGTAGCGGCTCAAACGAATCGCAACAAGTTAATACACACAACGCCTTACAGGCACTTTTAGGCATTATGTGCAAAACGCGGTCATCCAGCTTGCGCGGGTTAGGCTCAGAACTGCGATTCAAGTTTGCACGTAGCGGCTCAAACGAATCGCAACAAGTTAATACACACAACGCCTTAAAGGCACTTTTAGGCATGATGTGCAAAACGTGGTCATCCAGCTTGCGCGGGTTAGCCTCAGAACTGCGATTCAAGTTTGCACGTAGCGGCTCAAACGAATCGCAACAATTTAATACACACAAAGCCTTACAGGCACTTCTAGGCATGATGTGCAAAACGTGGTCATCCAGCTTGCGCGGGTTAGGCTGAGAACTGCGATTCAAGTTCGCACATAGCGGCTAAAGCGAATCGCAACAAGTTAATACACACAAAGCCTTACAGGCACTTTTAGGCATGATGTGAAAAACGAGGTCATCCAGCTTGCGCGGGTTAGGCTGAGAACTGCGATTCAAGTTCGCACATAGCGGCTAAAGCGAATCGCAACAAGTTAATACACACAAAGCCTTACAGGCACTTCTAGGCATGATGTGCATGACGCGGTCATCCAGCTTGCGCGGGTTAGGCTCAGAACTGCGATTCAAGTTTGCACGTAGCGGCTCAAACGAATCGCAACAAGTTAATACACACAACGCCTTAAAGGCACTTTTAGGCATGATGTGAAAACGTGGTCATCCAGCTTGCGCGGGTTAGGCTCAGAACTGCGAATCAAGTTTGCACGTAGCGGCTCAAACGAATCGCAACAAGTTTATACACACAAATCCTTACAGGCACTTCTAGGCATGATGTGCATAACGCCGTCATCCAGCTTGCGCGGGTTAGGCTCAGAACTGCGATTCAAGTTTGCACGTAGCGGCTCAAACGAATCGCAACAAGTTAATACACACAACGCCTTAAAGGCACTTTTAGGCATGATGTGCAAAACGTGGTCATCCAGCTTGCGCGGGTTAGCCTCAGAACTGCGATTCAAGTTTGCACGTAGCGGCTCAAACGAATCGCAACAAGTTAATACACACAAAGCCTTACAGGCACTTCCAGGCATGATGTGCAAAACGTGGTCATCCAGCTTGCGCGGGTTAGGCTGAGAACTGCGATTCAAGTTCGCACATAGCGGCTAAAGCGAATCGCAACAAGTTAATACACACAACGCCTTACAGGCACTTTTAGGCATGATGTGAAAAACGAGGTCATCCAGCTTGCGCGGGTTAGGCTGAGAACTGCGATTCAAGTTCGCACATAGCGGCTAAAGCGAATCGCAACAAGTTAATACACACAAAGCCTTACAGGCACTTCTAGGCATGATGTGCATGACGCGGTCATCCAGCTTGCGCGGGTTAGGCTCAGAACTGCGATTCAAGTTTGCACGTAGCGGCTCAAACGAATCGCAACAAGTTAATACACACAACGCCTTAAAGGCACTTTTAGGCATGATGTGAAAACGTGGTCATCCAGCTTGCGCGGGTTAGGCTCAGAACTGCGAATCAAGTTTGCACGTAGCGGCTCAAACGAATCGCAACAAGTTAATACACACAAAGCCTTACAGGCACTTCTAGGCACGATGTGCATAACGCGGTCATCCAGCTTGCGCGGGTTAGGCTCAGAACTGCGATTCAAGTTTGCACGTAGCGGCTCAAACGAATCGCAACAAGTTAATACACACAACGCCTTAAAGGCATGATGTGCAAAACGTGGTCATCCAGCTTGCGCGGGTTAGGCTCAGAACTGCGATTCAAGTTTGCACGTAGAGGCTCAAACGAACCGCAACAAGTTAATACACACAACGCCTTAAAGGCACTTTTAGGCATAATGTGCAAAACGTGGTCATCCAGCTTGCGCGGGTTAGGCTCAGAACTGCGATTCAAGTTTGCACGTAGCGGCTCAAACGAACCGCAACAAGTTAATACACTCAAAGCCTTATAGGCACTTCTAGGCATGATGTGCATAACGCGGTCATCCAGCTTCCGCGGGTTAGGCTCAGAACTGCGATTCAAGTTTGCACGTAGCGGCTCAAACGAATCGCAACAAGTTAATACACACAACGCCTTAAAGGCACTTTTAGGCATGATGTGCAAAACGTGGTCATCCAGCTTGCGCGGGTTAGGCTCAGAACTGCGATTCAAGTTCGCACATAGTGGCTAAAGCGAATCGCTACAAGTTAATACACACAACGCCTTACAGGCACTTTTAGGCATGATGTGCAAATAGGCTTCACTCAAGCTGCGCGGGTTAGGTACAGAACTGCGATTCAAGTTCGCACATAGCGGCTAAAGCGAATCGCAACAAGTTAATACACACAAAGCCTTACAGGCACTTCTAGGCATGATTTGCATAACGCTGTCACCCAGCTTGCGCGGGTTAGGCTCAGAACTGCGATTCAAGTTTGCACGTAGCGGCTCAAACGAACCGCAACAAGTTAATACACTCAAAGCCTTATAGGCACTTCTAGGCATGATGTGCATAACGCGGTCATCCAGCTTGCGCGGGTTAGGCTCAGAACTGCGATTCAAGTTTGCACGTAGCGGCTCAAACGAATCGCAACAAGTTAATACACACAACGCCTTACAGGCACTTTTAGGCATTATGTGCAAAACGCGGTCATCCAGATTGCGCGGGTTAGCCTCAGAACTGCGATTCAAGTTTGCACGTAGCGGCTCAAACGAATCGCAACAAGTTAATACACACAAAGCCTTACAGGCACTTCTAGGCATGATGTGAAAAACGAGGTCATCCAGCTTGCGCTGGTTAGGCTGAGAACTGCGATTCAAGTTCGCACATAGCGGCTAAAGCGAATCGCAACAAGTTAATACACACAAAGCCTTACAGGCACTTCTAGGCATGATGTGCATGACGCGGTCATCCAGCTTGCGCGGGTTAGGCTCAGAACTGCGATTCAAGTTTGCACGTAGCGGCTCAAACGAATCGCAACAAGTTAATACACACAACGCCTTAAAGGCACTTTTAGGCATGATGTGAAAACGTGGTCATCCAGCTTGCGCGGGTTAGGCTCAGAACTGCGAATCAAGTTTGCACGTAGCGGCTCAAACGAATCGCAACAAGTTAATACACAACGCCTTGAAGGCACTTTTAGGCATAATGTGCAAAACGTGGTCATCCAGCTTGCGCGGGTTAGGCTCAGAACTGCGATTCAAGTTTGCACGTAGCGGCTCAAACGAACCGCAACAAGTTAATACACTCAAAGCCTTACAGGCACTTCTAGGCATGATGTGCATAACGCGGTCATCCAGCTTCCGCGGGTTAGGCTCAGAAATGCGATTCAAGTTTGCACGTAGCGGCTCAAACGAATCGCAACAAGTTAATACACAGAACGCCTTAAAGGCACTTTTAGGCATGATGTGCAAAACGTGGTCATCCAGCTTGCGCGGGTTAGGCCCAGAACTGCGATTCAAGTTCGCACATAGTGGCTAAAGCGAATCGCAACAAGTTAATACACACAACGCCTTACAGGCACTTTTAGCATGATGTGCAAATAGGCGTCACTCAAGCTGCGCGGGTTAGGTACAGAACTGCGATTCAAGTTCGCACATAGCGGCTAAAGCGAATCGCAACAAGTTAATACACACAAAGCCTTACAGGCACTTCTAGGCATGATTTGCATAACGCTGTCACCCAGCTTGCGCGGGTTAGGCTCAGAACTGCGATTCAAGTTTGCACGTAGCGGCTCAAACGAATCGCAACAAGTTAATACACACAACGCCTTACAGGCACTTTTAGGCATTATGTGCAAAACGTGGTCATCCAGCTTGCGCGGGTTAGGCTGAGAACTGCGATTCAAGTTCGCACATAGCGGCTAAAGCGAATCGCAACAAGTTAATACACACAAAGCCTTACAGGCACTTTAAGGCATGATGTGAAAAACGAGGTCATCCAGCTTGCGCGGGTTAGGTACAGAACTGCGATTCAAGTTCGCACATAGCGGCTAAAGCGAATCGCAACAAGTTAATACACACAAAGCCTTACAGGCACTTCTAGGCATGATTTGCATAACGCTGTCACCCAGCTTGCGCGGGTTAGGCTCAGAACTGCGATTCAAGTTTGCACGTAGCGGCTCAAACGAATCGCAACAAGTTAATACACACAACGCCTTACAGGCACTTTTAGGCATTATGTGCAAAACGTGGTCATCCAGCTTGCGCGGGTTAGGCTGAAAACTGCGATTCAAGTTCGCACATAGCGGCTAAAGCGAATCGCAACAAGTTAATACACACAAAGCCTTACAGGCACTTTTAGGCATGATGTGCAAATAGGCGTCACTCAAGCTGCGCGGGTTAGGTACAGAACTGCGATTCAAGTTCGCACATAGCGGCTCAAACGAATCGCAACAAGTTAATACACACAACGCCTTAAAGGCACTTTTAGGCATGATGTGCAAAACGTGGTCATCCAGCTTGCGCGGGTTAGCCTCAGAACTGCGATTCAAGTTTGCACGTAGCGGCTCAAACGAATCGCAACAAGTTAATACACACAAAGCCTTACAGGCACTTCCAGGCATGATGTGCAAAACGTGGTCATCCAGCTTGCGCGGGTTAGGCTGAGAACTGCGATTCAAGTTCGCACATAGCGGCTAAAGCGAATCGCAACAAGTTAATACACACAACGCCTTACAGGCACTTTTAGGCATGATGTGAAAAACGAGGTCATCCAGCTTGCGCGGGTTAGGCTGAGAACTGCGATTCAAGTTCGCACATAGCGGCTAAAGCGAATCGCAACAAGTTAATACACACAAAGCCTTACAGGCACTTCTAGGCATGATGTGCATGACGCGGTCATCCAGCTTGCGCGGGTTAGGCTCAGAACTGCGATTCAAGTTTGCACGTAGCGGCTCAAACGAATCGCAACAAGTTAATACACACAACGCCTTAAAGGCACTTTTAGGCATGATGTGAAAACGTGGTCATCCAGCTTGCGCGGGTTAGGCTGAGAACTGCGATTCAAGTTCGCACATAGCGGCTAAAGCGAATCGCAACAAGTTAATACACACAACGCCTTACAGGCACTTCTAGGCATGATGTGCATGACGCGGTCATCCAGCTTGCGCGGGTTAGGCTCAGAACTGCGATTCAAGTTTGCACGTAGCGGCTCAAACGAATCGCAACAAGTTAATACACACAACGCCTTAAAGGCACTTTTAGGCATGATGTGAAAACGTGGTCATCCAGCTTGCGCGGGTTAGGCTCAGAACTGCGAATCAAGTTTGCACGTAGCGGCTCAAACGAATCGCAACAAGTTAATACACACAAAGCCTTACAGGCACTTCTAGGCACGATGTGCATAACGCGGTCATCCAGCTTGCGCGGGTTAGGCTCAGAACTGCGATTCAAGTTTGCACGTAGCGGCTCAAACGAATCGCAACAAGTTAATACACACAACGCCTTAAAGGCATGATGTGCAAAACGTGGTCATCCAGCTTGCGCGGGTTAGGCTCAGAACTGCGATTCAAGTTTGCACGTAGAGGCTCAAACGAATCGCAACAAGTTAATACACACAACGCCTTACAGGCACTTTTAGGCATGATGTGCAAATAGGCGTCACTCAAGCTGCGCGGGTTAGGTACAGAACTGCGATTCAAGTTCGCACATAGCGGCTAAAGCGAATCGCAACAAGTTAATACACACAAAGCCTTACAGGCACTTCTAGGCATGATTTGCATAACGCTGTCACCCAGCTTGCGCGGGTTAGGCTCAGAACTGCGATTCAAGTTTGCACGTAGCGGCTCAAATGAATCGCAACAAGTTAATACACACAACGCCTTACAGGCACTTTTAGGCATTATGTGCAAAACGTGGTCATCCAGCTTGCGCGGGTTAGGCTGAGAACTGCGATTCAAGTTCGCACATAGCGACTAAAGCGAATCGCAACAAGTTAATACACACAAAGCCTTACAGGCACTTCTAGGCATGATGTGCATAACGCGGTCATCCAGCTTGCGCGGGTTAGGCTCAGAACTGCGATTCAAGTTTGCACGTAGCGGCTCAAACGAATCGCAACAAGTTAATAGACACAACGCCTTAAAGGCACTTTTAGGCATGATGTGCAAAACGTGGTCATCCAGCTTGCGCGGGTTAGCCTCAGAACTGCGATTCAAGTTTGCACGTAGCGGCTCAAACGAATCGCAACAAGTTAATACACACAAAGCCTTACAGGCACTTCTAGGCATGATGTGCAAAACGTGGTCATCCAGCTTGCGCGGGTTAGGCTGAGAACTGCGATTCAAGTTCGCACATAGCGGCTAAAGCAAATCGCAACAAGTTAATACACACAAAGCCTTACAGGCACTTTTAG
Organism: Amblyomma maculatum; assembly: GCF_055883805.1. Classification (NCBI taxonomy): domain Eukaryota; kingdom Metazoa; phylum Arthropoda; class Arachnida; order Ixodida; family Ixodidae; genus Amblyomma; species Amblyomma maculatum. The sequence goes on along the minus strand of NW_028146740.1, from coordinate 604,270 downwards.
GCATGATGTGAAAAAGAGGTCATCCAGCTTGCGCGGGTTAGGCTGAGAACTGCGATTCAAGTTCGCACATAGCGGCTAAAGAGAATCGCAACAAGTTAATACACACAAAGCCTTACAGGCACTTCTAGGCATTATGTGCAAAACGCGGTCATCCAGCTTGCGCGGGTTAGGCTGAGAACTGCGATTCAAGTTCGCACATAGCGGCTAAAGCAAATCGCAACAAGTTAATACACACAAAGCCTTACAGGCACTTTTAGGCATGATGTGAAAAAGAGGTCATCCAGCTTGCGCGGGTTAGGCTGAGAACTGCGATTCAAGTTCGCACATAGCGGCTAAAGAGAATCGCAACAAGTTAATACACACAAAGCCTTACAGGCACTTCTAGGCATTATGTGCAAAACGCGGTCATCCAGCTTGCGCGGGTTAGGCTGAGAACTGCGATTCAAGTTCGCACATAGCGGCCAAAGCGAATCGCAACAAGTTAATACACACAAAGCCTTACAGGCACTTCTAGGCATGATGTGCATGACGCGGTCATCCAGCTTGCGCGGGTTAGGCTCAGAACTGCGATTCAAGTTTGCACGTAGCGGCTCAAACGAATCGCAACAAGTTAATACGCACAACGCCTTAAAGGCACTTTTAGGCATGATGTGAAAACGTGGTCATCCAGCTTGCGCGGGTTAGGCTCAGAACTGCGAATCAAGTTTGCACGTAGCGGCTCAAACGAATCGCAACAAGTTAATACACACAAAGCCTTACAGGCACTTCTAGGCATGATGTGCATAACGCCGTCATCCAGCTTGCGCGGGTTAGGCTCAGAACTGCGATTCAAGTTTGCACGTAGCGGCTCAAACGAATCGCAACAAGTTAATACACACAACCACTTAAACGCATGATGTGCAAAACGTGGTCATGCAGCTTGCGCGGGTTAGGCTCAGAACTGCGATTCGTTTGCACGTAGCGGCTCAAACAAACCGCAACAAGTTAATACACACAACGCCTTAAAGGCACTTTTAGGCATGATGTGCAAAATCCAGCTTGCGCGGGTTAGGCTCACTCTGCGATTCAAGTTTGTACGTAGCGGCTCAAACGAACCGCAACAAGTTAATACACTCAAAGCCTTACAGGCACTTCTAGGCATGATGTGCATAACGCGGTCATCCAGCTTCCGCGGGTTAGGCTCAGAACTGCGATTCAAGTTTGCACGTAGCGGCTCTAACGAATCGCAACGAGTTAATACACACAACGCCTTAAAGGCACTTTTAGGCATGATGTGCAAAACGTGGTCATCCAGCTTGCGCGGGTTAGGCTCAGAACTGCGATTCAAGTTCGCACATAGTGGCTAAAGCGAATCGCAACAAGTTAATACACACAACGCCTTACAGGCACTTTTAGGCATGATGTGCAAATAGGCGTCACTCAAGCTGCGCTGGTTAGGTACAGAACTGCGATTCAAGTTCGCACATAGCGGCTCAAACGAATCGCAACAAGTTAATACACACAACGCCTTAAAGGCACTTTTAGGCATGATGTGCAAAACGTGGTCATCCAGCTTGCGCGGGTTAGCCTCAGAACTGCGATTCAAGTTTGCACGTAGCGGCTCAAACGAATCGCAACAAGTTAATACACACAAAGCCTTACAGGCACTTCCAGGCATGATGTGCAAAACGTGGTCATCCAGCTTGCGCGGGTTAGGCTGAGAACTGCGATTCAAGTTCGCACATAGCGGCTAAAGCGAATCGCAACAAGTTAATACACACAACGCCTTACAGGCACTTTTAGGCATGATGTGAAAAACGAGGTCATCCAGCTTGCGCGGGTTAGGCTGAGAACTGCGATTCAAGTTCGCACATAGCGGCTAAAGCGAATCGCAACAAGTTAATACACACAAAGCCTTACAGGCACTTCTAGGCATGATGTGCATGACGCGGTCATCCAGCTTGCGCGGGTTAGGCTCAGAACTGCGATTCAAGTTTGCACGTAGCGGCTCAAACGAATCGCAACAAGTTAATACACACAACGCCTTAAAGGCACTTTTAGGCATGATGTGAAAACGTGGTCATCCAGCTTGCGCGGGTTAGGCTGAGAACTGCGATTCAAGTTCGCACATAGCGGCTAAAGCGAATCGCAACAAGTTAATACACACAACGCCTTACAGGCACTTCTAGGCATGATGTGCATGACGCGGTCATCCAGCTTGCGCGGGTTAGGCTCAGAACTGCGATTCAAGTTTGCACGTAGCGGCTCAAACGAATCGCAACAAGTTAATACACACAACGCCTTAAAGGCACTTTTAGGCATGATGTGAAAACGTGGTCATCCAGCTTGCGCGGGTTAGGCTCAGAACTGCGAATCAAGTTTGCACGTAGCGGCTCAAACGAATCGCAACAAGTTAATACACACAAAGCCTTACAGGCACTTCTAGGCACGATGTGCATAACGCGGTCATCCAGCTTGCGCGGGTTAGGCTCAGAACTGCGATTCAAGTTTGCACGTAGCGGCTCAAACGCATCGCAACAAGTTAATACACACAACGCCTTAAAGGCATGATGTGCAAAACGTGGTCATCCAGCTTGCGCGGGTTAGGCTCAGAACTGCGATTCAAGTTTGCACGTAGAGGCTCAAACGAATCGCAACAAGTTAATACACACAACGCCTTACAGGCACTTTTAGGCATGATGTGCAAATAGGCGTCACTCAAGCTGCGCGGGATAGGTACAGAACTGCGATTCAAGTTCGCACATAGCGGCTAAAGCGAATCGCAACAAGTTAATACACACAAAGCCTTACAGGCACTTCTAGGCATGATTTGCATAACGCTGTCACCCAGCTTGCGCGGGTTAGGCTCAGAACTGCGATTCAAGTTTGCACGTAGCGGCTCAAATGAATCGCAACAAGTTAATACACACAACGCCTTACAGGCACTTTTAGGCATTATGTGCAAAACGTGGTCATCCAGCTTGCGCGGGTTAGGCTGAGAACTGCGATTCAAGTTCGCACATAGCGGCTAAAGCGAATCGCAACAAGTTAATACACACAAAGCCTTACAGGCACTTCTAGGCATGATGTGCATAACGCGGTCATCCAGCTTGCGCGGGTTAGGCTCAGAACTGCGATTCAAGTTTGCACGTAGCGGCTCAAACGAATCGCAACAAGTTAATAGACACAACGCCTTAAAGGCACTTTTAGGCATGATGTGCAAAACGTGGTCATCCAGCTTGCGCGGGTTAGCCTCAGAACTGCGATTCAAGTTTGCACGTAGCGGCTCAAACGAATCGCAACAAGTTAATACACACAAAGCCTTACAGGCACTTCTAGGCATGATGTGCAAAACGTGGTCATCCAGCTTGCGCGGGTTAGGCTGAGAACTGCGATTCAAGTTCGCACATAGCGGCTAAAGCAAATCGCAACAAGTTAATACACACAAAGCCTTACAGGCACTTTTAGGCATGATGTGAAAAAGAGGTCATCCAGCTTGCGCGGGTTAGGCTGAGAACTGCGATTCAAGTTCGCACATAGCGGCTAAAGAGAATCGCAACAAGTTAATACACACAAAGCCTTACAGGCACTTCTAGGCATTATGTGCAAAACGCGGTCATCCAGCTTGCGCGGGTTAGGCTGAGAACTGCGATTCAAGTTCGCACATAGCGGCTAAAGCGAATCGCAACAAGTTAATACACACAAAGCCTTACAGGCACTTCTAGGCATGATGTGCATGACGCGGTCATCCAGCTTGCGCGGGTTAGGCTCAGAACTGCGATTCAAGTTTGCACGTAGCGGCTCAAACGAATCGCAACAAGTTAATACACACAACGCCTTAAAGGCACTTTTAGGCATGATGTGAAAACGTGGTCATCCAGCTTGCGCGGGTTAGGCTCAGAACTGCGAATCAAGTTTGCACGTAGCGGCTCAAACGAATCGCAACAAGTTAATTCACACAAAGCCTTACAGGCACTTCTAGGCATGATGTGCATAACGCCGTCATCCAGCTTGCGCGGGTTAGGCTCAGAACTGCGATTCAAGTTTGCACGTAGCGGCTCAAACGAATCGCAACAAGTTAATACACACAACCACTTAAACGCATGATGTGCAAAACGTGGTCATCCAGCTTGCGCGGGTTAGGCTCAGAACTGCGATTCGTTTGCACGTAGCGGCTCAAATAAACCGCAACAAGTTAATACACACAACGCCTTAAAGGCACTTTTAGGCATGATGTGCAAAATCCAGCTTGCGCGGGTTAGGCTCACTCTGCGATTCAAGTTTGTACGTAGCGGCTCAAACGAACCGCAACAAGTTAATACACTCAAAGCCTTACAGGCACTTCTAGGCATGATGTGCATAACGCGGTCATCCAGCTTCCGCGGGTTAGGCTCAGAACTGCGATTCAAGTTTGCACGTAGCGGCTCAAACGAATCGCAACGAGTTAATACACACAACGCCTTAAAGGCACTTTTAGGCATGATGTGCAAAACGTGGTCATCCAGCTTGCGCGGGTTAGGCTCAGAACTGCGATTCAAGTTCGCACATAGTGGCTAAAGCGAATCGCTACAAGTTAATACACACAACGCCTTACAGGCACTTTTAGGCATGATGTGCAAATAGGCTTCACTCAAGCTGCGCGGGTTAGGTACAGAACTGCGATTCAAGTTCGCACATAGCGGCTAAAGCGAATCGCAACAAGTTAATACACACAAAGCCTTACAGGCACTTCTAGGCATGATTTGCATAACGCTGTCACCCAGCTTGCGCGGGTTAGGCTCAGAACTGCGATTCAAGTTTGCACGTAGCGGCTCAAATGAATCGCAACAAGTTAATACACACAACGCCTTACAGGCACTTCTAGGCATTATGTGCAAAACGCGGTCATCCAGCTTGCGCGGGTTAGGCTGAGAACTGCGATTCAAGTTCGCACATAGCGGCCAAAGCGAATCGCAACAAGTTAATACACACAAAGCCTTACAGGCACTTCTAGGCATGATGTGCATGACGCGGTCATCCAGCTTGCGCGGGTTAGGCTCAGAACTGCGATTCAAGTTTGCACGTAGCGGCTCAAACGAATCGCAACAAGTTAATACGCACAACGCCTTAAAGGCACATTTAGGCATGATGTGAAAACGTGGTCATCCAGCTTGCGCGGGTTAGGCTCAGAACTGCGAATCAAGTTTGCACGTAGCGGCTCAAACGAATCGCAACAAGTTAATACACACAAAGCCTTACAGGCACTTCTAGGCATGATGTGCATAACGCCGTCATCCAGCTTGCGCGGGTTAGGCTCAGAACTGCGATTCAAGTTTGCACGTAGCGGCTCAAACGAATCGCAACAAGTTAATACACACAACCACTTAAACGCATGATGTGCAAAACGTGGTCATGCAGCTTGCGCGGGTTAGGCTCAGAACTGCGATTCGTTTGCACGTAGCGGCTCAAACAAACCGCAACAAGTTAATACACACAACGCCTTAAAGGCACTTTTAGGCATGATGTGCAAAATCCAGCTTGCGCGGGTTAGGCTCACTCTGCGATTCAAGTTTGTACGTAGCGGCTCAAACGAACCGCAACAAGTTAATACACTCAAAGCCTTACAGGCACTTCTAGGCATGATGTGCATAACGCGGTCATCCAGCTTCCGCGGGTTAGGCTCAGAACTGCGATTCAAGTTTGCACGTAGCGGCTCAAACGAATCGCAACGAGTTAATACACACAACGCCTTAAAGGCACTTTTAGGCATGATGTGCAAAACGTGGTCATCCAGCTTGCGCGGGTTAGGCTCAGAACTGCGATTCAAGTTCGCACATAGTGGCTAAAGCGAATCGCAACAAGTTAATACACACAACGCCTTACAGGCACTTTTAGGCATGATGTGCAAATAGGCGTCACTCAAGCTGCGCGGGTTAGGTACAGAACTGCGATTCAAGTTCGCACATAGCGGCTCAAACGAATCGCAACAAGTTAATACACACAACGCCTTAAAGGCACTTTTAGGCATGATGTGCAAAACGTGGTCATCCAGCTTGCGCGGGTTAGCCTCAGAACTGCGATTCAAGTTTGCACGTAGCGGCTCAAACGAATCGCAACAAGTTAATACACACAAAGCCTTACAGGCACTTCCAGGCATGATGTGCAAAACGTGGTCATCCAGCTTGCGCGGGTTAGGCTGAGAACTGCGATTCAAGTTCGCACATAGCGGCTAAAGCGAATCGCAACAAGTTAATACACACAACGCCTTACAGGCACTTTTAGGCATGATGTGAAAAACGAGGTCATCCAGCTTGCGCGGGTTAGGCTGAGAACTGCGATTCAAGTTCGCACATAGCGGCTAAAGCGAATCGCAACAAGTTAATACACACAAAGCCTTACAGGCACTTCTAGGCATGATGTGCATGACGCGGTCATCCAGCTTGCGCGGGTTAGGCTCAGAACTGCGATTCAAGTTTGCACGTAGCGGCTCAAACGAATCGCAACAAGTTAATACACACAACGCCTTAAAGGCACTTTTAGGCATGATGTGAAAACGTGGTCATCCAGCTTGCGCGGGTTAGGCTGAGAACTGCGATTCAAGTTCGCACATAGCGGCTAAAGCGAATCGCAACAAGTTAATACACACAACGCCTTACAGGCACTTCTAGGCATGATGTGCATGACGCGGTCATCCAGCTTGCGCGGGTTAGGCTCAGAACTGCGATTCAAGTTTGCACGTAGCGGCTCAAACGAATCGCAACAAGTTAATACACACAACGCCTTAAAGGCACTTTTAGGCATGATGTGAAAACGTGGTCATCCAGCTTGCGCGGGTTAGGCTCAGAACTGCGAATCAAGTTTGCACGTAGCGGCTCAAACGAATCGCAACAAGTTAATACACACAAAGCCTTACAGGCACTTCTAGGCACGATGTGCATAACGCGGTCATCCAGCTTGCGCGGGTTAGGCTCAGAACTGCGATTCAAGTTTGCACGTAGCGGCTCAAACGAATCGCAACAAGTTAATACACACAACGCCTTAAAGGCATGATGTGCAAAACGTGGTCATCCAGCTTGCGCGGGTTAGGCTCAGAACTGCGATTCAAGTTTGCACGTAGAGGCTCAAACGAATCGCAACAAGTTAATACACACAACGCCTTACAGGCACTTTTAGGCATGATGTGCAAATAGGCGTCACTCAAGCTGCGCGGGTTAGGTACAGAACTGCGATTCAAGTTCGCACATAGCGGCTAAAGCGAATCGCAACAAGTTAATACACACAAAGCCTTACAGGCACTTCTAGGCATGATTTGCATAACGCTGTCACCCAGCTTGCGCGGGTTAGGCTCAGAACTGCGATTCAAGTTTGCACGTAGCGGCTCAAATGAATCGCAACAAGTTAATACACACAACGCCTTACAGGCACTTTTAGGCATTATGTGCAAAACGTGGTCATCCAGCTTGCGCGGGTTAGGCTGAGAACTGCGATTCAAGTTCGCACATAGCGGCTAAAGCGAATCGCAACAAGTTAATACACACAAAGCCTTACAGGCACTTCTAGGCATGATGTGCATAACGCGGTCATCCAGCTTGCGCGGGTTAGGCTCAGAACTGCGATTCAAGTTTGCACGTAGCGGCTCAAACGAATCGCAACAAGTTAATAGACACAACGCCTTAAAGGCACTTTTAGGCATGATGTGCAAAACGTGGTCATCCAGCTTGCGCGGGTTAGCCTCAGAACTGCGATTCAAGTTTGCACGTAGCGGCTCAAACGAATCGCAACAAGTTAATACACACAAAGCCTTACAGGCACTTCTAGGCATGATGTGCAAAACGTGGTCATCCAGCTTGCGCGGGTTAGGCTGAGAACTGCGATTCAAGTTCGCACATAGCGGCTAAAGCAAATCGCAACAAGTTAATACACACAAAGCCTTACAGGCACTTTTAGGCATGATGTGAAAAAGAGGTCATCCAGCTTGCGCGGGTTAGGCTGAGAACTGCGATTCAAGTTCGCACATAGCGGCTAAAGAGAATCGCAACAAGTTAATACACACAAAGCCTTACAGGCACTTCTAGGCATTATGTGCAAAACGCGGTCATCCAGCTTGCGCGGGTTAGGCTGAGAACTGCGATTCAAGTTCGCACATAGCGGCTAAAGCGAATCGCAACAAGTTAATACACACAAAGCCTTACAGGCACTTCTAGGCATGATGTGCATGACGCGGTCATCCAGCTTGCGCGGGTTAGGCTCAGAACTGCGATTCAAGTTTGCACGTAGCGGCTCAAACGAATCGCAACAAGTTAATACACACAACGCCTTAAAGGCACTTTTAGGCATGATGTGAAAACGTGGTCATCCAGCTTGCGCGGGTTAGGCTCAGAACTGCGAATCAAGTTTGCACGTAGCGGCTCAAACGAATCGCAACAAGTTAATACACACAAAGCCTTACAGGCACTTCTAGGCATGATGTGCATAACGCCGTCATCCAGCTTGCGCGGGTTAGGCTCAGAACTGCGATTCAAGTTTGCACGTAGCGGCTCAAACGAATCGCAACAAGTTAATACACACAACCACTTAAACGCATGATGTGCAAAACGTGGTCATCCAGCTTGCGCGGGTTAGGCTCAGAACTGCGATTCGTTTGCACGTAGCGGCTCAAACAAACCGCAACAAGTTAATACACACAACGCCTTACAGGCACTTCTAGGCATGATGTGCATGACGCGGTCATCCAGCTTGCGCGGGTTAGGCTCAGAACTGCGATTCAAGTTTGCACGTAGCGGCTCAAACGAATCGCAACAAGTTAATACACACAACGCCTTAAAGGCACTTTTAGGCATGATGTGAAAACGTGGTCATCCAGCTTGCGCGGGTTAGGCTCAGAACTGCGAATCAAGTTTGCACGTAGCGGCTCAAACGAATCGCAACAAGTTAATACACACAAAGCCTTACAGGCACTTCTAGGCATGATGTGCATAACGCCGTCATCCAGCTTGCGCGGGTTAGGCTCAGAACTGCGATTCAAGTTTGCACGTAGCGGCTCAAACGAATCGCAACAAGTTAATACACACAACCACTTAAACGCATGATGTGCAAAACGTGGTCATCCAGCTTGCGCGGGTTAGGCTCAGAACTGCGATTCGTTTGCACGTAGCGGCTCAAACAAACCGCAACAAGTTAATACACACAACGCCTTAAAGGCACTTTTAGGCATGATGTGCAAAATCCAGCTTGCGCGGGTTAGGCTCACTCTGCGATTCAAGTTTGTACGTAGCGGCTCAAACGAACCGCAACAAGTTAATACACTCAAAGCCTTACAGGCACTTCTAGGCATGATGTGCATAACGCGGTCATCCAGCTTCCGCGGGTTAGGCTCAGAACTGCGATTCAAGTTTGCACGTAGCGGCTCAAACGAATCGCAACGAGTTAATACACACAACGCCTTAAAGGCACTTTTAGGCATGATGTGCAAAACGTGGTCATCCAGCTTGCGCGGGTTAGGCTCAGAACTGCGATTCAAGTTCGCACATAGTGGCTAAAGCGAATCGCAACAAGTTAATACACACAAGGCCTTACAGGCACTTTTAGGCATGATGTGCAAATAGGCGTCACTCAAGCTGCGCGGGTTAGGTACAGAACTGCGATTCAAGTTCGCACATAGCGGCTAAAGCGAATCGCAACAAGTTAATACACACAAAGCCTTACAGGCACTTCTAGGCATGATGTGCATGACGCGGTCATCCAGCTTGCGCGGGTTAGGCTCAGAACTGCAATTCAAGTTTGCACGTAGCGGCTCAAACGAATCGCAACAAGTTAATACACACAAAGCCTTACAGGCACTTCTAGGCATGATGTGAAAAACGAGGTCATCCAGCTTGCGCTGGTTAGGCTGAGAACTGCGATTCAAGTTCGCACATAGCGGCTAAAGCGAATCGCAACAAGTTAATACACACAAAGCCTTACAGGCACTTCTAGGCATGATGTGCATGACGCGGTCATCCAGCTTGCGCGGGTTAGGCTCAGAACTGCGATTCAAGTTCGCACATAGCGGCTAAAGCGAATCGCAACAAGTTAATACACACAAAGCCTTACAGGCACTTTTAGGCATGATGTGAAAAAGAGGTCATCCAGCTTGCGCGGGTTAGGCTGAGAACTGCGATTCAAGTTCGCACATAGCGGCTAAAGCGAATCGCAACAAGTTAATACACACAAAGCCTTACAGGCACTTCTAGGCATGATGTGCATAACGCGGTCATCCAGCTTGCGCGGGTTAGGCTGAGAACTGCGATTCAAGTTCGCACATAGTGGCTAAAGCGAATCGCAACAAATTAATATACACAAAGCCTTACAGGCACTTCTAGGCATGATGTGCATAACGCGGTCATCCAGCTTGCGCGGGTTAGGCTCAGCACTGCGATTCAAGTTTGCACGTAGCGGCTCAAACGAATCGCAACAAGTTAATACACACAACGCCTTACAGGCACTTTTAGGCATTATGTGCAAAACGCGGTCATCCAGCTTGCGCTGGTTAGGCTCAGAACTGCGATTCAAGTTTGCACGTAGCGGCTCAAACGAATCGCAACAAGTTAATACACACAACGCCTTAAAGGCACTTTTAGGCATGATGTGCAAAACGTGGTCATCCAGCTTGCGCAGGTTAGCCTCAGAACTGCGATTCAAGTTTGCACGTAGCGGCTCAAACGAATCGCAACAATTTAATACACACAAAGCCTTACAGGCACTTCTAGGCATGATGTGCAAAACGTGGTCATCCAGCTTGCGCGGGTTAGGCTGAGAACTGCGATTCAAGTTCGCACATAGCGGCTAAAGCGAATCGCAACAAGTTAATACACACAAAGCCTTACAGGCACTTTTAGGCATGATGTGAAAAACGAGGTCATCCAGCTTGCGCGGGTTAGGCTGAGAACTGCGATTCAAGTTCGCACATAGCGGCTAAAGCGAATCGCAACAAGTTAATACACACAAAGCCTTACAGGCACTTCTAGGCATGATGTGCATGACGCGGTCATCCAGCTTGCGCGGGTTAGGCTCAGAACTGCGATTCAAGTTTGCACGTAGCGGCTCAAACGAATCGCAACAAGTTAATACACACAACGCCTTAAAGGCACTTTTAGGCATGATGTGAAAACGTGGTCATCCAGCTTGCGCGGGTTAGGCTCAGAACTGCGAATCAAGTTTGCACGTAGCGGCTCAAACGAATCGCAACAAGTTAATACACACAAATCCTTACAGGCACTTCTAGGCATGATGTGCATAACGCCGTCATCCAGCTTGCGCGGGTTAGGCTCAGAACTGCGATTCAAGTTTGCACGTAGCGGCTCAAACGAATCGCAACAAGTTAATACACACAACGCCTTAAAGGCACTTTTAGGCATGATGTGCAAAACGTGGTCATCCAGCTTGCGCGGGTTAGCCTCAGAACTGCGATTCAAGTTTGCACGTAGCGGCTCAAACGAATCGCAACAAGTTAATACACACAAAGCCTTACAGGCACTTCCAGGCATGATGTGCAAAACGTGGTCATCCAGCTTGCGCGGGTTAGGCTGAGAACTGCGATTCAAGTTCGCACATAGCGGCTAAAGCGAATCGCAACAAGTTAATACACACAAAGCCTTACAGGCACTTTTAGGCATGATGTGAAAAACGAGGTCATCCAGCTTGCGCGGGTTAGGCTGAGAACTGCGATTCAAGTTCGCACATAGCGGCTAAAGCGAATCGCAACAAGTTAATACACACAAAGCCTTACAAGCACTTCTAGGCATGATGTGCATGACGCGGTCATCCAGCTTGCGCGGGTTAGGCTCAGAACTGCGATTCAAGTTTGCACGTAGCGGCTCAAACGTATCGCAACAAGTTAATACACACAACGCCTTAAAGGCACTTTTAGGCATGATGTGAAAACGTGGTCATCCAGCTTGCGCGGGTTAGGCTCAGAACTGCGAATCAAGTTTGCACGTAGCGGCTCAAACGAATCGCAACAAGTTAATACACACAAAGCCTTACAGGCACTTCTAGGCACGATGTGCATAACGCGGTCATCCAGCTTGCGCGGGTTAGGCTCAGAACAGCGATTCAAGTTTGCACGTAGCGGCTCAAACGAATCGCAACAAGTTAATACACACAACGCCTTAAAGGCATGATGTGCAAAACGTGGTCATCCAGCTTGCGCGGGTTAGGCTCAGAACTGCGATTCAAGTTTGCACGTAGCGGCTCAAACGAACCGCAACAAGTTTATTTATTTATTTATTTATTTGATACTGCCAACTGCCTCTTGGCAGTCCAAGCAGGAGTGAGTAAGTACAGTCGGCACTACAAATCAAGGTAAACAAGAATGTGAGTGACAAGAAAACATAAGGAAATGACTTGCAATACAGATTATTGCGCGGGCAAAAGCAGCTTATACAAAATTACAAAAAAGAACATTAAAAAGAACAAAAAAAAAAAAAAAAAAAAAACACACACACATCTGCAAACTGCAAAAACAGGAGACTGGACACTCTAAAATTAACATACTTCATTGCAAAGAGTGCACAGCAGACGCAAAGGATTCGACCGAGGTCATATTGGCGACTTCTTGCGGTAGGGCATTCCACTCTGCTATAGTTCGAGGGAAGAACGAGAAGCGATAAGCGCTAGTCTTAGCCTGTGGCATCACAATTGTTTTGCTATGCTTGCCTCTTGTTTCTCTTCTCTTATTAAAATTGATGTAGATGTCGGAATCCATTTTTGTTTGTTTATTAACTATATTAAACAACGTTTGTAGGCGATGTAGTCTACGCCGAAATTCTAATGTTGGGAGGCCGGACCGTGTTCTGAGTTCAGTGACCGAGGCTCTTCTACTGTAAGTATTATAAATAAATCTAAGGGCTTTCTTTTGCACGTTTTCAATGTTATTGATGGCAGTTTTTGTGTGGGGATCCCACACAACATCGGCGTAATCGAGCAATGGTCTAATGAGTGTCGTATAGGCAGCGAGTTTAGTCCTACTAGTGCAATGCTTCAGCCGGTGTTTAAGTAGCCATAGTCTCCTTAGCGACGCCGAAACGACATATTCAACATGAGCATTCCAGGTTAGCTTCGAGTCAATTACTACACCCAGGTATTTAAATTTGTCAACCGGCTTAATTGCTACATTGTTGATTTTATATGTACAAATTAATGGTGTTTTCTTCCTTGTAATGACCATGTGTGTGCATTTTGACGCGTTTAAGTTCATGCGCCAGGACTGACACCAATTATTGATTGCAGTTAGGTAATCATGTATGGCAGTCTGATCGTGCAGTGATTGAATGTTATGATACACAATGCAATCATCTGCGAAGAACCGGCATCGTACCGGGGAATCAAAGGTCAAATCATTTAGATAAATTAAAAAGAGAAGGGGTCCAAGTACTGAACCTTGCGGTACACCGGAAAGTACGGGAGCAGGTAGAGAAATTGAGTTTCCTATACGGACGTACTGTGTTCGGTTAGATAAATAGGAGTCAAGCCAGCGGAGAATTTGTTCATTCTTTAGCACGCATTGTAGCTTCAGTTTTAGTCTATTGTGACAAACACGATCGAACGCTTTCTGAAAATCGAGAAAAAGCACGTCTATTTGCCCGCCCCGGTCCAGCGCTGCCATGACCTCATTGGTAATGTGTAGAAGCTGTGTAACTGTGGATAGGCCACGCCGAAATCCATGTTGTTTTTCGGAAAAGAAACTATTATTTTCTAGAAAGCTAATCACGTGCTTAAAAATAAAGTGCTCCATCACCTTACTAGCGGTGCACAGAAGAGAAACGGGTCTGTAATTAGTAATACTGAGTTTATCTCCGGACTTATAAATGGGTATTACCTTTGCTGCTGTCCAATCATTAGGAAGGACACCTTGCCTTAGACTTTCATTAAATATTATAAACAGATATTTTGCGCACCACTCCGCGTACCTAAAAAGAAAATTATTTGGGATGTCATCGGGACCAGCAGATTTCTTTATATCTATGCTTAGTAGGGACGAAAGAATACCTTCTTCAGAAACAAAAAGGTCCGGAAGTTCACAGCCAGAACCTGAAAATTCTGGATTATTGTCATCACTACCGCGTAGAAATACCGAGGCAAAGTACTCGTTGAACGCTTCGGCAATATTCTGGTTATCACTTGACTCGGTATCATTCACTCTAACTTTGGTGACCGGATCCTTTTTTTCCGTTATGTGCATCCAAAACTTCCTTGGAGCGTTAGTAAAAAAATGGTGCAGCTTAACATTGAAGAAATGATACTTTGAGTCTTTTATTTTGTTCCTAAGTTCTGTGCGCATTGACTGTAGCAGAGAACGGTCGACAGATGAATTGGAACGTGACAGGCGTTTTAAGCGGCGCTTTAGCTGCAATATGTCTCGAGTGATCCAAGGGTTGTTGCGAACCATTCTCTTGCGCTTTGTTGGAATGTACCTGTGCATACATTCTTGGACTGTGTGTTTAAAATGCAACCATAAATCATTAACACTGAATTCCCCCTGGATAAATTTTTGAGAAAAAGTGTCGAAATCTTGTTCTAAGTAGTCTAGTACACTTTCATCTGCCGCATTCTTAAAATCCATGAATTCTTTGTCTGGACAACGTAGCGTTTTTTGCGGTAGATTGCTTCTAAAGAGGACCGCACCATGATCTGATATGCCTGGTAAAACTTCTACAGTAAATCCTGTTTCACTGACAGCTTCAGAGATAAGAACAATGTCGAGGATAGTTCGCGAGTTTGAAGTGACACGTGTAGGTGTTCCTACTACCTGTCTAAGATTAAAAGAAAATGCCAAATCGATCAACAAATCTGCGTGCTGACAAGAAGGTCGAGCACAGAGATCGTCCCAGTTGATCATGGGCAGATTAAAGTCACCGCACAAGATAATATGAGTGTAGCGTTTACTATGGGCGTAAAGAAAATCGTGCAGCGATTCCAAAATTGAGGTGTCTGCATTCGGAGGCCTGTATACTACACCAATAAGAACGTTGCACCTGAACGACGGCACAAGGATCCAAGCCATCTCAACGCAAGTATTGTGAGCAATGGATGTGAATGGAATGCCCTTTTTTATTATGGCCGCGACACCGCCCCCTCTCGAGCCACGGTCCTGGCGAAGTATGTTGTACGAGCTGGGTATTATGTCGGAATCAGGAATAGCATCATGAAGCCATGTTTCCGTTAGTAGCGTGACGTCCGGGTTGTAACTAAGAAGTAGGCTTTCAAGGTCGTCAGACTTATTCACGACGCTCCGGGCGTTAACAGTTAATACAGATAGCGGACTGAACGCATGGGATGATTCCAACGATTGAGATTTAATTTTACTTTTGAGCTGTTTTTGACTGGAAGTAGACCGGGTTTGTCAATTCGTTGCATATGGAACTCCCTTATTCAGTGCTTCGTCCCATCTAAAAGTCTTGCCATTGATTCTAACTTTGTCAAAGGTTAGAAACACCTTGTGTCCTCTGTCTCGGTTTTCTTTCGTCCAAGTCCAAAGGTTTTTCCTTATTGCTTGGACCCTAGGAGAGAAGTCCTCAGAAATGCTATAGTCAGTGTTTTTGAAGGCGCTGCATGCTTTCAGTATTTTTAATTTGTCTCGGTAGTCCGAAAGCTTGAGTATTACTGGGCGACATTTGCCGTCCCTAGGCTTCCCTATTCTGTGGACGCGCTCCATTGACACGTTTGAAACTTTTAGTATGTCCTGAAAGATCTTTTTCGAAACCTCTTGTTCCAAAGATTGGGACGGTTCTTCCGTTGGTTCCGGTAAGCCATAAAGTATTAAATTGTTCCTCCGGCTTCGATTTTCGAGGTCATCTACTTTTAACAGTAGGCTGTCAACAGTTTTCTGAAGATCGTCCACCTTGGCTGTGTAGGTCTTAACAGTGGTCGAAATATCCTCCACTTTTCGGTCAATGGAAGCTAACTTAACAATGCTTTCATCTAAGCGTCGGTTTGTTGTGGCCACGCTTTCTTTAAGCTCTCGCAAGTCATCCATTATTGTTTGCAGCATTATTTCAGTAGGGGGGCCTGGATTTAATTCAACGTCCCCGCAGGAAGCCAGTAAGTTAACAAAACAATGGTATACATTTTTTAGCACATCAATAAACGACCGTGGGCACGGCAAGAGCAAAAGGCACACATCGTCACTACGATAGCCAGAAGCCTGGCGGTAGTCTCTCACCTGTATCAAGAACAAGAAGGGATTCTTTAGATGCATGGTTCCAAAGCTCTCGCCGCGCCCACTGATCGCCTGCCACGCTTGAGTCCCTTTTATACGCTCTGACAGTGGTGACGTAGCGGATGGTGGCGCTCGATGTCGGTCCAAGTGCGTCGTCCAGCTGTGCAGACCCGGTGTGTCGTCTGCAGGAAAGCCTGTCGATGCATTGCGCTGGTGTCCGTGCAATTCCGTCAGCTTCACCGTAGTTGGGTCGCACTCAGTAGCTGAAGCCGCATCGCTGTGGCTGATACAAATCACGGCCTGTATCAAGAACAAGAAGGGATTCTTTAGATGCATGGTTCCAAAGCTCTCGCCGCGCCCACTGATCGCCTGCCACGCTTGAGTCCCTTTTATACGCTCTGACAGTGGTGACGTAGCGGATGGTGGCGCTCGATGTCGGTCCAAGTGCGTCGTCCAGCTGTGCAGACCCGGTGTGTCGTCTGCAGGAAAGCCTGTCGATGCATTGCGCTGGTGTCCGTGCAATTCCGTCAGCTTCACCGTAGTTGGGTCGCACTCAGTAGCTGAAGCCGCATCGCTGTGGCTGATACAAATCACGGCCTGTATCAAGAACAAGAAGGGATTCTTTAGATGCATGGTTCCAAAGCTCTCGCCGCGCCCACTGTTAATACAAAAGTTAATACACACAACGCCTTAAAGGCACTTTTAGGCATAATGTGCAAAACGTGGTCATCCAGCTTGCGCGGGTTAGGCTCAGAACTGCGATTCAAGTTTGCACGTAGCGGCTCAAACGAACCGCAACAAGTTAATACACTCAAAGCTTTACAGGCACTTCTAGGCATGATGTGCATAACGCGGTCATCCAGCTTCCGCGGGTTAGGCTCAGAACTGCGATTCAAGTTTGCACGTAGCGGCTCAAACGAATCGCAACAAGTTAATACACACGCCTTAAAGGCACTTTTAGGCATGATGTGCAAAACGTGGTCATCCAGCTTGCGCGGGTTAGGCTCAGAACTGCGATTCAAGTTCGCACATAGTGGCTAAAGCCAATCGCAACAAGTTAATACACACAACGCCTTACAGGCACTTTTAGGCATGATGTGCAAATAGGCGTCACTCAAGCTGCGCGGGTTAGGTACAGAACTGCGATTCAAGTTCGCACATAGCGGCTAAAGCGAATCGCAACAAATTAATACACACAAAGCCTTACAGGCACTTCTAGGCATGATTTGCATAACGCTGTCACCCAGCTTGCGCGGGTTACGCTCAGAACTGCGATTCAAGTTTGCACGTAGCGGCTCAAATGAATCGCAACAAGTTAATACACACAACGCCTTACAGGCACTTTTAGGCATTATGTGCAAAACGTGGTCATCCAGCTTGCGCGGGTTAGGCTGAGAACTGCGATTCAAGTTCGCACATAGCGGCTAAAGCGAATCGCAACAAGTTAATACACACAAAGCCTTACAGGCACTTTTAGGCATGATGTGAAAAACGAGGTCATCCAGCTTGCGCGGGCTAGGCTGAGAACTGCGATTCAAGTTCGCACATAGCGGCTAAAGCGAATCGCAACAAGTTAATACACACAAAGCCTTACAGGCACTTCTAGGCATGATGTGCATAACGCGGTCATCCAGCTTGCGCGGGTTAGGCTCAGAACTGCGATTCAAGTTTGCACGTAGCGGCTCAAACGAATCGCAACAAGTTAATAGACAACGCCTTAAAGGCACTTTAAGGCATGATGTGCAAAACGTGGTCATCCAGCTTGCGCGGGTTAGCCTCAGAAATGCGATTCAAGTTTGCACGTAGCGGCTCAAACGAATCGCAACAAGTTAATACACACAAAGCCTTACAGGCACTTCTAGGCATGATGTGCAGAACGTGGTCATCCAGCTTGCGCGGGTTAGGCTGAGAACTGCGATTCAAGTTCGCACATAGCGGCTAAAGCGAATCGCAACAAGTTAATACACACAAAGCCTTACAGGCACTTTTAGGCATGATGTGAAAAAGAGGTCATCCAGCTTGCGCGGGTTAGGCTGAGAACTGCGATTCAAGTTCGCACATAGCGGCTAAAGAGAATCGCAACAAGTTAATACACACAACGCCTTAAAGGCACTTTTAGGCATGATGTGCAAAACGTGGTCATCCAGCTTGCGCGGGTTAGCCTCAGAACTGCGATTCAAGTTTGCACGTAGCGGCTCAAACGAATCGCAACAAGTTAATACAAACAAAGCCTTACAGGCACTTCCAGGCATGATGTGCATAACGCCGTCATCCAGCTTGCGCGGGTTAGGCTCAGAACTGCGATTCAAGTTTGCACGTAGCGGCTCAAACGAATCGCAACAAGTTAATACACACAACGCCTTAAAGGCACTTTTAGGCATGATGTGAAAACGTGGTCATCCAGCTTGCGCGGGTTAGGCTCAGAACTGCGAATCAAGTTTGCACGTAGCGGCTCAAACGAATCGCAACAAGTTAATACACACAAAGCCTTACAGGCACTTCTAGGCATGATGTGCATAACGCCGTCATCCAGCTTGCGCGGGTTAGGCTCAGAACTGCGATTCAAGTTTGCACGTAGCGGCTCAAACGAATCGCAACAAGTTAATACACACAACCACTTAAACGCATGATGTGCAAAACGTGGTCATCCAGCTTGCGCGGGTTAGGCTCAGAACTGCGATTCGTTTGCACGTAGCGGCTCAAACGAACCGCAACAAGTTAATACACACAACGCCTTAAAGGCACTTTTAGGCATGATGTGCAAAACGTGGTCATCCAGCTTGCGCGGGTTAGGCTCACTCTGCGATTCAAGTTTGTACGTAGCGGCTCAAACGAACCGCAAAAAGTTAATACACTCAAAGCCTTACAGGCACTTCTAGGCATGATGTGCATAAAGCGGTCATCCAGCTTCCGCGGGTTAGGCTCAGAACTGCGATTCAAGTTTGCACGTAGCGGCTCAAACGAATCGCAACGAGTTAATACACACAACGCCTTAAAGGCACTTTTAGGCATGATGTGCAAAACGTGGTCATCCAGCTTGCGCGGGTTAGGCTCAGAACTGCGATTCAAGTTTGCACGTAGCGGCTCAAACGAATCGCAACAAGTTAATACACACAACGCCTTAAAGGCACTTTTAGGCATGATGTGAAAACGTGGTCATCCAGCTTGCGCGGGTTAGGCTCAGAACTGCGAATCAAGTTTGCACGTAGCGGCTCAAACGAATCGCAACAAGTTAATACACACAAATCCTTACAGGCACTTCTAGGCATGATGTGCATAACGCCGTCATCCAGCTTGCGCGGGTTAGGCTCAGAACTGCGATTCAAGTTTGCACGTAGCGGCTCAAACGAATCGCAACAAGTTAATACACACAACGCCTTAAAGGCACTTTTAGGCATGATGTGCAAAACGTGGTCATCCAGCTTGCGCGGGTTAGCCTCAGAACTGCGATTCAAGTTTGCACGTAGCGGCTCAAACGAATCGCAACAAGTTAATACACACAAAGCCTTACAGGCACTTCCAGGCATGATGTGCAAAACGTGGTCATCCAGCTTGCGCGGGTTAGGCTGAGAACTGCGATTCAAGTTCGCACATAGCGGCTAAAGCGAATCGCAACAAGTTAATACACACAAAGCCTTACAGGCACTTTTAGGCATGATGTGAAAAACGAGGTCATCCAGCTTGCGCGGGTTAGGCTGAGAACTGCGATTCAAGTTCGCACATAGCGGCTAAAGCGAATCGCAACAAGTTAATACACACAAAGCCTTACAGGCACTTCTAGGCATGATGTGCATGACGCGGTCATCCAGCTTGCGCGGGTTAGGCTCAGAACTGCGATTCAAGTTTGCACGTAGCGGCTCAAACGAATCGCAACAAGTTAATACACACAACGCCTTAAAGGCACTTTTAGGCATGATGTGAAAACGTGGTCATCCAGCTTGCGCGGGTTAGGCTCAGAACTGCGAATCAAGTTTGCACGTAGCGGCTCAAACGAATCGCAACAAGTTAATACACACAAAGCCTTACAGGCACTTCTAGGCACGATGTGCATAACGCGGTCATCCAGCTTGCGCGGGTTAGGCTCAGAACTGCGATTCAAGTTTGCACGTAGCGGCTCAAACGAATCGCAACAAGTTAATACACACAACGCCTTAAAGGCATGATGTGCAAAACGTGGTCATCCAGCTTGTGCGGGTTAGGCTCAGAACTGCGATTCAAGTTTGCACGTAGCGGCTCAAACGAACCGCAACAAGTTAATACACACAACGCCTTAAAGGCACTTTTAGGCATAATGTGCAAAACGTGGTCATCCAGCTTGCGCGGGTTAGGCTCAGAACTGCGCTTCAAGTTTGCACGTAGCGGCTCAAACGAACCGCAACAAGTTAATACACTCAAAGCCTTACAGGCACTTCTAGGCATGATGTGCATAACGCGGTCATCCAGCTTCCGCGGGTTAGGCTCAGAACTGCGATTCAAGTTTGCACGTAGCGGCTCAAACGAATCGCAACAAGTTAATACACACAACGCCTTAAAGGCACTTTTAGGCATGATGTGCAAAACGTGGTCATCCAGCTTGCGCGGGTTAGGCTCAGAACTGCGATTCAAGTTCGCACATAGTGGCTAAAGCGAATCGCAACAAGTTAATACACACAACGCCTTACAGGCACTTTTAGGCATGATGTGCAAATAGGCGTCACTCAAGCTGCGCGGGTTAGGTACAGAACTGCGATTCAAGTTCGCACATAGCGGCTAAAGCGAATCGCAACAAGTTAATACACACAAAGCCTTACAGGCACTTCTAGGCATGATTTGCATAACGCTGTCACCCAGCTTGCGCGGGTTAGGCTCAGAACTGCGACTCAAGTTTGCACGTAGCGGCTCAAATGAATCGCAACAAGTTAATACACACAACGCCTTACAGGCACTTTTAGGCATTATGTGCAAAACGTGGTCATCCAGCTTGCGCGGGTTAGGCTGAGAACTGCGATTCAAGTTCGCACATAGCGGCTAAAGCGAATCGCAACAAGTTAATACACACAAAGCCTTACAGGCACTTTTAGGCATGATGTGAAAAACGAGGTCATCCAGCTTGCGCGGGTTAGGCTGAGAACTGCGATTCAAGTTCGCACATAGCGGCTAAAGCGAATCGCAACAAGTTAATACACACAAAGCCTTACAGGTACTTCTAGGCATGATGTGCATAACGCGGTCATCCAGCTTGCGCGGGTTAGGCTCAGAACTGCGATTCAAGTTTGCACGTAGCGGCTCAAACGAATCGCAACAAGTTAATAGACAACGCCTTAAAGGCACTTTTAGGCATGATGTGCAAAACGTGGTCATCCAGCTTGCGCGGGTTAGCCTCAGAACTGCGATTCAAGTTTGCACGTAGCGGCTCAAACGAATCGCAACAAGTTAATACACACAAAGCCTTACAGGCACTTCTAGGCATGATGTGCAAAACGTGGTCATCCAGCTTGCGCGGGTTAGGCTGAGAACTGCGATTCAAGTTCGCACATAGCGGCTAAAGCGAATCGCAACAAGTTAATACACACAAAGCCTTACAGGCACTTTTAGGCATGATGTGAAAGAGGTCATCCAGCTTGCGCGGGTTAGGCTGAGAACTGCGATTCAAGTTCGCACATAGCGGCTAAAGAGAATCGCAACAAGTTAATACACACAAAGCCTTACAGGCACTTCTAGGCATGATGTGCATAACGCTGTCATCCAGCTTGCGCGGGTTAGGCTGAGAACTGCGATTCAAGTTCGCACATAGCGGCTAAAGCGAATCGCAACAAGTTAATATACACAAAGCCTTACAGGCACTTCTAGGCATGATGTGCATAACGCGGTCATCCAGCTTGCGCGGGTTAGGCTCAGAACTGCGATTCAAGTTTGCACGTAGCGGCTCAAACGAATCGCAACAAGTTAATACACACAACGCCTTAAAGGCACTTTTAGGCATGATGTGCAAAACGTGGTCATCCAGCCTGCGCGGGTTAGGCTCAGAACTGCGAATCAAGTTTGCACGTAGCGGCTCAAACGAATCGCAACAAGTTAATACACACAAAGCCTTACAGGCACTTTTAGGCATGATGTGAAAAACGTGGTCATCCAGCTTGCGCGGGCTAGGCTGAGAACTGCGATTCAAGTTCGCACATAGCGGCTAAAGCGAATCGCAACAAGTTAATACACACAAAGCCTTACAGGCACTTCTAGGCATGATGTGCATAACGCGGTCATCCAGCTTGCGCGGGTTAGGCTCAGAACTGCGATTCAAGTTTGCACGTAGCGGCTCAAACGAATCGCAACAAGTTAATAGACAACGCCTTAAAGGCACTTTAAGGCATGATGTGCAAAACGTGGTCATCCAGCTTGCGCGGGTTAGCCTCAGAACTGCGATTCAAGTTTGCACGTAGCGGCTCAAACGAATCGCAACAAGTTAATACACACAAAGCCTTACAGGCACTTCTAGGCATGATGTGCAAAACGTGGTCATCCAGCTTGCGCGGGATAGGCTGAGAACTGCGATTCAAGTTCGCACATAGCGGCTAAAGCGAATCGCAACAAGTTAATACACACAAAGCCTTACAGGCACTTTTAGGCATGATGTGAAAAAGAGGTCATCCAGCTTGCGCGGGTTAGGCTGAGAACTGCGATTCAAGTTCGCACATAGCGGCTAAAGAGAATCGCAACAAGTTAATACACACAACGCCTTAAAGGCACTTTTAGGCATGATGTGCAAAACGTGGTCATCCAGCTTGCGCGGGTTAGCCTCAGAACTGCGATTCAAGTTTGCACGTAGCGGCTCAAACGAATCGCAACAAGTTAATACAAACAAAGCCTTACAGGCACTTCCAGGCATGATGTGCATAACGCCGTCATCCAGCTTGCGCGGGTTAGGCTCAGAACTGCGATTCAAGTTTGCACGTAGCGGCTCAAACGAATCGCAACAAGTTAATACACACAACGCCTTAAAGGCACTTTTAGGCATGATGTGAAAACGTGGTCATCCAGCTTGCGCGGGTTAGGCTCAGAACTGCGAATCAAGTTTGCACGTAGCGGCTCAAACGAATCGCAACAAGTTAATACACACAAAGCCTTACAGGCACTTCTAGGCATGATGTGCATAACGCCGTCATCCAGCTTGCGCGGGTTAGGCTCAGAACTGCGATTCAAGTTTGCACGTAGCGGCTCAAACGAATCGCAACAAGTTAATACACACAACCACTTAAACGCATGATGTGCAAAACGTGGTCATCCAGCTTGCGCGGGTTAGGCTCAGAACTGCGATTCGTTTGCACGTAGCGGCTCAAACGAACCGCAACAAGTTAATACACACAACGCCTTAAAGGCACTTTTAGGCATGATGTGCAAAACGTGGTCATCCAGCTTGCGCGGGTTAGGCTCACTCTGCGATTCAAGATGTACGTAGCGGCTCAAACGAACCGCAAAAAGTTAATACACTCAAAGCCTTACAGGCACTTCTAGGCATGATGTGCATAACGCGGTCATCCAGCTTCCGCGGGTTAGGCTCAGAACTGCGATTCAAGTTTGCACGTAGCGGCTCAAACGAATCGCAACGAGTTAATACACACAACGCCTTAAAGGCACTTTTAGGCATGATGTGCAAAACGTGGTCATCCAGCTTGCGCGGGTTAGGCTCAGAACTGCGAATCAAGTTTGCACGTAGCGGCTCAAACGAATCGCAACAAGTTAATACACACAAATCCTTACAGGCACTTCTAGGCATGATGTGCATAACGCCGTCATCCAGCTTGCGCGGGTTAGGCTCAGAACTGCGATTCAAGTTTGCACGTAGCGGCTCAAACGAATCGCAACAAGTTAATACACACAACGCCTTAAAGGCACTTTTAGGCATGATGTGCAAAACGTGGTCATCCAGCTTGCGCGGGTTAGCCTCAGAACTGCGATTCAAGTTTGCACGTAGCGGCTCAAACGAATCGCAACAAGTTAATACACACAAAGCCTTACAGGCACTTCCAGGCATGATGTGCAAAACGTGGTCATCCAGCTTGCGCGGGTTAGGCTGAGAACAGCGATTCAAGTTCGCACATAGCGGCTAAAGCGAATCGCAACAAGTTAATACACACAAAGCCTTACAGGCACTTTTAGGCATGATGTGAAAAACGAGGTCATCCAGCTTGCGCGGGTTAGGCTGAGAACTGCGATTCAAGTTTGCACGTAGCGGCTCAAACGAATCGCAACAAGTTAATACACACAACGCCTTAAAGGCACTTTTAGGCATGATGTGCAAAACGTGGTCATCCAGCTTGCGCGGGTTAGGCTCAGAACTGCGATTCAAGTTCGCACATAGTGGCTAAAGCGAATCGCAACAAGTTAATACACACAACGCCTTACAGGCACTTTTAGGCATGATGTGCAAATAGGCGTCACTCAAGCTGCGCGGGTTAGGTACAGAACTGCGATTCAAGTTCGCACATAGCGGCTAAAGCGAATCGCAACAAGTTAATACACACAAAGCCTTACAGGCACTTCTAGGCATGATTTGCATAACGCTGTCACCCAGCTTGCGCGGGTTAGGCTCAGAACTGCGACTCAAGTTTGCACGTAGCGGCTCAAATGAATCGCAACAAGTTAATACACACAACGCCTTACAGGCACTTTTAGGCATTATGTGCAAAACGTGGTCATCCAGCTTGCGCGGGTTAGGCTGAGAACTGCGATTCAAGTTCGCACATAGCGGCTAAAGCGAATCGCAACAAGTTAATACACACAAAGCCTTACAGGCACTTTTAGGCATGATGTGAAAAACGAGGTCATCCAGCTTGCGCGGGTTAGGCTGAGAACTGCGATTCAAGTTCGCACATAGCGGCTAAAGCGAATCGCAACAAGTTAATACACACAAAGCCTTACAGGTACTTCTAGGCATGATGTGCATAACGCGGTCATCCAGCTTGCGCGGGTTAGGCTCAGAACTGCGATTCAAGTTTGCACGTAGCGGCTCAAACGAATCGCAACAAGTTAATAGACAACGCCTTAAAGGCACTTTTAGGCATGATGTGCAAAACGTGGTCATCCAGCTTGCGCGGGTTAGCCTCAGAACTGCGATTCAAGTTTGCACGTAGCGGCTCAAACGAATCGCAACAAGTTAATACACACAAAGCCTTACAGGCACTTCTAGGCATGATGTGCAAAACGTGGTCATCCAGCTTGCGCGGGTTAGGCTGAGAACTGCGATTCAAGTTCGCACATAGCGGCTAAAGCGAATCGCAACAAGTTAATACACACAAAGCCTTACAGGCACTTTTAGGCATGATGTGAAAGAGGTCATCCAGCTTGCGCGGGTTAGGCTGAGAACTGCGATTCAAGTTCGCACATAGCGGCTAAAGAGAATCGCAACAAGTTAATACACACAAAGCCTTACAGGCACTTCTAGGCATGATGTGCATAACGCTGTCATCCAGCTTGCGCGGGTTAGGCTGAGAACTGCGATTCAAGTTCGCACATAGCGGCTAAAGCGAATCGCAACAAGTTAATATACACAAAGCCTTACAGGCACTTCTAGGCATGATGTGCATAACGCGGTCATCCAGCTTGCGCGGGTTAGGCTCAGAACTGCGATTCAAGTTTGCACGTAGCGGCTCAAACGAATCGCAACAAGTTAATACACACAACGCCTTAAAGGCACTTTTAGGCATGATGTGCAAAACGTGGTCATCCAGCCTGCGCGGGTTAGGCTCAGAACTGCGAATCAAGTTTGCACGTAGCGGCTCAAACGAATCGCAACAAGTTAATACACACAAAGCCTTACAGGCACTTTTAGGCATGATGTGAAAAACGTGGTCATCCAGCTTGCGCGGGCTAGGCTGAGAACTGCGATTCAAGTTCGCACATAGCGGCTAAAGCGAATCGCAACAAGTTAATACACACAAAGCCTTACAGGCACTTCTAGGCATGATGTGCATAACGCGGTCATCCAGCTTGCGCGGGTTAGGCTCAGAACTGCGATTCAAGTTTGCACGTAGCGGCTCAAACGAATCGCAACAAGTTAATAGACAACGCCTTAAAGGCACTTTAAGGCATGATGTGCAAAACGTGGTCATCCAGCTTGCGCGGGTTAGCCTCAGAACTGCGATTCAAGTTTGCACGTAGCGGCTCAAACGAATCGCAACAAGTTAATACACACAAAGCCTTACAGGCACTTCTAGGCATGATGTGCAAAACGTGGTCATCCAGCTTGCGCGGGATAGGCTGAGAACTGCGATTCAAGTTCGCACATAGCGGCTAAAGCGAATCGCAACAAGTTAATACACACAAAGCCTTACAGGCACTTTTAGGCATGATGTGAAAAAGAGGTCATCCAGCTTGCGCGGGTTAGGCTGAGAACTGCGATTCAAGTTCGCACATAGCGGCTAAAGAGAATCGCAACAAGTTAATACACACAACGCCTTAAAGGCACTTTTAGGCATGATGTGCAAAACGTGGTCATCCAGCTTGCGCGGGTTAGCCTCAGAACTGCGATTCAAGTTTGCACGTAGCGGCTCAAACGAATCGCAACAAGTTAATACAAACAAAGCCTTACAGGCACTTCCAGGCATGATGTGCATAACGCCGTCATCCAGCTTGCGCGGGTTAGGCTCAGAACTGCGATTCAAGTTTGCACGTAGCGGCTCAAACGAATCGCAACAAGTTAATACACACAACGCCTTAAAGGCACTTTTAGGCATGATGTGAAAACGTGGTCATCCAGCTTGCGCGGGTTAGGCTCAGAACTGCGAATCAAGTTTGCACGTAGCGGCTCAAACGAATCGCAACAAGTTAATACACACAAAGCCTTACAGGCACTTCTAGGCATGATGTGCATAACGCCGTCATCCAGCTTGCGCGGGTTAGGCTCAGAACTGCGATTCAAGTTTGCACGTAGCGGCTCAAACGAATCGCAACAAGTTAATACACACAACCACTTAAACGCATGATGTGCAAAACGTGGTCATCCAGCTTGCGCGGGTTAGGCTCAGAACTGCGATTCGTTTGCACGTAGCGGCTCAAACGAACCGCAACAAGTTAATACACACAACGCCTTAAAGGCACTTTTAGGCATGATGTGCAAAACGTGGTCATCCAGCTTGCGCGGGTTAGGCTCACTCTGCGATTCAAGATGTACGTAGCGGCTCAAACGAACCGCAAAAAGTTAATACACTCAAAGCCTTACAGGCACTTCTAGGCATGATGTGCATAACGCGGTCATCCAGCTTCCGCGGGTTAGGCTCAGAACTGCGATTCAAGTTTGCACGTAGCGGCTCAAACGAATCGCAACGAGTTAATACACACAACGCCTTAAAGGCACTTTTAGGCATGATGTGCAAAACGTGGTCATCCAGCTTGCGCGGGTTAGGCTCAGAACTGCGAATCAAGTTTGCACGTAGCGGCTCAAACGAATCGCAACAAGTTAATACACACAAATCCTTACAGGCACTTCTAGGCATGATGTGCATAACGCCGTCATCCAGCTTGCGCGGGTTAGGCTCAGAACTGCGATTCAAGTTTGCACGTAGCGGCTCAAACGAATCGCAACAAGTTAATACACACAACGCCTTAAAGGCACTTTTAGGCATGATGTGCAAAACGTGGTCATCCAGCTTGCGCGGGTTAGCCTCAGAACTGCGATTCAAGTTTGCACGTAGCGGCTCAAACGAATCGCAACAAGTTAATACACACAAAGCCTTACAGGCACTTCCAGGCATGATGTGCAAAACGTGGTCATCCAGCTTGCGCGGGTTAGGCTGAGAACAGCGATTCAAGTTCGCACATAGCGGCTAAAGCGAATCGCAACAAGTTAATACACACAAAGCCTTACAGGCACTTTTAGGCATGATGTGAAAAACGAGGTCATCCAGCTTGCGCGGGTTAGGCTGAGAACTGCGATTCAAGTTCGCACATAGCGGCTAAAGCGAATCGCAACAAGTTAATACACACAAAGCCTGTCATC
The DNA here is from genome assembly GCF_055883805.1 of Amblyomma maculatum. NCBI lineage: Eukaryota > Metazoa > Arthropoda > Arachnida > Ixodida > Ixodidae > Amblyomma > Amblyomma maculatum. The sequence continues at coordinate 576,143 of NW_028146740.1, read as the reverse complement.
CAGCTTGCGCGGGTTAGGCTCAGAACTGCGATTCAAGTTTGCACGTAGCGGCTCAAACGAATCGCAACAAGTTAATACACACGCCTTAAAGGCACTTTTAGGCATGATGTGAAAACGTGGTCATCCAGCTTGCGCGGGTTAGGCTCAGAACTGCGAATCAAGTTTGCACGTAGCGGCTCAAACGAATCGCAACAAGTTAATACACACAAAGCCTTACAGGCACTTCTAGGCACGATGTGCATAACGCGGTCATCCAGCTTGCGCGGGTTAGGCTCAGAACTGCGATTCAAGTTTGCACGTAGCGGCTCAAACGAATCGCAACAAGTTAATACACACAACGCCTTAAAGGCATGATGTGCAAAACGTGGTCATCCAGCTTGCGCGGGTTAGGCTCAGAACTGCGATTCAAGTTTGCACGTAGCGGCTCAAACGAACCGCAACAAGTTAATACACACAACGCCTTAAAGGCACTTTTAGGCATAATGTGCAAAACGTGGTCATCTAGCTTGCGCGGGTTAGGCTCAGAACTGCGATTCAAGTTTGCACGTAGCGGCTCAAACGAACCGCAACAAGTTAATACACTCAAAGCCTTACAGGCACTTCTAGGCATGATGTGCATAACGCGGTCATCCAGCTTCCGCGGGTTAGGCTCAGAACTGCGATTCAAGTTTGCACGTAGCGGCTCAAACGAATCGCAACAAGTTAATACACACAACGCCTTAAAGGCACTTTTAGGCATGATGTGCAAAACGTGGTCATCCAGCTTGCGCGGGTTAGGCTCAGAACTGCGATTCAAGTTCGCACATAGTGGCTAAAGCGAATCGCAACAAGTTAATACACACAACGCCTTACAGGCACTTTTAGGCATGATGTGCAAATAGGCGTCACTCAAGCTGCGCGGGTTAGGTACAGAACTGCGATTCAAGTTCGCACATAGCGGCTAAAGCGAATCGCAACAAGTTAATACACACAAAGCCTTACAGGCACTTCTAGGCATGATTTGCATAACGCTGTCACCCAGCTTGCGCGGGTTAGGCTCAGAACTGCGACTCAAGTTTGCACGTAGCGGCTCAAATGAATCGCAACAAGTTAATACACACAACGCCTTACAGGCACTTTTAGGCATTATGTGCAAAACGTGGTCATCCAGCTTGCGCGGGTTAGGCTGAGAACTGCGATTCAAGTTCGCACATAGCGGCTAAAGCGAATCGCAACAAGTTAATACACACAAAGCCTTACAGGCACTTTTAGGCATGATGTGAAAAACGAGGTCATCCAGCTTGCGCGGGTTAGGCTGAGAACTGCGATTCAAGTTCGCACATAGCGGCTAAAGCGAATCGCAACAAGTTAATACACACAAAGCCTTACAGGCACTTCAAGGCATGATGTGCATAACGCGGTCATCCAGCTTGCGCGGGTTAGGCTCAGAACTGCGATTCAAGTTTGCACGTAGCGGCTCAAACGAATCGCAACAAGTTAATACACACGCCTTAAAGGCACTTTTAGGCATGATGTGAAAACGTGGTCATCCAGCTTGCGCGGGTTAGGCTCAGAACTGCGAATCAAGTTTGCACGTAGCGGCTCAAACGAATCGCAACAAGTTAATACACACAAAGCCTTACAGGCACTTCTAGGCACGATGTGCATAACGCGGTCATCCAGCTTGCGCGGGTTAGGCTCAGAACTGCGATTCAAGTTTGCACGTAGCGGCTCAAACGAATCGCAACAAGTTAATAGACACAACGCCTTAAAGGCATGATGTGCAAAACGTGGTCATCCAGCTTGCGCGGGTTAGGCTCAGAACTGCGATTCAAGTTTGCACGTAGCGGCTCAAACGAACCGCAACAAGTTAATACACACAACGCCTTAAAGGCACTTTTAGGCATAATGTGCAAAACGTGGTCATCTAGCTTGCGCGGGTTAGGCTCAGAACTGCGATTCAAGTTTGCACGTAGCGGCTCAAACGAACCGCAACAAGTTAATACACTCAAAGCCTTACAGGCACTTCTAGGCATGATGTGCATAACGCGGTCATCCAGCTTCCGCGGGTTAGGCTCAGAACTGCGATTCAAGTTTGCACGTAGCGGCTCAAACGAATCGCAACAAGTTAATACACACAACGCCTTAAAGGCACTTTTAGGCATGATGTGCAAAACGTGGTCATCCAGCTTGCGCGGGTTAGGCTCAGAACTGCGATTCAAGTTCGCACATAGTGGCTAAAGCGAATCGCAACAAGTTAATACACACAACGCCTTACAGGCACTTTTAGGCATGATGTGCAAATAGGCGTCACTCAAGCTGCGCGGGTTAGGTACAGAACTGCGATTCAAGTTCGCACATAGCGGCTAAAGCGAATCGCAACAAGTTAATACACACAAAGCCTTACAGGCACTTCTAGGCATGATTTGCATAACGCTGTCACCCAGCTTGCGCGGGTTAGGCTCAGAACTGCGACTCAAGTTTGCACGTAGCGGCTCAAATGAATCGCAACAAGTTAATACACACAACGCCTTACAGGCACTTTTAGGCATTATGTGCAAAACGTGGTCATCCAGCTTGCGCGGGTTAGGCTGAGAACTGCGATTCAAGTTCGCACATAGCGGCTAAAGCGAATCGCAACAAGTTAATACACACAAAGCCTTACAGGCACTTTTAGGCATGATGTGAAAAACGAGGTCATCCAGCTTGCGCGGGTTAGGCTGAGAACTGCGATTCAAGTTCGCACATAGCGGCTAAAGCGAATCGCAACAAGTTAATACACACAAAGCCTTACAGGCACTTCAAGGCATGATGTGCATAACGCGGTCATCCAGCTTGCGCGGGTTAGGCTCAGAACTGCGATTCAAGTTTGCACGTAGCGGCTCAAACGAATCGCAACAAGTTAATAGACAACGCCTTAAAGGCACTTTTAGGCATGATGTGCAAAACGTGGTCATCCAGCTTGCGCGGGTTAGCCTCAGAACTGCGATTCAAGTTTGCACGTAGCGGCTCAAACGAATCGCAACAAGTTAATACACACAAAGCCTTACAGGCACTTCTAGGCATGATGTGCAAAACGTGGTCATCCAGCTTGCGCGGGTTAGGCTGAGAACTGCGATTCAAGTTCGCACATAGCGGCTAAAGCGAATCGCAACAAGTTAATACACACAAAGCCTTACAGGCACTTTTAGGCATGATGTGAAAGAGGTCATCCAGCTTGCGCGGGTTAGGCTGAGAACTGCGATTCAAGTTCGCACATAGCGGCTAAAGCGAATCGCAACAAGTTAATATACACAAAGCCTTACAGGCACTTCTAGGCATGATGTGCATAACGCGGTCATCCAGCTTGCGCGGGTTAGGCTCAGAACTGCGATTCAAGTTTGCACGTAGCGGCTCAAACGAATCGCAACAAGTTAATACACACAACGCCTTAAAGGCACTTTTAGGCATGATGTGCAAAACGTGGTCATCCAGCTTGCGCGGGTTAGGCTCAGAACTGCGAATCAAGTTTGCACGTAGCGGCTCAAACGAATCGCAACAAGTTAATACACACAAAGCCTTACAGGCACTTCTAGGCATGATGTGCATAACGCGGTCATCCAGCTTGCGCGGGTTAGGCTCAGAACTGCGATTCAAGTTTGCACGTAGCGGCTCTAACGAATCGCAACAAGTTAATACACACAACGCCTTACAGGCACTTTTAGGCATTATGTGCAAAACGCGGTCATCCAGCTTGCGCGGGTTAGGCTGAGAACTGCGATTCAAGTTCGCACATAGCGGCTAAAGCGAATCGCAACAAGTTAATACACACAACGCCTTAAAGGCACTTTTAGGCATGATGTGAAAACGTGATCATCCAACTTGCGCGGGTTAGGCTCAGAACTGCGAATCAAGTTTGCACGTAGCGGCTCAAACGAATCGCAACAAGTTAATACACACAAAGCCTTACAGGCACTTCTAGGCATGATGTGCATAACGCCGTCATCCAGCTTGCGCGGGTTAGGCTCAGAACTGCGATTCAAGTTTGCACGTAGCGGCTCAAACGAATCGCAACAAGTTAATACACACAACCACTTAAACGCATGATGTGCAAAACGTGGTCATCGAGCTTGCGTGGGTTAGGCTCAGAACTGCGATTCGTTTGCACGTAGCGGCTCAAACGAACCGCAACAAGTTAATACACACAACGCCTTAAAGGCACTTTTAGGCATAATGTGCAAAACGTGGTCATCTAGCTTGCGCGGGTTAGGCTCAGAACTGCGATTCAAGTTTGCACGTAGCGGCTCAAACGAACCGCAACAAGTTAATACACTCAAAGCCTTACAGGCACTTCTAGGCATGATGTGCATAACGCGGTCATCCAGCTTCCGCGGGTTAGGCTCAGAACTGCGATTCAAGTTTGCACGTAGCGGCTCAAACGAATCGCAACAAGTTAATACACACAACGCCTTAAAGGCACTTTTAGGCATGATGTGCAAAACGTGGTCATCCAGCTTGCGCGGGTTAGGCTCAGAACTGCGATTCAAGTTCGCACATAGTGGCTAAAGCGAATCGCAACAAGTTAATACACACAACGCCTTACAGGCACTTTTAGGCATGATGTGCAAATAGGCGTCACTCAAGCTGCGCGGGTTAGGTACAGAACTGCGATTCAAGTTCGCACATAGCGGCTAAAGCGAATCGCAACAAGTTAATACACACAAAGCCTTACAGGCACTTCTAGGCATGATTTGCATAACGCTGTCACCCAGCTTGCGCGGGTTAGGCTCAGAACTGCGACTCAAGTTTGCACGTAGCGGCTCAAATGAATCGCAACAAGTTAATACACACAACGCCTTACAGGCACTTTTAGGCATTATGTGCAAAACGTGGTCATCCAGCTTGCGCGGGTTAGGCTGAGAACTGCGATTCAAGTTCGCACATAGCGGCTAAAGCGAATCGCAACAAGTTAATACACACAAAGCCTTACAGGCACTTTTAGGCATGATGTGAAAAACGAGGTCATCCAGCTTGCGCGGGTTAGGCTGAGAACTGCGATTCAAGTTCGCACATAGCGGCTAAAGCGAATCGCAACAAGTTAATACACACAAAGCCTTACAGGCACTTCAAGGCATGATGTGCATAACGCGGTCATCCAGCTTGCGCGGGTTAGGCTCAGAACTGCGATTCAAGTTTGCACGTAGCGGCTCAAACGAATCGCAACAAGTTAATAGACAACGCCTTAAAGGCACTTTTAGGCATGATGTGCAAAACGTGGTCATCCAGCTTGCGCGGGTTAGCCTCAGAACTGCGATTCAAGTTTGCACGTAGCGGCTCAAACGAATCGCAACAAGTTAATACACACAAAGCCTTACAGGCACTTCTAGGCATGATGTGCAAAACGTGGTCATCCAGCTTGCGCGGGTTAGGCTGAGAACTGCGATTCAAGTTCGCACATAGCGGCTAAAGCGAATCGCAACAAGTTAATACACACAAAGCCTTACAGGCACTTTTAGGCATGATGTGAAAGAGGTCATCCAGCTTGCGCGGGTTAGGCTGAGAACTGCGATTCAAGTTCGCACATAGCGGCTAAAGCGAATCGCAACAAGTTAATATACACAAAGCCTTACAGGCACTTCTAGGCATGATGTGCATAACGCGGTCATCCAGCTTGCGCGGGTTAGGCTCAGAACTGCGATTCAAGTTTGCACGTAGCGGCTCAAACGAATCGCAACAAGTTAATACACACAACGCCTTAAAGGCACTTTTAGGCATGATGTGCAAAACGTGGTCATCCAGCTTGCGCGGGTTAGGCTCAGAACTGCGAATCAAGTTTGCACGTAGCGGCTCAAACGAATCGCAACAAGTTAATACACACAAAGCCTTACAGGCACTTCTAGGCATGATGTGCATAACGCGGTCATCCAGCTTGCGCGGGTTAGGCTCAGAACTGCGATTCAAGTTTGCACGTAGCGGCTCTAACGAATCGCAACAAGTTAATACACACAACGCCTTACAGGCACTTTTAGGCATTATGTGCAAAACGCGGTCATCCAGCTTGCGCGGGTTAGGCTGAGAACTGCGATTCAAGTTCGCACATAGCGGCTAAAGCGAATCGCAACAAGTTAATACACACAACGCCTTAAAGGCACTTTTAGGCATGATGTGAAAACGTGATCATCCAGCTTGCGCGGGTTAGGCTCAGAACTGCGAATCAAGTTTGCACGTAGCGGCTCAAACGAATCGCAACAAGTTAATACACACAAAGCCTTACAGGCACTTCTAGGCATGATGTGCATAACGCCGTCATCCAGCTTGCGCGGGTTAGGCTCAGAACTGCGATTCAAGTTTGCACGTAGCGGCTCAAACGAATCGCAACAAGTTAATACACACAACCACTTAAACGCATGATGTGCAAAACGTGGTCATCGAGCTTGCGTGGGTTAGGCTCAGAACTGCGATTCGTTTGCACGTAGCGGCTCAAACGAACCGCAACAAGTTAATACACACAACGCCTTAAAGGCACTTTTAGGCATGATGTGCAAAACGTGGTCATCCAGCTTGCGCGGGTTAGGCTCACTCTGCGATTCAAGTTTGTACGTAGCGGCTCAAACGAACCGCAAAAAGTTAATACACTCAAAGCCTTACAGGCACTTCTAGGCATGATGTGCATAACGCGGTCATCCAGCTTCCGCGGGTTAGGCTCAGAACTGCGATTCAAGTTTGCACGTAGCGGCTCAAACGAATCGCAACGAGTTAATACACACAACGCCTTAAAGGCACTTTTAGGCATGATGTGCAAAACGTGGTCATCCAGCTTGCGCGGGTTAGGCTCAGAACTGCGATTCAAGTTCGCACATAGTGGCTAAAGCGAATCGCAACAAGTTAATACACACAACGCCTTACAGGCACTTTTAGGCATGATGTGCAAATAGGCGTCACTCAAGCTGCGCGGGTTAGGTACAGAACTGCGATTCAAGTTCGCACATAGCGGCTAAAGCAAATCGCAACAAGTTAATACACACAAAGCCTTACAGGCACTTCTAGGCATGATTTGCATAACGCTGTCACCCAGCTTGCGCGGGTTAGGCTCAGAACTGCGATTCAAGTTTGCACGTAGCGGCTCAAACGAATCGCAACAAGTTAATACACACAACGCCTTACAGGCACTTTTAGGCATTATGTGCAAAACTTGGTCATCCAGCTTGCGCGGGTTAGGCTGAGAACTGCGATTCAAGTTCGCACATAGCGGCTAAAGCGAATCGCAACAAGTTAATACACACAAAGCCTTACAGGCACTTTTAGGCATGATGTGAAAAACGAGGTCATCCAGCTTGCGCGGGTTAGGCTGAGAACTGCGATTCAAGTTCGCACATAGCGGCTAAAGCGAATCGCAACAAGTTAATACACACAAAGCCTTACAGGCACTTCTAGGCATGATGTGCATAACGCGGTCATCCAGCTTGCGCGGGTTAGGCTCAGAACTGCGATTCAAGTTTGCACGTAGCGGCTCAAACGAATCGCAACAAGTTAATACACACAACGCCTTAAAGGCACTTTTAGGCATGATTTGCAAAACGTGGTCATCCAGCTTGCGCGGGTTAGCCTCAGAACTGCGATTCAAGTTCGCACATAGCGGCTAAAGCGAATCGCAACAAGTTAATACACACAAAGCCTTACAGGCACTTCTAGGCATGATGTGCATAACGCGGTCATCCAGCTTGCGCGGGTTAGGCTCAGAACTGCGATTCAAGTTTGCACGTAGCGGCTCAAACGAATCGCAACAAGTTAATACACACAACGCCTTAAAGGCACTTTTAGGCATGATGTGCAAAACGTGGTCATCCAGCTTGCGCGGGTTAGCCTCAGAACTGCGATTCAAGTTTGCACGTAGCGGCTCAAACGAATCGCAACAAGTTAATACACACAAAGCCTTACAGGCACTTCTAGGCATGATGTGCATAACGCGGTCATCCAGCTTGCGCGGGTTAGGCTCAGAACTGCGATTCAAGTTTGCACGTAGCGGCTCAAACGAATCGCAACAAGTTAATAGACAACGCCTTAAAGGCACTTTTAGGCATGATGTGCAAAACGTGGTCATCCAGCTTGCGCGGGTTAGCCTCAGAACTGCGATTCAAGTTTGCACGTAGCGGCTCAAACGAATCGCAACAAGTTAATACACACAAAGCCTTACAGGCACTTCTAGGCATGATGTGCAAAACGTGGTCATCCAGCTTGCGCGGGTTAGGCTGAGAACTGCGATTCAAGTTCGCACATAGCGGCTAAAGCGAATCGCAACAAGTTAATACACACAAAGCCTTACAGGCACTTTTAGGCATGATGTGAAAGAGGTCTTCCAGCTTGCGCGGGTTTGGCTGAGAACTGCGATTCAAGTTCGCACATAGCGGCTAAAGAGAATCGCAACAAGTTAATACACACAAAGCCTTACAGGCACTTCTAGGCATGATGTGCATAACGCGGTCATCCAGCTTGCGCGGGTTAGGCTGAGAACTGCGATTCAAGTTCGCACATAGCGGCTAAAGCGAATCGCAACAAGTTAATATACACAAAGCCTTACAGGCACTTCTAGGCATGATGTGCATAACGCGGTCATCCAGCTTGCGCGGGTTAGGCTCAGAACTGCGATTCAAGTTTGCACGTAGCGGCTCAAACGAATCGCAACAAGTTAATACACACAACGCCTTAAAGGCACTTTTAGGCATGATGTGCAAAACGTGGTCATCCAGCTTGCGCGGGTTAGGCTCAGAACTGCGAATCAAGTTTGCACGTAGCGGCTCAAACGAATCGCAACAAGTTAATAGACACAACGCCTTAAAGGCACCTTTAGGCATGATGTGCAAAACGTGGTCATCCAGCTTGCGCGGGTTAGGCTGAGAACTGCGATTCAAGTTCGCACATAGCGGCTAAAGCGAATCGCAACAAGTTAATACACACAAAGCCTTACAGGCACTTTTAGGCATGATGTGAAAAATGAGGTCATCCAGCTTGCGCGGGTTAGGCTGAGAACTGCGATTCAAGTTCGCACATAGCGGCTAAAGCGAATCGCAACAAGTTAATACACACAAAGCCTTACAGGCACTTCTAGGCATGATGTGCATAACGCGGTCATCCAGCTTGCGCGGGTTAGGCTCAGAACTGCGATTCAAGTTTGCACGTAGCGGCTCAAACGAATCGCAACAAGTTAATAGACAACGCCTTAAAGGCACTTTTAGGCATGATGTGCAAAACGTGGTCATCCAGCTTGCGCGGGTTAGCCTCAGAACTGCGATTCAAGTTTGCACGTAGCGGCTCAAACGAATCGCAACAAGTTAATACACACAAAGCCTTACAGGCACTTCTAGGCATGATTTGCAAAACGTGGTCATCCAGCTTGCGCGGGTTAAGCTGAGAACTGCGATTCAAGTTCGCACATAGCGGCTAAAGCGAATCGCAACAAGTTAATACACACAAAGCCTTACAGGCACTTTTAGGCATGATGTGAAAAAGAGGTCATCCAGCTTGCGCGGGTTAGGCTGAGAACTGCGATTCAAGTTCGCACATAGCGGCTAAAGCGAATCGCAAAAAGTTAATACACACAAAGCCTTACAGGCACTTCTAGGCATGATGTGCATAACGCGGTCATCCAGCTTGCGCGGGTTAGGCTGAGAACTGCGATTCAAGTTCGCTCATAGCGGCTAAAGCGAATCGCAACAAGTTAATATACACAAAACCTTACAGGCACTTCTAGGCATGATGTGCATAACGCGGTCATCCAGCTTGCGCGGGTTAGGCTCAGAACTGCGATTCAAGTTTGCACGTAGCGGCTCAAACGAATCGCAACAAGTTAATACACACAACGCCTTACAGGCACTTTTAGGCATTATGTGCAAAACTTGGTCATCCAGCTTGCGCGGGTTAGGCTGAGAACTGCGATTCAAGTTCGCACATAGCGGCTAAAGCGAATCGCAACAAGTTAATACACACAAAGCCTTACAGGCACTTTTAGGCATGATGTGAAAGAGGTCATCCAGCTTGCGCGGGTTTGGCTGAGAACTGCGATTCAAGTTCGCACATAGCGGCTAAAGAGAATCGCAACAAGTTAATACACACAAAGCCTTACAGGCACTTCTAGGCATGATGTGCATAACGCGGTCATCCAGCTTGCGCGGGTTAGGCTGAGAACTGCGATTCAAGTTCGCACATAGCGGCTAAAGCGAATCGCAACAAGTTAATATACACAAAGCCTTACAGGCACTTCTAGGCATGATGTGCATAACGCGGTCATCCAGCTTGCGCGGGTTAGGCTCAGAACTGCGATTCAAGTTTGCACGTAGCGGCTCAAACGAATCGCAACAAGTTAATACACACAACGCCTTAAAGGCACTTTTAGGCATGATGTGCAAAACGTGGTCATCCAGCTTGCGCGGGTTAGGCTCAGAACTGCGAATCAAGTTTGCACGTAGCGGCTCAAACGAATCGCAACAAGTTAATACACACAAAGCCTTACAGGCACTTCTAGGCATGATGTGCATAACGCGGTCATCCAGCTTGCGCGGGTTAGGCTCAGAACTGCGATTCAAGTTTGCACGTAGCGGCTCTAACGAATCGCAACAAGTTAATGCACACAACGCCTTACAGGCACTTTTAGGCATTATGTGCAAAACGCGGTCATCCAGCTTGCGCGGGTTAGGCTGAGAACTGCGATTCAAGTTCGCACATAGCGGCTAAAGCGAATCGCAACAAGTTAATACACACAAAGCCTTACAGGCACTTCTAGGCATGATGTGCATGACGCGGTCATCCAGCTTGCGCGGGTTAGGCTCAGAACTGCGATTCAAGTTTGCACGTAGCGGCTCAAACGAATCGCAACAAGTTAATACACACAACGCCTTAAAGGCACTTTTAGGCATGATGTGAAAACGTGGTCATCCAGCTTGCGCGGGTTAGGCTCAGAACTGCGAATCAAGTTTGCACGTAGCGGCTCAAACAAATCGCAACAAGGTAATACACACAAAGCCTTACAGGCACTTCTAGGCATGATGTGCATAACGCCGTCATCCAGCTTGCGCGGGTTAGGCTCAGAACTGCGATTCAAGTTTGCACGTAGCGGCTCAAACGAATCGCAACAAGTTAATACACACAACCACTTAAACGCATGATGTGCAAAACGTGGTCATCCAGCTTGCGCGGGTTAGGCTCAGAACTGCGATTCGTTTGCACGTAGCGGCTCAAACGAACCGCAACAAGTTAATACACACAACGCCTTAAAGGCACTTTTAGGCATGATGTGCAAAACGTGGTCATCCAGCTTGCGCGGGTTAGGCTCACTCTGCGATTCAGGTATGTACGTAGCGGCTCAAACGAACCGCAAAAAGTTAATACACTCAAAGCCTTACAGGCAGTTCTAGGCATGATGTGCATAACGCGGTCATCCAGCTTCCGCGGGTTAGGCTCAGAACTGCGATTCAAGTTTGCACGTAGCGGCTCAAACGAATCGCAACGAGTTAATACACACAACGCCTTAAAGGCACTTTTAGGCATGATGTGCAAAACGTGGTCATCCAGCTTGCGCGGGTTAGGCTCGGAACTGCGATTCAAGTTCGCACATAGTGGCTAAAGCGAATCGCAACAAGTTAATACACACAATGCCTTACAGGCACTTTTAGGCATGATGTGCAAATAGGCGTCACTCAAGCTGCGCGGGTTAGGTACAGAACTGCGATTCAAGTTCGCACATAGCGGCTAAAGCGAATCGCAACAAGTTAATACACACAAAGCCTTACAGGCACTTCTAGGCATGATTTGCATAACGCTGTCACCCAGCTTGCGCGGGTTAGGCTCAGAACTGCGATTCAAGTTTGCACGTAGCGGCTCAAACGAATCGCAACAAGTTAATACACACAACGCCTTACAGGCACTTTTAGGCATTATGTGCAAAACGTGGTCATCCAGCTTGCGCGGGTTAGGCTGAGAACTGCGATTCAAGTTCGCACATAGCGGCTAAAGCGAATCGCAACAAGTTAATACACACAAAGCCTTACAGGCACTTCTAGGCATGATTTGCATAACGCTGTCACCCAGCTTGCGCGGGTTAGGCTCAGAACTGCGATTCAAGTTTGCACGTAGCGGCTCAAATGAATTGCAACAAGTTAATACACACAACGCCTTACAGGCACTTTTAGGCATTATGTGCAAAACGTGGTCATCCAGCTTGCGCGGGTTAGGCTGAGAACTGCGATTCAAGTTCGCACATAGCGGCTAAAGCGAATCGCAACAAGTTAATACACACAAAGCCTTACAGGCACTTTTAGGCATGATGTGAAAAACGAGGTCATCCAGCTTGCGCGGGTTAGGCTGAGAACTGCGATTCAAGTTCGCACATAGCGGCTAAAGCGAATCGCAACAAGTTAATATACACAAAGCCTTACAGGCACTTCTAGGCATGATGTGCATAACGTGGTCATCCAGCTTGCGCGGGTTAGGCTCAGAACTGCGATTCAAGTTTGCACGTAGCGGCTCAAACGAATCGCAACAAGTTAATAGACAACGCCTTAAAGGCACTTTTAGGCATGATGTGCAAAACGTGGTCATCCAGCTTGCGCGGGTTAGCCTCAGAACTGCGATTCAAGTTTGCACGTAGCGGCTCAAACGAATCGCAACAAGTTAATACACACAAAGCCTTACAGGCACTTCTAGGCATGATGTGCAAAACGTGGTCATCCAGCTTGCGCGGGTTAGGCTGAGAACTGCGATTCAAGTTCGCACATAGCGGCTAAAGCGAATCGCAAAAAGTTAATACACACAAAGCCTTACAGGCACTTCTAGGCATGATGTGCATAACGCGGTCATCCAGCTTGCGCGGGTTAGGCTGAGAACTGCGATTCAAGTTCGCACAGCGGCTAAAGCGAATCGCAACAAGTTAATATACACAAAGCCTTACAGGCACTTCTAGGCATGATGTGCATAACGCGGTCATCCAGCTTGCGCGGGTTAGGCTCAGAACTGCGATTCAAGTTTGCACGTAGCGGCTCAAACGAATCGCAACAAGTTAATACACACAACGCCTTAAAGGCACTTTTAGGCATGATGTGCAAAACGTGGTCATCCAGCTTGCGCGGGTTAGCCTCAGAACTGCGATTCAAGTTTGCACGTAGCGGCTCACACGAATCGCAACAAGTTAATACACACAAAGCCTTACAGGCACTTCTAGGCATGATGTGCATAACGCGGTCATCCAGCTTGCGCGGGTTAGGCTCAGAACTGCGATTCAAGTTTGCACGTAGCGGCTCAAACGAATCGCAACAAGTTAATACACACAACGCCTTAAAGGCACTTTTAGGCATGATGTGCAAAACGTGGTCATCCAGCTTGCGCGGGTTAGGCTCGGAACTGCGATTCAAGTTCGCACATAGTGGCTAAAGCGAATCGCAACAAGTTAATACACACAATGCCTTACAGGCACTTTTAGGCATGATGTGCAAATAGGCGTCACTCAAGCTGCGCGGGTTAAGTACAGAACTGCGATTCAAGTTCGCACATAGCGGCTAAAGCGAATCGCAACAAGTTAATACACACAAAGCCTTACAGGCACTTCTAGGCATGATTTGCATAACGCTGTCACCCAGCTTGCGCGGGTTAGGCTCAGAACTGCGATTCAAGTTTGCACGTAGCGGCTCAAACGAATCGCAACAAGTTAATACACACAACGCCTTACAGGCACTTTTAGGCATTATGTGCAAAACGTGGTCATCCAGCTTGCGCGGGTTAGGCTGAGAACTGCGATTCAAGTTCGCACATAGCGGCTAAAGCGAATCGCAACAAGTTAATACACACAAAGCCTTACAGGCACTTCTAGGCATGATGTGCAAAACGTGGTCATCCAGCTTGCGCGGGTTAGGCTGAGAACTGCGATTCAAGTTCGCACATAGCGGCTAAAGCGAATCGCAACAAGTTAATACACACAAAGCCTTACAGGCACTTTTAGGCATGATGTGAAAAAGAGGTCATCCAGCTTGCGCGGGTTAGGCTGAGAACTGCGATTCAAGTTCGCACATAGCGGCTAAAGCGAATCGCAAAAAGTTAATACACACAAAGCCTTACAGGCACTTCTAGGCATGATGTGCATAACGCGGTCATCCAGCTTGCGCGGGTTAGGCTGAGAACTGCGATTCAAGTTCGCACATAGCGGCTAAAGCGAATCGCAACAAGTTAATATACACAAAGCCTTACAGGCACTTCTAGGCATGATGTGCATAACGTGGTCATCCAGCTTGCGCGGGTTAGGCTCAGAACTGCGATTCAAGTTTGCACGTAGCGGCTCAAACGAATCGCAACAAGTTAATACACACAACGCCTTACAGGCACTTTTAGCTATTATGTGCAAAACTTGGTCATCCAGCTTGCGCGGGTTTGGCTCAGAACTGCGATTCAAGTTCGCACATAGCGGCTAAAGAGAATCGCAACAAGTTAATACACACAAAGCCTTACAGGCACTTCTAGGCATGATGTGCATAACGCGGTCATCCAGCTTGCGCGGGTTAGGCTGAGAACTGCGATTCAAGTTCGCACATAGCGGCTAAAGCGAATCGCAACAAGTTAATATACACAAAGCCTTACAGGCACTTCTAGGCATGATGTGCATAACGCGGTCATCCAGCTTGCGCGGGTTAGGCTCAGAACTGCGATTCAAGTTTGCACGTAGCGGCTCAAACGAATCGCAACAAGTTAATACACACAACGCCTTAAAGGCACTTTTAGGCATGATGTGCAAAACGTGGTCATCCAGCTTGCGCGGGTTAGGCTCAGAACTGCGAATCAAGTTTGCACGTAGCGGCTCAAACGAATCGCAACAAGTTAATACACACAAAGCCTTACAGGCACTTCTAGGCATGATGTGCATAACGCGGTCATCCAGCTTGCGCGGGTTAGGCACAGAACTACGATTCAAGTTTGCACGCAGCGGCTCTAACGAATCGCAACAAGTTAATGCACACAACGCCTTACAGGCACTTTTAGGCATTATGTGCAAAACGCGGTCATCCAGCTTGCGCGGGTTAGGCTGAGAACTGCGATTCAAGTTCGCACATAGCGGCTAAAGCGAATCGCAACAAGTTAATACACACAAAGCCTTACAGGCACTTCTAGGCATGATGTGCATGACGCGGTCATCCAGCTTGCGCGGGTTAGGCTCAGAACTGCGATTCAAGTTTGCACGTAGCGGCTCAAACGAATCGCAACAAGTTAATACACACAACGCCTTAAAGGCACTTTTAGGCATGATGTGAAAACGTGGTCATCCAGCTTGCGCGGGTTAGGCTCAGAACTGCGAATCAAGTTTGCACGTAGCGGCTCAAACGAATCGCAACAAGTTAATACACACAAAGCCTTACAGGCACTTCTAGGCATGATGTGCATAACGCCGTCATCCAGCTTGCGCGGGTTAGGCTCAGAACTGCGATTCAAGTTTGCACGTAGCTGCTCAAACGAATCGCAACAAGTTAATACACACAACCACTTAAACGCATGATGTGCAAAACGTGGTCATCCAGCTTGCGCGGGTTAGGCTCAGAACTGCGATTCGTTTGCACGTAGCGGCTCAAACGAACCGCAACAAGTTAATACACACAACGCCTTAAAGGCACTTTTAGGCATGATGTGCAAAACGTGGTCATCCAGCTTGCGCGGGTTAGGCTCACTCTGCGATTCAGGTTTGTACGTAGCGGCTCAAACGAACCGCAAAAAGTTAATACACTCAAAGCCTTACAGGCAGTTCTAGGCATGATGTGCATAACGCTGTCATCCAGCTTCCGCGGGTTAGGCTCAGAACTGCGATTCAAGTTTGCACGTAGCGGCTCAAACGAATCGCAACACACAACGCCTTAAAGGCACTTTTAGGCATGATGTGCAAATAGGCGTCACTCAAGCTGCGCGGGTTAGGTACAGAACTGCGATTCAAGTTCGCACATAGCGGCTAAAGCGAATCGCAACAAGTTAATACACACAAAGCCTTACAGGCACTTCTAGGCATGATTTGCATAACGCTGTCACCCAGCTTGCGCGGGTTAGGCTCAGAACTGCGATTCAAGTTTGCACGTAGCGGCTCAAACGAATCGCAACAAGTTAATACACACAACGCCTTACAGGCACTTTTAGGCATTATGTGCAAAACGTGGTCATCCAGCTTGCGCGGGTTAGGCTGAGAACTGCGATTCAAGTTCGCACATAGCGGCTAAAGCGAATCGCAACAAGTTAATACACACAAAGCCTTACAGGCACTTCTAGGCATGATTTGCATAACGCTGTCACCCAGCTTGCGCGGGTTAGGCTCAGAACTGCGATTCAAGTTTGCACGTAGCGGCTCAAATGAATTGCAACAAGTTAATACACACAACGCCTTACAGGCACTTTTAGGCATTATGTGCAAAACGTGGTCATCCAGCTTGCGCGGGTTAGGCTGAGAACTGCGATTCAAGTTCGCACATAGCGGCTAAAGCGAATCGCAACAAGTTAATACACACAAAGCCTTACAGGCACTTTTAGGCATGATGTGAAAAACGAGGTCATCCAGCTTGCGCGGGTTAGGCTGAGAACTGCGATTCAAGTTCGCACATAGCGGCTAAAGCGAATCGCAACAAGTTAATACACACAAAGCCTTACAGGCACTTCTAGGCATGATGTGCATAACGCGGTCATCCAGCTTGCGCGGGTTAGGCTCAGAACTGCGATTCAAGTTTGCACGTAGCGGCTCAAACGAATCGCAACAAGTTAATAGACAACGCCTTAAAGGCACTTTTAGGCATGATGTGCAAAACGTGGTCATCCAGCTTGCGCGGGTTAGCCTCAGAACTGCGATTCAAGTTTGCACGTAGCGGCTCAAACGAATCGCAACAAGTTAATACACACAAAGCCTTACAGGCACTTCTAGGCATGATGTGCAAAACGTGGTCATCCAGCTTGCGCGGGTTAGGCTGAGAACTGCGATTCAAGTTCGCACATAGCGGCTAAAGCGAATCGCAACAAGTTAATACACACAAAGCCTTACAGGCACTTTTAGGCATGATGTGAAAAAGAGGTCATCCAGCTTGCGCGGGTTAGGCTGAGAACTGCGATTCAAGTTCGCACATAGCGGCTAAAGCGAATCGCAAAAAGTTAATACACACAAAGCCTTACAGGCACTTCTAGGCATGATGTGCATAACGCGGTCATCCAGCTTGCGCGGGTTAGGCTGAGAACTGCGATTCAAGTTCGCACATAGCGGCTAAAGCGAATCGCAACAAGTTAATATACACAAAGCCTTACAGGCACTTCTAGGCATGATGTGCATAACGCGGTCATCCAGCTTGCGCGGGTTAGGCTCAGAACTGCGATTCAAGTTTGCACGTAGCGGCTCAAACGAATCGCAACAAGTTAATACACACAACGCCTTAAAGGCACTTTTAGGCATGATGTGCAAAACGTGGTCATCCAGCTTGCGCGGGTTAGCCTCAGAACTGCGATTCAAGTTTGCACGTAGCGGCTCAAACGAATCGCAACAAGTTAATACACACAAAGCCTTACAGACACTTCTAGGCATGATGTGCATAACGCGGTCATCCAGCTTGCGCGGGTTAGGCTCAGAACTGCGATTCAAGTTTGCACGTAGCGGCTCAAACGAATCGCAACAAGTTAATACACACAACGCCTTAAAGGCACTTTTAGGCATGATGAGCAAAACGTGGTCATCCAGCTTGCGCGGGTTAGGCTCGGAACTGCGATTCAAGTTCGCACATAGTGGCTAAAGCGAATCGCAACAAGTTAATACACACAATGCCTTACAGGCACTTTTAGGCATGATGTGCAAATAGGCGTCACTCAAGCTGCGCGGGTTAGGTACAGAACTGCGATTCAAGTTCGCACATAGCGGCTAAAGCGAATCGCAACAAGTTAATACACACAAAGCCTTACAGGCACTTCTAGGCATGATTTGCATAACGCTGTCACCCAGCTTGCGCGGGTTAGGCTCAGAACTGCGATTCAAGTTTGCACGTAGCGGCTCAAACGAATCGCAACAAGTTAATACACACAATGCCTTACAGGCACTTTTAGGCATTATGTGCAAAACGTGGTCATCCAGCTTGCGCGGGTTAGGCTGAGAACTGCGATTCAAGTTCGCACATAGCGGCTAAAGCGAATCGCAACAAGTTAATACACACAAAGCCTTACAGGCACTTCTAGGCATGATTTGCATAACGCTGTCACCCAGCTTGCGCGGGTTAGGCTCAGAACTGCGATTCAAGTTTGCACGTAGCGGCTCAAATGAATTGCAACAAGTTAATACACACAACGCCTTACAGGCACTTTTAGGCATTATGTGCAAAACGTGGTCATCCAGCTTGCGCGGGTTAGGCTGAGAACTGCGATTCAAGTTCGCACATAGCGGCTCAAACGAATCGCAACAAGTTAATACACACAAAGCCTTACAGGCACTTCTAGGCATGATTTGCATAACGCTGTCACCCAGCTTGCGCGGGTTAGGCTCAGAACTGCGATTCAAGTTTGCACGTAGCGGCTCAAATGAATTGCAACAAGTTAATACACACAACGCCTTAAAGGCACTTTTAGGCATGATGTGCAAAACGATTCAAGTTCGCACATAGCGGCTAAAGCGAATCGCAACAAGTTAATACACACAAAGCCTTACAGGCACTTTTAGGCATGATGTGAAAAACGAGGTCATCCAGCTTGCGCGGGTTAGGCTGAGAACTGCGATTCAAGTTCGCACATAGCGGCTAAAGCGAATCGCAACAAGTTAATACACACAAAGCCTTACAGGCACTTCTAGGCATGATGTGCATAACGCGGTCATCCAGCTTGCGCGGGTTAGGCTCAGAACTGCGATTCAAGTTTGCACGTAGCGGCTCAAACGAATCGCAACAAGTTAATAGACAACGCCTTAAAGGCACTTTTAGGCATGATGTGCAAAACGTGGTCATCCAGCTTGCGCGGGTTAGCCTCAGAACTGCGATTCAAGTTTGCACGTAGCGGCTCAAACGAATCGCAACAAGTTAATACACACAAAGCCTCACAGGCACTTCTAGGCATGATGTGCAAAACGTGGTCATCCAGCTTGCGCGGGTTAGGCTGAGAACTGCGATTCAAGTTCGCACATAGCGGCTAAAGAGAATCGCAACAAGTTAATACACACAAAGCCTTACAGGCACTTTTAGGCATGATGTGCATAACGCGGTCATCCAGCTTGCGCGGGTTAGGCTGAGAACTGCGATTCAAGTTCGCACATAGCGGCTAAAGCGAATCGCAACAAGTTAATATACACAAAGCCTTACAGGCACTTCTAGGCATGATGTGCATAACGCGGTCATCCAGCTTGCGCGGGTTAGGCTCAGAACTGCGATTCAAGTTTGCACGTAGCGGCTCAAACGAATCGCAACAAGTTAATACACACAACGCCTTAAAGGCACTTTTAGGCATGATGTGCAAAACGTGGTCATCCAGCTTGCGCGGGTTAGGCTCAGAACTGCGAATCAAGTTTGCACGTAGCGGCTCAAACGAATCGCAACAAGTTAATACACACAAAGCCTTACAGGCACTTCTAGGCATGATGTGCATAACGCGGTCATCCAGCTTGCGCGGGTTAGGCTCAGAACTGCGATTCAAGTTTGCACGTAGCGGCTCTAACGAATCGCAACAAGTTAATGCACACAACGCCTTACAGGCACTTTTAGGCATTATGTGCAAAACGCGGTCATCCAGCTTGCGCGGGTTAGGCTGAGAACTGCGATTCAAGTTCGCACATAGCGGCTAAAGCGAATCGCAACAAGTTAATACACACAAAGCCTTACAGGCACTTCTAGGCATGATGTGCATGACGCGGTCATCCAGCTTGCGCGGGTTAGGCTCAGAACTGCGATTCAAGTTTGCACGTAGCGGCTCAAACGAATCGCAACAAGTTAATACACACAACGCCTTAAAGGCACTTTTAGGCATGATGTGAAAACGTGGTCATCCAGCTTGCGCGGGTTAGGCTCAGAACTGCGAATCAAGTTTGCACGTAGCGGCTCAAACGAATCGCAACAAGTTAATACACACAAAGCCTTACAGGCACTTCTAGGCATGATGTGCATAACGCCGTCATCCAGCTTGCGCGGGTTAGGCTCAGAACTGCGATTCAAGTTTGCACGTAGCTGCTCAAACGAATCGCAACAAGTTAATACACACAACCACTTAAACGCATGATGTGCAAAACGTGGTCATCCAGCTTGCGCGGGTTAGGCTCAGAACTGCGATTCGTTTGCACGTAGCGGCTCAAACGAACCGCAACAAGTTAATACACACAAAGCCTTACAGGCACTTCTAGGCATGATGTGCAAAACGTGGTCATCCAGCTTGCGCGGGTTAGGCTGAGAACTGCGATTCAAGTTCGCACATAGCGGCTAAAGCGAATCGCAACAAGTTAATACACACAAAGCCTTACAGGCACTTTTAGGCATGATGTGAAAAAGAGGTCATCCAGCTTGCGCGGGTTAGGCTGAGAACTGCGATTCAAGTTCGCACATAGCGGCTAAAGCGAATCGCAAAAAGTTAATATACACAAAGCCTTACAGGCACTTCTAGGCATGATGTGCATAACGCGGTCATCCAGCTTGCGCGGGTTAGGCTCAGAACTGCGATTCAAGTTTGCACGTAGCGGCTCAAACGAATCGCAACAAGTTAATACACACAACGCCTTAAAGGCACTTTTAGGCATGATGTGCAAAACGTGGTCATCCAGCTTGCGCGGGTTAGCCTCAGAACTGCGATTCAAGTTTGCACGTAGCGGCTCAAACGAATCGCAACAAGTTAATACACACAAAGCCTTACAGGCACTTCTAGGCATGATGTGCATAACGCGGTCATCCAGCTTGCGCGGGTTAGGCTCAGAACTGCGATTCAAGTTTGCACGTAGCGGCTCTAACGAATCGCAACAAGTTAATGCACACAACGCCTTACAGGCACTTTTAGGCATTATGTGCAAAACGCGGTCATCCAGCTTGCGCGGGTTAGGCTGAGAACTGCGATTCAAGTTCGCACATAGCGGCTAAAGCGAATCGCAACAAGTTAATACACACAAAGCCTTACAGGCACTTCTAGGCATGATGTGCATAACGCGGTCATCCAGCTTGCGCGGGTTAGGCTGAGAACTGCGATTCAAGTTCGCACATAGCGGCTAAAGCGAATCGCAACAAGTTAATACACACAAAGCCTTACAGGCACTTTTAGGCATGATGTGAAAAACGAGGTCATCCACCTTGCGCGGGTTAGCCTCAGAACTGCGATTCAAGTTTGCACGTAGCGGCTCAAACGAATCGCAACAAGTTAATACACACAAAGCCTTACAGGCACTTCTAGGCATGATGTGCATAACGCGGTCATCCAGCTTGCGCGGGTTAGGCTCAGAACTGCGATTCAAGTTCGCACATAGCGGCTAAAGCGAATCGCAACAAGTTAATACACACAAAGCCTTACAGGCACTTTTAGGCATGATGTGAAAAACGAGGTCATCCACCTTGCGCGGGTTAGGCTGAGAACTGCGATTCAAGTTCGCACATAGCGGCTAAAGCGAATCGCAACAAGTTAATACACACAAAGCCTTACAGGCACTTCTAGGCATGATGTGCATAACGCGGTCATCCAGCTTGCGCGGGTTAGGCTGAGAACTGCGATTCAAGTTCGCACATAGCGGCTAAAGCGAATCGCAACAAGTTAATATACACAAAGCCTTACAGGCACTTCTAGGCATGATGTGCATAACGCGGTCATCCAGCTTGCGCGGGTTAGGCTCAGAACTGCGATTCAAGTTTGCACGTAGCGGCTCAAACGAATCGCAACAAGTTAATACACACAACGCCTTAAAGGCACTTTTAGGCATGATGTGCAAAACGTGGTCATCCAGCTTGCGCGGGTTAGCCTCAGAACTGCGATTCAAGTTTGCACGTAGCGGCTCAAACGAATCGCAACAAGTTAATACACACAAAGCCTTACAGGCACTTCTAGGCATGATGTGCATAACGCGGTCATCCAGCTTGCGCGGGTTAGGCTCAGAACTGCGATTCAAGTTTGCACGTAGCGGCTCAAACGAATCGCAACAAGTTAATACACACAACGCCTTAAAGGCACTTTTAGGCATGATGTGCAAAACGTGGTCATCCAGCTTGCGCGGGTTAGGCTCAGAACTGCGATTCAAGTTCGCACATAGTGGCTAAAGCGAATCGCAACAAGTTAATACACACAACGCCTTACAGGCACTTTTAGGCATGATGTGCAAATAGGCGTCACTCAAGCTGCGCGGGTTAGGTACAGAACTGCGATTCAAGTTCGCACATAGCGGCTAAAGCGAATCGCAACAAGTTAATACACACAAAGCCTTACAGGCACTTCTAGGCATGATTTGCATAACGCTGTCACCCAGCTTGCGCGGGTTAGGCTCAGAACTGCGATTCAAGTTTGCACGTAGCGGCTCAAATGAATTGCAACAAGTTAATACACACAACGCCTTACAGGCACTTTTAGGCATTATGTGCAAAACGTGGTCATCCAGCTTGCGCGGGTTAGGCTGAGAACTGCGATTCAAGTTCGCACATAGCGGCTAAAGCGAATCGCAACAAGTTAATACACACAAAGCCTTACAGGCACTTTTAGGCATGATGTGAAAAACGAGGTCATCCAGCTTGCGCGGGTTAGGCTGAGAACTGCGATTCAAGTTCGCACATAGCGGCTAAAGCGAATCGCAACAAGTTAATACACACAAAGCCTTACAGGCACTTCTAGGCATGATGTGCATAACGCGGTCATCCAGCTTGCACGGGTTAGGCTCAGAACTGCGATTCAACTTTGCACGTAGCGGCTCAAACGAATCGCAACAAGTTAATAGACAACGCCTTAAAGGCACTTTTAGGCATGATGTGCAAAACGTGGTCATCCAGCTTGCGCGGGTTAGCCTCAGAACTGCGATTCAAGTTTGCACGTAGCGGCTCAAACGAATCGCAACAAGTTAATACACACAAAGCCTTACAGGCACTTCTAGGCATGATGTGCAAAACGTGGTCATCCAGCTTGCGCGGGTTAGGCTGAGAACTGCGATTCAAGTTCGCACATAGCGGCTAAAGCGAATCGCAACAAGTTAATACACACAAAGCCTTACAGGCACTTTTAGGCATGATGTGAAAAAGAGGTCATCCAGCTTGCGCGGGTTAGGCTGAGAACTGCGATTCAAGTTCGCACATAGCGGCTAAAGCGAATCGCAAAAAGTTAATACACACAAAGCCTTACAGGCACTTCTAGGCATGATGTGCATAACGCGGTCATCCAGCTTGCGCGGGTTAGGCTGAGAACTGCGATTCAAGTTCGCACATAGCGGCTAAAGCGAATCGCAACAAGTTAATATACACAAAGCCTTACAGGCACTTCTAGGCATGATGTGCATAACGCGGTCATCCAGCTTGCGCGGGTTAGGCTCAGAACTGCGATTCAAGTTTGCACGTAGCGGCTCAAACGAATCGCAACAAGTTAATACACACAACGCCTTAAAGGCACTTTTAGGCATGATGTGCAAAACGTGGTCATCCAGCTTGCGCGGGTTAGCCTCAGAACTGCGATTCAAGTTTGCACGTAGCGGCTCAAACGAATCGCAACAAGTTAATACACACAAAGCCTTACAGGCACTTCTAGGCATGATGTGCATAACGCGGTCATCCAGCTTGCGCGGGTTAGGCTCAGAACTGCGATTCAAGTTTGCACGTAGCGGCTCAAACGAATCGCAACAAGTTAATACACACAAC
This sequence comes from Amblyomma maculatum, assembly GCF_055883805.1. Classification (NCBI taxonomy): domain Eukaryota; kingdom Metazoa; phylum Arthropoda; class Arachnida; order Ixodida; family Ixodidae; genus Amblyomma; species Amblyomma maculatum. The sequence continues at coordinate 552,372 of NW_028146740.1, read as the reverse complement.
GCCTTAAAGGCACTTTTAGGCATGATGTGCAAAACGTGGTCATCCAGCTTGCGCGGGTTAGGCTCAGAACTGCGATTCAAGTTCGCACATAGCGGCTAAAGCGAATCGCAACAAGTTAATACACACAAAGCCTTACAGGCACTTCTAGGCATGATGTGCATGACGCGGTCATCCAGCTTGCGCGGGTTAGGCTCAGAACTGCGATTCAAGTTTGCACGTAGCGGCTCAAACGAATCGCAACAAGTTAATACACACAACGCCTTAAAGGCACTTTTAGGCATGATGTGAAAACGTGGTCATCCAGCTTGCGCGGGTTAGGCTCAGAACTGCGAATCAAGTTTGCACGTAGCGGCTCAAACGAATCGCAACAAGTTAATACACACAAAGCCTTACAGGCACTTCTAGGCATGATGTGCATAACGCCGTCATCCAGCTTGCGCGGGTTAGGCTCAGAACTGCGATTCAAGTTTGCACGTAGCGGCTCAAACGAATCGCAACAAGTTAATACACACAACCACTTAAACGCATGATGTGCAAAACGTGGTCATCCAGCTTGCGCGGGTTAGGCTCAGAACTGCGATTCGTTTGCACGTAGCGGCTCAAACGAACCGCAACAAGTTAATACACACAACGCCTTAAAGGCACTTTTAGGCATGATGTGCAAAACGTGGTCATCCAGCTTGCGCGGGTTAGGCTCACTCTGCGATTCAGGTTTGTACGTAGCGGCTCAAACGAACCGCAAAAAGTTAATACACTCAAAGCCTTACAGGCAGTTCTAGGCATGATGTGCATAACGCGGTCATCCAGCTTCCGCGGGTTAGGCTCAGAACTGCGATTCAAGTTTGCACGTAGCGGCTCAAACGAATCGCAACGAGTTAATACACACAACGCCTTAAAGGCACTTTTAGGCATGATGTGCAAAACGTGGTCATCCAGCTTGCGCGGGTTAGGCTCGGAACTGCGATTCAAGTTCGCACATAGTGGCTAAAGCGAATCGCAACAAGTTAATACACACAATGCCTTACAGGCACTTTTAGGCATGATGTGCAAATAGGCGTCACTCAAGCTGCGCGGGTTAGGTACAGAACTGCGATTCAAGTTCGCACATAGCGGCTAAAGCGAATCGCAACAAGTTAATACACACAAAGCCTTACAGGCACTTCTAGGCATGATTTGCATAACGCTGTCACCCAGCTTGCGCGGGTTAGGCTCAGAACTGCGATTCAAGTTTGCACGTAGCGGCTCAAACGAATCGCAACAAGTTAATACACACAACGCCTTACAGGCACTTTTAGGCATTATGTGCAAAACGTGGTCATCCAGCTTGCGCGGGTTAGGCTGAGAACTGCGATTCAAGTTCGCACATAGCGGCTAAAGAGAATCGCAACAAGTTAATACACACAAAGCCTTACAGGCACTTCTAGGCATGATGTGCATAACGCGGTCATCCAGCTTGCGCGGGTTAGGCTGAGAACTGCGATTCAAGTTCGCACATAGCGGCTAAAGCGAATCGCAACAAGTTAATATACACAAAGCCTTACAGGCACTTCTAGGCATGATGTGCATAACGCGGTCATCCAGCTTGCGCGGGTTAGGCTCAGAACTGCGATTCAAGTTTGCACGTAGCGGCTCAAACGAATCGCAACAAGTTAATACACACAACGCCTTAAAGGCACTTTTAGGCATGATGTGCAAAACGTGGTCATCCAGCTTGCGCGGGTTAGGCTCAGAACTGCGAATCAAGTTTGCACGTAGCGGCTCAAACGAATCGCAACAAGTTAATACACACAAAGCCTTACAGGCACTTCTAGGCATGATGTGCATAACGCGGTCATCCAGCTTGCGCGGGTTAGGCTCAGAACTGCGATTCAAGTTTGCACGTAGCGGCTCTAACGAATCGCAACAAGTTAATACACACAACGCCTTACAGGCACTTTTAGGCATTATGTGCAAAACGCGGTCATCCAGCTTGCGCGGGTTAGGCTGAGAACTGCGATTCAAGTTCGCACATAGCGGCTAAAGCGAATCGCAACAAGTTAATACACACAAAGCCTTACAGGCACTTCTAGGCATGATGTGCATGACGCGGTCATCCAGCTTGCGCGGGTTAGGCTCAGAACTGCGATTCAAGTTTGCACGTAGCGGCTCAAACGAATCGCAACAAGTTAATACACACAACGCCTTAAAGGCACTTTTAGGCATGATGTGAAAACGTGGTCATCCAGCTTGCGCGGGTTAGGCTCAGAACTGAGAATCAAGTTTGCACGTAGCGGCTCAAACGAATCGCAACAAGTTAATACACACAAAGCCTTACAGGCACTTCTAGGCATGATGTGCATAACGCCGTCATTCAGCTTGCGCGGGTTAGGCTCAGAACTGCGATTCAAGTTTGCACGTAGCGGCTCAAACGAATCGCAACAAGTTAATACACACAACCACTTAAACGCATGATGTGCAAAACGTGGTCATCCAGCTTGCGCGGGTTAGGCTCAGAACTGCGATTCGTTTGCACGTAGCGGCTCAAACGAACCGCAACAAGTTAATACACACAACGCCTTAAAGGCACTTTTAGGCATGATGTGCAAAACGTGGTCATCCAGCTTGCGCGGGTTAGGCTCACTCTGCGATTCAGGTTTGTACGTAGCGGCTCAAACGAACCGCAAAAAGTTAATACACTCAAAGCCTTACAGGCAGTTCTAGGCATGATGTGCATAACGCGGTCATCCAGCTTCCGCGGGTTAGGCTCAGAACTGCGATTCAAGTTTGCACGTAGCGGCTCAAACGAATCGCAACGAGTTAATACACACAACGCCTTAAAGGCACTTTTAGGCATGATGTGCAAAACGTGGTCATCCAGCTTGCGCGGGTTAGGCTCGGAACTGCGATTCAAGTTCGCACATAGTGGCTAAAGCGAATCGCAACAAGTTAATACACACAATGCCTTACAGGCACTTTTAGGCATGATGTGCAAATAGGCGTCACTCAAGCTGCGCGGGTTAGGTACAGAACTGCGATTCAAGTTCGCACATAGCGGCTAAAGCGAATCGCAACAAGTTAATACACACAAAGCCTTACAGGCACTTCTAGGCATGATTTGCATAACGCTGTCACCCAGCTTGCGCGGGTTAGGCTCAGAACTGCGATTCAAGTTTGCACGTAGCGGCTCAAATGAATTGCAACAAGTTATAACACAACGCCTTACAGGCACTTTTAGGCATTATGTGCAAAACGTGGTCATCCAGCTTGCGCGGGTTAGGCTGAGAACTGCGATTCAAGTTCGCACATAGCGGCTAAAGCGAATCGCAACAAGTTAATACACAGAAAGCCTTACAGGCACTTTTAGGCATGATGTGAAAAACGAGGTCATCCAGCTTGCGCGGGTTAGGCTGAGAACTGCGATTCAAGTTCGCACATAGCGGCTAAAGCGAATCGCAACAAGTTAATACACACAAAGCCTTACAGGCACTTCTAGGCATGATTTGCATAACGCTGTCACCCAGCTTGCGCGGGTTAGGCTCAGAACTGCGATTCAAGTTTGCACGTAGCGGCTCAAACGAATCGCAACAAGTTAATACACACAACGCCTTACAGGCACTTTTAGGCATTATGTGCAAAACGTGGTCATCCAGCTTGCGCGGGTTAGGCTGAGAACTGCGATTCAAGTTCGCACATAGCGGCTAAAGAGAATCGCAACAAGTTAATACACACAAAGCCTTACAGGCACTTCTAGGCATGATGTGCATAACGCGGTCATCCAGCTTGCGCGGGTTAGGCTGAGAACTGCGATTCAAGTTCGCACATAGCGGCTAAAGCGAATCGCAACAAGTTAATATACACAAAGCCTTACAGGCACTTCTAGGCATGATGTGCATAACGCGGTCATCCAGCTTGCGCGGGTTAGGCTCAGAACTGCGATTCAAGTTTGCACGTAGCGGCTCAAACGAATCGCAACAAGTTAATACACACAACGCCTTAAAGGCACTTTTAGGCATGATGTGCAAAACGTGGTCATCCAGCTTGCGCGGGTTAGGCTCAGAACTGCGAATCAAGTTTGCACGTAGCGGCTCAAACGAATCGCAACAAGTTAATACACACAAAGCCTTACAGGCACTTCTAGGCATGATGTGCATAACGCGGTCATCCAGCTTGCGCGGGTTAGGCTCAGAACTGCGATTCAAGTTTGCACGTAGCGGCTCTAACGAATCGCAACAAGTTAATACACACAACGCCTTACAGGCACTTTTAGGCATTATGTGCAAAACGCGGTCATCCAGCTTGCGCGGGTTAGGCTGAGAACTGCGATTCAAGTTCGCACATAGCGGCTAAAGCGAATCGCAACAAGTTAATACACACAAAGCCTTACAGGCACTTCTAGGCATGATGTGCATGACGCGGTCATCCAGCTTGCGCGGGTTAGGCTCAGAACTGCGATTCAAGTTTGCACGTAGCGGCTCAAACGAATCGCAACAAGTTAATACACACAACGCCTTAAAGGCACTTTTAGGCATGATGTGAAAACGAGGTCATCCAGCTTGCGCGGGTTAGGCTCAGAACTGAGAATCAAGTTTGCACGTAGCGGCTCAAACGAATCGCAACAAGTTAATACACACAAAGCCTTACAGGCACTTCTAGGCATGATGTGCATAACGCCGTCATTCAGCTTGCGCGGGTTAGGCTCAGAACTGCGATTCAGGTTTGTACGTAGCGGCTCAAACGAACCGCAAAAAGTTAATACACTCAAAGCCTTACAGGCAGTTCTAGGCATGATGTGCATAACGCGGTCATCCAGCTTCCGCGGGTTAGGCTCAGAACTGCGATTCAAGTTTGCACGTAGCGGCTCAAACGAATCGCAACGAGTTAATACACACAACGCCTTAAAGGCACTTTTAGGCATGATGTGCAAAACGTGGTCATCCAGCTTGCGCGGGTTAGGCTCGGAACTGCGATTCAAGTTCGCACATAGTGGCTAAAGCGAATCGCAACAAGTTAATACACACAATGCCTTACAGGCACTTTTAGGCATGATGTGCAAATAGGCGTCACTCAAGCTGCGCGGGTTAGGTACAGAACTGCGATTCAAGTTCGCACATAGCGGCTAAAGCGAATCGCAACAAGTTAATACACACAAAGCCTTACAGGCACTTCTAGGCATGATTTGCATAACGCTGTCACCCAGCTTGCGCGGGTTAGGCTCAGAACTGCGATTCAAGTTTGCACGTAGCGGCTCAAATGAATTGCAACAAGTTAATACACACAACGCCTTACAGGCACTTTTAGGCATTATGTGCAAAACGTGGTCATCCAGCTTGCGCGGGTTAGGCTGAGAACTGCGATTCAAGTTCGCACATAGCGGCTAAAGCGAATCGCAACAAGTTAATACACACAAAGCCTTACAGGCACTTTTAGGCATGATGTGAAAAACGAGGTCATCCAGCTTGCGCGGGTTAGGCTGAGAACTGCGATTCAAGTTCGCACATAGCGGCTAAAGCGAATCGCAACAAGTTAATACACACAAAGCCTTACAGGCACTTCTAGGCATGATGTGCATAACGCGGTCATCCAGCTTGCGCGGGTTAGGCTCAGAACTGCGATTCAAGTTTGCACGTAGCGGCTCAAACGAATCGCAACAAGTTAATAGACAACGCCTTAAAGGCACTTTTAGGCATGATGTGCAAAACGTGGTCATCCAGCTTGCGCGGGTTAGCCTCAGAACTGCGATTCAAGTTTGCACGTAGCGGCTCAAACGAATCGCAACAAGTTAATACACACAAAGCCTTACAGGCAATTCTAGGCATGATGTGCAAAACGTGGTCATCCAGCTTGCGCGGGTTAGGCTCAGAACTGCGATTCAAGTTTGCACGTAGCGGCTCAAACGAATCGCAACAAGTTAATACACACAACGCCTTAAAGGCACTTTTAGGCATGATGTGCAAAACGTGGTCATCCAGCTTGCGCGGGTTAGGCTCAGAACTGCGATTCAAGTTCGCACATAGTGGCTAAAGCGAATCGCAACAAGTTAATACACACAACGCCTTACAGGCACTTTTAGGCATGACGTGCAAATAGGCTTCACTCAAGCTGCGCGGGTTAGGTACAGAACTGCGATTCAAGTTCGCACATAGCGGCTAAAGCGAATCGCAACAAGTTAATACACACAAAGCCTTACAGGCACTTCTAGGCATGATTTGCATAACGCTGTCACCCAGCTTGCGCGGGTTAGGCTCAGAACTGCGATTCAAGTTTGCACGTAGCGGCTCAAATGAATTGCAACAAGTTAATACACACAACGCCTTACAGGCACTTTTAGGCATTATGTGCAAAACGTGGTCATCCAGCTTGCGCGGGTTAGGCTGAGAACTGCGATTCAAGTTCGCACATAGCGGCTAAAGCGAATCGCAACAAGTTAATACACACAAAGCCTTACAGGCACTTTTAGGCATGATGTGAAAAACGAGGTCATCCAGCTTGCGCGGGTTAGGCTGAGAACTGCGATTCAAGTTCGCACATAGCGGCTAAAGCGAATCGCAACAAGTTAATACACACAAAGCCTTACAGGCACTTCTAGGCATGATGTGCATAACGCGGTCATCCAGCTTGCGCGGGTTAGGCTCAGAACTGCGATTCAAGTTTGCACGTAGCGGCTCAAACGAATCGCAACAAGTTAATAGACAACGCCTTAAAGGCACTTTTAGGCATGATGTGCAAAACGTGGTCATCCAGCTTGCGCGGGTTAGCCTCAGAACTGCGATTCAAGTTTGCACGTAGCGGCTCAAACGAATCGCAACAAGTTAATACACACAAAGCCTTACAGGCACTTCTAGGCATGATGTGCAAAACGTGGTCATCCAGCTTGCGCGGGTTAGGCTGAGAACTGCGATTCAAGTTCGCACATAGCGGCTAAAGCGAATCGCAACAAGTTAATACACACAAAGCCTTACAGGCACTTTTAGGCATGATGTGAAAAACGAGGTCATCCAGCTTGCGCGGGTTAGGCTGAGAACTGCGATTCAAGTTCGCACATAGCGGCTAAAGCGAATCGCAACAAGTTAATACACACAAAGCCTTACAGGCACTTCTAGGCATGATGTGCATAACGCGGTCATCCAGCTTGAGCGGGTTAGGCTCAGAACTACGATTCAAGTTTGCACGTAGCGGCTCAAACGAATCGCAACAAGTTAATACACACAACGCCTTAAAGGCACTTTTAGGCATGATGTGCAAAACATGGTCATCCAGCTTGCGCGGGTTAGCCTCAGAACTGCGATTCAAGTTTGCACGTAGCGGCTCAAACGAATCGCAACAAGTTAATACACACAAAGCCTTACAGGCACTTCTAGGCATGATGTGCATAACGCGGTCATCCAGCTTGCGCGGGTTAGGCTCAGAACTGCGATTCAAGTTTGCACGTAGCGGCTCAAACGAATCGCAACAAGTTAATAGACACAACGCCTTAAAGGCACTTTTAGGCATGATGTGCAAAACGTGGTCATCCAGCTTGCGCGGGTTAGCCTCAGAACTGCGATTCAAGTTTGCACGTAGCGGCTCAAACGAATCGCAACAAGTTAATACACACAAAGCCTTACAGGCACTTCTAGGCATGATGTGCAAAACGTGGTCATCCAGCTTGCGCGGGTTAGGCTGAGAACTGCGATTCAAGTTCGCACATAGCGGCTAAAGCGAATCGCAACAAGTTAATACACACAAAGCCTTACAGGCACTTTTAGGCATGATGTGAAAAAGAGGTCATCCAGCTTGCGCGGGTTAGGCTGAGAACTGCGATTCAAGTTCGCACATAGCGGCTAAAGCGAATCGCAAAAAGTTAATACACACAAAGCCTTACAGGCACTTCTAGGCATGATGTGCATAACGCGGTCATCCAGCTTGCGCGGGTTAGGCTCAGAACTGCGATTCAAGTTTGCACGTAGCGGCTCAAACGAATCGCAACAAGTTAATACACACAACGCCTTAAAGGCACTTTTAGGCATGATGTGCAAAACATGGTCATCCAGCTTGCGCGGGTTAGCCTCAGAACTGCGATTCAAGTTTGCACGTAGCGGCTCAAACGAATCGCAACAAGTTAATACACACAAAGCCTTACAGGCACTTCTAGGCATGATGTGCATAACGCGGTCATCCAGCTTGCGCGGGTTAGGCTCAGAACTGCGATTCAAGTTTGCACGTAGCGGCTCAAACGAATCGCAACAAGTTAATAGACACAACGCCTTAAAGGCACTTTTAGGCATGATGTGCAAAACGTGGTCATCCAGCTTGCGCGGGTTAGCCTCAGAACTGCGATTCAAGTTTGCACGTAGCGGCTCAAACGAATCGCAACAAGTTAATACACACAAAGCCTTACAGGCACTTCTAGGCATGATGTGCATAACGCGGTCATCCAGCTTGAGCGGGTTAGGCTCAGAACTGCGATTCAAGTTTGCACGTAGCGGCTCAAACGAATCGCAACAAGTTAATACACACAACGCCTTAAAGGCACTTTTAGGCATGATGTGCAAAACATGGTCATCCAGCTTGCGCGGGTTAGCCTCAGAACTGCGATTCAAGTTTGCACGTAGCGGCTCAAACGAATCGCAACAAGTTAATACACACAAAGCCTTACAGGCACTTCTAGGCATGATGTGCATAACGCGGTCATCCAGCTTGCGCGGGTTAGGCTCAGAACTGCGATTCAAGTTTGCACGTAGCGGCTCAAACGAATCGCAACAAGTTAATAGACACAACGCCTTAAAGGCACTTTTAGGCATGATGTGCAAAACGTGGTCATCCAGCTTGCGCGGGTTAGCCTCAGAACTGCGATTCAAGTTTGCACGTAGCGGCTCAAACGAATCGCAACAAGTTAATACACACAAAGCCTTACAGGCACTTCTAGGCATGATGTGCAAAACGTGGTCATCCAGCTTGCGCGGGTTAGGCTGAGAACTGCGATTCAAGTTCGCACATAGCGGCTAAAGCGAATCGCAACAAGTTAATACACACAAAGCCTTACAGGCACTTTTAGGCATGATGTGAAAAAGAGGTCATCCAGCTTGCGCGGGTTAGGCTGAGAACTGCGATTCAAGTTCGCACATAGCGGCTAAAGCGAATCGCAAAAAGTTAATACACACAAAGCCTTACAGGCACTTCTAGGCATGATGTGCATAACGCGGTCATCCAGCTTGCGCGGGTTAGGCTCAGAACTGCGATTCAAGTTTGCACGTAGCGGCTCAAACGAATCGCAACAAGTTAATACACACAACTCCTTAAAGGCACTTTTAGGCATGATGTGCAAAACGTGGTCATCCAGCTTGCGCGGGTTAGCCTCAGAACTGCGATTCAAGTTTGCACGTAGCGGCTCAAACGAATCGCAACAAGTTAATACACACAAAGCCTTACAGGCACTTCTAGGCATGATGTGCATAACGCGGTCATCCAGCTTGCACGGGTTAGGCTCAGAACTGCGATTCAAGTTTGCACGTAGCGGCTCAAACGAATCGCAACAAGTTAATAGACACAACGCCTTAAAGGCACTTTTAGGCATGATGTGCAAAACGTGGTCATCCAGCTTGCGCGGGTTAGCCTCAGAACTGCGATTCAAGTTTGCACGTAGCGGCTCAAACGAATCGCAACAAGTTAATACACACAAAGCCTTACAGGCACTTCTAGGCATGATGTGCAAAACGTGGTCATCCAGCTTGCGCGGGTTAGGCTGAGAACTGCGATTCAAGTTCGCACATAGCGGCTAAAGCGAATCGCAACAAGTTAATACACACAAAGCCTTACAGGCACTTTTAGGCATGATGTGAAAAAGAGGTCATCCAGCTTGCGCGGGTTAGGCTGAGAACTGCGATTCAAGTTCGCACATAGCGGCTAAAGCGAATCGCAAAAAGTTAATACACACAAAGCCTTACAGGCACTTCTAGGCATGATGTGCATAACGCGGTCATCCAGCTTGCGCGGGTTAGGCTGAGAACTGCGATTCAAGTTCGCACATAGCGGCTAAAGCGAATCGCAACAAGTTAATATACACAAAGCCTTACAGGCACTTCTAGGCATGATGTGCATAACGCGGTCATCCAGTTTGCGCGGGTTAGGCTCAGAACTGCGATTCAAGTTTGCACGTAGCGGCTCAAACGAATCGCAACAAGTTAATACACACAACGCCTTAAAGGCACTTTTAGGCATGATGTGCAAAACGTGGTCATCCAGCTTGCGCGGGTTAGCCTCAGAACTGCGATTCAAGTTTGCACGTAGCGGCTCAAACGAATCGCAACAAGTTAATACACACAAAGCCTTACAGGCACTTCTAGGCATGATGTGCATAACGCGGTCATCCAGCTTGCGCGGGTTAGGCTCAGAACTGCGATTCAAGTTTGCACGTAGCGGCTCAAACGAATCGCAACAAGTTAATACACACAACGCCTTAAAGGCACTTTTAGGCATGATGTGCAAAACGTGGTCATCCAGCTTGCGCGGGTTAGGCTCAGAACTGCGATTCAAGTTCGCACATAGTGGCTAAAGCGAATCGCAACAAGTTAATACACACAACGCCTTACAGGCACTTTTAGGCATGATGTGCAAATAGGCGTCACTCAAGCTGCGCGGGTTAGGTACAGAACTGCGATTCAAGTTCGCACATAGCGGCTAAAGCGAATCGCAACAAGTTAATACACACAAAGCCTTACAGGCACTTCTAGGCATGATTTGCATAACGCTGTCACCCAGCTTGCGCGGGTTAGGCTCAGAACTGCGATTCAAGTTTGCACGTAGCGGCTCAAATGAATTGCAACAAGTTAATACACACAACGCCTTACAGGCACATTTAGGCATTATGTGCAAAACGTGGTCATCCAGCTTGCGCGGGTTAGGCTGAGAACTGCGATTCAAGTTCGCACATAGCGGCTAAAGCGAATCGCAACAAGTTAATACACACAAAGCCTTACAGGCACTTTTAGGCATGATGTGAAAAACGAGGTCATCCAGCTTGCGCGGGTTAGGCTGAGAACTGCGATTCAAGTTCGCACATAGCGGCTAAAGCGAATCGCAACAAGTTAATACACACAAAGCCTTACAGGCACTTCTAGGCATGATGTGCATAACGCGGTCATCCAGCTTGCGCGGGTTAGGCTCAGAACTGCGATTCAAGTTTGCACGTAGCGGCTCAAACGAATCGCAACAAGTTAATAGACACAACGCCTTAAAGGCACTTTTAGGCATGATGTGCAAAACGTGGTCATCCAGCTTGCGCGGGTTAGCCTCAGAACTGCGATTCAAGTTTGCACGTAGCGGCTCAAACGAATCGCAACAAGTTAATACACACAAAGCCTTACAGGCACTTCTAGGCATGATGTGCAAAACGTGGTCATCCAGCTTGCGCGGGTTAGGCTGAGAACTGCGATTCAAGTTCGCACATAGCGGCTAAAGCGAATCGCAACAAGTTAATACACACAAAGCCTTACAGGCACTTTTAGGCATGATGTGAAAAAGAGGTCATCCAGCTTGCGCGGGTTAGGCTGAGAACTGCGATTCAAGTTCGCACATAGCGGCTAAAGCGAATCGCAAAAAGTTAATATACACAAAGCCTTACAGGCACTTCTAGGCATGATGTGCATAACGCGGTCATCCAGCTTGCGCGGGTTAGGCTCAGAACTGCGATTCAAGTTTGCACGTAGCGGCTCAAACGAATCGCAACAAGTTAATACACACAACGCCTTAAAGGCACTTTTAGGCATGATGTGCAAAACGTGGTCATCCAGCTTGCGCGGGTTAGCCTCAGAACTGCGATTCAAGTTTGCACGTAGCGGCTCAAACGAATCGCAACAAGTTAATACACACAAAGCCTTACAGGCACTTCTAGGCATGATGTGCATAACGCGGTCATCCAGCTTGCGCGGGTTAGGCTCAGAACTGCGATTCAAGTTTGCACGTAGCGGCTCAAACGAATCGCAACAAGTTAATACACACAACGCCTTAAAGGCACTTTTAGGCATGATGTGCAAAACGTGGTCATCCAGCTTGCGCGGGTTAGGCTCAGAACTGCGATTCAAGTTCGCACATAGTGGCTAAAGCGAATCGCAACAAGTTAATACACACAACGCCTTACAGGCACTTTTAGGCATGATGTGCAAATAGGCGTCACTCAAGCTGCGCGGGTTAGGTACAGAACTGCGATTCAAGTTCGCACATAGCGGCTAAAGCGAATCGCAACAAGTTAATACACACAAAGCCTTACAGGCACTTCTAGGCATGATTTGCATAACGCTGTCACCCAGCTTGCGCGGGTTAGGCTCAGAACTGCGATTCAAGTTTGCACGTAGCGGCTCAAATGAATTGCAACAAGTTAATACACACAACGCCTTACAGGCACTTTTAGGCATTATGTGCAAAACGTGGTCATCCAGCTTGCGCGGGTTAGGCTGAGAACTGCGATTCAAGTTCGCACATAGCGGCTAAAGCGAATCGCAACAAGTTAATACACACAAAGCCTTACAGGCACTTTTAGGCATGATGTGAAAAACGAGGTCATCCAGCTTGCGCGGGTTAGGCTGAGAACTGCGATTCAAGTTCGCACATAGCGGCTAAAGCGAATCGCAACAAGTTAATACACACAAAGCCTTACAGGCACTTTTAGGCATGATGTGAAAAAGAGGTCATCCAGCTTGCGCGGGTTAGGCTGAGAACTGCGATTCAAGTTCGCACATAGCGGCTAAAGCGAATCGCAAAAAGATAATACACACAAAGCCTTACAGGCACTTCTAGGCATGATGTGCATAACGCGGTCATCCAGCTTGCGCGGGTTAGGCTGAGAACTGCGATTCAAGTTCGCACATAGCGGCTAAAGCGAATCGCAACAAGTTAATATACACAAAGCCTTACAGGCACTTCTAGGCATGATGTGCATAACGCGGTCATCCAGCTTGCGCGGGTTAGGCTCAGAACTGCGATTCAAGTTTGCACGTAGCGGCTCAAACGAATCGCAACAAGTTAATACACACAACGCCTTAAAGGCACTTTTAGGCATGATGTGCAAAACGTGGTCATCCAGCTTGCGCGGGTTAGCCTCAGAACTGCGATTCAAGTTTGCACGTAGCGGCTCAAACGAATCGCAACAAGTTAATACACACAAAGCCTTACAGGCACTTCTAGGCATGATGTGCATAACGCGGTCATCCAGCTTGCGCGGGTTAGGCTCAGAACTGCGATTCAAGTTTGCACGTAGCGGCTCAAACGAATCGCAACAAGTTAATAGACACAACGCCTTAAAGGCACTTTTAGGCATGATGTGCAAAACGTGGTCATCCAGCTTGCGCGGGTTAGCCTCAGAACTGCGATTCAAGTTTGCACGTAGCGGCTCAAACGAATCGCAACAAGTTAATACACACAAAGCCTTACAGGCACTTCTAGGCATGATGTGCAAAACGTGGTCATCCAGCTTGCGCGGGTTAGGCTGAGAACTGCGATTCAAGTTCGCACATAGCGGCTAAAGCGAATCGCAACAAGTTAATACACACAAAGCCTTACAGGCACTTTTAGGCATGATGTGAAAAAGAGGTCATCCAGCTTGCGCGGGTTAGGCTGAGAACTGCGATTCAAGTTCGCACATAGCGGCTAAAGCGAATCGCAAAAAGTTAATACACACAAAGCCTTACAGGCACTTCTAGGCATGATGTGCATAACGCGGTCATCCAGCTTGCGCGGGTTAGGCTGAGAACTGCGATTCAAGTTCGCACATAGCGGCTAAAGCGAATCGCAACAAGTTAATATACACAAAGCCTTACAGGCACTTCTAGGCATGATGTGCATAACGCGGTCATCCAGCTTGCGCGGGTTAGGCTCAGAACTGCGATTCAAGTTTGCACGTAGCGGCTCAAACGAATCGCAACAAGTTAATACACACAACGCCTTAAAGGCACTTTTAGGCATGATGTGCAAAACGTGGTCATCCAGCTTGCGCGGGTTAGCCTCAGAACTGCGATTCAAGTTTGCACGTAGCGGCTCAAACGAATCGCAACAAGTTAATACACACAAAGCCTTACAGGCACTTCTAGGCATGATGTGCATAACGCGGTCATCCAGCTTGCGCGGGTTAGGCTCAGAACTGCGATTCAAGTTTGCACGTAGCGGCTCAAAAGAATCGCAACAAGTTAATACACACAACGCCTTAAAGGCACTTTTAGGCATGATGTGCAAAACGTGGTCATCCAGCTTGCGCGGGTTAGGCTCAGAACTGCGATTCAAGTTCGCACATAGTGGCTAAAGCGAATCGCAACAAGTTAATACACACAACGCCTTACAGGCACTTTTAGGCATGATGTGCAAATAGGCGTCACTCAAGCTGCGCGGGTTAGGTACAGAACTGCGATTCAAGTTCGCACATAGCGGCTAAAGCGAATCGCAACAAGTTAATACACACAAAGCCTTACAGGCACTTCTAGGCATGATTTGCATAACGCTGTCACCCAGCTTGCGCGGGTTAGGCTCAGAACTGCGATTCAAGTTTGCACGTAGCGGCTCAAATGAATTGCAACAAGTTAATACACACAACGCCTTACAGGCACTTTTAGGCATTATGTGCAAAACGTGGTCATCCAGCTTGCGCGGGTTAGGCTGAGAACTGCGATTCAAGTTCGCACATAGCGGCTAAAGCGAATCGCAACAAGTTAATACACACAAAGCCTTACAGGCAATTTTAGGCATGATGTGAAAAACGAGGTCATCCAGCTTGCGCGGGTTAGGCTGAGAACTGCGATTCAAGTTCGCACATAGCGGCTAAAGCGAATCGCAACAAGTTAATACACACAAAGCCTTACAGGCACTTCTAGGCATGATGTGCATAACGCGGTCATCCAGCTTGCGCGGGTTAGGCTCAGAACTGCGATTCAAGTTTGCACGTAGCGGCTCAAACGAATCGCAACAAGTTAATACACACAACGCCTTAAAGGCACTTTTAGGCATGATGTGCAAAACGTGGTCATCCAGCTTGCGCGGGTTAGCCTCAGAACTGCGATTCAAGTTTGCACGTAGCGGCTCAAACGAATCGCAACAAGTTAATACACACAAAGCCTTACAGGCACTTCTAGGCATGATGTGCATAACGCGGTCATCCAGCTTGCGCGGGTTAGGCTCAGAACTGCGATTCAAGTTTGCACGTAGCGGCTCAAACGAATCGCAACAAGTTAATAGACACAACGCCTTAAAGGCACTTTTAGGCATGATGTGCAAAACGTGGTCATCCAGCTTGCGCCGGTTAGCCTCAGAACTGCGATTCAAGTTCGCACATAGCGGCTAAAGCGAATCGCAACAAGTTAATACACACAAAGCCTTACAGGCACTTTTAGGCATGATGTGAAAAAGAGGTCATCCAGCTTGCGCGGGTTAGGCTGAGAACTGCGATTCAAGTTCGCACATAGCGGCTAAAGCGAATCGCAAAAAGTTAATACACACAAAGCCTTACAGGCACTTCTAGGCATGATGTGCATAACGCGGTCATCCAGCTTGCGCGGGTTAGGCTGAGAACTGCGATTCAAGTTCGCACATAGCGGCTAAAGCGAATCGCAACAAGTTAATATACACAAAGCCTTACAGGCACTTCTAGGCATGATGTGCATAACGCGGTCATCCAGCTTGCGCGGGTTAGGCTCAGAACTGCGATTCAAGTTTGCACGTAGCGGCTCAAACGAATCGCAACAAGTTAATACACACAACGCCTTAAAGGCACTTTTAGGCATGATGTGCAAAACGTGGTCATCCAGCTTGCGCGGGTTAGGCTCAGAACTGCGAATCAAGTTTGCACGTAGCGGCTCAAACGAATCGCAACAAGTTAATACACACAAAGCCTTACAGGCACTTCTAGGCATGATGTGCATAACGCGGTCATCCAGCTTGCGCGGGTTAGGCTCAGAACTGCGATTCAAGTTTGCACGTAGCGGCTCAAACGAATCGCAACAAGTTAATACACACAACGCCTTACAGGCACTTTTAGGCATTATGTGCAAAACGCGGTCATCCAGCTTGCGCGGGTTAGCCTCAGAACTGCGATTCAAGTTTGCACGTAGCGGCTCAAACGAATCGCAACAAGTTAATACACACAACGCCTTAAAGGCACTTTTAGGCATGATGTGCAAAACGTGGTCATCCAGCTTGCGCGGGTTAGCCTCAGAACTGCGATTCAAGTTTGCACGTAGCGGCTCAAACGAATCGCAACAAGTTAATACACACAAAGCCTTACAGGCACTTCTAGGCATGATGTGCAAAACGTGGTCATCCAGCTTGCGCGGGTTAGGCTGAGAACTGCGATTCAAGTTCGCACATAGCGGCTAAAGCGAATCGCAACAAGTTAATACACACAAAGCCTTACAGGCACTTTTAGGCATGATGTGAAAAAGAGGTCATCCAGCTTGCGCGGGTTAGGCTGAGAACTTCGATTCAAGTTCGCACATAGCGGCTAAAGCGAATCGCAACAAGTTAATACACACAAAGCCTTACAGGCACTTCTAGGCATGATGTGCATAACGCGGTCATCCAGCTTGCGCGGGTTAGGCTCAGAACTGCGATTCAAGTTTGCACGTAGCGGCTCAAACGAATCGCAACAAGTTAATACACACAACGCCTTAAAGGCACTTTAAGGCATGATGTGCAAAACGTGGTCATCCAGCTTGCGCGGGTTAGGCTCAGAACTGCGAATCAAGTTTGCACGTAGCGGCTCAAAGGAATCGCAACAAGTTAATACACACAAAGTCTTACAGGCACTTCTAGGCATGATGTGCATAACGCGGTCATCCAGCTTGCGCGGGTTAGGCTCAGAACTGCGATTCAAGTTTGCACGTAGCGGCTCAAACGAATCGCAACAAGTTAATACACACAACGCCTTACAGGCACTTTTAGGCATTATGTGCAAAACGCGGTCATCCAGCTTGCGCGGGTTAGGCTCAGAACTGCGATTCAAGTTCGCACATAGCGGCTAAAGCGAATCGCAACAAGTTAATACACACAAAGCCTTACAGGCACTTCTAGGCATGATGTGCATAACGCGGTCATCCAGCTTGCGCGGGTTAGGCTCAGAACTGCGATTCAAGTTTGCACGTAGCGGCTCAAACGAATCGCAACAAGTTGATACACACAACGCCTTACAGGCACTTTTAGGCATTATGTGCAAAACGTGGTCATCCAGTTTGCGCGGGTTAGGCTCAGAACTGCGATTCAAGTTTGCACGTAGCGGCTCAAACGAATCGCAACAAGTTAATACACACAACGCCTTAAAGGCACTTTTAGGCATGATGTGCAAAACATGGTCATCCAGCTTGCGCGGGTTAGCCTCAGAACTGCGATTCAAGTTTGCACGTAGCGGCTCAAACGAATCGCAACAAGTTAATACACACAACGCCTTAAAGGCACTTTTAGGCATGATGTGCAAAACGAGGTCATCCAGCTTGCGCGGGTTAGGCTGAGAACTGCGATTCAAGTTCGCACATAGCGGCTCAAACGAATCGCAACAAGTTAATACACACAACGCCTTACAGGCACTTTTAGGCATTATGTGCAAAACGCGGTCACCCAGCTTGCGCGGGTTAGGCTCAGAACTGCGATTCAAGTTCGCACATAGCGGCTAAAGCAAATCGCAACAAGTTAATACACACAAAGCCTTACAGGCACTTTTAGGCATGATGTGAAAAACGAGGTCATCCAGCTTGCGCGGGTTAGGCTGAGAACTGCGATTCAAGTTCGCACATAGCGGCTAAAGCGAATCGCAACAAGTTAATACACACAAAGCCTTACAGGCACTTCTAGGCATGATGTGCATAACGCGGTCATCCAGATTGCGCGGGTTAGGCTCAGAACTGCGATTCAAGTTTGCACGTAGCGGCTCAAACGAATCGCAACAAGTTAATAGACACAACGCCTTAAAGGCACTTTTAGGCATGATGTGCAAAACGTGGTCATCCAGCTTGCGCGGGTTAGCCTCAGAACTGCGATTCAAGTTTGCACGTAGCGGCTCAAACGAATCGCAACAAGTTAATACACACAAAGCCTTACAGGCACTTCTAGGCATTATGTGCAAAACGTGGTCATCCAGCTTGCGCGGGTTAGGCTGAGAACTGCGATTCAAGTTCGCACATAGCGGCTAAAGCGAATCGCAACAAGTTAATACACACAAAGCCTTACAGGCACTTTTAGGCATGATGTGAAAAAGAGGTCATCGAGCTTGCGCGGGTTAGGCTGAGAACTGCGATTCAAGTTCGCACATAGCGGCTAAAGCGAATCGCAACAAGTTAATACACACAAAGCCTTACAGGCACTTCTAGGCATGATGTGCATAACGCGGTCATCCAGCTTGCGCGGGTTAGGCTGAGAACTGCGATTCAAGTTCGCACATAGTGGCTAAAGCGAATCGCAACAAGTTAATATACACAAAGCCTTACAGGCACTTCTAGGCATGATGTGCATAACGCGGTCATCCAGCTTGCGCGGGTTAGGCTCAGCACTGCGATTCAAGTTTGCACGTAGCGGCTCAAACGAATCGCAACAAGTTAATACACACAACGCCTTAAAGGCACTTTTAGGCATGATGTGCAAAACGTGGTCATCCAGCTTGCGCGGGTTAGGCTCAGAACTGCGAATCAAGTTTGCACGTAGCGGCTCAAACGAATCGCAACAAGTTAATACACACAAAGCCTTACAGGCACTTCTAGGCATGATGTGCATAACGCGGTCATCCAGCTTGCGCGGGTTAGGCTCAGAACTGCGATTCAAGTTTGCACGTAGCGGCTCAAACGAATCGCAACAAGTTAATACACACAACGCCTTAAAGGCACTTTTAGGCATGATGTGCAAAACGTGGTCATCCAGCTTGCGCGGGTTAGGCTGAGAACTGCGATTCAAGTTCGCACATAGCGGCTAAAGCGAATCGCAACAAGTTAATACACACAAAGCCTTACAGGCACTTTTAGGCATGATGTGAAAAAGAGGTCATCCAGCTTGCGCGGGTTAGGCTGAGAACTGCGATTCAAGTTCGCACATAGCGGCTAAAGCGAATCGCAAAAAGTTAATACACACAAAGCCTTACAGGCACTTCTAGGCATGATGTGCATAACGCGGTCATCCAGCTTGCGCGGGTTAGGCTGAGAACTGCGATTCAAGTTCGCACATAGCGGCTAAAGCGAATCGCAACAAGTTAATATACACAAAGCCTTACAGGCACTTCTAGGCATGATGTGCATAACGCGGTCATCCAGCTTGCGCGGGTTAGGCTCAGAACTGCGATTCAAGTTTGCACGTAGCGGCTCAAACGAATCGCAACAAGTTAATACACACAACGCCTTAAAGGCACTTTTAGGCATGATGTGCAAAACGTGGTCATCCAGCTTGCGCGGGTTAGGCTCAGAACTGCGATTCAAGTTTGCACGTAGCGGCTCAAACGAATCGCAACAAGTTAATACACACAAAGCCGCTACGTGCAAACTTGAATCGCAGTTCTGAGCCTAACCCGCGCAAGCTGGATGACCACGTTTTGCAAATCATGCCTAGAAGTGCCTGTAAGGCTTTGTGTGTATTAACTTGTTGCGATTCGCTTTAGCCGCTATGTGCGAACTTGAATCGCAGTTCTCAGCCTAACCCGCGCAAGCTGGATGACCACGTTTTGCACATAATGCCTAAAAGTGCCTGTAAGGCATTGTGTGTATTAACTTGTTGCGATTCGTTTGAGCCGCTACGTGCAAACGATGTGCATAACGCATGCATAACGATGTGCATAACGGCATGATGTGCATAACGCGGTCATCCAGCTTGCGCGGGTTAGGCTCAGAACTGCGATTCAAGTTTGCACGTAGCGGCTCAAACGAATCGCAACAAGTTAATACACACAACGCCTTAAAGGCACTTTTAGGCATGATGTGCAAAACGTGGTCATCCAGCTTGCGCGGGTTAGGCTCGGAACTGCGATTCAAGTTCGCACATAGTGGCTAAAGCGAATCGCAACAAGTTAATACACACAATGCCTTACAGGCACTTTTAGGCATGATGTGCAAATAGGCGTCACTCAAGCTGCGCGGGTTAGGTACAGAACTGCGATTCAAGTTCGCACATAGCGGCTAAAGCGAATCGCAACAAGTTAATACACACAAAGCCTTACAGGCACTTCTAGGCATGATTTGCATAACGCTGTCACCCAGCTTGCGCGGGTTAGGCTCAGAACTGCGATTCAAGTTTGCACGTAGCGGCTCAAACGAATCGCAACAAGTTAATACACACAATGCCTTACAGGCACTTTTAGGCATTATGTGCAAAACGTGGTCATCCAGCTTGCGCGGGTTAGGCTGAGAACTGCGATTCAAGTTCGCACATAGCGGCTAAAGCGAATCGCAACAAGTTAATACACACAAAGCCTTACAGGCACTTCTAGGCATGATTTGCATAACGCTGTCACCCAGCTTGCGCGGGTTAGGCTCAGAACTGCGATTCAAGTTTGCACGTAGCGGCTCAAATGAATTGCAACAAGTTAATACACACAACGCCTTACAGGCACTTTTAGGCATCATGTGCAAAACGTGGTCATCCAGCTTGCGCGGGTTAGGCTGAGAACTGCGATTCAAGTTCGCACATAGCGGCTCAAACGAATCGCAACAAGTTAATACACACAAAGCCTTACAGGCACTTCTAGGCATGATTTGCATAACGCTGTCACCCAGCTTGCGCGGGTTAGGCTCAGAACTGCGATTCAAGTTTGCACGTAGCGGCTCAAATGAATTGCAACAAGTTAATACACACAACGCCTTAAAGGCACTTTTAGGCATGATGTGCAAAACGATTCAAGTTCGCACATAGCGGCTAAAGCGAATCGCAACAAGTTAATACACACAAAGCCTTACAGGCACTTCTAGGCATGATGTGCATAACGCGGTCATCCAGCTTGCGCGGGTTAGGCTCAGAACTGCGATTCAAGTTTGCACGTAGCGGCTCAAACGAATCGCAACAAGTTAATAGACAACGCCTTAAAGGCACTTTTAGGCATGATGTGCAAAACGTGGTCATCCAGCTTGCGCGGGTTAGCCTCAGAACTGCGATTCAAGTTTGCACGTAGCGGCTCAAACGAATCGCAACAAGTTAATACACACAAAGCCTTACAGGCACTTCTAGGCATGATGTGCAAAACGTGGTCATCCAGCTTGCGCGGGTTAGGCTGAGAACTGCGATTCAAGTTCGCACATAGCGGCTAAAGCGAATCGCAACAAGTTAATACACACAAAGCCTTACAGGCACTTTTAGGCATGATGTGAAAAACGAGGTCATCCAGCTTGCGCGGGTTAGGCTGAGAACTGCGATTCAAGTTCGCACATAGCGGCTAAAGCGAATCGCAACAAGTTAATACACACAAAGCCTTACAGGCACTTCTAGGCATGATGTGCATAACGCGGTCATCCAGCTTGCGCGGGTTAGGCTGAGAACTGCGATTCAAGTTCGCACATAGCAGCTAAAGCGAATCGCAACAAGTTAATATACACAAAGCCTTACAGGCACTTCTAGGCATGATGTGCATAACGCGGTCATCCAGCTTGCGCGGGTTAGGCTCAGAACTGCGATTCAAGTTTGCACGTAGCGGCTCAAACGAATCGCAACAAGTTAATACACACAACGCCTTAAAGGCACTTTTAGGCATGATGTGCAAAACGTGGTCATCCAGCTTGCGCGGGTTAGCCTCAGAACTGCGATTCAAGTTTGCACGTAGCGGCTCAAACGAATCGCAACAAGTTAATACACACAAAGCCTTACAGGCACTTCTAGGCATGATGTGCATAACGCGGTCATCCAGCTTGCGCGGGTTAGGCTCAGAACTGCGATTCAAGTTTGCACGTAGCGGCTCAAACGAATCGCAACAAGTTAATACACACAACGCCTTAAAGGCACTTTTAGGCATGATGTGCAAAACGTGGTCATCCAGCTTGCGCGGGTTAGGCTCAGAACTGCGATTCAAGTTCGCACATAGTGGCTAAAGCGAATCGCAACAAGTTAATACACACAACGCCTTACAGGCACTTTTAGGCATGATGTGCAAATAGGCGTCACTCAAGCTGCGCGGGTTAGGTACAGAACTGCGATTCAAGTTCGCACATAGCGGCTAAAGCGAATCGCAACAAGTTAATACACACAAAGCCTTACAGGCACTTCTAGGCATGATTTGCATAACGCTGTCACCCAGCTTGCGCGGGTTAGGCTCAGAACTACGATTCAAGTTTGCACGTAGCGGCTCAAATGAATTGCAACAAGTTAATACACACAACGCCTTACAGGCACTTTTAGGCATTATGTGCAAAACGTGGTCATCCAGCTTGCGCGGGTTAGGCTGAGAACTGCGATTCAAGTTCGCACATAGCGGCTAAAGCGAATCGCAACAAGTTAAGACACACAAAGCCTTACAGGCACTTTTAGGCATGATGTGAAAAACGAGGTCATCCAGCTTGCGCGGGTTAGGCTGAGAACTGCGATTCAAGTTCGCACATAGCGGCTAAAGCGAATCGCAACATATTAATACACACAAAGCCTTACAGGCACTTCTAGGCATGATGTGCATAACGCGGTCATCCAGCTTGCACGGGTTAGGCTCAGAACTGCGATTCAACTTTGCACGTAGCGGCTCAAACGAATCGCAACAAGTTAATAGACAACGCCTTAAAGGCACTTTTAGGCATGATGTGCAAAACGTGGTCATCCAGCTTGCGCGGGTTAGCCTCAGAACTGCGATTCAACTTTGCACGTAGCGGCTCAAACGAATCGCAACAAGTTAATACACACAACGCCTTACAGGCACTTTTAGGCATGATGTGCAAATAGGCGTCACTCAAGCTGCGCGGGTTAGGTACAGAACTGCGATTCAAGTTCGCACATAGCGGCTAAAGCGAATCGCAACAAGTTAATACACACAAAGCCTTACAGGCACTTCTAGGCATGATTTGCATAACGCTGTCACCCAGCTTGCGCGGGTTAGGCTCAGAACTGCGATTCAAGTTTGCACGTAGCGGCTCAAACGAATCGCAACAAGTTAATACACACAACGCCTTACAGGCACTTTTAGGCATTATGTGCAAAACGTGGTCATCCAGCTTGCGCGGATTAGGCTGAGAACTGCGATTCAAGTTCGCACATAGCGGCTAAAGAGAATCGCAACAAGTTAATACACACAAAGCCTTACAGGCACTTCTAGGCATGATGTGCATAACGCGGTCATCCAGCTTGCGCGGGTTAGGCTGAGAACTGCGATTCAAGTTCGCACATAGCGGCTAAAGCGAATCGCAACAAGTTAATATACACAAAGCCTTACAGGCACTTCTAGGCATGATGTGCATAACGCGGTCATCCAGCTTGCGCGGGTTAGGCTCAGAACTGCGATTCAAGTTTGCACGTAGCGGCTCAAACGAATCGCAACAAGTTAATACACACAACGCCTTAAAGGCACTTTTAGGCATGATGTGCAAAACGTGGTCATCCAGCTTGCGCGGGTTAGGCTCAGAACTGCGAATCAAGTTTGCACGTAGCGGCTCAAACGAATCGCAACAAGTTAATACACACAAAGCCTTACAGGCACTTCTAGGCATGATGTGCATAACGCGGTCATCCAGCTTGCGCGGGTTAGGCTCAGAACTGCGATTCAAGTTTGCACGTAGCGGCTCTAACGAATCGCAACAAGTTAATACACACAACGCCTTACAGGCACTTTTAGGCATTATGTGCAAAACGCGGTCATCCAGCTTGCGCGGGTTAGGCTGAGAACTGCGATTCAAGTTCGCACATAGCGGCTAAAGCGAATCGCAACAAGTTAATACACACAAAGCCTTACAGGCACTTCTAGGCATGATGTGCATGACGCGGTCATCCAGCTTGCGCGGGTTAGGCTCAGAACTGCGATTCAAGTTTGCACGTAGCGGCTCAAACGAATCGCAACAAGTTAATACACACAACGCCTTAAAGGCACTTTTAGGCATGATGTGAAAACGTGGTCATCCAGCTTGCGCGGGTTAGGCTCAGAACTGCGAATCAAGTTTGCACGTAGCGGCTCAAACGAATCGCAACAAGTTAATACACACAAAGCCTTACAGGCACTTCTAGGCATGATGTGCATAACGCCGTCATCCAGCTTGCGCGGGTTAGGCTCAGAACTGCGATTCAAGTTTGCACGTAGCGGCTCAAACGAATCGCAACAAGTTAATACACACAACCACTTAAACGCATGATGTGCAAAACGTGGTCATCCAGCTTGCGCGGGTTAGGCTCAGAACTGCGATTCGTTTGCACGTAGCGGCTCAAACGAACCGCAACAAGTTAATACACACAACGCCTTAAAGGCACTTTTAGGCATGATGTGCAAAACGTGGTCATCCAGCTTGCGCGGGTTAGGCTCACTCTGCGATTCAGGTTTGTACGTAGCGGCTCAAACGAACCGCAAAAAGTTAATACACTCAAAGCCTTACAGGCAGTTCTAGGCATGATGTGCATAACGCGGTCATCCAGCTTCCGCGGGTTAGGCTCAGAACTGCGATTCAAGTTTGCACGTAGCGGCTCAAACGAATCGCAACGAGTTAATACACACAACGCCTTAAAGGCACTTTTAGGCATGATGTGCAAAACGTGGTCATCCAGCTTGCGCGGGTTAGGCTCGGAACTGCGATTCAAGTTCGCACATAGTGGCTAAAGCGAATCGCAACAAGTTAATACACACAATGCCTTACAGGCACTTTTAGGCATGATGTGCAAATAGGCGTCACTCAAGCTGCGCGGGTTAGGTACAGAACTGCGATTCAAGTTCGCACATAGCGGCTCAAACGAATCGCAACAAGTTAATACACACAACGCCTTACAGGCACTTTTAGGCATTATGTGCAAAACGTGGTCATCCAGCTTGCGCGGGTTAGGCTGAGAACTGCGATTCAAGTTCGCACATAGCGGCTAAAGAGAATCGCAACAAGTTAATACACACAAAGCCTTACAGGCACTTCTAGGCATGATGTGCATAACGCGGTCATCCAGCTTGCGCGGGTTAGGCTGAGAACTGCGATTCAAGTTCGCACATAGCGGCTAAAGCGAATCGCAACAAGTTAATATACACAAAGCCTTACAGGCACTTCTAGGCATGATGTGCATAACGCGGTCATCCAGCTTGCGCGGGTTAGGCTCAGAACTGCGATTCAAGTTTGCACGTAGCGGCTCAAACGAATCGCAACAAGTTAATACACACAACGCCTTACAGGCACTTTTAGGCATTATGTGCAAAACGTGGTCATCCAGCTTGCGCGGGTTAGGCTGAGAACTGCGATTCAAGTTCGCACATAGCGGCTAAAGAGAATCGCAACAAGTTAATACACACAAAGCCTTACAGGCACTTCTAGGCATGATGTGCATAACGCGGTCATCCAGCTTGCGCGGGTTAGGCTGAGAACTGCGATTCAAGTTCGCACATAGCGGCTAAAGCGAATCGCAACAAGTTAATATACACAAAGCCTTACAGGCACTTCTAGGCATGATGTGCATAACGCGGTCATCCAGCTTGCGCGGGTTAGGCTCAGAACTGCGATTCAAGTTTGCACGTAGCGGCTCAAACGAATCGCAACAAGTTAATACACACAACGCCTTAAAGGCACTTTTAGGCATGATGTGCAAAACGTGGTCATCCAGCTTGCGCGGGTTAGGCTCAGAACTGCGAATCAAGTTTGCACGTAGCGGCTCAAACGAATCGCAACAAGTTAATACACACAAAGCCTTACAGGCACTTCTAGGCATGATGTGCATAACGCGGTCATCCAGCTTGCGCGGGTTAGGCTCAGAACTGCGATTCAAGTTTGCACGTAGCGGCTCAAACGAATCGCAACAAGTTAATACACACAACCACTTAAACGCATGATGTGCAAAACGTGGTCATCCAGCTTGCGCGGGTTAGGCTCAGAACTGCGATTCGTTTGCACGTAGCGGCTCAAACGAACCGCAACAAGTTAATACACACAACGCCTTAAAGGCACTTTTAGGCATGATGTGCAAAACGTGGTCATCCAGCTTGCGCGGGTTAGGCTCAGAACTGCGAATCAAGTTTGCACGTAGCGGCTCAAACGAATCGCAACAAGTTAATACACACAAAGCCTTACAGGCACTTCTAGGCATGATGTGCATGACGCGGTCATCCAGCTTGCGCGGGTTAGGCTCAGAACTGCGATTCAAGTTTGCACGTAGCGGCTCAAACGAATCGCAACAAGTTAATACACACAACGCCTTAAAGGCACTTTTAGGCATGATGTGAAAACGTGGTCATCCAGCTTGCGCGGGTTAGGCTCAGAACTGCGAATCAAGTTTGCACGTAGCGGCTCAAACGAATCGCAACAAGTTAATACACACAAAGCCTTACAGGCACTTCTAGGCATGATGTGCATAACGCCGTCATCCAGCTTGCGCGGGTTAGGCTCAGAACTGCGATTCAAGTTTGCACGTAGCGGCTCAAACGAATCGCAACAAGTTAATACACACAACCACTTAAACGCATGATGTGCAAAACGTGGTCATCCAGCTTGCGTGGGTTAGGCTCAGAACTGCGATTCGTTTGCACGTAGCGGCTCAAACGAACCGCAACAAGTTAATACACACAACGCCTTAAAGGCACTTTTAGGCATGATGTGCAAAACGTGGTCATCCAGCTTGCGCGGGTTAGGCTCACTCTGCGATTCAGGTTTGTACGTAGCGGCTCAAACGAACCGCAAAAAGTTAATACACTCAAAGCCTTACAGGCAGTTCTAGGCATGATGTGCATAACGCGGTCATCCAGCTTCCGCGGGTTAGGCTCAGAACTGCGATTCAAGTTTGCACGTAGCGGCTCAAACGAATCGCAACGAGTTAATACACACAACGCCTTAAAGGCACTTTTAGGCATGATGTGCAAAACGTGGTCATCCAGCTTGCGCGGGTTAGGCTCGGAACTGCGATTCAAGTTCGCACATAGTGGCTAAAGCGAATCGCAACAAGTTAATACACACAATGCCTTACAGGCACTTTTAGGCATGATGTGCAAATAGGCGTCACTCAAGCTGCGCGGGTTAGGTACAGAACTGCGATTCAAGTTCGCACATAGCGGCTCAAACGAATCGCAACAAGTTAATACACACAACGCCTTACAGGCAC
The DNA here is from genome assembly GCF_055883805.1 of Amblyomma maculatum. NCBI lineage: Eukaryota > Metazoa > Arthropoda > Arachnida > Ixodida > Ixodidae > Amblyomma > Amblyomma maculatum. Next base: position 525,234 of record NW_028146740.1, on the reverse strand, counting down.
TTTTAGGCATTATGTGCAAAACGTGGTCATCCAGCTTGCGCGGGTTAGGCTGAGAACTGCGATTCAAGTTCGCACATAGCGGCTAAAGAGAATCGCAACAAGTTAATACACACAAAGCCTTACAGGCACTTCTAGGCATGATGTGCATAACGCGGTCATCCAGCTTGCGCGGGTTAGGCTGAGAACTGCGATTCAAGTTCGCACATAGCGGCTAAAGCGAATCGCAACAAGTTAATATACACAAAGCCTTACAGGCACTTCTAGGCATGATGTGCATAACGCGGTCATCCAGCTTGCGCGGGTTAGGCTCTGAACTGCGATTCAAGTTTGCACGTAGCGGCTCAAACGAATCGCAACAAGTTAATACACACAACGCCTTACAGGCACTTTTAGGCATTATGTGCAAAACGTGGTCATCCAGCTTGCGCGGGTTAGGCTGAGAACTGCGATTCAAGTTCGCACATAGCGGCTAAAGAGAATCGCAACAAGTTAATACACACAAAGCCTTACAGGCACTTCTAGGCATGATGTGCATAACGCGGTCATCCAGCTTGCGCGGGTTAGGCTGAGAACTGCGATTCAAGTTCGCACATAGCGGCTAAAGCGAATCGCAACAAGTTAATATACACAAAGCCTTACAGGCACTTCTAGGCATGATGTGCATAACGCGGTCATCCAGCTTGCGCGGGTTAGGCTCAGAACTGCGATTCAAGTTTGCACGTAGCGGCTCAAACGAATCGCAACAAGTTAATACACACAACGCCTTAAAGGCACTTTTAGGCATGATGTGCAAAACGTGGTCATCCAGCTTGCGCGGGTTAGGCTCAGAACTGCGAATCAAGTTTGCACGTAGCGGCTCAAACGAATCGCAACAAGTTAATACACACAAAGCCTTACAGGCACTTCTAGGCATGATGTGCATAACGCGGTCATCCAGCTTGCGCGGGTTAGGCTCAGAACTGCGATTCAAGTTTGCACGTAGCGGCTCTAACGAATCGCAACAAGTTAATACACACAACGCCTTACAGGCACTTTTAGGCATTATGTGCAAAACGCGGTCATCCAGCTTGCGCGGGTTAGGCTGAGAACTGCGATTCAAGTTCGCACATAGCGGCTAAAGCGAATCGCAACAAGTTAATACACACAACGCCTTAAAGGCACTTTTAGGCATGATGTGAAAACGTGGTCATCCAGCTTGCGCGGGTTAGGCTCAGAACTGCGAATCAAGTTTGCACGTAGCGGCTCAAACGAATCGCAACAAGTTAATACACACAAAGCCTTACAGGCACTTCTAGGCATGATGTGCATAACGCCGTCATCCAGCTTGCGCGGGTTAGGCTCAGAACTGCGATTCAAGTTTGCACGTAGCGGCTCAAACGAATCGCAACAAGTTAATACACACAACCACTTAAACGCATGATGTGCAAAACGTGGTCATCCAGCTTGCGCGGGTTAGGCTCAGAACTGCGATTCGTTTGCACGTAGCGGCTCAAACGAACCGCAACAAGTTAATACACACAACGCCTTAAAGGCACTTTTAGGCATGATGTGCAAAACGTGGTCATCCAGCTTGCGCGGGTTAGGCTCACTCTGCGATTCAGGTTTGTACGTAGCGGCTCAAACGAACCGCAAAAAGTTAATACACTCAAAGCCTTACAGGCAGTTCTAGGCATGATGTGCATAACGCGGTCATCCAGCTTCCGCGGGTTAGGCTCAGAACTGCGATTCAAGTTTGCACGTAGCGGCTCAAACGAATCGCAACGAGTTAATACACACAACGCCTTAAAGGCACTTTTAGGCATGATGTGCAAAACGTGGTCATCCAGCTTGCGCGGGTTAGGCTCGGAACTGCGATTCAAGTTCGCACATAGTGTCTAAAGCGAATCGCAACAAGTTAATACACACAATGCCTTACAGGCACTTTTAGGCATGATGTGCAAATAGGCGTCACTCAAGCTGCGCGGGTTAGGTACAGAACTGCGATTCAAGTTCGCACATAGCGGCTAAAGCGAATCGCAACAAGTTAATACACACAAAGCCTTACAGGCACTTCTAGGCATGATGTGAAAACGTGGTCATCCAGCTTGCGCGGGTTAGGCTCAGAACTGCGAATCAAGTTTGCACGTAGCGGCTCAAACGAATCGCAACAAGTTAATACACACAAAGCCTTACAGGCACTTCTAGGCATGATGTGCATAACGCCGTCATCCAGCTTGCGCGGGTTAGGCTCAGAACTGCGATTCAAGTTTGCACGTAGCGGCTCAAACGAATCGCAACAAGTTAATACACACAACCACTTAAACGCATGATGTGCAAAACGTGGTCATCCAGCTTGCGCGGGTTAGGCTCAGAACTGCGATTCGTTTGCACGTAGCGGCTCAAACGAACCGCAACAAGTTAATACACACAACGCCTTAAAGGCACTTTTAGGCATGATGTGCAAAACGTGGTCATCCAGCTTGCGCGGGTTAGGCTCACTCTGCGATTCAGGTTTGTACGTAGCGGCTCAAACGAACCGCAAAAAGTTAATACACTCAAAGCCTTACAGGCAGTTCTAGGCATGATGTGCATAACGCGGTCATCCAGCTTCCGCGGGTTAGGCTCAGAACTGCGATTCAAGTTTGCACGTAGCGGCTCAAACGAATCGCAACGAGTTAATACACACAACGCCTTAAAGGCACTTTTAGGCATGATGTGCAAAACGTGGTCATCCAGCTTGCGCGGGTTAGGCTCGGAACTGCGATTCAAGTTCGCACATAGTGTCTAAAGCGAATCGCAACAAGTTAATACACACAATGCCTTACAGGCACTTTTAGGCATGATGTGCAAATAGGCGTCACTCAAGCTGCGCGGGTTAGGTACAGAACTGCGATTCAAGTTCGCACATAGCGGCTAAAGCGAATCGCAACAAGTTAATACACACAAAGCCTTACAGGCACTTCTAGGCATGATTTGCATAACGCTGTCACCCAGCTTGCGCGGGTTAGGCTCAGAACTGCGATTCAAGTTTGCACGTAGCGGCTCAAATGAATCGCAACAAGTTAATACACACAACGCCTTACAGGCACTTTTAGGCATTATGTGCAAAACGTGGTCATCCAGCTTGCGCGGGTTAGGCTGAGAACTGCGATTCAAGTTCGCACATAGAGGCTAAAGCGAATCGCAACAAGTTAATACACACAAAGCCTTACAGGCACTTCTAGGCATGATTTGCATAACGCTGTCACCCAGCTTGCGCGGGTTAGGCTCAGAACTGCGATTCAAGTTTGCACGTAGCGGCTCAAATGAATTGCAACAAGTTAATACACACAACGCCTTACAGGCACTTTTAGGCATTATGTGCAAAACGTGGTCATCCAGCTTGCGCGGGTTAGGCTGAGAACTGCGATTCAAGTTCGCACATAGCGGCTAAAGCGAATCGCAACAAGTTAATACACACAAAGCCTTACAGGCACTTTTAGGCATGATGTGAAAAACGAGGTCATCCAGCTTGCGCGGGTTAGGCTGAGAACTGCGATTCAAGTTCGCACATAGCGGCTAAAGCGAATCGCAACAAGTTAATACACACAAAGCCTTACAGGCACTTCTAGGCATGATGTGCATAACGCGGTCATCCAGCTTGCGCGGGTTAGGCTCAGAACTGCGATTCAAGTTTGCACGTAGCGGCTCAAACGAATCGCAACAAGTTAATAGACAACGCCTTAAAGGCACTTTTAGGCATGATGTGCAAAACGTGGTCATCCAGCTTGCGCGGGTTAGCCTCAGAACTGCGATTCAAGTTTGCACGTAGCGGCTCAAACGAATCGCAACAAGTTAATACACACAAAGCCTTACAGGCACTTCTAGGCATGATGTGCATAACGCCGTCATCCAGCTTGCGCGGGTTAGGCTCAGAACTGCGATTCAAGTTTGCACGTAGCGGCTCAAACGAATCGCAACAAGTTAATACACACAACGCCTTAAAGGCACTTTTAGGCATGATGTGCAAAACGTGGTCATCCAGCTTGCGCGGGTTAGGCTCAGAACTGCGATTCAAGTTCGCACATAGTGGCTAAAGCGAATCGCAACAAGTTAATACACACAACGCCTTACAGGCACTTTTAGGCATGATGTGCAAATAGGCGTCACTCAAGCTGCGCGGGTTAGGTACAGAACTGCGATTCAAGTTCGCACATAGCGGCTAAAGCGAATCGCAACAAGTTAATACACACAAAGCCTTACAGGCACTTCTAGGCATGATTTGCATAACGCTGTCACCCAGCTTGCGCGGGTTAGGCTCAGAACTGCGATTCAAGTTTGCACGTAGCGGCTCAAATGAATTGCAACAAGTTAATACACACAACGCCTTACAGGCACTTTTAGGCATTATGTGCAAAACGTGGTCATCCAGCTTGCGCGGGTTAGGCTGAGAACTGCGATTCAAGTTCGCACATAGCGGCTAAAGCGAATCGCAACAAGTTAATACACACAAAGCCTTACAGGCACTTTTAGGCATGATGTGAAAAACGAGGTCATCCAGCTTGCGCGGGTTAGGCTGAGAACTGCGATTCAAGTTCGCACATAGCGGCTAAAGCGAATCGCAACAAGTTAATATACACAAAGCCTTACAGGCACTTCTAGGCATGATGTGCATAACGCGGTCATCCAGCTTGCGCGGGTTAGGCTCAGAACTGCGATTCAAGTTTGCACGTAGCGGCTCAAACGAATCGCAACAAGTTAATACACACAACGCCTTAAAGGCACTTTTAGGCATGATGTGCAAAACGTGGTCATCCAGCTTGCGCGGGTTAGGCTCAGAACTGCGAATCAAGTTTGCACGTAGCGGCTCAAACGAATCGCAACAAGTTAATACACACAAAGCCTTACAGGCACTTCTAGGCATGATGTGCATAACGCGGTCATCCAGCTTGCGCGGGTTAGGCTCAGAACTGCGATTCAAGTTTGCACGTAGCGGCTCTAACGAATCGCAACAAGTTAATACACACAACGCCTTACAGGCACTTTTAGGCATTATGTGCAAAACGCGGTCATCCAGCTTGCGCGGGTTAGGCTGAGAACTGCGATTCAAGTTCGCACATAGCGGCTAAAGCGAATCGCAACAAGTTAATACACACAAAGCCTTACAGGCACTTCTAGGCATGATGTGCATGACGCGGTCATCCAGCTTGCACGGGTTAGGCTCAGAACAGCGATTCAACTTTGCACGTAGCGGCTCAAACGAATCGCAACAAGTTAATAGACAACGCCTTAAAGGCACTTTTAGGCATGATGTGCAAAACGTGGTCATCCAGCTTGCGCGGGTTAGCCTCAGAACTGCGATTCAACTTTGCACGTAGCGGCTCAAACGAATCGCAACAAGTTAATACACACAACGCCTTACAGGCACTTTTAGGCATGATGTGCAAATAGGCGTCACTCAAGCTGCGCGGGTTAGGTACAGAACTGCGATTCAAGTTCGCACATAGCGGCTAAAGCGAATCGCAACAAGTTAATACACACAAAGCCTTACAGGCACTTCTAGGCATGATTTGCATAACGCTGTCACCCAGCTTGCGCGGGTTAGGCTCAGAACTGCGATTCAAGTTTGCACGTAGCGGCTCAAACGAATCGCAACAAGTTAATACACACAACGCCTTACAGGCACTTTTAGGCATTATGTGCAAAACGTGGTCATGCAGCTTGCGCGGGTTAGGCTGAGAACTGCGATTCAAGTTCGCACATAGCGGCTAAAGAGAATCGCAACAAGTTAATACACACAAAGCCTTACAGGCACTTCTAGGCATGATGTGCATAACGCGGTCATCCAGCTTGCGCGGGTTAGGCTGAGAACTGCGATTCAAGTTCGCACATAGCGGCTAAAGCGAATCGCAACAAGTTAATATACACAAAGCCTTACAGGCACTTCTAGGCATGATGTGCATAACGCGGTCATCCAGCTTGCGCGGGTTAGGCTCAGAACTGCGATTCAAGTTTGCACGTAGCGGCTCAAACGAATCGCAACAAGTTAATACACACAACGCCTTAAAGGCACTTTTAGGCATGATGTGCAAAACGTGGTCATCCAGCTTGCGCGGGTTAGGCTCAGAACTGCGAATCAAGTTTGCACGTAGCGGCTCAAACGAATCGCAACAAGTTAATACACACAAAGCCTTACAGGCACTTCTAGGCATGATGTGCATAACGCGGTCATCCAGCTTGCGCGGGTTAGGCTCAGAACTGCGATTCAAGTTTGCACGTAGCGGCTCTAACGAATCGCAACAAGTTAATACACACAACGCCTTACAGGCACTTTTAGGCATTATGTGCAAAACGCGGTCATCCAGCTTGCGCGGGTTAGGCTGAGAACTGCGATTCAAGTTCGCACATAGCGGCTAAAGCGAATCGCAACAAGTTAATACACACAAAGCCTTACAGGCACTTCTAGGCATGATGTGCATGACGCGGTCATCCAGCTTGCGCGGGTTAGGCTCAGAACTGCGATTCAAGTTTGCACGTAGCGGCTCAAACGAATCGCAACAAGTTAATACACACAACGCCTTAAAGGCACTTTTAGGCATGATGTGAAAACGTGGTCATCCAGCTTGCGCGGGTTAGGCTCAGAACTGCGAATCAAGTTTGCACGTAGCGGCTCAAACGAATCGCAACAAGTTAATACACACAAAGCCTTACAGGCACTTCTAGGCATGATGTGCATAACGCCGTCATCCAGCTTGCGCGGGTTAGGCTCAGAACTGCGATTCAAGTTTGCACGTAGCGGCTCAAACGAATCGCAACAAGTTAATACACACAACCACTTAAACGCATGATGTGCAAAACGTGGTCATCCAGCTTGCGCGGGTTAGGCTCAGAACTGCGATTCGTTTGCACGTAGCGGCTCAAACGAACCGCAACAAGTTAATACACACAACGCCTTAAAGGCACTTTTAGGCATGATGTGCAAAACGTGGTCATCCAGCTTGCGCGGGTTAGGCTCACTCTGCGATTCAGGTTTGTACGTAGCGGCTCAAACGAACCGCAAAAAGTTAATACACTCAAAGCCTTACAGGCAGTTCTAGGCATGATGTGCATAACGCGGTCATCCAGCTTCCGCGGGTTAGGCTCAGAACTGCGATTCAAGTTTGCACGTAGCGGCTCAAACGAATCGCAACGAGTTAATACACACAACGCCTTAAAGGCACTTTTAGGCATGATGTGCAAAACGTGGTCATCCAGCTTGCGCGGGTTAGGCTCGGAACTGCGATTCAAGTTCGCACATAGTGGCTAAAGCGAATCGCAACAAGTTAATACACACAATGCCTTACAGGCACTTTTAGGCATGATGTGCAAATAGGCGTCACTCAAGCTGCGCGGGTTAGGTACAGAACTGCGATTCAAGTTCGCACATAGCGGCTCAAACGAATCGCAACAAGTTAATACACACAACGCCTTACAGGCACTTTTAGGCATTATGTGCAAAACGTGGTCATCCAGCTTGCGCGGGTTAGGCTGAGAACTGCGATTCAAGTTCGCACATAGCGGCTAAAGAGAATCGCAACAAGTTAATACACACAAAGCCTTACAGGCACTTCTAGGCATGATGTGCATAACGCGGTCATCCAGCTTGCGCGGGTTAGGCTGAGAACTGCGATTCAAGTTCGCACATAGCGGCTAAAGCGAATCGCAACAAGTTAATATACACAAAGCCTTACAGGCACTTCTAGGCATGATGTGCATAACGCGGTCATCCAGCTTGCGCGGGTTAGGCTCAGAACTGCGATTCAAGTTTGCACGTAGCGGCTCAAAAGAATCGCAACAAGTTAATACACACAACGCCTTACAGGCACTTTTAGGCATTATGTGCAAAACGTGGTCATCCAGCTTGCGCGGGTTAGGCTGAGAACTGCGATTCAAGTTCGCACATAGCGGCTAAAGAGAATCGCAACAAGTTAATACACACAAAGCCTTACAGGCACTTCTAGGCATGATGTGCATAACGCGGTCATCCAGCTTGCGCGGGTTAGGCTGAGAACTGCGATTCAAGTTCGCACATAGCGGCTAAAGCGAATCGCAACAAGTTAATATACACAAAGCCTTACAGGCACTTCTAGGCATGATGTGCATAACGCGGTCATCCAGCTTGCGCGGGTTAGGCTCAGAACTGCGATTCAAGTTTGCACGTAGCGGCTCAAACGAATCGCAACAAGTTAATACACACAACGCCTTAAAGGCACTTTTAGGCATGATGTGCAAAACGTGGTCATCCAGCTTGCGCGGGTTAGGCTCAGAACTGCGAATCAAGTTTGCACGTAGCGGCTCAAACGAATCGCAACAAGTTAATACACACAAAGCCTTACAGGCACTTCTAGGCATGATGTGCATAACGCGGTCATCCAGCTTGCGCGGGTTAGGCTCAGAACTGCGATTCAAGTTTGCACGTAGCGGCTCAAACGAATCGCAACAAGTTAATACACACAACCACTTAAACGCATGATGTGCAAAACGTGGTCATCCAGCTTGCGCGGGTTAGGCTCAGAACTGCGATTCGTTTGCACGTAGCGGCTCAAACGAACCGCAACAAGTTAATACACACAACGCCTTAAAGGCACTTTTAGGCATGATGTGCAAAACGTGGTCATCCAGCTTGCGCGGGTTAGGCTCAGAACTGCGAATCAAGTTTGCACGTAGCGGCTCAAACGAATCGCAACAAGTTAATACACACAAAGCCTTACAGGCACTTCTAGGCATGATGTGCATGACGCGGTCATCCAGCTTGCGCGGGTTAGGCTCAGAACTGCGATTCAAGTTTGCACGTAGCGGCTCAAACGAATCGCAACAAGTTAATACACACAACGCCTTAAAGGCACTTTTAGGCATGATGTGAAAACGTGGTCATCCAGCTTGCGCGGGTTAGGCTCAGAACTGCGAATCAAGTTTGCACGTAGCGGCTCAAACGAATCGCAACAAGTTAATACACACAAAGCCTTACAGGCACTTCTAGGCATGATGTGCATAACGCCGTCATCCAGCTTGCGCGGGTTAGGCTCAGAACTGCGATTCAAGTTTGCACGTAGCGGCTCAAACGAATCGCAACAAGTTAATACACACAACCACTTAAACGCATGATGTGCAAAACGTGGTCATCCAGCTTGCGCGGGTTAGGCTCAGAACTGCGATTCGTTTGCACGTAGCGGCTCAAACGAACCGCAACAAGTTAATACACACAACGCCTTAAAGGCACTTTTAGGCATGATGTGCAAAACGTGGTCATCCAGCTTGCGCGGGTTAGGCTCACTCTGCGATTCAGGTTTGTACGTAGCGGCTCAAACGAACCGCAAAAAGTTAATACACTCAAAGCCTTACAGGCAGTTCTAGGCATGATGTGCATAACGCGGTCATCCAGCTTCCGCGGGTTAGGCTCAGAACTGCGATTCAGGTTTGCACGTAGCGGCTCAAACGAATCGCAACGAGTTAATACACACAACGCCTTAAAGGCACTTTTAGGCATGATGTGCAAAACGTGGTCATCCAGCTTGCGCGGGTTAGGCTCGGAACTGCGATTCAAGTTCGCACATAGTGGCTAAAGCGAATCGCAACAAGTTAATACACACAATGCCTTACAGGCACTTTTAGGCATGATGTGCAAATAGGCGTCACTCAAGCTGCGCGGGTTAGGTACAGAACTGCGATTCAAGTTCGCACATAGCGGCTCATACGAATCGCAACAAGTTAATACACACAACGCCTTACAGGCACTTTTAGGCATTATGTGCAAAACGTGGTCATCCAGCTTGCGCGGGTTAGGCTGAGAACTGCGATTCAAGTTCGCACATAGCGGCTAAAGAGAATCGCAACAAGTTAATACACACAAAGCCTTACAGGCACTTCTAGGCATGATGTGCATAACGCGGTCATCCAGCTTGCGCGGGTTAGGCTGAGAACTGCGATTCAAGTTCGCACATAGCGGCTAAAGCGAATCGCAACAAGTTAATATACACAAAGCCTTACAGGCACTTCTAGGCATGATGTGCATAACGCGGTCATCCAGCTTGCGCGGGTTAGGCTCAGAACTGCAATTCAAGTTTGCACGTAGCGGCTCAAACGAATCGCAACAAGTTAATACACACAAAGCCTTACAGGCACTTTTAGGCATTATGTGCAAAACGTGGTCATCCAGCTTGCGCGGGTTAGGCTGAGAACTGCGATTCAAGTTCGCACATAGCGGCTAAAGAGAATCGCAACAAGTTAATACACACAAAGCCTTACAGGCACTTCTAGGCATGATGTGCATAACGCGGTCATCCAGCTTGCGCGGGTTAGGCTGAGAACTGCGATTCAAGTTCGCACATAGCGGCTAAAGCGAATCGCAACAAGTTAATATACACAAAGCCTTACAGGCACTTCTAGGCATGATGTGCATAACGCGGTCATCCAGCTTGCGCGGGTTAGGCTCAGAACTGCGATTCAAGTTTGCACGTAGCGGCTCAAACGAATCGCAACAAGTTAATACACACAACGCCTTAAAGGCACTTTTAGGCATGATGTGCAAAACGTGGTCATCCAGCTTGCGCGGGTTAGGCTCAGAACTGCGATTCAAGTTTGCACGTAGCGGCTCAAACGAATCGCAACAAGTTAATAGACAACGCCTTAAAGGCACTTTTAGGCATGATGTGCAAAACGTGGTCATCCAGCTTGCGCGGGTTAGCCTCAGAACTGCGATTCAAGTTTGCACGTAGCGGCTCAAACGAATCGCAACAAGTTAATACACACAAAGCCTTACAGGCAATTCTAGGCATGATGTGCAAAACGTGGTCATCCAGCTTGCGCGGGTTAGGCTCAGAACTGCGATTCAAGTTTGCACGTAGCGGCTCAAACGAATCGCAACAAGTTAATACACACAACGCCTTAAAGGCACTTTTAGGCATGATGTGCAAAACATGGTCATCCAGCTTGCGCGGGTTAGCCTCAGAACTGCGATTCAAGTTTGCACGTAGCGGCTCAAACGAATCGCAACAAGTTAATACACACAAAGCCTTACAGGCACTTCTAGGCATGATGTGCATAACGCGGTCATCCAGCTTGCGCGGGTTAGGCTCAGAACTGCGATTCAAGTTTGCACGTAGCGGCTCAAACGAATCGCAACAAGTTAATAGACACAACGCCTTAAAGGCACTTTTAGGCATGATGTGCAAAACGTGGTCATCCAGCTTGCGCGGGTTAGCCTCAGAACTGCGATTCAAGTTTGCACGTAGCGGCTCGAACGAATCGCAACAAGTTAATACACACAAAGCCTTACAGGCACTTCTAGGCATGATGTGCAAAACGTGGTCATCCAGCTTGCGCGGGTTAGGCTGAGAACTGCGATTCAAGTTCGCACATAGCGGCTAAAGCTAATCGCAACAAGTTAATACACACAAAGCCTTACAGGCACTTTTAGGCATGATGTGAAAAAGAGGTCATCCAGCTTGCGCGGGTTAGGCTGAGAACTGCGATTCAAGTTCGCACATAGCGGCTAAAGCGAATCGCAAAAAGTTAATACACACAAAGCCTTACAGGCACTTCTAGGCATGATGTGCATAACGCGGTCATCCAGCTTGCGCGGGTTAGGCTGAGAACTGCGATTCAAGTTCGCACATAGCGGCTAAAGCGAATCGCAACAAGTTAATATACACAAAGCCTTACAGGCACTTCTAGGCATGATGTGCATAACGCGGTCATCCAGCTTGCGCGGGTTAAGCTCAGAACTGCGATTCAAGTTTGCACGTAGCGGCTCAAACGAATCGCAACAAGTTAATACACACAACGCCTTAAAGGCACTTTTAGGCATGATGTGCAAAACGTGGTCATCCAGCTTGCGCGGGTTAGCCTCAGAACTGCGATTCAAGTTTGCACGTAGCGGCTCAAACGAATCGCAACAAGTTAATACACACAAAGCCTTACAGGCACTTCTAGGCATGATGTGCATAACGCGGTCATCCAGCTTGCGCGGGTTAGGCTCAGAACTGCGATTCAAGTTTGCACGTAGCGGCTCAAACGAATCGCAACAAGTTAATACACACAACGCCTTAAAGGCACTTTTAGGCATGATGTGCAAAACTTGGTCATCCAGCTTGCGCGGGTTAGGCTCAGAACTGCGATTCAAGTTCGCACATAGTGGCTAAAGCGAATCGCAACAAGTTAATACACACAACGCCTTACAGGCACTTTTAGGCATGATGTGCAAATAGGCGTCACTCAAGCTGCGCGGGTTAGGTACAGAACTGCGATTCAAGTTCGCACATAGCGGCTAAAGCTAATCGCAACAAGTTAATACACACAAAGCCTTACAGGCACTTTTAGGCATGATGTGAAAAAGAGGTCATCCAGCTTGCGCGGGTTAGGCTGAGAACTGCGATTCAAGTTCGCACATAGCGGCTAAAGCGAATCGCAAAAAGTTAATACACACAAAGCCTTACAGGCACTTCTAGGCATGATGTGCATAACGCGGTCATCCAGCTTGCGCGGGTTAGGCTGTGAACTGCGATTCAAGTTCGCACATAGCGGCTAAAGCGAATCGCAACAAGTTAATATACACAAAGCCTTACAGGCACTTCTAGGCATGATGTGCATAACGCGGTCATCCAGCTTGCGCGGGTTAAGCTCAGAACTGCGATTCAAGTTTGCACGTAGCGGCTCAAACGAATCGCAACAAGTTAATACACACAACGCCTTAAAGGCACTTTTAGGCATGATGTGCAAAACGTGGTCATCCAGCTTGCGCGGGTTAGCCTCAGAACTGCGATTCAAGTTTGCACGTAGCGGCTCAAACGAATCGCAACAAGTTAATACACACAAAGCCTTACAGGCACTTCTAGGCATGATGTGCATAACGCGGTCATCCAGCTTGCGCGGGTTAGGCTCAGAACTGCGATTCAAGTTTGCACGTAGCGGCTCAAACGAATCGCAACAAGTTAATACACACAACGCCTTACAGGCACTTTTAGGCATTATGTGCAAAACGTGGTCATCCAGCTTGCGCGGGTTAGGCTGAGAACTGCGATTCAAGTTCGCACATAGCGGCTAAAGAGAATCGCAACAAGTTAATACACACAAAGCCTTACAGGCACTTCTAGGCATGATGTGCATAACGCGGTCATCCAGCTTGCGCGGGTTAGGCTGAGAACTGCGATTCAAGTTCGCACATAGCGGCTAAAGCGAATCGCAACAAGTTAATATACACAAAGCCTTACAGGCACTTCTAGGCATGATGTGCATAACGCGGTCATCCAGCTTGCGCGGGTTAGGCTCAGAACTGCGATTCAAGTTTGCACGTAGCGGCTCAAACGAATCGCAACAAGTTAATACACACAACGCCTTACAGGCACTTTTAGGCATTATGTGCAAAACGTGGTCATCCAGCTTGCGCGGGTTAGGCTGAGAACTGCGATTCAAGTTCGCACATAGCGGCTAAAGAGAATCGCAACAAGTTAATACACACAAAGCCTTACAGGCACTTCTAGGCATGATGTGCATAACGCGGTCATCCAGCTTGCGCGGGTTAGGCTGAGAACTGCGATTCAAGTTCGCACATAGCGGCTAAAGCGAATCGCAACAAGTTAATATACACAAAGCCTTACAGGCACTTCTAGGCATGATGTGCATAACGCGGTCATCCAGCTTGCGCGGGTTAGGCTCAGAACTGCGATTCAAGTTTGCACGTAGCGGCTCAAACGAATCGCAACAAGTTAATACACACAACGCCTTAAAGGCACTTTTAGGCATGATGTGCAAAACGTGGTCATCCAGCTTGCGCGGGTTAGGCTCAGAACTGCGAATCAAGTTTGCACGTAGCGGCTCAAACGAATCGCAACAAGTTAATACACACAAAGCCTTACAGGCACTTCTAGGCATGATGTGCATAACGCGGTCATCCAGCTTGCGCGGGTGAGGCTCAGAACTGCGATTCAAGTTTGCACGTAGCGGCTCTAACGAATCGCAACAAGTTAATACACACAACGCCTTACAGGCACTTTTAGGCATTATGTGCAAAACGCGGTCATCCAGCTTGCGCGGGTTAGGCTGAGAACTGCGATTCAAGTTCGCACATAGCGGCTAAAGCGAATCGCAACAAGTTAATACACACAAAGCCTTACAGGCACTTCTAGGCATGATGTGCATGACGCGGTCATCCAGCTTGCGCGGGTTAGGCTCAGAACTGCGATTCAAGTTTGCACGTAGCGGCTCAAACGAATCGCAACAAGTTAATACACACAACGCCTTAAAGGCACTTTTAGGCATGATGTGAAAACGTGGTCATCCAGCTTGCGCGGGTTAGGCTCAGAACTGCGAATCAAGTTTGCACGTAGCGGCTCAAACGAATCGCAACAAGTTAATACACACAAAGCCTTACAGGCACTTCTAGGCATGATGTGCATAACGCCGTCATCCAGCTTGCGCGGGTTAGGCTCAGAACTGCGATTCAAGTTTGCACGTAGCGGCTCAAACGAATCGCAACAAGTTAATACACACAACCACTTAAACGCATGATGTGCAAAACGTGGTCATCCAGCTTGCGCGGGTTAGGCTCAGAACTGCGATTCGTTTGCACGTAGCGGCTCAAACGAACCGCAACAAGTTAATACACACAACGCCTTAAAGGCACTTTTAGGCATGATGTGCAAAACGTGGTCATCCAGCTTGCGCGGGTTAGGCTCACTCTGCGATTCAGGTTTGTACGTAGCGGCTCAAACGAACCGCAAAAAGTTAATACACTCAAAGCCTTACAGGCAGTTCTAGGCATGATGTGCATAACGCGGTCATCCAGCTTCCGCGGGTTAGGCTCAGAACTGCGATTCAAGTTTGCACGTAGCGGCTCAAACGAATCGCAACGAGTTAATACACACAACGCCTTAAAGGCACTTTTAGGCATGATGTGCAAAACGTGGTCATCCAGCTTGCGCGGGTTAGGCTCGGAACTGCGATTCAAGTTCGCACATAGTGTCTAAAGCGAATCGCAACAAGTTAATACACACAATGCCTTACAGGCACTTTTAGGCATGATGTGCAAATAGGCGTCACTCAAGCTGCGCGGGTTAGGTACAGAACTGCGATTCAAGTTCGCACATAGCGGCTAAAGCGAATCGCAACAAGTTAATACACACAAAGCCTTACAGGCACTTCTAGGCATGATTTGCATAACGCTGTCACCCAGCTTGCGCGGGTTAGGCTCAGAACTGCGATTCAAGTTTGCACGTAGCGGCTCAAATGAATCGCAACAAGTTAATACACACAACGCCTTACAGGCACTTTTAGGCATTATGTGCAAAACGTGGTCATCCAGCTTGCCCGGGTTAGGCTGAGAACTGCGATTCAAGTTCGCACATAGCGGCTAAAGCGAATCGCAACAAGTTAATACACACAAAGCCTTACAGGCACTTCTAGGCATGATTTGCATAACGCTGTCACCCAGCTTGCGCGGGTTAGGCTCAGAACTGCGATTCAAGTTTGCACGTAGCGGCTCAAATGAATTGCAACAAGTTAATACACACAACGCCTTACAGGCACTTTTAGGCATTATGTGCAAAACGTGGTCATCCAGCTTGCGCGGGTTAGGCTGAGAACTGCGATTCAAGTTCGCACATAGCGGCTAAAGCGAATCGCAACAAGTTAATACACACAAAGCCTTACAGGCACTTTTAGGCATGATGTGAAAAACGAGGTCATCCAGCTTGCGCGGGTTAGGCTGAGAACTGCGATTCAAGTTCGCACATAGCGGCTAAAGCGAATCGCAACAAGTTAATACACACAAAGCCTTACAGGCACTTCTAGGCATGATGTGCATAACGCGGTCATCCAGCTTGCGCGGGTTAGGCTCAGAACTGCGATTCAAGTTTGCACGTAGCGGCTCAAACGAATCGCAACAAGTTAATAGACAACGCCTTAAAGGCACTTTTAGGCATGATGTGCAAAACGTGGTCATCCAGCTTGCGCGGGTTAGCCTCAGAACTGCGATTCAAGTTTGCACGTAGCGGCTCAAACGAATCGCAACAAGTTAATACACACAAAGCCTTACAGGCACTTCTAGGCATGATGTGCATAACGCCGTCATCCAGCTTGCGCGGGTTAGGCTCAGAACTGCGATTCAAGTTTGCACGTAGCGGCTCAAACGAATCGCAACAAGTTAATACACACAACACCTAAACGCATGATGTGCAAAACGTGGTCATCCAGCTTGCGCGGGTTAGGCTCAGAACTGCGATTCGTTTGCACGTAGCGGCTCAAACGAACCGCAACAAGTTAATACACACAACGCCTTAAAGGCACTTTTAGGCATGATGTGCAAAACGTGGTCATCCAGCTTGCGCGGGTTAGGCTCACTCTGCGATTCAGGTTTGTACGTAGCGGCTCAAACGAACCGCAAAAAGTTAATACACTCAAAGCCTTACAGGCAGTTCTAGGCATGATGTGCATAACGCGGTCATCCAGCTTCCGCGGGTTAGGCTCAGAACTGCGATTCAAGTTTGCACGTAGCGGCTCAAACGAATCGCAACGAGTTAATACACACAACGCCTTAAAGGCACTTTTAGGCATGATGTGCAAAACGTGGTCATCCAGCTTGCGCGGGTTAGGCTCGGAACTGCGATTCAAGTTCGCACATAGTGGCTAAAGCGAATCGCAACAAGTTAATACACACAATGCCTTACAGGCACTTTTAGGCATGATGTGCAAATAGGCGTCACTCAAGCTGCGCGGGTTAGGTACAGAACTGCGATTCAAGTTCGCACATAGCGGCTAAAGCGAATCGCAACAAGTTAATACACACAAAGCCTTACAGGCACTTCTAGGCATGATTTGCATAACGCTGTCACCCAGCTTGCGCGGGTTAGGCTCAGAACTGCGATTCAAGTTTGCACGTAGCGGCTCAAATGAATTGCAACAAGTTAATACACACAACGCCTTACAGGCACTTTTAGGCATTATGTGCAAAACGTGGTCATCCAGCTTGCGCGGGTTAGGCTGAGAACTGCGATTCAAGTTCGCACATAGCGGCTAAAGCGAATCGCAACAAGTTAATACACACAAAGCCTTACAGGCACTTTTAGGCATGATGTGAAAAACGAGGTCATCCAGCTTGCGCGGGTTAGGCTGAGAACTGCGATTCAAGTTCGCACATAGCGGCTAAAGCGAATCGCAACAAGTTAATACACACAAAGCCTTACAGGCACTTTTAGGCATGATGTGAAAAACGAGGTCATCCAGCTTGCGCGGGTTAGGCTGAGAACTGCGATTCAAGTTCGCACATAGCGGCTAAAGCGAATCGCAACAAGTTAATACACACAAAGCCTTACAGGCACTTCTAGGCATGATGTGCATAACGCGGTCATCCAGCTTGCGCGGGTTAGGCTCAGAACTGCGATTCAAGTTTGCACGTAGCGGCTCAAACGAATCGCAACAAGTTAATAGACAACGCCTTAAAGGCACTTTTAGGCATGATGTGCAAAACGTGGTCATCCAGCTTGCGCGGGTTAGCCTCAGAACTGCGATTCAAGTTTGCACGTAGCGGCTCAAACGAATCGCAACAAGTTAATACACACAAAGCCTTACAGGCAATTCTAGGCATGATGTGCAAAACGTGGTCATCCAGCTTGCGCGGGTTAGGCTCAGAACTGCGATTCAAGTTTGCACGTAGCGGCTCAAACGAATCGCAACAAGTTAATACACACAACGCCTTAAAGGCACTTTTAGGCATGATGTGCAAAACATGGTCATCCAGCTTGCGCGGGTTAGCCTCAGAACTGCGATTCAAGTTTGCACGTAGCGGCTCAAACGAATCGCAACAAGTTAATACACACAAAGCCTTACAGGCACTTCTAGGCATGATGTGCATAACGCGGTCATCCAGCTTGCGCGGGTTAGGCTCAGAACTGCGATTCAAGTTTGCACGTAGCGGCTCAAACGAATCGCAACAAGTTAATAGACACAACGCCTTAAAGGCACTTTTAGGCATGATGTGCAAAACGTGGTCATCCAGCTTGCGCGGGTTAGCCTCAGAACTGCGATTCAAGTTTGCACGTAGCGGCTCAAACGAATCGCAACAAGTTAATACACACAAAGCCTTACAGGCACTTCTAGGCATGATGTGCAAAACGTGGTCATCCAGCTTGCGCGGGTTAGGCTGAGAACTGCGATTCAAGTTCGCACATAGCGGCTAAAGCTAATCGCAACAAGTTAATACACACAAAGCCTTACAGGCACTTTTAGGCATGATGTGAAAAAGAGGTCATCCAGCTTGCGCGGGTTAGGCTGAGAACTGCGATTCAAGTTCGCACATAGCGGCTAAAGCGAATCGCAAAAAGTTAATACACACAAAGCCTTACAGGCACTTCTAGGCATGATGTGCATAACGCGGTCATCCAGCTTGCGCGGGTTAGGCTGAGAACTGCGATTCAAGTTCGCACATAGCGGCTAAAGCGAATCGCAACAAGTTAATATACACAAAGCCTTACAGGCACTTCTAGGCATGATGTGCATAACGCGGTCATCCAGCTTGCGCGGGTTAAGCTCAGAACTGCGATTCAAGTTTGCACGTAGCGGCTCAAACGAATCGCAACAAGTTAATACACACAACGCCTTAAAGGCACTTTTAGGCATGATGTGCAAAACGTGGTCATCCAGCTTGCGCGGGTTAGCCTCAGAACTGCGATTCAAGTTTGCACGTAGCGGCTCAAACGAATCGCAACAAGTTAATACACACAAAGCCTTACAGGCACTTCTAGGCATGATGTGCATAACGCGGTCATCCAGCTTGCGCGGGTTAGGCTCAGAACTGCGATTCAAGTTTGCACGTAGCGGCTCAAACGAATCGCAACAAGTTAATACACACAACGCCTTAAAGGCACTTTTAGGCATGATGTGCAAAACTTGGTCATCCAGCTTGCGCGGGTTAGGCTCAGAACTGCGATTCAAGTTCGCACATAGTGGCTAAAGCGAATCGCAACAAGTTAATACACACAACGCCTTACAGGCACTTTTAGGCATGATGTGCAAATAGGCGTCACTCAAGCTGCGCGGGTTAGGTACAGAACTGCGATTCAAGTTCGCACATAGCGGCTAAAGCTAATCGCAACAAGTTAATACACACAAAGCCTTACAGGCACTTTTAGGCATGATGTGAAAAAGAGGTCATCCAGCTTGCGCGGGTTAGGCTGAGAACTGCGATTCAAGTTCGCACATAGCGGCTAAAGCGAATCGCAAAAAGTTAATACACACAAAGCCTTACAGGCACTTCTAGGCATGATGTGCAAAACGTGGTCATCCAGCTTGCGCGGGTTAGCCTCAGAACTGCGATTCAAGTTTGCACGTAGCGGCTCAAACGAATCGCAACAAGTTAATACACACAAAGCCTTACAGGCACTTCTAGGCATGATGTGCATAACGCGGTCATCCAGCTTGCGCGGGTTAGGCTCAGAACTGCGATTCAAGTTTGCACGTAGCGGCTCAAACGAATCGCAACAAGTTAATACACACAACGCCTTAAAGGCACTTTTAGGCATGATGTGCAAAACTTGGTCATCCAGCTTGCGCGGGTTAGGCTCAGAACTGCGATTCAAGTTCGCACATAGTGGCTAAAGCGAATCGAAACAAGTTAATACACACAACGCCTTACAGGCACTTTTAGGCATGATGTGCAAATAGGCGTCACTCAAGCTGCGCGGGTTAGGTACAGAACTGCGATTCAAGTTCGCACATAGCGGCTAAAGCGAATCGCAACAAGTTAATACACACAAAGCCTTACAGGCACTTCTAGGCATGATTTGCATAACGCTGTCACCCAGCTTGCGCGGGTTAGGCTCAGAACTGCGATTCAAGTTTGCACGTAGCGGCTCAAATGAATTGCAACAAGTTAATACACACAACGCCTTACAGGCACTTTTAGGCATTATGTGCAAAACGTGGTCATCCAGCTTGCGCGGGTTAGGCTGAGAACTGCGATTCAAGTTCGCACATAGCGGCTAAAGCGAATCGCAACAAGTTAATACACACAAAGCCTTACAGGCACTTTTAGGCATGATGTGAAAAACGAGGTCATCCAGCTTGCGCGGGTTAGGCTGAGAACTGCGATTCAAGTTCGCACATAGCGGCTAAAGCGAATCGCAACAAGTTAATACACACAAAGCCTTACAGGCACTTCTAGGCATGATGTGCATAACGCGGTCATCCAGCTTGCGCGGGTTAGGCTCAGAACTGCGATTCAAGTTTGCACGTAGCGGCTCAAACGAATCGCAACAAGTTAATAGACAACGCCTTAAAGGCACTTTTAGGCATGATGTGCAAAACGTGGTCATCCAGCTTGCGCGGGTTAGCCTCAGAACTGCGATTCAAGTTTGCACGTAGCGGCTCAAACGAATCGCAACAAGTTAATACACACAAAGCCTTACAGGCACTTCTAGGCATGATGTGCAAAACGTGGTCATCCAGCTTGCGCGGGTTAGGCTGAGAACTGCGATTCAAGTTCGCACATAGCGGCTAAAGCGAATCGCAACAAGTTAATACACACAAAGCCTTACAGGCACTTTTAGGCATGATGTGAAAAAGAGGTCATCCAGCTTGCGCGGGTTAGGCTGAGAACTGCGATTCAAGTTCGCACATAGCGGCTAAAGCGAATCGCAACAAGTTAATATACACAAAGCCTTACAGGCACTTCTAGGCATGATGTGCATAACGCGGTCATCCAGCTTGCGCGGGTTAGGCTCAGAACTGCGATTCAAGTTTGCACGTAGCGGCTCAAACGAATCGCAACAAGTTAATACACACAACGCCTTAAAGGCACTTTTAGGCATGATGTGCAAAACGTGGTCATCCAGCTTGCGCGGGTTAGCCTCAGAACTGCGATTCAAGTTTGCACGTAGCGGCTCAAACGAATCGCAACAAGTTAATACACACAAAGCCTTACAGGCACTTCTAGGCATGATGTGCATAACGCGGTCATCCAGCTTGCGCGGGTTAGGCTCAGAACTGCGATTCAAGTTTGCACGTAGCGGCTCAAACGAATCGCAACAAGTTAATACACACAACGCCTTAACGGCACTTTTAGGCATGATGTGCAAAACGTGGTCATCCAGCTTGCGCGGGTTAGGCTCAGAACTGCGATTCAAGTTCGCACATAGCGGCTAAAGCGAATCGCAACAAGTTAATACACACAAAGCCTTACAGGCACTTCTAGGCATGATGTGCATGACGCGGTCATCCAGCTTGCGCAGGTTAGGCTCAGAACTGCGATTCAAGTTTGCACGTAGCGGCTCAAACGAATCGCAACAAGTTAATACACACAAGGCCTTAAAGGCACTTTTAGGCTTGATGTGAAAGCGTGGTCATCCAGCTTGCGCGGGTTAGGCTCAGAACTGCGAATCAAGTTTGCACGTAGCGGCTCAAACGAATCGCAACAAGTTAATACACACAAAGCCTTACAGGCACTTCTAGGCATGATGTGCATAACGCCGTCATCCAGCTTGCGCGGGTTAGGCTCAGAACTGCGATTCAAGTTTGCACGTAGCGGCTCAAACGAATCGCAACAAGTTAATACACACAACCACTTAAACGCATGATGTGCAAAACGTGGTCATCCAGCTTGCGCGGGTTAGGCTCAGAACTGCGATTCGTTTGCACGTAGCGGCTCAAACGAACCGCAACAAGTTAATACACACAACGCCTTAAAGGCACTTTTAGGCATGATGTGCAAAACGTGGTCATCCAGCTTGCGCGGGTTAGGCTCACTGCGATTCAGGTTTGTACGTAGCGGCTCAAACGAACCGCAAAAAGTTAATACACTCAAAGCCTTACAGGCAGTTCTAGGCATGATGTGCATAACGCGGTCATCCAGCTTCCGCGGGTTAGGCTCAGAACTGCGATTCAAGTTTGCACGTAGCGGCTCAAACGAATCGCAACGAGTTAATACACACAACGCCTTAAAGGCACTTTTAGGCATGATGTGCAAAACGTGGTCATCCAGCTTGCGCGGGTTAGGCTCGGAACTGCGATTCAAGTTCGCACATAGCGGCTAAAGCGAATCGCAACAAGTTAATACACACAAAGCCTTACAGGCACTTCTAGGCATGATGTGCATAACGCGGTCATCCAGCTTGCGCGGGTTAGGCTCAGAACTGCGATTCAAGTTTGCACGTAGCGGCTCAAACGAATCGCAACAAGTTAATAGACACAACGCCTTAAAGGCACTTTTAGGCATGATGTGCAAAACGTGGTCATCCAGCTTGCGCGGGTTAGCCTCAGAACTGCGATTCAAGTTTGCACGTAGCGGCTCAAACGAATCGCAACAAGTTAATACACACAACGCCTTACAGGCACTTTTAGGCATTATGTGCAAAACGTGGTCATCCAGCTTGCGCGGGTTAGGCTGAGAACTGCGATTCAAGTTCGCACATAGCGGCTAAAGCGAATCGCAACAAGTTAATACACACAAAGCCTTACAGGCACTTTTAGGCATGATGTGAAAAACGAGGTCATCCAGCTTGCGCGGGTTAGGCTGAGAACTGCGATTCAAGTTCGCACATAGCGGCTAAAGCGAATCGCAACAAGTTAATACACACAAAGCCTTACAGGCACTTCTAGGCATGATGTGCATAACGCGGTCATCCAGCATGCGCGGGTTAGGCTCAGAACTGCGATTCAAGTTTGCACGTAGCGGCTCAAACGAATCGCAACAAGTTAATACACACAACGCCTTAAAGGCACTTTTAGGCATGATGTGCAAAACATGGTCATCCAGCTTGCGCGGGTTAGCCTCAGAACTGCGATTCAAGTTTGCACGTAGCGGCTCAAACGAATCGCAACAAGTTAATACACACAAAGCCTTACAGGCACTTCTAGGCATGATGTGCATAACGCGGTCATCCAGCTTGCGCGGGTTAGGCTCAGAACTGCGATTCAAGTTTGCACGTAGCGGCTCAAACGAATCGCAACAAGTTAATAGACACAACGCCTTAAAGGCACTTTTAGGCATGATGTGCAAAACGTGGTCATCCAGCTTGCGCGGGTTAGCCTCAGAACTGCGATTCAAGTTTGCACGTAGCGGCTCAAACGAATCGCAACAAGTTAATACACACAAAGCCTTACAGGCACTTCTAGGCATGATGTGCAAAACGTGGTCATCCAGCTTGCGCGGGTTAGGCTGAGAACTGCGATTCAAGTTCGCACATAGCGGCTAAAGCGAATCGCAGCAAGTTAATACTCACAAAGCCTTACAGGCACTTTTAGGCATGATGTGAAAAAGAGGTCATCCAGCTTGCGCGGGTTAGGCTGAGAACTGCGATTCAAGTTCGCACATAGCGGCTAAAGCGAATCGCAAAAAGTTAATACACACAAAGCCTTACAGGCACTTCTAGGCATGATGTGCATAACGCGGTCATCCAGCTTGCGCGGGTTAGGCTGAGAACTGCGATTCAAGTTCGCACATAGCGGCTAAAGCGAATCGCAACAAGTTAATATACACAAAGCCTTACAGGCACTTCTAGGCATGATGTGCATAACGCGGTCATCCAGCTTGCGCGGGTTAGGCTCAGAACTGCGATTCAAGTTTGCACGTAGCGGCTCAAACGAATCGCAACAAGTTAATACACACAACGCCTTAAAGGCACTTTTAGGCATGATGTGCAAAACGTGGTCATCCAGCTTGCGCGGGTTAGCCTCAGAACTGCGATTCAAGTTTGCACGTAGCGGCTCAAACGAATCGCAACAAGTTAATACACACAAAGCCTTACAGGCACTTCTAGGCATGATGTGCAAAACGTGGTCATCCAGCTTGCGCGGGTTAGGCTGAGAACTGCGATTCAAGTTCGCACATAGCGGCTAAAGCGAATCGCAACAAGTTAATACACACAAAGCCTTACAGGCACTTTTAGGCATGATGTGAAAAAGAGGTCATCCAGCTTGCGCGGGTTAGGCTGAGAACTGCGATTCAAGTTCGCACATAGCGGCTCAAACGAACCGCAAAAAGTTAATACACTCAAAGCCTTACAGGCACTTCTAGGCATGATGTGCATAACGCGGTCATCCAGCTTGCGCGGGTTAGGCTCAGCACTGCGATTCAAGTTTGCACGTAGCGGCTCAAACGAATCGCAACGAGTTAATACACACAACGCCTTAAAGGCACTTTTAGGCATGATGTGCAAAACGTGGTCATCCAGCTTGCGCGGGTTAGGCTCGGAACTGCGATTCAAGTTCGCACATAGTGGCTAAAGCGAATCGCAACAAGTTAATACACACAATGCCTTACAGGCACTTTTAGGCATGATGTGCAAATAGGCGTCACTCAAGCTGCGCGGGTTAGGTACAGAACTGCGATTCAAGTTCGCACATAGCGGCTAAAGCGAATCGCAACAAGTTAATACACACAAAGCCTTACAGGCACTTCTAGGCATGATTTGCATAACGCTGTCACCCAGCTTGCGCGGGTTAGGCTCAGAACTGCGATTCAAGTTTGCACGTAGCGGCTCAAACGAATCGCAACAAGTTAATACACACAACGCCTTACAGGCACTTTTAGGCATTATGTGCAAAACGTGGTCATCCAGCTTGCGCGGGTTAGGCTGAGAACTGCGATTCAAGTTCGCACATAGCGGCTAAAGCGAATCGCAACAAGTTAATACACAAAGCCTTACAGGCAATTTTAGGCATGATGTGAAAAACGAGGTCATCCAGCTTGCGCGGGTTAGGCTGAGAACTGCGATTCAAGTTCGCACATAGCGGCTAAAGCGAATCGCAACAAGTTAATACACACAAAGCCTTACAGGCACTTCTAGGCATGATGTGCATAACGCGGTCATCCAGCTTGCGCGGGTTAGGCTCAGAACTGCGATTCAAGTTTGCACGTAGCGGCTCAAACGAATCGCAACAAGTTAATACACACAACGCCTTAAAGGCACTTTTAGGCATGATGTGCAAAACATGGTCATCCAGCTTGCGCGGGTTAGCCTCAGAACTGCGATTCAAGTTTGCACGTAGCGGCTCAAACGAATCGCAACAAGTTAATACACACAAAGCCTTACAGGCACTTCTAGGCATGATGTGCATAACGCGGTCATCCAGCTTGCGCGGGTTAGGCTCAGAACTGCGATTCAAGTTTGCACGTAGCGGCTCAAACGAATCGCAACAAGTTAATAGACACAACGCCTTAAAGGCACTTTTAGGCATGATGTGCAAAACGTGGTCATCCAGCTTGCGCGGGTTAGCCTCAGAACTGCGATTCAAGTTTGCACGTAGCGGCTCAAACGAATCGCAACAAGTTAATACACACAAAGCCTTACAGGCACTTCTAGGCATGATGTGCAAAACGTGGTCATCCAGCTTGCGCGGGTTAGGCTGAGAACTGCGATTCAAGTTCGCACATAGCGGCTAAAGCGAATCGCAACAAGTTAATACACACAAAGCCTTACAGGCACTTTTAGGCATGATGTGAAAAAGAGGTCATCCAGCTTGCGCGGGTTAGGCTGAGAACTGCGATTCAAGTTCGCACATAGCGGCTAAAGCGAATCGCAAAAAGTTAATACACACAAAGCCTTACAGGCACTTCTAGGCATGATGTGCATAACGCGGTCATCCAGCTTGCGCGGGTTAGGCTGTGAACTGCGATTCAAGTTCGCACATAGCGGCTAAAGCGAATCGCAACAAGTTAATATACACAAAGCCTTACAGGCACTTCTAGGCATGATGTGCATAACGCGGTCATCCAGCTTGCGCGGGTTAAGCTCAGAACTGCGATTCAAGTTTGCACGTAGCGGCTCAAACGAATCGCAACAAGTTAATACACACAACGCCTTAAAGGCACTTTTAGGCATGATGTGCAAAACGTGGTCATCCAGCTTGCGCGGGTTAGCCTCAGAACTGCGATTCAAGTTTGCACGTAGCGGCTCAAACGAATCGCAACAAGTTAATACACACAAAGCCTTACAGGCACTTCTAGGCATGATGTGCATAACGCGGTCATCCAGCTTGCGCGGGTTAGGCTCAGAACTGCGATTCAAGTTTGCACGTAGCGGCTCAAACGAATCGCAACAAGTTAATACACACAACGCCTTAAAGGCACTTTTAGGCATGATGTGCAAAACTTGGTCATCCAGCTTGCGCGGGTTAGGCTCAGAACTGCGATTCAAGTTCGCACATAGTGGCTAAAGCGAATCGCAACAAGTTAATACACACAACGCCTTACAGGCACTTTTAGGCATGATGTGCAAATAGGCGTCACTCAAGCTGCGCGGGTTAGGTACAGAACTGCGATTCAAGTTCGCACATAGCGGCTAAAGCGAATCGCAACAAGTTAATACACACAAAGCCTTACAGGCACTTCTAGGCATGATTTGCATAACGCTGTCACCCAGCTTGCGCGGGTTAGGCTCAGAACTGCGATTCAAGTTTGCACGTAGCGGCTCAAATGAATTGCAACAAGTTAATACACACAACGCCTTACAGGCACTTTTAGGCATTATGTGCAAAACGTGGTCATCCAGCTTGCGCGGGTTAGGCTGAGAACTGCGATTCAAGTTCGCACATAGCGGCTAAAGCGAATCGCAACAAGTTAATACACACAAAGCCTTACAGGCACTTTTAGGCATGATGTGAAAAACGAGGTCATCCAGCTTGCGCGGGTTAGGCTGAGAACTGCGATTCAAGTTCGCACATAGCGGCTAAAGCGAATCGCAACAAGTTAATACACACAAAGCCTTACAGGCACTTCTAGGCTTGATGTGCATAACGCGGTCATCCAGCTTGCGCGGGTTAGGCTCAGAACTGCGATTCAAGTTTGCACGTAGCGGCTCAAACGAATCGCAACAAGTTAATAGACAACGCCTTAAAGGCACTTTTAGGCATGATGTGCAAAACGTGGTCATCCAGCTTGCGCGGGTTAGCCTCAGAACTGCGATTCAAGTTTGCACGTAGCGGCTCAAACGAATCGCAACACGTTAATACACACAAAGCCTTACAGGCACTTCTAGGCATGATGTGCAAAACGTGGTCATCCAGCTTGCGCGGGTTAGGCTGAGAACTGCGATTCAAGTTCGCACATAGCGGCTAAAGCGAATCGCAACAAGTTAATACACACAAAGCCTTACAGGCACTTTTAGGCATGATGTGAAAAAGAGGTCATCCAGCTTGCGCGGGTTAGGCTGAGAACTGCGATTCAAGTTCGCACATAGCGGCTAAAGCGAATCGCAAAAAGTTAATACACACAAAGCCTTACAGGCACTTCTAGGCATGATGTGCATAACGCGGTCATCCAGCTTGCGCGGGTTAGGCTGAGAACTGCGATTCAAGTTCGCACATAGCGGCTAAAGCGAATCGCAACAAGTTAATATACACAAAGCCTTACAGGCACTTCTAGGCATGATGTGCATAACGCGGTCATCCAGCTTGCGCGGGTTAGGCTCAGAACTGCGATTCAAGTTTGCACGTAGCGGCTCAAACGAATCGCAACAAGTTAATACACACAACGCCTTAAAGGCACTTTTAGGCATGATGTGCAAAACGTGGTCATCCAGCTTGCGCGGGTTAGCCTCAGAACTGCGATTCAAGTTTGCACGTAGCGGCTCAAACGAATCGCAACAAGTTAATACACACAAAGCCTTACAGGCACTTCTAGGCATGATGTGCATAACGCGGTCATCCAGCTTGCGCGGGTTAGGCTCAGAACTGCGATTCAAGTTTGCACGTAGCGGCTCAAACGAATCGCAACAAGTTAATACACACAACGCCTTAACGGCACTTTTAGGCATGATGTGCAAAACGTGGTCATCCAGCTTGCGCGGGTTAGGCTCAGAACTGCGATTCAAGTTCGCACATAGCGGCTAAAGCGAATCGCAACAAGTTAATACACACAAAGCCTTACAGGCACTTCCAGGCATGATGTGCATGACGCGGTCATCCAGCTTGCGCGGGTTAGGCTCAGAACTGCGATTCAAGTTTGCACGTAGCGGCTCAAACGAATCGCAACAAGTTAATACACACAACGCCTTAAAGGCACTTTTAGGCATGATGTGAAAGCGTGGTCATCCAGCTTGCGCGGGTTAGGCTCAGAACTGCGAATCAAGTTTGCACGTAGCGGCTCAAACGAATCGCAACAAGTTAATACACACAAAGCCTTACAGGCACTTCTAGGCATGATGTGCATAACGCCGTCATCCAGCTTGCGCGGGTTAGGCTCAGAACTGCGATTCAAGTTTGCACGTAGCGGCTCAAACGAATCGCAACAAGTTAATACACACAACCACTTAAACGCATGATGTGCAAAACGTGGTCATCCAGCTTGCGCGGGTTAGGCTCAGAACTGCGATTCGTTTGCACGTAGCGGCTCAAACGAACCGCAACAAGTTAATACACACAACGCCTTAAAGGCACTTTTAGGCATGATGTGCAAAACGTGGTCATCCAGCTTGCGCGGGTTAGGCTCACTGCGATTCAGGTTTGTACGTAGCGGCTCAAACGAACCGCAAAAAGTTAATACACTCAAAGCCTTACAGGCAGTTCTAGGCATGATGTGCATAACGCGGTCATCCAGCTTCCGCGGGTTAGGCTCAGAACTGCGATTCAAGTTTGCACGTAGCGGCTCAAACGAATCGCAACGAGTTAATACACACAACGCCTTAAAGGCACTTTTAGGCATGATGTGCAAAACGTGGTCATCCAGCTTGCGCGGGTTAGGCTCGGAACTGCGATTCAAGTTCGCACATAGCGGCTAAAGCGAATCGCAACAAGTTAATACACACAAAGCCTTACAGGCACTTCTAGGCATGATGTGCATAACGCGGTCATCCAGCTTGCGCGGGTTAGGCTCAGAACTGCGATTCAAGTTTGCACGTAGCGGCTCAAACGAATCGCAACAAGTTAATAGACACAACGCCTTAAAGGCACTTTTAGGCATGATGTGCAAAACGTGGTCATCCAGCTTGCGCGGGTTAGCCTCAGAACTGCGATTCAAGTTTGCACGTAGCGGCTCAAACGAATCGCAACAAGTTAATACACACAACGCCTTACAGGCACTTTTAGGCATTATGTGCAAAACGTGGTCATCCAGCTTGCGCGGGTTAGGCTGAGAACTGCGATTCAAGTTCGCACATAGCGGCTAAAGCGAATCGCAACAAGTTAATACACACAAAGCCTTACAGGCACTTTTAGGCATGATGTGAAAAACGAGGTCATCCAGCTTGCGCGGGTTAGGCTGAGAACTGCGATTCAAGTTCGCACATAGCGGCTAAAGCGAATCGCAACAAGTTAATACACACAAAGCCTTACAGGCACTTCTAGGCATGATGTGCATAACGCGGTCATCCAGCATGCGCGGGTTAGGCTCAGAACTGCGATTCAAGTTTGCACGTAGCGGCTCAAACGAATCGCAACAAGTTAATACACACAACGCCTTAAAGGCACTTTTAGGCATGATGTGCAAAACATGGTCATCCAGCTTGCGCGGGTTAGCCTCAGAACTGCGATTCAAGTTTGCACGTAGCGGCTCAAACGAATCGCAACAAGTTAATACACACAAAGCCTTACAGGCACTTCTAGGCATGATGTGCATAACGCGGTCATCCAGCTTGCGCGGGTTAGGCTCAGAACTGCGATTCAAGTTTGCACGTAGCGGCTCAAACGAATCGCAACAAGTTAATAAACACAACGCCTTAAAGGCACTTTTAGGCATGATGTGGTCATCCAGCTTGCGCGGGTTAGCCTCAGAACTGCGATTCAAGTTTGCACGTAGCGGCTCAAACGAATCGCAACAAGTTAATACACACAAAGCCTTACAGGCACTTCTAGGCATGATGTGCAAAACGTGGTCATCCAGCTTGCGCGGGTTAGGCTGAGAACTGCGATTCAAGTTCGCACATAGCGGCTAAAGCGAATCGCAACAAGTTAATACTCACAAAGCCTTACAGGCACTTTTAGGCATGATGTGAAAAAGAGGTCATCCAGCTTGCGCGGGTTAGGCTGAGAACTGCGATTCAAGTTCGCACATAGCGGCTAAAGCGAATCGCAAAAAGTTAATACACACAAAGCCTTACAGGCACTTCTAGGCATGATGTGCATAACGCGGTCATCCAGCTTGCGCGGGTTAGGCTGAGAACTGCGATTCAAGTTCGCACATAGCGGCTAAAGCGAATCGCAACAAGTTAATATACACAAAGCCTTACAGGCACTTCTAGGCATGATGTGCATAACGCGGTCATCCAGCTTGCGCGGGTTAGGCTCAGAACTGCGATTCAAGTTTGCACGTAGCGGCTCAAACGAATCGCAACAAGTTAATACACACAACGCCTTAAAGGCACTTTTAGGCATGATGTGCAAAACGTGGTCATCCAGCTTGCACGGGTTAGCCTCAGAACTGCGATTCAAGTTTGCACGTAGCGGCTCAAACGAATCGCAACAAGTTAATACACACAAAGCCTTACAGGCACTTCTAGGCATGATGTGCAAAACGTGGTCATCCAGCTTGCGCGGGTTAGGCTGAGAACTGCGATTCAAGTTCGCACATAGCGGCTAAAGCGAATCGCAACAAGTTAATACACACAAAGCCTTACAGGCACTTTTAGGCATGATGTGAAAAAGAGGTCATCCAGCTTGCGCGGGTTAGGCTGAGAACTGCGATTCAAGTTCGCACATAGCGGCTCAAACGAACCGCAAAAAGTTAATACACTCAAAGCCTTACAGGCACTTCTAGGCATGATGTGCATAACGCGGTCATCCAGCTTGCGCGGGTTAGGCTCAGCACTGCGATTCAAGTTTGCACGTAGCGGCTCAAACGAATCGCAACGAGTTAATACACACAACGCCTTAAAGGCACTTTTAGGCATGATGTGCAAAACGTGGTCATCCAGCTTGCGCGGGTTAGGCTCGGAACTGCGATTCAAGTTCGCACATAGTGGCTAAAGCGAATCGCAACAAGTTAATACACACAATGCCTTACAGGCACTTTTAGGCATGATGTGCAAATAGGCGTCACTCAAGCTGCGCGGGTTAGGTACAGAACTGCGATTCAAGTTCGCACATAGCGGCTAAAGCGAATCGCAACAAGTTAATACACACAAAGCCTTACAGGCACTTCTAGGCATGATTTGCATAACGCTGTCACCCAGCTTGCGCGGGTTAGGCTCAGAACTGCGATTCAAGTTTGCACGTAGCGGCTCAAACGAATCGCAACAAGTTAATACACACAACGCCTTACAGGCACTTTTAGGCATTATGTGCAAAACGTGGTCATCCAGCTTGCGCGGGTTAGGCTGAGAACTGCGATTCAAGTTCGCACATAGCGGCTAAAGCGAATCGCAACAAGTTAATACACAAAGCCTTACAGGCAATTTTAGGCATGATGTGAAAAACGAGGTCATCCAGCTTGCGCGGGTTAGGCTGAGAACTGCGATTCAAGTTCGCACATAGCGGCTAAAGCGAATCGCAACAAGTTAATACACACAAAGCCTTACAGGCACTTCTAGGCATGATGTGCATAACGCGGTCATCCAGCTTGCGCGGGTTAGGCTCAGAACTGCGATTCAAGTTTGCACGTAGCGGCTCAAACGAATCGCAACAAGTTAATACACACAACGCCTTAAAGGCACTTTTAGGCATGATGTGCAAAACAAGGTCATCCAGCTTGCGCGGGTTAGCCTCAGAACTGCGATTCAAGTTTGCACGTAGCGGCTCAAACGAATCGCAACAAGTTAATACACACAAAGCCTTACAGGCACTTCTAGGCATGATGTGCATAACGCGGTCATCCAGCTTGCGCGGGTTAGGCTCAGAACTGCGATTCAAGTTTGCACGTAGCGGCTCAAACGAATCGCAACAAGTTAATAGACACAACGCCTTAAAGGCACTTTTAGGCATGATGTGCAAAACGTGGTCATCCAGCTTGCGCGGGTTAGCCTCAGAACTGCGATTCAAGTTTGCACGTAGCGGCTCAAACGAATCGCAACAAGTTAATACACACAAAGCCTTACAGGCACTTCTAGGCATGATGTGCAAAACGTGGTCATCCAGCTTGCGCGGGTTAGGCTGAGAACTGCGATTCAAGTTCGCACATAGCGGCTAAAGCGAATCGCAACAAGTTAATACACACAAAGCCTTACAGGCACTTTTAGGCATGATGTGAAAAAGAGGTCATCCAGCTTGCGCGGGTTAGGCTGAGAACTGCGATTCAAGTTCGCACATAGCGGCTAAAGCGAATCGCAAAAAGTTAATACTCACAAAGCCTTACAGGCACTTCTAGGCATGATGTGCATAACGCGGTCATCCAGCTTGCGCGGGTTAGGCTGAGAACTGCGATTCAAGTTCGCACATAGCGGCTAAAGCGAATCGCAACAAGTTAATATACACAAAGCCTTACAGGCACTTCTAGGCATGATGTGCATAACGCGGTCATCCAGCTTGCGCGGGTTAGGCTCAGAACTGCGATTCAAGTTTGCACGTAGCGGCTCAAACGAATCGCAACAAGTTAATACACACAACGCCTTAAAGGCACTTTTAGGCATGATGTGCAAAACGTGGTCATCCAGCTTGCGCGGGTTAGGCTCAGAACTGCGAATCAAGTTTGCACGTAGCGGCTCAAACGAATCGCAACAAGTTAATACACACAAAGCCTTACAGGCACTTCTAGGCATGATGTGCATAACGCGGTCATCCAGCTTGCGCGGGTTAGGCTCAGAACTGCGATTCAAGTTTGCACGTAGCGGCTCAAACGAATCGCAACAAGTTAATACACACAACGCCTTACAGGCACTTTTAGGCATTATGTGCAAAACGCGGTCATCCAGCTTGCGCGGGTTAGCCTCAGAACTGCGATTCAAGTTTGCACGTAGCGGCTCAAACGAATCGCAACAAGTTAATACACACAACGCCTTAAAGGCACTTTTAGGCATGATGTGCAAAACGTGGTCATCCAGCTTGCGCGGGTTAGCCTCAGAACTGCGATTCAAGTTTGCACGTAGCGGCTCAAACGAATCGCAACAAGTTAATACACACAAAGCCTTACAGGCACTTCTAGGCATGATGTGCAAAACGTGGTCATCCAGCTTGCGCGGGTTAGGCTCAGAACTGCGATTCAAGTTCGCACATAGCGGCTAAAGCGAATCGCAACAAGTTAATACACACAAAGCCTTACAGGCACTTTTAGGCATGATGTGAAAAAGAGGTCATCCAGCTTGCGCGGGTTAGGCTGAGAACTGCGATTCAAGTTCGCACATAGCGGCTAAAGCGAATCGCAACAAGTTAATACACACAAAGCCTTACAGGCACTTCTAGGCATGATGTGCATAACGCGGTCATCCAGCTTGCGCGGGTTAGGCTCAGAACTGCGATTCAAGTTTGCACGTAGCGGCTCAAACGAATCGCAACAAGTTAATACACACAACGCCTTAAAGGCACTTTAAGGCATGATGTGCAAAACGTGGTCATCCAGCTTGCGCGGGTTAGGCTCAGAACTGCGAATCAAGTTTGCACGTAGCGGCTCAAAGGAATCGCAACAAGTTAATACACACAAAGTCTTACAGGCACTTCTAGGCATGATGTGCATAACGCGGTCATCCAGCTTGCGCGGGTTAGGCTCAGAACTGCGATTCAAGTTTGCACGTAGCGGCTCAAACGAATCGCAACAAGTTAATACACACAACGCCTTACAGGCACTTTTAGGCATTATGTGCAAAACGCGGTCATCCAGCTTGCGCGGGTTAGGCTCAGAACTGCGATTCAAGTTCGCACATAGCGGCTAAAGCGAATCGCAACAAGTTAATACACACAAAGCCTTACAGGCACTTCTAGGCATGATGTGCATAACGCGGTCATCCAGCTTGCGCGGGTTAGGCTCAGAACTGCGATTCAAGTTTGCACGTAGCGGCTCAAACGAATCGCAACAAGTTGATACACACAACGCCTTACAGGCACTTTTAGGCATTATGTGCAAAACGTGGTCATCCAGTTTGCGCGGGTTAGGCTCAGAACTGCGATTCAAGTTTGCACGTAGCGGCTCAAACGAATCGCAACAAGTTAATACACACAACGCCTTAAAGGCACTTTTAGGCATGATGTGCAAAACATGGTCATCCAGCTTGCGCGGGTTAGCCTCAGAACTGCGATTCAAGTTTGCACGTAGCGGCTCAAACGAATCGCAACAAGTTAATACACACAAAGCCTTACAGGCACTTTTAGGCATGATGTGAAAAACGAGGTCATCCAGCTTGCGCGGGTTAGGCTGAGAACTGCGATTCAAGTTCGCACATAGCGGCTAAAGCGAATCGCAACAAGTTAATACACACAAAGCCTTACAGGCACTTCTAGGCATGATGTGCATAACGCGGTCATCCAGCTTGCGCGGGTTAGGCTCAGAACTGCGATTCAAGTTTGCACGTAGCGGCTCAAACGAATCGCAACAAGTTAATAGACACAACGCCTTAAAGGCACTTTTAGGCATGATGTGCAAAACGTGGTCATCCAGCTTGCGCGGGTTAGGCTGAGAACTGCGATTCAAGTTCGCACATAGCGGCTAAAGCGAATCGCAACAAGTTAATACACACAAAGCCTTACAGGCACTTTTAGGCATGATGTGAAAAAGAGGTCATCGAGCTTGCGCGGGTTAGGCTGAGAACTGCGATTCAAGTTCGCACATAGCGGCTAAAGCGAATCGCAACAAGTTAATACACACAAAGCCTTACAGGCACTTCTAGGCATGATGTGCATAACGCGGTCATCCAGCTTGCGCGGGTTAGGCTGAGAACTGCGATTCAAGTTCGCACATAGTGGCTAAAGCGAATCGCAACAAGTTAATATACACAAAGCCTTACAGGCACTTCTAGGCATGATGTGCATAACGCGGTCATCCAGCTTGAACGGGTTAGGCTCAGCACTGCGATTCAAGTTTGCACGTAGCGGCTCAAACGAATCGCAACAAGTTAATACACACAACGCCTTAAAGGCACTTTTAGGCATGATGTGCAAAACGTGGTCACCCAGCTTGCGCGGGTTAGGCTCAGAACTGCGAATCAAGTTTGCACGTAGCGGCTCAAACGAATCGCAACAAGTTAATACACACAAAGCCTTACAGGCACTTCTAGGCATGATGTGCATAACGCGGTCATCCAGCTTGCGCGGGTTAGGCTCAGAATTGCGATTCAAGTTTGCACGTAGCGGCTCAAACGAATCGCAACAAGTTAATACACACAACGCCTTACAGGCACTTTTAGGCATTATGTGCAAAACGCGGTCATCCAGCTTGCGCGGGTTAGCCTCAGAACTGCGATTCAAGTTTGCACGTAGCGGCTCAAACGAATCGCAACAAGTTAATACACACAACGCCTTAAAGGCACTTTTAGGCATGATGTGCAAAACGAGGTCATCCAGCTTGCGCGGGTTAGGCTGAGAACTGCGATTCAAGTTCGCACATAGCGGCTCAAACGAATCGCAACAAGTTAATACACACAACGCCTTACAGGCACTTTTAGGCATTATGTGCAAAACGCGGTCACCCAGCTTGCGCGGGTTAGGCTCAGAACTGCGATTCAAGTTCGCACATAGCGGCTAAAGCGAATCGCAACAAGTTAATACACACAAAGCCTTACAGGCACTTTTAGGCATGATGTGAAAAACGAGGTCATCCAGCTTGCGCGGGTTAGGCTGAGAACTGCGATTCAAGTTCGCACATAGCGGCTAAAGCGAATCGCAACAAGTTAATACACACAAAGCCTTACAGGCACTTCTAGGCATGATGTGCATAACGCGGTCATCCAGCTTGCGCGGGTTAGGCTCAGAACTGCGATTCAAGTTTGCACGTAGCGGCTCAAACGAATCGCAACAAGTTAATAGACACAACGCCTTAAAGGCACTTTTAGGCATGATGTGCAAAACGTGGTCATCCAGCTTGCGCGGGTTAGCCTCAGAACTGCGATTCAAGTTTGCACGTAGCGGCTCAAACGAATCGCAACAAGTTAATACACACAAAGCCTTAAAGGCACTTCTAGGCATGATGTGCAAAACGTGGTCATCCAGCTTGCGCGGGTTAGGCTGAGAACTGCGATTCAAGTTCGCACATAGCGGCTAAATCGAATCGCAACAAGTTAATACACACAAAGCCTTACAGGCACTTTTAGGCATGATGTGAAAAAGAGGTCATCGAGCTTGCGCGGGTTAGGCTGAGAACTGCGATTCAAGTTCGCACATAGCGTCTAAAGCGAATCGCAACAAGTTAATACACACAAAGCCTTACAGGCACTTCTAGGCATGATGTGCATAACGCGGTCATCCAGCTTGCGCGGGTTAGGCTGAGAACTGCGATTCAAGTTCGCACATAGTGGCTAAAGCGAATCGCAACAAGTTAATATACACAAAGCCTTACAGGCACTTCTAGGCATGATGTGCATAACGCGGTCATCCAGCTTGCGCGGGTTAGGCTCAGCACTGCGATTCAAGTTTGCACGTAGCGGCTCAAACGAATCGCAACAAGTTAATACACACAACGCCTTAAAGGCACTTTTAGGCATGATGTGCAAAACGTGGTCATCCAGCTTGCGCGGGTTAGCCTCAGAACTGCGATTCAAGTTTGCACGTAGCGGCTCAAACGAATCGCAACAAGTTAATACACACAAAGCCTTACAGGCACTTCTAGGCATGATGTGCATAACGCGGTCATCCAGCTTGCGCGGGTTAGGCTCAGAACTGCGATTCAATTTTGCACGTAGCGGCTCAAACGAATCGCAACAAGTTAATACACACAACGCCTTACAGGCACATTTAGGCATTATTTGCAAAACGCTGTCATCCAGCTTGCGCGGGTTAGCCTCAGAACTGCGATTCAAGTTTGCACGTAGCGGCTCAAACGAATCGCAACAAGTTAATACACACAACGCCTTAAAGGCACTTTTAGGCATGATGTGCAAAACGTGGTCATCCAGCTTGCGCGGGTTAGCCTCAGAACTGCGATTCAAGTTTGCACGTAGCGGCTCAAACGAATCGCAACAAGTTAATACACACAAAGCCTTACAGGCACTTCTAGGCATGATGTGCAAAACGTGGTCATCCAGCTTGCGCGGGTTAGGCTGAGAACTGCGATTCAAGTTCGCACATAGCGGCTAAAGCGAATCGCAACAAGTTAATACACACAAAGCCTTACAGGCACTTTTAGGCATGATGTGAAAAAGAGGTCATCCAGCTTGCGCGGGTTAGGCTGAGAACTGCGATTCAAGTTCGCACATAGCGGCTAAAGCGAATCGCAACAGGTTAATACACACAAAGCCTTACAGGCACTTCTAGGCATGATGTGCATAACGCGGTCATCCAGCTTGCGCGGGTTAGGCTCAGAACTGCGATTCAAGTTTGCACGTAGCGGCTCAAACGAATCGCAACAAGTTAATACACACAACGCCTTAAAGGCACTTTAAGGCATGATGTGCAAAACGTGGTCATCCAGCTTGCGCGGGTTAGGCTCAGAACTGCGAATCAAGTTTGCACGTAGCGGCTCAAAGGAATCGCAACAAGTTAATACACACAAAGTTTTACAGGCACTTCTAGGCATGATGTGCATAACGCGGTCATCCAGCTTGCGCGGGTTAGGCTCAGAACTGCGATTCAAGTTTGCACGTAGCGGCTCAAACGAATCGCAACAAGTTATTACACACAACGCCTTACAGGCACTTTTAGGCATTATGTGCAAAACGCGGTCATCCAGCTTGCGCGGGTTAGGCTCAGAACTGCGATTCAAGTTCGCACATAGCGGCTAAAGCGAATCGCAACAAGTTAATACACACAAAGCCTTACAGGCACTTTTAGGCATGATGTGAAAAAGAGGTCATCCAGCTTGCGCGGGTTAGGCTGAGAACTGCGATTCAAGTTCGCACATAGCGGCTAAAGCGAATCGCAACAAGTTAATACACACAAAGCCTTACAGGCACTTCTAGGCATGATGTGCATAACGCGGTCATCCAGCTTGCGCGGGTTAGGCTCAGAACTGCGATTCAAGTTTGCACGTAGCGGCTCAAACGAATCGCAACAAGTTAATAGACACAACGCCTTAAAGGCACTTTTAGGCATGATGTGCAAAACGTGGTCATCCAGCTTGCGCGGGTTAGCCTCAGAACTGCGATTCAAGTTTGCACGTAGCGGCTCAAACGAATCGCAACAAGTTAATACACACAAAGCCTTACAGGCACTTCTAGGCATGATGTGCAAAACGTGGTCATCCAGCTTGCGCGGGTTAGGCTGAGAACTGCGATTCAAGTTCGCACATAGCGGCTAAAGCGAATCGCAACAAGTTAATACACACAAAGCCTTACAGGCACTTTTAGGCATGATGTGAAAAAGAGGTCATCGAGCTTGCGCGGGTTAGGCTGAGAACTGCGATTCAAGTTCGCACATAGCGGCTAAAGCGAATCGCAACAAGTTAATACACACAAAGCCTTACAGGCACTTCTAGGCATGATGTGCATAACGCGGTCATCCAGCTTGCGCGGGTTAGGCTGAGAACTGCGATTCAAGTTCGCACATAGTGGCTAAAGCGAATCGCAACAAGTTAATATACACAAAGCCTTACAGGCACTTGTGCATAACGCGGTCATCCAGCTTGCGCGGGTTAGGCTCAGCACTGCGATTCAAGTTTGCACGTAGCGGCTCAAACGAATCGCAACAAGTTAATACACACAACGCCTTAAAGGCACTTTTAGGCATGATGTGCAAAACGTGGTCATCCAGCTTGCGCGGGTTAGGCTCAGAACTGCGAATCAAGTTTGCACGTAGCGGCTCAAACGAATCGCAACAAGTTAATACACACAAAGCCTTACAGGCACTTCTAGGCATGATGTGCATAACGCGGTCATCCAGCTTGCGCGGGTTAGGCTCAGAACTGCGATTCAATTTTGCACGTAGCGGCTCAAACGAATCGCAACAAGTTAATACACACAACGCCTTAAAGGCACTTTTAGGCATGATGTGCAAAACGTGGTCATCCAGCTTGCGCGGGTTAGGCTGAGAACTGCGATTCAAGTTCGCACATAGTGGCTAAAGCGAATCGCAACAAGTTAATATACACAAAGCCTTACAGGCACTTGTGCATAACGCGGTCATCCAGCTTGCGCGGGTTAGGCTCAGCACTGCGATTCAAGTTTGCACGTAGCGGCTCAAACGAATCGCAACAAGTTAATACACACAACGCCTTAAAGGCACTTTTAGGCATGATGTGCAAAACGTGGTCATCCAGCTTGCGCGGGTTAGGCTCAGAACTGCGAATCAAGTTTGCACGTAGCGGCTCAAACGAATCGCAACAAGTTAATACACACAAAGCCTTACAGGCACTTCTAGGCATGATGTGCATAACGCGGTCATCCAGCTTGCGCGGGTTAGGCTCAGAACTGCGATTCAAGTTTGCACGTAGCGGCTCAAACGAATCGCAACAAGTTAATACACACAACGCCTTAAAGGCACTTTTAGGCATGATGTGCAAAACGTGGTCATCCAGCTTGCGCGGGTTAGCCTCAGAACTGCGATTCAAGTTTGCACGTAGCGGCTCAAACGAATCGCAACAAGTTAATACACACAAAGCCTTACAGGCACTTCTAGGCATGATGTGCAAAACGTGGTCATCCAGCTTGCGCGGGTTAGGCTGAGAACTGCGATTCAAGTTCGCACATAGCGGCTAAAGCGAATCGCAACAAGTTAATACACACAAAGCCTTACAGGCACTTTTAGGCATGATGTGAAAAAGAGGTCATCCAGCTTGCGCGGGTTAGGCTGAGAACTGCGATTCAAGTTCGCACATAGCGGCTAAAGCGAATCGCAACAGGTTAATACACACAAAGCCTTAGAGGCACTTCTAGGCATGATGTGCATAACGCGGTCATCCAGCTTGCGCGGGTTAGGCTCAGAACTGCGATTCAAGTTTGCACGTAGCGGCTCAAACGAATCGCAACAAGTTAATACACACAACGCCTTAAAGGCACTTTAAGGCATGATGTGCAAAACGTGGTCATCCAGCTTGCGCGGGTTAGGCTCAGAACTGCGAATCAAGTTTGCACGTAGCGGCTCAAAGGAATCGCAACAAGTTAATACACACAAAGTTTTACAGGCACTTCTAGGCATGATGTGCATAACGCGGTCATCCAGCTTGCGCGGGTTAGGCTCAGAACTGCGATTCAAGTTTGCACGTAGCGGCTCAAACGAATCGCAACAAGTTATTACACACAACGCCTTACAGGCACTTTCAGGCATTATGTGCAAAACGCGGTCATCCAGCTTGCGCGGGTTAGGCTCAGAACTGCGATTCAAGTTCGCACATAGCGGCTAAAGCGAATCGCAACAAGTTAATACACACAAAGCCTTACAGGCACTTCTAGGCATGATGTGCATAACGCGGTCATCCAGCTTGCGCGGGTTAGGCTCAGAACTGCGATTCAAGTTTGCACGTAGCGGCTCAAACGAATCGCAACAAGTTAATACACACAACGCCTTACAGGCACTTTTAGGCATTATGTGCAAAACGTGGTCATCCAGCTTGCGCGGGTTAGGCTCAGAACTGCGATTCAAGTTTGCACGTAGCGGCTCAAACGAATCGCAACAAGTTAATACACACAACGCCTTAAAGGCACTTTTAGGCATGATGTGCAAAACATGGTCATCCAGCTTGCGCGGGTTAGCCTCAGAACTGCGATTCAAGTTTGCACGTAGCGGCTCAAACGAATCGCAACAAGTTATTACACACAACGCCTTACAGGCACTTTCAGGCATTATGTGCAAAACGCGGTCATCCAGCTTGCGCGGGTTAGGCTCAGAACTGCGATTCAAGTTCGCACATAGCGGCTAAAGCGAATCGCAACAAGTTAATACACACAAAGCCTTACAGGCACTTCTAGGCATGATGTGCATAACGCGGTCATCCAGCTTGCGCGGGTTAGGCTCAGAACTGCGATTCAAGTTTGCACGTAGCGGCTCAAACGAATCGCAACAAGTTAATACACACAACGCCTTACAGGCACTTTTAGGCATTATGTGCAAAACGTGGTCATCCAGCTTGCGCGGGTTAGGCTCAGAACTGCGATTCAAGTTTGCACGTAGCGGCTCAAACGAATCGCAACAAGTTAATACACACAACGCCTTAAAGGCACTTTTAGGCATGATGTGCAAAACATGGTCATCCAGCTTGCGCGGGTTAGCCTCAGAACTGCGATTCAAGTTTGCACGTAGCGGCTCAAACGAATCGCAACAAGTTAATACACACAACGCCTTAAAGGCACTTTTAGGCATGATGTGCAAAACGAGGTCATCCAGCTTGCGCGGGTTAGGCTGAGAACTGCGATTCAATTTTGCACGTAGCGGCTCAAACGAATCGCAACAAGTTAATACACACAACGCCTTAAAGGCACTTTTAGGCATGATGTGCAAAACATGGTCATCCAGCTTGCGCGGGTTAGCCTCAGAACTGCGATTCAAGTTTGCACGTAGCGGCTCAAACGAATCGCAACAAGTTAATACACACAACGCCTTAAAGGCACTTTTAGGCATGATGTGAAAAACGAGGTCATCCAGCTTGCGCGGGTTAGGCTGAGAACTGCGATTCAATTTTGCACGTAGCGGCTCAAACGAATCGCAACAAGTTAATACACACAACGCCTTACAGGCACATTTAGGCATTATTTGCAAAACGCGGTCATCCAGCTTGCGCGGGTTAGCCTCAGAACTGCGATTCAAGTTTGCACGTAGCGGCTCAAACGAATCGCAACAAGTTAATACACACAAAGCCTTAAAGGCACTTTTAGGCATGATGTGCAAAACGTGGTCATCCAGCTTGCGCGGGTTAGCCTCAGAACTGCGATTCAAGTTTGCACGTAGCGGCTCAAACGAATCGCAACAAGTTAATACACACAAAGCCTTACAGGCACTTCTAGGCATGATGTGCAAAACGTGGTCATCCAGCTTGCGCGGGTTAGGCTGAGAACTGCGATTCAAGTTCGCACATAGCGGCTAAAGCGAATCGCAACAAGTTAATACACACAAAGCCTTACAGGCACTTTTAGGCATGATGTGAAAAAGAGGTCATCCAGCTTGCGCGGGTTAGGCTGAGAACTGCGATTCAAGTTCGCACATAGCGGCTAAAGCGAATCGCAACAGGTTAATACACACAAAGCCTTACAGGCACTTCTAGGCATGATGTGCATAACGCGGTCATCCAGCTTGCGCGGGTTAGGCTCAGAACTGCGATTCAAGTTTGCACGTAGCGGCTCAAACGAATCGCAACAAGTTAATACACACAACGCCTTAAAGGCACTTTAAGGCATGATGTGCAAAACGTGGTCATCCAGCTTGCGCGGGTTAGGCTCAGAACTGCGAATCAAGTTTGCACGTAGCGGCTCAAAGGAATCGCAACAAGTTAATACACACAAAGTTTTACAGGCACTTCTAGGCATGATGTGCATAACGCGGTCATCCAGCTTGCGCGGGTTAGGCTCAGAACTGCGATTCAAGTTTGCACGTAGCGGCTCAAACGAATCGCAACAAGTTATTACACACAACGCCTTACAGGCACTTTTAGGCATTATGTGCAAAACGCGGTCATCCAGCTTGCGCGGGTTAGGCTCAGAACTGCGATTCAAGTTCGCACATAGCGGCTAAAGCGAATCGCAACAAGTTAATACACACAAAGCCTTACAGGCACTTCTAGGCATGATGTGCATAACGCGGTCATCCAGCTTGCGCGGGTTAGGCTCAGAACTGCGATTCAAGTTTGCACGTAGCGGCTCAAACGAATCGCAACAAGTTAATACACACAACGCCTTACAGGCACTTTTAGGCATTATGTGCAAAACGTGGTCATCCAGCTTGCGCGGGTTAGGCTCAGAACTGCGATTCAAGTTTGCACGTAGCGGCTCAAACGAATCGCAACAAGTTTATACACACAACGCCTTAAAGGCACTTTTAGGCATGATGTGCAAAACATGGTCATCCAGCTTGCGCGGGTTAGCCTCAGAACTGCGATTCAAGTTTGCACGTAGCGGCTCAAACGAATCGCAACAAGTTAATACACACAACGCCTTAAAGGCACTTTTAGGCATGATGTGCAAAACGAGGTCATCCAGCTTGCGCGGGTTAGGCTGAGAACTGCGATTCAAGTTCGCACATAGCGGCTCAAACGAATCGCAACAAGTTAATACACACAACGCCTTACAGGCACTTTTAGGCATTATGTGCATAACGCGGT
Organism: Amblyomma maculatum; assembly: GCF_055883805.1. Lineage (NCBI taxonomy): Eukaryota > Metazoa > Arthropoda > Arachnida > Ixodida > Ixodidae > Amblyomma > Amblyomma maculatum. The sequence continues at coordinate 482,060 of NW_028146740.1, read as the reverse complement.
CATCCAGCTTGCGCGGGTTAGGCTCAGAACTGCGATTCAAGTTTGCACGTAGCGGCTCAAACGAATCGCAACAAGTTAATAGACACAACGCCTTAAAGGCACTTTTAGGCATGATGTGCAAAACGAGGTCATCCAGCTTGCGCGGGTTAGGCTGAGAACTGCGATTCAAGTTCGCACATAGCGGCTCAAACGAATCGCAACAAGTTAATACACACAAAGCCTTACAGGCACTTCTAGGCATGATGTGCAAAACGTGGTCATCCAGCTTGCGCGGGTTAGGCTGAGAACTGCGATTCAAGTTCGCACATAGCGGCTAAAGCGAATCGCAACAAGTTAATACACACAAAGCCTTACAGGCACTTTTAGGCATGATGCGAAAAAGAGGTCATCGAGCTTGCGCGGGTTAGGCTGAGAACTGCGATTCAAGTTCGCACATAGCGGCTAAAGCGAATCGCAACAAGTTAATACACACAAAGCCTTACAGGCACTTCTAGGCATGATGTGCATAACGCGGTCATCCAGCTTGCGCGGGTTAGGCTGAGAACTGCGATTCAAGTTCGCACATAGTGGCTAAAGCGAATCGCAACAAGTTAATATACACAAAGCCTTACAGGCACTTCTAGGCATGATGTGCATAACGCGGTCATCCAGCTTGCGCGGGTTAGGCTCAGCACTGCGATTCAAGTTTGCACGTAGCGGCTCAAACGAATCGCAACAAGTTAATACACACAACGCCTTAAAGGCACTTTTAGGCATGATGTGCAAAACGTGGTCATCCAGCTTGCGCGGGGTAGGCTCAGAACTGCGAATCAAGTTTGCACGTAGCGGCTCAAACGAATCGCAACAAGTTAATACACACAAAGCCTTACAGGCACTTCTAGGCATGATGTGCATAACGCGGTCATCCAGCTTGCGCGGGTTAGGCTCAGAACTGCGATTCAAGTTCGCACATAGCGGCTCAAACGAATCGCAACAAGTTAATACACACAACGCCTTACAGGCACTTTTAGGCATTATGTGCAAAACGCGGTCATCCAGCTTGCGCGGGTTAGGCTCAGAACTGCGATTCAAGTTCGCACATAGCGGCTAAAGCGAATCGCAACAAGTTAATACACACAAAGCCTTACAGGCACTTTTAGGCATGATGTGAAAAACGAGGTCATCCAGTTTGCGCGGGTTAGGCCGAGAACTGCGATTCAAGTTCGCACATAGCGGCTAAAGCGAATCGCAACAAGTTAATACACACAAAGCCTTACAGGCACTTCTAGGCATGATGTGCATAACGCGGTCATCCAGCTTGCGCGGGTTAGGCTCAGAACTGCGATTCAAGTTTGCACGTAGCGGCTCAAACGAATCGCAACAAGTTAATAGACACAACGCCTTAAAGGCACTTTTAGGCATGATGTGCAAAACGAGGTCATCCAGCTTGCGCGGGTTAGGCTGAGAACTGCGATTCAAGTTCGCACATAGCGGCTCAAACGAATCGCAACAAGTTAATACACACAAAGCCTTACAGGCACTTCTAGGCATGATGTGCAAAACGTGGTCATCCAGCTTGCGCGGGTTAGGCTGAGAACTGCGATTCAAGTTCGCACATAGCGGCTAAAGCGAATCGCAACAAGTTAATACACACAAAGCCTTACAGGCACTTTTAGGCATGATGCGAAAAAGAGGTCATCGAGCTTGCGCGGGTTAGGCTGAGAACTGCGATTCAAGTTCGCACATAGCGGCTAAAGCGAATCGCAACAAGTTAATACACACAAAGCCTTACAGGCACTTCTAGGCATGATGTGCATAACGCGGTCATCCAGCTTGCGCGGGTTAGGCTGAGAACTGCGATTCAAGTTCGCACATAGTGGCTAAAGCGAATCGCAACAAGTTAATATACACAAAGCCTTACAGGCACTTCTAGGCATGATGTGCATAACGCGGTCATCCAGCTTGCGCGGGTTAGGCTCAGCACTGCGATTCAAGTTTGCACGTAGCGGCTCAAACGAATCGCAACAAGTTAATACACACAACGCCTTAAAGGCACTTTTAGGCATGATGTGCAAAACGTGGTCATCCAGCTTGCGCGGGGTAGGCTCAGAACTGCGAATCAAGTTTGCACGTAGCGGCTCAAACGAATCGCAACAAGTTAATACACACAAAGCCTTACAGGCACTTCTAGGCATGATGTGCATAACGCGGTCATCCAGCTTGCGCGGGTTAGGCTCAGAACTGCGATTCAAGTTTGCACGTAGCGGCTCAAACGAATCGCAACAAGTTAATAGACACAACGCCTTAACGGCACTTTTAGGCATGATGTGCAAAACGTGGTCATCCAGCTTGCGCGGGTTAGCCTCAGAACTGCGATTCAAGTTTGCACGTAGCGGCTCAAACGAATCGCAACAAGTTAATACACACAAAGCCTTACAGGCACTTCTAGGCATGATGTGCAAAACGTGGTCATCCAGCTTGCGCGGGTTAGGCTGAGAACTGCGATTCAAGTTCGCACATAGCGGCTAAAGCTAATCGCAACAAGTTAATACACACAAAGCCTTACAGGCACTTTTAGGCATGATGTGAAAAAGAGGTCATCCAGCTTGCGCGGGTTAGGCTGAGAACTGCGATTCAAGTTCGCACATAGCGGCTAAAGCGAATCGCAAAAAGTTAATACACACAAAGCCTTACAGGCACTTCTAGGCATGATGTGCATAACGCGGTCATCCAGCTTGCGCGGGTTAGGCTGAGAACTGCGATTCAAGTTCGCACATAGCGGCTAAAGCGAATCGCAACAAGTTAATATACACAAAGCCTTACAGGCACTTCTAGGCATGATGTGCATAACGCGGTCATCCAGCTTGCGCGGGTTAAGCTCAGAACTGCGATTCAAGTTTGCACGTAGCGGCTCAAACGAATCGCAACAAGTTAATACACACAACGCCTTAAAGGCACTTTTAGGCATGATGTGCAAAACGTGGTCATCCAGCTTGCGCGGGTTAGCCTCAGAACTGCGATTCAAGTTTGCACGTAGCGGCTCAAACGAATCGCAACAAGTTAATACACACAAAGCCTTACAGGCACTTCTAGGCATGATGTGCATAACGCGGTCATCCAGCTTGCGCGGGTTAGGCTCAGAACTGCGATTCAAGTTTGCACGTAGCGGCTCAAACGAATCGCAACAAGTTAATACAGACAACGCCTTAAAGGCACTTTTAGGCATGATGTGCAAAACTTGGTCATCCAGCTTGCGCGGGTTAGGCTCAGAACTGCGATTCAAGTTCGCACATAGTGGCTAAAGCGAATCGCAACAAGTTAATACACACAACGCCTTACAGGCACTTTTAGGCATGATGTGCAAATAGGCGTCACTCAAGCTGCGCGGGTTAGGTACAGAACTGCGATTCAAGTTCGCACATAGCGGCTAAAGCTAATCGCAACAAGTTAATACACACAAAGCCTTACAGGCACTTTTAGGCATGATGTGAAAAAGAGGTCATCCAGCTTGCGCGGGTTAGGCTGAGAACTGCGATTCAAGTTCGCACATAGCGGCTAAAGCGAATCGCAAAAAGTTAATACACACAAAGCCTTACAGGCACTTCTAGGCATGATGTGCATAACGCGGTCATCCAGCTTGCGCGGGTTAGGCTGTGAACTGCGATTCAAGTTCGCACATAGCGGCTAAAGCGAATCGCAACAAGTTAATATACACAAAGCCTTACAGGCACTTCTAGGCATGATGTGCATAACGCGGTCATCCAGCTTGCGCGGGTTAAGCTCAGAACTGCGATTCAAGTTTGCACGTAGCGGCTCAAACGAATCGCAACAAGTTAATACACACAACGCCTTAAAGGCACTTTTAGGCATGATGTGCAAAACATGGTCATCCAGCTTGCGCGGGTTAGCCTCAGAACTGCGATTCAAGTTTGCACGTAGCGGCTCAAACGAATCGCAACAAGTTAATACACACAAAGCCTTACAGGCACTTCTAGGCATGATGTGCATAACGCGGTCATCCAGCTTGCGCGGGTTAGGCTCAGAACTGCGATTCAAGTTTGCACGTAGCGGCTCAAACGAATCGCAACAAGTTAATACACACAACGCCTTAAAGGCACTTTTAGGCATGATGTGCAAAACTTGGTCATCCAGCTTGCGCGGGTTAGGCTCAGAACTGCGATTCAAGTTCGCACATAGTGGCTAAAGCGAATCGCAACAAGTTAATACACACAACGCCTTACAGGCACTTTTAGGCATGATGTGCAAATAGGCGTCACTCAAGCTGCGCGGGTTAGGTACAGAACTGCGATTCAAGTTCGCACATAGCGGCTAAAGCGAATCGCAACAAGTTAATACACACAAAGCCTTACAGGCACTTCTAGGCATGATTTGCATAACGCTGTCACCCAGCTTGTGCGGGTTAGGCTCAGAACTGCGATTCAAGTTTGCACGTAGCGGCTCAAATGAATTGCAACAAGTTAATACACACAACGCCTTACAGGCACTTTTAGGCATGATGTGAAAAACGAGGTCATCCAGCTTGCGCGGGTTAGGCTGAGAACTGCGATTCAAGTTCGCACATAGCGGCTAAAGCGAATCGCAACAAGTTAATACACACAAAGCCTTACAGGCACTTCTAGGCATGATGTGCAAAACGTGGTCATCCAGCTTGCGCGGGTTAGGCTGAGAACTGCGATTCAAGTTCGCACATAGCGGCTAAAGCGAATCGCAACAAGTTAATACACACAAAGCCTTACAGGCACTTCTAGGCATGATGTGCATAACGCGGTCATCCAGCTTGCGCGGGTTAGGCTCAGAACTGCGATTCAAGTTTGCACGTAGCGGCTCAAACGAATCGCAACAAGTTAATAGACAACGCCTTAAAGGCACTTTTAGGCATGATGTGCAAAACGTGGTCATCCAGCTTGCGCGGGTTAGCCTCAGAACTGCGATTCAAGTTTGCACGTAGCGGCTCAAACGAATCGCAACAAGTTAATACACACAAAGCCTTACAGGCACTTCTAGGCATGATGTGCAAAACGTGGTCATCCAGCTTGCGCGGGTTAGGCTGAGAACTGCGATTCAAGTTCGCACATAGCGGCTAAAGCGAATCGCAACAAGTTAATACACACAAAGCCTTACAGGCACTTTTAGGCATGATGTGAAAAAGAGGTCATCCAGCTTGCGCGGGTTAGGCTGAGAACTGCGATTCAAGTTCGCACATAGCGGCTAAAGCGAATCGCAAAAAGTTAATACACACAAAGCCTTACAGGCACTTCTAGGCATGATGTGCATAACGCGGTCATCCAGCTTGCGCGGGTTAGGCTGAGAACTGCGATTCAAGTTCGCACATAGCGGCTAAAGCGAATCGCAACAAGTTAATATACACAAAGCCTTACAGGCACTTCTAGGCATGATGTGCATAACGCGGTCATCCAGCTTGCGCGGGTTAGGCTCAGAACTGCGATTCAAGTTTGCACGTAGCGGCTCAAACGAATCGCAACAAGTTAATACACACAACGCCTTAAAGGCACTTTTAGGCATGATGTGCAAAACGTGGTCATCCAGCTTGCGCGGGTTAGCCTCAGAACTGCGATTCAAGTTTGCACGTAGCGGCTCAAACGAATCGCAACAAGTTAATACACACAAAGCCTTACAGGCACTTCTAGGCATGATGTGCATAACGCGGTCATCCAGCTTGCGCGGGTTAGGCTCAGAACTGCGATTCAAGTTTGCACGTAGCGCCTCAAACGAATCGCAACAAGTTAATACACACAACGCCTTAACGGCACTTTTAGGCATGATGTGCAAAACGTGGTCATCCAGCTTGCGCGGGTTAGGCTCAGAACTGCGATTCAAGTTCGCACATAGCGGCTAAAGCGAATCGCAACAAGTTAATACACACAAAGCCTTACAGGCACTTCTAGGCATGATGTGCATGACGCGGTCATCCAGCTTGCGCGGGTTAGGCTCAGAACTGCGATTCAAGTTTGCACGTAGCGGCTCACACGAATCGCAACAAGTTAATACACACAACGCCTTAAAGGCACTTTTAGGCATGATGTGAAAGCGTGGTCATCCAGCTTGCGCGGGTTAGGCTCAGAACTGCGAATCAAGTTTGCACGTAGCGGCTCAAACGAATCGCAACAAGTTAATACACACAAAGCCTTACAGGCACTTCTAGGCATGATGTGCATAACGCCGTCATCCAGCTTGCGCGGGTTAGGCTCAGAACTGCGATTCAAGTTTGCACGTAGCGGCTCAAACGAATCGCAACAAGTTAATACACACAACCACTTAAACGCATGATGTGCAAAACGTGGTCATCCAGCTTGCGCGGGTTAGGCTCAGAACTGCGATTCGTTTGCACGTAGCGGCTCAAACGAACCGCAACAAGTTAATACACACAACGCCTTAAAGGCACTTTTAGGCATGATGTGCAAAACGTGGTCATCCAGCTTGCGCGGGTTAGGCTCACTGCGATTCAGGTTTGTACGTAGCGGCTCAAACGAACCGCAAAAAGTTAATACACTCAAAGCCTTACAGGCAGTTCTAGGCATGATGTGCATAACGCGGTCATCCAGCTTCCGCGGGTTAGGCTCAGAACTGCGATTCAAGTTTGCACGTAGCGGCTCAAACGAATCGCAACGAGTTAATACACACAACGCCTTAAAGGCACTTTTAGGCATGATGTGCAAAACGTGGTCATCCAGCTTGCGCGGGTTAGGCTCGGAACTGCGATTCAAGTTCGCACATAGCGGCTAAAGCGAATCGCAACAAGTTAATACACACAAAGCCTTACAGGCACTTCTAGGCATGATGTGCATAACGCGGTCATCCAGCTTGCGCGGGTTAGGCTCAGAACTGCGATTCAAGTTTGCACGTAGCGGCTCAAACGAATCGCAACAAGTTAATAGACACAACGCCTTAAAGGCACTTTTAGGCATGATGTGCAAAACGTGGTCATCCAGCTTGCGCGGGTTAGCCTCAGAACTGCGATTCAAGTTTGCACGTAGCGGCTCAAACGAATCGCAACAAGTTAATACACACAACGCCTTACAGGCACTTTTAGGCATTATGTGCAAAACGTGGTCATCCAGCTTGCGCGGGTTAGGCTGAGAACTGCGATTCAAGTTCGCACATAGCGGCTAAAGCGAATCGCAACAAGTTAATACACACAAAGCCTTACAGGCACTTTTAGGCATGATGTGAAAAACGAGGTCATCCAGCTTGCGCGGGTTAGGCTGAGAACTGCGATTCAAGTTCGCACATAGCGGCTAAAGCGAATCGCAACAAGTTAATACACACAAAGCCTTACAGGCACTTCTAGGCATGATGTGCATAACGCGGTCATCCAGCATGCGCGGGTTAGGCTCAGAACTGCGATTCAAGTTTGCACGTAGCGGCTCAAACGAATCGCAACAAGTTAATACACACAACGCCTTAAAGGCACTTTTAGGCATGATGTGCAAAACATGGTCATCCAGCTTGCGCGGGTTAGCCTCAGAACTGCGATTCAAGTTTGCACGTAGCGGCTCAAACGAATCGCAACAAGTTAATACACACAAAGCCTTACAGGCACTTCTAGGCATGATGTGCATAACGCGGTCATCCAGCTTGCGCGGGTTAGGCTCAGAACTGCGATTCAAGTTTGCACGTAGCGGCTCAAACGAATCGCAACAAGTTAATAGACACAACGCCTTAAAGGCACTTTTAGGCATGATGTGCAAAACGTGGTCATCCAGCTTGCGCGGGTTAGCCTCAGAACTGCGATTCAAGTTTGCACGTAGCGGCTCAAACGAATCGCAACAAGTTAATACACACAAAGCCTTACAGGCACTTCTAGGCATGATGTGCAAAACGTGGTCATCCAGCTTGCGCGGGTTAGGCTGAGAACTGCGATTCAAGTTCGCACATAGCGGCTAAAGCGAATCGCAACAAGTTAATACACACAAAGCCTTACAGGCACTTTTAGGCATGATGTGAAAAAGAGGTCATCCAGCTTGCGCGGGTTAGGCTGAGAACTGCGATTCAAGTTCGCACATAGCGGCTAAAGCGAATCGCAAAAAGTTAATACACACAAAGCCTTACAGGCACTTCTAGGCATGATGTGCATAACGCGGTCATCCAGCTTGCGCGGGTTAGGCTGAGAACTGCGATTCAAGTTCGCACATAGCGGCTAAAGCGAATCGCAACAAGTTAATATACACAAAGCCTTACAGGCACTTCTAGGCATGATGTGCATAACGCGGTCATCCAGCTTGCGCGGGTTAGGCTCAGAACTGCGATTCAAGTTTGCACGTAGCGGCTCAAACGAATCGCAACAAGTTAATACACACAACGCCTTAAAGGCACTTTTAGGCATGATGTGCAAAACGTGGTCATCCAGCTTGCGCGGGTTAGCCTCAGAACTGCGATTCAAGTTTGCACGTAGCGGCTCAAACGAATCGCAACAAGTTAATACACACAAAGCCTTACAGGCACTTCTAGGCATGATGTGCAAAACGTGGTCATCCAGCTTGCGCGGGTTAGGCTGAGAACTGCGATTCAAGTTCGCACATAGCGGCTAAAGCGAATCGCAACAAGTTAATACACACAAAGCCTTACAGGCACTTTTAGGCATGATGTGAAAAAGAGGTCATCCAGCTTGCGCGGGTTAGGCTGAGAACTGCGATTCAAGTTCGCACATAGCGGCTCAAACGAACCGCAAAAAGTTAATACACTCAAAGCCTTACAGGCACTTCTAGGCATGATGTGCATAACGCGGTCATCCAGCTTGCGCGGGTTAGGCTCAGCACTGCGATTCAAGTTTGCACGTAGCGGCTCAAACGAATCGCAACGAGTTAATACACACAACGCCTTAAAGGCACTTTTAGGCATGATGTGCAAAACGTGGTCATCCAGCTTGCGCGGGTTAGGCTCGGAACTGCGATTCAAGTTCGCACATAGTGGCTAAAGCGAATCGCAACAAGTTAATACACACAATGCCTTACAGGCACTTTTAGGCATGATGTGCAAATAGGCGTCACTCAAGCTGCGCGGGTTAGGTACAGAACTGCGATTCAAGTTCGCACATAGCGGCTAAAGCGAATCGCAACAAGTTAATACACACAAAGCCTTACAGGCACTTCTAGGCATGATTTGCATAACGCTGTCACCCAGCTTGCGCGGGTTAGGCTCAGAACTGCGATTCAAGTTTGCACGTAGCGGCTCAAACGAATCGCAACAAGTTAATACACACAACGCCTTACAGGCACTTTTAGGCATTATGTGCAAAACGTGGTCATCCAGCTTGCGCGGGTTAGGCTGAGAACTGCGATTCAAGTTCGCACATAGCGGCTAAAGCGAATCGCAACAAGTTAATACACAAAGCCTTACAGGCAATTTTAGGCATGATGTGAAAAACGAGGTCATCCAGCTTGCGCGGGTTAGGCTGAGAACTGCGATTCAAGTTCGCACATAGCGGCTAAAGCGAATCGCAACAAGTTAATACACACAAAGCCTTACAGGCACTTCTAGGCATGATGTGCATAACGCGGTCATCCAGCTTGCGCGGGTTAGGCTCAGAACTGCGATTCAAGTTTGCACGTAGCGGCTCAAACGAATCGCAACAAGTTAATACACACAACGCCTTAAAGGCACTTTTAGGCATGATGTGCAAAACATGGTCATCCAGCTTGCGCGGGTTAGCCTCAGAACTGCGATTCAAGTTTGCACGTAGCGGCTCAAACGAATCGCAACAAGTTAATACACACAAAGCCTTACAGGCACTTCTAGGCATGATGTGCATAACGCGGTCATCCAGCTTGCGCGGGTTAGGCTCAGAACTGCGATTCAAGTTTGCACGTAGCGGCTCAAACGAATCGCAACAAGTTAATAGACACAACGCCTTAAAGGCACTTTTAGGCATGATGTGCAAAACGTGGTCATCCAGCCTTGCGCGGGTTAGCCTCAGAACTGCGATTCAAGTTTGCACGTAGCGGCTCAAACGAATCGCAACAAGTTAATACACACAAAGCCTTACAGGCACTTCTAGGCATGATGTGCAAAACGTGGTCATCCAGCTTCGCGGCTGAGAACTGCGATTCAAGTTCGCACATAGCGGCTAAAGCGAATCGCAACAAGTTAATACACACAAAGCCTTACAGGCACTTTTAGGCATGATGTGAAAAAGAGGTCATCCAGCTTGCGCGGGTTAGGCTGAGAACTGCGATTCAAGTTCGCACATAGCGGCTAAAGCGAATCGCAAAATGTTAATACACACAAAGCCTTACAGGCACTTCTAGGCATGATGTGCATAACGCGGTCATCCAGCTTGCGCGGGTTAGGCTGAGAACTGCGATTCAAGTTCGCACATAGCGGCTAAAGCGAATCGCAACAAGTTAATATACACAAAGCCTTACAGGCACTTCTAGGCATGATGTGCATAACGCGGTCATCCAGCTTGCGCGGGTTAGGCTCAGAACTGCGATTCAAGTTTGCACGTAGCGGCTCAAACGAATCGCAACAAGTTAATACACACAACGCCTTAAAGGCACTTTTAGGCATGATGTGCAAAACGTGGTCATCCAGCTTGCGCGGGTTAGGCTCAGAACTGCGAATCAAGTTTGCACGTAGCGGCTCAAACGAATCGCAACAAGTTAATACACACAAAGCCTTACAGGCACTTCTAGGCATGATGTGCATAACGCGGTCATCCAGCTTGCGCGGGTTAGGCTCAGAACTGCGATTCAAGTTTGCACGTAGCGGCTCAAACGAATCGCAACAAGTTAATACACACAACGCCTTACAGGCACTTTTAGGCATTATGTGCAAAACGCGGTCATCCAGCTTGCGCGGGTTAGCCTCAGAACTGCGATTCAAGTTTGCACGTAGCGGCTCAAACGAATCGCAACAAGTTAATACACACAACGCCTTAAAGGCACTTTTAGGCATGATGTGCAAAACGTGGTCATCCAGCTTGCGCGGGTTAGCCTCAGAACTGCGATTCAAGTTTGCACGTAGCGGCTCAAACGAATCGCAACAAGTTAATACACACAAAGCCTTACAGGCACTTCTAGGCATGATGTGCAAAACGTGGTCATCCAGCTTGCGCGGGTTAGGCTCAGAACTGCGATTCAAGTTCGCACATAGCGGCTAAAGCGAATCGCAACAAGTTAATACACACAAAGCCTTACAGGCACTTTTAGGCATGATGTGAAAAAGAGGTCATCCAGCTTGCGCGGGTTAGGCTGAGAACTGCGATTCAAGTTCGCACATAGCGGCTAAAGCGAATCGCAACAAGTTAATACACACAAAGCCTTACAGGCACTTCTAGGCATGATGTGCATAACGCGGTCATCCAGCTTGCGCGGGTTAGGCTCAGAACTGCGATTCAAGTTTGCACGTAGCGGCTCAAACGAATCGCAACAAGTTAATACACACAACGCCTTAAAGGCACTTTAAGGCATGATGTGCAAAACGTGGTCATCCAGCTTGCGCGGGTTAGGCTCAGAACTGCGAATCAAGTTTGCACGTAGCGGCTCAAAGGAATCGCAACAAGTTAATACACACAAAGTCTTACAGGCACTTCTAGGCATGATGTGCATAACGCGGTCATCCAGCTTGCGCGGGTTAGGCTCAGAACTGCGATTCAAGTTTGCACGTAGCGGCTCAAACGAATCGCAACAAGTTAATACACACAACGCCTTACAGGCACTTTTAGGCATTATGTGCAAAACGCGGTCATCCAGCTTGCGCGGGTTAGGCTCAGAACTGCGATTCAAGTTCGCACATAGCGGCTAAAGCGAATCGCAACAAGTTAATACACACAAAGCCTTACAGGCACTTCTAGGCATGATGTGCATAACGCGGTCATCCAGCTTGCGCGGGTTAGGCTCAGAACTGCGATTCAAGTTTGCACGTAGCGGCTCAAACGAATCGCAACAAGTTGATACACACAACGCCTTACAGGCACTTTTAGGCATTATGTGCAAAACGTGGTCATCCAGTTTGCGCGGGTTAGGCTCAGAACTGCGATTCAAGTTTGCACGTAGCGGCTCAAACGAATCGCAACAAGTTAATACACACAACGCCTTAAAGGCACTTTTAGGCATGATGTGCAAAACATGGTCATCCAGCTTGCGCGGGTTAGCCTCAGAACTGCGATTCAAGTTTGCACGTAGCGGCTCAAACGAATCGCAACAAGTTAATACACACAAAGCCTTACAGGCACTTTTAGGCATGATGTGAAAAACGAGGTCATCCAGCTTGCGCGGGTTAGGCTGAGAACTGCGATTCAAGTTCGCACATAGCGGCTAAAGCGAATCGCAACAAGTTAATACACACAAAGCCTTACAGGCACTTCTAGGCATGATGTGCATAACGCGGTCATCCAGCTTGCGCGGGTTAGGCTCAGAACTGCGATTCAAGTTTGCACGTAGCGGCTCAAACGAATCGCAACAAGTTAATAGACACAACGCCTTAAAGGCACTTTTAGGCATGATGTGCAAAACGTGGTCATCCAGCTTGCGCGGGTTAGCCTCAGAACTGCGATTCAAGTTTGCACGTAGCGGCTCAAACGAATCGCAACAAGTTAATACACACAAAGCCTTACAGGCACTTCTAGGCATGATGTGCAAAACGTGGTCATCCAGCTTGCGCGGGTTAGGCTGAGAACTGCGATTCAAGTTCGCACATAGCGGCTAAAGCGAATCGCAACAAGTTAATACACACAAAGCCTTACAGGCACTTTTAGGCATGATGTGAAAAAGAGGTCATCGAGCTTGCGCGGGTTAGGCTGAGAACTGCGATTCAAGTTCGCACATAGCGGCTAAAGCGAATCGCAACAAGTTAATACACACAAAGCCTTACAGGCACTTCTAGGCATGATGTGCATAACGCGGTCATCCAGCTTGCGCGGGTTAGGCTGAGAACTGCGATTCAAGTTCGCACATAGTGGCTAAAGCGAATCGCAACAAGTTAATATACACAAAGCCTTACAGGCACTTCTAGGCATGATGTGCATAACGCGGTCATCCAGCTTGCGCGGGTTAGGCTCAGCACTGCGATTCAAGTTTGCACGTAGCGGCTCAAACGAATCGCAACAAGTTAATACACACAACGCCTTAAAGGCACTTTTAGGCATGATGTGCAAAACGTGGTCATCCAGCTTGCGCGGGTTAGGCTCAGAACTGCGAATCAAGTTTGCACGTAGCGGCTCAAACGAATCGCAACAAGTTAATACACACAAAGCCTTACAGGCACTTCTAGGCATGATGTGCATAACGCGGTCATCCAGCTTGCGCGGGTTAGGCTCAGAACTGCGATTCAAGTTTGCACGTAGCGGCTCAAACGAATCGCAACAAGTTAATACACACAACGCCTTACAGGCACTTTTAGGCATTATGTGCAAAACGCGGTCATCCAGCTTGCGCGGGTTAGCCTCAGAACTGCGATTCAAGTTTGCACGTAGCGGCTCAAACGAATCGCAACAAGTTAATACACACAACGCCTTAAAGGCACTTTTAGGCATGATGTGCAAAACGAGGTCATCCAGCTTGCGCGGGTTAGGCTGAGAACTGCGATTCAAGTTCGCACATAGCGGCTCAAACGAATCGCAACAAGTTAATACACACAACGCCTTACAGGCACTTTTAGGCACTATGTGCAAAACGCGGTCACCCAGCTTGCGCGGGTTAGGCTCACAACTGCGATTCAAGTTCGCACATAGCGGCTAAAGCGAATCGCAACAAGTTAATACACACAAAGCCTTACAGGCACTTTTAGGCATGATGTGAAAAACGAGGTCATCCAGCTTGCGCGGGTTAGGCTGAGAACTGCGATTCAAGTTCGCACATAGCGGCTAAAGCGAATCGCAACAAGTTAATACACACAAAGCCTTACAGGCACTTTTAGGCATGATGTGAAAAAGAGGTCATCGAGCTTGCGCGGGTTAGGCTGAGAACTGCGATTCAAGTTCGCACATAGCGGCTAAAGCGAATCGCAACAAGTTAATACACACAAAGCCTTACAGGCACTTCTAGGCATGATGTGCATAACGCGGTCATCCAGCTTGCGCGGGTTAGGCTGAGAACTGCGATTCAAGTTCGCACATAGTGGCTAAAGCGAATCGCAACAAGTTAATATACACAAAGCCTTACAGGCACTTCTAGGCATGATGTGCATAACGCGGTCATCCAGCTTGCGCGGGTTAGGCTCAGCACTGCGATTCAAGTTTGCACGTAGCGGCTCAAACGAATCGCAACAAGTTAATACACACAACGCCTTAAAGGCACTTTTAGGCATGATGTGCAAAACGTGGTCATCCAGCTTGCGCGGGTTAGGCTCAGAACTGCGAATCAAGTTTGCACGTAGCGGCTCAAACGAATCGCAACAAGTTAATACACACAAAGCCTTACAGGCACTTCTAGGCATGATGTGCATAACGCGGTCATCCAGCTTGCGCGGGTTAGGCTCAGAACTGCGATTCAATTTTGCACGTAGCGGCTCAAACGAATCGCAACAAGTTAATACACACAACGCCTTACAGGCACATTTAGGCATTATGTGCAAAACGCGGTCATCCAGCTTGCGCGGGTTAGCCTCAGAACTGCGATTCAAGTTTGCACGTAGCGGCTCAAACGAATCGCAACAAGTTAATACACACAACGCCTTAAAGGCACTTTTAGGCATGATGTGCAAAACGTGGTCATCCAGCTTGCGCGGGTTAGCCTCAGAACTGCGATTCAAGTTTGCACGTAGCGGCTCAAACGAATCGCAACAAGTTAATACACACAAAGCCTTACAGGCACTTCTAGGCATGATGTGCAAAACGTGGTCATCCAGCTTGCGCGGGTTAGGCTGAGAACTGCGATTCAAGTTCGCACATAGCGGCTAAAGCGAATCGCAACAAGTTAATACACACAAAGCCTTACAGGCACTTTTAGGCATGATGTGAAAAAGAGGTCATCCAGCTTGCGCGGGTTAGGCTGAGAACTGCGATTCAAGTTCGCACATAGCGGCTAAAGCGAATCGCAACAGGTTAATACACACAAAGCCTTACAGGCACTTCTAGGCATGATGTGCATAACGCGGTCATCCAGCTTGCGCGGGTTAGGCTCAGAACTGCGATTCAAGTTTGCACGTAGCGGCTCAAACGAATCGCAACAAGTTAATACACACAACGCCTTAAAGGCACTTTAAGGCATGATGTGCAAAACGTGGTCATCCAGCTTGCGCGGGTTAGGCTCAGAACTGCGAATCAAGTTTGCACGTAGCGGCTCAAAGGAATCGCAACAAGTTAATACACACAAAGTTTTACAGGCACTTCTAGGCATGATGTGCATAACGCGGTCATCCAGCTTGCGCGGGTTAGGCTCAGAACTGCGATTCAAGTTTGCACGTAGCGGCTCAAACGAATCGCAACAAGTTATTACACACAACGCCTTACAGGCACTTTTAGGCATTATGTGCAAAACGCGGTCATCCAGCTTGCGCGGGTTAGGCTCAGAACTGCGATTCAAGTTCGCACATAGCGGCTAAAGCGAATCGCAACAAGTTAATACACACAAAGCCTTACAGGCACTTCTAGGCATGATGTGCATAACGCGGTCATCCAGCTTGCGCGGGTTAGGCTCAGAACTGTGATTCAAGTTTGCACGTAGCGGCTCAAACGAATCGCAACAAGTTAATACACACAACGCCTTACAGGCACTTTTAGGCATTATGTGCAAAACGTGGTCATCCAGCTTGCGCGGGTTAGGCTCAGAACTGCGATTCAAGTTTGCACGTAGCGGCTCAAACGAATCGCAACAAGTTAATACACACAACGCCTTAAAGGCACTTTTAGGCATGATGTGCAAAACATGGTCATCCAGCTTGCGCGGGTTAGCCTCAGAACTGCGATTCAAGTTTGCACGTAGCGGCTCAAACGAATCGCAACAAGTTAATACACACAAAGCCTTACAGGCACTTCTAGGCATGATGTGCAAAACGTGGTCATCCAGCTTGCGCGGGTTAGGCTGAGAACTGCGATTCAAGTTCGCACATAGCGGCTAAAGCGAATCGCAACAAGTTAATACACACAAAGCCTTACAGGCACTTTTAGGCATGATGTGAAAAAGAGGTCATCCAGCTTGCGCGGGTTAGGCTGAGAACTGCGATTCAAGTTCGCACATAGCGGCTAAAGCGAATCGCAACAAGTTAATACACACAAAGCCTTACAGGCACTTCTAGGCATGATGTGCATAACGCGGTCATCCAGCTTGCGCGGTTAGGCTCAGAACTGCGATTCAAGTTTGCACGTAGCGGCTCAAACGAATCGCAACAAGTTAATAGACACAACGCCTTAAAGGCACTTTTAGGCATGATGTGCAAAACGTGGTCATCCAGCTTGCGCGGGTTAGCCTCAGAACTGCGATTCAAGTTTGCACGTAGCGGCTCAAACGAATCGCAACAAGTTAATACACACAAAGCCTTACAGGCACTTCTAGGCATGATGTGCAAAACGTGGTCATCCAGCTTGCGCGGGTTAGGCTCAGAACTGCGATTCAAGTTTGCACGTAGCGGCTCAAACGAATCGCAACAAGTTAATACACACAACGCCTTACAGGCACTTTTAGGCATTATGTGCAAAACGCGGTCATCCAGCTTGCGCGGGTTAGCCTCAGAACTGCGATTCAAGTTTGCACGTAGCGGCTCAAACGAATCGCAACAAGTTAATACACACAACGCCTTAAAGGCACTTTTAGGCATGATGTGCAAAACGTGGTCATCCAGCTTGCGCGGGTTAGCCTCAGAACTGCGATTCAAGTTTGCACGTAGCGGCTCAAACAAATCGCAACAAGTTAATACACACAAAGCCTTACAGGCACTTCTAGGCATGATGTGCAAAACGTGGTCATCCAGCTTGCGCGGGTTAGGCTCAGAACTGCGATTCAAGTTCGCACATAGCGGCTAAAGCGAATCGCAACAAGTTAATACACACAAAGCCTTACAGGCACTTTTAGGCATGATGTGAAAAAGAGGTCATCCAGCTTGCGCGGGTTAGGCTGAGAACTGCGATTCAAGTTCGCACATAGCGGCTAAAGCGAATCGCAACAAGTTAATACACACAAAGCCTTACAGGCACTTCTAGGCATGATGTGCATAACGCGGTCATCCAGCTTGCGCGGGTTAGGCTCAGAACTGCGATTCAAGTTTGCACGTAGCGGCTCAAACGAATCGCAACAAGTTAATACACACAACGCCTTAAAGGCACTTTAAGGCATGATGTGCAAAACGTGGTCATCCAGCTTGCGCGGGTTAGGCTCAGAACTGCGAATCAAGTTTGCACGTAGCGGCTCAAAGGAATCGCAACAAGTTAATACACACAAAGTCTTACAGGCACTTCTAGGCATGATGTGCATAACGCGGTCATCCAGCTTGCGCGGGTTAGGCTCAGAACTGCGATTCAAGTTTGCACGTAGCGGCTCAAACGAATCGCAACAAGTTAATACACACAACGCCTTACAGGCACTTTTAGGCATTATGTGCAAAACGCGGTCATCCAGCTTGCGCGGGTTAGGCTCAGAACTGCGATTCAAGTTCGCACATAGCGGCTAAAGCGAATCGCAACAAGTTAATACACACAAAGCCTTACAGGCACTTCTAGGCATGATGTGCATAACGCGGTCATCCAGCTTGCGCGGGTTAGGCTCAGAACTGCGATTCAAGTTTGCACGTAGCGGCTCAAACGAATCGCAACAAGTTGATACACACAACGCCTTACAGGCACTTTTAGGCATTATGTGCAAAACGTGGTCATCCAGTTTGCGCGGGTTAGGCTCAGAACTGCGATTCAAGTTTGCACGTAGCGGCTCAAACGAATCGCAACAAGTTAATACACACAACGCCTTAAAGGCACTTTTAGGCATGATGTGCAAAACATGGTCATCCAGCTTGCGCGGGTTAGCCTCAGAACTGCGATTCAAGTTTGCACGTAGCGGCTCAAACGAATCGCAACAAGTTAATACACACAAAGCCTTACAGGCACTTTTAGGCATGATGTGAAAAACGAGGTCATCCAGCTTGCGCGGGTTAGGCTGAGAACTGCGATTCAAGTTCGCACATAGCGGCTAAAGCGAATCGCAACAAGTTAATACACACAAAGCCTTACAGGCACTTCTAGGCATGATGTGCATAACGCGGTCATCCAGCTTGCGCGGGTTAGGCTCAGAACTGCGATTCAAGTTTGCACGTAGCGGCTCAAACGAATCGCAACAAGTTAATAGACACAACGCCTTAAAGGCACTTTTAGGCATGATGTGCAAAACGTGGTCATCCAGCTTGCGCGGGTTAGCCTCAGAAATGCGATTCAAGTTTGCACGTAGCGGCTCAAACGAATCGCAACAAGTTAATACACACAAAGCCTTACAGGCTCTTCTAGGCATGATGTGCAAAACGTGGTCATCCAGCTTGCGCGGGTTAGGCTGAGAACTGCGATTCAAGTTCGCACATAGCGGCTAAAGCGAATCGCAACAAGTTAATACACACAAAGCCTTACAGGCACTTTTAGGCATGATGTGAAAAAGAGGTCATCGAGCTTGCGCGGGTTAGGCTGAGAACTGCGATTCAAGTTCGCACATAGCGGCTAAAGCGAATCGCAACAAGTTAATACACACAAAGCCTTACAGGCACTTCTAGGCATGATGTGCATAACGCGGTCATCCAGCTTGCGCGGGTTAGGCTGAGAACTGCGATTCAAGTTCGCACATAGTGGCTAAAGCGAATCGCAACAAGTTAATATACACAAAGCCTTACAGGCACTTCTAGGCATGATGTGCATAACGCGGTCATCCAGCTTGCGCGGGTTAGGCTCAGCACTGCGATTCAAGTTTGCACGTAGCGGCTCAAACGAATCGCAACAAGTTAATACACACAACGCCTTAAAGGCACTTTTAGGCATGATGTGCAAAACGTGGTCATCCAGCTTGCGCGGGTTAGGCTCAGAACTGCGAATCAAGTTTGCACGTAGCGGCTCAAACGAATCGCAACAAGTTAATACACACAAAGCCTTACAGGCACTTCTAGGCATGATGTGCATAACGCGGTCATCCAGCTTGCGCGGGTTAGGCTCAGAACTGCGATTCAAGTTTGCACGTAGCGGCTCAAACGAATCGCAACAAGTTAATACACACAACGCCTTACAGGCACTTTTAGGCATTATGTGCAAAACGCGGTCATCCAGCTTGCGCGGGTTAGCCTCAGAACTGCGATTCAAGTTTGCACGTAGCGGCTCAAACGAATCGCAACAAGTTAATACACACAACGCCTTAAAGGCACTTTTAGGCATGATGTGCAAAACGAGGTCATCCAGCTTGCGCGGGTTAGGCTGAGAACTGCGATTCAAGTTTGCACGTAGCGGCTCAAACGAATCGCAACAAGTTAATAGACACAACGCCTTAAAGGCACTTTTAGGCATGATGTGCAAAACGTGGTCATCCAGCTTGCGCGGGTTAGCCTCAGAACTGCGATTCAAGTTTGCACGTAGCGGCTCAAACGAATCGCAACAAGTTAATACACACAAAGCCTTACAGGCACTTCTAGGCATGATGTGCAAAACGTGGTCATCCAGCTTGCGCGGGTTAGGCTGAGAACTGCGATTCAAGTTCGCACATAGCGGCTAAAGCGAATCGCAACAAGTTAATACACACAAAGCCTTACAGGCACTTTTAGGCATGATGTGAAAAAGAGGTCATCGAGCTTGCGCGGGTTAGGCTGAGAACTGCGATTCAAGTTCGCACATAGCGGCTAAAGCGAATCGCAACAAGTTAATACACACAAAGCCTTACAGGCACTTCTAGGCATGATGTGCATAACGCGGTCATCCAGCTTGCGCGGGTTAGGCTGAGAACTGCGATTCAAGTTCGCACATAGTGGCTAAAGCGAATCGCAACAAGTTAATATACACAAAGCCTTACAGGCACTTCTAGGCATGATGTGCATAACGCGGTCATCCAGCTTGCGCGGGTTAGGCTCAGCACTGCGATTCAAGTTTGCACGTAGCGGCTCAAACGAATCGCAACAAGTTAATACACACAACGCCTTAAAGGCACTTTTAGGCATGATGTGCAAAACGTGGTCATCCAGCTTGCGCGGGTTAGGCTCAGAACTGCGAATCAAGTTTGCACGCAGCGGCTCAAACGAATCGCAACAAGTTAATACACACAAAGCCTTACAGGCACTTCTAGGCATGATGTGCATAACGCGGTCATCCAGCTTGCGCGGGTTAGGCTCAGAACTGCGATTCAATTTTGCACGTAGCGGCTCAAACGAATCGCAACAAGTTAATACACACAACGCCTTACAGGCACATTTAGGCATTATGTGCAAAACGCGGTCATCCAGCTTGCGCGGGTTAGCCTCAGAACTGCGATTCAAGTTTGCACGTAGCGGCTCAAACGAATCGCAACAAGTTAATACACACAACGCCTTAAAGGCACTTTTAGGCATGATGTGCAAAACGTGGTCATCCAGCTTGCGCGGGTTAGCCTCAGAACTGCGATTCAAGTTTGCACGTAGCGGCTCAAACGAATCGCAACAAGTTAATACACACAAAGCCTTACAGGCACTTCTAGGCACGATGTGCAAAACGTGGTCATCCAGCTTGCGCGGGTTAGGCTGAGAACTGCGATTCAAGTTCGCACATAGCGGCTAAAGCGAATCGCAACAAGTTAATACACACAAAGCCTTACAGGCACTTTTAGGCATGATGTGAAAAAGAGGTCATCCAGCTTGCGCGGGTTAGGCTGAGAACTGCGATTCAAGTTCGCACATAGCGGCTAAAGCGAATCGCAACAGGTTAATACACACAAAGCCTTACAGGCACTTCTAGGCATGATGTGCATAACGCGGTCATCCAGCTTGCGCGGGTTAGGCTCAGAACTGCGATTCAAGTTTGCACGTAGCGGCTCAAACGAATCGCAACAAGTTAATACACACAACGCCTTAAAGGCACTTTAAGGCATGATGTGCAAAACGTGGTCATCCAGCTTGCGCGGGTTAGGCTCAGAACTGCGAATCAAGTTTGCACGTAGCGGCTCAAAGGAATCGCAACAAGTTAATACACACAAAGTTTTACAGGCACTTCTAGGCATGATGTGCATAACGCGGTCATCCAGCTTGCGCGGGTTAGGCTCAGAACTGCGATTCAAGTTTGCACGTAGCGGCTCAAACGAATCGCAACAAGTTATTACACACAACGCCTTACAGGCACTTTTAGGCATTATGTGCAAAACGCGGTCATCCAGCTTGCGCGGGTTAGGCTCAGAACTGCGATTCAAGTTCGCACATAGCGGCTAAAGCGAATCGCAACAAGTTAATACACACAAAGCCTTACAGGCACTTCTAGGCATGATGTGCATAACGCGGTCATCCAGCTTGCGCGGGTTAGGCTCAGAACTGTGATTCAAGTTTGCACGTAGCGGCTCAAACGAATCGCAACAAGTTAATACACACAACGCCTTACAGGCACTTTTAGGCATTATGTGCAAAACGTGGTCATCCAGCTTGCGCGGGTTAGGCTCAGAACTGCGATTCAAGTTTGCACGTAGCGGCTCAAACGAATCGCAACAAGTTAATACACACAACGCCTTAAAGGCACTTTTAGGCATGATGTGCAAAACATGGTCATCCAGCTTGCGCGGGTTAGCCTCAGAACTGCGATTCAAGTTTGCACGTAGCGGCTCAAACGAATCGCAACAAGTTAATACACACAAAGCCTTACAGGCACTTCTAGGCATGATGTGCAAAACGTGGTCATCCAGCTTGCGCGGGTTAGGCTGAGAACTGCGATTCAAGTTCGCACATAGCGGCTAAAGCGAATCGCAACAAGTTAATACACACAAAGCCTTACAGGCACTTTTAGGCATGATGTGAAAAAGAGGTCATCCAGCTTGCGCGGGTTAGGCTGAGAACTGCGATTCAAGTTCGCACATAGCGGCTAAAGCGAATCGCAACAAGTTAATACACACAAAGCCTTACAGGCACTTCTAGGCATGATGTGCATAACGCGGTCATCCAGCTTGCGCGGTTAGGCTCAGAACTGCGATTCAAGTTTGCACGTAGCGGCTCAAACGAATCGCAACAAGTTAATAGACACAACGCCTTAAAGGCACTTCTAGGCATGATGTGCAAAACGTGGTCATCCAGCTTGCGCGGGTTAGGCTGAGAACTGCGATTCAAGTTCGCACATAGCGGCTAAAGCGAATCGCAACAAGTTAATACACACAAAGCCTTACAGGCACTTTTAGGCATGATGTGAAAAAGAGGTCATCGAGCTTGCGCGGGTTAGGCTGAGAACTGCGATTCAAGTTCGCACATAGCGGCTAAAGCGAATCGCAACAAGTTAATACACACAAAGCCTTACAGGCACTTCTAGGCATGATGTGCATAACGCGGTCATCCAGCTTGCGCGGGTTAGGCTGAGAACTGCGATTCAAGTTCGCACATAGTGGCTAAAGCGAATCGCAACAAGTTAATATACACAAAGCCTTACAGGCACTTGTGCATAACGCGGTCATCCAGCTTGCGCGGGGTAGGCTCAGCACTGCGATTCAAGTTTGCACGTAGCGGCTCAAACGAATCGCAACAAGTTAATACACACAAAGCCTTACAGGCACTTTTAGGCATGATGTGAAAAAGAGGTCATCGAGCTTGCGCGGGTTAGGCTGAGAACTGCGATTCAAGTTCGCACATAGCGGCTAAAGCGAATCGCAACAAGTTAATACACACAAAGCCTTACAGGCACTTCTAGGCATGATGTGCATAACGCGGTCATCCAGCTTGCGCGGGTTAGGCTGAGAACTGCGATTCAAGTTCGCACATAGTGGCTAAAGCGAATCGCAACAAGTTAATATACACAAAGCCTTACAGGCACTTGTGCATAACGCGGTCATCCAGCTTGCGCGGGTTAGGCTCAGCACTGCGATTCAAGTTTGCACGTAGCGGCTCAAACGAATCGCAACAAGTTAATACACACAACGCCTTAAAGGCACTTTTAGGCATGATGTGCAAAACGTGGTCATCCAGCTTGCGCGGGTTAGGCTCAGAACTGCGAATCAAGTTTGCACGTAGCGGCTCAAACGAATCGCAACAAGTTAATACACACAAAGCCTTACAGGCACTTCTAGGCATGATGTGCATAACGCGGTCATCCAGCTTGCGCGGGTTAGGCTCAGAACTGCGATTCAATTTTGCACGTAGCGGCTCAAACGAATCGCAACAAGTTAATACACACAACGCCTTACAGGCACATTTAGGCATTATTTGCAAAACGCGGTCATCCAGCTTGCGCGGGTTAGCCTCAGAACTGCGATTCAAGTTTGCACGTAGCGGCTCAAACGAATCGCAACAAGTTAATACACACA
This sequence comes from Amblyomma maculatum, assembly GCF_055883805.1. NCBI lineage: Eukaryota > Metazoa > Arthropoda > Arachnida > Ixodida > Ixodidae > Amblyomma > Amblyomma maculatum. The sequence continues at coordinate 458,694 of NW_028146740.1, read as the reverse complement.
ACGCCTTAAAGGCACTTTTAGGCATGATGTGCAAAACGTGGTCATCCAGCTTGCGCGGGTTAGCCTCAGAACTGCGATTCAAGTTTGCACGTAGCGGCTCAAACGAATCGCAACAAGTTAATACACACAAAGCCTTACAGGCACTTCTAGGCATGATGTGCAAAACGTGGTCATCCAGCTTGCGCGGGTTAGGCTGAGAACTGCGATTCAAGTTCGCACATAGCGGCTAAAGCGAATCGCAACAAGTTAATACACACAAAGCCTTACAGGCACTTTTAGGCATGATGTGAAAAAGAGGTCATCCAGCTTGCGCGGGTTAGGCTGAGAACTGCGATTCAAGTTCGCACATAGCGGCTAAAGCGAATCGCAACAGGTTAATACACACAAAGCCTTACAGGCACTTCTAGGCATGATGTGCATAACGCGGTCATCCAGCTTGCGCGGGTTAGGCTCAGAACTGCGATTCAAGTTTGCACGTAGCGGCTCAAACGAATCGCAACAAGTTAATACACACAACGCCTTAAAGGCACTTTAAGGCATGATGTGCAAAACGTGGTCATCCAGCTTGCGCGGGTTAGGCTCAGAACTGCGAATCAAGTTTGCACGTAGCGGCTCAAAGGAATCGCAACAAGTTAATACACACAAAGTTTTACAGGCACTTCTAGGCATGATGTGCATAACGCGGTCATCCAGCTTGCGCGGGTTAGGCTCAGAACTGCGATTCAAGTTTGCACGTAGCGGCTCAAACGAATCGCAACAAGTTATTACACACAACGCCTTACAGGCACTTTTAGGCATTATGTGCAAAACGCGGTCATCCAGCTTGCGCGGGTTAGGCTCAGAACTGCGATTCAAGTTCGCACATAGCGGCTAAAGCGAATCGCAACAAGTTAATACACACAAAGCCTTACAGGCACTTCTAGGCATGATGTGCATAACGCGGTCATCCAGCTTGCGCGGGTTAGGCTCAGAACTGCGATTCAAGTTTGCACGTAGCGGCTCAAACGAATCGCAACAAGTTAATACACACAACGCCTTACAGGCACTTTTAGGCATTATGTGCAAAACGTGGTCATCCAGCTTGCGCGGGTTAGGCTCAGAACTGCGATTCAAGTTTGCACGTAGCGGCTCAAACGAATCGCAACAAGTTAATACACACAACGCCTTAAAGGCACTTTTAGGCATGATGTGCAAAACATGGTCATCCAGCTTGCGCGGGTTAGCCTCAGAACTGCGATTCAAGTTTGCACGTAGCGGCTCAAACGAATCGCAACAAGTTAATACACACAAAGCCTTACAGGCACTTCTAGGCATGATGTGCAAAACGTGGTCATCCAGCTTGCGCGGGTTAGGCTGAGAACTGCGATTCAAGTTCGCACATAGCGGCTAAAGCGAATCGCAACAAGTTAATACACACAAAGCCTTACAGGCACTTTTAGGCATGATGTGAAAAAGAGGTCATCCAGCTTGCGCGGGTTAGGCTGAGAACTGCGATTCAAGTTCGCACATAGCGGCTAAAGCGAATCGCAACAAGTTAATACACACAAAGCCTTACAGGCACTTCTAGGCATGATGTGCATAACGCGGTCATCCAGCTTGCGCGGTTAGGCTCAGAACTGCGATTCAAGTTTGCACGTAGCGGCTCAAACGAATCGCAACAAGTTAATAGACACAACGCCTTAAAGGCACTTTTAGGCATGATGTGCAAAACGTGGTCATCCAGCTTGCGCGGGTTAGCCTCAGAACTGCGATTCAAGTTTGCACGTAGCGGCTCAAACGAATCGCAACAAGTTAATACACACAAAGCCTTACAGGCACTTCTAGGCATGATGTGCAAAACGTGGTCATCCAGCTTGCGCGGGTTAGGCTGAGAACTGCGATTCAAGTTCGCACATAGCGGCTAAAGCGAATCGCAACAAGTTAATACACACAAAGCCTTACAGGCACTTTTAGGCATGATGTGAAAAAGAGGTCATCGAGCTTGCGCGGGTTAGGCTGAGAACTGCGATTCAAGTTCGCACATAGCGGCTAAAGCGAATCGCAACAAGTTAATACACACAAAGCCTTACAGGCACTTCTAGGCATGATGTGCATAACGCGGTCATCCAGCTTGCGCGGGTTAGGCTGAGAACTGCGATTCAAGTTCGCACATAGTGGCTAAAGCGAATCGCAACAAGTTAATATACACAAAGCCTTACAGGCACTTGTGCATAACGCGGTCATCCAGCTTGCGCGGGTTAGGCTCAGCACTGCGATTCAAGTTTGCACGTAGCGGCTCAAACGAATCGCAAGTTAATACACACAACGCCTTAAAGGCACTTTTAGGCATGATGTGCAAAACGTGGTCATCCAGCTTGCGCGGGTTAGGCTCAGAACTGCGAATCAAGTTTGCACGTAGCGGCTCAAACGAATCGCAACAAGTTAATACACACAAAGCCTTACAGGCACTTCTAGGCATGATGTGCATAACGCGGTCATCCAGCTTGCGCGGGTTAGGCTCAGAACTGCGATTCAATTTTGCACGTAGCGGCTCAAACGAATCGCAACAAGTTAATACACACAACGCCTTACAGGCACATTTAGGCATTATTTGCAAAACGCGGTCATCCAGCTTGCGCGGGTTAGCCTCAGAACTGCGATTCAAGTTTGCACGTAGCGGCTCAAACGAATCGCAACAAGTTAATACACACAACGCCTTAAAGGCACTTTTAGGCATGATGTGCAAAACGTGGTCATCCAGCTTGCGCGGGTTAGCCTCAGAACTGCGATTCAAGTTTGCACGTAGCGGCTCAAACGAATCGCAACAAGTTAATACACACAAAGCCTTACAGGCACTTCTAGGCATGATGTGCAAAACGTGGTCATCCAGCTTGCGCGGGTTAGGCTGAGAACTGCGATTCAAGTTCGCACATAGCGGCTAAAGCGAATCGCAACAAGTTAATACACACAAAGCCTTACAGGCACTTTTAGGCATGATGTGAAAAAGAGGTCATCCAGCTTGCGCGGGTTAGGCTGAGAACTGCGATTCAAGTTCGCACATAGCGGCTAAAGCGAATCGCAACAGGTTAATACACACAAAGCCTTACAGGCACTTCTAGGCATGATGTGCATAACGCGGTCATCCAGCTTGCGCGGGTTAGGCTCAGAACTGCGATTCAAGTTTGCACGTAGCGGCTCAAACGAATCGCAACAAGTTAATACACACAACGCCTTAAAGGCACTTTAAGGCATGATGTGCAAAACGTGGTCATCCAGCTTGCGCGGGTTAGGCTCAGAACTGCGAATCAAGTTTGCACGTAGCGGCTCAAAGGAATCGCAACAAGTTAATACACACAAAGTTTTACAGGCACTTCTAGGCATGATGTGCATAACGCGGTCATCCAGCTTGCGCGGGTTAGGCTCAGAACTGCGATTCAAGTTTGCACGTAGCGGCTCAAACGAATCGCAACAAGTTATTACACACAACGCCTTACAGGCACTTTTAGGCATTATGTGCAAAACGCGGTCATCCAGCTTGCGCGGGTTAGGCTCAGAACTGCGATTCAAGTTCGCACATAGCGGCTAAAGCGAATCGCAACAAGTTAATACACACAAAGCCTTACAGGCACTTCTAGGCATGATGTGCATAACGCGGTCATCCAGCTTGCGCGGGTTAGGCTCAGAACTGCGATTCAAGTTTGCACGTAGCGGCTCAAACGAATCGCAACAAGTTAATACACACAACGCCTTACAGGCACTTTTAGGCATTATGTGCAAAACGTGGTCATCCAGCTTGCGCGGGTTAGGCTCAGAACTGCGATTCAAGTTTGCACGTAGCGGCTCAAACGAATCGCAACAAGTTAATACACACAACGCCTTAAAGGCACTTTTAGGCATGATGTGCAAAACATGGTCATCCAGCTTGCGCGGGTTAGCCTCAGAACTGCGATTCAAGTTTGCACGTAGCGGCTCAAACGAATCGCAACAAGTTAATACACACAACGCCTTAAAGGCACTTTTAGGCATGATGTGCAAAACGAGGTCATCCAGCTTGCGCGGGTTAGGCTGAGAACTGCGATTCAATTTTGCACGTAGCGGCTCAAACGAATCGCAACAAGTTAATACACACAACGCCTTAAAGGCACTTTTAGGCATGATGTGCAAAACATGGTCATCCAGCTTGCGCGGGTTAGCCTCAGAACTGCGATTCAAGTTTGCACGTAGCGGCTCAAACGAATCGCAACAAGTTAATACACACAACGCCTTAAAGGCACTTTTAGGCATGATGTGAAAAACGAGGTCATCCAGCTTGCGCGGGTTAGGCTGAGAACTGCGATTCAATTTTGCACGTAGCGGCTCAAACGAATCGCAACAAGTTAATACACACAACGCCTTACAGGCACATTTAGGCATTATTTGCAAAACGCGGTCATCCAGCTTGCGCGGGTTAGCCTCAGAACTGCGATTCAAGTTTGCACGTAGCGGCTCTAACGAATCGCAACAAGTTAATACACACAACGCCTTAAAGGCACTTTTAGGCATGATGTGCAAAACGTGGTCATCCAGCTTGCGCGGGTTAGCCTCAGAACTGCGATTCAAGTTTGCACGTAGCGGCTCAAACGAATCGCAACAAGTTAATACACACAAAGCCTTACAGGCACTTCTAGGCATGATGTGCAAAACGTGGTCATCCAGCTTGCGCGGGTTAGGCTGAGAACTGCGATTCAAGTTCGCACATAGCGGCTAAAGCGAATCGCAACAAGTTAATACACACAAAGCCTTACAGGCACTTTTAGGCATGATGTGAAAAAGAGGTCATCCAGCTTGCGCGGGTTAGGCTGAGAACTGCGATTCAAGTTCGCACATAGCGGCTAAAGCGAATCGCAACAGGTTAATACACACAAAGCCTTACAGGCACTTCTAGGCATGATGTGCATAACGCGGTCATCCAGCTTGCGCGGGTTAGGCTCAGAACTGCGATTCAAGTTTGCACGTAGCGGCTCAAACGAATCGCAACAAGTTAATACACACAACGCCTTAAAGGCACTTTAAGGCATGATGTGCAAAACGTGGTCATCCAGCTTGCGCGGGTTAGGCTCAGAACTGCGAATCAAGTTTGCACGTAGCGGCTCAAAGGGATCGCAACAAGTTAATACACACAAAGTTTTACAGGCACTTCTAGGCATGATGTGCATAACGCGGTCATCCAGCTTGCGCGGGTTAGGCTCAGAACTGCGATTCAAGTTTGCACGTAGCGGCTCAAACGAATCGCAACAAGTTATTACACACAACGCCTTACAGGCACTTTTAGGCATTATGTGCAAAACGCGGTCATCCAGCTTGCGCGGGTTAGGCTCAGAACTGCGATTCAAGTTCGCACATAGCGGCTAAAGCGAATCGCAACAAGTTAATACACACAAAGCCTTACAGGCACTTCTAGGCATGATGTGCATAACGCGGTCATCCAGCTTGCGCGGGTTAGGCTCAGAACTGCGATTCAAGTTTGCACGTAGCGGCTCAAACGAATCGCAACAAGTTAATACACACAACGCCTTACAGGCACTTTTAGGCATTATGTGCAAAACGTGGTCATCCAGCTTGCGCGGGTTAGGCTCAGAAATGCGATTCAAGTTTGCACGTAGCGGCTCAAACGAATCGCAACAAGTTAATACACACAACGCCTTAAAGGCACTTTTAGGCATGATATGCAAAACATGGTCATCCAGCTTGCGCGGGTTAGCCTCAGAACTGCGATTCAAGTTTGCACGTAGCGGCTCAAACGAATCGCAACAAGTTAATACACACAACGCCTTAAAGGCACTTTTAGGCATGATGTGCAAAACGCGGTCATCCAGCTTGCGCGGGTTAGGCTCAGAACTGCGATTCAAGTTCGCACATAGCGGCTAAAGCGAATCGCAACAAGTTAATACACACAAAGCCTTACAGGCACTTTTAGGCATGATGTGAAAAACGAGGTCATCCAGTTTGCGCGGGTTAGGCCGAGAACTGCGATTCAAGTTCGCACATAGCGGCTAAAGCGAATCGCAACAAGTTAATACACACAAAGCCTTACAGGCACTTCTAGGCATGATGTGCATAACGCGGTCATCCAGCTTGCGCGGGTTAGGCTCAGAACTGCGATTCAAGTTTGCACGTAGCGGCTCAAACGAATCGCAACAAGTTAATAGACACAACGCCTTAAAGGCACTTTTAGGCATGATGTGCAAAACGAGGTCATCCAGCTTGCGCGGGTTAGGCTGAGAACTGCGATTCAAGTTCGCACATAGCGGCTCAAACGAATCGCAACAAGTTAATACACACAAAGCCTTACAGGCACTTCTAGGCATGATGTGCAAAACGTGGTCATCCAGCTTGCGCGGGTTAGGCTGAGAACTGCGATTCAAGTTCGCACATAGCGGCTAAAGCGAATCGCAACAAGTTAATACACACAAAGCCTTACAGGCACTTTTAGGCATGATGCGAAAAAGAGGTCATCGAGCTTGCGCGGGTTAGGCTGAGAACTGCGATTCAAGTTCGCACATAGCGGCTAAAGCGAATCGCAACAAGTTAATACACACAAAGCCTTACAGGCACTTCTAGGCATGATGTGCATAACGCGGTCATCCAGCTTGCGCGGGTTAGGCTGAGAACTGCGATTCAAGTTCGCACATAGTGGCTAAAGCGAATCGCAACAAGTTAATATACACAAAGCCTTACAGGCACTTCTAGGCATGATGTGCATAACGCGGTCATCCAGCTTGCGCGGGTTAGGCTCAGCACTGCGATTCAAGTTTGCACGTAGCGGCTCAAACGAATCGCAACAAGTTAATACACACAACGCCTTAAAGGCACTTTTAGGCATGATGTGCAAAACGTGGTCATCCAGCTTGCGCGGGGTAGGCTCAGAACTGCGAATCAAGTTTGCACGTAGCGGCTCAAACGAATCGCAACAAGTTAATACACACAAAGCCTTACAGGCACTTCTAGGCATGATGTGCATAACGCGGTCATCCAGCTTGCGCGGGTTAGGCTCAGAACTGCGATTCAATTTTGCACGTAGCGGCTCAAACGAATCGCAACAAGTTAATACACACAACGCCTTACAGGCACTTTTAGGCATTATGTGCAAAACGCGGTCATCCAGCTTGCGCGGGTTAGCCTCAGAACTGCGATTCAAGTTTGCACGTAGCGGCTCAAACGAATCGCAACAAGTTAATACACACAACGCCTTAAAGGCACTTTTAGGCATGATGTGCAAAACGTGGTCATCCAGCTTGCGCGGGTTAGCCTCAGAACTGCGATTCAAGTTTGCACGTAGCGGCTCAAACGAATCGCAACAAGTTAATACACACAAAGCCTTACAGGCACTTCTAGGCATGATGTGTAAAACGTGGTCATCCAGCTTGCGCGGGTTAGGCTGAGAACTGCGATTCAAGTTCGCACATAGCGGCTAAAGCGAATCACAACAAGTTAATACACACAAAGCCTTACAGGCACTTTTAGGCATGATGTGAAAAAGAGGTCATCCAGCTTGCGCGGGTTAGGCTGAGAACTGCGATTCAAGTTCGCACATAGCGGCTAAAGCGAATCGCAACAAGTTAATACACACAAAGCCTTACAGGCACTTTTAGGCATGATGTGAAAGAGGTCATCCAGCTTGCGCGGGTTTGGCTGAGAACTGCGATTCAAGTTCGCACATAGCGGCTAAAGCGAATCGCAAAAAGTTAATACACACAAAGCCTTACAGGCACTTCTAGGCATGATGTGCATAACGCGGTCATCCAGCTTGCGCGGGTTAGGCTGAGAACTGCGATTCAAGTTCGCACATAGCGGCTAAAGCGAATCGCAACAAGTTAATATACACAAAGCCTTACAGGTCCTTCTAGGCATGATGTGCATAACGCGGTCATCCAGCTTGCGCGGGTTAGGCTCAGAACTGCGATTCAAGTTTGCACGTAGCGGCTCAAACGAATCGCAACAAGTTAATACACACAACGCCTTAAAGGCACTTTTAGGCATGATGTGCAAAACGTGGTCATCCAGCTTGCGCGGGTTAGCCTCAGAACTGCGATTCAAGTTTGCACGTAGCGGCTCAAACGAATCGCAACAAGTTAATACACACAAAGCCTTACAGGCACTTCTAGGCATGATGTGCATAACGCGGTCATCCAGCTTGCGCGGGTTAGGCTCAGAACTGCGATTCAAGTTTGCACGTAGCGGCTCAAACGAATCGCAACAAGTTAATACACACAACGCCTTAAAGGCACTTTTAGGCATGATGTGCAAAACGTGGTCATCCAGCTTGCGCGGGTTAGGCTCAGAACTGCGATTCAAGTTCGCACATAGCGGCTAAAGCGAATCGCAACAAGGTAATACACACAAAGCCTTACAGGCACTTCTAGGCATGATGTGCATGACGCGGTCATCCAGCTTGCGCGGGTTAGGCTCAGAACTGCGATTCAAGTTTGCACGTAGCGGCTCAAACGAATCGCAACAAGTTAATACACACAACGCCTTAAAGGCACTTTTAGGCATGATGTGAAAACGTGGTCATCCAGCTTGCGCGGGTTAGGCTCAGAACTGCGAATCAAGTTTGCACGTAGCGGCTCAAACGAATCGCAACAAGTTAATACACACAAAGCCTTACAGGCACTTCTAGGCATGATGTGCATAACGCCGTCATCCAGCTTGCGCGGGTTAGGCTCAGAACTGCGATTCAAGTTTGCACGTAGCGGCTCAAACGAATCGCAACAAGTTAATACACACAACCACTTAAACGCATGATGTGCAAAACGTGGTCATCCAGCTTGCGCGGGTTAGGCTCAGAACTGCGATTCGTTTGCACGTAGCGGCTCAAACGAACCGCAACAAGTTAATACACACAACGCCTTAAAGGCACTTTTAGGCATGATGTGCAAAACGTGGTCATCCAGCTTGCGCGGGTTAGGCTCACTCTGCGATTCAGGTTTGTACGTAGCGGCTCAAACGAACCGCAAAAAGTTAATACACTCAAAGCCTTACAGGCAGTTCTAGGCATGATGTGCATAACGCGGTCATCCAGCTTCCGCGGGTTAGGCTCAGAACTGCGATTCAAGTTTGCACGTAGCGGCTCAAACGAATCGCAACGAGTTAATACACACAACGCCTTAAAGGCACTTTTAGGCATGATGTGCAAAACGTGGTCATCCAGATTGCGCGGGTTAGGCTCGGAACTGCGATTCAAGTTCGCACATAGTAGCTAAAGCGAATCGCAACAAGTTAATACACACAATGCCTTACAGGCACTTTTAGGCATGATGTGCAAATAGGCGTCACTCAAGCTGCGCGGGTTAGGTACAGAACTGCGATTCAAGTTCGCACATAGCGGCTAAAGCGAATCGCAACAAGTTAATACACACAAAGCCTTACAGGCACTTCTAGGCATGATTTGCATAACGCTGTCACCCAGCTTGCGCGGGTTAGGCTCAGAACTGCGATTCAAGTTTGCACGTAGCGGCTCAAACGAATCGCAACAAGTTAATACACACAACGCCTTACAGGCACTTTTAGGCATTATGTGCAAAACGTGGTCATCCAGCTTGCGCGGGTTAGGCTCAGAACTGCGAATCAAGTTTGCACGTAGCGGCTCAAACGAATCGCAACAAGTTAATACACACAAAGCCTTACAGGCACTTCTAGGCATGATGTGCATAACGCGGTCATCCAGCTTGCGCGGGTTAGGCTCAGAACTGCGATTCAATTTTGCACGTAGCGGCTCAAACGAATCGCAACAAGTTAATACACACAACGCCTTACAGGCACATTTAGGCATTATTTGCAAAACGCGGTCATCCAGCTTGCGCGGGTTAGCCTCAGAACTGCGATTCAAGTTTGCACGTAGCGGCTCAAACGAATCGCAACAAGTTAATACACACAACGCCTTAAAGGCACTTTTAGGCATGATGTGCAAAACGTGGTCATCCAGCTTGCGCGGGTTAGCCTCAGAACTGCGATTCAAGTTTGCACGTAGCGGCTCAAACGAATCGCAACAAGTTAATACACACAAAGCCTTACAGGCACTTCTAGGCATGATGTGCAAAACGTGGTCATCCAGCTTGCGCGGGTTAGGCTGAGAACTGCGATTCAAGTTCGCACATAGCGGCTAAAGCGAATCGCAACAAGTTAATACACACAAAGCCTTACAGGCACTTTTAGGCATGATGTGAAAAAGAGGTCATCCAGCTTGCGCGGGTTAGGCTGAAAACTGCGATTCAAGTTCGCACATAGCGGCTAAAGCGAATCGCAACAGGTTAATACACACAAAGCCTTACAGGCACTTCTAGGCATGATGTGCATAACGCGGTCATCCAGCTTGCGCGGGTTAGGCTCAGAACTGCGATAAAAGTTTGCACGTAGCGGCTCAAACGAATCGCAACAAGTTAATACACACAACGCCTTAAAGGCACTTTAAGGCATGATGTGCAAAACGTGGTCATCCAGCTTGCGCGGGTTAGGCTCAGAACTGCGAATCAAGTTTGCACGTAGCGGCTCAAAGGAATCGCAACAAGTTAATACACACAAAGTTTTACAGGCACTTCTAGGCATGATGTGCATAACGCGGTCATCCAGCTTGCGCGGGTTAGGCTCAGAACTGCGATTCAAGTTTGCACGTAGCGGCTCAAACGAATCGCAACAAGTTATTACACACAACGCCTTACAGGCACTTTTAGGCATTATGTGCAAAACGCGGTCATCCAGCTTGCGCGGGTTAGGCTCAGAACTGCGATTCAAGTTCGCACATAGCGGCTAAAGCGAATCGCAACAAGTTAATACACACAAAGCCTTACAGGCACTTCTAGGCATGATGTGCATAACGCGGTCATCCAGCTTGCGCGGGTTAGGCTCAGAACTGCGATTCAAGTTTGCACGTAGCGGCTCAAACGAATCGCAACAAGTTAATACACACAACGCCTTACAGGCACTTTTAGGCATTATGTGCAAAACGTGGTCATCCAGCTTGCGCGGGTTAGGCTCAGAACTGCGATTCAAGTTTGCACGTAGCGGCTCAAACAAATCGCAACAAGTTAATACACACAACGCCTTAAAGGCACTTTTAGGCATGATGTGCAAAACATGGTCATCCAGCTTGCGCGGGTTAGCCTCAGAACTGCGATTCAAGTTTGCACGTAGCGGCTCAAACGAATCGCAACAAGTTAATACACACAACGCCTTAAAGGCACTTTTAGGCATGATGTGCAAAACGAGGTCATCCAGCTTGCGCGGGTTAGGCTGAGAACTGCGATTCAATTTTGCACGTAGCGGCTCAAACGAATCGCAACATGTTAATACACACAACGCCTTAAAGGCACTTTTAGGCATGATGTGCAAAACATGGTCATCCAGCTTGCGCGGGTTAGCCTCAGAACTGCGATTCAAGTTTGCACGTAGCGGCTCAAACGAATCGCAACAAGTTAATACACACAACGCCTTAAAGGCACTTTTAGGCATGATGTGAAAAACGAGGTCATCCAGCTTGCGCGGGTTAGGCTGAGAACTGCGATTCAATTTTGCACGTAGCGGCTCAAACGAATCGCAACAAGTTAATACACACAACGCCTTACAGGCACATTTAGGCATTATTTGCAAAACGCGGTCATCCAGCTTGCGCGGGTTAGCCTCAGAACTGCGATTCAAGTTTGCACGTAGCGGCTCAAACGAATCGCAACAAGTTAATACACACAACGCCTTAAAGGCACTTTTAGGCATGATGTGCAAAACGTGGTCATCCAGCTTGCGCGGGTTAGCCTCAGAACTGCGATTCAAGTTTGCACGTAGCGGCTCAAACGAATCGCAACAAGTTAATACACACAAAGCCTTACAGGCACTTCTAGGCATGATGTGCAAAACGTGGTCATCCAGCTTGCGCGGGTTAGGCTGAGAACTGCGATTCAAGTTCGCACATAGCGGCTAAAGCGAATCGCAACAAGTTAATACACACAAAGCCTTACAGGCACTTTTAGGCATGATGTGAAAAAGAGGTCATCCAGCTTGCGCGGGTTAGGCTGAGAACTGCGATTCAAGTTCGCACATAGCGGCTAAAGCGAATCGCAACAGGTTAATACACACAAAGCCTTACAGGCACTTCTAGGCATGATGTGCATAACGCGGTCATCCAGCTTGCGCGGGTTAGGCTCAGAACTGCGATTCAAGTTTGCACGTAGCGGCTCAAACGAATCGCAGCAAGTTAATACACACAACGCCTTAAAGGCACTTTAAGGCATGATGTGCAAAACGTGGTCATCCAGCTTGCGCGGGTTAGGCTCAGAACTGCGAATCAAGTTTGCACGTAGCGGCTCAAAGGAATCGCAACAAGTTAATACACACAAAGTTTTACAGGCACTTCTAGGCATGATGTGCATAACGCGGTCATCCAGCTTGCGCGGGTTAGGCTCAGAACTGCGATTCAAGTTTGCACGTAGCGGCTCAAACGAATCGCAACAAGTTATTACACACAACGCCTTACAGGCACTTTTAGGCATTATGTGCAAAACGCGGTCATCCAGCTTGCGCGGGTTAGGCTCAGAACTGCGATTCAAGTTCGCACATAGCGGCTAAAGCGAATCGCAACAAGTTAATACACACAAAGCCTTACAGGCACTTCTAGGCATGATGTGCATAACGCGGTCATCCAGCTTGCGCGGGTTAGCCTCAGAACTGCGATTCAAGTTTGCACGTAGCGGCTCAAACGAATCGCAACAAGTTAATACACACAACGCCTTAAAGGCACTTTTAGGCATGATGTGCAAAACGTGGTCATCCAGCTTGCGCGGGTTAGCCTCAGAACTGCGATTCAAGTTTGCACGTAGCGGCTCAAACGAATCGCAACAAGTTAATACACACAAAGCCTTACAGGCACTTCTAGGCATGATGTGTAAAACGTGGTCATCCAGCTTGCGCGGGTTAGGCTGAGAACTGCGATTCAAGTTCGCACATAGCGGCTAAAGCGAATCACAACAAGTTAATACACACAAAGCCTTACAGGCACTTTTAGGCATGATGTGAAAAAGAGGTCATCCAGCTTGCGCGGGTTAGGCTGAGAACTGCGATTCAAGTTCGCACATAGCGGCTAAAGCGAATCGCAACAGGTTAATACACACAAAGCCTTACAGGCACTTCTAGGCATGATGTGCATAACGCGGTCATCCAGCTTGCGCGGGTTAGGCTCAGAACTGCGATTCAAGTTTGCACGTAGCGGCTCAAACGAATCGCAGCAAGTTAATACACACAACGCCTTAAAGGCACTTTAAGGCATGATGTGAAAAACGTGGTCATCCAGCTTGCGCGGGTTAGGCTCAGAACTGCGAATCATGTTTGCACGTAGCGGCTCAAAGGAATCGCAACAAGTTAATACACACAAAGTTTTACAGGCACTTCTAGGCATGATGTGCATAACGCGGTCATCCAGCTTGCGCGGGTTAGGCTCAGAACTGCGATTCAAGTTTGCACGTAGCGGCTCAAACGAATCGCAACAAGTTATTACACACAACGCCTTACAGGCACTTCTAGGCATGATGTGCATAACGCGGTCATCCAGCTTGCGCGGGTTAGGCTCAGAACTGCGATTCAAGTTTGCACGTAGCGGCTCAAACGAATCGCAGCAAGTTAATACACACAACGCCTTACAGGCACTTTTAGGCATTATGTGCAAAACGCGGTCATCCAGCTTGCGCGGGTTAGGCTCAGAACTGCGATTCAAGTTCGCACATAGCGGCTAAAGCGAATCGCAACAAGTTAATACACACAAAGCCTTACAGGCACTTTTAGGCATGATGTGAAAAACGAGGTCATCCAGTTTGCGCGGGTTAGGCCGAGAACTGCGATTCAAGTTCGCACATAGCGGCTAAAGCGAATCGCAACAAGTTAATACACACAAAGCCTTACAGGCACTTCTAGGCATGATGTGCATAACGCGGTCATCCAGCTTGCGCGGGTTAGGCTCAGAACTGCGATTCAAGTTTGCACGTAGCGGCTCAAACGAATCGCAACAAGTTAATAGACACAACGCCTTAAAGGCACTTTTAGGCATGATGTGCAAAACGAGGTCATCCAGCTTGCGCGGGTTAGGCTGAGAACTGCGATTCAAGTTCGCACATAGCGGCTCAAACGAATCGCAACAAGTTAATACACACAAAGCCTTACAGGCACTTCTAGGCATGATGTGCAAAACGTGGTCATCCAGCTTGCGCGGGTTAGGCTGAGAACTGCGATTCAAGTTCGCACATAGCGGCTAAAGCGAATCGCAACAAGTTAATACACACAAAGCCTTACAGGCACTTTTAGGCATGATGCGAAAAAGAGGTCATCGAGCTTGCGCGGGTTAGGCTGAGAACTGCGATTCAAGTTCGCACATAGCGGCTAAAGCGAATCGCAACAAGTTAATACACACAAAGCCTTACAGGCACTTCTAGGCATGATGTGCATAACGCGGTCATCCAGCTTGCGCGGGTTAGGCTGAGAACTGCGATTCAAGTTCGCACATAGTGGCTAAAGCGAATCGCAACAAGTTAATATACACAAAGCCTTACAGGCACTTCTAGGCATGATGTGCATAACGCGGTCATCCAGCTTGCGCGGGTTAGGCTCAGCACTGCGATTCAAGTTTGCACGTAGCGGCTCAAACGAATCGCAACAAGTTAATACACACAACGCCTTAAAGGCACTTTTAGGCATGATGTGCAAAACGTGGTCATCCAGCTTGCGCGGGGTAGGCTCAGAACTGCGAATCAAGTTTGCACGTAGCGGCTCAAACGAATCGCAACAAGTTAATACACACAAAGCCTTACAGGCACTTCTAGGCATGATGTGCATAACGCGGTCATCCAGCTTGCGCGGGTTAGGCTCAGAACTGCGATTCAATTTTGCACGTAGCGGCTCAAACGAATCGCAACAAGTTAATACACACAACGCCTTACAGGCACTTTTAGGCATTATGTGCAAAACGCGGTCATCCAGCTTGCGCGGGTTAGCCTCAGAACTGCGATTCAAGTTTGCACGTAGCGGCTCAAACGAATCGCAACAAGTTAATACACACAACGCCTTAAAGGCACTTTTAGGCATGATGTGCAAAACGTGGTCATCCAGCTTGCGCGGGTTAGCCTCAGAACTGCGATTCAAGTTTGCACGTAGCGGCTCAAACGAATCGCAACAAGTTAATACACACAAAGCCTTACAGGCACTTCTAGGCATGATGTGTAAAACGTGGTCATCCAGCTTGCGCGGGTTAGGCTGAGAACTGCGATTCAAGTTCGCACATAGCGGCTAAAGCGAATCACAACAAGTTAATACACACAAAGCCTTACAGGCACTTTTAGGCATGATGTGAAAAAGAGGTCATCCAGCTTGCGCGGGTTAGGCTGAGAACTGCGATTCAAGTTCGCACATAGCGGCTAAAGCGAATCGCAACAAGTTAATACACACAAAGCCTTACAGGCACTTTTAGGCATGATGTGAAAGAGGTCATCCAGCTTGCGCGGGTTTGGCTGAGAACTGCGATTCAAGTTCGCACATAGCGGCTAAAGCGAATCGCAAAAAGTTAATACACACAAAGCCTTACAGGCACTTCTAGGCATGATGTGCATAACGCGGTCATCCAGCTTGCGCGGGTTAGGCTGAGAACTGCGATTCAAGTTCGCACATAGCGGCTAAAGCGAATCGCAACAAGTTAATATACACAAAGCCTTACAGGTCCTTCTAGGCATGATGTGCATAACGCGGTCATCCAGCTTGCGCGGGTTAGGCTCAGAACTGCGATTCAAGTTTGCACGTAGCGGCTCAAACGAATCGCAACAAGTTAATACACACAACGCCTTAAAGGCACTTTTAGGCATGATGTGCAAAACGTGGTCATCCAGCTTGCGCGGGTTAGCCTCAGAACTGCGATTCAAGTTTGCACGTAGCGGCTCAAACGAATCGCAACAAGTTAATACACACAAAGCCTTACAGGCACTTCTAGGCATGATGTGCATAACGCGGTCATCCAGCTTGCGCGGGTTAGGCTCAGAACTGCGATTCAAGTTTGCACGTAGCGGCTCAAACGAATCGCAACAAGTTAATACACACAACGCCTTAAAGGCACTTTTAGGCATGATGTGCAAAACGTGGTCATCCAGCTTGCGCGGGTTAGGCTCAGAACTGCGATTCAAGTTCGCACATAGCGGCTAAAGCGAATCGCAACAAGGTAATACACACAAAGCCTTACAGGCACTTCTAGGCATGATGTGCATGACGCGGTCATCCAGCTTGCGCGGGTTAGGCTCAGAACTGCGATTCAAGTTTGCACGTAGCGGCTCAAACGAATCGCAACAAGTTAATACACACAACGCCTTAAAGGCACTTTTAGGCATGATGTGAAAACGTGGTCATCCAGCTTGCGCGGGTTAGGCTCAGAACTGCGAATCAAGTTTGCACGTAGCGGCTCAAACGAATCGCAACAAGTTAATACACACAAAGCCTTACAGGCACTTCTAGGCATGATGTGCATAACGCCGTCATCCAGCTTGCGCGGGTTAGGCTCAGAACTGCGATTCAAGTTTGCACGTAGCGGCTCAAACGAATCGCAACAAGTTAATACACACAACCACTTAAACGCATGATGTGCAAAACGTGGTCATCCAGCTTGCGCGGGTTAGGCTCAGAACTGCGATTCGTTTGCACGTAGCGGCTCAAACGAACCGCAACAAGTTAATACACACAACGCCTTAAAGGCACTTTTAGGCATGATGTGCAAAACGTGGTCATCCAGCTTGCGCGGGTTAGGCTCACTCTGCGATTCAGGTTTGTACGTAGCGGCTCAAACGAACCGCAAAAAGTTAATACACTCAAAGCCTTACAGGCAGTTCTAGGCATGATGTGCATAACGCGGTCATCCAGCTTCCGCGGGTTAGGCTCAGAACTGCGATTCAAGTTTGCACGTAGCGGCTCAAACGAATCGCAACGAGTTAATACACACAACGCCTTAAAGGCACTTTTAGGCATGATGTGCAAAACGTGGTCATCCAGCTTGCGCGGGTTAGGCTCGGAACTGCGATTCAAGTTCGCACATAGTGGCTAAAGCGAATCGCAACAAGTTAATACACACAATGCCTTACAGGCACTTTTAGGCATGATGTGCAAATAGGCGTCACTCAAGCTGCGCGGGTTAGGTACAGAACTGCGATTCAAGTTCGCACATAGCGGCTAAAGCGAATCGCAACAAGTTAATACACACAAAGCCTTACAGGCACTTCTAGGCATGATTTGCATAACGCTGTCACCCAGCTTGCGCGGGTTAGGCTCAGAACTGCGATTCAAGTTTGCACGTAGCGGCTCAAACGAATCGCAACAAGTTAATACACACAACGCCTTACAGGCACTTTTAGGCATTATGTGCAAAACGTGGTCATCCAGCTTGCGCGGGTTAGGCTCAGAACTGCGAATCAAGTTTGCACGTAGCGGCTCAAACGAATCGCAACAAGTTAATACACACAAAGCCTTACAGGCACTTCTAGGCATGATGTGCATAACGCGGTCATCCAGCTTGCGCGGGTTAGGCTCAGAACTGCGATTCAATTTTGCACGTAGCGGCTCAAACGAATCGCAACAAGTTAATACACACAACGCCTTACAGGCACATTTAGGCATTATTTGCAAAACGCGGTCATCCAGCTTGCGCGGGTTAGCCTCAGAACTGCGATTCAAGTTTGCACGTAGCGGCTCAAACGAATCGCAACAAGTTAATACACACAACGCCTTAAAGGCACTTTTAGGCATGATGTGCAAAACGTGGTCATCCAGCTTGCGCGGGTTAGCCTCAGAACTGCGATTCAAGTTTGCACGTAGCGGCTCAAACGAATCGCAACAAGTTAATACACACAAAGCCTTACAGGCACTTCTAGGCATGATGTGCAAAACGTGGTCATCCAGCTTGCGCGGGTTAGGCTGAGAACTGCGATTCAAGTTCGCACATAGCGGCTAAAGCGAATCGCAACAAGTTAATACACACAAAGCCTTACAGGCACTTTTAGGCATGATGTGAAAAAGAGGTCATCCAGCTTGCGCGGGTTAGGCTGAAAACTGCGATTCAAGTTCGCACATAGCGGCTAAAGCGAATCGCAACAGGTTAATACACACAAAGCCTTACAGGCACTTCTAGGCATGATGTGCATAACGCGGTCATCCAGCTTGCGCGGGTTAGGCTCAGAACTGCGATTCAAGTTTGCACGTAGCGGCTCAAACGAATCGCAACAAGTTAATACACACAACGCCTTAAAGGCACTTTAAGGCATGATGTGCAAAACGTGGTCATCCAGCTTGCGCGGGTTAGGCTCAGAACTGCGAATCAAGTTTGCACGTAGCGGCTCAAAGGAATCGCAACAAGTTAATACACACAAAGTTTTACAGGCACTTCTAGGCATGATGTGCATAACGCGGTCATCCAGCTTGCGCGGGTTAGGCTCAGAACTGCGATTCAAGTTTGCACGTAGCGGCTCAAACGAATCGCAACAAGTTATTACACACAACGCCTTACAGGCACTTTTAGGCATTATGTGCAAAACGCGGTCATCCAGCTTGCGCGGGTTAGGCTCAGAACTGCGATTCAAGTTCGCACATAGCGGCTAAAGCGAATCGCAACAAGTTAATACACACAAAGCCTTACAGGCACTTCTAGGCATGATGTGCATAACGCGGTCATCCAGCTTGCGCGGGTTAGGCTCAGAACTGCGATTCAAGTTTGCACGTAGCGGCTCAAACGAATCGCAACAAGTTAATACACACAACGCCTTACAGGCACTTTTAGGCATTATGTGCAAAACGTGGTCATCCAGCTTGCGCGGGTTAGGCTCAGAACTGCGATTCAAGTTTGCACGTAGCGGCTCAAACAAATCGCAACAAGTTAATACACACAACGCCTTAAAGGCACTTTTAGGCATGATGTGCAAAACATGGTCATCCAGCTTGCGCGGGTTAGCCTCAGAACTGCGATTCAAGTTTGCACGTAGCGGCTCAAACGAATCGCAACAAGTTAATACACACAACGCCTTAAAGGCACTTTTAGGCATGATGTGCAAAACGAGGTCATCCAGCTTGCGCGGGTTAGGCTGAGAACTGCGATTCAATTTTGCACGTAGCGGCTCAAACGAATCGCAACAAGTTAATACACACAACGCCTTAAAGGCACTTTTAGGCATGATGTGCAAAACATGGTCATCCAGCTTGCGCGGGTTAGCCTCAGAACTGCGATTCAAGTTTGCACGTAGCGGCTCAAACGAATCGCAACAAGTTAATACACACAACGCCTTAAAGGCACTTTTAGGCATGATGTGAAAAACGAGGTCATCCAGCTTGCGCGGGTTAGGCTGAGAACTGCGATTCAATTTTGCACGTAGCGGCTCAAAAGAATCGCAACAAGTTAATACACACAACGCCTTACAGGCACATTTAGGCATTATTTGCAAAACGCGGTCATCCAGCTTGCGCGGGTTAGCCTCAGAACTGCGATTCAAGTTTGCACGTAGCGGCTCAAACGAATCGCAACAAGTTAATACACACAACGCCTTAAAGGCACTTTTAGGCATGATGTGCAAAACGTGGTCATCCAGCTTGCGCGGGTTAGCCTCAGAACTGCGATTCAAGTTTGCACGTAGCGGCTCAAACGAATCGCAACAAGTTAATACACACAAAGCCTTACAGGCACTTCTAGGCATGATGTGCAAAACGTGGTCATCCAGCTTGCGCGGGTTAGGCTGAGAACTGCGATTCAAGTTCGCACATAGCGGCTAAAGCGAATCGCAACAAGTTAATACACACAAAGCCTTACAGGCACTTTTAGGCATGATGTGAAAAAGAGGTCATCCAGCTTGCGCGGGTTAGGCTGAGAACTGCGATTCAAGTTCGCACATAGCGGCTAAAGCGAATCGCAACAGGTTAATACACACAAAGCCTTACAGGCACTTCTAGGCATGATGTGCATAACGCGGTCATCCAGCTTGCGCGGGTTAGGCTCAGAACTGCGATTCAAGTTTGCACGTAGCGGCTCAAACGAATCGCAGCAAGTTAATACACACAACGCCTTAAAGGCACTTTAAGGCATGATGTGCAAAACGTGGTCATCCAGCTTGCGCGGGTTAGGCTCAGAACTGCGAATCAAGTTTGCACGTAGCGGCTCAAAGGAATCGCAACAAGTTAATACACACAAAGTTTTACAGGCACTTCTAGGCATGATGTGCATAACGCGGTCATCCAGCTTGCGCGGGTTAGGCTCAGAACTGCGATTCAAGTTTGCACGTAGCGGCTCAAACGAATCGCAACAAGTTATTACACACAACGCCTTACAGGCACTTTTAGGCATTATGTGCAAAACGCGGTCATCCAGCTTGCGCGGGTTAGGCTCAGAACTGCGATTCAAGTTCGCACATAGCGGCTAAAGCGAATCGCAACAAGTTAATACACACAAAGCCTTACAGGCACTTCTAGGCATGATGTGCATAACGCGGTCATCCAGCTTGCGCGGGTTAGGCTCAGAACTGCGATTCAAGTTTGCACGTAGCGGCTCAAACGAATCGCAACAAGTTAATACACACAACGCCTTACAGGCACTTTTAGCCATTATGTGCAAAACGTGGTCATCCAGCTTGCGCGGGTTAGGCTCAGAACTGCGATTCAAGTTTGCACGTAGCGGCTCAAACGAATCGCAACAAGTTAATACACACAACGCCTTAAAGGCACTTTTAGGCATGATGTGCAAAACATGGTCATCCAGCTTGCGCGGGTTAGCCTCAGAACTGCGATTCAAGTTTGCACGTAGCGGCTCAAACGAATCGCAACAAGTTAATACACACAACGCCTTAAAGGCACTTTTAGGCATGATGTGCAAAACGAGGTCATCCAGCTTGCGCGGGTTAGGCTGAGAACTGCGATTCAAGTTCGCACATAGCGGCTCAAACGAATCGCAACAAGTTAATACACACAACGCCTTACAGGCACTTTTAGGCATTATGTGCAAAACGCGGTCATCCAGCTTGCGCGGGTTAGGCTCAGAACTGCGATTCAAGTTCGCACATAGCGGCTAAAGCGAATCGCAACAAGTTAATACACACAAAGCCTTACAGGCACTTTTAGGCATGATGTGAAAAACGAGGTCATCCAGTTTGCGCGGGTTAGGCCGAGAACTGCGATTCAAGTTCGCACATAGCGGCTAAAGCGAATCGCAACAAGTTAATACACACAAAGCCTTACAGGCACTTCTAGGCATGATGTGCATAACGCGGTCATCCAGCTTGCGCGGGTTAGGCTCAGAACTGCGATTCAAGTTTGCACGTAGCGGCTCAAACGAATCGCAACAAGTTAATAGACACAACGCCTTAAAGGCACTTTTAGGCATGATGTGCAAAACGAGGTCATCCAGCTTGCGCGGGTTAGGCTGAGAACTGCGATTCAAGTTCGCACATAGCGGCTCAAACGAATCGCAACAAGTTAATACACACAAAGCCTTACAGGCACTTCTAGGCATGATGTGCAAAACGTGGTCATCCAGCTTGCGCGGGTTAGGCTGAGAACTGCGATTCAAGTTCGCACATAGCGGCTAAAGCGAATCGCAACAAGTTAATACACACAAAGCCTTACAGGCACTTTTAGGCATGATGCGAAAAAGAGGTCATCGAGCTTGCGCGGGTTAGGCTGAGAACTGCGATTCAAGTTCGCACATAGCGGCTAAAGCGAATCGCAACAAGTTAATACACACAAAGCCTTACAGGCACTTCTAGGCATGATGTGCATAACGCGGTCATCCAGCTTGCGCGGGTTAGGCTGAGAACTGCGATTCAAGTTCGCACATAGTGGCTAAAGCGAATCGCAACAAGTTAATATACACAAAGCCTTACAGGCACTTCTAGGCATGATGTGCATAACGCGGTCATCCAGCTTGCGCGGGTTAGGCTCAGCACTGCGATTCAAGTTTGCACGTAGCGGCTCAAACGAATCGCAACAAGTTAATACACACAACGCCTTAAAGGCACTTTTAGGCATGATGTGCAAAACGTGGTCATCCAGCTTGCGCGGGGTAGGCTCAGAACTGCGAATCAAGTTTGCACGTAGCGGCTCAAACGAATCGCAACAAGTTAATACACACAAAGCCTTACAGGCACTTCTAGGCATGATGTGCATAACGCGGTCATCCAGCTTGCGCGGGTTAGGCTCAGAACTGCGATTCAATTTTGCACGTAGCGGCTCAAACGAATCGCAACAAGTTAATACACACAACGCCTTACAGGCACTTTTAGGCATTATGTGCAAAACGCGGTCATCCAGCTTGCGCGGGTTAGCCTCAGAACTGCGATTCAAGTTTGCACGTAGCGGCTCAAACGAATCGCAACAAGTTAATACACACAACGCCTTAAAGGCACTTTTAGGCATGATGTGCAAAACGTGGTCATCCAGCTTGCGCGGGTTAGCCTCAGAACTGCGATTCAAGTTTGCACGTAGCGGCTCAAACGAATCGCAACAAGTTAATACACACAAAGCCTTACAGGCACTTCTAGGCATGATGTGTAAAACGTGGTCATCCAGCTTGCGCGGGTTAGGCTGAGAACTGCGATTCAAGTTCGCACATAGCGGCTAAAGCGAATCACAACAAGTTAATACACACAAAGCCTTACAGGCACTTTTAGGCATGATGTGAAAAAGAGGTCATCCAGCTTGCGCGGGTTAGGCTGAGAACTGCGATTCAAGTTCGCACATAGCGGCTAAAGCGAATCGCAACAAGTTAATACACACAAAGCCTTACAGGCACTTTTAGGCATGATGTGAAAGAGGTCATCCAGCTTGCGCGGGTTTGGCTGAGAACTGCGATTCAAGTTCGCACATAGCGGCTAAAGCGAATCGCAAAAAGTTAATACACACAAAGCCTTACAGGCACTTCTAGGCATGATGTGCATAACGCGGTCATCCAGCTTGCGCGGGTTAGGCTGAGAACTGCGATTCAAGTTCGCACATAGCGGCTAAAGCGAATCGCAACAAGTTAATATACACAAAGCCTTACAGGTCCTTCTAGGCATGATGTGCATAACGCGGTCATCCAGCTTGCGCGGGTTAGGCTCAGAACTGCGATTCAAGTTTGCACGTAGCGGCTCAAACGAATCGCAACAAGTTAATACACACAACGCCTTAAAGGCACTTTTAGGCATGATGTGCAAAACGTGGTCATCCAGCTTGCGCGGGTTAGCCTCAGAACTGCGATTCAAGTTTGCACGTAGCGGCTCAAACGAATCGCAACAAGTTAATACACACAAAGCCTTACAGGCACTTCTAGGCATGATGTGCATAACGCGGTCATCCAGCTTGCGCGGGTTAGGCTCAGAACTGCGATTCAAGTTTGCACGTAGCGGCTCAAACGAATCGCAACAAGTTAATACACACAACGCCTTAAAGGCACTTTTAGGCATGATGTGCAAAACGTGGTCATCCAGCTTGCGCGGGTTAGGCTCAGAACTGCGATTCAAGTTCGCACATAGCGGCTAAAGCGAATCGCAACAAGTTAATACACACAAAGCCTTACAGGCACTTCTAGGCATGATGTGCATGACGCGGTCATCCAGCTTGCGCGGGTTAGGCTCAGAACTGCGATTCAAGTTTGCACGTAGCGGCTCAAACGAATCGCAACAAGTTAATACACACAACGCCTTAAAGGCACTTTTAGGCATGATGTGAAAACGTGGTCATCCAGCTTGCGCGGGTTAGGCTCAGAACTGCGAATCAAGTTTGCACGTAGCGGCTCAAACGAATCGCAACAAGTTAATACACACAAAGCCTTACAGGCACTTCTAGGCATGATGTGCATAACGCCGTCATCCAGCTTGCGCGGGTTAGGCTCAGAACTGCGATTCAAGTTTGCACGTAGCGGCTCAAACGAATCGCAACAAGTTAATACACACAACCACTTAAACGCATGATGTGCAAAACGTGGTCATCCAGCTTGCGCGGGTTAGGCTCAGAACTGCGATTCGTTTGCACGTAGCGGCTCAAACGAACCGCAACAAGTTAATACACACAACGCCTTAAAGGCACTTTTAGGCATGATGTGCAAAACGTGGTCATCCAGCTTGCGCGGGTTAGGCTCACTCTGCGATTCAGGTTTGTACGTAGCGGCTCAAACGAACCGCAAAAAGTTAATACACTCAAAGCCTTACAGGCAGTTCTAGGCATGATGTGCATAACGCGGTCATCCAGCTTCCGCGGGTTAGGCTCAGAACTGCGATTCAAGTTTGCACGTAGCGGCTCAAACGAATCGCAACGAGTTAATACACACAACGCCTTAAAGGCACTTTTAGGCATGATGTGCAAAACGTGGTCATCCAGCTTGCGCGGGTTAGGCTCGGAACTGCGATTCAAGTTCGCACATAGTGGCTAAAGCGAATCGCAACAAGTTAATACACACAATGCCTTACAGGCACTTTTAGGCATGATGTGCAAATAGGCGTCACTCAAGCTGCGCGGGTTAGGTACAGAACTGCGATTCAAGTTCGCACATAGCGGCTAAAGCGAATCGCAACAAGTTAATACACACAAAGCCTTACAGGCACTTCTAGGCATGATTTGCATAACGCTGTCACCCAGCTTGCGCGGGTTAGGCTCAGAACTGCGATTCAAGTTTGCACGTAGCGGCTCAAACGAATCGCAACAAGTTAATACACACAACGCCTTACAGGCACTTTTAGGCATTATGTGCAAAACGTGGTCATCCAGCTTGCGCGGGTTAGGCTCAGAACTGCGAATCAAGTTTGCACGTAGCGGCTCAAACGAATCGCAACAAGTTAATACACACAAAGCCTTACAGGCACTTCTAGGCATGATGTGCATAACGCGGTCATCCAGCTTGCGCGGGTTAGGCTCAGAACTGCGATTCAATTTTGCACGTAGCGGCTCAAACGAATCGCAACAAGTTAATACACACAACGCCTTACAGGCACATTTAGGCATTATTTGCAAAACGCGGTCATCCAGCTTGCGCGGGTTAGCCTCAGAACTGCGATTCAAGTTTGCACGTAGCGGCTCAAACGAATCGCAACAAGTTAATACACACAACGCCTTAAAGGCACTTTTAGGCATGATGTGCAAAACGTGGTCATCCAGCTTGCGCGGGTTAGCCTCAGAACTGCGATTCAAGTTTGCACGTAGCGGCTCAAACGAATCGCAACAAGTTAATACACACAAAGCCTTACAGGCACTTCTAGGCATGATGTGCATAACGCCGTCATCCAGCTTGCGCGGGTTAGGCTCAGAACTGCGATTCAAGTTTGCACGTAGCGGCTCAAACGAATCGCAACAAGTTAATACACACAACCACTTAAACGCATGATGTGCAAAACGTGGTCATCCAGCTTGCGCGGGTTAGGCTCAGAACTGCGATTCGTTTGCACGTAGCGGCTCAAACGAACCGCAACAAGTTAATACACACAACGCCTTAAAGGCACTTTTAGGCATGATGTGCAAAACGTGGTCATCCAGCTTGCGCGGGTTAGGCTCACTCTGCGATTCAGGTTTGTACGTAGCGGCTCAAACGAACCGCAAAAAGTTAATACACTCAAAGCCTTACAGGCAGTTCTAGGCATGATGTGCATAACGCGGTCATCCAGCTTCCGCGGGTTAGGCTCAGAACTGCGATTCAAGTTTGCACGTAGCGGCTCAAACGAATCGCAACGAGTTAATACACACAACGCCTTAAAGGCACTTTTAGGCATGATGTGCAAAACGTGGTCATCCAGCTTGCGCGGGTTAGGCTCGGAACTGCGATTCAAGTTCGCACATAGTGGCTAAAGCGAATCGCAACAAATTAATACACACAATGCCTTACAGGCACTTTTAGGCATGATGTGCAAATAGGCGTCACTCAAGCTGCGCGGGTTAGGTACAGAACTGCGATTCAAGTTCGCACATAGCGGCTAAAGCGAATCGCAACAAGTTAATACACACAAAGCCTTACAGGCACTTCTAGGCATGATTTGCATAACGCTGTCACCCAGCTTGCGCGGGTTAGGCTCAGAACTGCGATTCAAGTTTGCACGTAGCGGCTCAAATGAATCGCAACAAGTTAATACACACAACGCCTTACAGGCACTTTTAGGCATTATGTGCAAAACGTGGTCATCCAGCTTGCGCGGGTTAGGCTGAGAACTGCGATTCAAGTTCGCACATAGCGACTAAAGCGAATCGCAACAAGTTAATACACACAAAGCCTTACAGGCACTTCTAGGCATGATTTGCATAACGCTGTCACCCAGCTTGCGCGGGTTAGGCTCAGAACTGCGATTCAAGTTTGCACGTAGCGGCTCAAATGAATTGCAACAAGTTAATACACACAACGCCTTACAGGCACTTTTAGGCATTATGTGCAAAACGTGGTCATCCAGCTTGCGCGGGTTAGGCTGAGAACTGCGATTCAAGTTCGCACATAGCGGCTAAAGCGAATCGCAACAAGTTAATACACACAAAGCCTTACAGGCACTTTTAGGCATGATGTGAAAAACGAGGTCATCCAGCTTGCGCGGGTTAGGCTGAGAACTGCGATTCAAGTTCGCACATAGCGGCTAAAGCGAATCGCAACAAGTTAATACACACAAAGCCTTACAGGCACTTCTAGGCATGATGTGCATAACGCGGTCATCCAGCTTGCGCGGGTTAGGCTCAGAACTGCGATTCAAGTTTGCACGTAGCGGCTCAAACGAATCGCAACAAGTTAATAGACAACGCCTTAAAGGCACTTTTAGGCATGATGTGCAAAACGTGGTCATCCAGCTTGCGCGGGTTAGCCTCAGAACTGCGATTCAAGTTTGCACGTAGCGGCTCAAACGAATCGCAACAAGTTAATACACACAAAGCCTTACAGGCAATTCTAGGCATGATGTGCAAAACGTGGTCATCCAGCTTGCGCGGGTTAGGCTCAGAACTGCGATTCAAGTTTGCACGTAGCGGCTCAAACGAATCGCAACAAGTTAATACACACAACGCCTTAAAGGCACTTTTAGGCATGATGTGCAAAACGTGGTCATCCAGCTTGCGCGGGTTAGGCTCAGAACTGCGATTCAAGTTCGCACATAGTGGCTAAAGCGAATCGCAACAAGTTAATACACACAACGCCTTACAGGCACTTTTAGGCATGATGTGCAAATAGGCGTCACTCAAGCTGCGCGGGTTAGGTACAGAACTGCGATTCAAGTTCGCACATAGCGGCTAAAGCGAATCGCAACAAGTTAATACACACAAAGCCTTACAGGCACTTCTAGGCATGATTTGCATAACGCTGTCACCCAGCTTGCGCGGGTTAGGCTCAGAACTGCGATTCAAGTTTGCACGTAGCGGCTCAAATGAATTGCAACAAGTTAATACACACAACGCCTTACAGGCACTTTTAGGCATTATGTGCAAAACGTGGTCATCCAGCTTGCGCGGGTTAGGCTGAGAACTGCGATTCAAGTTCGCACATAGCGGCTAAAGCGAATCGCAACAAGTTAATACACACAAAGCCTTACAGGCACTTTTAGGCATGATGTGAAAAACGAGGTCATCCAGCTTGCGCGGGTTAGGCTGAGAACTGCGATTCAAGTTCGCACATAGCGGCTAAAGCGAATCGCAACAAGTTAATACACACAAAGCCTTACAGGCACTTCTAGGCATGATGTGCATAACGCGGTCATCCAGCTTGCGCGGGTTAGGCTCAGAACTGCGATTCAAGTTTGCACGTAGCGGCTCAAACGAATCGCAACAAGTTTTTAGACAACGCCTTAAAGGCACTTTTAGGCATGATGTGCAAAACGTGGTCATCCAGCTTGCGCGGGTTAGCCTCAGAACTGCGATTCAAGTTTGCACGTAGCGGCTCAAACGAATCGCAACAAGTTAATACACACAAAGCCTTACAGGCACTTCTAGGCATGATGTGCAAAACGTGGTCATCCAGCTTGCGCGGGTTAGGCTGAGAACTGCGATTCAAGTTCGCACATAGCGGCTAAAGCGAATCGCAACAAGTTAATACACACAAAGCCTTACAGGCACTTTTAGGCATGATGTGAAAAAGAGGTCATCCAGCTTGCGCGGGTTAGGCTGAGAACTGCGATTCAAGTTCGCACATAGCGGCTAAAGCGAATCGCAAAAAGTTAATACACACAAAGCCTTACAGGCACTTCTAGGCATGATGTGCATAACGCGGTCATCCAGCTTGCGCGGGTTAGGCTGAGAACTGCGATTCAAGTTCGCACATAGCGGCTAAAGCGAATCGCAACAAGTTAATATACACAAAGCCTTACAGGCACTTCTAGGCATGATGTGCATAACGCGGTCATCCAGCTTGCGCGGGTTAGGCTCAGAACTGCGATTCAAGTTTGCACGTAGCGGCTCAAACGAATCGCAACAAGTTAATACACACAACGCCTTAAAGGCACTTTTAGGCATGATGTGCAAAACGTGGTCATCCAGCTTGCGCGGGTTAGCCTCAGAACTGCGATTCAAGTTTGCACGTAGCGGCTCAAACGAATCGCAACAAGTTAATACACACAAAGCCTTACATGCACTTCTAGGCATGATGTGCATAACGCGGTCATCCAGCTTGCGCGGGTTAGGCTCAGAACTGCGATTCAAGTTTGCACGTAGCGGCTCAAACGAATCGCAACAAGTTAATACACACAACGCCTTAAAGGCACTTTTAGGCATGATGTGCAAAACGTGGTCATCCAGCTTGCGCGGGTTAGGCTCAGAACTGCGATTCAAGTTCGCACATAGTGGCTAAAGCGAATCGCAACAAGTTAATACACACAACGCCTTACAGGCACTTTTAGGCATGATGTGCAAATAGGCGTCACTCAAGCTGCGCGGGTTAGGTACAGAACTGCGATTCAAGTTCGCACATAGCGGCTAAAGCGAATCGCAACAAGTTAATACACACAAAGCCTTACAGGCACTTCTAGGCATGATTTGCATAACGCTGTCACCCAGCTTGCGCGGGTTAGGCTCAGAACTGCGATTCAAGTTTGCACGTAGCGGCTCAAATGAATTGCAACAAGTTAATACACACAACGCCTTACAGGCACTTTTAGGCATTATGTGCAAAACGTGGTCATCCAGCTTGCGCGGGTTAGGCTGAGAACTGCGATTCAAGTTCGCACATAGCGGCTAAAGCGAATCGCAACAAGTTAATACACACAAAGCCTTACAGGCACTTTTAGGCATGATGTGAAAAACGAGGTCATCCAGCTTGCGCGGGTTAGGCTGAGAACTGCGATTCAAGTTCGCACATAGCGGCTAAAGCGAATCGCAACAAGTTAATATACACAAAGCCTTACAGGCACTTCTAGGCATGATGTGCATAACGCGGTCATCCAGCTTGCGCGGGTTAGGCTCAGAACTGCGATTCAAGTTTGCACGTAGCGGCTCAAACGAATCGCAACAAGTTAATACACACAACGCCTTAAAGGCACTTTTAGGCATGATGTGCAAAACGTGGTCATCCAGCTTGCGCGGGTTAGCCTCAGAACTGCGATTCAAGTTTGCACGTAGCGGCTCAAACGAATCGCAACAAGTTAATACACACAAAGCCTTACAGGCACTTCTAGGCATGATGTGCATAACGCGGTCATCCAGCTTGCGCGGGTTAGGCTCAGAACTGCGATTCAAGTTTGCACGTAGCGGCTCAAACGAATCGCAACAAGTTAATACACACAACGCCTTAACGGCACTTTTAGGCATGATGTGCAAAACGTGGTCATCCAGCTTGCGCGGGTTAGGCTCAGAACTGCGATTCAAGTTCGCACATAGCGGCTAAAGCGAATCGCAACAAGTTAATACACACAAAGCCTTACAGGCACTTCTAGGCATGATGTGCATGACGCGGTCATCCAGCTTGCGCGGGTTAGGCTCAGAACTGCGATTCAAGTTTGCACGTAGCGGCTCAAACGAATCGCAACAAGTTAATACACACAACGCCTTAAAGGCACTTTTAGGCATGATGTGAAAGCGTGGTCATCCAGCTTGCGCGGGTTAGGCTCAGAACTGCGAATCAAGTTTGCACGTAGCGGCTCAAACGAATCGCAACAAGTTAATACACACAAAGCCTTACAGGCACTTCTAGGCATGATGTGCATAACGCCGTCATCCAGCTTGCGCGGGTTAGGCTCAGAACTGCGATTCAAGTTTGCACGTAGCGGCTCAAGCGAATCGCAACAAGTTAATACACACAACCACTTAAACGCATGATGTGCAAAACGTGGTCATCCAGCTTGCGCGGGTTAGGCTCAGAACTGCGATTCGTTTGCACGTAGCGGCTCAAACGAACCGCAACAAGTTAATACACACAACGCCTTAAAGGCACTTTTAGGCATGATGTGCAAAACGTGGTCATCCAGCTTGCGCGGGTTAGGCTCACTGCGATTCAGGTTTGTACGTAGCGGCTCAAACGAACCGCAAAAAGTTAATACACTCAAAGCCTTACAGGCAGTTCTAGGCATGATGTGCATAACGCGGTCATCCAGCTTCCGCGGGTTAGGCTCAGAACTGCGATTCAAGTTTGCACGTAGCGGCTCAAACGAATCGCAACGAGTTAATACACACAACGCCTTAAAGGCACTTTTAGGCATGATGTGCAAAACGTGGTCATCCAGCTTGCGCGGGTTAGGCTCGGAACTGCGATTCAAGTTCGCACATAGTGGCTAAAGCGAATCGCAACAAGTTAATACACACAATGCCTTACAGGCACTTTTAGGCATGATGTGCAAATAGGCGTCACTCAAGCTGCGCGGGTTAGGTACAGAACTGCGATTCAAGTTCGCACATAGCGGCTAAAGCGAATCGCAACAAGTTAATACACACAAAGCCTTACAGGCACTTCTAGGCATGATTTGCATAACGCTGTCACCCAGCTTGCGCGGGTTAGGCTCAGAACTGCGATTCAAGTTTGCGCGGTGCGGCTCAAACGAATCGCAACAAGCTAATACACACAACGCCTTACAGGCACTTTTAGGCATTATGTGCAAAACGTGGTCATCCAGCTTGCGCGGGTTAGGCTGAGAACTGCGATTCAAGTTCGCACATAGCGGCTAAAGCGAATCGCAACAAGTTAATACACACAAAGCCTTACAGGCACTTTTAGGCATGATGTGAAAAACGAGGTCATCCAGCTTGCGCGGGTTAGGCTGAGAACTGCGATTCAAGTTCGCACATAGCGGCTAAAGCGAATCGCAACAAGTTAATACACACAAAGCCTTACAGGCACTTCTAGGCATGATGTGCATAACGCGGTCATCCAGCATGCGCGGGTTAGGCTCAGAACTGCGATTCAAGTTTGCACGTAGCGGCTCAAACGAATCGCAACAAGTTAATACACACAACGCCTTAAAGGCACTTTTAGGCATGATGTGCAAAACATGGTCATCCAGCTTGCGCGGGTTAGCCTCAGAACTGCGATTCAAGTTTGCACGTAGCGGCTCAAACGAATCGCAACAAGTTAATACACACAAAGCCTTACAGGCACTTCTAGGCATGATGTGCATAACGCGGTCATCCAGCTTGCGCGGGTTAGGCTCAGAACTGCGATTCAAGTTTGCACGTAGCGGCTCAAACGAATCGCAACAAGTTAATAGACACAACGCCTTAAAGGCACTTTTAGGCATGATGTGCAAAACGTGGTCATCCAGCTTGCGCGGGTTAGCCTCAGAACTGCGATTCAAGTTTGCACGTAGCGGCTCAAACGAATCGCAACAAGTTAATACACACAAAGCCTTACAGGCACTTCTAGGCATGATGTGCAAAACGTGGTCATCCAGCTTGCGCGGGTTAGGCTGAGAACTGCGATTCAAGTTCGCACATAGCGGCTAAAGCGAATCGCAACAAGTTAATACACACAAAGCCTTACAGGCACTTTTAGGCATGATGTGAAAAAGAGGTCATCCAGCTTGCGCGGGTTAGGCTGAGAACTGCGATTCAAGTTCGCACATAGCGGCTAAAGCGAATCGCAAAAAGTTAATACACACAAAGCCTTACAGGCACTTCTAGGCATGATGTGCATAACGCGGTCATCCAGCTTGCGCGGGTTAGGCTGAGAACTGCGATTCAAGTTCGCACATAGCGGCTAAAGCGAATCGCAACAAGTTAATATACACAAAGCCTTACAGGCACTTCTAGGCATGATGTGCATAACGCGGTCATCCAGCTTGCGCGGGTTAGGCTCAGAACTGCGATTCAAGTTTGCACGTAGCGGCTCAAACGAATCGCAACAAGTTAATACACACAACGCCTTAAAGGCACTTTTAGGCATGATGTGCAAAACGTGGTCATCCAGCTTGCGCGGGTTAGCCTCAGAACTGCGATTCAAGTTTGCACGTAGCGGCTCAAACGAATCGCAACAAGTTAATACACACAAAGCCTTACAGGCACTTCTAGGCATGATGTGCAAAACGTGGTCATCCAGCTTGCGCGGGTTAGGCTGAGAACTGCGATTCAAGTTCGCACATAGCGGCTAAAGCGAATCGCAACAAGTTAATACACACAAAGCCTTACAGGCACTTTTAGGCATGATGTGAAAAAGAGGTCATCCAGCTTGCGCGGGTTAGGCTGAGAACTGCGATTCAAGTTCGCACATAGCGGCTCAAACGAACCGCAAAAAGTTAATACACTCAAAGCCTTACAGGCACTTCTAGGCATGATGTGCATAACGCGGTCATCCAGCTTGCGCGGGTTAGGCTCAGCACTGCGATTCAAGTTTGCACGTAGCGGCTCAAACGAATCGCAACGAGTTAATACACACAACGCCTTAAAGGCACTTTTAGGCATGATGTGCAAAACGTGGTCATCCAGCTTGCGCGGGTTAGGCTCGGAACTGCGATTCAAGTTCGCACATAGTGGCTAAAGCGAATCGCAACAAGTTAATACACACAATGCCTTACAGGCACTTTTAGGCATGATGTGCAAATAGGCGTCACTCAAGCTGCGCGGGTTAGGTACAGAACTGCGATTCAAGTTCGCACATAGCGGCTAAAGCGAATCGCAACAAGTTAATACACACAAAGCCTTACAGGCACTTCTAGGCATGATTTGCATAACGCTGTCACCCAGCTTGCGCGGGTTAGGCTCAGAACTGCGATTCAAGTTTGCACGTAGCGGCTCAAACGAATCGCAACAAGTTAATACACACAACGCCTTACAGGCACTTTTAGGCATTATGTGCAAAACGTGGTCATCCAGCTTGCGCGGGTTAGGCTGAGAACTGCGATTCAAGTTCGCACATAGCGGCTAAAGCGAATCGCAACAAGTTAATACACAAAGCCTTACAGGCAATTTTAGGCATGATGTGAAAAACGAGGTCATCCAGCTTGCGCGGGTTAGGCTGAGAACTGCGATTCAAGTTCGCACATAGCGGCTAAAGCGAATCGCAACAAGTTAATACACACAAAGCCTTACAGGCACTTCTAGGCATGATGTGCATAACGCGGTCATCCAGCTTGCGCGGGTTAGGCTCAGAACTGCGATTCAAGTTTGCACGTAGCGGCTCAAACGAATCGCAACAAGTTAATACACACAACGCCTTAAAGGCACTTTTAGGCATGATGTGCAAAACATGGTCATCCAGCTTGCGCGGGTTAGCCTCAGAACTGCGATTCAAGTTTGCACGTAGCGGCTCAAACGAATCGCAACAAGTTAATACACACAAAGCCTTACAGGCACTTCTAGGCATGATGTGCATAACGCGGTCATCCAGCTTGCGCGGGTTAGGCTCAGAACTGCGATTCAAGTTTGCACGTAG
The DNA here is from genome assembly GCF_055883805.1 of Amblyomma maculatum. Classification (NCBI taxonomy): domain Eukaryota; kingdom Metazoa; phylum Arthropoda; class Arachnida; order Ixodida; family Ixodidae; genus Amblyomma; species Amblyomma maculatum. Next base: position 424,922 of record NW_028146740.1, on the reverse strand, counting down.
CGGCTGAAACGAATCGCAACAAGTTAATAGACACAACGCCTTAAAGGCACTTTTAGGCATGATGTGCAAAACGTGGTCATCCAGCTTGCGCGGGTTAGCCTCAGAACTGCGATTCAAGTTTGCACGTAGCGGCTCAAACGAATCGCAACAAGTTAATACACACAAAGCCTTACAGGCACTTCTAGGCATGATGTGCAAAACGTGGTCATCCAGCTTGCGCGGGTTAGGCTGAGAACTGCGATTCAAGTTCGCACATAGCGGCTAAAGCGAATCGCAACAAGTTAATACACACAAAGCCTTACAGGCACTTTTAGGCATGATGTGAAAAAGAGGTCATCCAGCTTGCGCGGGTTAGGCTGAGAACTGCGATTCAAGTTCGCACATAGCGGCTAAAGCGAATCGCAAAAAGTTAATACACACAAAGCCTTACAGGCACTTCTAGGCATGATGTGCATAACGCGGTCATCCAGCTTGCGCGGGTTAGGCTGAGAACTGCGATTCAAGTTCGCACATAGCGGCTAAAGCGAATCGCAACAAGTTAATATACACAAAGCCTTACAGGCACTTCTAGGCATGATGTGCATAACGCGGTCATCCAGCTTGCGCGGGTTAGGCTCAGAACTGCGATTCAAGTTTGCACGTAGCGGCTCAAACGAATCGCAACAAGTTAATACACACAACGCCTTACAGGCACTTTTAGGCATTATGTGCAAAACGCGGTCATCCAGCTTGCGCGGGTTAGCCTCAGAACTGCGATTCAAGTTTGCACGTAGCGGCTCAAACGAATCGCAACAAGTTAATACACACAACGCCTTAAAGGCACTTTTAGGCATGATGTGCAAAACGTGGTCATCCAGCTTGCGCGGGTTAGCCTCAGAACTGCGATTCAAGTTTGCACGTAGCGGCTCAAACGAATCGCAACAAGTTAATACACACAAAGCCTTACAGGCACTTCTAGGCATGATGTGCAAAACGTGGTCATCCAGCTTGCGCGGGTTAGGCTGAGAACTGCGATTCAAGTTCGCACATAGCGGCTAAAGCGAATCGCAACAAGTTAATACACACAATGCCTTACAGGCACTTTTAGGCATGATGTGAAAAAGAGGTCATCCAGCTTGCGCGGGTTAGGCTGAGAACTGCGATTCAAGTTCGCACATAGCGGCTAAAGCGAATCGCAACAAGTTAATACACACAAAGCCTTACAGGCACTTCTAGGCATGATGTGCATAACGCGGTCATCCAGCTTGCGCGGGTTAGGCTCAGAACTGCGATTCAAGTTTGCACGTAGCGGCTCAAACGAATCGCAACAAGTTAATACACACAACGCCTTAAAGGCACTTTAAGGCATGATGTGCAAAACGTGGTCATCCAGCTTGCGCGGGTTAGGCTCAGAACTGCGAATCAAGTTTGCACGTAGCGGCTCAAACGAATCGCAACAAGTTAATAGACACAACGCCTTAAAGGCACTTTTAGGCATGATGTGCAAAACGTGGTCATCCAGCTTGCGCGGGTTAGCCTCAGAACTGCGATTCAAGTTTGCACGTAGCGGCTCAAACGAATCGCAACAAGTTAATACACACAAAGCCTTACAGGCACTTCTAGGCATGATGTGCAAAACGTGGTCATCCAGCTTGCGCGGGTTAGGCTGAGAACTGCGATTCAAGTTCGCACATAGCGGCTAAAGCGAATCGCAACAAGTTAATACACACAAAGCCTTACAGGCACTTTTAGGCATGATGTGAAAAAGAGGTCATCCAGCTTGCGCGGGTTAGGCAGAGAACTGCGATTCAAGTTCGCACATAGCGGCTAAAGCGAATCGCAAAAAGTTAATACACACAAAGCCTTACAGGCACTTCTAGGCATGATGTGCATAACGCGGTCATCCAGCTTGCGCGGGTTAGGCTGAGAACTGCGATTCAAGTTCGCACATAGCGGCTAAAGCGAATCGCAACAAGTTAATATACACAAAGCCTTACAGGCACTTCTAGGCATGATGTGCATAACGCGGTCATCCAGCTTGCGCGGGTTAGGCTCAGAACTGCGATTCAAGTTTGCACGTAGCGGCTCAAACGAATCGCAACAAGTTAATACACACAACGCCTTAAAGGCACTTTTAGGCATGATGTGCAAAACGTGGTCATCCAGCATGCGCGGGTTAGCCTCAGAACTGCGATTCAAGTTTGCACGTAGCGGCTCAAACGAATCGCAACAAGTTAATACACACAAAGCCTTACAGGCACTTCTAGGCATGATGTGCAAAACGTGGTCATCCAGCTTGCGCGGGTTAGGCTGAGAACTGCGATTCAAGTTCGCACATAGCGGCTAAAGCGAATCGCAACAAGTTAATACACACAAAGCCTTACAGGCACTTTTAGGCATGATGTGAAAAAGAGGTCATCCAGCTTGCGCGGGTTAGGCTGAGAACTGCGATTCAAGTTCGCACATAGCGGCTAAAGCGAATCGCAACAAGTTAATACACACAAAGCCTTACAGGCACTTCTAGGCATGATGTGCATAACGCGGTCATCCAGCTTGCGCGGGTTAGGCTCAGAACTGCGATTCAAGTTTGCACGTAGCGGCTCAAAGGAATCGCAACAAGTTAATACACACAAAGTCTTACAGGCACTTCTAGGCATGATGTGCATAACGCGGTCATCCAGCTTGCGCGGGTTAGGCTCAGAACTGCGATTCAAGTTTGCACGTAGCGGCTCAAACGAATCGCAACAAGTTAATACACACAACGCCTTACAGGCACTTTTAGGCATTATGTGCAAAACGCGGTCATCCAGCTTGCGCGGGTTAGGCTCAGAACTGCGATTCAAGTTCGCACATAGCGGCTAAAGCGAATCGCAACAAGTTAATACACACAAAGCCTTACAGGCACTTCTAGGCATGATGTGCATAACGCGGTCATCCAGCTTGCGCGGGTTAGGCTCAGAACTGCGATTCAAGTTTGCACGTAGCGGCTCAAACGAATCGCAACAAGTTGATACACACAACGCCTTACAGGCACTTTTAGGCATTATGTGCAAAACGTGGTCATCCAGTTTGCGCGGGTTAGGCTCAGAACTGCGATTCAAGTTTGCACGTAGCGGCTCAAACGAATCGCAACAAGTTAATACACACAACGCCTTAAAGGCACTTTTAGGCATGATGTGCAAAACATGGTCATCCAGCTTGCGCGGGTTAGCCTCAGAACTGCGATTCAAGTTTGCACGTAGCGGCTCAAACGAATCGCAACAAGTTAATACACACAACGCCTTAAAGGCACTTTTAGGCATGATGTGCAAAACGAGGTCATCCAGCTTGCGCGGGTTAGGCTGAGAACTGCGATTCAAGTTCGCACATAGCGGCTCAAACGAATCGCAACAAGTTAATACACACAACGCCTTACAGGCACTTTTAGGCATTATGTGCAAAACGCGGTCACCCAGCTTGCGCGGGTTAGGCTCAGAACTGCGATTCAAGTTCGCACATAGCGGCTAAAGCGAATCGCAACAAGTTAATACACACAAAGCCTTACAGGCACTTTTAGGCATGATGTGAAAAACGAGGTCATCCAGCTTGCGCGGGTTAGGCTGAGAACTGCGATTCAAGTTCGCACATAGCGGCTAAAGCGAATCGCAACAAGTTAATACACACAAAGCCTTACAGGCACTTCTAGGCATGATGTGCATAACGCGGTCATCCAGCTTGCGCGGGTTAGGCTCAGAACTGCGATTCAAGTTTGCACGTAGCGGCTCAAACGAATCGCAACAAGTTAATAGACACAACGCCTTAAAGGCACTTTTAGGCATGATGTGCAAAACGTGGTCATCCAGCTTGCGCGGGTTAGCCTCAGAACTGCGATTCAAGTTTGCACGTAGCGGCTCAAACGAATCGCAACAAGTTAATACACGCAAAGCCTTACAGGCACTTCCAGGCATGATGTGCAAAACGTGGTCATCCAGCTTGCGCGGGTTAGGCTGAGAACTGCGATTCAAGTTCGCACATAGCGGCTAAAGCGAATCGCAACAAGTTAATACACACAAAGCCTTACAGGCACTTTTAGGCATGATGTGAAAAAGAGGTCATCGAGCTTGCGCGGGTTAGGCTGAGAACTGCGATTCAAGTTCGCACATAGCGGCTAAAGCGAATCGCAACAAGTTAATACACACAAAGCCTTACAGGCACTTCTAGGCATGATGTGCATAACGCGGTCATCCAGCTTGCGCGGGTTAGGCTGAGAACTGCGATTCAAGTTCGCACATAGTGGCTAAAGCGAATCGCAACAAGTTAATATACACAAAGCCTTACAGGCACTTCTAGGCATGATGTGCATAACGCGGTCATCCAGCTTGCGCGGGTTAGGCTCAGCACTGCGATTCAAGTTTGCACGTAGCGGCTCAAACGAATCGCAACAAGTTAATACACACAACGCCTTAAAGGCACTTTTAGGCATGATGTGCAAAACGTGGTCATCCAGCTTGCGCGGGTTAGGCTCAGAACTGCGAATCAAGTTTGCACGTAGCGGCTCAAACGAATCGCAACAAGTTAATACACACAAAGCCTTACAGGCACTTCTAGGCATGATGTGCAAAACGTGGTCATCCAGCTTGCGCGGGTTAGGCTCAGAACTGCGATTCAAGTTCGCACATAGCGGCTAAAGCGAATCGCAACAAGTTAATACACACAAAGCCTTACAGGCACTTTTAGGCATGATGTGAAAAAGAGGTCATCCAGCTTGCGCGGGTTAGGCTGAGAACTGCGATTCAAGTTCGCACATAGCGGCTCAAACGAACCGCAAAAAGTTAATACACTCAAAGCCTTACAGGCACTTCTAGGCATGATGTGCATAACGCGGTCATCCAGCTTGCGCGGGTTAGGCTCAACACTGCGATTCAAGTTTGCACGTAGCGGCTCAAACGAATCGCAACGAGTTAATACACACAACGCCTTAAAGGCACTTTTAGGCATGATGTGCAAAACGTGGTCATCCAGCTTGCGCGGGTTAGGCTCGGAACTGCGATTCAAGTTCGCACATAGTGGCTAAAGCGAATCGCAACAAGTTAATACACACAATGCCTTACAGGCACTTTTAGGCATGATGTGCAAATAGGCGTCACTCAAGCTGCGCGGGTTAGGTACAGAACTGCGATTCAAGTTCGCACATAGCGGCTAAAGCGAATCGCAACAAGTTAATACACACAAAGCCTTACAGGCACTTCTAGGCATGATTTGCATAACGCTGTCACCCAGCTTGCGCGGGTTAGGCTCAGAACTGCGATTCAAGTTTGCACGTAGCGGCTCAAACGAATCGCAACAAGTTAATACACACAACGCCTTACAGGCACTTTTAGGCATTATGTGCAAAACGTGGTCATCCAGCTTGCGCGGGTTAGGCTGAGAACTGCGATTCAAGTTCGCACATAGCGGCTAAAGCGAATCGCAACAAGTTAATACACAAAGCCTTACAGGCAATTTTAGGCATGATGTGAAAAACGAGGTCATCCAGCTTGCGCGGGTTAGGCTGAGAACTGCGATTCAAGTTCGCACATAGCGGCTAAAGCGAATCGCAACAAGTTAATACACACAAAGCCTTACAGGCACTTCTAGGCATGATGTGCATAACGCGGTCATCCAGCTTGCGCGGGTTAGGCTCAGAACTGCGATTCAAGTTTGCACGTAGCGGCTCAAACGAATCGCAACAAGTTAATACACACAACGCCTTAAAGGCACTTTTAGGCATGATGTGCAAAACATGGTCATCCAGCTTGCGCGGGTTAGCCTCAGAACTGCGATTCAAGTTTGCACGTAGCGGCTCAAACGAATCGCAACAAGTTAATACACACAAAGCCTTACAGGCACTTCTAGGCATGATGTGCATAACGCGGTCATCCAGCTTGCGCGGGTTAGGCTCAGAACTGCGATTCAAGTTTGCACGTAGCGGCTCAAACGAATCGCAACAAGTTAATAGACACAACGCCTTAAAGGCACTTTTAGGCATGATGTGCAAAACGTGGTCATCCAGCTTGCGCGGGTTAGCCTCAGAACTGCGATTCAAGTTTGCACGTAGCGGCTCAAACGAATCGCAACAAGTTAATACACACAAAGCCTTACAGGCACTTCTAGGCATGATGTGCAAAACGTGGTCATCCAGCTTGCGCGGGTTAGGCTGAGAACTGCGATTCAAGTTCGCACATAGCGGCTAAAGCGAATCGCAACAAGTTAATACACACAAAGCCTTACAGGCACTTTTAGGCATGATGTGAAAAAGAGGTCATCCAGCTTGCGCGGGTTAGGCTGAGAACTGCGATTCAAGTTCGCACATAGCGGCTAAAGCGAATCGCAAAAAGTTAATACACACAAAGCCTTACAGGCACTTCTAGGCATGATGTGCATAACGCGGTCATCCAGCTTGCGCGGGTTAGGCTGAGAACTGCGATTCAAGTTCGCACATAGCGGCTAAAGCGAATCGCAACAAGTTAATATACACAAAGCCTTACAGGCACTTCTAGGCATGATGTGCATAACGCGGTCATCCAGCTTGCGCGGGTTAGGCTCAGAACTGCGATTCAAGTTTGCACGTAGCGGCTCAAAGGAATCGCAACAAGTTAATACACACAAAGTCTTACAGGCACTTCTAGGCATGATGTGCATAACGCGGTCATCCAGCTTGCGCGGGTTAGGCTCAGAACTGCGATTCAAGTTTGCACGTAGCGGCTCAAACGAATCGCAACAAGTTAATACACACAACGCCTTACAGGCACTTTTAGGCATTATGTGCAAAACGCGGTCATCCAGCTTGCGCGGGTTAGGCTCAGAACTGCGATTCAAGTTCGCACATAGCGGCTAAAGCGAATCGCAACAAGTTAATACACACAAAGCCTTACAGGCACTTCTAGGCATGATGTGCATAACGCGGTCATCCAGCTTGCGCGGGTTAGGCTCAGAACTGCGATTCAAGTTTGCACGTAGCGGCTCAAACGAATCGCAACAAGTTGATACACGCAACGCCTTACAGGCACTTTTAGGCATTATGTGCAAAACGTGGTCATCCAGTTTGCGCGGGTTAGGCTCAGAACTGCGATTCAAGTTTGCACGTAGCGGCTCAAACGAATCGCAACAAGTTAATACACACAACGCCTTAAAGGCACTTTTAGGCATGATGTGCAAAACATGGTCATCCAGCTTGCGCGGGTTAGCCTCAGAACTGCGATTCAAGTTTGCACGTAGCGGCTCAAACGAATCGCAACAAGTTAATACACACAACACCTTAAAGGCACTTTTAGGCATGATGTGCAAAACGAGGTCATCCAGCTTGCGCGGGTTAGGCTGAGAACTGCGATTCAAGTTCGCACATAGCGGCTCAAACGAATCGCAACAAGTTAATACACACAACGCCTTACAGGCACTTTTAGGCATTATGTGCAAAACGCGGTCACCCAGCTTGCGCGGGTTAGGCTCAGAACTGCGATTCAAGTTCGCACATAGCGGCTAAAGCGAATCGCAACAAGTTAATACACACAAAGCCTTACAGGCACTTTTAGGCATGATGTGAAAAACGAGGTCATCCAGCTTGCGCGGGTTAGGCTGAGAACTGCGATTCAAGTTCGCACATAGCGGCTAAAGCGAATCGCAACAAGTTAATACACACAAAGCCTTACAGGCACTTCTAGGCATGATGTGCATAACGCGGTCATCCAGCTTGCGCGGGTTAGGCTCAGAACTGCGATTCAAGTTTGCACGTAGCGGCTCAAACGAATCGCAACAAGTTAATACACACAACGCCTTACAGGCACTTTTAGGCATTATGTGCAAAACGCGGTCATCCAGCTTGCGCGGGTTAGGCTCAGAACTGCGATTCAAGTTCGCACATAGCGGCTAAAGCGAATCGCAACAAGTTAATACACACAAAGCCTTACAGGCACTTCTAGGCATGATGTGCATAACGCGGTCATCCAGCTTGCGCGGGTTAGGCTCAGAACTGCGATTCAAGTTTGCACGTAGCGGCTCAAACGAATCGCAACAAGTTGATACACACAACGCCTTACAGGCACTTTTAGGCATTATGTGCAAAACGTGGTCATCCAGTTTGCGCGGGTTAGGCTCAGAACTGCGATTCAAGTTTGCACGTAGCGGCTCAAACGAATCGCAACAAGTTAATACACACAACGCCTTAAAGGCACTTTTAGGCATGATGTGCAAAACATGGTCATCCAGCTTGCGCGGGTTAGGCTCAGAACTGCGATTCAAGTTCGCACATAGCGGCTAAAGCGAATCGCAACAAGTTAATACACACAAAGCCTTACAGGCACTTTTAGGCATGATGTGAAAAACGAGGTCATCCAGCTTGCGCGGGTTAGGCTGAGAACTGCGATTCAAGTTCGCACATAGCGGCTAAAGCGAATCGCAACAAGTTAATACACACAAAGCCTTACAGGCACTTCTAGGCATGATGTGCATAACGCGGTCATCCAGCTTGCGCGGGTTAGGCTCAGAACTGCGATTCAAGTTTGCACGTAGCGGCTCAAACGAATCGCAACAAGTTAATAGACACAACGCCTTAAAGGCACTTTTAGGCATGATGTGCAAAACGTGGTCATCCAGCTTGCGCGGGTTAGCCTCAGAACTGCGATTCAAGTTTGCACGTAGCGGCTCAAACGAATCGCAACAAGTTAATACACACAAAGCCTTACAGGCACTTCCAGGCATGATGTGCAAAACGTGGTCATCCAGCTTGCGCGGGTTAGGCTGAGAACTGCGATTCAAGTTCGCACATAGCGGCTAAAGCGAATCGCAACAAGTTAATACACACAAAGCCTTACAGGCACTTTTAGGCATGATGTGAAAAAGAGGTCATCGAGCTTGCGCGGGTTAGGCTGAGAACTGCGATTCAAGTTCGCACATAGCGGCTAAAGCGAATCGCAACAAGTTAATACACACAAAGCCTTACAGGCACTTCTAGGCATGATGTGCATAACGCGGTCATCCAGCTTGCGCGGGTTAGCCTCAGAACTGCGATTCAAGTTTGCACGTAGCGGCTCAAACGAATCGCAACAAGTTAATACACACAAAGCCTTACAGGCACTTCTAGGCATGATGTGCAAAACGTGGTCATCCAGCTTGCGCGGGTTAGGCTGAGAACTGCGATTCAAGTTCGCACATAGCGGCTAAAGCGAATCGCAACAAGTTAATACACACAAAGCCTTACAGGCACTTTTAGGCATGATGTGAAAAAGAGGTCATCCAGCTTGCGCGGGTTAGGCAGAGAACTGCGATTCAAGTTCGCACATAGCGGCTAAAGCGAATCGCAAAAAGTTAATACACACAAAGCCTTACAGGCACTTCTAGGCATGATGTGCATAACGCGGTCATCCAGCTTGCGCGGGTTAGGCTGAGAACTGCGATTCAAGTTCGCACATAGCGGCTAAAGCGAATCGCAACAAGTTAATATACACAAAGCCTTACAGGCACTTCTAGGCATGATGTGCATAACGCGGTCATCCAGCTTGCGCGGGTTAGGCTCAGAACTGCGATTCAAGTTTGCACGTAGCGGCTCAAACGAATCGCAACAAGTTAATACACACAACGCCTTAAAGGCACTTTTAGGCATGATGTGCAAAACGTGGTCATCCAGCTTGCGCGGGTTAGCCTCAGAACTGCGATTCAAGTTTGCACGTAGCGGCTCAAACGAATCGCAACAAGTTAATACACACAAAGCCTTACAGGCACTTCTAGGCATGATGTGCAAAACGTGGTCATCCAGCTTGCGCGGGTTAGGCTGAGAACTGCGATTCAAGTTCGCACATAGCGGCTAAAGCGAATCGCAACAAGTTAATACACACAAAGCCTTACAGGCACTTTTAGGCATGATGTGAAAAAGAGGTCATCCAGCTTGCGCGGGTTAGGCTGAGAACTGCGATTCAAGTTCGCACATAGCGGCTAAAGCGAATCGCAACAAGTTAATACACACAAAGCCTTACAGGCACTTCTAGGCATGATGTGCATAACGCGGTCATCCAGCTTGCGCGGGTTAGGCTCAGAACTGCGATTCAAGTTTGCACGTAGCGGCTCAAACGAATCGCAAGTTAATACACACAACGCCTTAAAGGCACTTTAAGGCATGATGTGCAAAACGTGGTCATCCAGCTTGCGCGGGTTAGGCTCAGAACTGCGAATCAAGTTTGCACGTAGCGGCTCAAAGGAATCGCAACAAGTTAATACACACAAAGTCTTACAGGCACTTCTAGGCATGATGTGCATAACGCGGTCATCCAGCTTGCGCGGGTTAGGCTCAGAACTGCGATTCAAGTTTGCACGTAGCGGCTCAAACGAATCGCAACAAGTTAATACACACAACGCCTTACAGGCACTTTTAGGCATTATGTGCAAAACGCGGTCATCCAGCTTGCGCGGGTTAGGCTCAGAACTGCGATTCAAGTTCGCACATAGCGGCTAAAGCGAATCGCAACAAGTTAATACACACAAAGCCTTACAGGCACTTCTAGGCATGATGTGCATAACGCGGTCATCCAGCTTGCGCGGGTTAGGCTCAGAACTGCGATTCAAGTTTGCACGTAGCGGCTCAAACGAATCGCAACAAGTTGATACACACAACGCCTTACAGGCACTTTTAGGCATTATGTGCAAAACGTGGTCATCCAGTTTGCGCGGGTTAGGCTCAGAACTGCGATTCAAGTTTGCACGTAGCGGCTCAAACGAATCGCAACAAGTTAATACACACAACGCCTTAAAGGCACTTTTAGGCATGATGTGCAAAACATGGTCATCCAGCTTGCGCGGGTTAGCCTCAGAACTGCGATTCAAGTTTGCACGTAGCGGCTCAAACGAATCGCAACAAGTTAATACACACAACGCCTTAAAGGCACTTTTAGGCATGATGTGCAAAACGAGGTCATCCAGCTTGCGCGGGTTAGGCTGAGAACTGCGATTCAAGTTCGCACATAGCGGCTCAAACGAATCGCAACAAGTTAATACACACAACGCCTTACAGGCACTTTTAGGCATTATGTGCAAAACGCGGTCACCCAGCTTGCGCGGGTTAGGCTCAGAACTGCGATTCAAGTTCGCACATAGCGGCTAAAGCGAATCGCAACAAGTTAATACACACAAAGCCTTACAGGCACTTTTAGGCATGATGTGAAAAACGAGGTCATCCAGCTTGCGCGGGTTAGGCTGAGAACTGCGATTCAAGTTCGCACATAGCGGCTAAAGCGAATCGCAACAAGTTAATACACACAAAGCCTTACAGGCACTTCTAGGCATGATGTGCATAACGCGGTCATCCAGCTTGCGCGGGTTAGGCTCAGAACTGCGATTCAAGTTTGCACGTAGCGGCTCAAACGAATCGCAACAAGTTAATAGACACAACGCCTTAAAGGCACTTTTAGGCATGATGTGCAAAACGTGGTCATCCAGCTTGCGCGGGTTAGCCTCAGAACTGCGATTCAAGTTTGCACGTAGCGGCTCAAACGAATCGCAACAAGTTAATACACACAAAGCCTTACAGGCACTTCCAGGCATGATGTGCAAAACGTGGTCATCCAGCTTGCGCGGGTTAGGCTGAGAACTGCGATTCAAGTTCGCACATAGCGGCTAAAGCGAATCGCAACAAGTTAATACACACAAAGCCTTACAGGCACTTTTAGGCATGATGTGAAAAAGAGGTCATCGAGCTTGCGCGGGTTAGGCTGAGAACTGCGATTCAAGTTCGCACATAGCGGCTAAAGCGAATCGCAACAAGTTAATACACACAAAGCCTTACAGGCACTTCTAGGCATGATGTGCATAACGCGGTCATCCAGCTTGCGCGGGTTAGGCTGAGAACTGCGATTCAAGTTCGCACATAGTGGCTAAAGCGAATCGCAACAAGTTAATATACACAAAGCCTTACAGGCACTTCTAGGCATGATGTGCATAACGCGGTCATCCAGCTTGCGCGGGTTAGGCTCAGCACTGCGATTCAAGTTTGCACGTAGCGGCTCAAACGAATCGCAACAAGTTAATACACACAACGCCTTAAAGGCACTTTTAGGCATGATGTGCAAAACGTGGTCATCCAGCTTGCGCGGGTTAGGCTCAGAACTGCGAATCAAGTTTGCACGTAGCGGCTCAAACGAATCGCAACAAGTTAATACACACAAAGCCTTACAGGCACTTCTAGGCATGATGTGCAAAACGTGGTCATCCAGCTTGCGCGGGTTAGGCTCAGAACTGCGATTCAAGTTCGCACATAGCGGCTAAAGCGAATCGCAACAAGTTAATACACACAAAGCCTTACAGGCACTTTTAGGCATGATGTGAAAAAGAGGTCATCCAGCTTGCGCGGGTTAGGCTGAGAACTGCGATTCAAGTTCGCACATAGCGGCTCAAACGAACCGCAAAAAGTTAATACACTCAAAGCCTTACAGGCACTTCTAGGCATGATGTGCATAACGCGGTCATCCAGCTTGCGCGGGTAAGGCTCAGCACTGCGATTCAAGTTTGCACGTAGCGGCTCAAACGAATCGCAACGAGTTAATACACACAACGCCTTAAAGGCACTTTTAGGCATGATGTGCAAAACGTGGTCATCCAGCTTGCGCGGGTTAGGCTCGGAACTGCGATTCAAGTTCGCACATAGTGGCTAAAGCGAATCGCAACAAGTTAATACACACAATGCCTTACAGGCACTTTTAGGCATGATGTGCAAATAGGCGTCACTCAAGCTGCGCGGGTTAGGTACAGAACTGCGATTCAAGTTCGCACATAGCGGCTAAAGCGAATCGCAACAAGTTAATACACACAAAGCCTTACAGGCACTTCTAGGCATGATTTGCATAACGCTGTCACCCAGCTTGCGCGGGTTAGGCTCAGAACTGCGATTCAAGTTTGCACGTAGCGGCTCAAACGAATCGCAACAAGTTAATACACACAACGCCTTACAGGCACTTTTAGGCATTATGTGCAAAACGTGGTCATCCAGCTTGCGCGGGTTAGGCTGAGAACTGCGATTCAAGTTCGCACATAGCGGCTAAAGCGAATCGCAACAAGTTAATACACAAAGCCTTACAGGCAATTTTAGGCATGATGTGAAAAACGAGGTCATCCAGCTTGCGCGGGTTAGGCTGAGAACTGCGATTCAAGTTCGCACATAGCGGCTAAAGCGAATCGCAACAAGTTAATACACACAAAGCCTTACAGGCACTTCTAGGCATGATGTGCATAACGCGGTCATCCAGCTTGCGCGGGTTAGGCTCAGAACTGCGATTCAAGTTTGCACGTAGCGGCTCAAACGAATCGCAACAAGTTAATACACACAACGCCTTAAAGGCACTTTTAGGCATGATGTGCAAAACATGGTCATCCAGCTTGCGCGGGTTAGCCTCAGAACTGCGATTCAAGTTTGCACGTAGCGGCTCAAACGAATCGCAACAAGTTAATACACACAAAGCCTTACAGGCACTTCTAGGCATGATGTGCATAACGCGGTCATCCAGCTTGCGCGGGTTAGGCTCAGAACTGCGATTCAAGTTTGCACGTAGCGGCTCAAACGAATCGCAACAAGTTAATAGACACAACGCCTTAAAGGCACTTTTAGGCATGATGTGCAAAACGTGGTCATCCAGCTTGCGCGGGTTAGCCTCAGAACTGCGATTCAAGTTTGCACGTAGCGGCTCAAACGAATCGCAACAAGTTAATACACACAAAGCCTTACAGGCACTTCTAGGCATGATGTGCAAAACGTGGTCATCCAGCTTGCGCGGGTTAGGCTGAGAACTGCGATTCAAGTTCGCACATAGCGGCTAAAGCGAATCGCAACAAGTTAATACACACAAAGCCTTACAGGCACTTTTAGACATGATGTGAAAAAGAGGTCATCCAGCTTGCGCGGGTTAGGCTGAGAACTGCGATTCAAGTTCGCACATAGCGGCTAAAGCGAATCGCAAAAAGTTAATACACACAAAGCCTTACAGGCACTTCTAGGCATGATGTGCATAACGCGGTCATCCAGCTTGCGCGGGTTAGGCTGAGAACTGCGATTCAAGTTCGCACATAGCGGCTAAAGCGAATCGCAACAAGTTAATATACACAAAGCCTTACAGGCACTTCTAGGCATGATGTGCATAACGCGGTCATCCAGCTTGCGCGGGTTAGGCTCAGAACTGCGATTCAAGTTTGCACGTAGCGGCTCAAAGGAATCGCAACAAGTTAATACACACAAAGTCTTACAGGCACTTCTAGGCATGATGTGCATAACGCGGTCATCCAGCTTGCGCGGGTTAGGCTCAGAACTGCGATTCAAGTTTGCACGTAGCGGCTCAAACGAATCGCAACAAGTTAATACACACAACGCCTTACAGGCACTTTTAGGCATTATGTGCAAAACGCGGTCATCCAGCTTGCGCGGGTTAGGCTCAGAACTGCGATTCAAGTTCGCACATAGCGGCTAAAGCGAATCGCAACAAGTTAATACACACAAAGCCTTACAGGCACTTTTAGGCATGATGTGAAAAAGAGGTCATCCAGCTTGCGCGGGTTAGGCTGAGAACTGCGATTCAAGTTCGCACATAGCGGCTCAAACGAACCGCAAAAAGTTAATACACTCAAAGCCTTACAGGCACTTCTAGGCATGATGTGCATAACGCGGTCATCCAGCTTGCGCGGGTAAGGCTCAGCACTGCGATTCAAGTTTGCACGTAGCGGCTCAAACGAATCGCAACGAGTTAATACACACAACGCCTTAAAGGCACTTTTAGGCATGATGTGCAAAACGTGGTCATCCAGCTTGCGCGGGTTAGGCTCGGAACTGCGATTCAAGTTCGCACATAGTGGCTAAAGCGAATCGCAACAAGTTAATACACACAATGCCTTACAGGCACTTTTAGGCATGATGTGCAAATAGGCGTCACTCAAGCTGCGCGGGTTAGGTACAGAACTGCGATTCAAGTTCGCACATAGCGGCTAAAGCGAATCGCAACAAGTTAATACACACAAAGCCTTACAGGCACTTCTAGGCATGATTTGCATAACGCTGTCACCCAGCTTGCGCGGGTTAGGCTCAGAACTGCGATTCAAGTTTGCACGTAGCGGCTCAAACGAATCGCAACAAGTTAATACACACAACGCCTTACAGGCACTTTTAGGCATTATGTGCAAAACGTGGTCATCCAGCTTGCGCGGGTTAGGCTGAGAACTGCGATTCAAGTTCGCACATAGCGGCTAAAGCGAATCGCAACAAGTTAATACACAAAGCCTTACAGGCAATTTTAGGCATGATGTGAAAAACGAGGTCATCCAGCTTGCGCGGGTTAGGCTGAGAACTGCGATTCAAGTTCGCACATAGCGGCTAAAGCGAATCGCAACAAGTTAATACACACAAAGCCTTACAGGCACTTCTAGGCATGATGTGCATAACGCGGTCATCCAGCTTGCGCGGGTTAGGCTCAGAACTGCGATTCAAGTTTGCACGTAGCGGCTCAAACGAATCGCAACAAGTTAATACACACAACGCCTTAAAGGCACTTTTAGGCATGATGTGCAAAACATGGTCATCCAGCTTGCGCGGGTTAGCCTCAGAACTGCGATTCAAGTTTGCACGTAGCGGCTCAAACGAATCGCAACAAGTTAATACACACAAAGCCTTACAGGCACTTCTAGGCATGATGTGCATAACGCGGTCATCCAGCTTGCGCGGGTTAGGCTCAGAACTGCGATTCAAGTTTGCACGTAGCGGCTCAAACGAATCGCAACAAGTTAATAGACACAACGCCTTAAAGGCACTTTTAGGCATGATGTGCAAAACGTGGTCATCCAGCTTGCGCGGGTTAGCCTCAGAACTGCGATTCAAGTTTGCACGTAGCGGCTCAAACGAATCGCAACAAGTTAATACACACAAAGCCTTACAGGCACTTCTAGGCATGATGTGCAAAACGTGGTCATCCAGCTTGCGCGGGTTAGGCTGAGAACTGCGATTCAAGTTCGCACATAGCGGCTAAAGCGAATCGCAACAAGTTAATACACACAAAGCCTTACAGGCACTTTTAGACATGATGTGAAAAAGAGGTCATCCAGCTTGCGCGGGTTAGGCTGAGAACTGCGATTCAAGTTCGCACATAGCGGCTAAAGCGAATCGCAAAAAGTTAATACACACAAAGCCTTACAGGCACTTCTAGGCATGATGTGCATAACGCGGTCATCCAGCTTGCGCGGGTTAGGCTGAGAACTGCGATTCAAGTTCGCACATAGCGGCTAAAGCGAATCGCAACAAGTTAATATACACAAAGCCTTACAGGCACTTCTAGGCATGATGTGCATAACGCGGTCATCCAGCTTGCGCGGGTTAGGCTCAGAACTGCGATTCAAGTTTGCACGTAGCGGCTCAAAGGAATCGCAACAAGTTAATACACACAAAGTCTTACAGGCACTTCTAGGCATGATGTGCATAACGCGGTCATCCAGCTTGCGCGGGTTAGGCTCAGAACTGCGATTCAAGTTTGCACGTAGCGGCTCAAACGAATCGCAACAAGTTAATACACACAACGCCTTACAGGCACTTTTAGGCATTATGTGCAAAACGCGGTCATCCAGCTTGCGCGGGTTAGGCTCAGAACTGCGATTCAAGTTCGCACATAGCGGCTAAAGCGAATCGCAACAAGTTAATACACACAAAGCCTTACAGGCACTTCTAGGCATGATGTGCATAACGCGGTCATCCAGCTTGCGCGGGTTAGGCTCAGAACTGCGATTCAAGTTTGCACGTAGCGGCTCAAACGAATCGCAACAAGTTAATACACACAACGCCTTACAGGCACTTTTAGGCATTATGTGCAAAACGCGGTCATCCAGCTTGCGCGGGTTAGGCTCAGAACTGCGATTCAAGTTCGCACATAGCGGCTAAAGCGAATCGCAACAAGTTAATACACACAAAGCCTTACAGGCACTTCTAGGCATGATGTGCATAACGCGGTCATCCAGCTTGCGCGGGTTAGGCTCAGAACTGCGATTCAAGTTTGCACGTAGCGGCTCAAACGAATCGCAACAAGTTGATACACACAACGCCTTACAGGCACTTTTAGGCATTATGTGCAAAACGTGGTCATCCAGTTTGCGCGGGTTAGGCTCAGAACTGCGATTCAAGTTTGCACGTAGCGGCTCAAACGAATCGCAACAAGTTAATACACACAACGCCTTAAAGGCACTTTTAGGCATGATGTGCAAAACATGGTCATCCAGCTTGCGCGGGTTAGGCTCAGAACTGCGATTCAAGTTCGCACATAGCGGCTAAAGCGAATCGCAACAAGTTAATACACACAAAGCCTTACAGGCACTTTTAGGCATGATGTGAAAAACGAGGTCATCCAGCTTGCGCGGGTTAGGCTGAGAACTGCGATTCAAGTTCGCACATAGCGGCTAAAGCGAATCGCAACAAGTTAATACACACAAAGCCTTACAGGCACTTCTAGGCATGATGTGCATAACGCGGTCATCCAGCTTGCGCGGGTTAGGCTCAGAACTGCGATTCAAGTTTGCACGTAGCGGCTCAAACGAATCGCAACAAGTTAATAGACACAACGCCTTAAAGGCACTTTTAGGCATGATGTGCAAAACGTGGTCATCCAGCTTGCGCGGGTTAGCCTCAGAACTGCGATTCAAGTTTGCACGTAGCGGCTCAAACGAATCGCAACAAGTTAATACACACAAAGCCTTACAGGCACTTCCAGGCATGATGTGCAAAACGTGGTCATCCAGCTTGCGCGGGTTAGGCTGAGAACTGCGATTCAAGTTCGCACATAGCGGCTAAAGCGAATCGCAACAAGTTAATACACACAAAGCCTTACAGGCACTTTTAGGCATGATGTGAAAAAGAGGTCATCGAGCTTGCGCGGGTTAGGCTGAGAACTGCGATTCAAGTTCGCACATAGCGGCTAAAGCGAATCGCAACAAGTTAATACACACAAAGCCTTACAGGCACTTCTAGGCATGATGTGCATAACGCGGTCATCCAGCTTGCGCGGGTTAGGCTGAGAACTGCGATTCAAGTTCGCACATAGTGGCTAAAGCGAATCGCAACAAGTTAATATACACAAAGCCTTACAGGCACTTCTAGGCATGATGTGCATAACGCGGTCATCCAGCTTGCGCGGGTTAGGCTCAGCACTGCGATTCAAGTTTGCACGTAGCGGCTCAAACGAATCGCAACAAGTTAATACACACAACGCCTTAAAGGCACTTTTAGGCATGATGTGCAAAACGTGGTCATCCAGCTTGCGCGGGTTAGGCTCAGAACTGCGAATCAAGTTTGCACGTAGCGGCTCAAACGAATCGCAACAAGTTAATACACACAAAGCCTTACAGGCACTTCTAGGCATGATGTGCATAACGCGGTCATCCAGCTTGCGCGGGTTAGGCTCAGAACTGCGATTCAAGTTTGCACGTAGCGGCTCAAACGAATCGCAACAAGTTAATACACACAACGCCTTACAGGCACTTTTAGGCATTATGTGCAAAACGCGGTCATCCAGCTTGCGCGGGTTAGCCTCAGAACTGCGATTCAAGTTTGCACGTAGCGGCTCAAACGAATCGCAACAAGTTAATACACACAACGCCTTAAAGGCACTTTTAGGCATGATGTGCAAAACGTGGTCATCCAGCTTGCGCGGGTTAGCCTCAGAACTGCGATTCAAGTTTGCACGTAGCGGCTCAAACGAATCGCAACAAGTTAATACACACAAAGCCTTACAGGCACTTCTAGGCATGATGTGCAAAACGTGGTCATCCAGCTTGCGCGGGTTAGGCTGAGAACTGCGATTCAAGTTCGCACATAGCGGCTAAAGCGAATCGCAACAAGTTAATACACACAAAGCCTTACAGGCACTTTTAGGCATGATGTGAAAAAGAGGTCATCCAGCTTGCGCGGGTTAGGCTGAGAACTGCGATTCAAGTTCGCACATAGCGGCTAAAGCGAATCGCAACAAGTTAATACACACAAAGCCTTACAGGCACTTCTAGGCATGATGTGCATAACGCGGTCATCCAGCTTGCGCGGGTTAGGCTCAGAACTGCGATTCAAGTTTGCACGTAGCGGCTCAAACGAATCGCAACAAGTTAATACACACAACGCCTTAAAGGCACTTTAAGGCATGATGTGCAAAACGTGGTCATCCAGCTTGCGCGGGTTAGGCTCAGAACTGCGATTCAAGTTCGCACATAGCGGCTAAAGCGAATCGCAACAAGTTAATACACACAAAGCCTTACAGGCACTTCTAGGCATGATGTGCATAACGCGGTCATCCAGCTTGCGCGGGTTAGGCTCAGAACTGCGATTCAAGTTTGCACGTAGCGGCTCAAACGAATCGCAACAAGTTGATACACACAACGCCTTACAGGCACTTTTAGGCATTATGTGCAAAACGTGGTCATCCAGTTTGCGCGGGTTAGGCTCAGAACTGCGATTCAAGTTTGCACGTAGCGGCTCAAACGAATCGCAACAAGTTAATACACACAACGCCTTAAAGGCACTTTTAGGCATGATGTGCAAAACATGGTCATCCAGCTTGTGCGGGTTAGCCTCAGAACTGCGATTCAAGTTTGCACGTAGCGGCTCAAACGAATCGCAACAAGTTAATACACACAACGCCTTAAAGGCACTTTTAGGCATGATGTGCAAAACGAGGTCATCCAGCTTGCGCGGGTTAGGCTGAGAACTGCGATTCAAGTTCGCACATAGCGGCTCAAACGAATCGCAACAAGTTAATACACACAACGCCTTACAGGCACTTTTAGGCATTATGTGCAAAACGCGGTCACCCAGCTTGCGCGGGTTAGGCTCAGAACTGCGATTCAAGTTCGCACATAGCGGCTAAAGCGAATCGCAACAAGTTAATACACACAAAGCCTTACAGGCACTTTTAGGCATGATGTGAAAAACGAGGTCATCCAGCTTGCGCGGGTTAGGCTGAGAACTGCGATTCAAGTTCGCACATAGCGGCTAAAGCGAATCGCAACAAGTTAATACACACAAAGCCTTACAGGCACTTCTAGGCATGATGTGCATAACGCGGTCATCCAGCTTGCGCGGGTTAGGCTCAGAACTGCGATTCAAGTTTGCACGTAGCGGCTCAAACGAATCGCAACAAGTTAATACACACAACGCCTTACAGGCACTTTTAGGCATTATGTGCAAAACGCGGTCATCCAGCTTGCGCGGGTTAGGCTCAGAACTGCGATTCAAGTTCGCACATAGCGGCTAAAGCGAATCGCAACAAGTTAATACACACAAAGCCTTACAGGCACTTCTAGGCATGATGTGCATAACGCGGTCATCCAGCTTGCGCGGGTTAGGCTCAGAACTGCGATTCAAGTTTGCACGTAGCGGCTCAAACGAATCGCAACAAGTTGATACACACAACGCCTTACAGGCACTTTTAGGCATTATGTGCAAAACGTGGTCATCCAGTTTGCGCGGGTTAGGCTCAGAACTGCGATTCAAGTTTGCACGTAGCGGCTCAAACGAATCGCAACAAGTTAATACACACAACGCCTTAAAGGCACTTTTAGGCATGATGTGCAAAACATGGTCATCCAGCTTGCGCGGGTTAGGCTCAGAACTGCGATTCAAGTTCGCACATAGCGGGTAAAGCGAATCGCAACAAGTTAATACACACAAAGCCTTACAGGCACTTTTAGGCATGATGTGAAAAACGAGGTCATCCAGCTTGCGCGGGTTAGGCTGAGAACTGCGATTCAAGTTCGCACATAGCGGCTAAAGCGAATCGCAACAAGTTAATACACACAAAGCCTTACAGGCACTTCTAGGCATGATGTGCATAACGCGGTCATCCAGCTTGCGCGGGTTAGGCTCAGAACTGCGATTCAAGTTTGCACGTAGCGGCTCAAACGAATCGCAACAAGTTAATAGACACAACGCCTTAAAGGCACTTTTAGGCATGATGTGCAAAACGTGGTCATCCAGCTTGCGCGGGTTAGCCTCAGAACTGCGATTCAAGTTTGCACGTAGCGGCTCAAACGAATCGCAACAAGTTAATACACACAAAGCCTTACAGGCACTTCCAGGCATGATGTGCAAAACGTGGTCATCCAGCTTGCGCGGGTTAGGCTGAGAACTGCGATTCAAGTTCGCACATAGCGGCTAAAGCGAATCGCAACAAGTTAATACACACAAAGCCTTACAGGCACTTTTAGGCATGATGTGAAAAAGAGGTCATCGAGCTTGCGCGGGTTAGGCTGAGAACTGCGATTCAAGTTCGCACATAGCGGCTAAAGCGAATCGCAACAAGTTAATACACACAAAGCCTTACAGGCACTTCTAGGCATGATGTGCATAACGCGGTCATCCAGCTTGCGCGGGTTAGGCTGAGAACTGCGATTCAAGTTCGCACATAGTGGCTAAAGCGAATCGCAACAAGTTAATATACACAAAGCCTTACAGGCACTTCTAGGCATGATGTGCATAACGCGGTCATCCAGCTTGCGCGGGTTAGGCTCAGCACTGCGATTCAAGTTTGCACGTAGCGGCTCAAACGAATCGCAACAAGTTAATACACACAACGCCTTAAAGGCACTTTTAGGCATGATGTGCAAAACGTGGTCATCCAGCTTGCGCGGGTTAGGCTCAGAACTGCGAATCAAGTTTGCACGTAGCGGCTCAAACGAATCGCAACAAGTTAATACACACAAAGCCTTACAGGCACTTCTAGGCATGATGTGCATAACGCGGTCATCCAGCTTGCGCGGGTTAGGCTCAGAACTGCGATTCAAGTTTGCACGTAGCGGCTCAAACGAATCGCAACAAGTTAATACACACAACGCCTTACAGGCACTTTTAGGCATTATGTGCAAAACGCGGTCATCCAGCTTGCGCGGGTTAGCCTCAGAACTGCGATTCAAGTTTGCACGTAGCGGCTCAAACGAATCGCAACAAGTTAATACACACAACGCCTTAAAGGCACTTTTAGGCATGATGTGCAAAACGTGGTCATCCAGCTTGCGCGGGTTAGCCTCAGAACTGCGATTCAAGTTTGCACGTAGCGGCTCAAACGAATCGCAACAAGTTAATACACACAAAGCCTTACAGGCACTTCTAGGCATGATGTGCAAAACGTGGTCATCCAGCTTGCGCGGGTTAGGCTGAGAACTGCCATTCAAGTTCGCACATAGCGGCTAAAGCGAATCGCAACAAGTTAATACACACAAAGCCTTACAGGCACCTTTAGGCATGATGTGAAAAAGAGGTCATCCAGCTTGCGCGGGTTAGGCTGAGAACTGCGATTCAAGTTCGCACATAGCGGCTAAAGCGAATCGCAACAAGTTAATACACACAAAGCCTTACAGGCACTTCTAGGCATGATGTGCATAACGCGGTCATCCAGCTTGCGCGGGTTAGGCTCAGAACTGCGATTCAAGTTTGCACGTAGCGGCTCAAACGAATCGCAACAAGTTAATACACACAACGCCTTAAAGGCACTTTAAGGCATGATGTGCAAAACGTGGTCATCCAGCTTGCGCGGGTTAGGCTCAGAACTGCGATTCAAGTTCGCACATAGCGGCTAAAGCGAATCGCAACAAGTTAATACACACAAAGCCTTACAGGCACTTCTAGGCATGATGTGCATAACGCGGTCATCCAGCTTGCGCGGGTTAGGCTCAGAACTGCGATTCAAGTTTGCACGTAGCGGCTCAAACGAATCGCAACAAGTTGATACACACAACGCCTTACAGGCACTTTTAGGCATTATGTGCAAAACGTGGTCATCCAGTTTGCGCGGGTTAGGCTCAGAACTGCGATTCAAGTTTGCACGTAGCGGCTCAAACGAATCGCAACAAGTTAATACACACAACGCCTTAAAGGCACTTTTAGGCATGATGTGCAAAACATGGTCATCCAGCTTGTGCGGGTTAGCCTCAGAACTGCGATTCAAGTTTGCACGTAGCGGCTCAAACGAATCGCAACAAGTTAATACACACAACGCCTTAAAGGCACTTTTAGGCATGATGT
Source organism: Amblyomma maculatum (assembly GCF_055883805.1). Lineage (NCBI taxonomy): Eukaryota > Metazoa > Arthropoda > Arachnida > Ixodida > Ixodidae > Amblyomma > Amblyomma maculatum. Next base: position 401,923 of record NW_028146740.1, on the reverse strand, counting down.
GCAAAACGAGGTCATCCAGCTTGCGCGGGTTAGGCTGAGAACTGCGATTCAAGTTCGCACATAGCGGCTCAAACGAATCGCAACAAGTTAATACACACAACGCCTTACAGGCACTTTTAGGCATTATGTGCAAAACGCGGTCACCCAGCTTGCGCGGGTTAGGCTCAGAACTGCGATTCAAGTTCGCACATAGCGGCTAAAGCGAATCGCAACAAGTTAATACACACAAAGCCTTACAGGCACTTTTAGGCATGATGTGAAAAACGAGGTCATCCAGCTTGCGCGGGTTAGGCTGAGAACTGCGATTCAAGTTCGCACATAGCGGCTAAAGCGAATCGCAACAAGTTAATACACACAAAGCCTTACAGGCACTTCTAGGCATGATGTGCATAACGCGGTCATCCAGCTTGCGCGGGTTAGGCTCAGAACTGCGATTCAAGTTTGCACGTAGCGGCTCAAACGAATCGCAACAAGTTAATAGACACAACGCCTTAAAGGCACTTTTAGGCATGATGTGCAAAACGTGGTCATCCAGCTTGCGCGGGTTAGCCTCAGAACTGCGATTCAAGTTTGCACGTAGCGGCTCAAACGAATCGCAACAAGTTAATACACACAAAGCCTTACAGGCACTTCTAGGCATGATGTGCAAAACGTGGTCATCCAGCTTGCGCGGGTTAGGCTGAGAACTGCGATTCAAGTTCGCACATAGCGGCTAAAGCGAATCGCAACAAGTTAATACACACAAAGCCTTACAGGCACTTTTAGGCATGATGTGAAAAAGAGGTCATCGAGCTTGCGCGGGTTAGGCTGAGAACTGCGATTCAAGTTCGCACATAGCGGCTAAAGCGAATCGCAACAAGTTAATACACACAAAGCCTTACAGGCACTTCTAGGCATGATGTGCATAACGCGGTCATCAAGCTTGCGCGGGTTAGGCTGAGAACTGCGATTCAAGTTCGCACATAGTGGCTAAAGCGAATCGCAACAAGTTAATATACACAAAGCCTTACAGGCACTTCTAGGCATGATGTGCATAACGCGGTCATCCAGCTTGCGCGGGTTAGGCTCAGCACTGCGATTCAAGTTTGCACGTAGCGGCTCAAACGAATCGCAACAAGTTAATACACACAACGCCTTAAAGGCACTTTTAGGCATGATGTGCAAAACGTGGTCATCCAGCTTGCGCGGGTTAGGCTCAGAACTGCGAATCAAGTTTGCACGTAGCGGCTCAAACGAATCGCAACAAGTTAATACACACAACGCCTTACAGGCACTTTTAGGCATTATGTGCAAAACGCGGTCATCCAGCTTGCGCGGGTTAGGCTCAGAACTGCGATTCAAGTTCGCACATAGCGGCTAAAGCGAATCGCAACAAGTTAATACACACAAAGCCTTCAGGCACTTCTAGGCATGATGTGCATAACGCGGTCATCCAGCTTGCGCGGGTTAGGCTCAGAACTGCGATTCAAGTTTGCACGTAGCGGCTCAAACGAATCGCAACAAGTTGATACACACAACGCCTTACAGGCACTTTTAGGCATTATGTGCAAAACGTGGTCATCCAGTTTGCGCGGGTTAGGCTCAGAACTGCGATTCAAGTTTGCACGTAGCGGCTCAAACGAATCGCAACAAGTTAATACACACAACGCCTTAAAGGCAATTTTAGGCATGATGTGCAAAACATGGTCATCCAGCTTGCGCGGGTTAGCCTCAGAACTGCGATTCAAGTTTGCACGTAGCGGCTCAAACGAATCGCAACAAGTTAATACACACAACGCCTTAAAGGCACTTTTAGGCATGATGTGCAAAACGAGGTCATCCAGCTTGCGCGGGTTAGGCTGAGAACTGCGATTCAAGTTCGCACATAGCGGCTCAAACGAATCGCAACAAGTTAATACACACAACGCCTTACAGGCACTTTTAGGCATTATGTGCAAAACGCGGTCACCCAGCTTGCGCGGGTTAGGCTCAGAACTGCGATTCAAGTTCGCACATAGCGGCTAAAGCGAATCGCAACAAGTTAATACACACAAAGCCTTACAGGCACTTTTAGGCATGATGTGAAAAACGAGGTCATCCAGCTTGCGCGGGTTAGGCTGAGAACTGCGATTCAAGTTCGCACATAGCGGCTAAAGCGAATCGCAACAAGTTAATACACACAAAGCCTTACAGGCACTTCTAGGCATGATGTGCATAACGCGGTCATCCAGCTTGCGCGGGTTAGGCTCAGAACTGCGATTCAAGTTTGCACGTAGCGGCTCAAACGAATCGCAACAAGTTAATAGACACAACGCCTTAAAGGCACTTTTAGGCATGATGTGCAAAACGTGGTCATCCAGCTTGCGCGGGTTAGCCTCAGAACTGCGATTCAAGTTTGCACGTAGCGGCTCAAACGAATCGCAACAAGTTAATACACACAAAGCCTTACAGGCACTTCCAGGCATGATGTGCAAAACGTGGTCATCCAGCTTGCGCGGGTTAGGCTGAGAACTGCGATTCAAGTTCGCACATAGCGGCTAAAGCGAATCGCAACAAGTTAATACACACAAAGCCTTACAGGCACTTTTAGGCATGATGTGAAAAAGAGGTCATCGAGCTTGCGCGGGTTAGGCTGAGAACTGCGATTCAAGTTCGCACATAGCGGCTAAAGCGAATCGCAACAAGTTAATACACACAAAGCCTTACAGGCACTTCTAGGCATGATGTGCATAACGCGGTCATCCAGCTTGCGCGGGTTAGGCTGAGAACTGCGATTCAAGTTCGCACATAGTGGCTAAAGCGAATCGCAACAAGTTAATATACACAAAGCCTTACAGGCACTTCTAGGCATGATGTGCATAACGCGGTCATCCAGCTTGCGCGGGTTAGGCTCAGCACTGCGATTCAAGTTTGCACGTAGCGGCTCAAACGAATCGCAACAAGTTAATACACACAACGCCTTAAAGGCACTTTTAGGCATGATGTGCAAAACGTGGTCATCCAGCTTGCGCGGGTTAGGCTCAGAACTGCGAATCAAGTTTGCACGTAGCGGCTCAAACGAATCGCAACAAGTTAATACACACAAAGCCTTACAGGCACTTCTAGGCATGATGTGCATAACGCGGTCATCCAGCTTGCGCGGGTTAGGCTCAGAACTGCGATTCAAGTTTGCACGTAGCGGCTCAAACGAATCGCAACAAGTTAATACACACAACGCCTTACAGGCACTTTTAGGCATTATGTGCAAAACGCGGTCATCCAGCTTGCGCGGGTTAGCCTCAGAACTGCGATTCAAGTTTGCACGTAGCGGCTCAAACGAATCGCAACAAGTTAATACACACAACGCCTTAAAGGCACTTTTAGGCATGATGTGCAAAACGTGGTCATCCAGCTTGCGCGGGTTAGCCTCAGAACTGCGATTCAAGTTTGCACGTAGCGGCTCAAACGAATCGCAACAAGTTAATACACACAAAGCCTTACAGGCACTTCTAGGCATGATGTGCAAAACGTGGTCATCCAGCTTGCGCGGGTTAGGCTGAGAACTGCGATTCAAGTTCGCACATAGCGGCTAAAGCGAATCGCAACAAGTTAATACACACAAAGCCTTACAGGCACTTTTAGGCATGATGTGAAAAAGAGGTCATCCAGCTAGCGCGGGTTAGGCTGAGAACTGCGATTCAAGTTCGCACATAGCGGCTAAAGCGAATCGCAACAAGTTAATACACACAAAGCCTTACAGGCACTTCTAGGCATGATGTGCATAACGCGGTCATCCAGCTTGCGCGGGTTAGGCTCAGAACTGCGATTCAAGTTTGCACGTAGCGGCTCAAACGAATCGCAACAAGTTAATACACACAACGCCTTAAAGGCACTTTAAGGCATGATGTGCAAAACGTGGTCATCCAGCTTCCGCGGGTTAGGCTCAGAACTGCGATTCAAGTTCGCACATAGCGGCTAAAGCGAATCGCAACAAGTTAATACACACAAAGCCTTACAGGCACTTCTAGGCATGATGTGCATAACGCGGTCATCCAGCTTGCGCGGGTTAGGCTCAGAACTGCGATTCAAGTTTGCACGTAGCGGCTCAAACGAATCGCAACAAGTTGATACACACAACGCCTTACAGGCACTTTTAGGCATTATGTGCAAAACGTGGTCATCCAGTTTGCGCGGGTTAGGCTCAGAACTGCGATTCAAGTTTGCACGTAGCGGCTCAAACGAATCGCAACAAGTTAATACACACAACGCCTTAAAGGCACTTTTAGGCATGATGTGCAAAACATGGTCATCCAGCTTGCGCGGGTTAGCCTCAGAACTGCGATTCAAGTTTGCACGTAGCGGCTCAAACGAATCGCAACAAGTTAATACACACAACGCCTTAAAGGCACTTTTAGGCATGATGTGCAAAACGAGGTCATCCAGCTTGCGCGGGTTAGGCTGAGAACTGCGATTCAAGTTCGCACATAGCGGCTCAAACGAATCGCAACAAGTTAATACACACAACGCCTTACAGGCACTTTTAGGCATTATGTGCAAAACGCGGTCACCCAGCTTGCGCGGGTTAGGCTCAGAACTGCGATTCAAGTTCGCACATAGCGGCTAAAGCGAATCGCAACAAGTTAATACACACAAAGCCTTACAGGCACTTTTAGGCATGATGTGAAAAACGAGGTCATCCAGCTTGCGCGGGTTAGGCTGAGAACTGCGATTCAAGTTCGCACATAGCGGCTAAAGCGAATCGCAACAAGTTAATACACACAAAGCCTTACAGGCACTTCTAGGCATGATGTGCATAACGCGGTCATCCAGCTTGCGCGGGTTAGGCTCAGAACTGCGATTCAAGTTTGCACGTAGCGGCTCAAACGAATCGCAACAAGTTAATAGACACAACGCCTTAAAGGCACTTTTAGGCATGATGTGAAAAAGAGGTCATCGAGCTTGCGCGGGTTAGGCTGAGAACTGCGATTCAAGTTCGCACATAGTGGCTAAAGCGAATCGCAACAAGTTAATATACACAAAGCCTTACAGGCACTTCTAGGCATGATGTGCATAACGCGGTCATCCAGCTTGCGCGGGTTAGGCTCAGCACTGCGATTCAAGTTTGCACGTAGCGGCTCAAACGAATCGCAACAAGTTAATACACACAACGCCTTAAAGGCACTTTTAGGCATGATGTGCAAAACGTGGTCATCCAGCTTGCGCGGGTTAGGCTCAGAACTGCGAATCAAGTTTGCACGTAGCGGCTCAAACGAATCGCAACAAGTTAATACACACAAAGCCTTACAGGCACTTCTAGGCATGATGTGCATAACGCGGTCATCCAGCTTGCGCGGGTTAGGCTCAGAACTGCGATTCAATTTTGCACGTAGCGGCTCAAACGAATCGCAACAAGTTAATACACACAACGCCTTACAGGCACATTTAGGCATTATGTGCAAAACGCGGTCATCCAGCTCGCGCGGGTTAGCCTCAGAACTGCGATTCAAGTTTGCACGTAGCGGCTCAAACGAATCGCAACAAGTTAATACACACAACGCCTTAAAGGCACTTTTAGGCATGATGTGCAAAACGTGGTCATCCAGCTTGCGCGGGTTAGCCTCAGAACTGCGATTCAAGTTTGCACGTAGCGGCTCAAACGAATCGCAACAAGTTAATACACACAAAGCCTTACAGGCACTTCTAGGCATGATGTGCAAAACGTGGTCATCCAGCTTGCGCGGGTTAGGCTGAGAACTGCGATTCAAGTTCGCACATAGCGGCTAAAGCGAATCGCAACAGGTTAATACACACAAAGCCTTACAGGCACTTCTAGGCATGATGTGCATAAAGCGGTCATCCAGCTTGCGCGGGTTAGGCTCAGAACTGCGATTCAAGTTTGCACGTAGCGGCTCAAACGAATCGCAACAAGTTAATACACACAACGCCTTAAAGGCACTTCAAGGCATGATGTGCAAAACGTGGTCATCCAGCTTGCGCGGGTTAGGCTCAGAACTGCGAATCAAGTTTGCACGTAGCGGCTCAAAGGAATCGCAACAAGTTAATACACACAAAGTTTTACAGGCACTTCTAGGCATGATGTGCATAACGCGGTCATCCAGCTTGCGCGGGTTAGGCTCAGAACTGCGATTCAAGTTCGCACATAGCGGCTAAAGCGAATCGCAACAAGTTAATACACACAAAGTTTTACAGGCACTTCTAGGCATGATGTGCATAACGCGGTCATCCAGCTTGCGCGGGTTAGGCTCAGAACTGCGATTCAAGTTTGCACGTAGCGGCTCAAACGAATCGCAACAAGTTATTACACACAACGCCTTACAGGCACTTTTAGGCATTATGTGCAAAACGCGGTCATCCAGCTTGCGCGGGTTAGGCTCAGAACTGCGATTCAAGTTCGCACAAGCGGCTAAAGCGAATCGCAACAAGTTAATACACACAAAGCCTTACAGGCACTTCTAGGCATGATGTGCATAACGCGGTCATCCAGCTTGCGCGGGTTAGGCTCAGAACTGCGATTCAAGTTTGCACGTAGCGGCTCAAACGAATCGCAACAAGTTAATACACACAACGCCTTACAGGCACTTTTAGGCATTATGTGCAAAACGTGGTCATCCAGCTTGCGCGGGTTAGGCTCAGAACTGCGATTCAAGTTTGCACGTAGCGGCTCAAACGAATCGCAACAAGTTAATACACACAACGCCTTAAAGGCACTTTTAGGCATGATGTGCAAAACATGGTCATCCAGCTTGCGCGGGTTAGCCTCAGAACTGCGATTCAAGTTTGCACGTAGCGGCTCAAACGAATCGCAACAAGTTAATACACACAACGCCCTAAAGGCACTTTTAGGCATGATGTGCAAAACGAGGTCATCCAGCTTGCGCGGGTTAGGCTGAGAACTGCGATTCAAGTTCGCACATAGCGGCTCAAACGAATCGCAACAAGTTAATACACACAACGCCTTACAGGCACTTTTAGGCATTATGTGCAAAACGCGGTCATCCAGCTTGCGCGGGTTAGGCTCAGAACTGCGATTCAAGTTCGCACATAGCGGCTAAAGCGAATCGCAACAAGTTAATACACACAAAGCCTTACAGGCACTTTTAGGCATGATGTGAAAAAGAGGTCATCCAGCTTGCGCGGGTTAGGCTGAGAACTGCGATTCAAGTTCGCACATAGCGGCTAAAGCGAATCGCGACAAGTTAATACACACAAAGCCTTACAGGCACTTCTAGGCATGATGTGCATAACGCGGTCATCCAGCTTGCGCGGGTTAGGCTCAGAACTGCGATTCAAGTTTGCACGTAGCGGCTCAAACGAATCGCAACAAGTTAATAGACACAACGCCTTAAAGGCACTTTTAGGCATGATGTGCAAAACGATGTCATCCAGCTTGCGCGGGTTAGGCTGAGAACTGCGATTCAAGTTCGCACATAGCGGCTCAAACGAATCGCAACAAGTTAATACACACAACGCCTTACAGGCACTTTTAGGCATTATGTGCAAAACGCGGTCACCCAGCTTGCGCGGGTTAGGCTCAGAACTGCGATTCAAGTTCGCACATAGCGGCTAAAGCGAATCGCAACAAGTTAATACACACAAAGCCTTACAGGCACTTCTAGGCATGATGTGCATAACGCGGTCATCCAGCTTGCGCGGGTTAGGCTCAGAACTGCGATTCAAGTTTGCACGTAGCGGCTCAAACGAATCGCAACAAGTTAATAGACACAACGCCTTAAAGGCACTTTTAGGCATGATGTGCAAAACGAGGTCATCCAGCTTGCGCGGGTTAGGCTGAGAACTGCGATTCAAGTTCGCACATAGCGGCTCAAACGAATCGCAACAAGTTAATACACACAAAGCCTTACAGGCACTTCTAGGCATGATGTGCAAAACGTGGTCATCCAGCTTGCGCGGGTTAGGCTGAGAACTGCGATTCAAGTTCGCACATAGCGGCTAAAGCGAATCGCAACAAGTTAATACACACAAAGCCTTACAGGCACTTTTAGGCATGATGCGAAAAAGAGGTCATCGAGCTTGCGCGGGTTAGGCTGAGAACTGCGATTCAAGTTCGCACATAGCGGCTAAAGCGAATCGCAACAAGTTAATACACACAAAGCCTTACAGGCACTTCTAGGCATGATGTGCATAACGCGGTCATCCAGCTTGCGCGGGTTAGGCTGAGAACTGCGATTCAAGTTCGCACATAGTGGCTAAAGCGAATCGCAACAAGTTAATATACACAAAGCCTTACAGGCACTTCTAGGCATGATGTGCATAACGCGGTCATCCAGCTTGCGCGGGTTAGGCTCAGCACTGCGATTCAAGTTTGCACGTAGCGGCTCAAACGAATCGCAACAAGTTAATACACACAACGCCTTAAAGGCACTTTTAGGCATGATGTGCAAAACGTGGTCATCCAGCTTGCGCGGGGTAGGCTCAGAACTTCGAATCAAGTTTGCACGTAGCGGCTCAAACGAATCGCAACAAGTTAATACACACAAAGCCTTACAGGCACTTCTAGGCATGATGTGTAAAACGTGGTCATCCAGCTTGCGCGGGTTAGGCTGAGAACTGCGATTCAAGTTCGCTCATAGCGGCTAAAGCGAATCGCAACAAGTTAATACACACAAAGCCTTACAGGCACTTTTAGGCATGATGTGAAAAAGAGGTCATCCAGCTTGCGCGGGTTAGGCTGAGAACTGCGATTCAAGTTCGCACATAGCGGCTAAAGCGAATCGCAACAGGTTAATACACACAAAGCCTTACAGGCACTTCTAGGCATGATGTGCATAACGCGGTCATCCAGCTTGCGCGGGTTAGGCTCAGAACTGCGATTCAAGTTTGCACGTAGCGGCTCAAACGAATCGCAACAAGTTAATACACACAACGCCTTAAAGGCACTTTAAGGCATGATGTGCAAAACGTGGTCATCCAGCTTGCGCGGGTTAGGCTCAGAACTGCGAATCAAGTTTGCACGTAGCGGCTCAAAGGAATCGCAACAAGTTAATGCACACAAAGTCTTACAGGCACTTCTAGGCATGATGTGCATAACGCGGTCATCCAGCTTGCGCGGGTTAGGCTCAGAACTGCGATTCAAGTTTCCACGTAGCGGCTCAAACTAATCGCAACAAGTTAATACACACAACGCCTTACAGGCACTTTTATGCATTATGTGCAAAACGCGGTCATCCAGCTTGCGCGGGTTAGGCTCAGAACTGCGATTCAAGTTCGCACATAGCGGCTAAAGCGAATCGCAACAAGTTAATACACACAAAGCCTTACAGGCACTTTTAGGCATGATGTGAAAAACGAGGTCATCCAGCTTGCGCGGGTTAGGCTGAGAACTGCGATTCAAGTTCGCACATAGCGGCTAAAGCGAATCGCGACAAGTTAATACACACAAAGCCTTACAGGCACTTCTAGGCATGATGTGCATAACGCGGTCATCCAGCTTGCGCGGGTTAGGCTCAGAACTGCGATTCAAGTTTGCACGTAGCGGCTCAAACGAATCGCAACAAGTTAATAGACACAACGCCTTAAAGGCACTTTTAGGCATGATGTGCAAAACGAGGTCATCCAGCTTGCGCGGGTTAGGCTGAGAACTGCGATTCAAGTTCGCACATAGCGGCTCAAACGAATCGCAACAAGTTAATACACACAACGCCTTACAGGCACTTTCAGGCATTATGTGCAAAACGCGGTCACCCAGCTTGCGCGGGTTAGGCTCAGAACTGCGATTCAAGTTCGCACATAGCGGCTAAAGCGAATCGCAACAAGTTAATACACACAAAGCCTTACAGGCACTTCTAGGCATGATGTGCATAACGCGGTCATCCAGCTTGCGCGGGTTAGGCTCAGAACTGCGATTCAAGTTTGCACGTAGCGGCTCAAACGAATCGCAACAAGTTAATACACACAACGCCTTACAGGCACTTTTAGGCATTATGTGCAAAACGTGGTCATCCAGCTTGCGCGGGTTAGGCTCAGAACTGCGATTCAAGTTTGCACGTAGCGGCTCAAACGAATCGCAACAAGTTAATACACACAACGCCTTAAAGGCACTTTTAGGCATGATGTGCAAAACATGGTCATCCAGCTTGCGCGGGTTAGCCTCAGAACTGCGATTCAAGTTTGCACGTAGGGGCTCAAACGAATCGCAACAAGTTAATACACACAACGCCTTAAAGGCACTTTTAGGCATGATGTGCAAAACGAGGTCATCCAGCTTGCGCGGGTTAGGCTGAGAACTGCGATTCAAGTTCGCGCATAGCGGCTCAAACGAATCGCAACAAGTTAATACACACAACGCCTTACAGGCACTTTTAGGCATTATGTGCAAAACGCGGTCATCCAGCTTGCGCGGGTTAGGCTCAGAACTGCGATTCAAGTTCGCACATAGCGGCTAAAGCGAATCGCAACAAGTTAATACACACAAAGCCTTACAGGCACTTTTAGGCATGATGTGAAAAACGAGGTCATCCAGCTTGCGCGGGTTAGGCTGAGAACTGCGATTCAAGTTCGCACATAGCGGCTAAAGCGAATCGCGACAAGTTAATACACACAAAGCCTTACAGGCACTTCTAGGCATGATGTGCATAACGCGGTCATCCAGCTTGCGCGGGTTAGGCTCAGAACTGCGATTCAAGTTTGCACGTAGCGGCTCAAACGAATCGCAACAAGTTAATAGACACAACGCCTTAAAGGCACTTTTATGCATGATGTGCAAAACGAGGTCATCCAGCTTGCGCGGGTTAGGCTGAGAACTGCGATTCAAGTTCGCACATAGCGGCTCAAACGAATCGCAACAAGTTAATACACACAACGCCTTACAGGCACTTTTAGGCATTATGTGCAAAACGCGGTCACCCAGCTTGCGCGGGTTAGGCTCAGAACTGCGATTCAAGTTCGCACATAGCGGCTAAAGCGAATCGCAACAAGTTAATACACACAAAGCCTTACAGGCACTTTTAGGCATGATGTGAAAAACGAGGTCATCCAGCTTGCGCGGGTTAGGCTGAGAACTGCGATTCAAGTTCGCACATAGCGGCTAAAGCGAATCGCAACAAGTTAATACACACAAAGCCTTACAGGCACTTCTAGGCATGATGTGCATAACGCGGTCATCCAGCTTGCGCGGGTTAGGCTCAGAACTGCGATTCAAGTTTGCACGTAGCGGCTCAAACGAATCGCAACAAGTTAATAGACACAACGCCTTAAAGGCACTTTTAGGCATGATGTGCAAAACGAGGTCATCCAGCTTGCGCGGGTTAGGCTGAGAACTGCGATTCAAGTTCGCACATAGCGGCTCAAACGAATCGCAACAAGTTAATACACACAACGCCTTACAGGCACTTTTAGGCATTATGTGCAAAACGCGGTCACCCAGCTTGCGCGGGTTAGGCTCAGAACTGCGATTCAAGTTCGCACATAGCGGCTAAAGCGAATCGCAACAAGTTAATACACACAAAGCCTTACAGGCACTTTTAGGCATGATGTGAAAAACGAGGTCATCCAGCTTGCGCGGGTTAGGCTGAGAACTGCGATTCAAGTTCGCACATAGCGGCTAAAGCGAATCGCAACAAGTTAATACACACAAAGCCTTACAGGCACTTCTAGGCATGATGTGCATAACGCGGTCATCCAGCTTGCGCGGGTTAGGCTCAGAACTGCGATTCAATTTTGCACGTAGCGGCTCAAACGAATCGCAACAAGTTAATACACACAACGCCTTACAGGCACTTTTAGGCATTATGTGCAAAACGCGGTCATCCAGCTTGCGCGGGTTAGCCTCAGAACTGCGATTCAAGTTTGCACGTAGCGGCTCAAACGAATCGCAACAAGTTAATACACACAACGCCTTAAAGGCACTTTTAGGCATGATGTGCAAAACGTGGTCATCCAGCTTGCGCGGGTTAGCCTCAGAACTGCGATTCAAGTTTGCACGTAGCGGCTCAAACGAATCGCAACAAGTTAATACACACAAAGCCTTACAGGCACTTCTAGGCATGATGTGTAAAACGTGGTCATCCAGCTTGCGCGGGTTAGGCTGAGAACTGCGATTCAAGTTCGCACATAGCGGCTAAAGCGAATCGCAACAAGTTAATACACACAAAGCCTTACAGGCACTTTTAGGCATGATGTGAAAAAGAGGTCATCCAGCTTGCGCGGGTTAGGCTGAGAACTGCGATTCAAGTTCGCACATAGCGGCTAAAGCGAATCGCAACAGGTTAATACACACAAAGCCTTACAGGCACTTCTAGGCATGATGTGCATAACGCGGTCATCCAGCTTGCGCGGGTTAGGCTCAGAACTGCGATTCAAGTTTGCACGTAGCGGCTCAAACGAATCGCAACAAGTTAATACACACAACGCCTTAAAGGCACTTTAAGGCATGATGTGCAAAACGTGGTCATCCAGCTTGCGCGGGTTAGGCTCAGAACTGCGAATCAAGTTTGCACGTAGCGGCTCAAAGGAATCGCAACAAGTTAATACACACAAAGTCTTACAGGCACTTCTAGGCATGATGTGCATAACGCGGTCATCCAGCTTGCGCGGGTTAGGCTCAGAACTGCGATTCAAGTTTGCACGTAGCGGCTCAAACTAATCGCAACAAGTTAATACACACAACGCCTTACAGGCACTTTTATGCATTATGTGCAAAACGCAGTCATCCAGCTTGCGCGGGTTAGGCTCAGAACTGCGATTCAAGTTCGCACATAGCGGCTAAAGCGAATCGCAACAAGTTAATACACACAAAGCCTTACAGGCACTTCTAGGCATGATGTGCATAACGCGGTCATCCAGCTTGCGCGGGTTAGGCTCAGAACTGCGATTCAAGTTTGCACGTAGCGGCTCAAACGAATCGCAACAAGTTAATACACACAACGCCTTACAGGCACTTTTAGGCATTATGTGCAAAACGCGGTCATCCAGCTTGCGCGGGTTAGCCTCAGAACTGCGATTCAAGTTTGCACGTAGCGGCTCAAACGAATCGCAACAAGTTAATACACACAACGCCTTAAAGGCACTTTTAGGCATGATGTGCAAAACATGGTCATCCAGCTTGCGCGGGTTAGCCTCAGAACTGCGATTCAAGTTCGCACATAGCGGCTAAAGCGAATCGCAACAAGTTAATACACACAAAGCCTTACAGGCACTTTTAGGCATGATGTGAAAAACGAGGTCATCCAGCTTGCGCGGGTTAGGCTGAGAACTGCGATTCAAGTTCGCACATAGCGGCTAAAGCGAATCGCGACAAGTTAATACACACAAAGCCTTACAGGCACTTCTAGGCATGATGTGCATAACGCGGTCATCCAGCTTGCGCGGGTTAGGCTCAGAACTGCGATTCAAGTTTGCACGTAGCGGCTCAAACGAATCGCAACAAGTTAATAGACACAACGCCTTAAAGGCACTTTTAGGCATGATGTGCAAAACGAGGTCATCCAGCTTGCGCGGGTTAGGCTGAGAACTGCGATTCAAGTTCGCACATAGCGGCTCAAACGAATCGCAACAAGGTAATACACACAACGCCTTACAGGCACTTTTAGGCATTATGTGCAAAACGCGGTCACCCAGCTTGCGCGGGTTAGGCTCAGAACTGCGATTCAAGTTCGCACATAGCGGCTAAAGCGAATCGCAACAAGTTAATACACACAAAGCCTTACAGGCACTTTTAGGCATGATGTGAAAAACGAGGTCATCCAGCTTGCGCGGGTTAGGCTGAGAACTGCGATTCAAGTTCGCACATAGCGGCTAAAGCGAATCGCAACAAGTTAATACACACAAAGCCTTACAGGCACTTCTAGGCATGATGTGCATAACGCGGTCATCCAGCTTGCGCGGGTTAGGCTCAGAACTGCGATTCAAGTTTGCACGTAGCGGCTCAAACGAATCGCAACAAGTTAATAGACACAACGCCTTAAAGGCACTTTTAGGCATGATGTGCAAAACGAGGTCATCCAGCTTGCGCGGGTTAGGCTGAGAACTGCGATTCAAGTTCGCACATAGCGGCTCAAACGAATCGCGACAAGTTAATACACACAACGCCCTACAGGCACTTTTAGGCATTATGTGCAAAACGCGGTCACCCAGCTTGCGCGGGTTAGGCTCAGAACTGCGATTTAAGTTCGCACATAGCGGCTAAAGCGAATCGCAACAAGTTAATACACACAAAGCCTTACAGGCACTTTTAGGCATGATGTGAAAAACGAGGTCATCCAGCTTGCGCGGGTTAGGCTGAGAACTGCGATTCAAGTTCGCACATAGCGGCTAAAGCGAATCGCAACAAGTTAATACACACAAAGCCTTACAGGCACTTCTAGGCATGATGTGCATAACGCGGTCATCCAGCTTGCGCGGGTTAGGCTCAGAACTGCGATTCAAGTTTGCACGTAGCGGCTCAAACGAATCGCAACAAGTTAATAGACACAACGCCTTAAAAGCACTTTTAGGCATGATGTGCAAAACGTGGTCATCCAGCTTGCGCGGGTTAGCCTCAGAACTGCGATTCAAGTTTGCACGTAGCGGCTCAAACGAATCGCAACAAGTTAATACACACAAAGCCTTACAGGCACTTCTAGGCATGATGTGCAAAACGTGGTCATCCAGCTTGCGCGGGTTAGGCTGAGAACTGCGATTCAAGTTCGCACATAGCGGCTAAAGCGAATCGCAACAAGTTAATACACACAAAGCCTTACAGGCACTTTTAGGCATGATGTGAAAAAGAGGTCATCCAGCTTGCGCGGGTTAGGCTGAGAACTGCGATTCAAGTTCGCACATAGCGGCTAAAGCGAATCGCAACAAGTTAATATACACAAAGCCTTACAGGCACTTCTAGGCATGATGTGCATAACGCGGTCATCCAGCTTGCGCGGGTTAGGCTCAGAACTGCGATTCAAGTTTGCACGTAGCGGCTCAAACGAATCGCAACAAGTTAATACACACAACGCCTTAAAGGCACTTTTAGGCATGATGTGCAAAACGTGGTCATCCAGCTTGCGCGGGTTAGGCTCAGAACTGCGAATCAAGTTTGCACGTAGCGGCTCAAACGAATCGCAACAAGTTAATACACACAAAGCCTTACAGGCACTTCTAGGCATGATGTGCATAACGCGGTCATCCAGCTTGCGCGGGTTAGGCTCAGAACTGCGATTCAAGTTTGCACGTAGCGGCTCAAACGAATCGCAACAAGTTAATACACACAACGCCTTACAGGCACTTTTAGGCATTATGTGCAAAACGCGGTCATCCAGCTTGCGCGGGTTAGCCTCAGAACTGCGATTCAAGTTTGCACGTAGCGGCTCAAACGAATCGCAACAAGTTAATACACACAACGCCTTAAAGGCACTTTTAGGCATGATGTGCAAAACGTGGTCATCCAGCTTGCGCGGGTTAGCCTCAGAACTGCGATTCAAGTTTGCACGTAGCGGCTCAAACGAATCGCAACAAGTTAATACACACAAAGCCTTACAGGCACTTCTAGGCATGATGTGCAAAACGTGGTCATCCAGCTTGCGCGGTTAGGCTGAGAACTGCGATTCAAGTTCGCACATAGCGGCTAAAGCGAATCGCAACAAGTTAATACACACAAAGCCTTACAGGCACTTTTAGGCATGATGTGAAAAAGAGGTCATCCAGCTTGCGCGGGTTAGGCTGAGAACTGCGATTCAAGTTCGCACATAGCGGCTAAAGCGAATCGCAACAGGTTAATACACACAAAGCCTTACAGGCACTTCTAGGCATGATGTGCATAACGCGGTCATCCAGCTTGCGCGGGTTAGGCTCAGAACTGCGATTCAAGTTTGCACGTAGCGGCTCAAACGAATCGACACAAGTTAATACACACAACGCCTTAAAGGCACTTTAAGGCATGATGTGCAAAACGTGGTCATCCAGCTTGCGCGGGTTAGGCTCAGAACTGCGAATCAAGTTTGCACGTAGCGGCTCAAAGGAATCGCAACAAGTTAATACACACAAAGTCTTACAGGCACTTCTAGGCATGATGTGCATAACGCGGTCATCCAGCTTGCGCGGGTTAGGCTCAGAACTGCGATTCAAGTTTGCACGTAGCGGCTCAAACGAATCGCAACAAGTTAATACACACAACGCCTTACAGGCACTTTTAGGCATTATGTGCAAAACGCGGTCATCCAGCTTGCGCGGGTTAGGCTCAGAACTGCGATTCAAGTTCGCACATAGCGGCTAAAGCGAATCGCAACAAGTTAATACACACAAAGCCTTACAGGCACTTCTAGGCATGATGTGCATAACGCGGTCATCCAGCTTGCGCGGGTTAGGCTCAGAACTGCGATTCAAGTTTGCACGTAGCGGCTCAAACGAATCGCAACAAGTTAATACACACAACGCCTTACAGGCACTTTTAGGCATTATGTGCAAAACGTGGTCATCCAGCTTGCGCGGGTTAGGCTCAGAACTGCGATTCAAGTTTGCACGTAGCGGCTCAAACGAATCGCAACAAGTTAATACACACAACGCCTTAAAGGCACTTTTAGGCATGATGTGCAAAACATGGTCATCCAGCTTGCGCGGGTTAGCCTCAGAACTGCGATTCAAGTTTGCACGTAGCGGCTCAAACGAATCGCAACAAGTTAATACACACAACGCCTTAAAGGCACTTTTAGGCATGATGTGCAAAATGAGGTCATCCAGCTTGCGCGGGTTAGGCTGAGAACTGCGATTCAAGTTCGCACATAGCGGCTCAAACGAATCGCAACAAGTTAATACACACAACGCCTTACAGGCACTTTTAGGCATTATGTGCAAAACGCGGTCATCCAGCTTGCGCGGGTTAGGCTCAGAACTGCGATTCAAGTTCGCACATAGCGGCTAAAGCGAATCGCAACAAGTTAATACACACAAAGCCTTACAGGCACTTTTAGGCATGATGTGAAAAACGAGGTCATCCAGCTTGCGCGGGTTAGGCTGAGAACTGCGATTCAAGTTCGCACATAGCGGCTAAAGCGAATCGCAACAAGTTAATACACACAAAGCCTTACAGGCACTTCTAGGCATGATGTGCATAACGCGGTCATCCAGCTTGCGCGGGTTAGGCTCAGAACTGCGATTCAAGTTTGCACGTAGCGGCTCAAACGAATCGCAACAAGTTAATAGACACAACGCCTTAAAGGCACTTTTAGGCATGATGTGCAAAACGAGGTCATCCAGCTTGCGCGGGTTAGGCTGAGAACTGCGATTCAAGTTCGCACATAGCGGCTCAAACGAATCGCAACAAGTTAATACACACAAAGCCTTACAGGCACTTCTAGGCATGATGTGCAAAACGTGGTCATCCAGCTTGCGCGGGTTAGGCTGAGAACTGCGATTCAAGTTCGCACATAGCGGCTAAAGCGAATCGCAACAAGTTAATACACACAAAGCCTTACAGGCACTTTTAGGCATGATGCGAAAAAGAGGTCATCGAGCTTGCGCGGGTTAGGCTGAGAACTGCGATTCAAGTTTGCACATAGCGGCTAAAGCGAATCGCAACAAGTTAATACACACAAAGCCTTACAGGCACTTCTAGGCATGATGTGCATAACGCGGTCATCCAGCTTGCGCGGGTTAGGCTGAGAACTGCGATTCAAGTTCGCACATAGTGGCTAAAGCGAATCGCAACAAGTTAATATACACAAAGCCTTACAGGCACTTCTAGGCATGATGTGCATAACGCGGTCATCCAGCTTGCGCGGGTTAGGCTCAGCACTGCGATTCAAGTTTGCACGTAGCGGCTCAAACGAATCGCAACAAGTTAATACACACAACGCCTTAAAGGCACTTTTAGGCATGATGTGCAAAACGTGGTCATCCAGCTTGCGCGGGTTAGGCTCAGAACTGCGATTCAATTTTGCACGTAGCGGCTCAAACGAATCGCAACAAGTTAATACACACAACGCCTTACAGGCACTTTTAGGCATTATGTGCAAAACGCGGTCATCCAGCTTGCGCGGGTTAGCCTCAGAACTGCGATTCAAGTTTGCACGTAGCGGCTCAAACGAATCGCAACAAGTTAATACACACAACGCCTTAAAGGCACTTTTAGGCATGATGTGCAAAACGTGGTCATCCAGCTTGCGCGGGTTAGCCTCAGAACTGCGATTCAAGTTTGCACGTAGCGGCTCAAACGAATCGCAACAAGTTAATACACACAAAGCCTTACAGGCACTTCTAGGCATGATGTGCAAAACGTGGTCATCCAGCTTGCGCGGGTTAGGCTGAGAACTGCGATTCAAGTTCGCACATAGCGGCTAAAGCGAATCGCAACAAGTTAATACACACAAAGCCTTACAGGCACTTTTCGGCATGATGTGAAAAAGAGGTCATCCAGCTTGCGCGGGTTAGGCTGAGAACTGCGATTCAAGTTCGCACATAGCGGCTAAAGCGAATCGCAACAGGTTAATACACACAAAGCCTTACAGGCACTTCTAGGCATGATGTGCATAACGCGGTCATCCAGCTTGCGCGGGTTAGGCTCAGAACTGCGTTTTCAAGTTTGCACGTAGCGGCTCAAACGAATCGCAACAAGTTAATACACACAACGCCTTAAAGGCACTTTAAGGCATGATGTGCAAAACGTGGTCATCCAGCTTGCGCGGGTTAGGCTCAGAACTGCGAATCAAGTTTGCACGTAGCGGCTCAAAGGAATCGCAACAAGTTAATACACACAAAGTCTTACAGGCACTACTAGGCATGATGTGCATAACGCGGTCATCCAGCTTGCGCGGGTTAGGCTCAGAACTGCGATTCAAGTTTGCACGTAGCGGCTCAAACTAATCGCAACAAGTTAATACACACAACGCCTTACAGGCACTTTTATGCATTATGTGCAAAACGCGGTCATCCAGCTTGCGCGGGTTAGGCTCAGAACTGCGATTCAAGTTCGCACATAGCGGCTAAAGCGAATCGCAACAAGTTAATACACACAAAGCCTTACAGGCACTTCTAGGCATGATGTGCATAACGCGGTCATCCAGCTTGCGCGGGTTAGGCTCAGAACTGCGATTCAAGTTTGCACGTAGCGGCTCAAACGAATCGCAACAAGTTAATACACACAACGCCTTACAGGCACTTTTAGGCATTATGTGCAAAACGTGGTCATCCAGCTTGCGCGGGTTAGGCTCAGAACTGCGATTCAAGTTTGCACGTAGCGGCTCAAACGAATCGCAACAAGTTAATACACACAACGCCTTAAAGGCACTTTTAGGCATGATGTGCAAAACGCGGTCATCCAGCTTGCGCGGGTTAGGCTCAGAACTGCGATTCAAGTTCGCACATAGCGGCTAAAGCGAATCGCAACAAGTTAATACACACAAAGCCTTACAGGCACTTTTAGGCATGATGTGAAAAACGAGGTCATCCAGCTTGCGCGGGTTAGGCTGAGAACTGCGATTCAAGTTCGCACATAGCGGCTAAAGCGAATCGCAACAAGTTAATACACACAAAGCCTTACAGGCACTTCTAGGCATGATGTGCATAACGCGGTCATCCAGCTTGCGCGGGTTAGGCTCAGAACTGCGATTCAAGTTTGCACGTAGCGGCTCAAACGAATCGCAACAAGTTAATAGACACAACGCCTTAAAGGCACTTTTAGGCATGATGTGCAAAACGAGGTCATCCAGCTTGCGCGGGTTAGGCTGAGAACTGCGATTCAAGTTCGCACATAGCGGCTCAAACGAATCGCAACAAGTTAATACACACAAAGCCTTACAGGCACTTCTAGGCATGATGTGCAAAACGTGGTCATCCAGCTTGCGCGGGTTAGGCTGAGAACTGCGATTCAAGTTCGCACATAGCGGCTAAAGCGAATCGCAACAAGTTAATACACACAAAGCCTTACAGGCACTTTTAGGCATGATGCGAAAAAGAGGTCATCGAGCTTGCGCGGGTTAGGCTGAGAACTGCGATTCAAGTTTGCACATAGCGGCTAAAGCGAATCGCAACAAGTTAATACACACAAAGCCTTACAGGCACTTCTAGGCATGATGTGCATAACGCGGTCATCCAGCTTGCGCGGGTTAGGCTGAGAACTGCGATTCAAGTTCGCACATAGTGGCTAAAGCGAATCGCAACAAGTTAATATACACAAAGCCTTACAGGCACTTCTAGGCATGATGTGCATAACGCGGTCATCCAGCTTGCGCGGGTTAGGCTCAGCACTGCGATTCAAGTTTGCACGTAGCGGCTCAAACGAATCGCAACAAGTTAATACACACAACGCCTTAAAGGCACTTTTAGGCATGATGTGCAAAACGTGGTCATCCAGCTTGCGCGGGTTAGGCTCAGAACTGCGATTCAATTTTGCACGTAGCGGCTCAAACGAATCGCAACAAGATAATACACACAACGCCTTACAGGCACTTTTAGGCATTATGTGCAAAACGCGGTCATCCAGCTTGCGCGGGTTAGCCTCAGAACTGCGATTCAAGTTTGCACGTAGCGGCTCAAACGAATCGCAACAAGTTAATACACACAACGCCTTAAAGGCACTTTTAGGCATGATGTGCAAAACGTGGTCATCCAGCTTGCGCGGGTTAGCCTCAGAACTGCGATTCAAGTTTGCACGTAGCGGCTCAAACGAATCGCAACAAGTTAATACACACAAAGCCTTACAGGCACTTCTAGGCATGATGTGCAAAACGTGGTCATCCAGCTTGCGCGGGTTAGGCTGAGAACTGCGATTCAAGTTCGCACATAGCGGCTAAAGCGAATCGCAACAAGTTAATACACACAAAGCCTTACAGGCACTTTTCGGCATGATGTGAAAAAGAGGTCATCCAGCTTGCGCGGGTTAGGCTGAGAACTGCGATTCAAGTTCGCACATAGCGGCTAAAGCGAATCGCAACAGGTTAATACACACAAAGCCTTACAGGCACTTCTAGGCATGATGTGCATAACGCGGTCATCCAGCTTGCGCGGGTTAGGCTCAGAACTGCGATTCAAGTTTGCACGTAGCGGCTCAAACGAATCGCAACAAGTTAATACACACAACGCCTTAAAGGCACTTTAAGGCATGATGTGCAAAACGTGGTCATCCAGCTTGCGCGGGTTAGGCTCAGAACTGCGAATCAAGTTTGCACGTAGCGGCTCAAAGGAATCGCAACAAGTTAATACACACAAAGTCTTACAGGCACTTCTAGGCATGATGTGCATAACGCGGTCATCCAGCTTGCGCGGGTTAGGCTCAGAACTGCGATTCAAGTTTGCACGTAGCGGCTCAAACTAATCGCAACAAGTTAATACACACAACGCCTTACAGGCACTTTTATGCATTATGTGCAAAACGCGGTCATCCAGCTTGCGCGGGTTAGGCTCAGAACTGCGATTCAAGTTCGCACATAGCGGCTAAAGCGAATCGCAACAAGTTAATACACACAAAGCCTTACAGGCACTTCTAGGCATGATGTGCATAACGCGGTCATCCAGCTTGCGCGGGTTAGGCTCAGAACTGCGATTCAAATTTGCACGTAGCGGCTCAAACGAATCGCAACAAGTTAATACACACAACGCCTTAAAGGCACTTTTAGGCATGATGTGCAAAACATGGTCATCCAGCTTGCGCGGGTTAGCCTCAGAACTGCGATTCAAGTTTGCACGTAGCGGCTCAAACGAATCGCAACAAGTTAATACACACAACGCCTTAAAGGCACTTTTAGGCATGATGTGCAAAACGAGGTCATCCAGCTTGCGCGGGTTAGGCTGAGAACTGCGATTCAAGTTCGCACATAGCGGCTCAAACGAATCGCAACAAGTTAATACACACAACGCCTTACAGGCACTTTTAGGCATTATGTGCAAAACGCGGTCATCCAGCTTGCGCGGGTTAGGCTCAGAACTGCGATTCAAGTTCGCACATAGCGGCTAAAGCGAATCGCAACAAGTTAATACACACAAAGCCTTACAGGCACTTTTAGGCATGATGTGAAAAACGAGGTCATCCAGCTTGCGCGGGTTAGGCTGAGAACTGCGATTCAAGTTCGCACATAGCGGCTAAAGCGAATCGCAACAAGTTAATACACACAAAGCCTTACAGGCACTTCTAGGCATGATGTGCATAACGCGGTCATCCAGCTTGCGCGGGTTAGGCTCAGAACTGCGATTCAAGTTTGCACGTAGCGGCTCAAACGAATCGCAACAAGTTAATAGACACAACGCCTTAAAGGCACTTTTAGGCATGATGTGCAAAACGTGGTCATCCAGCTTGCGCGGGTTAGCCTCAGAACTGCGATTCAAGTTTGCACGTAGCGGCTCAAACGAATCGCAACAAGTTAATACACACAAAGCCTTACAGACACTTCTAGGCATGATGTGCAAAACGTGGTCATCCAGCTTGCGCGGGTTAGGCTGAGAACTGCGATTCAAGTTCGCACATAGCGGCTAAAGCGAATCGCAACAAGTTAATACACACAAAGCCTTACAGGCACTTTTAGGCATGATGTGAAAAAGAGGTCATCGAGCTTGCGCGGGTTAGGCTGAGAACTGCGATTCAAGTTCGCACATAGCGGCTAAAGCGAATCGCAACAAGTTAATACACACAAAGCCTTACAGGCACTTCAAGGCATGATGTGCATAACGCGGTCATCCAGCTTGCGCGGGTTAGGCTGAGAACTGCGATTCAAGTTCCCACATAGTGGCTAAAGCGAATCGCAACAAGTTAATATACACAAAGCCTTACAGGCACTTCTAGGCATGATGTGCATAACGCGGTCATCCAGCTTGCGCGGGTTAGGCTCAGCACTGCGATTCAAGTTTGCACATAGCGGCTCAAACGAATCGCAACAAGTTAATACACACAACGCCTTAAAGGCACTTTTAGGCATGATGTGCAAAACGTGGTCATCCAGCTTGCGCGGGTTAGGCTCAGAACTGCGAATCAAGTTTGCACGTAGCGGCTCAAACGAATCGCAACAAGTTAATACACACAAAGCCTTACAGGCACTTCTAGGCATGATGTGCATAACGCGGTCATCCAGCTTGCGCGGGTTAGGCTCAGAACTGCGATTCAAGTTTGCACGTAGCGGCTCAAACGAATCGCAACAAGTTAATACACACAACGCCTTACAGGCACTTTTAGGCATTATGTGCAAAACGCGGTCATCTAGCTTGCGCGGGTTAGGCTCAGAACTGCGATTCAAGTTTGCACGTAGCGGCTCAAACGAATCGCAACAAGTTAATACGCACAACGCCTTAAAGGCACTTTTAGGCATGATGTGCAAAACGTGGTCATCCAGCTTGCGCGGGTTAGCCTCAGAACTGCGATTCAAGTTTGCACGTAGCGGCTCAAACGAATCGCAACAAGTTAATACACACAAAGCCTTACAGGCACTTCTAGGCATGATGTGCAAAACGTGGTCATCCAGCTTGCGCGGGTTAGGCTGAGAACTGCGATTCAAGTTCGCACATAGCGGCTAAAGCGAATCGCAACAAGTTAATACACACAAAGCCTTACAGGCACTTTTAGGCATGATGTGAAAAACGAGGTCATCCAGCTTGCGCGGGTTAGGCTGAGAACTGCGATTCAAGTTCGCACATAGCGGCTAAAGCGAATCGCAACAAGTTAATACACACAAAGCCTTACAGGCACTTCTAGGCATGATGTGCATGACGCGGTCATCCAGCTTGCGCGGGTTAGGCTCAGAACTGCGATTCAAGTTTGCACGTAGCGGCTCAAACGAATCGCAACAAGGTAATACACACAAATCCTTACAGGCGCTTCTAGGCATGATGTGCATAACGCCGTCATCCAGCTTGCGCGGGTTAGGCTCAGAACTGCGATTCAAGTTTGCACGTAGCGGCTCAAACGAATCGCAACAAGTTAATACACACAACGCCTTAAAGGCACTTTTAGGCATGATGTGCAAAACGTGGTCATCCAGCTTGCGCGGGTTAGCCTCAGAACTGCGATTCAAGTTTGCACGTAGCGGCTCAAACGAATCGCAACAAGTTAATACACACAAAGCCTTACAGGCACTTCCAGGCATGATGTGCAAAACGTGGTCATCCAGCTTGCGCGGGTTAGGCTGAGAACTGCGATTCAAGTTCGCACATAGCGGCTAAAGCGAATCGCAACAAGTTAATACACACAAAGCCTTACAGGCACTTTTAGGCATGATGTGAAAATCGAGGTCATCCAGCTTGCGCGGGTTAGGCTGAGAACTGCGATTCAAGTTCGCACATAGCGGCTAAAGCGAATCGCAACAAGTTAATACACACAAAGCCTTACAGGCACTTCTAGGCATGATGTGCATGGCGCGGTCATCCAGCTTGCGCGGGTTAGGCTCAGAACTGCGATTCAAGTTTGCACGTAGCGGCTCAAACGAATCGCAACAAGTTAATGCACACAACGCCTTAAAGGCACTTTTAGGCATGATGTGAAAACGTGGTCATCCAGCTTGCGCGGGTTAGGCTCAGAACTGCGAATCAAGTTTGCACGTAGCGGCTCAAACGAATCGCAACAAGTTAATACACACAAAGCCTTACAGGCACTTCTAGGCACGATGTGCATAACGCGGTCATCCAGCTTGCGCGGGTTAGGCTCAGAACTGCGATTCAAGTTTGCACGTAGCGGCTCTAACGAACCGCAACAAGTTAATACACACAAAGCCTTAAAGGCATGATGTGCAAAACGTGGTCATCCAGCTTGCGCGGGTTAGGCTCAGAACTGCGATTCAAGTTTGCACATAGCGGCTAAAGCGAATCGCAACAAGTTAATACACACAAAGCCTTACAGGCACTTTTAGGCATGATGTGAAAAACGAGGTCATCCAGCTTGCGCGGGTTAGGCTCAGAACTGCGATTCAAGTTTGCACGTAGCGGCTCAAACGAACCGCAACAAGTTAATACACTCAAAGCCTTACAGGCACTTCTAGGCATGATGTGCATAACGCGGTCTTCCAGCTTCCGCGGGTTAGGCTCAGAACTGCGATTCAAGTTCGCACGTAGCGGCTCAAACGAATCGCAACAACTTAATACACACAACGCCTTAAAGGCACTTTTAGGCATGATGTGCAAAACGTGGTCATCCAGCTTGCGCGGGTTAGGCTCAGAACTGCGATTCAAGTTCGCACATAGTGGCTAAATCGAATCGCAATAAGTTAATACACACAACGCCTTACAGGCACTTTTAGGCATGGTGTGCAAATAGGCGTCACTCAAGCTGCGCGGGTTAGGTACAGAACTGCGATTCAAGTTCGCACATAGCGGCTAAAGCGAATCGCAACAAGTTAATACACACAAAGCCTTACAGGCACTTCTAGGCATGATTTGCATAACGCGGTCATCCAGCTTGCGCGGGTTAGGCTCAGAACTGCGATTCAAGTTTGCACGTAGCGGCTCAAACGAATCGCAACAAGTTAATACACACAACGCCTTAAAGGCACTTTTAGGCATGATGTGCAAAACGTGGTCATCCTGCTTGCGCGGGTTAGGCTCAGAACTGCGAATCAAGTTTGCACGTAGCGGCTCAAACGAATCGCAACAAGTTAATACACACAAAGCCTTACAGGCACTTCTAGGCATGATGTGCATAACGCGGTCATCCAGCTTGCGCGGGTTAGGCTCAGAACTGCGATTCAAGTTTGCACGTAGCGGCTCAAACGAATCGCAACAAGTTAATACACACAACGCCTTACAGGCACTTTTAGGCATTATGTGCAAAACGCGGTCATCCAGCTTGCGCGGGTTAGCCTCAGAACTGCGATTCAAGTTTGCACGTAGCGGCTCAAACGAATCGCAACAAGTTAATACACACAAAGCCTTACAGGCACTTCTAGGCATGATGTGCAAAACGTGGTCATCCAGCTTGCGCGGGTTAGGCTGAGAACTGCGATTCAAGTTCGCACATAGCGGCTAAAGCGAATCGCAACAAGTTAATACACACAAAGCCTTACAGGCACTTTTAGGCATGATGTGAAAAACGAGGTCATCCAGCTTGCGCGGGTTAGGCTGAGAACTGCGATTCAAGTTCGCACATAGCGGCTAAAGCGAATCGCAACAAGTTAATACACACAAAGCCTTACAGGCACTTCTAGGCATGATGTGCATGACGCGGTCATCCAGCTTGCGCGGGTTAGGCTCAGAACTGCGATTCAAGTTTCCACGTAGCGGCTCAAACGAATCGCAATAAGTTAATACACACAACGCCTTAAAGGCACTTTTAGGCATGATGTGAAAACGTGGTCATCCAGCTTGCGCGGGTTAGGCTCAGAACTGCGAATCAAGTTTGCACGTAGCGGCTCAAACGAATCGCAACAAGTTAATACACACAAAGCCTTACAGGCACTTCTAGGCATGATGTGCATAACGCCGTCATCCAGCTTGCGCGGGTTAGGCTCAGAACTGCGATTCAAGTTTGCACGTAGCGGCTCAAACGAATCGCAACAAGTTAATACACACAACCACTTAAACGCATGATGTGCAAAACGTGGTCATCCAGCTTGCGCGGGTTAGGCTCAGAACTGCGATTCGTTTGCACGTAGCGGCTCAAACGAACCGCAACAAGTTAATACACACAACGCCTTAAAGGCACTTTTAGGCATGATGTGCAAAACGTGGTCATCCAGCTTGCGCGGGTTAGGCTCACTCTGCGATTCAAGTTTGTACGTAGCGGCTCAAACGAACCGCAACAAGTTAATACACTCCAAGCCTTACAGGCACTTCTAGGCATGATGTGCATAACTCGGTCATCCAGCTTCCGCGGGTTAGGCTCAGAACTGCGATTCAAGTTTGCACGTAGCGGCTCAAACGAATCGCAACAAGTTAATACACACAACGCCTTAAGGGGACTTTTAGGCATGATGTGCAAAACGTGGTCATCCAGCTTGCGCGGGTTAGGCTCAGAACTGCGATTCAAGTTCGCACATAGTGGCTAAAGCGAATCGCAACAAGTTAATACACACAACGCCTTACAGGCACTTTTAGGCATGATGTGCAAATAGGCGTCACTCAAGCTGCGCGGGTTAGGTACAGAACTGCGATTCAAGTTCGCACATAGCGGCTAAAGCGAATCGCAACAAGTTAATACACACAAAGCCTTACAGGCACTTCTAGGCATGATTTGCATAACGCTGTCACCCAGCTTGCGCGGGTTAGGCTCAGAACTGCGATTCAAGTTTGCACGTAGCGGCTCAAACGAATCGCAACAAGTTAATACACACAACGCCTTACAGGCACTTTTAGGCATTATGTGCAAAACGTGGTCATCCAGCTTGCGCGGGTTAGGCTGAGAACTGCGATTCAAGTTCGCACATAGCGGCTAAAGCGAATCGCAACAAGTTAATACACACAAAGCCTTACAGGCACTTTTAGGCATGATGTGAAAAACGAGGTCATCCAGCTTGCGCGGGTTAGGCTGAGAACTGCGATTCAAGTTCGCACATAGCGGCTAAAGCGAATCGCAACAAGTTAATACACACAAAGCCTTATAGGCACTTCTAGGCATGATGTGCATAACGCGGTCATCCAGCTTGCGCGGGTTAGGCTCAGAACTGCGATTCAAGTTTGCACGTAGCGGCTCAAACGAATCGCAACAAGTTAATACACACAACGCCTTAAAGGCACTTTTAGGCATGATGTGCAAAACGTGGTCATCCAGCTTGCGCGGGTTAGCCTCAGAACTGCGATTCAAGTTTGCACGTAGCGGCTCAAACGAATCGCAACAAGTTAATACACACAAAGCCTTACAGGCACTTCTAGGCATGATGTGCATAACGCGGTCATCCAGCTTGCGCGGGTTAGGCTCAGAACTGCGATTCAAGTTTGCACGTAGCGGCTCAAACGAATCGCAACAAGTTAATAGACACAACGCCTTAAAGGCACTTTTAGGCATGATGTGCAAAACGTGGTCATCCAGCTTGCGCGGGTTAGCCTCAGAACTGCGATTCAAGTTTGCACGTAGCGGCTCAAACGAATCGCAACAAGTTAATACACACAAAGCCTTACAGGCACTTCTAGGCATGATGTGCAAAACGTGGTCATCCAGCTTGCGCGGGTTAGGCTGAGAACTGCGATTCAAGTTCGCACATAGCGGCTAAGGCGAATCGCAACAAGTTAATACACACAAAGCCTTACAGGCACTTTTAGGCATGATGTGAAAAAGAGGTCATCCAGCTTGCGCGGGTTAGGCTGAGAATTGCGATTCAAGTTCGCACATAGCGGCTAAAGCGAATCGCAACAAGTTAATACACACAAAGCCTTACAGGCACTTCTAGGCATGATGTGCATAACGCGGTCATCCAGCTTGCGCGGGTTAGGCTGAGAACTGCGATTCAAGTTCGCACATAGCGGCTAAAGAGAATCGCAACAAGTTAATATACACAAAGCCTTACAGGCACTTCTAGGCATGATGTGCATAACGCGGTCATCCAGCTTGCGCCTGTTAGGCTCAGAACTGCGATTCAAGTTTGCACGTAGCGGCTCAAACGAATCGCAACAAGTTAATACACACAACGCCTTAAAGGCACTTTTAGGCATGATGTGCAAAACGTGGTCATCCAGCTTGCGCGGGTTAGGCTCAGAACTGCGAATCAAGTTTGCACGTAGCGGCTCAAACGAATCGCAACAAGTTAATACACACAAAGCCTTACAGGCACTTCTAGGCATGATGTGCATAACGCGGTCATCTAGCTTGCGCGGGTTAGGCTCAGAACTGCGATTCAAGTTTGCACGTAGCGGCTCAAACGAATCGCAACAAGTTAATACACACAACGCCTTACAGGCACTTTTAGGCATTATGTGCAAAACGCGGTCATCCAGCTTGCGCGGGTTAGCCTCAGAACTGCGATTCAAGTTTGCACGTAGCGGCTCAAACGAATCGCAACAAGTTAATACACACAAAGCCTTACAGGCACTTCTAGGCATGATGTGAAAAACGAGGTCATCCAGCTTGCGCTGGTTAGGCTGAGAACTGCGATTCAAGTTCGCACATAGCGGCTAAAGCGAATCGCAACAAGTTAATACACACAAAGCCTTACAGGCACTTCTAGGCATGATGTGCATGACGCGGTCATCCAGCTTGCGCGGGTTAGGCTCAGAACTGCGATTCAAGTTTGCACGTAGCGGCTCAAACGAATCGCAACAAGTTAATACACACAACGCCTTAAAGGCACTTTTAGGCATGATGTGAAAACGTGGTCATCCAGCTTGCGCGGGTTAGGCTCAGAACTGCGAATCAAGTTTGCACGTAGCGGCTCAAACGAATCGCAACAAGTTAATACACACAAAGCCTTACAGGCACTTCTAGGCACGATGTGCATAACGCGGTCATCCAGCTTGCGCGGGTTAGGCTCAGAACTGCGATTCAAGTTTGCACGTAGCGGCTCAAACGAATCGCAACAAGTTAATACACACAACGCCTTAAAGGCATGATGTGCAAAACGTGGTCATCCAGCTTGCGCGGGTTAGGCTCAGAACTGCGATTCAAGTTTGCACGTAGCGGCTCAAACGAACCGCAACAAGTTAATACACACAACGCCTTGAAGGCACTTTTAGGCATAATGTGCAAAACGTGGTCATCCAGCTTGCGCGGGTTAGGCTCAGAACTGCGATTCAAGTTTGCACGTAGCGGCTCAAACGAACCGCAACAAGTTAATACACTCAAAGCCTTACAGGCACTTCTAGGCATGATGTGCATAACGCGGTCATCCAGCTTCCGCGGGTTAGGCTCAGAACTGCGATTCAAGTTTGCACGTAGCGGCTCAAACGAATCGCAACAAGTTAATACACACAACGCCTTAAAGGCACTTTTAGGCATGATGTGCAAAACGTGGTCATCCAGCTTGCGCGGGTTAGGCTCAGAACTGCGATTCAAGTTCGCACATAGTGGCTAAAGCGAATCGCAACAAGTTAATACACACAACGCCTTACAGGCACTTTTAGGCATGATGTGCAAATAGGCGTCACTCAAGCTGCGCGGGTTAGGTACAGAACTGCGATTCAAGTTCGCACATAGCGGCTAAAGCGAATCGCAACAAGTTAATACACACAAAGCCTTACAGGCACTTCTAGGCATGATTTGCATAACGCTGTCACCCAGCTTGCGCGGGTTAGGCTCAGAACTGCGATTCAAGTTTGCACGTAGCGGCTCAAACGAATCGCAACAAGTTAATACACACAACCCCTTACAGGCACTTTTAGGCATTATGTGCAAAACGTGGTCATCCAGCTTGCGCGGGTTAGGCTGAGAACTGCGATTCAAGTTCGCACATAGCGGCTAAAGCGAATCGCAACAAGTTAATACACACAAAGCCTTACAGGCACTTTTAGGCATGATGTGAAAAACGAGGTCATCCAGCTCTCGCGGGTTAGGTACAGAACTGCGATTCAAGTTCGCACATAGCGGCTAAAGCGAATCGCAACAAGTTAATACACACAAAGCCTTACAGGCACTTCTAGGCATGATTTGCATAACGCTGTCACCCAGCTTGCGCGGGTTAGGCTCAGAACTGCGATTCAAGTTTGCACGTAGCGGCTCAAACGAATCGCAACAAGTTAATACACACAACGCCTTACAGGCACTTTTAGGCATTATGTGCAAAACGTGGTCATCCAGCTTGCGCGGGTTAGGCTGAGAACTGCGATTCAATTTCGCACATAGCGGCTAAAGCGAATCGCAACAAGTTAATACACACAAAGCCTTACAGGCACTTTTAGGCATGATGTGAAAAACGAGGTCATCCAGCTTGCGCGGGTTAGGCTGAGAACTGCGATTCAAGTTCGCACATAGCGGCTAAAGCGAATCGCAACAAGTTAATACACACAAAGCCTTACAGGCACTTTTAGGCATGATGTGAAAAAGAGGTCATCCAGCTTGCGCGGGTTAGGCTGAGAACTGCGATTCAAGTTCGCACATAGCGGCTAAAGCGAATCGCAACAAGTTAATACACACAAAGCCTTACAGGCACTTCTAGGCATGATGTGCATAACGCGGTCATCCAGCTTGCGCGGGTTAGGCTGAGAACTGCGATTCAAGTTCGCACATAGTGGCTAAAGCGAATCGCAACAAGTTAATATACACAAAGCCTTACAGGCACTTCTAGGCATGATGTGCATAACGCGGTCATCCAGCTTGCGTGGGTTAGGCTCAGCACTGCGATTCAAGTTTGCACGTAGCGGCTCAAACGAATCGCAACAAGTTAATACACACAACGCCTTAAAGGCACTTTTAGGCATGATGTGCAAAACGTGGTCATCCAGCTTGCGCGGGTTAGGCTCAGAACTGCGAATCAAGTTTGCACGTAGCGGCTCAAACGAATCGCAACAAGTTAATGCACACAAAGCCTTACAGGCACTTCTAGGCATGATGTGCATAACGCGGTCATCCAGCTTGCGCGGGTTAGGCTCAGAACTGCGATTCAAGTTTGCACGTAGCGGCTCAAAAGAATCGCAACAAGTTAATACACACAACGCCTTACAGGCACTTTTAGGCATTATGTGCAAAACGCGGTCATCCAGCTTGCGCGGGTTAGGCTCAGAACTGCGATTCAAGTTTGCACGTAGCGGCTCAAACGAATCGCAACAAGTTAATACACACAACGCCTTAAAGGCACTTTTAGGCATGATGTGCAAAACGTGGTCATCCAGCTTGCGCGGGTTAGCCTCAGAACTGCGATTCAAGTTTGCACGTAGCGGCTCAAACGAATCGCAACAAGTTAATACACACAAAGCCTTACAGGCACTTCTAGGCATGATGTGCAAAACGTGGTCAACCAGCTTGCGCGGGTTAGGCTGAGAACTGCGATTCAAGTTCGCACATAGCGGCTAAAGCGAATCGCAACAAGTTAATACACACAAAGCCTTACAGGCACTTTTAGGCATGATGTGAAAAACGAGGTCATCCAGCTTGCGCGGGTTAGGCTGAGAACTGCGATTCAAGTTCGCACATAGCGGCTAAAGCGAATCGCAACAAGTTAATACACACAAAGCCTTACAGGCACTTCTAGGCATGATGTGCATGACGCGGTCATCCAGCTTGCGCGGGTTAGGCTCAGAACTGCGATTCAAGTTTGCACGTAGCGGCTCAAACGAATCGCAACAAGTTAATACACACAACCACTTAAACGCATGATGTGCAAAACGTGGTCATCCAGCTTGCGCGGGTTAGGCTCAGAACTGCGATTCGTTTGCACGTAGCGGCTCAAACGAACCGCAACAAGTTAATACACACAACGCCTTAAAGGCACTTTTAGGCATGATGTGCAAAACGTGGTCATCCAGCTTGCGCGGGTTAGGCTCACTCTGCGATTCAAGTTTGTACGTAGCGGCTCAAACGAATCGCAACAAGTTAATACACACAACCACTTAAACGCATGATGTGCAAAACGTGGTCATCCAGCTTGCGCGGGTTAGGCTCAGAACTGCGATTCGTTTGCACGTAGCGGCTCAAACGAACCGCAACAAGTTAATACACACAACGCCTTAAAGGCACTTTTAGGCATGATGTGCAAAACGTGGTCATCCAGCTTGCGCGGGTTAGGCTCACTCTGCGATTCAAGTTTGTACGTAGCGGCTCAAACGAACCGCAACAAGTTAATACACTCAAAGCCTTACAGGCACTTCTAGGCATGATGTGCATAACTCGGTCATCCAGCTTCCGCGGGTTAGGCTCAGAACTGCGATTCAAGTTTGCACGTAGCGGCTCAAACGAATCGCAACAAGTTAATACACACAACGCCTTAAAGGGACTTTTAGGCATGATGTGCAAAACGTGGTAATCCAGCTTGCGCGGGTTAGGCTCAGAACTGCGATTCAAGTTCGCACATAGTGGCTAAAGCGAATCGCAACAAGTTAATACACACAACGCCTTACAGGCACTTTTAGGCATGATGTGCAAATAGGCGTCACTCAAGCTGCGCGGGTTAGGTACAGAACTGCGATTCAAGTTCGCACATAGCGGCTAAAGCGAATCGCAACAAGTTAATACACACAAAGCCTTACAGGCACTTCTAGGCATGATTTGCATAACGCTGTCACCCAGCTTGCGCGGGTTAGGCTCAGAACTGCGATTCAAGTTTGCACGTAGCGGCTCAAACGAATCGCAACAAGTTAATACACACAACGCCTTACAGGCACTTTTAGGCATTATGTGCAAAACGTGGTCATCCAGCTTGCGCGGGTTAGGCTGAGAACTGCGATTCAAGTTCGCACATAGCGGCTAAAGCGAATCGCAACAAGTTAATACACACAAAGCCTTACAGGCACTTTTAGGCATGATGTGAAAAACGAGGTCATCCAGCTTGCGCGGGTTAGGCTGAGAACTGCGATTCAAGTTCGCACATAGCGGCTAAAGCGAATCGCAACAAGTTAATACACACAACGCCTTACAGGCACTTTTAGGCATGATGTGCAAATAGGCGTCACTCAAGCTGCGCGGGTTAGGTACAGAACTGCGATTCAAGTTCGCACATAGCGGCTAAAGCGAATCGCAACAAGTTAATACACACAAAGCCTTACAGGCACTTCTAGGCATGATTTGCGTAACGCTGTCACCCAGCTTGCGCGGGTTAGGCTCAGAACTGCGATTCAAGTTTGCACGTAGCGGCTCGAACGAATCGCAACAAGTTAATACACACAACCCCTTACAGGCACTTTTAGGCATTATGTGCAAAACGTGGTCATCCAGCTTGCGCGGGTTAGGCTGAGAACTGCGATTCAAGTTCGCACATAGCGGCTAAAGCGAATCGCAACAAGTTAATACACACAAAGCCTTACAGGCACTTTTAGGCATGATGTGAAAAACGAGGTCATCCAGCTCTCGCGGGTTAGGTACAGAACTGCGATTCAAGTTCGCACATAGCGGCTAAAGCGAATCGCAACAAGTTAATACACACAAAGCCTTACAGGCACTTCTAGGCATGATTTGCATAACGCTGTCACCCAGCTTGCGCGGGTTAGGCTCAGAACTGCGATTCAAGTTTGCACGTAGCGGCTCAAACGAATCGCAACAAGTTAATACACACAACGCCTTACAGGCACTTTTAGGCATTATGTGCAAAACGTGGTCATCCAGCTTGCGCGGGTTAGGCTGAGAACTGCGATTCAATTTCGCACATAGCGGCTAAAGCGAATCGCAACAAGTTAATACACACAAAGCCTTACAGGCACTTTTAGGCATGATGTGAAAAACGAGGTCATCCAGCTTGCGCGGGTTAGGCTCAGAACTGCGATTCAAGTTCGCACATAGCGGCTAAAGCGAATCGCAACAAGTTAATACACACAAAGCCTTACAGGCACTTTTAGGCATGATGTGAAAAAGAGGTCATCCAGCTTGCGCGGGTTAGGCTGAGAACTGCGATTCAAGTTCGCACATAGCGGCTAAAGCGAATCGCAACAAGTTAATACACACAAAGCCTTACAGGCACTTCTAGGCATGATGTGCATAACGCGGTCATCCAGCTTGCGCGGGTTAGGCTGAGAACTGCGATTCAAGTTCGCACATAGTGGCTAAAGCGAATCGCAACAAGTTAATATACACAAAGCCTTACAGGCACTTCTAGGCATGATGTGCATAACGCGGTCATCCAGCTTGCGTGGGTTAGGCTCAGCACTGCGATTCAAGTTTGCACGTAGCGGCTCAAACGAATCGCAACAAGTTAATACACACAAC
Source organism: Amblyomma maculatum (assembly GCF_055883805.1). NCBI lineage: Eukaryota > Metazoa > Arthropoda > Arachnida > Ixodida > Ixodidae > Amblyomma > Amblyomma maculatum. The sequence continues at coordinate 367,332 of NW_028146740.1, read as the reverse complement.
GCCTTAAAGGCACTTTTAGGCATGATGTGCAAAACGTGGTCATCCAGCTTGCGCGGGTTAGGCTCAGAACTGCGAATCAAGTTTGCACGTAGCGGCTCAAACGAATCGCAACAAGTTAATGCACACAAAGCCTTACAGGCACTTCTAGGCATGATGTGCATAACGCGGTCATCCAGCTTGCGCGGGTTAGGCTCAGAACTGCGATTCAAGTTTGCACGTAGCGGCTCAAAAGAATCGCAACAAGTTAATACACACAACGCCTTACAGGCACTTTTAGGCATTATGTGCAAAACGCGGTCATCCAGCTTGCGCGGGTTAGGCTCAGAACTGCGATTCAAGTTCGCACATAGCGGCTAAAGCGAATCGCAACAAGTTAATACACACAAAGCCTTACAGGCACTTTTAGGCATGATCTGAAAAACGAGGTCATCCAGCTTGCGCGGGTTAGGCTGAGAACTGCGATTCAAGTTCGCACATAGCGGCTAAAGCGAATCGCAACAAGTTAATACACACAAAGCCTTACAGGCACTTCTAGGCATGATGTGCATGACGCGGTCATCCAGCTTGCGCGGGTTAGGCTCAGAACTGCGATTCAAGTTTCCACGTAGCGGCTCAAACGAATCGCAACAAGTTAATACACACAACGCCTTAAAGGCACTTTTAGGCATGATGTGAAAACGTGGTCATCCAGCTTGCGCGGGTTAGGCTCAGAACTGCGAATCAAGTTTGCACGTAGCGGCTCAAACGAATCGCAACAAGTTAATACACACAAAGCCTTACAGGCACTTCTAGGCATGATGTGCATAACGCCGTCATCCAGCTTGCGCGGGTTAGGCTCAGAACTGCGATTCAAGTTTGCACGTAGCGGCTCAAACGAATCGCAACAAGTTAATACACACAACCACTTAAACGCATGATGTGCAAAACGTGGTCATCCAGCTTGCGCGGGTTAGGCTCAGAACTGCGATTCGTTTGCACGTAGCGGCTCAAACGAACCGCAACAAGTTAATACACACAACGCCTTAAAGGCACTTTTAGGCATGATGTGCAAAACGTGGTCATCCAGCTTGCGCGGGTTAGGCTCACTCTGCGATTCAAGTTTGTACGTAGCGGCTCAAACGAACCGCAACAAGTTAATACACTCAAAGCCTTACAGGCACTTCTAGGCATGATGTGCATAACTCGTTCATCCAGCTTCCGCGGGTTAGGCTCAGAACTGCGATTCAAGTTTGCACGTAGCGGCTCAAACGAATCGCAACAAGTTAATACACACAACGCCTTAAAGGGACTTTTAGGCATGATGTGCAAAACGTGGTAATCCAGCTTGCGCGGGTTAGGCTCAGAACTGCGATTCAAGTTCGCACATAGTGGCTAAAGCGAATCGCAACAAGTTAATACACACAACGCCTTACAGGCACTTTTAGGCATGATGTGCAAATAGGCGTCACTCAAGCTGCGCGGGTTAGGTACAGAACTGCGATTCAAGTTCGCACATAGCGGCTAAAGCGAATCGCAACAAGTTAATACACACAAAGCCTTACAGGCACTTCTAGGCATGATTTGCATAACGCTGTCACCCAGCTTGCGCGGGTTAGGCTCAGAACTGCGATTCAAGTTTGCACGTAGCGGCTCAAACGAATCGCAACAAGTTAATACACACAACGCCTTACAGGCACTTTTAGGCATTATGTGCAAAACGTGGTCATCCAGCTTGCGCGGGTTAGGCTGAGAACTGCGATTCAAGTTCGCACATAGCGGCTAAAGCGAATCGCAACAAGTTAATACACACAAAGCCTTACAGGCACTTTTAGGCATGATGTGAAAAACGAGGTCATCCAGCTTGCGCGGGTTAGGCTGAGAACTGCGATTCAAGTTCGCACATAGCGGCTAAAGCGAATCGCAACAAGTTAATACACACAACGCCTTAAAGGCACTTTTAGGCATGATGTGCAAAACGTGGTCATCCAGCTTGCGCGGGTTAGGCTCAGAACTGCGATTCAATTTTGCACGTAGCGGCTCAAACGAATCGCAACAAGTTAATACACACAACGCCTTACAGGCACTTTTAGGCATTATGTGCAAAACGCGGTCATCCAGCTTGCGCGGGTTAGCCTCAGAACTGCGATTCAAGTTTGCACGTAGCGGCTCAAACGAATCGCAACAAGTTAATACACACAACGCCTTAAAGGCACTTTTAGGCATGATGTGCAAAACGTGGTCATCCAGCTTGCGCGGGTTAGCCTCAGAACTGCGATTCAAGTTTGCACGTAGCGGCTCAAACGAATCGCAACAAGTTAATACACACAAAGCCTTACAGGCACTTCTAGGCATGATGTGCAAAACGTGGTCATCCAGCTTGCGCGGGTTAGCCTCAGAACTGCGATTCAAGTTTGCACGTAGCGGCTCAAACGAATCGCAACAAGTTAATACACACAACGCCTTAAAGGCACTTTTAGGCATGATGTGCAAAACGAGGTCATCCAGCTTGCGCGGGTTAGGCTGAGAACTGCGATTCAAGTTCGCACATAGCGGCTCAAACGAATCGCAACAAGTTAATACACACAAAGCCTTAAAGGCACTTTTAGGCATGATGTGCAAAACGAGGTCATCCAGCTTGCGCGGGTTAGGCTGAGAACTGCGATTCAAGTTCGCACATAGCGGCTAAAGCGAATCGCAACAAGTTAATACACACAAAGCCTTACAGGCACTTTTCGGCATGATGTGAAAAAGAGGTCATCCAGCTTGCGCGGGTTAGGCTGAGAACTGCGCTTCAAGTTCGCACATAGCGGCTAAAGCGAATCGCAACAGGTTAATACACACAAAGCCTTACAGGCACTTCTAGGCATGATGTGCATAACGCGGTCATCCAGCTTGCGCGGGTTAGGCTCAGAACTGCGATTCAAGTTTGCACGTAGCGGCTCAAACGAATCGCAACAAGTTAATACACACAACGCCTTAAAGGCACTTTAAGGCATGATGTGCAAAACGTGGTCATCCAGCTTGCGCGGGTTAGGCTCAGAACTGCGAATCAAGTTTGCACGTAGCGGCTCAAAGGAATCGCAACAAGTTAATACACACAAAGTCTTACAGGCACTTCTAGGCATGATGTGCATAACGCGGTCATCCAGCTTGCGCGGGTTAGGCTCAGAACTGCGATTCAAGTTTGCACGTAGCGGCTCAAACTAATCGCAACAAGTTAATACACACAACGCCTTACAGGCACTTTTATGCATTATGTGCAAAACGCGGTCATCCAGCTTGCGCGGGTTAGGCTCAGAACTGCGATTCAAGTTCGCACATAGCGGCTAAAGCGAATCGCAACAAGTTAATACACACAAAGCCTTACAGGCACTTCTAGGCATGATGTGCATAACGCGGTCATCCAGCTTGCGCGGGTTAGGCTCAGAACTGCGATTCAAGTTTGCACGTAGCGGCTCAAACGAATCGCAACAAGTTAATACACAAAACGCCTTACAGGCACTTTTAGGCATTATGTGCAAAACGTGGTCATCCAGCTTGCGCGGGTTAGGCTCAGAACTGCGATTCAAGTTTGCACGTAGCGGCTCAAACGAATCGCAACAAGTTAATACACACAACGCCTTAAAGGCACTTTTAGGCATGATGTGCAAAACATGGTCATCCAGCTTGCGCGGGTTAGCCTCAGAACTGCGATTCAAGTTTGCACGTAGCGGCTCAAACGAATCGCAACAAGTTAATACACACAACGCCTTAAAGGCACTTTTAGGCATGATGTGCAAAACGAGGTCATCCAGCTTGCGCGGGTTAGGCTGAGAACTGCGATTCAAGTTCGCACATAGCGGCTCAAACGAATCGCAACAAGTTAATACACACAACGCCTTACAGGCACTTTTAGGCATTATGTGCAAAACGCGGTCATCCAGCTTGCGCGGGTTAGGCTCAGAACTGCGATTCAAGTTCGCACATAGCGGCTAAAGCGAATCGCAACAAGTTAATACACACAAAGCCTTACAGGCACTTTTAGGCATGATGTGAAAAACGAGGTCATCCAGCTTGCGCGGGTTAGGCTGAGAACTGCGATTCAAGTTCGCACATAGCGGCTAAAGCGAATCGCAACAAGTTAATACACACAAAGCCTTACAGGCACTTCTAGGCATGATGTGCATAACGCGGTCATCCAGCTTGCGCGGGTTAGGCTCAGAACTGCGATTCAAATTTGCACGTAGCGGCTCAAACGAATCGCAACAAGTTAATAGACACAACGCCTTAAAGGCACTTTTAGGCATGATGTGCAAAACGTGGTCATCCAGCTTGCGCGGGTTAGCCTCAGAACTGCGATTCAAGTTTGCACGTAGCGGCTCAAACGAATCGCAACAAGTTAATACACACAAAGCCTTACAGGCACTTCTAGGCATGATGTGCAAAACGTGGTCATCCAGCTTGCGCGGGTTAGGCTGAGAACTGCGATTCAAGTTCGCACATAGCGGCTAAAGCGAATCGCAACAAGTTAATACACACAAAGCCTTACAGGCACTTCAAGGCATGATGTGCATAACGCGGTCATCCAGCTTGCGCGGGTTAGGCTGAGAACTGCGATTCAAGTTCGCACATAGTGGCTAAAGCGAATCGCAACAAGTTAATATACACAAAGCCTTACAGGCACTTCTAGGCATGATGTGCATAACGCGGTCATCCAGCTTGCGCGGGTTAGGCTCAGCACTGCGATTCAAGTTTGCACATAGCGGCTCAAACGAATCGCAACAAGTTAATACACACAACGCCTTAAAGGCACTTTTAGGCATGATGTGCAAAACGTGGTCATCCAGCTTGCGCGGGTTAGGCTCAGAACTGCGAATCAAGTTTGCACGTAGCGGCTCAAACGAATCGCAACAAGTTAATACACACAAAGCCTTACAGGCACTTCTAGGCATGATGTGCATAACGCGGTCATCCAGCTTGCGCGGGTTAGGCTCAGAACTGCGATTCAAGTTTGCACGTAGCGGCTCAAACGAATCGCAACAAGTTAATACACACAACGCCTTACAGGCACTTTTAGGCATTATGTGCAAAACGCGGTCATCTAGCTTGCGCGGGTTAGGCTCAGAACTGCGATTCAAGTTTGCACGTAGCGGCTCAAACGAATCGCAACAAGTTAATACGCACAACGCCTTAAAGGCACTTTTAGGCATGATGTGCAAAACGTGGTCATCCAGCTTGCGCGGGTTAGCCTCAGAACTGCGATTCAAGTTTGCACGTAGCGGCTCAAACGAATCGCAACAAGTTAATACACACAAAGCCTTACAGGCACTTCTAGGCATGATGTGCAAAACGTGGTCATCCAGCTTGCGCGGGTTAGGCTGAGAACTGCGATTCAAGTTCGCACATAGCGGCTAAAGCGAATCGCAACAAGTTAATACACACAAAGCCTTACAGGCACTTTTAGGCATGATGTGCAAATAGGCGTCACTCAAGCTGCGCGGGTTAGGTACAGAACTGCGATTCAAGTTCGCACATAGCGGCTAAAGCGAATCGCAACAAGTTAATACACACAAAGCCTTACAGGCACTTCTAGGCATGATTTGCATAACGCTGTCACCCAGCTTGCGCGGGTTAGGCTCAGAACTGCGATTCAAGTTTGCACGTAGCGGCTCAAACGAATCGCAACAAGTTAATACACACAACGCCTTACAGGCACTTTTAGGCATTATGTGCAAAACGTGGTCATCCAGCTTGCGCGGGTTAGGCTGAGAACTGCGATTCAAGTTCGCACATAGCGGCTAAAGCGAATCGCAACAAGTTAATACACACAAAGCCTTACAGGCACTTTTAGGCATGTTGTGAAAAACGAGGTCATCCAGCTTGCGCGGGTTAGGCTGAGAACTGCGATTCAAGTTCGCACATAGCGGCTAAAGCGAATCGCAACAAGTTAATACACACAACGCCTTACAGGCACTTTTAGGCATGATGTGCAAATAGGCGTCACTCAAGCTGCGCGGGTTAGGTACAGAACTGCGATTCAAGTTCGCACATAGCGGCTAAAGCGAATCGCAACAAGTTAATACACACAAAGCCTTACAGGCACTTCTAGGCATGATTTGCGTAACGCTGTCACCCAGCTTGCGCGGGTTAGGCTCAGAACTGCGATTCAAGTTTGCACGTAGCGGCTCAAACGAATCGCAACAAGTTAATACACACAACCCCTTACAGGCACTTTTAGGCATTATGTGCAAAACGTGGTCATCCAGCTTGCGCGGGTTAGGCTGAGAACTGCGATTCAAGTTCGCACATAGCGGCTAAAGCGAATCGCAACAAGTTAATACACACAAAGCCTTACAGGCACTTTTAGGCATGATGTGAAAAACGAGGTCATCCAGCTCTCGCGGGTTAGGTACAGAACTGCGATTCAAGTTCGCACATAGCGGCTAAAGCGAATCGCAGCAAGTTAATACACACAAAGCCTTACAGGCACTTCTAGGCATGATTTGCATAACGCTGTCACCCAGCTTGCGCGGGTTAGGCTCAGAACTGCGATTCAAGTTTGCACGTAGCGGCTCAAACGAATCGCAACAAGTTAATACACACAACGCCTTACAGGCACTTTTAGGCATTATGTGCAAAACGTGGTCATCCAGCTTGCGCGGGTTAGGCTGAGAACTGCGATTCAATTTCGCACATAGCGGCTAAAGCGAATCGCAACAAGTTAATACACACAAAGCCTTACAGGCACTTTTAGGCATGATGTGAAAAACGAGGTCATCCAGCTTGCGCGGGTTAGGCTGAGAACTGCGATTCAAGTTCGCACATAGCGGCTAAAGCGAATCGCAACAAGTTAATACACACAAAGCCTTACAGGCACTTTTAGGCATGATGTGAAAAAGAGGTCATCCAGCTTGCGCGGGTTAGGCTGAGAACTGCGATTCAAGTTCGCACATAGCGGCTAAAGCGAATCGCAACAAGTTAATACACACAAAGCCTTACAGGCACTTCTAGGCATGATGTGCATAACGCGGTCATCCAGCTTGCGCGGGTTAGGCTGAGAACTGCGATTCAAGTTCGCACATAGTGGCTAAAGCGAATCGCAACAAGTTAATATACACAAAGCCTTACAGGCACTTCTAGGCATGATGTGCATAACGCGGTCATCCAGCTTGCGTGGGTTAGGCTCAGCACTGCGATTCAAGTTTGCACGTAGCGGCTCAAACGAATCGCAACAAGTTAATACACACAACGCCTTAAAGGCACTTTTAGGCATGATGTGCAAAACGTGGTCATCCAGCTTGCGCGGGTTAGGCTCAGAACTGCGAATCAAGTTTGCACGTAGCGGCTCAAACGAATCGCAACAAGTTAATGCACACAAAGCCTTACAGGCACTTCTAGGCATGATGTGCATAACGCGGTCATCCAGCTTGCGCGGGTTAGGCTCAGAACTGCGATTCAAGTTTGCACGTAGCGGCTGAAAAGAATCGCAACAAGTTAATACACACAACGCCTTACAGGCACTTTTAGGCATTATGTGCAAAACGCGGTCATCCAGCTTGCGCGGGTTAGGCTCAGAACTGCGATTCAAGTTCGCACATAGCGGCTAAAGCGAATCGCAACAAGTTAATACACACAAAGCCTTACAGGCACTTTTAGGCATGATGTGAAAAACGAGGTCATCCAGCTTGCGCGGGTTAGGCTGAGAACTGCGATTCAAGTTCGCACATAGCGGCTAAAGCGAATCGCAACAAGTTAATACACACAAAGCCTTACAGGCACTTCTAGGCATGATGTGCATGACGCGGTCATCCAGCTTGCGCGGGTTAGGCTCAGAACTGCGATTCAAGTTTCCACGTAGCGGCTCAAACGAATCGCAACAAGTTAATACACACAACGCCTTAAAGGCACTTTTAGGCATGATGTGAAAACGTGGTCATCTAGCTTGCGCGGGTTAGGCTCAGAACTGCGAATCAAGTTTGCACGTAGCGGCTCAAACGAATCGCAACAAGTTAATACACACAAAGCCTTACAGGCACTTCTAGGCATGATGTGCATAACGCCGTCATCCAGCTTGCGCGGGTTAGGCTCAGAACTGCGATTCAAGTTTGCACGTAGCGGCTCAAACGAATCGCAACAAGTTAATACACACAACCACTTAAACGCATGATGTGCAAAACGTGGTCATCCAGCTTGCGCGGGTTAGGCTCAGAACTGCGATTCGTTTGCACGTAGCGGCTCAAACGAACCGCAACAAGTTAATACACACAACGCCTTAAAGGCACTTTTAGGCATGATGTGCAAAACGTGGTCATCCAGCTTGCGCGGGTTAGGCTCACTCTGCGATTCAAGTTTGTACGTAGCGGCTCAAACGAACCGCAACAAGTTAATACACTCAAAGCCTTACAGGCACTTCTAGGCATGATGTGCATAACTCGTTCATCCAGCTTCCGCGGGTTAGGCTCAGAACTGCGATTCAAGTTTGCACGTAGCGGCTCAAACGAATCGCAACAAGTTAATACACACAACGCCTTAAAGGGACTTTTAGGCATGATGTGCAAAACGTGGTAATCCAGCTTGCGCGGGTTAGGCTCAGAACTGCGATTCAAGTTCGCACATAGTGGCTAAAGCGAATCGCAACAAGTTAATACACACAACGCCTTACAGGCACTTTTAGGCATGATGTGCAAATAGGCGTCACTCAAGCTGCGCGGGTTAGGTACAGAACTGCGATTCAAGTTCGCACATAGCGGCTAAAGCGAATCGCAACAAGTTAATACACACAACGCCTTAAAGGCACTTTTAGGCATGATGTGCAAAACGTGGTCATCCAGCTTGCGCGGGTTAGGCTCAGAACTGCGATTCAATTTTGCACGTAGCGGCTCAAACGAATCGCAACAAGTTAATACACACAACGCCTTACAGGCACTTTTAGGCATTATGTGCAAAACGCGGTCATCCAGCTTGCGCGGGTTAGCCTCAGAACTGCGATTCAAGTTTGCACGTAGCGGCTCAAACGAATCGCAACAAGTTAATACACACAACGCCTTAAAGGCACTTTTAGGCATGATGTGCAAAACGTGGTCATCCAGCTTGCGCGGGTTAGCCTCAGAACTGCGATTCAAGTTTGCACGTAGCGGCTCAAACGAATCGCAACAAGTTAATACACACAAAGCCTTACAGGCACTTGGCATGATGTGCAAAACGTGGTCATCCAGCTTGCGCGGGTTAGGCTGAGAACTGCGATTCAAGTTCGCACATAGCGGCTAAAGCGAATCGCAACAAGTTAATACACACAAAGCCTTACAGGCACTTTTCGGCATGATGTGAAAAAGAGGTCACCCAGCTTGCGCGGTTTAGGCTGAGAACTGCGATTCAAGTTCGCACATAGCGGCTAAAGCGAATCGCAACAGGTTAATACACACAAAGCCTTACAGGCACTTCTAGGCATGATGTGCATAACGCGGTCATCCAGCTTGCGCGGGTTAGGCTCAGAACTGCGATTCAAGTTTGCACGTAGCGGCTCAAACGAATCGCAACAAGTTAATACACACAACGCCTTAAAGGCACTTTAAGGCATGATGTGCAAAACGTGGTCATCCAGCTTGCGCGGGTTAGGCTCAGAACTGCGAATCAAGTTTGCACGTAGCGGCTCAAAGGAATCGCAACAAGTTAATACACACAAAGTCTTACAGGCACTTCTAGGCATGATGTGCATAACGCGGTCATCCAGCTTGCGCGGGTTAGGCTCAGAACTGCGATTCAAGTTTGCACGTAGCGGCTCAAACTAATCGCAACAAGTTAATACACACAACGCCTTACAGGCACTTTTATGCATTATGTGCAAAACGCGGTCATCCAGCTTGCGCGGGTTAGGCTCAGAACTGCGATTCAAGTTCGCACATAGCGGCTAAAGCGAATCGCAACAAGTTAATACACACAAAGCCTTACAGGCACTTCTAGGCATGATGTGCATAACGCGGTCATCCAGCTTGCGCGGGTTAGGCTCAGAACTGCGATTCAAGTTTGCACGTAGCGGCTCAAACGAATCGCAACAAGTTAATACACAAAACGCCTTACAGGCACTTTTAGGCATTATGTGCAAAACGTGGTCATCCAGCTTGCGCGGGTTAGGCTCAGAACTGCGATTCAAGTTTGCACGTAGCGGCTCAAACGAATCGCAACAAGTTAATACACACAACGCCTTAAAGGCACTTTTAGGCATGATGTGCAAAACATGGTCATCCAGCTTGCGCGGGTTAGCCTCAGAACTGCGATTCAAGTTTGCACGTAGCGGCTCAAACGAATCGCAACAAGTTAATACACACAACGCCTTAAAGGCACTTTTAGGCATGATGTGCAAAACGAGGTCATCCAGCTTGCGCGGGTTAGGCTGAGAACTGCGATTCAAGTTCGCACATAGCGGCTCAAACGAATCGCAACAAGTTAATACACACAACGCCTTACAGGCACTTTTAGGCATTATGTGCAAAACGCGGTCATCCAGCTTGCGCGGGTTAGGCTCAGAACTGCGATTCAAGTTCGCACATAGCGGCTAAAGCGAATCGCAACAAGTTAATACACACAAAGCCTTACAGGCACTTTTAGGCATGATGTGAAAAAGAGGTCATCGAGCTTGCGCGGGTTAGGCTGAGAACTGCGATTCAAGTTCGCACATAGCGGCTAAAGCGAATCGCAACAAGTTAATACACACAAAGCCTTACAGGCACTTCAAGGCATGATGTGCATAACGCGGTCATCCAGCTTGCGCGGGTTAGGCTGAGAACTGCGATTCAAGTTCGCACATAGTGGCTAAAGCGAATCGCAACAAGTTAATATACACAAAGCCTTACAGGCACTTCTAGGCATGATGTGCATAACGCGGTCATCCAGCTTGCGCGGGTTAGGCTCAGCACTGCGATTCAAGTTTGCACATAGCGGCTCAAACGAATCGCAACAAGTTAATACACACAACGCCTTAAAGGCACTTTTAGGCATGATGTGCAAAACGTGGTCATCCAGCTTGCGCGGGTTAGGCTCAGAACTGCGAATCAAGTTTGCACGTAGCGGCTCAAACGAATCGCAACAAGTTAATACACACAAAGCCTTACAGGCACTTCTAGGCATGATGTGCATAACGCGGTCATCCAGCTTGCGCGGGTTAGGCTCAGAACTGCGATTCAAGTTTGCACGTAGCGGCTCAAACGAATCGCAACAAGTTAATACACACAACGCCTTACAGGCACTTTTAGGCATTATGTGCAAAACGCGGTCATCTAGCTTGCGCGGGTTAGGCTCAGAACTGCGATTCAAGTTTGCACGTAGCGGCTCAAACGAATCGCAACAAGTTAATACGCACAACGCCTTAAAGGCACTTTTAGGCATGATGTGCAAAACGTGGTCATCCAGCTTGCGCGGGTTAGCCTCAGAACTGCGATTCAAGTTTGCACGTAGCGGCTCAAACGAATCGCAACAAGTTAATACACACAAAGCCTTACAGGCACTTCTAGGCATGATGTGCAAAACGTGGTCATCCAGCTTGCGCGGGTTAGGCTGAGAACTGCGATTCAAGTTCGCACATAGCAGCTAAAGCGAATCGCAACAAGTTAATACACACAAAGCCTTACAGGCACTTTTAGGCATGATGTGAAAAACGAGGTCATCCAGCTTGCGCGGGTTAGGCTGAGAACTGCGATTCAAGTTCGCACATAGCGGCTAAAGCGAATCGCAACAAGTTAATACACACAACGCCTTAAAGGCACTTTTAGGCATGATGTGAAAACGTGGTCATCCAGCTTGCGCGGGTTAGGCTCAGAACTGCGAATCAAGTTTGCACGTAGCGGCTCAAACGAATCGCAACAAGTTAATACACACAAAGCCTTACAGGCACTTCTAGGCACGATGTGCATAACGCGGTCATCCAGCTTGCGCGGGTTAGGCTCAGAACTGCGATTCAAGTTTGCACGTAGCGGCTCTAACGAATCGCAACAAGTTAATACACACAAAGCCTTAAAGGCATGATGTGCAAAACGTGGTCATCCAGCTTGCGCGGGTTAGGCTCAGAACTGCGATTCAAGTTTGCACATAGCGGCTAAAGCGAATCGCAACAAGTTAATACACACAAAGCCTTACAGGCACTTTTAGGCATGATGTGAAAAACGAGGTCATCCAGCTTGCGCGGGTTAGGCTCAGAACTGCGATTCAAGTTTGCACGTAGCGGCTCAAACGAACCGCAACAAGTTAATACACTCAAAGCCTTACAGGCACTTCTAGGCATGATGTGCATGACGCGGTCATCCAGCTTGCGCGGGTTAGGCTCAGAACTGCGATTCAAGTTTGCACGTAGCGGCTCAAACGAATCGCAACAAGGTAATACACACAAATCCCTACAGGCGCTTCTAGGCATGATGTGCATAACGCCGTCATCCAGCTTGCGCGGGTTAGGCTCAGAACTGCGATTCAAGTTTGCACGTAGCGGCTCAAACGAATCGCAACAAGCTAATACACACAACGCCTTAAAGGCACTTTTAGGCATGATGTGCAAAACGTGGTCATCCAGCTTGCGCGGGTTAGCCTCAGAACTGCGATTCAAGTTTGCACGTAGCGGCTCAAACGAATCGCAACAAGTTAATACACACAAAGCCTTACAGGCACTTCCAGGCATGATGTGCAAAACGTGGTCATCCAGCTTGCGCGGGTTAGGCTGAGAACTGCGATTCAAGTTCGCACATAGCGGCTAAAGCGAATCGCAACAAGTTAATACACACAAAGCCTTACAGGCACTTTTAGGCATGATGTGAAAAACGAGGTCATCCAGCTTGCGCGGGTTAGGCTGAGAACTGCGATTCAAGTTCGCACATAGCGGCTAAAGCGAATCGCAACAAGTTAATACACACAAAGCCTTACAGGCACTTCTAGGCATGATGTGCATGGCGCGGTCATCCAGCTTGCGCGGGTTAGGCTCAGAACTGCGATTCAAGTTTGCACGTAGCGGCTCAAACGAATCGCAACAAGTTAATGCACACAACGCCTTAAAGGCACTTTTAGGCATGATGTGAAAACGTGGTCATCCAGCTTGCGCGGGTTAGGCTCAGAACTGCGAATCAAGTTTGCACGTAGCGGCTCAAACGAATCGCAACAAGTTAATACACACAAAGCCTTACAGGCACTTCTAGGCACGATGTGCATAACGCGGTCATCCAGCTTGCGCGGGTTAGGCTCAGAACTGCGATTCAAGTTTGCACGTAGCGGCTCTAACGAATCGCAACAAGTTAATACACACAAAGCCTTAAAGGCATGATGTGCAAAACGTGGTCATCCAGCTTGCGCGGGTTAGGCTCAGAACTGCGATTCAAGTTTGCACATAGCGGCTAAAGCGAATCGCAACAAGTTAATACACACAAAGCCTTACAGGCACTTTTAGGCATGATGTGAAAAACGAGGTCATCCAGCTTGCGCGGGTTAGGCTCAGAACTGCGATTCAAGTTTGCACGTAGCGGCTCAAACGAACCGCAACAAGTTAATACACTCAAAGCCTTACAGGCACTTCTAGGCATGATGTGCATAACGCGGTCTTCCAGCTTCCGCGGGTTAGGCTCAGAACTGCGATTCAAGTTCGCACGTAGCGGCTCAAACGAATCGCAACAACTTAATACACACAACGCCTTAAAGGCACTTTTAGGCATGATGTGCAAAACGTGGTCATCCAGCTTGCGCGGGTTAGGCTCAGAACTGCGATTCAAGTTCGCACATAGTGGCTAAATCGAATCGCAACAAGTTAATACACACAACGCCTTACAGGCACTTTTAGGCATGATGTGCAAATAGGCGTCACTCAAGCTGCGCGGGTTAGGTACAGAACTGCGATTCAAGTTCGCACATAGCGGCTAAAGCGAATCGCAACAAGTTAATACACACAAAGCCTTACAGGCACTTCTAGGCGTGATTTGCATAACGCGGTCATCCAGCTTGCGCGGGTTAGGCTCAGAACTGCGATTCAAGTTTGCACGTAGCGGCTCAAACGAATCGCAACAAGTTAATACACACAACGCCTTAAAGGCACTTTTAGGCATGATGTGCAAAACGTGGTCATCCTGCTTGCGCGGGTTAGGCTCAGAACTGCGAATCAAGTTTGCACGTAGCGGCTCAAACGAATCGCAACAAGTTAATACACACAAAGCCTTACAGGCACTTCTAGGCATGATGTGCATAACGCGGTCATCCAGCTTGCGCGGGTTAGGCTCAGAACTGCGATTCAAGTTTGCACGTAGCGGCTCAAACGAATCGCAACAAGTTAATACACACAACGCCTTACAGGCACTTTTAGGCATTATGTGCAAAACGCGGTCATCCAGCTTGCGCGGGTTAGCCTCAGAACTGCGATTCAAGTTTGCACGTAGCGGCTCAAACGAATCGCAACAAGTTAATACACACAAAGCCTTACAGGCACTTCTAGGCATGATGTGCAAAACGTGGTCACCCAGCTTGCGCGGGTTAGGCTGAGAACTGCGATTCAAGTTCGCACATAGCGGCTAAAGCGAATCGCAACAAGTTAATACACACAAAGCCTTACAGGCACTTTTAGGCATGATGTGAAAAACGAGGTCATCCAGCTTGCGCGGGTTAGGCTGAGAACTGCGATTCAAGTTCGCACATAGCGGCTAAAGCGAATCGCAACAAGTTAATACACACAAAGCCTTACAGGCACTTCTAGGCATGATGTGCATGACGCGGTCATCCAGCTTGCGCGGGTTAGGCTCAGAACTGCGATTCAAGTTTCCACGTAGCGGCTCAAACGAATCGCAATAAGTTAATACACACAACGCCTTAAAGGCACTTTTAGGCATGATGTGAAAACGTGGTCATCCAGCTTGCGCGGGTTAGGCTCAGAACTGCGAATCAAGTTTGCACGTAGCGGCTCAAACGAATCGCAACAAGTTAATACACACAAAGCCTTACAGGCACTTCTAGGCATGATGTGCATAACGCCGTCATCCAGCTTGCGCGGGTTAGGCTCAGAACTGCGATTCAAGTTTGCACGTAGCGGCTCAAACGAATCGCAACAAGTTAATACACACAACCACTTAAACGCATGATGTGCAAAACGTGGTCATCCAGCTTGCGCGGGTTAGGCTCAGAACTGCGATTCGTTTGCACGTAGCGGCTCAAACGAACCGCAACAAGTTAATACACACAACGCCTTAAAGGCACTTTTAGGCATGATGTGCAAAACGTGGTCATCCAGCTTGCGCGGGTTAGGCTCACTCTGCGATTCAAGTTTGTACGTAGCGGCTCAAACGAACCGCAACAAGTTAATACACTCCAAGCCTTACAGGCACTTCTAGGCATGATGTGCATAACTCGGTCATCCAGCTTCCGCGGGTTAGGCTCAGAACTGCGATTCAAGTTTGCACGTAGCGGCTCAAACGAATCGCAACAAGTTAATACACACAACGCCTTAAGGGGACTTTTAGGCATGATGTGCAAAACGTGGTCATCCAGCTTGCGCGGGTTAGGCTGAGAACTGCGATTCAAGTTCGCACATAGCGGCTAAGGCGAATCGCAACAAGTTAATAAACACAAAGCCTTACAGGCACTTTTAGGCATGATGTGAAAAAGAGGTCATCCAGCTTGCGCGGGTTAGGCTGAGAATTGCGATTCAAGTTCGCACATAGCGGCTAAAGCGAATCGCAACAAGTTAATACACACAAAGCCTTACAGGCACTTCTAGGCATGATGTGCATAACGCGGTCATCCAGCTTGCGCGAGTTAGGCTGAGAACTGCGATTCAAGTTCGCACATAGCGGCTAAAGCGAATCGCAACAAGTTAATATACACAAAGCCTTACAGGCACTTCTAGGCATGATGTGCATAACGCGGTCATCCAGCTTGCGCCTGTTAGGCTCAGAACTGCGATTCAAGTTTGCACGTAGCGGCTCAAACGAATCGCAACAAGTTAATACACACAACGCCTTAAAGGCACTTTTAGGCATGATGTGCAAAACGTGGTCATCCAGCTTGCGCGGGTTAGGCTCAGAACTGCGAATCAAGTTTGCACGTAGCGGCTCAAACGAATCGCAACAAGTTAATACACACAAAGCCTTACAGGCACTTCTAGGCATGATGTGCATAACGCGGTCATCTAGCTTGCGCGGGTTAGGCTCAGAACTGCGATTCAAGTTTGCACGTAGCGGCTCAAACGAATCGCAACAAGTTAATACACACAACGCCTTACAGGCACTTTTAGGCATTATGTGCAAAACGCGGTCATCCAGCTTGCGCGGGTTAGCCTCAGAACTGCGATTCAAGTTTGCACGTAGCGGCTCAAACGAATCGCAACAAGTTAATACACACAAAGCCTTACAGGCACTTCTAGGCATGATGTGAAAAACGAGGTCATCCAGCTTGCGCTGGTTAGGCTGAGAACTGCGATTCAAGTTCGCACATAGCGGCTAAAGCGAATCGCAACAAGTTAATACACACAAAGCCTTACAGGCACTTCTAGGCATGATGTGCAAAACGCGGTCATCCAGCTTGCGCGGGTTAGGCTCAGAACTGCGATTCAAGTTTGCACGTAGCGGCTCAAACGAATCGCAACAAGTTAATACACACAACGCCTTAAAGGCACTTTTAGGCATGATGTGAAAACGTGGTCATCCAGCTTGCGCGGGTTAGCCTCAGAACTGCGATTCAAGTTTGCACGTAGCGGCTCAAACGAATCGCAACAAGTTAATACACACAAAGCCTTACAGGCACTTCTAGGCATGATGTGCAAAACGTGGTCATCCAGCTTGCGCGGCACTTGAGAACGTGGCTGAGAACGTGGCTGAGAACGTGGCTGAGAGCGTGGCTGAGAACTGCGATTCAAGTTCGCACATAGCGGCTAAAGCGAATCGCAACAAGTTAATACACACAAAGCCTTACAGGCACTTCTAGGCATGATGTGAAAAACGAGATCATCCAGCTTGCGCTGGTTAGGCTGAGAACTGCGATTCAAGTTCGCACATAGCGGCTAAAGCGAATCGCAACAAGTTAATACACACAAAGCCTTACAGGCACTTCTAGGCATGATGTGCATGACGCGGTCATCCAGCTTGCGCGGGTTAGGCTCAGAACTGCGATTCAAGTTTCCACGTAGCGGCTCAAACGAATCGCAACAAGTTAATACACACAACGCCTTAAAGGCACTTTTAGGCATGATGTGAAAACGTGGTCATCCAGCTTGCGCGGGTTAGGCTCAGAACTGCGAATCAAGTTTGCACGTAGCGGCTCAAACGAATCGCAACAAGTTAATACACACAAAGCCTTACAGGCACTTCTAGGCATGATGTGCATAACGCCGTCATCCAGCTTGCGCGGGTTAGGCTCAGAACTGCGATTCAAGTTTGCACGTAGCGGCTCAAACGAATCGCAACAAGTTAATACACACAACCACTTAAACGCATGATGTGCAAAACGTGGTCATCCAGCTTGCGCGGGTTAGGCTCAGAACTGCGATTCGTTTGCACGTAGCGGCTCAAACGAACCGCAACAAGTTAATACACACAACGCCTTAAAGGCACTTTTAGGCATGATGTGCAAAACGTGGTCATCCAGCTTGCGCGGGTTAGGCTCACTCTGCGATTCAAGTTTGTACGTAGCGGCTCAAACGAACCGCAACAAGTTAATACACTCAAAGCCTTACAGGCACTTCTAGGCATGATGTGCATAACTCGGTCATCCAGCTTCCGCGGGTTAGGCTCAGAACTGCGATTCAAGTTTGCACGTAGCGGCTCAAACGAATCGCAACAAGTTAATACACACAACGCCTTAAAGGGACTTTTAGGCATGATGTGCAAAACGTGGTAATCCAGCTTGCGCGGGTTAGGCTCAGAACTGCGATTCAAGTTCGCACATAGTGGCTAAAGCGAATCGCAACAAGTTAATACACACAACGCCTTACAGGCACTTTTAGGCATGATGTGCAAATAGGCGTCACTCAAGCTGCGCGGGTTAGGTACAGAACTGCGATTCAAGTTCGCACATAGCGGCTAAAGCGAATCGCAACAAGTTAATACACACAAAGCCTTACAGGCACTTCTAGGCATGATTTGCATAACGCTGTCACCCAGCTTGCGCGGGTTAGGCTCAGAACTGCGATTCAAGTTTGCACGTAGCGGCTCAAACGAATCGCAACAAGTTAATACACACAACGCCTTACAGGCACTTTTAGGCATTATGTGCAAAACGTGGTCATCCAGCTTGCGCGGGTTAGGCTGAGAACTGCGATTCAAGTTCGCACATAGCGGCTAAAGCGAATCGCAACAAGTTAATACACACAAAGCCTTACAGGCACTTTTAGGCATGATGTGCAAAACGTGGTCATCCAGCTTGCGCGGGTTAGGCTGAGAACTGCGATTCAAGTTCGCACATAGCGGCTAAAGCGAATCGCAACAAGTTAATACACACAAAGCCTTACAGGCACTTTTAGGCATGATGTGAAAAAGAGGTCATCCAGCTTGCGCGGGTTAGGCTGAGAACTGCGATTCAAGTTCGCACATAGCGGCTAAAGCGAATCGCAACAAGTTAATACACACAAAGCCTTACAGGCACTTCTAGGCATGATGTGCATAACGCGGTCATCCAGCTTGCGCGGGTTAGGCTGAGAACTGCGATTCAAGTTCGCACATAGCGGCTAAAGCGAATCGCAACAAGTTAATACACACAAAGCCTTACAGGCACTTCTAGGCATGATGTGCATAACGCGGTCATCCAGCTTGCGCGGGTTAGGCTCAGCACTGCGATTCAAGTTACCACGTAGCGGCTCAAACGAATCGCAACAAGTTAATACACACAACGCCTTAAAGGCACTTTTAGGCGTGATGTGAAAACGTGGTCATCCAGCTTGCGCGGGTTAGGCTCAGAACTGCGAATCAAGTTTGCACGTAGCGGCTCAAACGAATCGCAACAAGTTAATACACACAAAGCCTTACAGGCACTTCTAGGCATGATGTGCATAACGCCGTCATCCAGCTTGCGCGGGTTAGGCTCAGAACTGCGATTCAAGTTTGCACGTAGCGGCTCAAACGAATCGCAACAAGTTAATACACACAACCACTTAAACGCATGATGTGCAAAACGTGGTCATCCAGCTTGCGCGGGTTAGGCTCAGAACTGCGATTCGTTTGCACGTAGCGGCTCAAATGAACCGCAACAAGTTAATACACACAACGCCTTAAAGGCACTTTTAGGCATGATGTGCAAAACGTGGTCATCCAGCTTGCGCGGGTTAGGCTCACTCTGCGATTCAAGTTTGTACGTAGCGGCTCAAACGAACCGCAACAAGTTAATACACTCCAAGCCTTACAGGCACTTCTAGGCATGATGTGCATAACTCGGTCATCCAGCTTCCGCGGGTTAGGCTCAGAACTGCGATTCAAGTTTGCACGTAGCGGCTCAAACGAATCGCAACAAGTTAATACACACAACGCCTTAAAGGGACTTTTAGGCATGATGTGCAAAATGTGGTCATCCAGCTTGCGCGGGTTAGGCTCAGAACTGCGATTCAAGTTCGCACATAGTGGCTAAAGCGAATCGCAACAAGTTAATACACACAACGCCTTACAGGCACTTTTAGGCATTATGTGCAAAACGTGGTCATCCAGCTTGCGCGGGTTAGGCTGAGAACTGCGATTCAAGTTCGCACATAGCGGCTAAAGCGAATCGCAACAAGTTAATACACACAAAGCCTTACAGGCACTTTTAGGCATGATGTGAAAAACGAGGTCATCCAGCTTGCGCGGGTTAGGCTGAGAACTGCGATTCAAGTTCGCACATAGCGGCTAAAGCGAATCGCAACAAGTTAATACACACAAAGCCTTAAGGGCACTTCTATGCATGATGTGCATAACGCGGTCATCCAGCTTGCGCGGGTTAGGCTCAGAACTGCGATTCAAGTTTGCACGTAGCGGCTCAAACGAATCGCAACAAGTTAATACACACAACGCCTTAAAGGCACTTTTAGGCATGATGTGCAAAACGTGGTCATCCAGCTTGCGCGGGTTAGCCTCAGAACTGCGATTCAAGTTTGCACGTAGCGGCTCAAACGAATCGCAACAAGTTAATACACACAAAGCCTTACAGGCACTTCTAGGCATGATGTGCATAACGCGGTCATCCAGCTTGCGCGGGTTAGGCTCAGAAATGCGATTCAAGTTTGCACGTAGCGGCTCAAACGAATCGCAACAAGTTAATAGACACAACGCCTTAAAGGCACTTTTAGGCATGATGTGCAAAACGTGGTCATCCAGCTTGCGCGGGTTAGCCTCAGAACTGCGATTCAAGTTTGCACGTAGCGGCTCAAAAGAATCGCAACAAGTTAATACACACAAAGCCTTACAGGCACTTCTAGGCATGATGTGCAAAACGTGGTCATCCAGCTTGCGCGGGTTAGGCTGAGAACTGCGATTCAAGTTCGCACATAGCGGCTAAGGCGAATCGCAACAAGTTAATACACACAAAGCCTTACAGGCACTTTTAGGCATGATGTGAAAAAGAGGTCATCCAGCTTGCGCGGGTTAGGCTGAGAATTGCGATTCAAGTTCGCACATAGCGGCTAAAGCGAATCGCAACAAGTTAATACACACAAAGCCTTACAGGCACTTCTAGGCATGATGTGCATAACGCGGTCATCCAGCTTGCGCGGGTTAGGCTGAGAACTGCGATTCAAGTTCGCACATAGCGGCTAAAGCGAATCGCAACAAGTTAATATACACAAAGCCTTACAGGCACTTCTAGGCATGATGTGCATAACGCGGTCATCCAGCTTGCGCCTGTTAGGCTCAGAACTGCGATTCAAGTTTGCACGTAGCGGCTCAAACGAATCGCAACAAGTTAATACACACAACGCCTTAAAGGCACTTTTAGGCATGATGTGCAAAACGTGGTCATCCAGCTTGCGCGGGTTAGGCTCAGAACTGCGAATCAAGTTTGCACGTAGCGGCTCTAACGAATCGCAACAAGTTAATACACACAAAGCCTTACAGGCACTTCTAGGCATGATGTGCATAACGCGGTCATCCAGCTTGCGCGGGTTAGGCTCAGAACTGCGATTCAAGTTTGCACGTAGCGGCTCAAACGAATCGCAACAAGTTAATACACACAACGCCTTACAGGCACTTTTAGGCATTATGTGCAAAACGCGGTCATCCAGCTTGCGCGGGTTAGCCTCAGAACTGCGATTCAAGTTTGCACGTAGCGGCTCAAACGAATCGCAACAAGTTAATACACACAAAGCCTTACAGGCACTTCTAGGCATGATGTGAAAAACGAGGTCATCCAGCTTGCGCTGGTTAGGCTGAGAACTGCGATTCAAGTTCGCACATAGCGGCTAAAGCGAATCGCAAAGAGTTAATACACACAAAGCCTTACAGGCACTTCTAGGCATGATGTGCATGACGCGGTCATCCAGCTTGCGCGGGTTAGGCTCAGAACTGCGATTCAAGTTTGCACGTAGCGGCTCAAACGAATCGCAACAAGTTAATACACACAACGCCTTAAAGGCACTTTTAGGCATGATGTGAAAACGTGGTCATCCAGCTTGCGCGGGTTAGGCTCAGAACTGCGAATCAAGTTTGCACGTAGCGGCTCAAACGAATCGCAACAAGTTAATACACACAAAGCCTTACAGGCACTTCTAGGCACGATGTGCATAACGCGGTCATCCAGCTTGCGCGGGTTAGGCTCAGAACTGCGATTCAAGTTTGCACGTAGCGGCTCAAACGAATCGCAACAAGTTAATACACACAACGCCTTAAAGGCATGATGTGCAACACGTGGTCATCCAGCTTGCGCGGGTTAGGCTCAGAACTGCGATTCAAGTTTGCACGTAGCGGCTCAAACGAACCGCAACAAGTTAATACACACAACGCCTTGAAGGCACTTTTAGGCATAATGTGCAAAACGTGGTCATCCAGCTTGCGCGGGTTAGGCTCAGAACTGCGATTCAAGTTTGCACGTAGCGGCTCAAACGAACCGCAACAAGTTAATACACTCAACGCCTTAAAGGCACTTTTAGGCATGATGTGCAAAACGTGGTCATCCAGCTTGCGCGGGTTAGGCTCAGAACTGCGATTCAAGTTCGCACATAGTGGCTAAAGCGAATCGCAACAAGTTAATACACACAACGCCTTACAGGCACTTTTAGGCATTATGTGCAAAACGTGGTCATCCAGCTTGCGCGGGTTAGGCTGAGAACTGCGATTCAAGTTCGCACATAGCGGCTAAAGCGAATCGCAACAAGTTAATACACACAAAGCCTTACAGGCACTTTTAGGCATGATGTGAAAAACGAGGTCATCCAGCTTGCGCGGGTTAGGCTGAGAACTGCGATTCAAGTTCGCACATAGCGGCTAAAGCGAATCGCAACAAGTTAATACACACAAAGCCTTACAGGCACTTCTAGGCATGATGTGCATAACGCGGTCATCCAGCTTCCGCGGGTTAGGCTCAGAACTGCGATTCAAGTTTGCACGTAGCGGCTCAAACGAATCGCAACAAGTTAATACACACAACGCCTTAAAGGCACTTTTAGGCATGATGTGCAAAACGTGGTCATCCAGCTTGCGCGGGTTAGGCTCAGAACTGCGATTCAAGTTCGCACATAGTGGCTAAAGCGAATCGCAACAAGTTAATACACACAACGCCTTACAGGCACTTTTAGGCATTATGTGCAAAACGTGGTCATCCAGCTTGCGCGGGTTAGGCTGAGAACTGCGATTCAAGTTCGCACATAGCGGCTAAAGCGAATCGCAACAAGTTAATACACACAAAGCCTTACAGGCACTTTTAGGCATGATGTGAAAAACGAGGTCATCCAGCTTGCGCGGGTTAGGCTGAGAACTGCGATTCAAGTTCGCACATAGCGGCTAAAGCGAATCGCAACAAGTTAATACACACAAAGCCTTACAGGCACTTCTAGGCATGATGTGCATGACGCGGTCATCCAGCTTGCGCGGGTTAGGCTCAGAACTGCGATTCAAGTTTCCACGTAGCGGCTCAAACGAATCGCAACAAGTTAATACACACAACGCCAAAGGCACTTTTAGGCATGATGTGCAAAACGTGGTCATCCAGCTTGCGCGGGTTAGCCTCAGAACTGCGATTCAAGTTTGCACGTAGCGGCTCAAACGAATCGCAACAAGTTAATACACACAAAGCCTTACAGGCACTTCTAGGCATGATGTGCATAACGCGGTCATCCAGCTTGCGCGGGTTAGGCTCAGAACTGCGATTCAAGTTTGCACGTAGCGGCTCAAACGAATCGCAACAAGTTAATAGACACAACGCCTTAAAGGCACTTTTAGGCATGATGTGCAAAACGTGGTCATCCAGCTTGCGCGGGTTAGCCTCAGAACTGCGATTCAAGTTTGCACGTAGCGGCTCAAACGAATCGCAACAAGTTAATACACACAAAGCCTTACAGGCACTTCTAGGCATGATGTGCAAAACGTGGTCATCCAGCTTGCGCGGGTTAGGCTGAGAACTGCGATTCAAGTTCGCACATAGCGGCTAAAGCGAATCGCAACACAAAGCCTTACAGGCACTTTTAGGCATGATGTGAAAAAGAGGTCATCCAGCTTGCGCGGGTTAGGCTGAGAACTGCGATTCAAGTTCGCACATAGCGGCTAAAGCGAATCGCAACAAGTTAATACACACAAAGCCTTACAGGCACTACTAGGCATGATGTGCATAACGCGGTCATCCAGCTTGCGCGGGTTAGGCTGAGAACTGCGATTCAAGCTCGCACATAGCGGCTAAAGCGAATCGCAACAAGTTAATATACACAAAGCCTTACAGGCACTTCTAGGCATGATGTGCATAACGCGGTCATCCAGCTTGCGCGTGTTAGGCTCAGAACTGCGATTCAAGTTTGCACGTAGCGGCTCAAACGAATCGCAACAAGTTAATACACACAACGCCTTAAAGGCACTTTTAGGCATGATGTGCAAAACGTGGTCATCCAGCTTGCGCGGGTTAGGCTCAGAACTGCGAATCAAGTTTGCACGTAGCGGCTTAAACGAATCGCAACAAGTTAATGCACACAAAGCCTTACAGGCACTTCTAGGCATGATGTGCATAACGCGGTCATCCAGCTTGCGCGGGATAGGCTCAGAACTGCGATTCAAGTTTGCACGTAGCGGCTCAAAAGAATCGCAACAAGTTAATACACACAACGCCTTACAGGCACTTTTAGGCATTATGTGCAAAACGCGGTCATCCAGCTTGCGCGGGTTAGGCTCAGAACTGCGATTCAAGTTTGCACGTAGCGGCTCAAACGAATCGCAACAAGTTAATACACACAACGCCTTAAAGGCACTTTTAGGCATGATGTGCAAAACGTGGTCATCCAGCTTGCGCGGGTTAGCCTCAGAACTGCGATTCAAGTTTGCACGTAGCGGCTCAAACGAATCGCAACAAGTTAATACACACAAAGCCTTACAGGCACTTCTAGGCATGATGTGCAAAACGTGGTCATCCAGCTTGCGCGGGTTAGGCTGAGAACTGCGATTCAAGTTCGCACATAGCGGCTAAAGCGAATCGCAACAAGTTAATACACACAAAGCCTTAAAGGCACTTTTAGGCATGATGTGAAAAACGAGGTCATCCAGCTTGCGCGGGTTAGGCTGAGAACTGCGATTCAAGTTCGCACATAGCGGCTAAAGCGAATCGCAACAAGTTAATACACACAAAGCCTTACAGGCACTTTTAGGCATGATGTGCAAAACGTGGTCATCCAGCTTGCGCGGGTTAGCCTCAGAACTGCGATTCAAGTTTGCACGTAGCGGCTCAAACGAATCGCAACAAGTTAATACACACAAAGCCTTACAGGCACTTCTAGGCATGATGTGCAAAACGTGGTCATCCAGCTTGCGCGGGTTAGGCTCAGAACTGCGATTCAAGTTTGCACGTAGCGGCTCAAACGAATCGCAACAAGTTAATACACACAACGCCTTAAAGGCACTTTTAGGCATGATGTGCAAAACGTGGTCATCCAGCTTGCGCGGGTTAGCCTCAGAACTGCGATTCAAGTTTGCACGTAGCGGCTCAAACGAATCGCAACAAGTTAATACACACAAAGCCTTACAGGCACTTCTAGGCATGATGTGCAAAACGTGGTCATCCAGCTTGCGCGGGTTAGCCTCAGAACTGCGATTCAAGTTTGCACGTAGCGGCTCAAACGAATCGCAACAAGTTAATACACACAAAGCCTTACAGGCACTTCTAGGCATGATGTGCAAAACGTGGTCATCCAGCTTGCGCGGGTTAGGCTCAGAACTGCGATTCGTTTGCACGTAGCGGCTCAAACGAACCGCAACAAGTTAATACACACAACGCCTTAAAGGCACTTTTAGGCATGATGTGCAAAACGTGGTCATCCAGCTTGCGCGGGTTAGGCTCACTCTGCGATTCAAGTTTGTACGTAGCGGCTCAAACGAACCGCAACAAGTTAATACACACAACGCCTTAAAGGGACTTTTAGGCATGATGTGCAAAACGTGGTAATCCGTCTTGCGCGGGTTAGGCTCAGAACTGCGATTCAAGTTCGCACATAGTGGCTAAAGCGAATCGCAACAAGTTAATACACACAACGCCTTACAGGCACTTTTAGGCATGATGTGCAAATAGGCGTCGCTCAAGCTGCGCGGGTTAGGTACAGAACTGCGATTCAAGTTCGCACATAGCGGCTAAAGCGAATCGCAACAAGTTAATACACACAAAGCCTTACAGGCACTTCTAGGCATGATTTGCATAACGCTGTCACCCAGCTTGCGCGGGTTAGGCTCAGAACTGCGATTCAAGTTTGCACGTAGCGGCTCAAACGAATCGCAACAAGTTAATACACACAACGCCTTACAGGCACTTTTAGGCATTATGTGCAAAACGTGGTCATCCAGCTTGCGCGGGTTAGGCTGAGAACTGCGATTCAAGTTCGCACATAGCGGCTAAAGCGAATCGCAACAAGTTAATACACACAAAGCCTTACAGGCACTTTTAGGCATGATGTGAAAAACGAGGTCATCCAGCTTGCGCGGGTTAGGCTGAGAACTGCGATTCAAGTTCGCACATAGCGGCTAAAGCGAATCGCAACAAGTTAATACACACAAAGCCTTACAGGCACTTCTAGGCATGATG
The DNA here is from genome assembly GCF_055883805.1 of Amblyomma maculatum. Classification (NCBI taxonomy): domain Eukaryota; kingdom Metazoa; phylum Arthropoda; class Arachnida; order Ixodida; family Ixodidae; genus Amblyomma; species Amblyomma maculatum. The sequence goes on along the minus strand of NW_028146740.1, from coordinate 341,205 downwards.
TGCATGACGCGGTCATCCAGCTTGCGCGGGTTAGGCTCAGAACTGCGATTCAAGTTTCCACGTAGCGGCTCAAACGAATCGCAACAAGTTAATGCACACAAAGCCTTACAGGCACTTTTAGGCATGATGTGCAAAACGTGGTCATCCAGCTTGCGCGGGTTAGCCTCAGAACTGCGATTCAAGTTTGCACGTAGCGGCTCAAACGAATCGCAACAAGTTAATACACACAAAGCCTTACAGGCACTTCTAGGCATGATGTGCAACGCGGTCATCCAGCTTGCGCGGGTTAGGCTCAGAACTGCGATTCAAGTTTGCACGTAGCGGCTCAAACGAATCGCAACAAGTTAATACACACAAAGCCTTACAGGCACTTTTAGGCATGATGTGAAAAAGAGGTCATCCAGCTTGCGCGGGTTAGGCTGAGAACTGCGATTCAAGTTCGCACATAGCGGCTAAAGCGAATCGCAACAAGTTAATACACACAAAGCCTTACAGGCACTTCTAGGCATGATGTGCATAACGCGGTCATCCAGCTTGCGCGGGTTAGGCTCAGAACTGCGATTCAAGTTTGCACGTAGCGGCTCAAACGAATCGCAACAAGTTAATACACACAACGCCTTACAGGCACTTTTAGGCATTATGTGCAAAACGCGGTCATCCAGCTTCCGCGGGTTAGCCTCAGAACTGCGATTCAAGTTTGCACGTAGCGGCTCAAACGAATCGCAACAAGTTAATACACACAACGCCTTAAAGGCATGATGTGCAAAACGTGGTCATCCAGCTTGCGCGGGTTAGGCTCAGAACTGCGATTCAAGTTTGCACGTAGCGGCTCAAACGAATCGCAACAAGTTAATACACACAACGCCTTACAGGCACTTTTAGGCATTATGTGCATAACGCGGTCATCCAGCTTGCGCGGGTTTGCCTCAGAACTGCGATTCAAGTTTGCACGTAGCGGCTCAAACGAATCGCAACAAGTTAATACACACAACGCCTTAAAGGCATGATGTGCAAAACGTGGTCATCCAGCTTGCGCGGGTTAGGCTCAGAACTGCGATTCAAGTTTGCACGTAGCGGCTCAAACGAACCGCAACAAGTTAATACACACAACGCCTTGAAGGCACTTTTAGGCATAATGTGCAAAACGTGGTCATCCAGCTTGCGCGGGTTAGGCTCAGAACTGCGATTCAAGTTTGCACGTAGCGGCTCAAACGAACCGCAACAAGTTAATACACTCAAAGCCTTACAGGCACTTCTAGGCATGATGTGCATAACGCGGTCATCCAGCTTCCGCGGGTTAGGCTCAGAACTGCGATTCAAGTTTGCACGTAGCGGCTCAAACGAATCGCAACAAGTTAATACACACAACGCCTTAAAGGCACTTTTAGGCATGATGTGCAAAACGTGGTCATCCAGCTTGCGCGGGTTAGGCTCAGAACTGCGATTCAAGTTCGCACATAGTGGCTAAAGCGAATCGCAACAAGTTAATACACACAACGCCTTACAGGCACTTTTAGGCATGATGTGCAAATAGGCGTCACTCAAGCTGCGCGGGTTAGGTACAGAACTGCGATTCAAGTTCGCACATAGCGGCTAAAGCGAATCGCAACAAGTTAATACACACAAAGCCTTACAGGCACTTCTAGGCGTGATTTGCATAACGCTGTCACCCAGCTTGCGCGGGTTAGGCTCAGAACTGCGATTCAAGTTTGCACGTAGCGGCTCAAACGAATCGCAACAAGTTAATACACACAACGCCTTACAGGCACTTTTAGGCATTATGTGCAAAACGTGGTCATCCAGCTTGCGCGGGTTAGGCTGAGAACTGCGATTCAAGTTCGCACATAGCGGCTAAAGCGAATCGCAACAAGTTAATACACACAAAGTCTTACAGGCACTTTTAGGCATGATGTGAAAAACGAGGTCATCCAGCTTGCGCGGGTTAGGTACAGAACTGCGATTCAAGTTCGCACATAGCGGCTAAAGCGAATCGCAACAAGTTAATACACACAAAGCCTTACAGGCACTTCTAGGCATGATTTGCATAACGCTGTCACCCAGCTTGCGCGGGTTAGGCTCAGAACTGCGATTCAAGTTTGCACGTAGCGGCTCAAACGAATCGCAACAAGTTAATACACACAACGCCTTACAGGCACTTTTAGGCATGATGTGCAAAACGTGGTCATCCAGCTTGCGCGGGTTAGGCTGAGAACAGCGATTCAAGTTCGCACATAGCGGCTAAAGCGAATCGCAACAAGTTAATACACACAAAGCCTTACAGGCACTTCTAGGCATGATGTGCATGACGCGGTCATCCAGCTTGCGTGGGTTAGGCTCAGAACTGCGATTCAAGTTTGCACGTAGCGGCTCAAACGAATCGCAACAAGTTAATACACACAACGCCTTAAAGGCACTTTTAGGCATGATGTGAAAACGTGGTCATCCAGCTTGCGCGGGTTAGGCTCAGAACTGCGAATCAAGTTTGCACGTAGCGGCTCAAACGAATCGCAACAAGTTAATACACACAAAGCCTTACAGGCACTTCTAGGCACGATGTGCATAACGCGGTCATCCAGATTGCGCGGGTTAGGCTCAGAACTGCGATTCAAGTTTGCACGTAGCGGGTCAAACGAATCGCAACAAGTTAATACACACAACGCCTTAAAGGCATGATGTGCAAAACGTGGTCATCCAGCTTGCGCGGGTTAGGCTCAGAACTGCGATTCAAGTTTGCACGTAGCGGCTCAAACGAACCGCAACAAGTTAATACACACAACGCCTTGAAGGCACTTTTAGGCATAATGTGCAAAACGTGGTCATCCAGCTTGCGCGGGTTAGGCTCAGAACTGCGATTCAAGTTTGCACGTAGCGGCTCAAACGAACCGCAACAAGTTAATACACTCAAAGCCTTACAGGCACTTCTAGGCATGATGTGCATAACGCGGTCATCCAGCTTCCGCGGGTTAGGCTCAGAACTGCGATTCAAGTTTGCACGTAGCGGCTCAAACGAATCGCAACAAGTTAATACACACAACGCCTTAAAGGCACTTCTAGGCATGATGTGCATAACGCGGTCATCCAGCTTGCGCGGGTTAGGCTCAGAACTGCGATTCAAGTTTGCACATAGTGGCTAAAGCGAATCGCAACAAGTTAATATACACAAAGCCTTACAGGCACTTCTAGGCATGATGTGCATAACGCGGTCATCCAGCTTGCGCGGGTTAGGCTCAGCACTGCGATTCAAGTTTGCACGTAGCGGCTCAAACGAATCGCAACAAGTTAATACACACAACGCCTTAAAGGCACTTTTAGGCATGATGTGCAAAACGTGGTCATCCAGCTTGCGCGGGTTAGGCTGAGAACTGCGATTCAAGTTCGCACATAGTGGCTAAAGCGAATCGCAACAAGTTAATATACACAAAGCCTTACAGGCACTTCTAGGCATGATGTGCATAACGCGGTCATCCAGCTTGCGCGGGTTAGGCTCAGCACTGCGATTCAAGTTTGCACGTAGCGGCTCAAACGAATCGCAACAAGTTAATACACACAACGCCTTAAAGGCACTTTTAGGCATGATGTGCAAAACGTGGTCATCCAGCTTGCGCGGGTTAGGCTCAGAACTGCGAATCAAGTTTGCACGTAGCGGCTCAAACGAATCGCAACAAGTTAATACACACAAAGCCTTACAGGCACTTCTAGGCATGATGTGCATAACGCGGTCATCCAGCTTGCGCGGGTTAGGCTCAGAACTGCGATTCAAGTTTGCACGTTGCGGCTCAAACGAATCGCAACAAGTTAATACACACAACGCCTTACAGGCACTTTTAGGCATTATGTGCAAAACGCGGTCATCCAGCTTGCGCGGGTTAGGCTCAGAACTGCGAATCAAGTTTGCACGTAGCGGCTCAAACGAATCGCAACAAGTTAATACACACAAAGCCTTACAGGCACTTCTAGGCACGATGTGCATAACGCGGTCATCCAGCTTGCGCGGGTTAGGCTCAGAACTGCGATTCAAGTTTGCACGTAGCGGGTCAAACGAATCGCAACAAGTTAATACACACAACGCCTTAAAGGCATGATGTGCAAAACGTGGTCATCCAGCTTGCGCGGGTTAGGCTCAGAACTGCGATTCAAGTTTGCACGTAGCGGCTCAAACGAACCGCAACAAGTTAATACACACAACGCCTTGAAGGCACTTTTAGGCATAATGTGCAAAACGTGGTCATCCAGCTTGCGCGGGTTAGGCTCAGAACTGCGATTCAAGTTTGCACGTAGCGGCTCAAACGAACCGCAACAAGTTAATACACTCAAAGCCTTACAGGCACTTCTAGGCATGATGTGCATAACGCGGTCATCCAGCTTCCGCGGGTTAGGCTCAGAACTGCGATTCAAGTTTGCACGTAGCGGCTCAAACGAATCGCAACAAGTTAATACACACAACGCCTTACAGGCACTTTTAGGCATTATGTGCAAAACGCGGTCATCCAGCTTGCGCGGGTTAGGCTCAGAACTGCGATTCAAGTTTGCACGTAGCGGCTCAAACGAATCGCAACAAGTTAATACACACAACGCCTTAAAGGCACTTTTAGGCATGATGTGAAAAAGAGCTCATCCAGCTTGCGCGGGTTAGGCTGAGAACTGCGATTCAAGTTCGCACATAGCGGCTAAAGCGAATCGCAACAAGTTAATACACACAAAGCCTTACAGGCACTTCTAGGCATGATGTGCATAACGCTGTCATCCAGCTTGCGCGGGTTAGGCTCAGAACTGCGATTCAAGTTTGCACGTTGCGGCTCAAACGAATCGCAACAAGTTAATACACACAACGCCTTAAAGGCACTTTTAGGCATGATGTGAAAAAGAGCTCATCCAGCTTGCGCGGGTTAGGCTGAGAACTGCGATTCAAGTTCGCACATAGCGGCTAAAGCGAATCGCAACAAGTTAATACACACAAAGCCTTACAGGCACTTCTAGGCATGATGTGCATGACGCGGTCATCCAGCTTGCGCGGGTTAGGCTCAGAACTGCGATTCAAGTTTCCACGTAGCGGCTCAAACGAATCGCAACAAGTTAATACACACAAAGCCTTACAGGCACTTTTAGGCATGATGTGCAAAACGTGGTCATCCAGCTTGCGCGGGTTAGCCTCAGAACTGCGATTCAAGTTTGCACGTAGCGGCTCAAACGAATCGCAACAAGTTAATACACACAAAGCCTTACAGGCACTTCTAGGCATGATGTGCATAACGCGGTCATCCAGCTTGCGCGGGTTAGGCTCAGAACTGCGATTCAAGTTTGCACGTAGCGGCTCAAACGAATCGCAACAAGTTAATAGACACAACGCCTTAAAGGCACTTTTAGGCATGATGTGCAAAACGTGGTCATCCAGCTTGCGCGGGTTAGCCTCAGAACTGCGATTCAAGTTTGCACGTAGCGGCTCAAACGAATCGCAACAAGTTAATACACACAAAGCCTTACAGGCACTTCTAGGCATGATGTGCAAAACGTGGTCATCCAGCTTGCGCGGGTTAGGCTGAGAACTGCGATTCAAGTTCGCACATAGCGGCTAAAACGAATCGCAACAAGTTAATACACACAAAGCCTTACAGGCACTTTTAGGCATGATGTGAAAAAGAGGTCATCCAGCTTGCGCGGGTTAGGCTGAGAACTGCGATTCAAGTTCGCACATAGCGGCTAAAGCGAATCGCAACAAGTTAATACACACAAAGCCTTACAGGCACTTCTAGGCGTGATGTGCATAACGCGGTCATCCAGCTTGCGCGGGTTAGGCTGAGAACTGCGATTCAAGCTCACACATAGCGGCTAAAGCGAATCGCAACAAGTTAATACACACAAAGCCTTACAGGCACTTCTAGGCATGATGTGCATAACGCGGTCATCCAGCTTGCGCGGGTTAGGCTCAGAACTGCGATTCAAGTTTGCACGTAGCGGCTCAAACGAATCGCAACAAGTTAATACACACAACGCCTTACAGGCACTTTTAGGCATTATGTGCAAAACGCGGTCATCCAGCTTGCGCGGGTTAGCCTCAGAACTGCGATTCAAGTTTGCACGTAGCGGCTCAAACGAATCGCAACAAGTTAATACACACAACGCCTTAAAGGCATGATGTGCAAAACGTGGTCATCCAGCTTGCGCGGGTTAGGCTCAGAACTGCGATTCAAGTTTGCACGTAGCGGCTCAAACGAATCGCAACAAGTTAATACACACAACGCCTTACAGGCACTTTTAGGCATAATGTGCAAAACGTGGTCATCCAGCTTGCGCGGGTTAGGCTCAGAACTGCGAATCAAGTTTGCACGTAGCGGCTCAAACGAATCGCAACAAGTTAATACACACAAAGCCTTACAGGCACTTCTAGGCACGATGTGCATAACGCGGTCATCCAGATTGCGCGGGTTAGGCTCAGAACTGCGATTCAAGTTTGCACGTAGCGGGTCAAACGAATCGCAACAAGTTAATACACACAACGCCTTAAAGGCATGATGTGCAAAACGTGGTCATCCAGCTTGCGCGGGTTAGGCTCAGAACTGCGATTCAAGTTTGCACGTAGCGGCTCAAACGAACCGCAACAAGTTAATACACACAACGCCTTGAAGGCACTTTTAGGCATAATGTGCAAAACGTGGTCATCCAGCTTGCGCGGGTTAGGCTCAGAACTGCGATTCAAGTTTGCACGTAGCGGCTCAAACGAACCGCAACAAGTTAATACACTCAAAGCCTTACAGGCACTTCTAGGCATGATGTGCATAACGCGGTCATCCAGCTTCCGCGGGTTAGGCTCAGAACTGCGATTCAAGTTTGCACGTAGCGGCTCAAACGAATCGCAACAAGTTAATACACACAACGCCTTAAAGGCACTTCTAGGCATGATGTGCATAACGCGGTCATCCAGCTTGCGCGGGTTAGGCTCAGAACTGCGATTCAAGTTTGCACATAGTGGCTAAAGCGAATCGCAACAAGTTAATATACACAAAGCCTTACAGGCACTTCTAGGCATGATGTGCATAACGCGGTCATCCAGCTTGCGCGGGTTAGGCTCAGCACTGCGATTCAAGTTTGCACGTAGCGGCTCAAACGAATCGCAACAAGTTAATACACACAACGCCTTAAAGGCACTTTTAGGCATGATGTGCAAAACGTGGTCATCCAGCTTGCGCGGGTTAGGCTGAGAACTGCGATTCAAGTTCGCACATAGTGGCTAAAGCGAATCGCAACAAGTTAATATACACAAAGCCTTACAGGCACTTCTAGGCATGATGTGCATAACGCGGTCATCCAGCTTGCGCGGGTTAGGCTCAGCACTGCGATTCAAGTTTGCACGTAGCGGCTCAAACGAATCGCAACAAGTTAATACACACAACGCCTTAAAGGCACTTTTAGGCATGATGTGCAAAACGTGGTCATCCAGCTTGCGCGGGTTAGGCTCAGAACTGCGAATCAAGTTTGCACGTAGCGGCTCAAACGAATCGCAACAAGTTAATACACACAAAGCCTTACAGGCACTTCTAGGCATGATGTGCACAACGCGGTCATCCAGCTTGCGCGGGTTAGGCTCAGAACTGCGATTCAAGTTTGCACGTTGCGGCTCAAACGAATCGCAACAAGTTAATACACACAACGCCTTACAGGCACTTTTAGGCATTATGTGCAAAACGCGGTCATCCAGCTTGCGCGGGTTAGGCTCAGAACTGCGAATCAAGTTTGCACGTAGCGGCTCAAACGAATCGCAACAAGTTAATACACACAAAGCCTTACAGGCACTTCTAGGCACGATGTGCATAACGCGGTCATCCAGCTTGCGCGGGTTAGGCTCAGAACTGCGATTCAAGTTTGCACGTAGCGGGTCAAACGAATCGCAACAAGTTAATACACACAACGCCTTAAAGGCATGATGTGCAAAACGTGGTCATCCAGCTTGCGCGGGTTAGGCTCAGAACTGCGATTCAAGTTTGCACGTAGCGGCTCAAACGAACCGCAACAAGTTAATACACACAACGCCTTGAAGGCACTTTTAGGCATAATGTGCAAAACGTGGTCATCCAGCTTGCGCGGGTTAGGCTCAGAACTGCGATTCAAGTTTGCACGTAGCGGCTCAAACGAACCGCAACAAGTTAATACACTCAAAGCCTTACAGGCACTTCTAGGCATGATGTGCATAACGCGGTCATCCAGCTTCCGCGGGTTAGGCTCAGAACTGCGATTCAAGTTTGCACGTAGCGGCTCAAACGAATCGCAACAAGTTAATACACACAACGCCTTACAGGCACTTTTAGGCATTATGTGCAAAACGCGGTCATCCAGCTTGCGCGGGTTAGGCTCAGAACTGCGATTCAAGTTTGCACGTAGCGGCTCAAACGAATCGCAACAAGTTAATACACACAACGCCTTAAAGGCACTTTTAGGCATGATGTGAAAAAGAGCTCATCCAGCTTGCGCGGGTTAGGCTGAGAACTGCGATTCAAGTTCGCACATAGCGGCTAAAGCGAATCGCAACAAGTTAATACACACAAAGCCTTACAGGCACTTCTAGGCATGATGTGCATAACGCGGTCATCCAGCTTGCGCGGGTTAGGCTCAGAACTGCGATTCAAGTTTGCACGTTGCGGCTCAAACGAATCGCAACAAGTTAATACACACAACGCCTTAAAGGCACTTTTAGGCATGATGTGAAAAAGAGCTCATCCAGCTTGCGCGGGTTAGGCTGAGAACTGCGATTCAAGTTCGCACATAGCGGCTAAAGCGAATCGCAACAAGTTAATACACACAAAGCCTTACAGGCACTTCTAGGCATGATGTGCATGACGCGGTCATCCAGCTTGCGCGGGTTAGGCTCAGAACTGCGATTCAAGTTTCCACGTAGCGGCTCAAACAAATCGCAACAAGTTAATACACACAAAGCCTTACAGGCACTTTTAGGCATGATGTGCAAAACGTGGTCATCCAGCTTGCGCGGGTTAGCCTCAGAACTGCGATTCAAGTTTGCACGTAGCGGCTCAAACGAATCGCAACAAGTTAATACACACAAAGCCTTACAGGCACTTCTAGGCATGATGTGCATAACGCGGTCATCCAGCTTGCGCGGGTTAGGCTCAGAACTGCGATTCAAGTTTGCACGTAGCGGCTCAAACGAATCGCAACAAGTTAATAGACACAACGCCTTAAAGGCACTTTTAGGCATGATGTGCAAAACGTGGTCATCCAGCTTGCGCGGGTTAGCCTCAGAACTGCGATTCAAGTTTGCACGTAGCGGCTCAAACGAATCGCAACAAGTTAATACACACAAAGCCTTACAGGCACTTCTAGGCATGATGTGCAAAACGTGGTCATCCAGCTTGCGCGGGTTAGGCTGAGAACTGCGATTCAAGTTCGCACATAGCGGCTAAAACGAATCGCAACAAGTTAATACACACAAAGCCTTACAGGCACTTTTAGGCATGATGTGAAAAAGAGGTCATCCAGCTTGCGCGGGTTAGGCTGAGAACTGCGATTCAAGTTCGCACATAGCGGCTAAAGCGAATCGCAACAAGTTAATACACACAAAGCCTTACAGGCACTTCTAGGCGTGATGTGCATAACGCGGTCATCCAGCTTGCGCGGGTTAGGCTGAGAACTGCGATTCAAGCTCACACATAGCGGCTAAAGCGAATCGCAACAAGTTAATACACACAAAGCCTTACAGGCACTTCTAGGCATGATGTGCATAACGCGGTCATCCAGCTTGCGCGGGTTAGGCTCAGAACTGCGATTCAAGTTTGCACGTAGCGGCTCAAACGAATCGCAACAAGTTAATACACACAACGCCTTACAGGCACTTTTAGGCATTATGTGCAAAACGCGGTCATCCAGCTTGCGCGGGTTAGCCTCAGAACTGCGATTCAAGTTTGCACGTAGCGGCTCAAACGAATCGCAACAAGTTAATACACACAACGCCTTAAAGGCATGATGTGCAAAACGTGGTCATCCAGCTTGCGCGGGTTAGGCTCAGAACTGCGATTCAAGTTTGCACGTAGCGGCTCAAACGAATCGCAACAAGTTAATACACACAACGCCTTACAGGCACTTTTAGGCATTATGTGCATAACGCGGTCATCCAGCTTGCGCGGGTTTGCCTCAGAACTGCGATTCAAGTTTGCACGTAGCGGCTCAAACGAATCGCAACAAGTTAATACACACAACGCCTTAAAGGCATGATGTGCAAAACGTGGTCATCCAGCTTGCGCGGGTTAGGCTCAGAACTGCGATTCAAGTTTGCACGTAGCGGCTCAAACGAACCGCAACAAGTTAATACACACAACGCCTTGAAGGCACTTTTAGGCATAATGTGCAAAACGTGGTCATCCAGCTTGCGCGGGTTAGGCTCAGAACTGCGATTCAAGTTTGCACGTAGCGGCTCAAACGAACCGCAACAAGTTAATACACTCAAAGCCTTACAGGCACTTCTAGGCATGATGTGCATAACGCGGTCATCCAGCTTCCGCGGGTTAGGCTCAGAACTGCGATTCAAGTTTGCACGTAGCGGCTCAAACGAATCGCAACAAGTTAATACACACAACGCCTTAAAGGCACTTTTAGGCATGATGTGCAAAACGTGGTCATCCAGCTTGCGCGGGTTAGGCTCAGAACTGCGATTCAAGTTCGCACATAGTGGCTAAAGCGAATCGCAACAAGTTAATACACACAACGCCTTACAGGCACTTTTAGGCATGATGTGCAAAACGTGGTCATCCAGCTTGCGCGGGTTAGGCTGAGAACAGCGATTCAAGTTCGCACATAGCGGCTAAAGCGAATCGCAACAAGTTAATACACACAAAGCCTTACAGGCACTTCTAGGCATGATGTGCATGACGCGGTCATCCAGCTTGCGTGGGTTAGGCTCAGAACTGCGATTCAAGTTTGCACGTAGCGGCTCAAACGAATCGCAACAAGTTAATACACACAACGCCTTAAAGGCACTTTTAGGCATGATGTGAAAACGTGGTCATCCAGCTTGCGCGGGTTAGGCTCAGAACTGCGAATCAAGTTTGCACGTAGCGGCTCAAACGAATCGCAACAAGTTAATACACACAAAGCCTTACAGGCACTTCTAGGCACGATGTGCATAACGCGGTCATCCAGCTTGCGCGGGTTAGGCTCAGAACTGCGATTCAAGTTTGCACGTAGCGGCTCAAACGAATCGCAACAAGTTAATACACACAACGCCTTAAAGGCATGGTGTGCAAAACGTGGTCATCCAGCTTGCGCGGGTTAGGCTCAGAACTGCGATTCAAGTTTGCACGTAGCGGCTCAAACGAACCGCAACAAGTTAATACACACAACGCTTTGAAGGCACTTTTAGGCATAATGTGCAAAACGTGGTCATCCAGCTTGCGCGGGTTAGGCTCAGAACTGCGATTCAAGTTTGCACGTAGCGGCTCAAACGAACCGCAACAAGTTAATACACTCAAAGCCTTACAGGCACTTCTAGGCATGATGTGCATAACGCGGTCATCCAGCTTCCGCGGGTTAGGCTCAGAACTGCGATTCAAGTTTGCACGTAGCGGCTCAAACGAATCGCAACAAGTTAATACACACAACGCCTTAAAGGCACTTCTAGGCATGATGTGCATAACGCGGTCATCCAGCTTGCGCGGGTTAGGCTCAGAACTGCGATTCAAGTTTGCACATAGTGGCTAAAGCGAATCGCAACAAGTTAATATACACAAAGCCTTACAGGCACTTCTAGGCATGATGTGCATAACGCGGTCATCCAGCTTGCGCGGGTTAGGCTCAGCACTGCGATTCAAGTTTGCACGTAGCGGCTCAAACGAATCGCAACAAGTTGATACACACAACGCCTTAAAGGCACTTTTAGGCATGATGTGCAAAACGTGGTCATCCAGCTTGCGCGGGTTAGGCTGAGAACTGCGATTCAAGTTCGCACATAGTGGCTAAAGCGAATCGCAACAAGTTAATATACACAAAGCCTTACAGGCACTTCTAGGCATGATGTGCATAACGCGGTCATCCAGCTTGCGCGGGTTAGGCTCAGCACTGCGATTCAAGTTTGCACGTAGCGGCTCAAACGAATCGCAACAAGTTAATACACACAACGCCTTAAAGGCACTTTTAGGCATGATGTGCAAAACGTGGTCATCCAGCTTGCGCGGGTTAGGCTCAGAACTGCGAATCAAGTTTGCACGTAGCGGCTCAAACGAATCGCAACAAGTTAATACACACAAAGCCTTACAGGCACTTCTAGGCATGATGTGCATAACGCGGTCATCCAGCTTGCGCGGGTTAGGCTCAGAACTGCGATTCAAGTTTGCACGTTGCGGCTCAAACGAATCGCAACAAGTTAATACACACAACGCCTTACAGGCACTTTTAGGCATTATGTGCAAAACGCGGTCATCCAGCTTGCGCGGGTTAGGCTCAGAACTGCGATTCAAGTTTGCACGTAGCGGCTCAAACGAATCGCAACAAGTTAATACACACAACGCCTTAAAGGCACTTTTAGGCATGATGTGAAAAAGAGCTCATCCAGCTTGCGCGGGTTAGGCTGAGAACTGCGATTCAAGTTCGCACATAGCGGCTAAAGCGAATCGCAACAAGTTAATACACACAAAGCCTTACAGGCACTTCTAGGCATGATGTGCATGACGTGGTCATCCAGCATGCGCGGGTTAGGCTCAGAACTGCGAATCAAGTTTGCACGTAGCGGCTCAAACGAATCGCAACAAGTTAATACACTCAAAGCCTTACAGGCACTTCTAGGCATGATGTGCATAACGCCGTCATCCAGCTTGCGCGGGTTAGGCTCAGAACTGCGATTCAAGTTTGCACGTAGCGGCTCAAACGAATCGCAACAAGTTAATACACACAACCACTTAAACGCATGATGTGCAAAACGTGGTCATCCAGCTTGCGCGGGTTAGGCTCAGAACTGCGATTCGTTTGCACGTAGCGGCTCAAACGAACCGCAACAAGTTAATACACACAACGCCTTAAAGGCACTTTTAGGCATGATGTGCAAAACGTGGTCATCCAGCTTGCGCGGGTTAGGCTCACTCTGCGATTCAAGTTTGTACGTAGCGGCTCAAACGAACCGCAACAAGTTAATACACTCAAAGCCTTACAGGCACTTCTAGGCATGATGTGCATAACTCGGTCATCCAGCTTCCGCGGGTTAGGCTCAGAACTGCGATTCAAGTTTGCACGTAGCGGCTCGAACGAATCGCAACAAGTTAATACACACAACGCCTTAAAGGGACTTTTAGGCATGATGTGCAAAACGTGGTCATCCAGCTTGCGCGGGTTAGGCTCAGAACTGCGATTCAAGTTCGCACATAGTGGCTAAAGCGAATCGCAACAAGTTAATACACACAACGCCTTACAGGCACTTTTAGGCATGATGTGCAAATAGGCGTCACTCAAGCTGCGCGGGTTAGGTACAGAACTGCGATTCAAGTTCGCACATAGCGGCTAAAGCGAATCGCAACAAGTTAATACACACAAAGCCTTACAGGCACTTCTAGGCATGATTTGCATAACGCTGTCACCCAGCTTGCGCGGGTTAGGCTCAGAACTGCGATTCAAGTTTGCACGTAGCGGCTCAAACGAATCGCAACAAGTTAATACACACAACGCCTTACAGGCACTTTTAGGCATTATGTGCAAAACGTGGTCATCCAGCTTGCGCGGGTTAGGCTGAGAACTGCGATTCAAGTTCGCACATAGCGGCTAAAGCGAATCGCAACAAGTTAATACACACAAAGCCTTACAGGCACTTTTAGGCATGATGTGAAAAACGAGGTCATCCAGCTTGCGCGGGTTAGGCTGAGAACTGCGATTCAAGTTCGCACATAGCGGCTAAAGCGAATCGCAACAAGTTAATACACACAAAGCCTTACAGGCACTTCTAGGCATGATGTGCATAACGCGGTCGTCCAGCTTGCGCGGGTTAGGCTCAGAACTGCGATTCAAGTTTGCACGTAGCGGCTCAAACGAATCGCAACAAGTTAATACACACAACGCCTTAAAGGCACTTTTAGGCATGATGTGCAAAACGTGGTCATCCAGCTTGCGCGGGTTAGCCTCAGAACTGCGATTCAAGTTTGCACGTAGCGGCTCAAACGAATCGCAACAAGTTAATACACACAAAGCCTTACAGGCACTTCTAGGCATGATGTGCATAACGCGGTCATCCAGCTTGCGCGGGTTAGGCTCAGAACTGCGATTCAAGTTTGCACGTAGCGGCTCAAACGAATCGCAACAAGTTAATAGACACAACGCCTTAAAGGCACTTTTAGGCATGATGTGCAAAACGTGGTCATCCAGCTTGCGCGGGTTAGCCTCAGAACTGCGATTCAAGTTTGCACGTAGCGGCTCAAACGAATCGCAACAAGTTAATACACACAAAGCCTTACAGGCACTTCTCGGCATGATGTGCAAAACGTGGTCATCCAGCTTGCGCGGGTTAGGCTGAGAACTGCGATTCAAGTTCGCACATAGCGGCTAAAGCGAATCGCAACAAGTTAATACACGCAAAGCCTTACAGGCACTTTTAGGCATGATGTGAAAAAGAGGTCATCCAGCTTGCGCGGGTTAGGCTGAGAACTGCGATTCAAGTTCGCACATAGCGGCTAAAGCGAATCGCAACAAGTTAATACACACAAAGCCTTACAGGCACTTCTAGGCATGATTTGCATAACGCGGTCATCCAGCTTGCGCGGGTTAGGCTGAGAACTGCGATTCAAGTTCGCACATAGCGGCTAAAGCGAATCGCAACAAGTTAATACACACAACGCCTTAAAGGCACTTTTAGGCATGATGTGCAAAACGTGGTCATCCAGCTTGCGCGGGTTAGGCTCAGCACTGCGATTCAAGTTTGCACGTAGCGGCTCAAACGAATCGCAACAAGTTAATACACACAACGCCTTAAAGGCACTTTTAGGCATGATGTGCAAAACGTGGTCATCCAGCTTGCGCGGGTTAGGCTCAGAACTGCGAATCAAGTTTGCACGTAGCGGCTCAAACGAATCGCAACAAGTTAATACACACAAAGCCTTACAGGCACTTCTAGGCATGATGTGCATAACGCGGTCATCCAGCTTGCGCGGGTTAGGCTCAGAACTGCGATTCAAGTTTGCACGTTGCGGCTCAAACGAATCGCAACAAGTTAATACACACAACGCCTTACAGGCACTTTTAGGCATTATGTGCAAAACGCGGTCATCCAGCTTGCGCGGGTTAGGCTCAGAACTGCGAATCAAGTTTGCACGTAGCGGCTCAAACGAATCGCAACAAGTTAATACACACAAAGCCTTACAGGCACTTCTAGGCACGATGTGCATAACGCGGTCATCCAGCTTGCGCGGGTTAGGCTCAGAACTGCGATTCAAGTTTGCACGTAGCGGGTCAAACGAATCGCAACAAGTTAATACACACAACGCCTTAAAGGCATGATGTGCAAAACGTGGTCATCCAGCTTGCGCGGGTTAGGCTCAGAACTGCGATTCAAGTTTGCACGTAGCGGCTCAAACGAACCGCAACAAGTTAATACACACAACGCCTTGAAGGCACTTTTAGGCATAATGTGCAAAACGTGGTCATCCAGCTTGCGCGGGTTAGGCTCAGAACTGCGATTCAAGTTTGCACGTAGCGGCTCAAACGAACCGCAACAAGTTAATACACTCAAAGCCTTACAGGCACTTCTAGGCATGATGTGCATAACGCGGTCATCCAGCTTCCGCGGGTTAGGCTCAGAACTGCGATTCAAGTTTGCACGTAGCGGCTCAAACGAATCGCAACAAGTTAATACACACAACGCCTTAAAGGCACTTCTAGGCATGATGTGCATAACGCGGTCATCCAGCTTGCGCGGGTTAGGCTCAGAACTGCGATTCAAGTTTGCACGTAGTGGCTAAAGCGAATCGCAACAAGTTAATATACACAAAGCCTTACAGGCACTTCTAGGCATGATGTGCATAACGCGGTCATCCAGCTTGCGCGGGTTAGGCTCAGCACTGCGATTCAAGTTTGCACGTAGCGGCTCAAACGAATCGCAACAAGTTAATACACACAACGCCTTAAAGGCACTTTTAGGCATGATGTGCAAAACGTGGTCATCCAGCTTGCGCGGGTTAGGCTCAGAACTGCGAATCAAGTTTGCACGTAGCGGCTCAAACGAATCGCAACAAGTTAATACACACAAAGCCTTACAGGCACTTCTAGGCATGATGTGCATAACGCGGTCATCCAGCTTGCGCGGGTTAGGCTCAGAACTGCGATTCAAGTTTGCACGTTGCGGCTCAAACGAATCGCAACAAGTTAATACACACAACGCCTTACAGGCACTTTTAGGCATTATGTGCAAAACGCGGTCATCCAGCTTGCGCGGGTTAGGCTCAGAACTGCGATTCAAGTTTGCACGTAGCGGCTCAAACGAATCGCAACAAGTTAATACACACAACGCCTTAAAGGCACTTTTAGGCATGATGTGAAAAAGAGCTCATCCAGCTTGCGCGGGTTAGGCTGAGAACTGCGATTCAAGTTCGCACATAGCGGCTAAAGCGAATCGCAACAAGTTAATACACACAAAGCCTTACAGGCACTTCTAGGCATGATGTGCATGACGCGGTCATCTAGCTTGCGCGGGTTAGGCTCAGAACTGCGATTCAAGTTTCCACGTAGCGGCTCAAACGAATCGCAACAAGTTAATACACACAAAACCTTACAGGCACTTTTAGGCATGATGTGCAAAACGTGGTCATCCAGCTTGCGCGGGTTAGCCTCAGAACTGCGATTCAAGTTTGCACGTAGCGGCTCAAACGAATCGCAACAAGTTAATACACACAAAGCCTTACAGGCACTTCTAGGCATGATGTGCATAACGCGGTCATCCAGCTTGCGCGGGTTAGGCTCAGAACTGCGATTCAAGTTTGCACGTAGCGGCTCAAACGAATCGCAACAAGTTAATAGACACAACGCCTTAAAGGCACTTTTAGGCATGATGTGCAAAACGTGGTCATCCAGCTTGCGCGGGTTAGCCTCAGAACTGCGATTCAAGTTTGCACGTAGCGGCTCAAACGAATCGCAACAAGTTAATACACACAAAGCCTTACAGGCACTTCTAGGCATGATGTGCAAAACGTGGTCATCCAGCTTGCGCGGGTTAGGCTGAGAACTGCGATTCAAGTTCGCACATAGCGGCTAAAACGAATCGCAACAAGTTAATACACACAAAGCCTTACAGGCACTTTTAGGCATGATGTGAAAAAGAGGTCATCCAGCTTGCGCGGGTTAGGCTGAGAACTGCGATTCAAGTTCGCACATAGCGGCTAAAGCGAATCGCAACAAGTTAATACACACAAAGCCTTACAGGCACTTCTAGGCGTGATGTGCATAACGCGGTCATCCAGCTTGCGCGGGTTAGGCTGAGAACTGCGATTCAAGCTCACACATAGCGGCTAAAGCGAATCGCAACAAGTTAATACACACAAAGCCTTACAGGCACTTCTAGGCATGATGTGCATAACGCGGTCATCCAGCTTGCGCGGGTTAGGCTCAGAACTGCGATTCAAGTTTGCACGTAGCGGCTCAAACGAATCGCAACAAGTTAATACACACAACGCCTTACAGGCACTTTTAGGCATTATGTGCAAAACGCGGTCATCCAGCTTGCGCGGGTTAGCCTCAGAACTGCGATTCAAGTTTGCACGTAGCGGCTCAAACGAATCGCAACAAGTTAATACACACAACGCCTTAAAGGCATGATGTGCAAAACGTGGTCATCCAGCTTGCGCGGGTTAGGCTCAGAACTGCGATTCAAGTTTGCACGTAGCGGCTCAAACGAATCGCAACAAGTTAATACACACAACGCCTTACAGGCACTTTTAGGCATTATGTGCATAACGCGGTCATCCAGCTTGCGCGGGTTTGCCTCAGAACTGCGATTCAAGTTTGCACGTAGCGGCTCAAACGAATCGCAACAAGTTAATACACACAACGCCTTAAAGGCATGATGTGCAAAACGTGGTCATCCAGCTTGCGCGGGTTAGGCTCAGAACTGCGATTCAAGTTTGCACGTAGCGGCTCAAACGAACCGCAACAAGTTAATACACACAACGCCTTGAAGGCACTTTTAGGCATAATGTGCAAAACGTGGTCATCCAGCTTGCGCGGGTTAGGCTCAGAACTGCGATTCAAGTTTGCACGTAGCGGCTCAAACGAACCGCAACAAGTTAATACACTCAAAGCCTTACAGGCACTTCTAGGCATGATGTGCATAACGCGGTCATCCAGCTTCCGCGGGTTAGGCTCAGAACTGCGATTCAAGTTTGCACGTAGCGGCTCAAACGAATCGCAACAAGTTAATACACACAACGCCTTAAAGGCACTTTTAGGCATGATGTGCAAAACGTGGTCATCCAGCTTGCGCGGGTTAGGCTCAGAACTGCGATTCAAGTTCGCACATAGTGGCTAAAGCGAATCGCAACAAGTTAATACACACAACGCCTTACAGGCACTTTTAGGCATGATGTACAAAACGTGGTCATCCAGCTTGCGCGGGTTAGGCTGAGAACAGCGATTCAAGTTCGCACATAGCGGCTAAAGCGAATCGCAACAAGTTAATACACACAAAGCCTTACAGGCACTTCTAGGCATGATGTGCATGACGCGGTCATCCAGCTTGCGTGGGTTAGGCTCAGAACTGCGATTCAAGTTTGCACGTAGCGGCTCAAACGAATCGCAACAAGTTAATACACACAACGCCTTAAAGGCACTTTTAGGCATGATGTGAAAACGTGGTCATCCAGCTTGCGCGGGTTAGGCTCAGAACTGCGAATCAAGTTTGCACGTAGCGACTCAAACGAATCGCAACAAGTTAATACACACAAAGCCTTACAGGCACTTCTAGGCACGATGTGCATAACGCGGTCATCCAGCTTGCGCGGGTTAGGCTCAGAACTGCGATTCAAGTTTGCACGTAGCGGCTCAAACGAATCGCAACAAGTTAATACACACAACGCCTTAAAGGCATGATGTGCAAAACGTGGTCATCCAGCTTGCGCGGGTTAGGCTCAGAACTGCGATTCAAGTTTGCACGTAGCGGCTCAAACGAACCGCAGCAAGTTAATACACACAACGCCTTGAAGGCACTTTTAGGCATAATGTGCAAAACGTGGTCATCCAGCTTGCGCGGGTTAGGCTCAGAACTGCGATTCAAGTTTGCACGTAGCGGCTCAAACGAACCGCAACAAGTTAATACACTCAAAGCCTTACAGGCACTTCTAGGCATGATGTGCATAACGCGGTCATCCAGCTTCCGCGGGTTAGGCTCAGAACTGCGATTCAAGTTTGCACGTAGCGGCTCAAACGAATCGCAACAAGTTAATACACACAACGCCTTAAAGGCACTTCTAGGCATGATGTGCATAACGCGGTCATCCAGCTTGCGCGGGTTAGGCTCAGAACTGCGATTCAAGTTTGCACATAGTGGCTAAAGCGAATCGCAACAAGTTAATATACACAAAGCCTTACAGGCACTTCTAGGCATGATGTGCATAACGCGGTCATCCAGCTTGCGCGGGTTAGGCTCAGCACTGCGATTCAAGTTTGCACGTAGCGGCTCAAACGAATCGCAACAAGTTAATACACACAACGCCTTAAAGGCACTTTTAGGCATGATGTGCAAAACGTGGTCATCCAGCTTGCGCGGGTTAGGCTGAGAACTGCGATTCAAGTTCGCACATAGTGGCTAAAGCGAATCGCAACAAGTTAATATACACAAAGCCTTACAGGCACTTCTAGGCATGATGTGCATAACGCGGTCATCCAGCTTGCGCGGGTTAGGCTCAGCACTGCGATTCAAGTTTGCACGTAGCGGCTCAAACGAATCGCAACAAGTTAATACACACAACGCCTTAAAGGCACTTTTAGGCATGATGTGCAAAACGTGGTCATCCAGCTTGCGCGGGTTAGGCTCAGAACTGCGAATCAAGTTTGCACGTAGCGGCTCAAACGAATCGCAACAAGTTAATACACACAAAGCCTTACAGGCACTTCTAGGCATGATGTGCATAACGCGGTCATCCAGCTTGCGCGGGTTAGGCTCAGAACTGCGATTCAAGTTTGCACGTTGCGGCTCAAACGAATCGCAACAAGTTAATACACACAACGCCTTACAGGCACTTTTAGGCATTATGTGCAAAACGCGGTCATCCAGCTTGCGCGGGTTAGGCTCAGAACTGCGATTCAAGTTTGCACGTAGCGGCTCAAACGAATCGCAACAAGTTAATACACACAACGCCTTAAAGGCACTTTTAGGCATGATGTGAAAAAGAGCTCATCCAGCTTGCGCGGGTTAGGCTGAGAACTGCGATTCAAGTTCGCACATAGCGGCTAAAGCGAATCGCAACAAGTTAATACACACAAAGCCTTACAGGCACTTCTAGGCATGATGTGCATGACGCGGTCATCCAGCTTGCGCGGGTTAGGCTCAGAACTGCGATTCAAGTTTCCACGTAGCGGCTCAAACGAATCGCAACAAGTTAATACACACAACGCCTTAAAGGCACTTTTAGGCATGATGTGAAAACGTGGTCATCCAGCTTGCGCGGGTTAGGCTCAGAACTGCGAATCAAGTTTGCACGTAGCGGCTCAAACGAATCGCAACAAGTTAATAGACACAACGCCTTAAAGGCACTTTTAGGCATGATGTGCAAAACGTGGTCATCCAGCTTGCGCGGGTTAGCCTCAGAACTGCGATTCAAGTTTGCACGTAGCGGCTCAAACGAATCGCAACAAGTTAATACACACAAAGCCTTACAGGCACTTCTAGGCATGATGTGCAAAACGTGGTCATCCAGCTTGCGCGGGTTAGGCTGAGAACTGCGATTCAAGTTCGCACATAGCGGCTAAAACGAATCGCAACAAGTTAATACACACAAAGCCTTACAGGCACTTTTAGGCATGATGTGAAAAAGAGGTCATCCAGCTTGCGCGGGTTAGGCTGAGAACTGCGATTCAAGTTCGCACATAGCGGCTAAAGCGAATCGCAACAAGTTAATACACACAAAGCCTTACAGGCACTTCTAGGCGTGATGTGCATAACGCGGTCATCCAGCTTGCGCGGGTTAGGCTGAGAACTGCGATTCAAGCTCACACATAGCGGCTAAAGCGAATCGCAACAAGTTAATACACACAAAGCCTTACAGGCACTTCTAGGCATGATGTGCATAACGCGGTCATCCAGCTTGCGCGGGTTAGGCTCAGAACTGCGATTCAAGTTTGCACGTAGCGGCTCAAACGAATCGCAACAAGTTAATACACACAACGCCTTACAGGCACTTTTAGGCATTATGTGCAAAACGCGGTCATCCAGCTTGCGCGGGTTAGCCTCAGAACTGCGATTCAAGTTTGCACGTAGCGGCTCAAACGAATCGCAACAAGTTAATACACACAACGCCTTAAAGGCATGATGTGCAAAACGTGGTCATCCAGCTTGCGCGGGTTAGGCTCAGAACTGCGATTCAAGTTTGCACGTAGCGGCTCAAACGAATCGCAACAAGTTAATACACACAACGCCTTACAGGCACTTTTAGGCATTATGTGCATAACGCGGTCATCCAGCTTGCGCGGGTTTGCCTCAGAACTGCGATTCAAGTTTGCACGTAGCGGCTCAAACGAATCGCAACAAGTTAATACACACAACGCCTTAAAGGCATGATGTGCAAAACGTGGTCATCCAGCTTGCGCGGGTTAGGCTCAGAACTGCGATTCAAGTTTGCACGTAGCGGCTCAAACGAACCGCAACAAGTTAATACACACAACGCCTTGAAGGCACTTTTAGGCATAATGTGCAAAACGTGGTCATCCAGCTTGCGCGGGTTAGGCTCAGAACTGCGATTCAAGTTTGCACGTAGCGGCTCAAACGAACCGCAACAAGTTAATACACTCAAAGCCTTACAGGCACTTCTAGGCATGATGTGCATAACGCGGTCATCCAGCTTCCGCGGGTTAGGCTCAGAACTGCGATTCAAGTTTGCACGTAGCGGCTCAAACGAATCGCAACAAGTTAATACACACAACGCCTTAAAGGCACTTTTAGGCATGATGTGCAAAACGTGGTCATCCAGCTTGCGCGGGTTAGGCTCAGAACTGCGATTCAAGTTCGCACATAGTGGCTAAAGCGAATCGCAACAAGTTAATACACACAACGCCTTACAGGCACTTTTAGGCATGATGTACAAAACGTGGTCATCCAGCTTGCGCGGGTTAGGCTGAGAACAGCGATTCAAGTTCGCACATAGCGGCTAAAGCGAATCGCAACAAGTTAATACACACAAAGCCTTACAGGCACTTCTAGGCATGATGTGCATGACGCGGTCATCCAGCTTGCGTGGGTTAGGCTCAGAACTGCGATTCAAGTTTGCACGTAGCGGCTCAAACGAATCGCAACAAGTTAATACACACAACGCCTTAAAGGCACTTTTAGGCATGATGTGAAAACGTGGTCATCCAGCTTGCGCGGGTTAGGCTCAGAACTGCGAATCAAGTTTGCACGTAGCGGCTCAAACGAATCGCAACAAGTTAATACACACAAAGCCTTACAGGCACTTCTAGGCACGATGTGCATAACGCGGTCATCCAGCTTGCGCGGGTTAGGCTCAGAACTGCGATTCAAGTTTGCACGTAGCGGCTCAAACGAATCGCAACAAGTTAATACACACAACGCCTTAAAGGCATGATGTGCAAAACGTGGTCATCCAGCTTGCGCGGGTTAGGCTCAGAACTGCGATTCAAGTTTGCACGTAGCGGCTCAAACGAACCGCAGCAAGTTAATACACACAACGCCTTGAAGGCACTTTTAGGCATAATGTGCAAAACGTGGTCATCCAGCTTGCGCGGGTTAGGCTCAGAACTGCGATTCAAGTTTGCACGTAGCGGCTCAAACGAACCGCAACAAGTTAATACACTCAAAGCCTTACAGGCACTTCTAGGCATGATGTGCATAACGCGGTCATCCAGCTTCCGCGGGTTAGGCTCAGAACTGCGATTCAAGTTTGCACGTAGCGGCTCAAACGAATCGCAACAAGTTAATACACACAACGCCTTAAAGGCACTTCTAGGCATGATGTGCATAACGCGGTCATCCAGCTTGCGCGGGTTAGGCTCAGAACTGCGATTCAAGTTTGCACATAGTGGCTAAAGCGAATCGCAACAAGTTAATATACACAAAGCCTTACAGGCACTTCTAGGCATGATGTGCATAACGCGGTCATCCAGCTTGCGCGGGTTAGGCTCAGCACTGCGATTCAAGTTTGCACGTAGCGGCTCAAACGAATCGCAACAAGTTAATACACACAACGCCTTAAAGGCACTTTTAGGCATGATGTGCAAAACGTGGTCATCCAGCTTGCGCGGGTTAGGCTGAGAACTGCGATTCAAGTTCGCACATAGTGGCTAAAGCGAATCGCAACAAGTTAATATACACAAAGCCTTACAGGCACTTCTAGGCATGATGTGCATAACGCGGTCATCCAGCTTGCGCGGGTTAGGCTCAGCACTGCGATTCAAGTTTGCACGTAGCGGCTCAAACGAATCGCAACAAGTTAATACACACAACGCCTTAAAGGCACTTTTAGGCATGATGTGCAAAACGTGGTCATCCAGCTTGCGCGGGTTAGGCTCAGAACTGCGAATCAAGTTTGCACGTAGCGGCTCAAACGAATCGCAACAAGTTAATACACACAAAGCCTTACAGGCACTTCTAGGCATGATGTGCATAACGCGGTCATCCAGCTTGCGCGGGTTAGGCTCAGAACTGCGATTCAAGTTTGCACGTTGCGGCTCAAACGAATCGCAACAAGTTAATACACACAACGCCTTACAGGCACTTTTAGGCATTATGTGCAAAACGCGGTCATCCAGCTTGCGCGGGTTAGGCTCAGAACTGCGATTCAAGTTTGCACGTAGCGGCTCAAACGAATCGCAACAAGTTAATACACACAACGCCTTAAAGGCACTTTTAGGCATGATGTGAAAAAGAGCTCATCCAGCTTGCGCGGGTTAGGCTGAGAACTGCGATTCAAGTTCGCACATAGCGGCTAAAGCGAATCGCAACAAGTTAATACACACAAAGCCTTACAGGCACTTCTAGGCATGATGTGCATGACGCGGTCATCCAGCTTGCGCGGGTTAGGCTCAGAACTGCGATTCAAGTTTCCACGTAGCGGCTCAAACGAATCGCAACAAGTTAATACACACAACGCCTTAAAGGCACTTTTAGGCATGATGTGAAAACGTGGTCATCCAGCTTGCGCGGGTTAGGCTCAGAACTGCGAATCAAGTTTGCACGTAGCGGCTCAAACGAATCGCAACAAGTTAATACACACAAAGCCTTACAGGCACTTCTAGGCATGATGTGCATAACGCCGTCATCCAGCTTGCGCGGGTTAGGCTCAGAACTGCGATTCAAGTTTGCACGTAGCGGCTCAAACGAATCGCAACAAGTTAATACACACAACCACTTAAACGCATGATGTGCAAAACGTGGTCATCCAGCTTGCGCGGGTTAGGCTCAGAACTGCGATTCGTTTGCACGTAGCGGCTCAAACGAACCGCAACAAGTTAATACACACAACGCCTTAAAGGCACTTTTAGGCATGATGTGCAAAACGTGGTCATCCAGCTTGCGCGGGTTAGGCTCACTCTGCGATTCAAGTTTGTACGTAGCGGCTCAAACGAACCGCAACAAGTTAATACACTCAAAGCCTTACAGGCACTTCTAGGCATGATGTGCATAACTCGGTCATCCAGCTTCCGCGGGTTAGGCTCAGAACTGCGATTCAAGTTTGCACGTAGCGGCTCGAACGAATCGCAACAAGTTAATACACACAACGCCTTAAAGGGACTTTTAGGCATGATGTGCAAAACGTGGTCATCCAGCTTGCGCGGGTTAGGCTCAGAACTGCGATTCAAGTTCGCACATAGTGGCTAAAGCGAATCGCAACAAGTTAATACACACAACGCCTTACAGGCACTTTTAGGCATGATGTGCAAATAGGCGTCACTCAAGCTGCGCGGGTTAGGTACAGAACTGCGATTCAAGTTCGCACATAGCGGCTAAAGCGAATCGCAACAAGTTAATACACACAAAGCCTTACAGGCACTTCTAGGCATGATTTGCATAACGCTGTCACCCAGCTTGCGCGGGTTAGGCTCAGAACTGCGATTCAAGTTTGCACGTAGCGGCTCAAACGAATCGCAACAAGTTAATACACACAACGCCTTACAGGCACTTTTAGGCATTATGTGCAAAACGTGGTCATCCAGCTTGCGCGGGTTAGGCTGAGAACTGCGATTCAAGTTCGCACATAGCGGCTAAAGCGAATCGCAACAAGTTAATACACACAAAGCCTTACAGGCACTTTTAGGCATGATGTGAAAAACGAGGTCATCCAGCTTGCGCGGGTTAGGCTGAGAACTGCGATTCAAGTTCGCACATAGCGGCTAAAGCGAATCGCAACAAGTTAATACACACAAAGCCTTACAGGCACTTCTAGGCATGATGTGCATAACGCGGTCGTCCAGCTTGCGCGGGTTAGGCTCAGAACTGCGATTCAAGTTTGCACGTAGCGGCTCAAACGAATCGCAACAAGTTAATACACACAACGCCTTAAAGGCACTTTTAGGCATGATGTGCAAAACGTGGTCATCCAGCTTGCGCGGGTTAGCCTCAGAACTGCGATTCAAGTTTGCACGTAGCGGCTCAAACGAATCGCAACAAGTTAATACACACAAAGCCTTACAGGCACTTCTAGGCATGATGTGCATAACGCGGTCATCCAGCTTGCGCGGGTTAGGCTCAGAACTGCGATTCAAGTTTGCACGTAGCGGCTCAAACGAATCGCAACAAGTTAATAGACACAACGCCTTAAAGGCACTTTTAGGCATGATGTGCAAAACGTGGTCATCCAGCTTGCGCGGGTTAGCCTCAGAACTGCGATTCAAGTTTGCACGTAGCGGCTCAAACGAATCGCAACAAGTTAATACACACAAAGCCTTACAGGCACTTCTCGGCATGATGTGCAAAACGTGGTCATCCAGCTTGCGCGGGTTAGGCTGAGAACTGCGATTCAAGTTCGCACATAGCGGCTAAAGCGAATCGCAACAAGTTAATACACACAAAGCCTTACAGGCACTTTTAGGCATGATGTGAAAAAGAGGTCATCCAGCTTGCGCGGGTTAGGCTGAGAACTGCGATTCAAGTTCGCACATAGCGGCTAAAGCGAATCGCAACAAGTTAATACACACAAAGCCTTACAGGCACTTCTAGGCATGATTTGCATAACGCGGTCATCCAGCTTGCGCGGGTTAGGCTGAGAACTGCGATTCAAGTTCGCACATAGCGGCTAAAGCGAATCGCAACAAGTTAATACACACAACGCCTTAAAGGCACTTTTAGGCATGATGTGCAAAACGTGGTCATCCAGCTTGCGCGGGTTAGGCTCAGAACTGCGAATAGAGTTTGCACGTAGCGGCTCAAACGAATCGCAACAAGTTAATACACACAAAGCCTTACAGGCACTTCTAGGCATGATGTGCATAACGCGGTCATCCAGCTTGCGCGGGTTAGGCTCAGAACTGCGATTCAAGTTTGCACGTAGCGGCTCAAACGAATCGCAACAAGTTAATACACACAACGCCTTACAGGCACTTTTAGGCATTATGTGCAAAACGCGGTCATCCAGCTTGCGCGGGTTAGCCTCAGAACTGCGATTCAAGTTTGCACGTAGCGGCTCAAACGAATCGCAACAAGTTAATACACACAAAGCCTTACAGGCACTTCTAGGCATGATGTGAAAAACGAGGTCATCCAGCTTGCGCTGGTTAGGCTGAGAACAGCGATTCAAGTTCGCACATAGCGGCTAAAGCGAATCGCAACAAGTTAATACACACAAAGCCTTACAGGCACTTCTAGGCATGATGTGCATGACGCGGTCATCCAGCTTGCGCGGGTTAGGCTCAGAACTGCGATTCAAGTTTGCACGTAGCGGCTCAAACGAATCGCAACAAGTTAATACACACAACGCCTTAAAGGCACTTTTAGGCATGATGTGAAAACGTGGTCATCCAGCTTGTGCGGGTTAGGCTCAGAACTGCGAATCAAGTTTGCACGTAGCGGCTCAAACGAATCGCAACAAGTTAATACACACAAAGCCTTACAGGCACTTCTAGGCACGATGTGCATAACGCGGTCATCCAGCTTGCGCGGGTTAGGCTCAGAACTGCGATTCAAGTTTGCACGTAGCGGCTCAAACGAATCGCAACAAGTTAATACACACAACGCCTTAAAGGCATGATGTGCAAAACGTGGTCATCCAGCTTGCGCGGGTTAGGCTCAGAACTGCGATTCAAGTTTGCACGTAGCGGCTCAAACGAACCGCAACAAGTTAATACACACAACGCCTTGAAGGCAGTTTTAGGCATAATGTGCAAAACGTGGTCATCCAGCTTGCGCGGGTTAGGCTGAGAACTGCGATTCAAGTTCGCACATAGCGGCTAAAGCGAATCGCAACAAGTTAATACACACAACGCCTTAAAGGCACTTTTAGGCATGATTTGCATAACGCTGTCACCCAGCTTGCGCGGGTTAGGCTCAGAACTGCGATTCAAGTTTGCACGTAGCGGCTCAAACGAATCGCAACAAGTTAATACACACAACGCCTTACAGGCACTTTTAGGCATGATGTGCAAAACGTCGTCATCCAGCTTGCGCGGGTTAGGCTGAGAACAGCGATTCAAGTTCGCACATAGCGGCTAAAGCGAATCGCAACAAGTTAATACACACAAAGCCTTACAGGCACTTCTAGGCATGATGTGCATGACGCGGTCATCCAGCTTGCGCGGGTTAGGCTCAGAACTGCGATTCAAGTTTGCACGTAGCGGCTCAAACGAATCGCAACAAGTTAATACACACAACGCCTTAAAGGCACTTTTAGGCATGATGTGAAAACGTGGTCATCCAGCTTGCGCGGGTTAGGCTCAGAACTGCGAATCAAGTTTGCACGTAGCGGCTCAAACGAATCGCAACAAGTTAATACACACAAAGCCTTACAGGCACTTCTAGGCACGATGTGCATAACGCGGTCATCCAGCTTGCGCGGGTTAGGCTCAGAACTGCGATTCAAGTTTGCACGTAGCGGCTCAAACGAATCGCAACAAGTTAATACACACAACGCCTTAAAGGCATGATGTGCAAAACGTGGTCATCCAGCTTGCGCGGGTTAGGCTCAGAACTGCGATTCAAGTTTGCACGTAGCGGCTCAAACGAACCGCAACAAGTTAATACACACAACGCCTTGAAGGCACTTTTAGGCATAGTGTGCAAAACGTGGTCATCCAGCTTGCGCGGGTTAGGCTCAGAACTGCGATTCAAGTTTGCACGTAGCGGCTCAAACGAACCGCAACAAGTTAATACACTCAAAGCCTTACAGGCACTTCTAGGCATGATGTGCATAACGCGGTCATCCAGCTTCCGCGGGTTAGGCTCAGAACTGCGATTCAAGTTTGCACGTAGCGGCTCAAACGAATCGCAACAAGTTAATACACACAACGCCTTAAAGGCACTTCTAGGCATGATGTGCATAACGCGGTCATCCAGCTTGCGCGGGTTAGGCTCAGAACTGCGATTCAAGTTTGCACATAGTGGCTAAAGCGAATCGCAACAAGTTAATATACACAAAGCCTTACAGGCACTTCTAGGCATGATGTGCATAACGCGGTCATCCAGCTTGCGCGGGTTAGGCTCAGCACTGCGATTCAAGTTTGCACGTAGCGGCTCAAACGAATCGCAACAAGTTAATACACACAACGCCTTAAAGGCACTTTTAGGCATGATGTGCAAAACGTGGTCATCCAGCTTGCGCGGGTTAGGCTGAGAACTGCGATTCAAGTTCGCACATAGTGGCTAAAGCGAATCGCAACAAGTTAATATACACAAAGCCTTACAGGCACTTCTAGGCATGATGTGCATAACGCGGTCATCCAGCTTGCGCGGGTTAGGCTCAGCACTGCGATTCAAGTTTGCACGTAGCGGCTCAAACGAATCGCAACAAGTTAATACACACAACGCCTTAAAGGCACATTTAGGCATGATGTGCAAAACGTGGTCATCCAGCTTGCGCGGGTTAGGCTCAGAACTGCGATTCAAGTTTGCACGTAGCGGCTCAAACGAATCGCAACAAGTTAATACACACAAAGCCTTACAGGCACTTCTAGGCATGATGTGCATAACGCGGTCATCCAGCTTGCGCGGGTTAGGCTCAGAACTGCGATTCAAGTTTGCACGTTGCGGCTCAAACGAATCGCAACAAGTTAATACACACAACGCCTTACAGGCACTTTTAGGCATTATGTGCAAAACGCGGTCATCCAGCTTGCGCGGGTTAGGCTCAGAACTGCGATTCAAGTTTGCACGTAGCGGCTCAAACGAATCGCAACAAGTTAATACACACAACGCCTTAAAGGCACTTTTAGGCATGATGTGAAAAAGAGGTCATCCAGCTTGCGCGGGTTAGGCTCAGAACTGCGATTCAAGTTTCCACGTAGCGGCTCAAACGAATCGCAACAAGTTAATACACACAACGCCTTAAAGGCACTTTTAGGCATGATGTGAAAACGTGGTCATCCAGCTTGCGCGGGTTAGGCTCAGAACTGCGAATCAAGTTTGCACGTAGCGGCTCAAACGAATCGCAACAAGTTAATACACACAAAGCCTTACAGGCACTTCTAGGCATGAAGTGCATAACGCCGGCATCCCGCTTGCGCGGGTTAGGCTCAGAACTGCGATTCAAGTTTGCACGTAGCGGCTCAAACGAATCGCAACAAGTTAATACACAACCACTTAAACGCATGATGTGCAAAACGTGGTCATCCAGCTTGCGCGGGTTAGGCTCAGAACTGCGATTCGTTTGCACGTAGCGGCTCAAACGAACCGCAACAAGTTAATACACACAACGCCTTAAAGGCACTTTTAGGCATGATGTGCAAAACGTGGTCATCCAGCTTGCGCGGGTTAGGCTCACTCTGCGATTCAAGTTTGTACGTAGCGGCTCAAACGAACCGCAACAAGTTAATACACTCAAAGCCTTACAGGCACTTCTAGGCATGATGTGCATAACTCGGTCATCCAGCTTCCGCGGGTTAGGCTCAGAACTGCGATTCAAGTTTGCACGTAGCGGCTCGAACGAATCGCAACAAGTTAATACACACAACGCCTTAAAGGGACTTTTAGGCATGATGTGCAAAACGTGGTCATCCAGCTTGCGCGGGTTAGGCTCAGAACTGCGATTCAAGTTCGCACATAGTGGCTAAAGCGAATCGCAACAAGTTAATACACACAACGCCTTACAGGCACTTTTAGGCATGATGTGCAAATAGGCGTCACTCAAGCTGCGCGGGTTAGGTACAGAACTGCGATTCAAGTTCGCACATAGCGGCTAAAGCGAATCGCAACAAGTTAATACACACAAAGCCTTACAAGCACTTCTAGGCATGATTTGCATAACGCTGTCACCCAGCTTGCGCGGGTTAGGCTCAGAACTGCGATTCAAGTTTGCACGTAGCGGCTCAAACGAATCGCAACAAGTTAATACACACAACGCCTTACAGGCACTTTTAGGCATTATGTGCAAAACGTGGTCATCCAGCTTGCGCGGGTTAGGCTGAGAACTGCGATTCAAGTTCGCACATAGCGGCTAAAGCGAATCGCAACAAGTTAATACACACAAAGCCTTACAGGCACTTTTAGGCATGATGTGAAAAACGAGGTCATCCAGCTTGCGCGGGTTAGGCTGAGAACTGCGATTCAAGTTCGCACATAGCGGCTAAAGCGAATCGCAACAAGTTAATACACACAAAGCCTTACAGGCACTTCTAGGCATGATGTGCATAACGCGGTCATCCAGCTTGCGCGGGTTAGGCTCAGAACTGCGATTCAAGTTTGCACGTAGCGGCTCAAACGAATCGCAACAAGTTAATACACACAACGCCTTAAAGGCACTTTTAGGCATGATGTGCAAAACGTGGTCATCCAGCTTGCGCGGGTTAGCCTCAGAACTGCGATTCAAGTTTGCACGTAGCGGCTCAAACGAATCGCAACAAGTTAATACACACAAAGCCTTACAGGCACTTCTAGGCATGATGTGCATAACTCGGTCATCCAGCTTCCGCGGGTTAGGCTCAGAACTGCGATTCAAGTTTGCACGTAGCGGCTCGAACGAATCGCAACAAGTTAATACACACAACGCCTTAAAGGGACTTTTAGGCATGATGTGCAAAACGTGGTCATCCAGCTTGCGCGGGTTAGGCTCAGAACTGCGATTCAAGTTCGCACATAGTGGCTAAAGCGAATCGCAACAAGTTAATACACACAACGCCTTACAGGCACTTTTAGGCATGATGTGCAAATAGGCGTCACTCAAGCTGCGCGGGTTAGGTACAGAACTGCGATTCAAGTTCGCACATAGCGGCTAAAGCGAATCGCAACAAGTTAATACACACAAAGCCTTACAGGCACTTCTAGGCATGATTTGCATAACGCTGTCACCCAGCTTGCGCGGGTTAGGCTCAGAACTGCGATTCAAGTTTGCACGTAGCGGCTCAAACGAATCGCAACAAGTTAATACACACAACGCCTTACAGGCACTTTTAGGCATTATGTGCAAAACGTGGTCATCCAGCTTGCGCGGGTTAGGCTGAGAACTGCGATTCAAGTTCGCACATAGCGGCTAAAGCGAATCGCAACAAGTTAATACACACAAAGCCTTACAGGCACTTTTAGGCATGATGTGAAAAACGAGGTCATCCAGCTTGCGCGGGTTAGGCTGAGAACTGCGATTCAAGTTCGCACATAGCGGCTAAAGCGAATCGCAACAAGTTAATACACACAAAGCCTTACAGGCACTTCTAGGCATGATGTGCATAACGCGGTCATCCAGCTTGCGCGGGTTAGGCTCAGAACTGCGATTCAAGTTTGCACGTAGCGGCTCAAACGAATCGCAACAAGTTAATACACACAACGCCTTAAAGGCACTTTTAGGCATGATGTGCAAAACGTGGTCATCCAGCTTGCGCGGGTTAGCCTCAGAACTGCGATTCAAGTTTGCACGTAGCGGCTCAAACGAATCGCAACAAGTTAATACACACAAAGCCTTACAGGCACTTCTAGGCATGATGTGCATAACGCGGTCATCCAGCTTGCGCGGGTTAGGCTCAGAACTGCGATTCAAGTTTGCACGTAGCGGCTCAAACGAATCGCAACAAGTTAATAGACACAACGCCTTAAAGGCACTATTAGGCATGATGTGCAAAACGTGGTCATCCAGCTTGCGCGGGTTAGCCTCAGAACTGCGATTCAAGTTTGCACGTAGCGGCTCAAACGAATCGCAACAAGTTAATACACACAAAGCCTTACAAACACTTCTAGGCATGATGTGCAAAACGTGGTCATCCAGCTTGCGCGGGTTAGGCTGAGAACTGCGATTCAAGTTCGCACATAGCGGCTAAAGCGAATCGCAACAAGTTAATACACACAAAGCCTTACAGGCACTTTTAGGCATGATGTGAAAAAGAGGTCATCCAGCTTGCGCGGGTTAGGCTGAGAACTGCGATTCAAGTTCGCACATAGCGGCTAAAGCGAATCGCAACAAGTTAATACACACAAAGCCTTACAGGCACTTCTAGGCATGATGTGCATAACGCGGTCATCCAGCTTGCGCGGGTTAGGCTGAGAACTGCGATTCAAGTTCGCACATAGCGGCTAAAGCGAATCGCAACAAGTTAATACACACAACGCCTTAAAGGCACTTTTAGGCATGATGTGCAAAACGTGGTCATCCAGCTTGCGCGGGTTAGGCTCAGAACTGCGAATAGAGTTTGCACGTAGCGGCTCAAACGAATCGCAACAAGTTAATACACACAAAGCCTTACAGGCACTTCTAGGCATGATGTGCATAACGCGGTCATCCAGCTTGCGCGGGTTAGGCTCAGAACTGCGATTCAAGTTTGCACGTAGCGGCTCAAACGAATCGCAACAAGTTAATACACACAACGCCTTACAGGCACTTTTAGGCATTATGTGCAAAACGCTGTCATCCAGCTTGCGCGGGTTAGCCTCAGAACTGCGATTCAAGTTTGCACGTAGCGGCTCAAACGAATCGCAACAAGTTAATACACACAAAGCCTTACAGGCACTTCTAGGCATGATGTGAAAAACGAGGTCATCCAGCTTGCGCTGGTTAGGCTGAGAACTGCGATTCAAGTTCGCACATAGCGGCTAAAGCGAATCGCAACAAGTTAATACACACAAAGCCTTACAGGCACTTCTAGGCATGATGTGCATGACGCGGTCATCCAGCTTGCGCGGGTTAGGCTCAGAACTGCGATTCAAGTTTGCACGTAGCGGCTCAAACGAATCGCAACAAGTTAATACACACAACGCCTTAAAGGCACTTTTAGGCATGATGTGAAAACGTGGTCATCCAGCTTGCGCGGGTTAGGCTGAGAACTGCGAATCAAGTTTGCACGTAGCGGCTCAAACGAATCGCAACAAGTTAATACACACAAAGCCTTACAGGCACTTCTAGGCACGATGTGCATAACGCGGTCATCCAGCTTGCGCGGGTTAGGCTCAGAACTTCGATTCAAGTTTGCACGTAGCTGCTCAAACGAATCGCAACAAGTTAATACACACAACGCCTTAAAGGCATGATGTGCAAAACGTGGTCATCCAGCTTGCGCGGGTTAGGCTCAGAACTGCGATTCAAGTTTGCACGTAGCGGCTCAAACGAACCGCAACAAGTTAATACACACAACGCCTTGAAGGCACTTTTAGGCATAATGTGCAAAACGTGGTCATCCAGCTTGCGCGGGTTAGGCTCAGAACTACGATTCAAGTTTGCACGTAGCGGCTCAAACGAATCGCAACAAGTTAATACATACAACGCCTTAAAGGCACTTTTAGGCATGATGTGCAAAACGTGGTCATCCAGCTTGCGCGGGTTAGGCTCAGAACTGCGATTCAAGTTCGCACATAGTGGCTAAAGCGAATAGCAACAAGTTAATACACACAACGCCTTACAGGCACTTTTAGGCATGATGTGCAAATAGGCGTCACTCAAGCTGCGCGGGTTAGGTACAGAACTGCGATTCAAGTTCGCACATAGCGGCTAAAGCGAATCGCAACAAGTTAATACACACAAAGCCTTACAGGCACTTCTAGGCATGATTTGCATAACGCTGTCACCCAGCTTGCGCGGGTTAGGCTCGGAACTGCGATTCAAGTTTGCACGTAGCGGCTCAAACGAATCGCAACAAGTTAATACACACAACGCCTTACAGGCACTTTTAGGCATTATGTGCAAAACGTGGTCATCCAGCTTGCGCGGGTTAGGCTGAGAACTGCGATTCAAGTTCGCACATAGCGGCTAAAGCGAATCGCAACAAGTTAATACACACAAAGCCTTACAGGCACTTCTAGGCATGATTTGCATAACGCTGTCACCCAGCTTGCGCGGGTTAGGCTCAGAACTGCGATTGAAGTTTGCACGTAGCGGCTCAAACGAATCGCAACAAGTTAATACACACAACGCCTTACAGGCACTTTTAGGCATTATGTGCAAAACGTGGTCATCCAGCTTGCGCGGGTTAGGCTGAGAACTGCGATTCAAGTTCGCACATAGCGGCTAAAGCGAATCGCAACAAGTTAATACACACAAAGCCTTACAGGCACTTTTAGGCATGATGTGAAAAACAAGGTCATCCAGCTTGCGCGGGTTAGGCTGAGAACTGCGATTCAAGTTCGCACATAGCGGCTAAAGCGAATCGCAACAAGTTAATACACACAAAGCCTTACAGGCACTTCTAGGCATGATGTGCATAACGCGGTCATCCAGCTTGCGCGGGTTAGGCTCAGAACTGCGATTCAAGTTTGCACGTAGCGGCTCAAACGAATCGCAACAAGTTAATACACACAACGCCTTAAAGGCACTTTTAGGCATGATGTGCAAAACGTGGTCATCCAGCTTGCGCGGGTTAGCCTCAGAACTGCGATTCAAGTTTGCACGTAGCGGCTCAAACGAATCGCAACAAGTTAATACACACAAAGCCTTACAGGCACTTCTAGGCATGATGTGCATAACGCGGTCATCCAGCTTGCGCGGGTTAGGCTCAGAACTGCGATTCAAGTTTGCACGTAGCGGCTCAAACGAATCGCAACAAGTTAATAGACACAACGCCTTAAAGGCACTTTTAGGCATGATGTGCAAAACGTGGTCATCCAGCTTGCGCGGGTTAGGCTGAGAACTGCGATTCAAGTTCGCACATAGCGGCTAAAGCGAATCGCAACAAGTTAATACACACAAAGCCTTACAGGCACTTTTAGGCATGATGTGAAAAAGAGGTCATCCAGCTTGCGCGGGTTAGGCTGAGAACTGCGATTCAAGTTCGCACATAGCGGCTAAAGCGAATCGCAACAAGTTAATACACACAAAGCCTTACAGGCACTTCTAGGCATGATGTGCATAACGCGGTCATCCAGCTTGCGCGGGTTAGGCTGAGAACTGCGATTCAAGTTCGCACATAGCGGCTAAAGCGAATCGCAACAAGTTAATACACACAACGCCTTAAAGGCACTTTTAGGCATGATGTGCAAAACGTGGTCATCCAGCTTGCGCGGGTTAGGCTCAGAACTGCGAATAGAGTTTGCACGTAGCGGCTCAAACGAATCGCAACAAGTTAATACACACAAAGCCTTACAGGCACTTCTAGGCATGATGTGCATAACGCGGTCATCCAGCTTGCGCGGGTTAGGCTCAGAACTGCGATTCAAGTTTGCACGTAGCGGCTCAAACGAATCGCAACAAGTTAATACACACAACGCCTTACAGGCACTTTTAGGCATTATGTGCAAAACGCTGTCATCCAGCTTGCGCGGGTTAGCCTCAGAACTGCGATTCAAGTTTGCACGTAGCGGCTCAAACGAATCGCAACAAGTTAATACACACAAAGCCTTACAGGCACTTCTAGGCATGATGTGAAAAACGAGGTCATCCAGCTTGCGCTGGTTAGGCTGAGAACTGCGATTCAAGTTCGCACATAGCGGCTAAAGCGAATCGCAACAAGTTAATACACACAAAGCCTTACAGGCACTTCTAGGCATGATTTGCATAACTCTGTCACCCAGCTTGCGCGGGTTAGGCTCAGAACTGCGATTCAAGTTTGCACGTAGCGGCTCAAACGAATCGCAACAAGTTAATACACACAACGCCTTACAGGCACTTTTAGGCATTATGTGCAAAACGTGGTCATCCAGCTTGCGCGGGTTAGGCTGAGAACTGCGATTCAAGTTCGCACATAGCGGCTAAAGCGAATCGCAACAAGTTAATACACACAAAGCCTTACAGGCACTTTTAGGCATGATGTGAAAAACGAGGTCATCCAGCTTGCGCGGGTTAGGCTGAGAACTGCGATTCAAGTTCGCACATAGCGGCTAAAGCGAATCGCAACAAGTTAATACACACAAAGCCTTACAGGCACTTTTAGGCATGATGTGAAAAAGAGGTCATCCAGCTTGCGCGGGTTAGGCTGAGAACTGCGAATCAAGTTTGCACGTAGCGGCTCAAACGAATCGCAACAAGTTAATACACACAAAGCCTTACAGGCACTTCTAGGCATGATGTGCATAACGCGGTCATCCAGCTTGCGCGGGTTAGGCTCAGAACTGCGATTCAAGTTTGCACGTAGCGGCTCAAACGAATCGCAACAAGTTAATACACACAACGCCTTACAGGCACTTTTAGGCATTATGTGCAAAACGCGGTCATCCAGCTTGCGCGGGTTAGGCTCAGAACTGCGATTCAAGTTTGCACGTAGCGGCTCAAACGAATCGCAACAAGTTAATACACACAACGCCTTAAAGGCACTTTTAGGCATGATGTGCAAAACGTGGTCATCCAGCTCGCGCGGGTTAGCCTAAGAACTGCGATTCAAGTTTGCACGTAGCGGCTCAAACGAATCGCAACAAGTTAATACACACAAAGCCTTACAGGCACTTCTAGGCATGATGTGCAAAACGTGGTCATCCAGCTTGCGCGGGTTAGGCTGAGAACTGCGATTCAAGTTCGCACATAGCGGCTAAAGCGAATCGCAACAAGTTAATACACACAAAGCCTTACAGGCACTTTTAGGCTTGATGTGAAAAACGAGGTCATCCAGCTTGCGCGGGTTAGGCTGAGAACTGCGATTCAAGTTCGCACATAGCGGCTAAAGCGAATCGCAACAAGTTAATACACACAAAGCCTTACAGGCACTTCTAGGCATGATGTGCATGACGCGGTCATCCAGCTTGCGCGGGTTAGGCTCAGAACTGCGATTCAAGTTCGCACATAGCGGCTAAAGCGAATCGCAACAAGTTAATACACACAAAGCCTTACAGGCACTTTTAGGCATGATGTGAAAAAGAGGTCATCCAGCTTGCGCGGGTTAGGCTGAGAACTGCGAATCAAGTTTGCACGTAGCGGCTCAAACGAATCGCAACAAGTTAATACACACAAAGCCTTACAGGCACTTCTAGGCATGATGTGCATAACGCGGTCATCCAGCTTGCGCGGGTTAGGCTCAGAACTGCGATTCAAGTTTGCACGTACGGCTCAAACGAATCGCAACAAG
Source organism: Amblyomma maculatum (assembly GCF_055883805.1). Classification (NCBI taxonomy): domain Eukaryota; kingdom Metazoa; phylum Arthropoda; class Arachnida; order Ixodida; family Ixodidae; genus Amblyomma; species Amblyomma maculatum. The sequence continues at coordinate 303,465 of NW_028146740.1, read as the reverse complement.
TTAATACACACAACGCCTTACAGGCACTTTTAGGCATTATGTGCAAAACGCGGTCATCCAGCTTGCGCGGGTTAGGCTCAGAACTGCGATTCAAGTTTGCACGTAGCGGCTCAAACGAATCGCAACAAGTTAATACACACAACGCCTTAAAGGCACTTTTAGGCATGATGTGCAAAACGTGGTCATCCAGCTTGCGCGGGTTAGCCTCAGAACTGCGATTCAAGTTTGCACGTAGCGGCTCAAACGAATCGCAACAAGTTAATACACACAAAGCCTTACAGGCACTTCTAGGCATGATGTGCAAAACGTGGTCCTCCAGCTTGCGCGGGTTAGGCTGAGAACTGCGATTCAAGTTCGCACATAGCGGCTAAAGCGAATCGCAACAAGTTAATACACACAAAACCTTACAGGCACTTTTAGGCATGATGTGAAAAACGAGGTCATCCAGCTTGCGCGGGTTAGGCTGAGAACTGCGATTCAAGTTCGCACATAGCGGCTAAAGCGAATCGCAACAAGTTAATACACACAAAGCCTTACAGGCACTTCTAGGCATGATGTGCATGACGCGGTCATCCAGCTTGCGCGGGTTAGGCTCAGAACTGCGATTCAAGTTTGCACGTAGCGGCTCAAACGAATCGCAACAAGTTAATACACACAACGCCTTAAAGGTACTTTTAGGCATGATGTGAAAACGTGGTCATCCAGCTTGCGCGGGTTAGGCTCAGAACTGCGAATCATGTTTGCACGTAGCGGCTCAAACGAATCGCAACAAGTTAATACACACAAATCCTTACAGGCACTTCTAGGCATGATGTGCATAACGCCGTCATCCAGCTTGCGCGGGTTAGTCTCAGAACTGCGATTCAAGTTTGCACGTAGCGGCTCAAACGAATCGCAACAAGTTAATACACACAAAGCCTTACAGGCACTTCCAGGCATGATGTGCAAAACGTGGTCATCCAGCTTGCGCGGGTTAGGCTGAGAACTGCGATTCAAGTTCGCACATAGCGGCTAAAGCGAATCGCAACAAGTTAATACACACAAAGCCTTACAGGCACTTTTAGGCATGATGTGAAAAATGAGGTCATCCAGCTTGCGCGGGTTAGGCTGAGAACTGCGATTCAAGTTCGCACATAGCGGCTAAAGCGAATCGCAACAAGTTAATACACACAAAGCCTTACAGGCACTTCTAGGCATGATATGCATGACGCGGTCATCCAGCTTGCGCGGGTTAGGCTCAGAACTGCGATTCAAGTTTGCACGTAGCGGCTCAAACGAATCGCAACAAGTTAATACACACAACGCCTTAAAGGCACTTTTAGGCATGATGTGAAAATGTGGTCATCCAGCTTGCGCGGTTTAGGCTCAGAACTGCGAATCAAGTTTGCACGTAGCGGCTCAAACGAATCGCAACAAGTTAATACACACAAAGCCTTACAGGCACTTCTAGGCACGATGTGCATAACGCGGTCATCCAGCTTGCGCGGGTTAGGCTCAGAACTGCGATTCAAGTTTGCACGTAGCGGCTCAAACGAATCGCAACAAGTTAATACACACAACGCCTTAAAGGCATGATGTGCAAAACGTGGTCATCCAGCTTGCGCGGGTTAGGCTCAGAACTGCGATTCAAGTTTGCACGTAGCGGCTCAAACGAATCGCAACAAGTTAATACACACAACGCCTTAAAGGCACTTTTAGGCATGATGTGCATAACGCGGTCATCCAGCTTCCGCGGGTTAGGCTCAGAACTGCGATTCAAGTTTGCACGTACCGGCTCAAACGAATCGCAACAAGTTAATACACACAAAACCTTACAGGCACTTTTAGGCATGATGTGAAAAACGAGGTCATCCAGCTTGCGCGGGTTAGGCTGAGAACTGCGATTCAAGTTCGCACATAGCGGCTAAAGCGAATCGCAACAAGTTAATACACACAAAGCCTTACAGGCACTTCTAGGCATGATGTGCATGACGCGGTCATCCAGCTTGCGCGGGTTAGGCTCAGAACTGCGATTCAAGTTTGCACGTAGCGGCTCAAACGAATCGCAACAAGTTAATACACACAACGCCTTAAAGGCACTTTTAGGCATGATGTGAAAACGTGGTCATCCAGCTTGCGCGGGTTAGGCTCAGAACTGCGAATCAAGTTTGCACGTAGCGGCTCAAACGAATCGCAACAAGTTAATACACACAAATCCTTACAGGCACTTCTAGGCATGATGTGCATAACGCCGTCATCCAGCTTGCGCGGGTTAGTCTCAGAACTGCGATTCAAGTTTGCACGTAGCGGCTCAAACGAATCGCAACAAGTTAATACACACAACGCCTTAAAGGCACTTTTAGGCATGATGTGCAAAACGTGGTCATCCAGCTTGCGCGGGTTAACCTCAGAACTGCGATTCAAGTTTGCACGTAGCGGCTCAAACGAATCGCAACAAGTTAATACACACAAAGCCTTACAGGCACTTCCAGGCATGATGTGCAAAACGTGGTCATCCAGCTTGCGCGGGTTAGGCTGAGAACTGCGATTCAAGTTCGCACATAGCGGCTAAAGCGAATCGCAACAAGTTAATACACACAAAGCCTTACAGGCACTTTTAGGCATGATGTGAAAAATGAGGTCATCCAGCTTGCGCGGGTTAGGCTGAGAACTGCGATTCAAGTTCGCACATAGCGGCTAAAGCGAATCGCAACAAGTTAATACACACAAAGCCTTACAGGCACTTCTAGGCATGATATGCATGACGCGGTCATCCAGCTTGCGCGGGTTAGGCTCAGAACTGCGATTCAAGTTTGCACGTAGCGGCTCAAACGAATCGCAACAAGTTAATACACACAACGCCTTAAAGGCACTTTTAGGCATGATGTGAAAATGTGGTCATCCAGCTTGCGCGGTTTAGGCTCAGAACTGCGAATCAAGTTTGCACGTAGCGGCTCAAACGAATCGCAACAAGTTAATACACACAAAGCCTTACAGGCACTTCTAGGCACGATGTGCATAACGCGGTCATCCAGCTTGCGCGGGTTAGGCTCAGAACTGCGATTCAAGTTTGCACGTAGCGGCTCAAACGAATCGCAACAAGTTAATACACACAACGCCTTAAAGGCATGATGTGCAAAACGTGGTCATCCAGCTTGCGCGGGTTAGGCTCAGAACTGCGATTCAAGTTTGCACGTAGCGGCTCAAACGAATCGCAACAAGTTAATACACACAACGCCTTAAAGGCACTTTTAGGCATGATGTGCATAACGCGGTCATCCAGCTTCCGCGGGTTAGGCTCAGAACTGCGATTCAAGTTTGCACGTACCGGCTCAAACGAATCGCAACAAGTTAATACACACAACGCCTTAAAGGCACTTTTAGGCATGATGTGCAAAACGTGGTCATCCAGCTTGCGCGGGTTAGGCTCTGAACTGCGATTCAAGTTCGCACATAGTGGCTAAAGCGAATCGCAACAAGTTAATACACACAACGCCTTACAGGCACTTTTAGGCATGATGTGCAAATAGGCGTCACTCAAGCTGCGCGGGTTAGGTACAGAACTGCGATTCAAGTTCGCACATAGCGGCTAAAGCGAATCGCAACAAGTTAATACACACAAAGCCTTACAGGCACTTCTAGGCATGATTTGCATAACGCTGTCACCCAGCTTGCGCGGGTTAGGCTCAGAACTGCGATTCAAGTTTGCACGTAGCGTCTCAAATGAATCGCAACAAGTTAATACACACAACGCCTTACAGGCACTTTTAGGCATTATGTGCAAAACGTGGTCATCCAGCTTGCGCGGGTTAGGCTGAGAACTGCGATTCAAGTTCGCACATAGCGGCTAAAGCGAATCGCAACAAGTTAATACACACAAAGCCTTACAGGCACTTTTAGGCATGATGTGAAAAACGAGGTCATCCAGCTTGCGCGGGTTAGGCTGAGAACTGCGATTCAAGTTCGCACATAGCGGCTAAAGCGAATCGCAACAAGTTAATACACACAAAGCCTTACAGGCACTTCTAGGCATGATGTGCATAACGCGGTCATCCAGCTTGCGCGGGTTAGGCTCAGAACTGCGATTCAAGTTTGCACGTAGCGGCTCAAACGAATCGCAACAAGTTAATAGACACAACGCCTTAAAGGCACTTTTAGGCATGATGTGCAAAACGTGGTCATCCACCTAGCGCGGGTTAGCCTCAGAACTGCGATTCAAGTTTGCACGTAGCGGCTCAAACGAATCGCAACAAGTTAATACACACAAAGCCTTACAGGTACTTCTAGGCATGATGTGCAAAACGTGGTCATCCAGCTTGCGCGGGTTAGGCTGAGAACTGCGATTCAAGTTCGCACATAGCGGCTAAAGCGAATCGCAACAAGTTAATACATACAAAGCCTTACAGGCACTTTTAGGCATGATGTGAAAAAGAGGTCATCCAGCTTGCGCGGGTTAGGCTGAGAACTGCGATTCAAGTTAGCACATAGCGGCTAAAGAGAATCGCAACAAGTTAATACACACAAAGCCTTACAGGCACTTCTAGGCACGATGTGCATAACGCGGTCATCCAGCTTGCGCGGGTTAGGCTCAGAACTGCGATTCAAGTTTGCACGTAGCGGCTCAAACGAATCGCAACAAGTTAATACACACAACGCCTTAAAGGCATGATGTGCAAAACGTGGTCATCCAGCTTGCGCGGGTTAGGCTCAGAACTGCGATTCAAGTTTGCACGTAGCGGCTCAAACGAATCGCAACAAGTTAATACACACAACGCCTTAAAGGCACTTTTAGGCATGATGTGCATAACGCGGTCATCCAGCTTCCGCGGGTTAGGCTCAGAACTGCGATTCAAGTTTGCACGTACCGGCTCAAACGAATCGCAACAAGTTAATACACACAACGCCTTAAAGGCACTTTTAGGCATGATGTGCAAAACGTGGTCATCCAGCTTGCGCGGGTTAGGCTCAGAACTGCGATTCAAGTTCGCACATAGTGGCTAAAGCGAATCGCAACAAGTTAATACACACAAAGCCTTACAGGCACTTTTAGGCATGATGTGAAAAAGAGGTCATCCAGCTTGCGCGGGTTAGGCTGAGAACTGCGAATCAAGTTTGCACGTAGCGGCTCAAACGAATCGCAACAAGTTAATACACACAAAGCCTTACAGGCACTTCTAGGCATGATGTGCATAACGCGGTCATCCAGCTTGCGCGGGTTAGGCTCAGAACTGCGATTCAAGTTTGCACGTACGGCTCAAACGAATCGCAACAAGTTAATACACACAACGCCTTACAGGCACTTTTAGGCATTATGTGCAAAACGCGGTCATCCAGCTTGCGCGGGTTAGGCTCAGAACTGCGATTCAAGTTTGCACGTAGCGGCTCAAACGAATCGCAACAAGTTAATACACACAACGCCTTAAAGGCACTTTTAGGCATGATGTGCAAAACGTGGTCATCCAGCTTGCGCGGGTTAGCCTCAGAACTGCGATTCAAGTTTGCACGTAGCGGCTCAAACGAATCGCAACAAGTTAATACACACAAAGCCTTACAGGCACTTCTAGGCATGATGTGCAAAACGTGGTCATCCAGCTTGCGCGGGTTAGGCTGAGAACTGCGATTCAAGTTCGCACATAGCGGCTAAAGCGAATCGCAACAAGTTAATACACACAAAACCTTACAGGCACTTTTAGGCATGATGTGAAAAACGAGGTCATCCAGCTTGCGCGGGTTAGGCTGAGAACTGCGATTCAAGTTCGCACATAGCGGCTAAAGCGAATCGCAACAAGTTAATACACACAAAGCCTTACAGGCACTTCTAGGCATGATGTGCATGACGCGGTCATCCAGCTTGCGCGGGTTAGGCTCAGAACTGCGATTCAAGTTTGCACGTAGCGGCTCAAACGAATCGCAACAAGTTAATACACACAACGCCTTAAAGGCACTTTTAGGCATGATGTGAAAACGTGGTCATCCAGCTTGCGCGGGTTAGGCTCAGAACTGCGAATCAAGTTTGCACGTAGCGGCTCAAACGAATCGCAACAAGTTAATACACACAAATCCTTACAGGCACTTCTAGGCATGATGTGCATAACGCCGTCATCCAGCTTGCGCGGGTTAGTCTCAGAACTGCGATTCAAGTTTGCACGTAGCGGCTCAAACGAATCGCAACAAGTTAATACACACAAAGCCTTACAGGCACTTCCAGGCATGATGTGCAAAACGTGGTCATCCAGCTTGCGCGGGTTAGGCTGAGAACTGCGATTCAAGTTCGCACATAGCGGCTAAAGCGAATCGCAACAAGTTAATACACACAAAGCCTTACAGGCACTTTTAGGCATGATGTGAAAAATGAGGTCATCCAGCTTGCGCGGGTTAGGCTGAGAACTGCGATTCAAGTTCGCACATAGCGGCTAAAGCGAATCGCAACAAGTTAATACACACAAAGCCTTACAGGCACTTCTAGGCATGATATGCATGACGCGGTCATCCAGCTTGCGCGGGTTAGGCTCAGAACTGCGATTCAAGTTTGCACGTAGCGGCTCAAACGAATCGCAACAAGTTAATACACACAACGCCTTAAAGGCACTTTTAGGCATGATGTGAAAATGTGGTCATCCAGCTTGCGCGGTTTAGGCTCAGAACTGCGAATCAAGTTTGCACATAGCGGCTCAAACGAATCGCAACAAGTTAATACACACAAAGCCTTACAGGCACTTCTAGGCACGATGTGCATAACGCGGTCATCCAGCTTGCGCGGGTTAGGCTCAGAACTGCGATTCAAGTTTGCACGTAGCGGCTCAAACGAATCGCAACAAGTTAATACACACAACGCCTTAAAGGCATGATGTGCAAAACGTGGTCATCCAGCTTGCGCGGGTTAGGCTCAGAACTGCGATTCAAGTTTGCACGTAGCGGCTCAAACGAATCGCAACAAGTTAATACACACAACGCCTTAAAGGCACTTTTAGGCATGATGTGCATAACGCGGTCATCCAGCTTCCGCGGGTTAGGCTCAGAACTGCGATTCAAGTTTGCACGTACCGGCTCAAACGAATCGCAACAAGTTAATACACACAAAACCTTACAGGCACTTTTAGGCATGATGTGAAAAACGAGGTCATCCAGCTTGCGCGGGTTAGGCTGAGAACTGCGATTCAAGTTCGCACATAGCGGCTAAAGCGAATCGCAACAAGTTAATACACACAAAGCCTTACAGGCACTTCTAGGCATGATGTGCATGACGCGGTCATCCAGCTTGCGCGGGTTAGGCTCAGAACTGCGATTCAAGTTTGCACGTAGCGGCTCAAACGAATCGCAACAAGTTAATACACACAACGCCTTAAAGGCACTTTTAGGCATGATGTGAAAACGTGGTCATCCAGCTTGCGCGGGTTAGGCTCAGAACTGCGAATCAAGTTTGCACGTAGCGGCTCAAACGAATCGCAACAAGTTAATACACACAAATCCTTACAGGCACTTCTAGGCATGATGTGCATAACGCCGTCATCCAGCTTGCGCGGGTTAGTCTCAGAACTGCGATTCAAGTTTGCACGTAGCGGCTCAAACGAATCGCAACAAGTTAATACACACAACGCCTTAAAGGCACTTTTAGGCATGATGTGCAAAACGTGGTCATCCAGCTTGCGCGGGTTAACCTCAGAACTGCGATTCAAGTTTGCACGTAGCGGCTCAAACGAATCGCAACAAGTTAATACACACAAAGCCTTACAGGCACTTTTAGGCATGATGTGAAAAATGAGGTCATCCAGCTTGCGCGGGTTAGGCTGAGAACTGCGATTCAAGTTCGCACATAGCGGCTAAAGCGAATCGCAACAAGTTAATACACACAAAGCCTTACAGGCACTTCTAGGCATGATATGCATGACGCGGTCATCCAGCTTGCGCGGGTTAGGCTCAGAACTGCGATTCAAGTTTGCACGTAGCGGCTCAAACGAATCGCAACAAGTTAATACACACAACGCCTTAAAGGCACTTTTAGGCATGATGTGAAAATGTGGTCATCCAGCTTGCGCGGTTTAGGCTCAGAACTGCGAATCAAGTTTGCACGTAGCGGCTCAAACGAATCGCAACAAGTTAATACACACAAAGCCTTACAGGCACTTCTAGGCACGATGTGCATAACGCGGTCATCCAGCTTGCGCGGGTTAGGCTCAGAACTGCGATTCAAGTTTGCACGTAGCGGCTCAAACGAATCGCAACAAGTTAATACACACAACGCCTTAAAGGCATGATGTGCAAAACGTGGTCATCCAGCTTGCGCGGGTTAGGCTCAGAACTGCGATTCAAGTTTGCACGTAGCGGCTCAAACGAATCGCAACAAGTTAATACACACAACGCCTTAAAGGCACTTTTAGGCATGATGTGCATAACGCGGTCATCCAGCTTCCGCGGGTTAGGCTCAGAACTGCGATTCAAGTTTGCACGTACCGGCTCAAACGAATCGCAACAAGTTAATACACACAACGCCTTAAAGGCACTTTTAGGCATGATGTGCAAAACGTGGTCATCCAGCTTGCGCGGGTTAGGCTCAGAACTGCGATTCAAGTTCGCACATAGTGGCTAAAGCGAATCGCAACAAGTTAATACACACAACGCCTTACAGGCACTTTTAGGCATGATGTGCAAATAGGCGTCACTCAAGCTGCGCGGGTTAGGTACAGAACTGCGATTCAAGTTCGCACATAGCGGCTAAAGCGAATCGCAACAAGTTAATACACACAAAGCCTTACAGGCACTTCTAGGCATGATTTGCATAACGCTGTCACCCAGCTTGCGCGGGTTAGGCTCAGAACTGCGATTCAAGTTTGCACGTAGCGTCTCAAATGAATCGCAACAAGTTAATACACACAACGCCTTACAGGCACTTTTAGGCATTATGTGCAAAACGTGGTCATCCAGCTTGCGCGGGTTAGGCTGAGAACTGCGATTCAAGTTCGCACATAGCGGCTAAAGCGAATCGCAACAAGTTAATACACACAAAGCCTTACAGGCACTTTTAGGCATGATGTGAAAAACGAGGTCATCCAGCTTGCGCGGGTTAGGCTGAGAACTGCGATTCAAGTTCGCACATAGAGGCTAAAGCGAATCGCAACAAGTTAATACACACAAAGCCTTACAGGCACTTCTAGGCATGATGTGCATAACGCGGTCATCCAGCTTGCGCGGGTTAGGCTCAGAACTGCGATTCAAGTTTGCACGTAGCGGCTCAAACGAATCGCAACAAGTTAATAGACACAACGCCTTAAAGGCACTTTTAGGCATGATGTGCAAAACGTGGTCATCCACCTAGCGCGGGTTAGCCTCAGAACTGCGATTCAAGTTTGCACGTAGCGGCTCAAACGAATCGCAACAAGTTAATACACACAAAGCCTTACAGGTACTTCTAGGCATGATGTGCAAAACGTGGTCATCCAGCTTGCGCGGGTTAGGCTGAGAACTGCGATTCAAGTTCGCACATAGCGGCTAAAGCGAATCGCAACAAGTTAATGCACACAAAGCCTTACAGGCACTTTTAGGCATGATGTGAAAAAGAGGTCATCCAGCTTGCGCGGGTTAGGCTGAGAACTGCGATTCAAGTTAGCACATAGCGGCTAAAGAGAATCGCAACAAGTTAATACACACAAAGCCTTACAGGCACTTCTGGGCATGATGTGCATAACGCGGTCATCCAGCTTGCGCGGGTTAGGCTGAGAACTGCGATTCAAGTTCGCACATAGCGGCTAAAGCGAATCGCAACAAGTTAATATACACAAAGCCTTACAGGCACTTCTAGGCATGATGTGCATAACGCGGTCATCCAGCTTGCGCGGGTTAGGCTCAGAACTGCGATTCAAGTTTGCACGTAGCGGCTCAAACGAATCGCAACAAGTTAATACACACAACGCCTTAAAGGCACTTTTAGGCATGATGTGCATAACGCGGTCATCCAGCTTCCGCGGGTTAGGCTCAGAACTGCGATTCAAGTTTGCACGTACCGGCTCAAACGAATCGCAACAAGTTAATACACACAACGCCTTAAAGGCACTTTTAGGCATGATGTGCAAAACGTGGTCATCCAGCTTGCGCGGGTTAGGCTCAGAACTGCGATTCAAGTTCGCACATAGTGGCTAAAGCGAATCGCAACAAGTTAATACACACAACGCCTTACAGGCACTTTTAGGCATGATGTGCAAATAGGCGTCACTCAAGCTGCGCGGGTTAGGTACAGAACTGCGATTCAAGTTCGCACATAGCGGCTAAAGCGAATCGCAACAAGTTAATACACACAAAGCCTTACAGGCACTTCTAGGCATGATTTGCATAACGCTGTCACCCAGCTTGCGCGGGTTAGGCTCAGAACTGCGATTCAAGTTTGCACGTAGCGTCTCAAATGAATCGCAACAAGTTAATACACACAACGCCTTACAGGCACTTTTAGGCATTATGTGCAAAACGTGGTCATCCAGCTTGCGCGGGTTAGGCTGAGAACTGCGATTCAAGTTCGCACATAGCGGCTAAAGCGAATCGCAACAAGTTAATACACACAAAGCCTTACAGGCACTTTTAGGCATGATGTGAAAAACGAGGTCATCCAGCTTGCGCGGGTTAGGCTGAGAACTGCGATTCAAGTTCGCACATAGCGGCTAAAGCGAATCGCAACAAGTTAATACACACAAAGCCTTACAGGCACTTCTAGGCATGATGTGCATAACGCGGTCATCCAGCTTGCGCGGGTTAGGCTCAGAACTGCGATTCAAGTTTGCACGTAGCGGCTCAAACGAATCGCAACAAGTTAATAGACACAACGCCTTAAAGGCACTTTTAGGCATGATGTGCAAAACGTGGTCATCCACCTAGCGCGGGTTAGCCTCAGAACTGCGATTCAAGTTTGCACGTAGCGGCTCAAACGAATCGCAACAAGTTAATACACACAAAGCCTTACAGGCACTTCTAGGCATGATTTGCATAACGCTGTCACCCAGCTTGCGCGGGTTAGGCTCAGAACTGCGATTCAAGTTTGCACGTAGCGTCTCAAATGAATCGCAACAAGTTAATACACACAACGCCTTACAGGCACTTTTAGGCATTATGTGCAAAACGTGGTCATCCAGCTTGCGCGGGTTAGGCTGAGAACTGCGATTCAAGTTCGCACATAGCGGCTAAAGCGAATCGCAACAAGTTAATACACACAAAGCCTTACAGGCACTTCTGGGCATGATGTGCATAACGCGGTCATCCAGCTTGCGCGGGTTAGGCTGAGAACTGCGATTCAAGTTCGCACATAGCGGCTAAAGCGAATCGCAACAAGTTAATATACACAAAGCCTTACAGGCACTTCTAGGCATGATGTGCATAACGCGGTCATCCAGCTTGCGCGGGTTAGGCTCAGAACTGCGATTCAAGTTTGCACGTAGCGGCTCAAACGAATCGCAACAAGTTAATACACACAACGCCTTAAAGGCACTTTTAGGCATGATGTGCAAAACGTGGTCATCCAGCTTGCGCGGGTTAGGCTCAGAACTGCGAATCAAGTTTGCACGTAGCGGCTCAAACGAATCGCAACAAGTTAATACACACAAAGCCTTACAGGCACTTCTAGGCATGATGTGCATAACGCGGTCATCCAGCTTGCGCGGGTTAGGCTCAGAACTGCGATTCAAGTTTGCACGTAGCGGCTCTAACGAATCGCAACAAGTTAATACACACAACGCCTTACAGGCACTTTTAGGCATTATGTGCAAAACGCGGTCATTCAGCTTGCGCGGGTTAGGCTCAGAACTGCGAATCAAGTTTGCACGTAGCGGCTCAAACGAATCGCAACAAGTTAATACACACAAAGCCTTACAGGCACTTCTAGGCATGATGTGCATAACGCGGTCATCCAGCTTGCGCGGGTTAGGCTCAGAACTGCGATTCAAGTTTGCACGTAGCGGCTCAAACGAATCGCAACAAGTTAATACACACAACGCCTTAAAGGCACTTTTAGGCATGATGTGAAAACGTGGTCATCCAGCTTGCGCGGGTTAGGCTCAGAACTGCGAATCAAGTTTGCACGTAGCGGCTCAAACGAATCGCAACAAGTTAATACACACAAAGCCTTACAGGCACTTCTAGGCATGATGTGCATAACGCCGTCATCCAGCTTGCGCGGGTTAGGCTCAGAACTGCGATTCAAGTTTGCACGTAGCGGCTCAAACGAATCGCAACAAGTTAATACACACAACCACTTAAACGCATGATGTGCAAAACGTGGTCATCAGCTTGCGCGGGTTAGGCTCAGAACTGCGATTCGTTTGCACGTAGCGGCTCAAACGAACCGCAACAAGTTAATACACACAACGCCTTAAAGGCACTTTTAGGCATGATGTGCAAAACGTGGTCATCCAGCTTGCGCGCGTTAGGCTCACTCTGCGATTCAAGTTTGTACGTAGCGGCTCAAACGAACCGCAACAAGTTAATACACTCAAAGCCTTACAGGCACTTCTAGGCATGATGTGCATAACGCGGTCATCCAGCTTCCGCGGGTTAGGCTGAGAACTGCGATTCAAGTTCGCACATAGCGGCTAAAGCGAATCGCAACAAGTTAATACACACGAAGCCTTACAGGCACTTCTAGGCATGATGTGCATAACGCGGTCATCCAGCTTGCGCGGGTTAGGCCTAGAACTGCGATTCAAGTTTGCACGTAGCGGCTCAAACGAATCGCAACAAGTTAATACACACAACGCCTTAAAGGCACTTTTAGGCATGATGTGCAAAACGTGGTCATCCAGCTTGCGCGGGTTAGCCTCAGAACTGCGATTCAAGTTTGCACGTAGCGGCTCAAACGAATCGCAACAAGTTAATACACACAAAGCCTTACAGGCACTTCTAGGCATGAAGTGCATAACGCGGTCATCCAGCTTGCGCGGGTTAGGCTCAGAACTGCGATTCAAGTTTGCACGTAGCGGCTCAAACGAATCGCAACAAGTTAATAGACACAACGCCTTAAAGGCACTTTTAGGCATGATGTGCAAAACGTGGTCATCCAGCTTGCGCGGGTTAGCCTCAGAACTGCGATTCAAGTTTGCACGTAGCGGCTCAAACGAATCGCGACAAGTTAATACACACAAAGCCTTACAGGCACTTCTAGGCATGATGTGCAAAACGTGGTCATCCAGCTTGCGCGGGTTAGGCTGAGAACTGCGATTCAAGTTCGCACATAGCGGCTAAAGCGAATCGCAACAAGTTAATACACACAAAGCCTTACAGGCACTTTTAGGCATGATGTGAAAAAGAGGTCATCCAGCTTGCGCGGGTTAGGCTGAGAACTGCGATTCAAGTTCGCACATAGCGGCTAAAGCGAATCGCAACAAGTTAATACACACAAAGCCTTACAGGCACTTCTAGGCATGATGTGCATAACGCGGTCATCCAGCTTGCGCGGGTTAGGCTCAGAACTGCGATTCAAGTTTGCACGTAGCGGCTCAAACGAATCGCAACAAGTTAATACACACAACGCCTTAAAGGCACTTTTAGGCATGATGTGCATAACGCGGTCATCCAGCTTCCGCGGGTTAGGCTCAGAACTGCGATTCAAGTTTGCACGTACCGGCTCAAACGAATCGCAACAAGTTAATACACACAACGCCTTAAAGGCACTTTTAGGCATGATGTGCAAAACGTGGTCATCCAGCTTGCGCGGGTTAGGCTCAGAACTGCGATTCAAGTTCGCACATAGTGGCTAAAGCGAATCGCAACAAGTTAATACACACAACGCCTTACAGGCACTTTTAGGCATGATGTGCAAATAGGCGTCACTCAAGCTGCGCGGGTTAGGTACAGAACTGCGATTCAAGTTCGCACATAGCGGCTAAAGCGAATCGCAACAAGTTAATAGACACAACGCCTTAAAGGCACTTTTAGGCATGATGTGCAAAACGTGGTCATCCACCTAGCGCGGGTTAGCCTCAGAACTGCGATTCAAGTTTGCACGTAGCGGCTCAAACGAATCGCAACAAGTTAATACACACAAAGCCTTACAGGTACTTCTAGGCATGATGTGCAAAACGTGGTCATCCAGCTTGCGCGGGTTAGGCTGAGAACTGCGATTCAAGTTCGCACATAGCGGCTAAAGCGAATCGCAACAAGTTAATACACACAAAGCCTTACAGGCACTTTTAGGCATGATGTGCAAAACGTGGTCATCCAGCTTGCGCGGGTTAGGCTGAGAACTGCGATTCAAGTTCGCACATAGCGGCTAAAGCGAATCGCAACAAGTTAATACACACAAAGCCTTACAGGCACTTCTAGGCATGATATGCATGACGCGGTCATCCAGCTTGCGCGGGTTAGGCTCAGAACTGCGATTCAAGTTTGCACGTAGCGGCTCAAACGAATCGCAACAAGTTAATACACACAACGCCTTAAAGGCACTTTTAGGCATGATGTGAAAATGTGGTCATCCAGCTTGCGCGGTTTAGGCTCAGAACTGCGAATCAAGTTTGCACGTAGCGGCTCAAACGAATCGCAACAAGTTAATACACACAAAGCCTTACAGGCACTTCTAGGCACGATGTGCATAACGCGGTCATCCAGCTTGCGCGGGTTAGGCTCAGAACTGCGATTCAAGTTTGCACGTAGCGGCTCAAACGAATCGCAACAAGTTAATACACACAACGCCTTAAAGGCATGATGTGCAAAACGTGGTCATCCAGCTTGCGCGGGTTAGGCTCAGAACTGCGATTCAAGTTTGCACATAGCGGCTCAAACGAATCGCAACAAGTTAATACACACAACGCCTTAAAGGCACTTTTAGGCATGATGTGCATAACGCGGTCATCCAGCTTCCGCGGGTTAGGCTCAGAACTGCGATTCAAGTTTGCACGTACCGGCTCAAACGAATCGCAACAAGTTAATACACACAAAACCTTACAGGCACTTTTAGGCATGATGTGAAAAACGAGGTCATCCAGCTTGCGCGGGTTAGGCTGAGAACTGCGATTCAAGTTCGCACATAGCGGCTAAAGCGAATCGCAACAAGTTAATACACACAAAGCCTTACAGGCACTTCTAGGCATGATGTGCATGACGCGGTCATCCAGCTTGCGCGGGTTAGGCTCAGAACTGCGATTCAAGTTTGCACGTAGCGGCTCAAACGAATCGCAACAAGTTAATACACACAACGCCTTAAAGGCACTTTTAGGCATGATGTGAAAACGTGGTCATCCAGCTTGCGCGGGTTAGGCTCAGAACTGCGAATCAAGTTTGCACGTAGCGGCTCAAACGAATCGCAACAAGTTAATACACACAAATCCTTACAGGCACTTCTAGGCATGATGTGCATAACGCCGTCATCCAGCTTGCGCGGGTTAGTCTCAGAACTGCGATTCAAGTTTGCACGTAGCGGCTCAAACGAATCGCAACAAGTTAATACACACAACGCCTTAAAGGCACTTTTAGGCATGATGTGCAAAACGTGGTCATCCAGCTTGCGCGGGTTAACCTCAGAACTGCGATTCAAGTTTGCACGTAGCGGCTCAAACGAATCGCAACAAGTTAATACACACAAAGCCTTACAGGCACTTCCAGGCATGATGTGCAAAACGTGGTCATCCAGCTTGCGCGGGTTAGGCTGAGAACTGCGATTCAAGTTCGCACATAGCGGCTAAAGCGAATCGCAACAAGTTAATACACACAAAGCCTTACAGGCACTTTTAGGCATGATGTGAAAAATGAGGTCATCCAGCTTGCGCGGGTTAGGCTGAGAACTGCGATTCAAGTTCGCACATAGCGGCTAAAGCGAATCGCAACAAGTTAATACACACAAAGCCTTACAGGCACTTCTAGGCATGATATGCATGACGCGGTCATCCAGCTTGCGCGGGTTAGGCTCAGAACTGCGATTCAAGTTTGCACGTAGCGGCTCAAACGAATCGCAACAAGTTAATACACACAACGCCTTAAAGGCACTTTTAGGCATGATGTGAAAATGTGGTCATCCAGCTTGCGCGGTTTAGGCTCAGAACTGCGAATCAAGTTTGCACGTAGCGGCTCAAACAAATCGCAACAAGTTAATACACACAAAGCCTTACAGGCACTTCTAGGCACGATGTGCATAACGCGGTCATCCAGCTTGCGCGGGTTAGGCTCAGAACTGCAATTCAAGTTTGCACGTAGCGGCTCAAACGAATCGCAACAAGTTAATACACACAACGCCTTAAAGGCATGATGTGCAAAACGTGGTCATCCAGCTTGCGCGGGTTAGGCTCAGAACTGCGATTCAAGTTTGCACGTAGCGGCTCAAACGAATCGCAACAAGTTAATACACACAACGCCTTAAAGGCACTTTTAGGCATGATGTGCATAACGCGGTCATCCAGCTTCCGCGGGTTAGGCTCAGAACTGCGATTCAAGTTTGCACGTACCGGCTCAAACGAATCGCAACAAGTTAATACACACAACGCCTTAAAGGCACTTTTAGGCATGATGTGCAAAACGTGGTCATCCAGCTTGCGCGGGTTAGGCTCAGAACTGCGATTCAAGTTCGCACATAGTGGCTAAAGCGAATCGCAACAAGTTAATACACACAACGCCTTACAGGCACTTTTAGGCATGATGTGCAAATAGGCGTCACTCAAGCTGCGCGGGTTAGGTACAGAACTGCGATTCAAGTTCGCACATAGCGGCTAAAGCGAATCGCAACAAGTTAATACACACAAAGCCTTACAGGCACTTCTAGGCATGATTTGCATAACGCTGTCACCCAGCTTGCGCGGGTTAGGCTCAGAACTGCGATTCAAGTTTGCACGTAGCGTCTCAAATGAATCGCAACAAGTTAATACACACAACGCCTTACAGGCACTTTTAGGCATTATGTGCAAAACGTGGTCATCCAGCTTGCGCGGGTTAGGCTGAGAACTGCGATTCAAGTTCGCACATAGCGGCTAAAGCGAATCGCAACAAGTTAATACACACAAAGCCTTACAGGCACTTTTAGGCATGATGTGAAAAACGAGGTCATCCAGCTTGCGCGGGTTAGGCTGAGAACTGCGATTCAAGTTCGCACATAGCGGCTAAAGCGAATCGCAACAAGTTAATACACACAAAGCCTTACAGGCACTTCTAGGCATGATGTGCATAACGCGGTCATCCAGCTTGCGCGGGTTAGGCTCAGAACTGCGATTCAAGTTTGCACGTAGCGGCTCAAACGAATCGCAACAAGTTAATAGACACAACGCCTTAAAGGCACTTTTAGGCATGATGTGCAAAACGTGGTCATCCACCTAGCGCGGGTTAGCCTCAGAACTGCGATTCAAGTTTGCACGTAGCGGCTCAAACGAATCGCAACAAGTTAATACACACAAAGCCTTACAGGTACTTCTAGGCATGATGTGCAAAACGTGGTCATCCAGCTTGCGCGGGTTAGGCTGAGAACTGCGATTCAAGTTCGCACATAGCGGCTAAAGCGAATCGCAACAAGTTAATACATACAAAGCCTTACAGGCACTTTTAGGCATGATGTGAAAAAGAGGTCATCCAGCTTGCGCGGGTTAGGCTGAGAACTGCGATTCAAGTTAGCACATAGCGGCTAAGGAGAATCGCAACAAGTTAATACACACAAAGCCTTACAGGCACTTCTAGGCACGATGTGCATAACGCGGTCATCCAGCTTGCGCGGGTTAGGCTCAGAACTGCGATTCAAGTTTGCACGTAGCGGCTCAAACGAATCGCAACAAGTTAATACACACAACGCCTTAAAGGCATGATGTGCAAAACGTGGTCATCCAGCTTGCGCGGGTTAGGCTCAGAACTGCGATTCAAGTTTGCACGTAGCGGCTCAAACGAATCGCAACAAGTTAATACACACAACGCCTTAAAGGCACTTTTAGGCATGATGTGCATAACGCGGTCATCCAGCTTCCGCGGGTTAGGCTCAGAACTGCGATTCAAGTTTGCACGTACCGGCTCAAACGAATCGCAACAAGTTAATACACACAACGCCTTAAAGGCACTTTTAGGCATGATGTGCAAAACGTGGTCATCCAGCTTGCGCGGGTTAGGCTCAGAACTGCGATTCAAGTTCGCACATAGTGGCTAAAGCGAATCGCAACAAGTTAATACACACAACGCCTTACAGGCACTTTTAGGCATGATGTGCAAATAGGCGTCACTCAAGCTGCGCGGGTTAGGTACAGAACTGCGATTCAAGTTCGCACATAGCGGCTAAAGCGAATCGCAACAAGTTAATACACACAAAGCCTTACAGGCACTTCTAGGCATGATTTGCATAACGCTGTCACACAGCTTGCGCGGTTTAGGCTCAGAACTGCGATTCAAGTTTGCACGTAGCGTCTCAAATGAATCGCAACAAGTTAATACACACAACGCCTTACAGGCACTTTTAGGCATTATGTGCAAAACGTGGTCATCCAGCTTGCGCGGGTTAGGCTGAGAACTGCGATTCAAGTTCGCACATAGCGGCTAAAGCGAATCGCAACAAGTTAATACACACAAAGCCTTACAGGCACTTTTAGGCATGATGTGAAAAACGAGGTCATCCAGCTTGCGCGGGTTAGGCTGAGAACTGCGATTCAAGTTCGCACATAGCGGCTAAAGCGAATCGCAACAAGTTAATACACACAAAGCCTTACAGGCACTTCTAGGCATGATGTGCATAACGCGGTCATCCAGCTTGCGCGGGTTAGGCTCAGAACTGCGATTCAAGTTTGCACGTAGCGGCTCAAACGAATCGCAACAAGTTAATAGACACAACGCCTTAAAGGCACTTTTAGGCATGATGTGCAAAACGTGGTCATCCACCTAGCGCGGGTTAGCCTCAGAACTGCGATTCAAGTTTGCACGTAGCGGCTCAAACGAATCGCAACAAGTTAATACACACAAAGCCTTACAGGTACTTCTAGGCATGATGTGCAAAACGTGGTCATCCAGCTTGCGCGGGTTAGGCTGAGAACTGCGATTCAAGTTCGCACATAGCGGCTAAAGCGAATCGCAACAAGTTAATACACACAAAGCCTTACAGGCACTTTTAGGCATGATGTGAAAAAGAGGTCATCCAGCTTGCGCGGGTTAGGCTGAGAACTGCGATTCAAGTTAGCACATAGCGGCTAAAGAGAATCGCAACAAGTTAATACACACAAAGCCTTACAGGCACTTCTGGGCATGATGTGCATAACGCGGTCATCCAGCTTGCGCGGGTTAGGCTGAGAACTGCGATTCAAGTTCGCACATAGCGGCTAAAGCGAATCGCAACAAGTTAATATACACAAAGCCTTACAGGCACTTCTAGGCATGATGTGCATAACGCGGTCATCCAGCTTGCGCGGGTTAGGCTCAGAACTGCGATTCAAGTTTGCACGTAGCGGCTCAAACGAATCGCAACAAGTTAATACACACAACGCCTTAAAGGCACTTTTAGGCATGATGTGCATAACGCGGTCATCCAGCTTCCGCGGGTTAGGCTCAGAACTGCGATTCAAGTTTGCACGTACCGGCTCAAACGAATCGCAACAAGTTAATACACACAACGCCTTAAAGGCACTTTTAGGCATGATGTGCAAAACGTGGTCATCCAGCTTGCGCGGGTTAGGCTCAGAACTGCGATTCAAGTTCGCACATAGTGGCTAAAGCGAATCGCAACAAGTTAATACACACAACGCCTTACAGGCACTTTTAGGCATGATGTGCAAATAGGCGTCACTCAAGCTGCGCGGGTTAGGTACAGAACTGCGATTCAAGTTCGCACATAGCGGCTAAAGCGAATCGCAACAAGTTAATACACACAAAGCCTTACAGGCACTTCTAGGCATGATTTGCATAACGCTGTCACCCAGCTTGCGCGGGTTAGGCTCAGAACTGCGATTCAAGTTTGCACGTAGCGTCTCAAATGAATCGCAACAAGTTAATACACACAACGCCTTACAGGCACTTTTAGGCATTATGTGCAAAACGTGGTCATCCAGCTTGCGCGGGTTAGGCTGAGAACTGCGATTCAAGTTCGCACATAGCGGCTAAAGCGAATCGCAACAAGTTAATACACACAAAGCCTTACAGGCACTTTTAGGCATGATGTGAAAAACGAGGTCATCCAGCTTGCGCGGGTTAGGCTGAGAACTGCGATTCAAGTTCGCACATAGCGGGTAAAGCGAATCGCAACAAGTTAATACACACAAAGCCTTACAGGCACTTCTAGACATGATGTGCATAACGCGGTCATCCAGCTTGCGCGGGTTAGGCTCAGAACTGCGATTCAAGTTTGCACGTAGCGGCTCAAACGAATCGCAACAAGTTAATAGACACAACGCCTTAAAGGCACTTTTAGGCATGATGTGCAAAACGTGGTCATCCACCTAGCGCGGGTTAGCCTCAGAACTGCGATTCAAGTTTGCACGTAGCGGCTCAAACGAATCGCAACAAGTTAATACACACAAAGCCTTACAGGTACTTCTAGGCATGATGTGCAAAACGTGGTCATCCAGCTTGCGCGGGTTAGGCTGAGAACTGCGATTCAAGTTCGCACATAGCGGCTAAAGCGAATCGCAACAAGTTAATACACACAAAGCCTTACAGGCACTTTTAGGCATGATGTGAAAAAGAGGTCATCCAGCTTGCGCGGGTTAGGCTGAGAACTGCGATTCAAGTTAGCACATAGCGGCTAAAGAGAATCGCAACAAGTTAATACACACAAAGCCTTACAGGCACTTCTAGGCACGATGTGCATAACGCGGTCATCCAGCTTGCGCGGGTTAGGCTCAGAACTGCGATTCAAGTTTGCACGTAGCGGCTCAAACGAATCGCAACAAGTTAATACACACAACGCCTTAAAGGCATGATGTGCAAAACGTGGTCATCCAGCTTGCGCGGGTTAGGCTCAGAACTGCGATTCAAGTTTGCACGTAGCGGCTCAAACGAATCGCAACAAGTTAATACACACAACGCCTTAAAGGCACTTTTAGGCATGATGTGCATAACGCGGTCATCCAGCTTCCGCGGGTTAGGCTCAGAACTGCGATTCAAGTTTGCACGTACCGGCTCAAACGAATCGCAACAAGTTAATACACACAACGCCTTAAAGGCACTTTTAGGCATGATGTGCAAAACGTGGTCATCCAGCTTGCGCGGGTTAGGCTCAGAACTGCGATTCAAGTTCGCACATAGTGGCTAAAGCGAATCGCAACAAGTTAATACACACAACGCCTTACAGGCACTTTTAGGCATGATGTGCAAATAGGCGTCACTCAAGCTGCGCGAGTTAGGTACAGAACTGCGATTCAAGTTCGCACATAGCGGCTAAAGCGAATCGCAACAAGTTAATACACACAAAGCCTTACAGGCACTTCTAGGCATGATTTGCATAACGCTGTCACCCAGCTTGCGCGGGTTAGGCTCAGAACTGCGATTCAAGTTTGCACGTAGCGTCTCAAATGAATCGCAACAAGTTAATACACACAACGCCTTACAGGCACTTTTAGGCATTATGTGCAAAACGTGGTCATCCAGCTTGCGCGGGTTAGGCTGAGAACTGCGATTCAAGTTCGCACATAGCGGCTAAAGCGAATCGCAACAAGTTAATACACACAAAGCCTTACAGGCACTTTTAGGCATGATGTGAAAAACGAGGTCATCCAGCTTGCGCGGGTTAGGCTGAGAACTGCGATTCAAGTTCGCACATAGCGGCTAAAGCGAATCGCAACAAGTTAATACACACAAAGCCTTACAGGCACTTCTAGGCATGATGTGCATAACGCGGTCATCCAGCTTGCGCGGGTTAGGCTCAGAACTGCGATTCAAGTTTGCACGTAGCGGCTCAAACGAATCGCAACAAGTTAATAGACACAACGCCTTAAAGGCACTTTTAGGCATGATGTGCAAAACGTGGTCATCCACCTAGCGCGGGTTAGCCTCAGAACTGCGATTCAAGTTTGCACGTAGCGGCTCAAACGAATCGCAACAAGTTAATACACACAAAGCCTTACAGGTACTTCTAGGCATGATGTGCAAAACGTGGTCATCCAGCTTGCGCGGGTTAGGCTGAGAACTGCGATTCAAGTTCGCACATAGCGGCTAAAGCGAATCGCAACAAGTTAATACACACAAAGCCTTACAGGCACTTTTAGGCATGATGTGAAAAAGAGTTCATCCAGCTTGCGCGGGTTAGGCTGAGAACTGCGATTCAAGTTAGCACATAGCGGCTAAAGAGAATCGCAACAAGTTAATACACACAAAGCCTTACAGGCACTTCTGGGCATGATGTGCATAACGCGGTCATCCAGCTTGCGCGGGTTAGGCTGAGAACTGCGATTCAAGTTCGCACATAGCGGCTAAAGCGAATCGCAACAAGTTAATATACACAAAGCCTTACAGGCACTTCTAGGCATGATGTGCATAACGCGGTCATCCAGCTTGCGCGGGTTAGGCTCAGAACTGCGATTCAAGTTTGCACGTAGCGGCTCAAACGAATCGCAACAAGTTAATACACACAACGCCTTAAAGGCACTTTTAGGCATGATGTGCAAAACGTGGTCATCCAGCTTGCGCGGGTTAGGCTCAGAACTGCGAATCAAGTTTGCACGTAGCGGCTCAAACGAATCGCAACAAGTTAATACACACAAAGCCTTACAGGCACTTCTAGGCATGATGTGCATAACGCGGTCATCCAGCTTGCGCGGGTTAGGCTCAGAACTGCGATTCAAGTTTGCACGTAGCGGCTCTAACGAATCGCAACAAGTTAATACACACAACGCCTTACAGGCACTTTTAGGCATTATGTGCAAAACGCGGTCATTCAGCTTGCGCGGGTTAGGCTGAGAACTGCGATTCAAGTTCGCACATAGCGGCTAAAGCGAATCGCAACAAGTTAATACACACAAAGCCTTACAGGCACTTCTAGGCATGATGTGCATGACGCGGTCATCCAGCTTGCGCGGGTTAGGCTCAGAACTGCGATTCAAGTTTGCACGTAGCGGCTCAAACGAATCGCAACAAGTTAATACACACAACGCCTTAAAGGCACTTTTAGGCATGATGTGAAAACGTGGTCATCCAGCTTGCGCGGGTTAGGCTCAGAACTGCGAATCAAGTTTGCACGTAGCGGCTCAAACGAATCGCAACAAGTTAATACACACAAAGCCTTACAGGCACTTCTAGGCATGATGTGCATAACGCCGTCATCCAGCTTGCGCGGGTTAGGCTCAGAACTGCGATTCAAGTTTGCACGTAGCGGCTCAAACGAATCGCAACAAGTTAATACACACAACCACTTAAACGCATGATGTGCAAAACGTGGTCATCAGCTTGCGCGGGTTAGGCTCAGAACTGCGATTCGTTTGCACGTAGCGGCTCAAACGAACCGCAACAAGTTAATACACACAACGCCTTAAAGGCACTTTTAGGCATGATGTGCAAAACGTGGTCATCCAGCTTGCGCGCGTTAGGCTCACTCTGCGATTCAAGTTTGTACGTAGCGGCTCAAACGAACCGCAACAAGTTAATACACTCAAAGCCTTACAGGCACTTCTAGGCATGATGTGCATAACGCGGTCATCCAGCTTCCGCGGGTTAGGCTGAGAACTGCGATTCAAGTTCGCACATAGCGGCTAAAGCGAATCGCAACAAGTTAATACACACAAAGCCTTACAGGCACTTATAGGCATGATGTGCATAACGCGGTCATCCAGCTTGCGCGGGTTAGGCTCAGAACTGCGATTCAAGTTTGCACGTAGCGGCTCAAACGAATCGCAACAAGTTAATACACACAACGCCTTAAAGGCACTTTTAGGCATGATGTGCAAAACGTGGTCATCCAGCTTGCGCGGGTTAGCCTCAGAACTGCGATTCAAGTTTGCACGTAGCGGCTCAAACGAATCGCAACAAGTTAATACACACAAAGCCTTACAGGCACTTCTAGGCATGAAGTGCATAACGCGGTCATCCAGCTTGCGCGGGTTAGGCTCAGAACTGCGATTCAAGTTTGCACGTAGCGGCTCAAACGAATCGCAACAAGTTGATAGACACAACGCCTTAAAGGCACTTTTAGGCATGATGTGCAAAACGTGGTCATCCAGCTTGCGCGGGTTAGCCTCAGAACTGCGATTCAAGTTTGCACGTAGCGGCTCAAACGAATCGCGACAAGTTAATACACACAAAGCCTTACAGGCACTTCTAGGCATGATGTGCAAAACGTGGTCATCCAGCTTGCGCGGGTTAGGCTGAGAACTGCGATTCAAGTTCGCACATAGCGGCTAAAGCGAATCGCAACAAGTTAATACACACAAAGCCTTACAGGCACTTTTAGGCATGATGTGAAAAAGAGGTCATCCAGCTTGCGCGGGTTAGGCTGAGAACTGCGATTCAAGTTCGCACATAGCGGCTAAAGCGAATCGCAACAAGTTAATACACACAAAGCCTTACAGGCACTTCTAGGCATGATGTGCATAACGCGGTCATCCAGCTTGCGCGGGTTAGGCTGAGAACTGCGATTCAAGTTCGCACATAGCGGCTAAAGCGAATCGCAACAAGTTAATATACACAAAGCCTTACAGGCACTTCTAGGCATGATGTGCATAACGCGGTCATCCAGCTTGCGCGGGTTAGGCTCAGAACTGCGATTCAAGTTTGCACGTAGCGGCTCAAACGAATCGCAACAAGTTAATACACACAACGCCTTAAAGGCACTTTTAGGCATGATGTGCAAAACGTGGTCATCCAGCTTGCGCGGGTTAGGCTCAGAACTGCGAATCAAGTTTGCACGTAGCGGCTCAAACGAATCGCAACAAGTTAATACACACAAAGCCTTACAGGCACTTCTAGGCATGATGTGCATAACGCGGTCATCCAGCTTGCGCGGGTTAGGCTCAGAACTGCGATTCAAGTTTGCACGTAGCGGCTCAAACGAATCGCAACAAGTTAATAGACACAACGCCTTAAAGGCACTTTTAGGCATGATGTGCAAAACGTGGTCATCCACCTAGCGCGGGTTAGCCTCAGAACTGCGATTCAAGTTTGCACGTAGCGGCTCAAACGAATCGCAACAAGTTAATACACACAAAGCCTTACAGGTACTTCTAGGCATGATGTGCAAAACGTGGTCATCCAGCTTGCGCGGGTTAGGCTGAGAACTGCGATTCAAGTTCGCACATAGCGGCTAAAGCGAATCGCAACAAGTTAATACACACAAAGCCTTACAGGCACTTTTAGGCATGATGTGAAAAAGAGGTCATCCAGCTTGCGCGGGTTAGGCTGAGAACTGCGATTCAAGTTAGCACATAGCGGCTAAAGAGAATCGCAACAAGTTAATACACACAAAGCCTTACAGGCACTTCTGGGCATGATGTGCATAACGCGGTCATCCAGCTTGCGCGGGTTAGGCTGAGAACTGCGATTCAAGTTCGCACATAGCGGCTAAAGCGAATCGCAACAAGTTAATATACACAAAGCCTTACAGGCACTTCTAGGCATGATGTGCATAACGCGGTCATCCAGCTTGCGCGGGTTAGGCTCAGAACTGCGATTCAAGTTTGCACGTAGCGGCTCAAACGAATCGCAACAAGTTAATACACACAACGCCTTAAAGGCACTTTTAGGCATGATGTGCAAAACGTGGTCATCCAGCTTGCGCGGGTTAGGCTCAGAACTGCGAATCAAGTTTGCACGTAGCGGCTCAAACGAATCGCAACAAGTTAATACACACAAAGCCTTACAGGCACTTCTAGGCATGATGTGCCTAACGCGGTCATCCAGCTTGCGCGGGTTAGGCTCAGAACTGCGATTCAAGTTTGCACGTAGCGGCTCTAACGAATCGCAACAAGTTAATACACACAACGCCTTACAGGCACTTTTAGGCATTATGTGCAAAACGCGGTCATTCAGCTTGCGCGGGTTAGGCTGAGAACTGCGATTCAAGTTCGCACATAGCGGCTAAAGCGAATCGCAACAAGTTAATACACACAAAGCCTTACAGGCACTTCTAGGCATGATGTGCATGACGCGGTCATCCAGCTTGCGCGGGTTAGGCTCAGAACTGCGATTCAAGTTTGCACGTAGCGGCTCAAATGAATCGCAACAAGTTAATACACACAACGCCTTAAAGGCACTTTTAGGCATGATGTGAAAACGTGGTCATCCAGCTTGCGCGGGTTAGGCTCAGAACTGCGAATCAAGTTTGCACGTAGCTGCTCAAACGAATCGCAACAAGTTAATACACACAAAGCCTTACAGGCACTTCTAGGCATGATGTGCATAACGCCGTCATCCAGCTTGCGCGGGTTAGGCTCAGAACTGCGATTCAAGTTTGCACGTAGCGGCTCAAACGAATCGCAACAAGTTAATACACTCAAAGCCACTTTAACGCATGATGTGCAAAACGTGGTCATCAGCTTGCGCGGGTTAGGCTCAGAACTGCGATTCGTTTGCACGTAGCGGCTCAAACGAACCGCAACAAGTTAATACACACAACGCCTTAAAGGCACTTTTAGGCATGATGTGCAAAACGTGGTCATCCAGCTTGCGCGCGTTAGGCTCACTCTGCGATTCAAGTTTGTACGTAGCGGCTCAAACGAACCGCAACAAGTTAATACACTCAAAGCCTTACAGGCACTTCTAGGCA
Source organism: Amblyomma maculatum (assembly GCF_055883805.1). Taxonomy (NCBI): domain Eukaryota; kingdom Metazoa; phylum Arthropoda; class Arachnida; order Ixodida; family Ixodidae; genus Amblyomma; species Amblyomma maculatum. The sequence goes on along the minus strand of NW_028146740.1, from coordinate 276,881 downwards.
TGATGTGCATAACGCGGTCATCCAGCTTCCGCGGGTTAGGCTGAGAACTGCGATTCAAGTTCGCACATAGCGGCTAAAGCGAATCGCAACAAGTTAATACACACAAAGCCTTACAGGCACTTCTAGGCATGATGTGCATAACGCGGTCATCCAGCTTGCGCGGGTTAGGCTCAGAACTGCGATTCAAGTTTGCACGTAGCGGCTCAAACGAATCGCAACAAGTTAATACACACAACGCCTTAAAGGCACTTTTAGGCATGATGTGCAAAACGTGGTCATCCAGCTTGCGCGGGTTAGCCTCAGAACTGCGATTCAAGTTTGCACGTAGCGGCTCAAACGAATCGCAACAAGTTAATACACACAAAGCCTTACAGGCACTTCTAGGCATGAAGTGCATAACGCGGTCATCCAGCTTGCGCGGGTTAGGCTCAGAACTGCGATTCAAGTTTGCACGTAGCGGCTCAAACGAATCGCAACAAGTTAATAGACACAACGCCTTAAAGGCACTTTTAGGCATGATGTGCAAAACGTGGTCATCCAGCTTGCGCGGGTTAGCCTCAGAACTGCGATTCAAGTTTGCACGTAGCGGCTCAAACGAATCGCGACAAGTTAATACACACAAAGCCTTACAGGCACTTCTAGGCATGATGTGCAAAACGTGGTCATCCAGCTTGCGCGGGTTAGGCTGAGAACTGCGATTCAAGTTCGCACATAGCGGCTAAAGCGAATCGCAACAAGTTAATACACACAAAGCCTTACAGGCACTTTTAGGCATGATGTGAAAAAGAGGTCATCCAGCTTGCGCGGGTTAGGCTGAGAACTGCGATTCAAGTTCGCACATAGCGGCTAAAGCGAATCGCAACAAGTTAATACACACAAAGCCTTACAGGCACTTCTAGGCATGATGTGCATAACGCGGTCATCCAGCTTGCGCGGGTTAGGCTGAGAACTGCGATTCAAGTTCGCACATAGCGGCTAAAGCGAATCGCAACAAGTTAATATACACAAAGCCTTACAGGCACTTCTAGGCATGATGTGCATAACGCGGTCATCCAGCTTGCGCGGGTTAGGCTCAGAACTGCGATTCAAGTTTGCACGTAGCGGCTCAAACGAATCGCAACAAGTTAATACACACAACGCCTTAAAGGCACTTTTAGGCATGATGTGCAAAACGTGGTCATCCAGCTTGCGCGGGTTAGGCTCAGAACTGCGAATCAAGTTTGCACGTAGCGGCTCAAACGAATCGCAACAAGTTAATACACACAAAGCCTTACAGGCACTTCTAGGCATGATGTGCATAACGCGGTCATCCAGCTTGCGCGGGTTAGGCTCAGAACTGCGATTCAAGTTTGCACGTAGCGGCTCAAACGAATCGCAACAAGTTAATACACACAACGCCTTACAGGCACTTTTAGGCATTATGTGCAAAACGCGGTCATCCAGCTTGCGCGGGTTAGCCTCAGAACTGCGATTCAAGTTTGCACGTAGCGGCTCAAACGAATCGCAACAAGTTAATACACACAACGCCTTAAAGGCACTTTTAGGCATGATGTGCAAAACGTGGTCATCCAGCTTGCGCGGGTTTGCCTCAGAACTGCGATTCAAGTTTGCACGTAGCGGCTCAAACGAATCGCAACAAGTTAATACACACAAAGCCTTACAGGCACTTCTAGGCATGATGTGCAAAACGTGGTCATCCAGATTGCGCGGGTTAGGCTGAGAACTGCGATTCAAGTTCGCACATAGCGGCTAAAGCGAATCGCAACATGTTAATACACACAAAGCCTTACAGGCACTTTTAGGCATGATGTGAAAAAGAGGTCATCCAGCTTGCGCGGGTTAGGCTGAGAACTGCGATTCAAGTTCGCACATAGCGGCTAAAGCGAATCGCAACAAGTTAATACACACAAAGCCTTACAGGCACTTCTAGGCATGATGTGCATAACGCGGTCATCCAGCTTGCGCGGGTTAGGCTCAGAACTGCGATTCAAATTTGCACGTAGCGGCTCAAACGAATCGCAACAAGTTAATACACACAACGCCTTAAAGGCACTTTAATGCATGATTTGCAAAACGTGGTCATCCAGCTTGCGCGGGTTAGGCTCAGAACTGCGAATCAAGTTTGCACGTAGCGGCTCAAACGAATCGCAACAAGTTAATACACACAAAGCCTTACAGGCACTTCTAGGCATGATGTGCATAACGCGGTCATCCAGCTTGCGCGGGTTAGGCTCAGAACTGCGATTCAAGTTTGCACGTAGCGGCTCAAACGAATCGCAACAAGTTAATACACACAACGCCTTACAGGCACTTTTAGGCATTATGTGCAAAACGCGGTCATCCAGCTTGCGCGGGTTAGCCTCAGAACTGCGATTCAAGTTTGCACGTAGCGGCTCAAACGAATCGCAACAAGTTAATACACACAACGCCTTAAAGGCACTTTTAGGCATGATGTGCAAAACGTGGTCATCCAGCTTGCGCGGGTTAGCCTCAGAACTGCGATTCAAGTTTGCACGTAGCGGCTCAAACGAATCGCAACAAGTTAATACACACAAAGCCTTACAGGCACTTCTAGGCATGATGTGCAAAACGTGGTCCTCCAGCTTGCGCGGGTTAGGCTGAGAACTGCGATTCAAGTTCGCACATAGCGGCTAAAGCGAATCGCAACAAGTTAATACACACAAAGCCTTACAGGCACTTTTAGGCATGATGTGAAAAAGAGGTCATCCAGCTTGCGCGGGTTAGGCTGAGAACTGCGATTCAAGTTCGCACATAGCGGCTAAAGCGAATCGCAACAAGTTAATACACACAAAGCCTTACAGGCACTTCTAGGCATGATGTGCATAACGCGGTCATCCAGCTTGCGCGGGTTAGGCTCAGAACTGCGATTCAAGTTTGCACGTAGCGGCTCAAACGAATCGCAACAAGTTAATACACACAACGCCTTAAAGGCACTTTAAGGCATGATGTGCAAAACGTGGTCATCCATCTTGCGCGGGTTAGGCTCAGAACTGCGAATCAAGTTTGCACGTAGCGGCTCAAACGAATCGCAACAAGTTAATACACACAAAGTCTTACAGGCACTTCTAGGCATGATGTGCATAACGCGGTCATCCAGCTTGCGCGGGTTAGGCTCAGAACTGCGATTCAAGTTTGCACGTAGCGGCTCAAACGAATCGCAACAAGTTAATACACACAACGCCTTACAGGCACTTTTAGGCATTATGTGCAAAACGCGGTCATCCAGCTTGCGCGGGTTAGGCTCAGAACTGCGATTCAAGTTCGCACATAGCGGCTAAAGCGAATCGCAACAAGTTAATACACACAAAGCCTTACAGGCACTTCTAGGCATGATGTGCATAACGCGGTCATCCAGCTTGCGCGGGTTAGGCTCAGAACTGCGATTCAAGTTTGCACGTAGGGGCTCGAACGAATCGCAACAAGTTAATACACACAACGCCTTACAGGCACTTTTAGGCATTATGTGCAAAACGTGGTCATCCAGCTTGCGCGGGTTAGGCTCAGAACTGCGATTCAAGTTTGCACGTAGCGGCTCAAACGAATCGCAACAAGTTAATACACACAACGCCTTAGAGGCACTTTTAGGCATGATGTGCAAAACATGGTCATCCAGCTTGCGCGGGTTAGCCTCAGAACTGCGATTCAAGTTTGCACGTAGGGGCTCGAACGAATCGCAACAAGTTAATACACACAACGCCTTACAGGCACTTTTAGGCATTATGTGCAAAACGTGGTCATCCAGCTTGCGCGGGTTAGGCTCAGAACTGCGATTCAAGTTTGCACGTAGCGGCTCAAACGAATCGCAACAAGTTAATACACACAACGCCTTAAAGGCACTTTTAGGCATGATGTGCAAAACATGGTCATCCAGCTTGCGCGGGTTAGCCTCAGAACTGCGATTCAAGTTTGCACGTAGCGGCTCAAACGAATCGCAACAAGTTAATACACACAACGCCTTAAAGGCACTTAAAGGCATGATGTGCAAAACGAGGTCATCCAGCTTGCGCGGGTTAGGCTGAGAACTGCGATTCAAGTTCGCACATAGCGGCTCAAACGAATCGCAACAAGTTAATACACACAACGCCTTACAGGCACTTTTAGGCATTATGTGCAAAACGCGGTCATCCAGCTTGCGCGGGTTAGGCTCAGAACTGCGATTCAAGTTCGCACATAGCGGCTAAAGCGAATCGCAACAAGTTAATACACACAAAGCCTTACAGGCACTTCTAGGCATGATGTGCATAACGCGGTCATCCAGCTTGCGCGGGTTAGGCTCAGAACTGCGATTCAAGTTTGCACGTAGCGGCTCAAACGAATGGCAACAAGTTAATACACACAACGCCTTACAGGCACTTTTAGACATTATGTGCAAAATGTGGTCATCCAGCTTGCGCGGGTTAGGCTCAGAACTGCGATTCAAGTTTGCACGTAGCGGCTCAAACGAATCGCAACAAGTTAATACACACAACGCCTTACAGGCACTTCTAGGCATGATGTGCATAACGCGGTCATCCAGCTTGCGCGGGTTAGGCTCAGAACTGCGATTCAAGTTTGCACGTAGCGGCTCAAACGAATCGCAACAAGTTAATACACACAACGCCTTAAAGGCACTTTTAGGCATGATGTGCAAAACGTGGTCATCCAGCTTGCGCGGGTTAGCCTCAGAACTGCGATTCAAGTTTGCACGTAGCGGCTCAAACGAATCGCAACAAGTTAATACACACAAAGCCTTACAGGCACTTCTAGGCATGATGTGCAAAACGTGGTCATCCAGCTTGCGCGGGTTAGGCTGACAACTGCGATTCAAGTTCGCACATAGCGGCTAAAGCGAATCGCAACAAGTTAATACACACAAAGCCTTACAGGCAATTCTAGGCATGATGTGCATAACGCGGTCATCCAGCTTGCGCGGGTTAAGCTCAGAACTGCGATTCAAGTTTGCACGTAGCGGCTCAAACGAATCGCAACAAGTTAATAGACACAACGCCTTAAAGGCACTTTTAGGCATGATGTGCAAAACGTGGTCATCCAGCTTGCGCGGGTTAGCCTCAGAACTGCGATTCAAGTTTGCACGTAGCGGCTCAAACGAATCGCAACAAGTTAATACACACAAAGCCTTACAGGCACTTCTAGGCATGATGTGCAAAACGTGGTCATCCAGCTTGCGCGGGTTAGGCTGAGAACTGCGATTCAAGTTCGCACATAGCGGCTAAAGCGAATCGCAACAAGTTAATACACACAAAGCCTTACAGGCACTTTTAGGCATGATGTGAAAAAGAGGTCATCCAGCTTGCGCGGGTTAGGCTGAGAACTGCGATTCAAGTTCGCACATAGCGGCTAAAGCGAATCGCAACAAGTTAATACACACAAAGCCTTACAGGCACTTCTAGGCATGATGTGCATAACGCGGTCATCCAGCTTGCGCGGGTTAGGCTGAGAACTGCGATTCAAGTTCGCACATAGCGGCTAAAACGAATCGCAACAAGTTAATATACACAAAGCCTTACAGGCACTTCTAGGCATGATGTGCATAACGCGGTCATCCAGCTTGCGCGGGTTAGGCTCAGAACTGCGATTCAAGTTCGCACATAGCGGCTCAAACGAATCGCAACAAGTTAATACACACAACGCCTTAAAGGCACTTCTAGGCATGATGTGCATAACGCGGTCATCCAGCTTGCGCGGGTTAGGCTGAGAACTGCGATTCAAGTTCGCACATAGCGGCTAAAGCGAATCGCAACAAGTTAATACACACAAAGCCTTACAGGCACTTCTAGGCATGATGTGCATAACGCCGTCATCCAGCTTGCGCGGGTTAGGCTCAGAACTGCGATTCAAGTTTGCACGTAGCGGCTCAAACGAATCGCAACAAGTTAATACACACAACGCCTTAAAGGCATGATGTGCAAAACGTGGTCATCCAGCTTGCGCGGGTTAGGCTCAGAACTGCGATTCGTTTGCACGTAGCGGCTCAAACGAACCGCAACAAGTTAATACACACAACGCCTTAAAGGCACTTTTAGGCATGATGTGCAAAACGTGGTCATCCAGCTTGCGCGGGTTAGGCTCACTCTGCGATTCAAGTTTGCACGTAGCGGCTCTTTGAACCGCAACAAGTTAATACACTCAAAGCCTTACAGGCACTTCTAGGCGATGTGCATAACGCGGTCATCCAGCTTCCGCGGGTTAGGCTCAGAACTGCGATTCAAGTTTGCACGTAGCGGCTCAAACGAATCGCAACAAGTTAATACACACAACGCCTTACAGGCACTTTTAGGCATTATGTGCAAAACGTGGTCATCCAGCTTGCGCGGGTTAGGCTGAGAACTGCGATTCAAGTTCGCACATAGCGGCTAAAGCGAATCGCAACAAGTTAATACACACAAAGCCTTACAGGCACTTTTAGGCATGATGTGAAAAACGAGGTCATCCAGCTTGCGCGGGTTAGGCTGAGAACTGCGATTCAAGTTCGCACATAGCGGCTAAAGCGAATCGCAACAAGTAAATACACACAAAGCCTTACAGGCACTTCTAGGCATGATGTGCATAACGCGGTCATCCAGCTTGCGCGGGTTAGGCTCAGAACTGCGATTCAAGTTTGCACGTAGCGGCTCAAATGAATCGCAACAAGTTAATAGACACAACGCCTTAAAGGCACTTTTAGGCATGATGTGCAAAACGTGGTCATCCACCTAGCGCGGGTTAGCCTCAGAACTGCGATTCAAGTTTGCACGTAGCGGCTCAAACGAATCGCAACAAGTTAATACACACAAAGCCTTACAGGTACTTCTAGGCATGATGTGCAAAACGTGGTCATCCAGCTTGCGCGGGTTAGGCTGAGAACTGCGATTCAAGTTAGCACATAGCGGCTAAAGAGAATCGCAACAAGTTAATACACACAAAGCCTTACAGGCACTTCTGGGCATGATGTGCATAACGCGGTCATCCAGCTTGCGCGGGTTAGGCTGAGAACTGCGATTCAAGTTCGCACATAGCGGCTAAAGCGAATCGCAACAAGTTAATATACACAAAGCCTTACAGGCACTTCTAGGCATGATGTGCATAACGCGGTCATCCAGCTTGCGCGGGTTAGCCTCAGAACTGCGATTCAAGTTTGCACGTAGCGGCTCAAACGAATCGCAACAAGTTAATACACACAACGCCTTACAGGCACTTTTAGGCATTATGTGCAAAACGTGGTCATCCAGCTTGCGCGGGTTAGGCTGAGAACTGCGATTCAAGTTCGCACATAGCGGCTAAAGCGAATCGCAACAAGTTAATACACACAAAGCCTTACAGGCACTTTTAGGCATGATGTGAAAAACGAGGTCATCCAGCTTGCGCGGGTTAGGCTGAGAACTGCGATTCAAGTTCGCACATAGCGGCTAAAGCGAATCGCAACAAGTTAATACACACAAAGCCTTACAGGCAATTCTAGGCATGATGTGCATAACGCGGTCATCCAGCTTGCGCGGGTTAAGCTCAGAACTGCGATTCAAGTTTGCACGTAGCGGCTCAAACGAATCGCAACAAGTTAATAGACACAACGCCTTACATGCACTTTTAGGCATGATGTGAAAAAGAGGTCATCCAGCTTGCGCGGGTTAGGCTGAGAACTGCGATTCAAGTTCGCACATAGCGGCTAAAGCGAATCGCAACAAGTTAATACACACAAAGCCTTACAGGCACTTCTAGGCATGATGTGCATAACGCGGTCATCCAGCTTGCGCGGGTTAGGCTGAGAACTGCGATTCAAGTTCGCACATAGCGGCTAAAACGAATCGCAACAAGTTAATATACACAAAGCCTTACAGGCACTTCTAGGCATGATGTGCATAACGCGGTCATCCAGCTTGCGCGGGTTAGGCTCAGAACTGCGATTCAAGTTCGCACATAGCGGCTCAAACGAATCGCAACAAGTTAATACACACAACGCCTTAAAGGCACTTCTAGGCATGATGTGCATAACGCGGTCATCCAGCTTGCGCGGGTTAGGCTGAGAACTGCGATTCAAGTTCGCACATAGCGGCTAAAGCGAATCGCAACAAGTTAATACACACAAAGCCTTACAGGCACTTCTAGGCATGATGTGCATAACGCCGTCATCCAGCTTGCGCGGGTTAGGCTCAGAACTGCGATTCAAGTTTGCACGTAGCGGCTCAAACGAATCGCAATAAGTTAATACACACAACGCCTTAAAGGCATGATGTGCAAAACGTGGTCATCCAGCTTGCGCGGGTTAGGCTCAGAACTGCGATTCGTTTGCACGTAGCGGCTCAAACGAACCGCAACAAGTTAATACACACAACGCCTTAAAGGCACTTTTAGGCATGATGTGCAAAACGTGGTCATCCAGCTTGCGCGGGTTAGGCTCACTCTGCGATTCAAGTTTGCACGTAGCGGCTCAAACGAACCGCAACAAGTTAATACACTCAAAGCCTTACAGGCACTTCTAGGCATGATGTGCATAACGCGGTCATCCAGCTTCCGAGGGTTAGGCTCAGAACTGCGATTCAAGTTTGCACGTAGCGGCTCAAACGAATCGCAACAAGTTAATACACACAACGCCTTACAGGCACTTTTAGGCATTATGTGCAAAACGTGGTCATCCAGCTTGCGCGGGTTAGGCTGAGAACTGCGATTCAAGTTCGCACATAGCGGCTAAAGCGAATCGCAACAAGTTAATACACACAAAGCCTTACAGGCACTTTTAGGCATGATGTGAAAAACGAGGTCATCCAGCTTGCGCGGGTTAGGCTGAGAACTGCGATTCAAGTTCGCACATAGCGGCTAAAGCGAATCGCAACAAGTTAATACACACAAAGCCTTACAGGCACTTCTAGGCATGATGTGCATAACGCGGTCATCCAGCTTGCGCGGGTTAGGCTCAGAACTGCGATTCAAGTTTGCACGTAGCGGCTCAAACGAATCGCAACAAGTTAATAGACACAACGCCTTAAAGGCACTTTTAGGCATGATGTGCAAAACGTGGTCATCCACCTAGCGCGGGTTAGCCTCAGAACTGCGATTCAAGTTTGCACGTAGCGGCTCAAACGAATCGCAACAAGTTAATACACACAAAGCCTGACAGGTACTTCTAGGCATGATGTGCAAAACGTGGTCATCCAGCTTGCGCGGGTTAGGCTGAGAACTGCGATTCAAGTTCGCACATAGCGGCTAAAGCGAATCGCAACAAGTTAATACACACAAAGCCTTACAGGCACTTTTAGGCATGATGTGAAAAAGAGGTCATCCAGCTTGCGCGGGTTAGGCTGAGAACTGCGATTCAAGTTAGCACATAGCGGCTAAAGAGAATCGCAACAAGTTAATACACACAAAGCCTTACAGGCACTTCTAGGCATGATGTGCAAAACGTGGTCATCCAGCTTGCGCGGGTTAGGCTGAGAACTGCGATTCAAGTTCGCACATAGCGGCTAAAGCGAATCGCAACAAGTTAATACACACAAAGCCTTACAGGCACTTTTAGGCATGATGTGAAAAAGAGGTCATCCAGCTTGCGCGGGTTAGGCTGAGAACTGCGATTCAAGTTCGCACATAGCGGCTAAAGCGAATCGCAACAAGTTAATACACACAAAGCCTTACAGGCACTTCTAGGCATGATGTGCATAACGCGGTCATCCAGCTTGCGCGGGTTAGGCTGAGAACTGCGATTCAAGTTCGCACATAGCGGCTAAAACGAATCGCAACAAGTTAATATACACAAAGCCTTACAGGCACTTCTAGGCATGATGTGCATAACGCGGTCATCCAGCTTGCGCGGGTTAGGCTCAGAACTGCGATTCAAGTTCGCACATAGCGGCTCAAACGAATCGCAACAAGTTAATACACACAACGCCTTAAAGGCACTTCTAGGCATGATGTGCATAACGCGGTCATCCAGCTTGCGCGGGTTAGGCTGAGAACTGCGATTCAAGTTCGCACATAGCGGCTAAAGCGAATCGCAACAAGTTAATACACACAAAGCCTTACAGGCACTTCTAGGCATGATGTGCATAACGCCGTCATCCAGCTTGCGCGGGTTAGGCTCAGAACTGCGATTCAAGTTGGAACGTAGCGGCTCAAACGAATCGCAACAAGTTAATACACACAACGCCTTAAAGGCATGATGTGCAAAACGTGGTCATCCAGCTTGCGCGGGTTAGGCTCAGAACTGCGATTCGTTTGCACGTAGCGGCTCAAACGAACCGTAACAAGTTAATACACACAACGCCTTAAAGGCACTTTTAGGCATGATGTGCAAAACGTGGTCATCCAGCTTGCGCGGGTTAGGCTCACTCTGCGATTCAAGTTTGCACGTAGCGGCTCAAACGAACCGCAACAAGTTAATACACACAACGCCTTACAGGCACTTTTAGGCATTATGTGCAAAACGTGGTCATCCAGCTTGCGCGGGTTAGGCTGAGAACTGCGATTCAAGTTCGCACATAGCGGCTAAAGCGAATCGCAACAAGTTAATACACACAAAGCCTTACAGGCACTTTTAGGCATGATGTGAAAAACGAGGTCATCCAGCTTGCGCGGGTTAGGCTGAGAACTGCGATTCAAGTTCGCGCATAGCGGCTAAAGCGAATCGCAACAAGTTAATACACACAAAGCCTTACAGGCACTTCTAGGCATGATGTGCATAACGCGGTCATCCAGCTTGCGCGGGTTAGGCTCAGAACTGCGATTCAAGTTTGCACGTAGCGGCTCAAACGAATCGCAACAAGTTAATAGACACAACGCCTTAAAGGCACTTTTAGGCATGATGTGCAAAACGTAGCGCGGGTTAGCCTCAGAACTGCGATTCAAGTTTGCACGTAGCGGCTCAAACGAATCGCAACAAGTTAATACACACAAAGCCTTACAGGTACTTCTAGGCATGATGTGCAAAACGTGGTCATCCAGCTTGCGCGGGTTAGGCTGAGAACTGCGATTCAAGTTCGCACATAGCGGCTAAAGCGAATCGCAACAAGTTAATACACACAAAGCCTTACAGGCACTTTTAGGCATGATGTGAAAAAGAGGTCATCCAGCTTGCGCGGGTTAGGCTGAGAACTGCGATTCAAGTTAGCACATAGCGGCTAAAGAGAATCGCAACAAGTTAATACACACAAAGCCTTACAGGCACTTCTGGGCATGATGTGCATAACGCAGTCATCCAGCTTGCGCGGGTTAGGCTGAGAACTGCGATTCAAGTTCGCACATAGCGGCTAAAGCGAATCGCAACAAGTTAATATACACAAAGCCTTACAGGCACTTCTAGGCATGATGTGCATAACGCGGTCATCCAGCTTGCGCGGGTTAGGCTCAGAACTGCGATTCAAGTTTGCACGTAGCGGCTCAAACGAATCGCAACAAGTTAATACACACAACGCCTTAAAGGCACTTTTAGGCATGATGTGCAAAACGTGGTCATCCAGCTTGCGCGGGTTAGGCTCAGAACTGCGAATCAAGTTTGCACGTAGCGGCTCAAACGAATCGCAACAAGTTAATACACACAAAGCCTTACAGGCACTTCTAGGCATGATGTGCATAACGAGGTCATCCAGCTTGCGCGGGTTAGGCTCAGAACTGCGATTCAAGTTTGCACGTAGCGGCTCTAACGAATCGCAACAAGTTAATACACACAACGCCTTACAGGCACTTTTAGGCATTATGTGCAATACGCGGTCATCCAGCTTGCGCGGGTTAGGCTGAGAACTGCGATTCAAGTTCGCACATAGCGGCTAAAGCGAATCGCAACAAGTTAATACACACAAAGCCTTACAGGCACTTCTAGGCATGATGTGCATGACGCGGTCATCCAGCCTGCGCGGGTTAGGCTCAGAACTGCGATTCAAGTTTGCACGTAGCGGCTCAAACGAATCGCAACAAGTTAATACACACAACGCCTTAAAGGCACTTTTAGGCATGATGTGAAAACGTGGTCATCCAGCTTGCGCGGGTTAGGCTCAGAACTGCGAATCAAGTTTGCACGTAGCGGCTCAAACGAATCGCAACAAGTTAATACACACAAAGCCTTACAGGCACTTCTAGGCATGATGTGCATAACGCCGTCATCCAGCTTGCGCGGGTTAGGCTCAGAACTGCGATTCAAGTTTGCACGTAGCGGCTCAAACGAATCGCAACAAGTTAATACACACAACGCCTTAAAGGCACTTTTAGGCATGATGTGCAAAACGTGGTCATCCAGCTTGCGCGGGTTAGGCTCACTCTGCGATTCAAGTTTGCACGTAGCGGCTCAAACGAACCGCAACAAGTTAATACACTCAAAGCCTTACAGGCACTTCTAGGCATGATGTGCATAACGCGGTCATCCAGCTTCCGCGGGTTAGGCTCAGAACTGCGATTCAAGTTTGCACGTAGCGGCTCAAACGAATCGCAACAAGTTAATACACACAACGCCTTACAGGCACTTTTAGGCATTATGTGCAAAACGTGGTCATCCAGCTTGCGCGGGTTAGGCTGAGAACTGCGATTCAAGTTCGCACATAGCGGCTAAAGCGAATCGCAACAAGTTAATACACACAAAGCCTTACAGGCACTTTTAGGCATGATGTGAAAAACGAGGTCATCCAGCTTGCGCGGGTTAGGCTGAGAACTGCGATTCAAGTTCGCACATAGCGGCTAAAGCGAATCGCAACAAGTTAATACACACAAAGCCTTACAGGCACTTCTAGGCATGATGTGCATAACGCGGTCATCCAGCTTGCGCGGGTTAGGCTCAGAACTGCGATTCAAGTTTGCACGTAGCGGCTCAAACGAATCGCAACAAGTTAATAGACACAATGCCTTAAAGGCACTTTTAGGCATGATGTGCAAAACGTGGTCATCCACCTAGCGCGGGTTAGCCTCAGAACTGCGATTCAAGTTTGCACGTAGCGGCTCAAACGAATCGCAACAAGTTAATACACACAAAGCCTTACAGGTACTTCTAGGCATGATGTGCAAAACGTGGTCATCCAGCTTGCGCGGGTTAGGCTGAGAACTGCGATTCAAGTTCGCACATAGCGGCTAAAGCGAATCGCAACAAGTTAATACACACAAAGCCTTACAGGCACTTTTAGGCATGATGTGAAAAAGAGGTCATCCAGCTTGCGCGGGTTAGGCTGAGAACTGCGATTCAAGTTAGCACATAGCGGCTAAAGAGAATCGCAACAAGTTAATACACACAAAGCCTTACAGGCACTTCTAGGCATGATGTGCAAAACGTGGTCATCCAGCTTGCGCGGGTTAGGCTGAGAACTGCGATTCAAGTTCGCACATAGCGGCTAAAGCGAATCGCAACAAGTTAATACACACAAAGCCTTACAGGCACTTTTAGGCATGATGTGAAAAAGAGGTCATCCAGCTTGCGCGGGTTAGGCTGAGAACTGCGATTCAAGTTCGCACATAGCGGCTAAAGCGAATCGCAACAAGTTAATACACACAAAGCCTTACAGGCACTTCTAGGCATGATGTGCATAACGCGGTCATCCAGCTTGCGCGGGTTAGGCTGAGAACTGCGATTCAAGTTCGCACATAGCGGCTAAAACGAATCGCAACAAGTTAATATACACAAAGCCTTACAGGCACTTCTAGGCATGATGTGCATAACGCGGTCATCCAGCTTGCGCGGGTTAGGCTCAGAACTGCGATTCAAGTTCGCACATAGCGGCTCAAACGAATCGCAACAAGTTAATACACACAACGCCTTAAAGGCACTTCTAGGCATGATGTGCATAACGCGGTCATCCAGCTTGCGCGGGTTAGGCTGAGAACTGCGATTCAAGTTCGCACATAGCGGCTAAAGCGAATCGCAACAAGTTAATACACACAAAGCCTTACAGGCACTTCTAGGCATGATGTGCATAACGCCGTCATCCAGCTTGCGCGGGTTAGGCTCAGAACTGCGATTCAAGTTTGCACGTAGCGGCTCAAACGAATCGCAACAAGTTAATACACACAACGCCTTAAAGGCATGATGTGCAAAACGTGGTCATCCAGCTTGCGCGGGTTAGGCTCAGAACTGCGATTCGTTTGCACGTAGCGGCTCAAACGAACCGCAACAAGTTAATACACACAACGCCTTAAAGGCACTTTTAGGCATGATGTGCAAAACGTGGTCATCCAGCTTGCGCGGGTTAGGCTCACTCTGCGATTCAAGTTTGCACGTAGCGGCTCAAACGAACCGCAACAAGTTAATACACTCAAAGCCTTACAGGCACTTCTAGGCATGATGTGCATAACGCGGTCATCCAGCTTCCGCGGGTTAGGCTCAGAACTGCGATTCAAGTTTGCACGTAGCGGCTCAAACGAATCGCAACAAGTTAATACACACAACGCCTTACAGGCACTTTTAGGCATTATGTGCAAAACGTGGTCATCCAGCTTGCGCGGGTTAGGCTGAGAACTGCGATTCAAGTTCGCACATAGCGGCTAAAGCGAATCGCAACAAGTTAATACACACAAAGCCTTACAGGCACTTTTAGGCATGATGTGAAAAACGAGGTCATCCAGCTTGCGCGGGTTAGGCTGAGAACTGCGATTCAAGTTCGCACATAGCGGCTAAAGCGAATCGCAACAAGTTAATACACACAAAGCCTTACAGGCACTTCTAGGCATGATGTGCATAACGCGGTCATCCAGCTCTCGCGGGTTAGGCTCAGAACTGCGATTCAAGTTTGCACGTAGCGGCTCAAACGAATCGCAACAAGTTAATAGACACAACGCCTTAAAGGCACTTTTAGGCATGATGTGCAAAACGTGGTCATCCACCTAGCGCGGGTTAGCCTCAGAACTGCGATTCAAGTTTGCACGTAGCGGCTCAAACGAATCGCAACAAGTTAATACACACAAAGCCTTACAGGTACTTCTAGGCATGATGTGCAAAACTTGGTCATCCAGCTTGCGCGGGTTAGGCTGAGAACTGCGATTCAAGTTCGCACATAGCGGCTAAAGCGAATCGCAACAAGTTAATACACACAAAGCCTTACAGGCACTTTTAGGCATGATGTGAAAAAGAGGTCATCCAGCTTGAGCGGGTTAGGCTGAGAACTGCGATTCAAGTTAGCACATAGCGGCTAAAGAGAATCGCAACAAGTTAATACACACAAAGCCTTACAGGCACTTCTGGGCATGATGTGCATAACGCGGTCATCCAGCTTGCGCGGGTTAGGCTGAGAACTGCGATTCAAGTTCGCACATAGCGGCTAAAGCGAATCGCAACAAGTTAATACACACAAAGCCTTACAGGCACTTTTAGGCATGATGTGAAAAAGAGGTCATCCAGCTTGCGCGGGTTAGGCTGAGAACTGCGATTCAAGTTCGCACATAGCGGCTAAAGCGAATCGCAACAAGTTAATACACACAAAGCCTTACAGGCACTTCTAGGCATGATGTGCATAACGCGGTCATCCAGCTTGCGCGGGTTAGGCTGAGAACTGCGATTCAAGTTCGCACATAGCGGCTAAAACGAATCGCAACAAGTTAATATACACAAAGCCTTACAGGCACTTCTAGGCATGATGTGCATAACGCGGTCATCCAGCTTGCGCGGGTTAGGCTCAGAACTGCGATTCAAGTTCGCACATAGCGGCTCAAACGAATCGCAACAAGTTAATACACACAACGCCTTAAAGGCACTTCTAGGCATGATGTGCATAACGCGGTCATCCAGCTTGCGCGGGTTAGGCTGAGAACTGCGATTCAAGTTCGCACATAGCGGCTAAAGCGAATCGCAACAAGTTAATACACACAAAGCCTTACAGGCACTTCTAGGCATGATGTGCATAACGCCGTCATCCAGCTTGCGCGGGTTAGGCTCAGAACTGCGATTCAAGTTTGCACGTAGCGGCTCAAACGAATCGCAACAAGTTAATACACACAACGCCTTAAAGGCATGATGTGCAAAACGTGGTCATCCAGCTTGCGCGGGTTAGGCTCAGAACTGCGATTCAAGTTCGCACATAGCGGCTAAAGCGAATCGCAACAAGTTAATACACACAAAGCCTTACAGGCACTTTTAGGCATGATGTGAAAAACGAGGTCATCCAGCTTGCGCGGGTTAGGCTGAGAACTGCGATTCAAGTTCGCACATAGCGGCTAAAGCGAATCGCAACAAGTTAATACACACAAAGCCTTACAGGCACTTCTAGGCATGATGTGCATAACGCGGTCATCCAGCTTGCGCGGGTTAGGCTCAGAACTGCGATTCAAGTTTGCACGTAGCGGCTCAAACGAATCGCAACAAGTTAATAGACACAACGCCTTAAAGACACTTTTAGGCATGATGTGCAAAACGTGGTCATCCACCTAGCGCGGGTTAGCCTCAGAACTGCGATTCAAGTTTGCACGTAGCGGCTCAAACGAATCGCAACAAGTTAATACACACAAAGCCTTACAGGTACTTCTAGGCATGATGTGCAAAACGTGGTCATCCAGCTTGCGCGGGTTAGGCTGAGAACTGCGATTTAAGTTCGCACATAGCGGCTAAAGCGAATCGCAACAAGTTAATACACACAAAGCCTTACAGGCACTTTTAGGCATGATGTGAAAAAGAGGTCATCCAGCTTGCGCGGGTTAGGCTGAGAACTGCGATTCAAGTTAGCACATAGCGGCTAAAGAGAATCGCAACAAGTTAATACACACAAAGCCTTACAGGCACTTCTGGGCATGATGTGCATAACGCGGTTATCCAGCTTGCGCGGGTTAGGCTGAGAACTGCGATTCAAGTTCGCACATAGCGGCTAAAGCGAATCGCAACAAGTTAATATACACAAAGCCTTACAGGCACTTCTAGGCATGATGTGCATAACGCGGTCATCCAGCTTGCGCGGGTTAGGCTCAGAACTGCGATTCAAGTTTGCACGTAGCGGCTCAAACGAATCGCAACAAGTTAATACACACAACGCCTTAAAGGCACTTTTAGGCATGATGTGCAAAACGTGGTCATCCAGCTTGCGCGGGTTAGGCTCAGAACTGCGAATCAAGTTTGCACGTAGCGGCTCAAACGAATCGCAACAAGTTAATACACACAAAGCCTTACAGGCACTTCTAGGCATGATGTGCATAACGAGGTCATCCAGCTTGCGCGGGTTAGGCTCAGAACTGCGATTCAAGTTTGCACGTAGCGGCTCTAACGAATCGCAACAAGTTAATACACACAACGCCTTACAGGCACTTTTAGGCATTATGTGCAATACGCGGTCATCCAGCTTGCGCGGGTTAGGCTGAGAACTGCGATTCAAGTTCGCACATAGCGGCTAAAGCGAATCGCAACAAGTTAATACACACAAAGCCTTACAGGCACTTCTAGGCATGATGTGCATGACGCGGTCATCCAGCTTGCGCGGGTTAGGCTCAGAACTGCGATTCAAGTTTGCACGTAGCGGCTCAAACGAATCGCAACAAGTTAATACACACAACGCCTTAAAGGCACTTTTAGGCATGATGTGAAAACGTGGTCATCCAGCTTGCGCGGGTTAGGCTCAGAACTGCGAATCAAGTTTGCACGTAGCGGCTCAAACGAATCGCAACAAGTTAATACACACAAAGCCTTACAGGCACTTCTAGGCATGATGTGCATAACGCCGTCATCCAGCTTGCGCGGGTTAGGCTCAGAACTGCGATTCAAGTTTGCACGTAGCGGCTCAAACGAATCGCAACAAGTTAATACACACAACCACTTAAACGCATGATGTGCAAAACGTGGTCATCAGCTTGCGCGGGTTAGGCTCAGAACTGCGATTCGTTTGCACGTAGCGGCTCAAACGAACCGCAACAAGTTAATACACACAACGCCTTAAAGGCACTTTTAGGCATGATGTGCAAAACGTGGTCATCCAGCTTGCGCGCGTTAGGCTCACTCTGCGATTCAAGTTTGTACGTAGCTGCTCAAACGAACCGCAACAAGTTAATACACTCAAAGCCTTACAGGCACTTCTAGGCATGATGTGCATAACGCGGTCATCCAGCTTCCGCGGGTTAGGCTCAGAACTGCGATTCAAGTTTGCACGTAGCGGCTCAAACGAATCGCAACATGTTAATACACACAACGCCTTAAAGGCACTTTTAGGCATGATGTGCAAAACGTGGTCATCCAGCTTGCGCGGGTTAGGCTCAGAACTGCGATTCAAGTTCGCACATAGCGGCTCAAACGAATCGCAACAAGTTAATACACACAAAGCCTTACAGGCACTTTTAGGCATGATGTGAAAAACGAGGTCATCCAGCTTGCGCGGGTTAGGCTGAGAACTGCGATTCAAGTTCGCACATAGCGGCTAAAGCGAATCGCAACAAGTTAATACACACAAAGCCTTACAGGCACTTCTAGGCATGATGTGCATAACGCGGTCATCCAGCTTGCGCAGGTTAGGCTCAGAACTGCGATTCAAGTTTGCACGTAGCGGCTCAAACGAATCGCAACAAGTTAATACACACAACGCCTTAAAGGCACTTTTAGGCATGATGTGCAAAACGTGGTCATCCAGCTTGCGCGGGTTAGCCTCAGAACTGCGATTCAAGTTTGCACGTAGCGGCTCAAACGAATCGCAACAAGTTAATACACACAAAGCCTTACAGGCACTTCTAGGCATGATGTGCATAACGCGGTCATCCAGCTTGCGCGGGTTAGGCTCAGAACTGCGATTCAAGTTTGCACGTAGCGGCTCAAAACGAATCGCAACAAGTTAATAGACACAACGCCTTAAAGGCACTTTTAGGCATGATGTGCAAAACGTGGTCATCCAGCTTGCGCGGGTTAGCCTCAGAACTGCGATTCAAGTTTGCACGTAGCGGCTCAAACGAATCGCAACAAGTTAATACACACAAAGCCTTACAGGCACTTCTAGGCATGATGTGCAAAACGTGGTCATCCAGCTTGCGCGGGTTAGGCTGAGAACTGCGATTCAAGTTCGCACATAGCGGCTAAAGCGAATCGCAACAAGTTAATACACACAAAGCCTTACAGGCACTTTTAGGCATGATGTGAAAAAGAGGTCATCCAGCTTGCGCGGGTTAGGCTGAGAACTCCGATTCAAGTTCGCACATAGCGGCTAAAGCGAATCGCAACAAGTTAATACACACAAAGCCTTACAGGCACTTCTAGGCATGATGTGCATAACGCGGTCATCCAGCTTGCGCGGGTTAGGCTGAGAACTGCGATTCAAGTTCGCACATAGCGGCTAAAGCGAATCGCAACAAGTTAATATACACAAAGCCTTACAGGCACTTCTAGGCATGATGTGCATAACGCGGTCATCCAGCTTGCGCGGGTTAGGCTCAGAACTGCGATTCAAGTTTGCACGTAGCGGCTCAAACGAATCGCAACAAGTTAATACACACAACGCCTTAAAGGCACTTTTAGGCATGATGTGCAAAACGTGGTCATCCAGCTTGCGCGGGTTAGGCTCAGAACTGCGAATCAAGTTTGCACGTAGCGGCTCAAACGAATCGCAACAAGTTAATACACACAAAGCCTTACAGGCACTTCTAGGCATGATGTGCATAACGCGGTCATCCAGCTTGCGCGGGTTAGGCTCAGAACTGCGATTCAAGTTTGCACGTAGCGGCTCAAACGAATCGCAACAAGTTAATAGACACAACGCCTTAAAGGCACTTTTAGGCATGATGTGCAAAACGTGGTCATCCAGCTTGCGCGGGTTAGCCTCAGAACTGCGATTCAAGTTTGCACGTAGCGGCTCAAACGAATCGCAACAAGTTAATACACACAAAGCCTTACAGGCACTTCTAGGCATGATGTGCAAAACGTGGTCATCCAGCTTGCGCGGGTTAGGCTGAGAACTGCGATTCAAGTTCGCACATAGCGGCTAAAGCGAATCGCAACAAGTTAATACACACAAAGCCTTACAGGCACTTCTAGGCATGATGTGCATAACGCGGTCATCCAGCTTGCGCGGGTTAGGCTGAGAACTGCGATTCAAGTTCGCACATAGCGGCTAAAGCGAATCGCAACAAGTTAATATACACAAAGCCTTACAGGCACTTCTAGGCATGATGTGCATAACGCGGTCATCCAGCTTGCGCGGGTTAGGCTCAGAACTGCGATTCAAGTTTGCACGTAGCGGCTCAAACGAATCGCAACAAGTTAATACACACAACGCCTTAAAGGCACTTTTAGGCATGATGTGCAAAACGTGGTCATCCAGCTTGCGCGGGTTAGGCTCAGAACTGCGAATCAAGTTTGCACGTAGCGGCTCAAACGAATCGCAACAAGTTAATACACACAAAGCCTTACAGGCACTTCTAGGCATGATGTGCATAACGCGGTCATCCAGCTTGCGCGGGTTAGGCTCAGAACTGCGATTCAAGTTTGCACGTAGCGGCTCAAACGAATCGCAACAAGTTAATACACACAACGCCTTACAGGCAGTTTTAGGCATTATGTGCAAAACGCTGTCATCCAGCTTGCGCGGGTTAGCCTCAGAACTGCGATTCAAGTTTGCACGTAGCGGCTCAAACGAATCGCAACAAGTTAATACACACAACGCCTTAAAGGCACTTTTAGGCATGATGTGCAAAACGTGGTCATCCAGCTTGCGCGGGTTTGCCTCAGAACTGCGATTCAAGTTTGCACGTAGCGGCTCAAACGAATCGCAACAAGTTAATACACACAAAGCCTTACAGGCACTTCTAGGCATGATGTGCAAAACGTGGTCATCCAGCTTGCGCGGGTTAGGCTGAGAACTGCGATTCAAGTTCGCACATAGCGGCTAAAGCGAATCGCAACATGTTAATACACACAAAGCCTTACAATCACTTTTAGGCATGATGTGAAAAAGAGGTCATCCAGCTTGCGCGGGTTAGGCTGAGAACTGCGATTCAAGTTCGCACATAGCGGCTAAAGCGAATCGCAACAAGTTAATACACACAAAGCCTTACAGGCACTTCTAGGCATGATGTGCATGACGCGGTCATCCAGCTTGCGCGGGTTAGGCTCAGAACTGCGATTCAAGTTTGCACGTAGCGGCTCAAACGAATCGCAACAAGTTAATACACACAACGCCTTAAAGGCACTTTTAGGCATGATGTGAAAACGTGGTCATCCAGCTTGCGCGGGTTAGGCTCAGAACTGCGAATCAAGTTTGCACGTAGCGGCTCAAACGAATCGCAACAAGTTAATACACACAACCACTTAAACGCATGATGTGCAAAACGTGGTCATCAGCTTGCGCGGGTTAGGCTCAGAACTGCGATTCGTTTGCACGTAGCGGCTCAAACGAACCGCAACAAGTTAATACACACAACGCCTTAAAGGCACTTTTAGGCATGATGTGCAAAACGTGGTCATCCAGCTTGCGCGCGTTAGGCTCACTCTGCGATTCAAGTTTGTACGTAGCTGCTCAAACGAACCGCAACAAGTTAATACACTCAAAGCCTTACAGGCACTTCTAGGCATGATGTGCATAACGCGGTCATCCAGCTTCCGCGGGTTAGGCTCAGAACTGCGATTCAAGTTTGCACGTAGCGGCTCAAACGAATCGCAACAAGTTAATACACACAACGCCTTAAAGGCACTTTTAGGCATGATGTGCAAAACGTGGTCATCCAGCTTGCGCGGGTTAGGCTCAGAACTGCGATTCAAGTTCGCACATAGCGGCTCAAACGAATCGCAACAAGTTAATACACACAAAGCCTTACAGGCACTTTTAGGCATGATGTGAAAAACGAGGTCATCCAGCTTGCGCGGGTTAGGCTGAGAACTGCGATTCAAGTTCGCACATAGCGGCTAAAGCGAATCGCAACAAGTTAATACACACAAAGCCTTACAGGCACTTCTAGGCATGATGTGCATAACGCGGTCATCCAGCTTGCGCAGGTTAGGCTCAGAACTGCGATTCAAGTTTGCACGTAGCGGCTCAAACGAATCGCAACAAGTTAATACACACAACGCCTTAAAGGCACTTTTAGGCATGATGTGCAAAACGTGGTCATCCAGCTTGCGCGGGTTAGCCTCAGAACTGCGATTCAAGTTTGCACGTAGCGGCTAAAGCGAATCGCAACAAGTTAATAGACACAAAGCCTTACAGGCACTTTTAGGCATGATGTGAAAAAGAGGTCATCCAGCTTGCGCGGGTTAGGCTGAGAACTCCGATTCAAGTTCGCACATAGCGGCTAAAGCGAATCGCAACAAGTTAATACACACAAAGCCTTACAGGCACTTCTAGGCATGATGTGCATAACGCGGTCATCCAGCTTGCGCGGGTTAGGCTGAGAACTGCGATTCAAGTTCGCACATAGCGGCTAAAGCGAATCGCAACAAGTTAATATACACAAAGCCTTACAGGCACTTCTAGGCATGATGTGCATAACGCGGCCATCCAGCTTGCGCGGGTTAGGCTCAGAACTGCGATTCAAGTTTGCACGTAGCGGCTCAAACGAATCGCAACAAGTTAATACACACAACGCCTTAAAGGCACTTTTAGGCATGATGTGCAAAACGTGGTCATCCAGCTTGCGCGGGTTAGGCTCAGAACTGCGAATCAAGTTTGCACGTAGCGGCTCAAACGAATCGCAACAAGTTAATACACACAAAGCCTTACAGGCACTTCTAGGCATGATGTGCATAACGCGGTCATCCAGCTTGCGCGGGTTAGGCTCAGAACTGCGATTCAAGTTTGCACGTAGCGGCTCAAACGAATCGCAACAAGTTAATAGACACAACGCCTTAAAGGCACTTTTAGGCATGATGTGCAAAACGTGGTCATCCAGCTTGCGCGGGTTAGCCTCAGAACTGCGATTCAAGTTTGCACGTAGCGGCTCAAACGAATCGCAACAAGTTAATACACACAAAGCCTTACAGGCACTTCTAGGCATGATGTGCAAAACGTGGTCATCCAGCTTGCGCGGGTTAGGCTGAGAACTGCGATTCAAGTTCGCACATAGCGGCTAAAGCGAATCGCAACAAGTTAATACACACAAAGCCTTACAGGCACTTCTAGGCATGATGTGCATAACGCGGTCACCCAGCTTGCGCGGGTTAGGCTGAGAACTGCGATTCAAGTTCGCACATAGCGGCTAAAGCGAATCGCAACAAGTTAATATACACAAAGCCTTACAGGCACTTCTAGGCATGATGTGCATAACGCGGTCATCCAGCTTGCGCGGGTTAGGCTCAGAACTGCGATTCAAGTTTGCACGTAGCGGCTCAAACGAATCGCAACAAGTTAATACACACAACGCCTTAAAGGCACTTTTAGGCATGATGTGCAAAACGTGGTCATCCAGCTTGCGCGGGTTAGGCTCAGAACTGCGAATCAAGTTTGCACGTAGCGGCTCAAACGAATCGCAACAAGTTAATACACACAAAGCCTTACAGGCACTTCTAGGCATGATGTGCATAACGCGGTCATCCAGCTTGCGCGGGTTAGGCTCAGAACTGCGATTCAAGTTTGCACGTAGCGGCTCAAACGAATCGCAACAAGTTACTACACACAACGCCTTACAGGCAGTTTTAGGCATTATGTGCAAAACGCTGTCATCCAGCTTGCGCGGGTTAGCCTCAGAACTGCGATTCAAGTTTGCACGTAGCGGCTCAAACGAATCGCAACAAGTTAATACGCACAACGCCTTAAAGGCACTTTTAGGCATGATGTGCAAAACGTGGTCATCCAGCTTGCGCGCGTTAGGCTCACTCTGCGATTCAAGTTTGTACGTAGCTGCTCAAACGAACCGCAACAAGTTAATACACTCAAAGCCTTACAGGCACTTCTAGGCATGATGTGCATAACGCGGTCATCCAGCTTCCGCGGGTTAGGCTCAGAACTGCGATTCAAGTTTGCACGTAGCGGCTCAAACGAATCGCAACAAGTTAATACACACAACGCCTTAAAGGCACTTTTAGGCATGATGTGCAAAACGTGGTCATCCAGCTTGCGCGGGTTAGGCTCAGAACTGCGATTCAAGTTCGCACATAGCGGCTCAAACGAATCGCAACAAGTTAATACACACAAAGCCTTACAGGCACTTTTAGGCATGATGTGAAAAACGAGGTCATCCAGCTTGCGCGGGTTAGGCTGAGAACTGCGATTCAAGTTCGCACATAGCGGCTAAAGCGAATCGCAACAAGTTAATACACACAAAGCCTTACAGGCACTTCTAGGCATGATGTGCATAACGCGGTCATCCAGCTTGCGCAGGTTAGGCTCAGAACTGCGATTCAAGTTTGCACGTAGCGGCTCAAACGAATCGCAACAAGTTAATACACACAACGCCTTAAAGGCACTTTTAGGCATGATGTGCAAAACGTGGTCATCCAGCTTGCGCGGGTTAGCCTCAGAACTGCGATTCAAGTTTGCACGTAGCGGCTAAAGCGAATCGCAACAAGTTAATAGACACAAAGCCTTACAGGCACTTTTAGGCATGATGTGAAAAAGAGGTCATCCAGCTTGCGCGGGTTAGGCTGAGAACTCCGATTCAAGTTCGCACATAGCGGCTAAAGCGAATCGCAACAAGTTAATACACACAAAGCCTTACAGGCACTTCTAGGCATGATGTGCATAACGCGGTCATCCAGCTTGCGCGGGTTAGGCTGAGAACTGCGATTCAAGTTCGCACATAGCGGCTAAAGCGAATCGCAACAAGTTAATATACACAAAGCCTTACAGGCACTTCTAGGCATGATGTGCATAACGCGGCCATCCAGCTTGCGCGGGTTAGGCTCAGAACTGCGATTCAAGTTTGCACGTAGCGGCTCAAACGAATCGCAACAAGTTAATACACACAACGCCTTAAAGGCACTTTTAGGCATGATGTGCAAAACGTGGTCATCCAGCTTGCGCGGGTTAGGCTCAGAACTGCGAATCAAGTTTGCACGTAGCGGCTCAAACGAATCGCAACAAGTTAATACACACAAAGC
Source organism: Amblyomma maculatum (assembly GCF_055883805.1). Lineage (NCBI taxonomy): Eukaryota > Metazoa > Arthropoda > Arachnida > Ixodida > Ixodidae > Amblyomma > Amblyomma maculatum. The sequence continues at coordinate 252,001 of NW_028146740.1, read as the reverse complement.
CTTACAGGCACTTCTAGGCATGATGTGCATAACGCGGTCATCCAGCTTGCGCGGGTTAGGCTCAGAACTGCGATTCAAGTTTGCACGTAGCGGCTCAAACGAATCGCAACAAGTTAATAGACACAACGCCTTAAAGGCACTTTTAGGCATGATGTGCAAAACGTGGTCATCCAGCTTGCGCGGGTTAGCCTCAGAACTGCGATTCAAGTTTGCACGTAGCGGCTCAAACGAATCGCAACAAGTTAATACACACAAAGCCTTACAGGCACTTCTAGGCATGATGTGCAAAACGTGGTCATCCAGCTTGCGCGGGTTAGGCTGAGAACTGCGATTCAAGTTCGCACATAGCGGCTAAAGCGAATCGCAACAAGTTAATACACACAAAGCCTTACAGGCACTTCTAGGCATGATGTGCATAACGCGGTCACCCAGCTTGCGCGGGTTAGGCTGAGAACTGCGATTCAAGTTCGCACATAGCGGCTAAAGCGAATCGCAACAAGTTAATATACACAAAGCCTTACAGGCACTTCTAGGCATGATGTGCATAACGCGGTCATCCAGCTTGCGCGGGTTAGGCTCAGAACTGCGATTCAAGTTTGCACGTAGCGGCTCAAACGAATCGCAACAAGTTAATACACACAACGCCTTAAAGGCACTTTTAGGCATGATGTGCAAAACGTGGTCATCCAGCTTGCGCGGGTTAGGCTCAGAACTGCGAATCAAGTTTGCACGTAGCGGCTCAAACGAATCGCAACAAGTTAATACACACAAAGCCTTACAGGCACTTCTAGGCATGATGTGCATAACGCGGTCATCCAGCTTGCGCGGGTTAGGCTCAGAACTGCGATTCAAGTTTGCACGTAGCGGCTCAAACGAATCGCAACAAGTTACTACACACAACGCCTTACAGGCAGTTTTAGGCATTATGTGCAAAACGCTGTCATCCAGCTTGCGCGGGTTAGCCTCAGAACTGCGATTCAAGTTTGCACGTAGCGGCTCAAACGAATCGCAACAAGTTAATACGCACAACGCCTTAAAGGCACTTTTAGGCATGATGTGCAAAACGTGGTCATCCAGCTTGCGCGGGTTAGGCTGAGAACTCCGATTCAAGTTCGCACATAGCGGCTAAAGCGAATCGCAACAAGTTAATACACACAAAGCCTTACAGGCACTTCTAGGCATGATGTGCATAACGCGGTCATCCAGCTTGCGCGGGTTAGGCTGAGAACTGCGATTCAAGTTCGCACATAGCGGCTAAAGCGAATCGCAACAAGTTAATATACACAAAGCCTTACAGGCACTTCTAGGCATGATGTGCATAACGCGGTCATCCAGCTTGCGCGGGTTAGGCTCAGAACTGCGATTCAAGTTTGCACGTAGCGGCTCAAACGAATCGCAACAAGTTAATACACACAACGCCTTAAAGGCACTTTTAGGCATGATGTGCAAAACGTGGTCATCCAGCTTGCGCGGGTTAGGCTCAGAACTGCGAATCAAGTTTGCACGTAGCGGCTCAAACGAATCGCAACAAGTTAATACACACAAAGCCTTACAGGCACTTCTAGGCATGATGTGCATAACGCGGTCATCCAGCTTGCGCGGGTTAGGCTCAGAACTGCGATTCAAGTTTGCACGTAGCGGCTCAAACGAATCGCAACAAGTTAATAGACACAACGCCTTAAAGGCACTTTTAGGCATGATGTGCAAAACGTGGTCATCCAGCTTGCGCGGGTTAGCCTCAGAACTGCGATTCAAGTTTGCACGTAGCGGCTCAAACGAATCGCAACAAGTTAATACACACAAAGCCTTACAGGCACTTCTAGGCATGATGTGCAAAACGTGGTCATCCAGCTTGCGCGGGTTAGGCTGAGAACTGCGATTCAAGTTCGCACATAGCGGCTAAAGCGAATCGCAACAAGTTAATACACACAAAGCCTTACAGGCACTTCTAGGCATGATGTGCATAACGCGGTCATCCAGCTTGCGCGGGTTAGGCTGAGAACTGCGATTCAAGTTCGCACATAGCGGCTAAAGCGAATCGCAACAAGTTAATATACACAAAGCCTTACAGGCACTTCTAGGCATGATGTGCATAACGCGGTCATCCAGCTTGCGCGGGTTAGGCTCAGAACTGCGATTCAAGTTTGCACGTAGCGGCTCAAACGAATCGCAACAAGTTAATACACACAACGCCTTAAAGGCACTTTTAGGCATGATGTGCAAAACGTGGTCATCCAGCTTGCGCGGGTTAGGCTCAGAACTGCGAATCAAGTTTGCACGTAGCGGCTCAAACGAATCGCAACAAGTTAATACACACAAAGCCTTACAGGCACTTCTAGGCATGATGTGCATAACGCGGTCATCCAGCTTGCGCGGGTTAGGCTCAGAACTGCGATTCAAGTTTGCACGTAGCGGCTCAAACGAATCGCAACAAGTTAATACACACAACGCCTTACAGGCAGTTTTAGGCATTATGTGCAAAACGCTGTCATCCAGCTTGCGCGGGTTAGCCTCAGAACTGCGATTCAAGTTTGCACGTAGCGGCTCAAACGAATCGCAACAAGTTAATACACACAACGCCTTAAAGGCACTTTTAGGCATGATGTGCAAAACGTGGTCATCCAGCTTGCGCGGGTTTGCCTCAGAACTGCGATTCAAGTTTGCACGTAGCGGCTCAAACGAATCGCAACAAGTTAATACACACAAAGCCTTACAGGCACTTCTAGGCATGATGTGCAAAACGTGGTCATCCAGCTTGCGCGGGTTAGGCTGAGAACTGCGATTCAAGTTCGCACATAGCGGCTAAAGCGAATCGCAACATGTTAATACACACAAAGCCTTACAATCACTTTTAGGCATGATGTGAAAAAGAGGTCATCCAGCTTGCGCGGGTTAGGCTGAGAACTGCGATTCAAGTTCGCACATAGCGGCTAAAGCGAATCGCAACAAGTTAATACACACAAAGCCTTACAGGCACTTCTAGGCATGATGTGCATGACGCGGTCATCCAGCTTGCGCGGGTTAGGCTCAGAACTGCGATTCAAGTTTGCACGTAGCGGCTCAAACGAATCGCAACAAGTTAATACACACAACGCCTTAAAGGCACTTTTAGGCATGATGTGAAAACGTGGTCATCCAGCTTGCGCGGGTTAGGCTCAGAACTGCGAATCAAGTTTGCACGTAGCGGCTCAAACGAATCGCAACAAGTTAATACACACAACCACTTAAACGCATGATGTGCAAAACGTGGTCATCAGCTTGCGCGGGTTAGGCTCAGAACTGCGATTCGTTTGCACGTAGCGGCTCAAACGAACCGCAACAAGTTAATACACACAACGCCTTAAAGGCACTTTTAGGCATGATGTGCAAAACGTGGTCATCCAGCTTGCGCGCGTTAGGCTCACTCTGCGATTCAAGTTTGTACGTAGCTGCTCAAACGAACCGCAACAAGTTAATACACTCAAAGCCTTACAGGCACTTCTAGGCATGATGTGCATAACGCGGTCATCCAGCTTCCGCGGGTTAGGCTCAGAACTGCGATTCAAGTTTGCACGTAGCGGCTCAAACGAATCGCAACAAGTTAATACACACAACGCCTTAAAGGCACTTTTAGGCATGATGTGCAAAACGTGGTCATCCAGCTTGCGCGGGTTAGGCTCAGAACTGCGATTCAAGTTCGCACATAGCGGCTCAAACGAATCGCAACAAGTTAATACACACAAAGCCTTACAGGCACTTTTAGGCATGATGTGAAAAACGAGGTCATCCAGCTTGCGCGGGTTAGGCTGAGAACTGCGATTCAAGTTCGCACATAGCGGCTAAAGCGAATCGCAACAAGTTAATACACACAAAGCCTTACAGGCACTTCTAGGCATGATGTGCATAACGCGGTCATCCAGCTTGCGCAGGTTAGGCTCAGAACTGCGATTCAAGTTTGCACGTAGCGGCTCAAACGAATCGCAACAAGTTAATACACACAACGCCTTAAAGGCACTTTTAGGCATGATGTGCAAAACGTGGTCATCCAGCTTGCGCGGGTTAGCCTCAGAACTGCGATTCAAGTTTGCACGTAGCGGCTAAAGCGAATCGCAACAAGTTAATAGACACAAAGCCTTACAGGCACTTTTAGGCATGATGTGAAAAAGAGGTCATCCAGCTTGCGCGGGTTAGGCTGAGAACTCCGATTCAAGTTCGCACATAGCGGCTAAAGCGAATCGCAACAAGTTAATACACACAAAGCCTTACAGGCACTTCTAGGCATGATGTGCATAACGCGGTCATCCAGCTTGCGCGGGTTAGGCTGAGAACTGCGATTCAAGTTCGCACATAGCGGCTAAAGCGAATCGCAACAAGTTAATATACACAAAGCCTTACAGGCACTTCTAGGCATGATGTGCATAACGCGGCCATCCAGCTTGCGCGGGTTAGGCTCAGAACTGCGATTCAAGTTTGCACGTAGCGGCTCAAACGAATCGCAACAAGTTAATACACACAACGCCTTAAAGGCACTTTTAGGCATGATGTGCAAAACGTGGTCATCCAGCTTGCGCGGGTTAGGCTCAGAACTGCGAATCAAGTTTGCACGTAGCGGCTCAAACGAATCGCAACAAGTTAATACACACAAAGCCTTACAGGCACTTCTAGGCATGATGTGCATAACGCGGTCATCCAGCTTGCGCGGGTTAGGCTCAGAACTGCGATTCAAGTTTGCACGTAGCGGCTCAAACGAATCGCAACAAGTTAATAGACACAACGCCTTAAAGGCACTTTTAGGCATGATGTGCAAAACGTGGTCATCCAGCTTGCGCGGGTTAGCCTCAGAACTGCGATTCAAGTTTGCACGTAGCGGCTCAAACGAATCGCAACAAGTTAATACACACAAAGCCTTACAGGCACTTCTAGGCATGATGTGCAAAACGTGGTCATCCAGCTTGCGCGGGTTAGGCTGAGAACTGCGATTCAAGTTCGCACATAGCGGCTAAAGCGAATCGCAACAAGTTAATACACACAAAGCCTTACAGGCACTTCTAGGCATGATGTGCATAACGCGGTCACCCAGCTTGCGCGGGTTAGGCTGAGAACTGCGATTCAAGTTCGCACATAGCGGCTAAAGCGAATCGCAACAAGTTAATATACACAAAGCCTTACAGGCACTTCTAGGCATGATGTGCATAACGCGGTCATCCAGCTTGCGCGGGTTAGGCTCAGAACTGCGATTCAAGTTTGCACGTAGCGGCTCAAACGAATCGCAACAAGTTAATACACACAACGCCTTAAAGGCACTTTTAGGCATGATGTGCAAAACGTGGTCATCCAGCTTGCGCGGGTTAGGCTCAGAACTGCGAATCAAGTTTGCACGTAGCGGCTCAAACGAATCGCAACAAGTTAATACACACAAAGCCTTACAGGCACTTCTAGGCATGATGTGCATAACGCGGTCATCCAGCTTGCGCGGGTTAGGCTCAGAACTGCGATTCAAGTTTGCACGTAGCGGCTCAAACGAATCGCAACAAGTTACTACACACAACGCCTTACAGGCAGTTTTAGGCATTATGTGCAAAACGCTGTCATCCAGCTTGCGCGGGTTAGCCTCAGAACTGCGATTCAAGTTTGCACGTAGCGGCTCAAACGAATCGCAACAAGTTAATACGCACAACGCCTTAAAGGCACTTTTAGGCATGATGTGCAAAACGTGGTCATCCAGCTTGCGCGGGTTTGCCTCAGAACTGCGATTCAAGTTTGCACGTAGCGGCTCAAACGAATCGCAACAAGTTAATACACACAAAGCCTTACAGGCACTTCTAGGCATGATGTGCAAAACGTGGTCATCCAGCTTGCGCGGGTTAGGCTGAGAACTGCGATTCAAGTTCGCACATAGCGGCTAAAGCGAATCGCAACATGTTAATACACACAAAGCCTTACAGGCACTTTTAGGCATGATGTGAAAAAGAGGTCATCCAGCTTGCGCGGGTTAGGCTGAGAACTGCGATTCAAGTTCGCACATAGCGGCTAAAGCGAATCGCAACAAGTTAATACACACAAAGCCTTACAGGCACTTCTAGGCATGATGTGCATAACGCGGTCATCCAGCTTGCGCGGGTTAGGCTCAGAACTGCGATTCAAGTTTGCACGTAGCGGCTCAAACGAATCGCAACAAGTTAATACACACAACGCCTTAAAGGCACTTTAAGGCATGATGTGCAAAACGTGGTCATCCAGCTTGCGCGGGTTAGGCTCAGAACTGCGAATCAAGTTTGCACGTAGCGACTCAAACGAATCGCAACAAGTTAATACACACAAAGCCTTACAGGCACTTCTAGGCATGATGTGCATAACGCGGTCATCCAGCTTGCGCGGGTTAGGCTCAGAACTGCGATTCAAGTTTGCACGTAGCGGCTCAAACGAATCGCAACAAGTTAATACACACAACGCCTTACAGGCACTTTTAGGCATTATGTGCAAAACGCGGTCATCCAGCTTGCGCGGGTTAGCCTCAGAACTGCGATTCAAGTTTGCACGTAGCGGCTCAAACGAATCGCAACAAGTTAATACACACAACGCCTTAAAGGCACTTTTAGGCATGATGTGCAAAACGTGGTCATCCAGCTTGCGCGGGTTAGCCTCAGAACTGCGATTCAAGTTTGCACGTAGCGGCTCAAACGAATCGCAACAAGTTAATACACACAAAGCCTTACAGGCACTTCTAGGCATGATGTGCAAAACGTGGTCATCCAGCTTGCGCGGGTTAGGCTGAGAACTGCGATTCAAGTTCGCACATAGCGGCTAAAGCGAATCGCAACAAGTTAATACACACAAAGCCTTACAGGCACTTTTAGGCATGATGTGAAAAAGAGGTCATCCAGCTTGCGCGGGTTAGGCTGAGAACTGCGATTCAAGTTCGCACATAGCGGCTAAAGCGAATCGCAACAAGTTAATACACACAAAGCCTTACAGGCACTTCTAGGCATGATGTGCATAACGCGGTCATCCAGCTTGCGCGGGTTAGGCTCAGAACTGCGATTCAAGTTTGCACGTAGCGGCTCAAACGAATCGCAACAAGTTAATACACACAACGCCTTAAAGGCACTTTAAGGCATGATGTGCAAAACGTGGTCATCCAGCTTGCGCGGGTTAGGCTCAGAACTGCGAATCAAGTTTGCACGTAGCGGCTCAAACGAATCGCAACAAGTTAATACACACAAAGTCTTACAGGCACTTCTAGGCATGATGTGCATAACGCGGTCATCCAGCTTGCGCGGGTTAGGCTCAGAACTGCGATTCAAGTTTGCACGTAGCGGCTCAAACGAATCGCAACAAGTTAATACACACAACGCCTTACAGGCACTTTTAGGCATTATGTGCAAAACGCGGTCATCCAGCTTGCGCGGGTTAGGCTCAGAACTGCGATTCAAGTTCGCACATAGCGGCTAAAGCGAATCGCAACAAGTTAATACACACAACGCCTTAAAGGCATGATGTGCAAAACGTGGTCATCCAGCTTGCGCGGGTTAGGCTCAGAACTGCGATTCAAGTTTGCACGTAGCGGCTCAAACGAACCGCAACAAGTTAATACACTCAAAGCCTTACAGGCACTTCTAGGCATGATGTGCATAACGCGGTCATCCAGCTTCCGTGGGTTAGGCTCAGAACTGCGATTCAAGTTTGCACGTAGCGGCTCAAACGAATCGCAACAAGTTAATACACACAACGCCTTACAGGCACTTTTAGGCATTATGTGCAAAACGTGGTCATCCAGCTTGCGCGGGTTAGGCTCACTCTGCGATTCAAGTTTGCACGTAGCGGCTCAAACGAACCGCAACAAGTTAATACACTCAAAGCCTTACAGGCACTTCTAGGCATGATGTGCATAACGCGGTCATCCAGCTTCCGTGGGTTAGGCTCAGAACTGCGATTCAAGTTTGCACGTAGCGGCTCAAACGAATCGCAACAAGTTAATACACACAACGCCTTACAGGCACTTTTAGGCATTATGTGCAAAACGTGGTCATCCAGCTTGCGCGGGTTAGGCTGAGAACTGCGATTCAAGTTCGCACATAGCGTCTAAAGCGAATCGCAACAAGTTAATACACACAAAGCCTTACAGGCACTTTTAGGCATGATGTGAAAAACGAGGTCATCCAGCTTGCGCGGGTTAGGCTGAGAACTGCGATTCAAGTTCGCACATAGCGGCTAAAGCGAATCGCAACAAGTTAATACACACAAAGCCTTACAGGCACTTCTAGGCATGATGTGCATAACGCGGTCATCCAGCTTGCGCGGGTTAGGCTCAGAACTGTGATTCAAGTTTGCACGTAGCGGCTCAAACGAATCGCAACAAGTTAATAGACACAACGCCTTAAAGGCACTTTTAGGCATGATGTGCAAAACGTGGTCATCCACCTAGCGCGGGTTAGCCTCAGAACTGCGATTCAAGTTTGCACGTAGCGGCTCAAACGAATCGCAACAAGTTAATACACACAAAGCCTTACAGGTACTTCTAGGCATGATGTGCGAAACGTGGTCATCCAGCTTGCGCGGGTTAGGCTGAGAACTGCGATTCAAGTTCGCACATAGCGGCTAAAGCGAATCGCAACAAGTTAATACACACAAAGCCTTACAGGCACTTTTAGGCATGATGTGAAAAAGAGGTCATCCAGCTTGCGCGGGTTAGGCTGAGAACTGCGATTCAAGTTAGCACATAGCGGCTAAAGAGAATCGCAACAAGTTAATACACACAAAGCCTTACAGGCACTTCTAGGCATGATGTGCAAAACGTGGTCATCCAGCTTGCGCGGGTTAGGCTGAGAACTGCGATTCAAGTTCGCACATAGCGGCTAAAGCGAATCGCAACAAGTTAATACACACAAAGCCTTACAGGCACTTTTAGGCATGATGTGAAAAAGAGGTCATCCAGCTTGCGCGGGTTAGGCTGAGAACTGCGATTCAAGTTCGCACATAGCGGCTAAAGCGAATCGCAACAAGTTAATACACACAAAGCCTTACAGGCACTTCTAGGCATGATGTGCATAACGCGGTCATCCAGCTTGCGCGGGTTAGGCTGAGAACTGCGATTCAAGTTCGCACATAGCGGCTAAAACGAATCGCAACAAGTTAATATACACAAAGCCTTACAGGCACTTCTAGGCATGATGTGCATAACGCGGTCATCCAGCTTGCGCGGGTTAGGCTCAGAACTGCGATTCAAGTTCGCACATAGCGGCTCAAACGAATCGCAACAAGTTAATACACACAACGCCTTAAAGGCACTTCTAGGCATGATGTGCATAACGCGGTCATCCAGCTTGCGCGGGTTAGGCTGAGAACTGCGATTCAAGTTCGCACATAGCGGCTAAAGCGAATCGCAACAAGTTAATACACACAAAGCCTTACAGGCACTTCTAGGCATGATGTGCATAACGCCGTCATCCAGCTTGCGCGGGTTAGGCTCAGAACTGCGATTCAAGTTTGCACGTAGCGGCTCAAACGAACCGCAACAAGTTAATACACACAACGCCTTAAAGGCACTTTTAGGCATGATGTGCAAAACGTGGTCATCCATCTTGCGCGGGTTAGGCTCACTCTGCGATTCAAGTTTGCACGTAGCGGCTCAAACGAACCGCAACAAGTTAATACACTCAAAGCCTTACAGGCACTTCTAGGCATGATGTGCATAACGCGGTCATCCAGCTTCCGCGGGTTAGGCTCAGAACTGCGATTCAAGTTTGCACGTAGCGGCTCAAACGAATCGCAACAAGTTAATACACACAACGCCTTACAGGCACTTTTAGGCATTATGTGCAAAACGTGGTCATCCAGCTTGCGCGGGTTAGGCTGAGAACTGCGATTCAAGTTCGCACATAGCGGCTAAAGCGAATCGCAACAAGTTAATACACACAAAGCCTTACAGGCACTTTTAGGCATGATGTGAAAAACGAGGTCATCCAGCTTGCGCGGGTTAGGCTGAGAACTGCGATTCAAGTTCGCACATAGCGGCTAAAGCGAATCGCAACAAGTTAATACACACAAAGCCTTACAGGCACTTCTAGGCATGATGTGCATAACGCGGTCATCCAGCTTGCGCGGGTTAGGCTCAGAACTGCGATTCAAGTTTGCACGTAGCGGCTCAAATGAATCGTAACAAGTTAATAGACACAACGCCTTAAAGGCACTTTTAGGCATGATGTGCAAAACGTGGTCATCCACCTAGCGCGGGTTAGCCTCAGAACTGCGATTCAAGTTTGCACGTAGCGGCTCAAACGAATCGCAACAAGTTAATACACACAAAGCCTTACAGGTACTTCTAGGCATGATGTGCAAAACGTGGTCATCCAGCTTGCGCGGGTTAGGCTGAGAACTGCGATTCAAGTTCGCACATAGCGGCTAAAGCGAATCGCAACAAGTTAATACACACAAAGCCTTACAGGCACTTTTAGGCATGATGTGAAAAAGAGGTCATCCAGCTTGCGCGGGTTAGGCTGAGAACTGCGATTCAAGTTAGCGGCTAAAGACAATCGCAACAAGTTAATACACACAAAGCCTTACAGGCACTTCTGGGCATGATGTGCATAACGCGGTCATCCAGCTTGCGCGGGTTAGGCTGAGAACTGCGATTCAAGTTCGCACATAGCGGCTAAAGCGAATCGCAACAAGTTAATATACACAAAGCCTTACAGGCACTTCTAGGCATGATGTGCATAACGCGGTCATCCAGCTTGCGCGGGTTAGGCTCAGAACTGCGATTCAAGTTTGCACGTAGCGGCTCAAACGAATCGCAACAAGTTAATACACACAACGCCTTAAAGGCACTTTTAGGCATGATGTGCAAAACGTGGTCATCCAGCTTGCGCGGGTTAGGCTCAGAACTGCGAATCAAGTTTGCACGTAGCGGCTCAAACGAATCGCAACAAGTTAATACACACAAAGCCTTACAGGCACTTCTAGGCATGATGTGCATAACGAGGTCATCCAGCTTGCGCGGGTTAGGCTCAGAACTGCGATTCAAGTTTGCACGTAGCGGCTCAAACGAATCGCAACAAGTTAATACACACAACGCCTTACAGGCAGTTTTAGGCATTATGTGCAAAACGCTGTCATCCAGCTTGCGCGGGTTAGCCTCAGAACTGCGATTCAAGTTTGCACGTAGCGGCTCAAACGAATCGCAACAAGTTAATACACACAAAGCCTTAAAGGCACTTTTAGGCATGATGTGCAAAACGTGGTCATCCAGCTTGCGCGGGTTTGCCTCAGAACTGCGATTCAAGTTTGCACGTAGCGGCTCAAACGAATCGCAACAAGTTAATACACACAAAGCCTTACAGGCACTTCTAGGCATGATGTGCAAAACGTGGTCATCCAGCTTGCGCGGGTTAGGCTGAGAACTGCGATTCAAGTTCGCACATAGCGGCTAAAGCGAATCGCAACATGTTAATACACACAAAGCCTTACAGGCACTTTTAGGCATGATGTGAAAAAGAGGTCATCCAGCTTGCGCGGGTTAGGCTGAGAACTGCGATTCAAGTTCGCACATAGCGGCTAAAGCGAATCGCAACAAGTTAATACACACAAAGCCTTACAGGCACTTCTAGGCATGATGTGCATAACGCGGTCATCCAGCTTGCGCGGGTTAGGCTCAGAACTGCGATTCAAGTTTGCACGTAGCGGCTCAAACGAATCGCAACAAGTTAATACACACAACGCCTTAAAGGCACTTTAAGGCATGATGTGCAAAACGTGGTCATCCAGCTTGCGCGGGTTAGGCTCAGAACTGCGAATCAAGTTTGCACGTAGCGGCTCAAACGAATCGCAACAAGTTAATACACACAAAGCCTTACAGGCACTTCTAGGCATGATGTGCATAACGCGGTCATCCAGCTTGCGCGGGTTAGGCTCAGAACTGCGATTCAAGTTTGCACGTAGCGGCTCAAACGAATCGCAACAAGTTAATACACACAACGCCTTACAGGCACTTTTAGGCATTATGTGCAAAACGCGGTCATCCAGCTTGCGCGGGTTAGCCTCAAACTGCGATTCAAGTTTGCACGTAGCGGCTCAAACGAATCGCAACAAGTTAATACACACAACGCCTTACAGGCACTTTTAGGCATTATGTGCAAAACGTGGTCATCCAGCTTGCGCGGGTTAGCCTCAGAACTGCGATTCAAGTTTGCACGTAGCGGCTCAAACGAATCGCAACAAGTTAATACACACAAAGCCTTACAGGCACTTCTAGGCATGATGTGCAAAACGTGGTCATCCAGCTTGCGCGGGTTAGGCTGAGAACTGCGATTCAAGTTCGCACATAGCGGCTAAAGCGAATCGCAACAAGTTAATACACACAAAGCCTTACAGGCACTTTTAGGCATGATGTGAAAAAGAGGTCATCCAGCTTGCGCGGGTTAGGCTGAGAACTGCGATTCAAGTTCGCACATAGCGGCTAAAGCGAATCGCAACAAGTTAATACACACAAAGCCTTACAGGCACTTCTAGGCATGATGTGCATAACGCGGTCATCCAGCTTGCGCGGGTTAGGCTCAGAACTGCGATTCAAGTTTGCACGTAGCGGCTCAAACGAATCGCAACAAGTTAATACACACAACGCCTTAAAGGCACTTTAAGGCATGATGTGCAAAACGTGGTCATCCAGCTTGCGCGGGTTAGGCTCAGAACTGCGAATCAAGTTTGCACGTAGCGGCTCAAACGAATCGCAACAAGTTAATACACACAAAGTCTTACAGGCACTTCTAGGCATGATGTGCATAACGCGGTCATCCAGCTTGCGCGGGTTAGGCTCAGAACTGCGATTCAAGTTTGCACGTAGCGGCTCAAACGAATCGCAACAAGTTAATACACACAACGCCTTACAGGCACTTTTAGGCATTATGTGCAAAACGCGGTCATCCAGCTTGCGCGGGTTAGGCTCAGAACTGCGATTCAAGTTCGCACATAGCGGCTAAAGCGAATCGCAACAAGTTAATACACACAACGCCTTAAAGGCATGATGTGCAAAACGTGGTCATCCAGCTTGCGCGGGTTAGGCTCAGAACTGCGATTCGTTTGCACGTAGCGGCTCAAACGAACCGCAACAAGTTAATACACACAACGCCTTAAAGGCACTTTTAGGCATGATGTGCAAAACGTGGTCATCCAGCTTGCGCGGGTTAGGCTCACTCTGCGATTCAAGTTTGCACGTAGCGGCTCAAACGAACCGCAACAAGTTAATACACTCAAAGCCTTACAGGCACTTCTAGGCATGATGTGCATAACGCGGTCATCCAGCTTCCGTGGGTTAGGCTCAGAACTGCGATTCAAGTTTGCACGTAGCGGCTCAAACGAATCGCAACAAGTTAATACACACAACGCCTTACAGGCACTTTTAGGCATTATGTGCAAAACGTGGTCATTCAGCTTGCGCGGGTTAGGCTGAGAACTGCGATTCAAGTTCGCACATAGCGGCTAAAGCGAATCGCAACAAGTTAATACACACAAAGCCTTACAGGCACTTTTAGGCATGATGTGAAAAACGAGGTCATCCAGCTTGCGCGGGTTAGGCTGAGAACTGCGATTCAAGTTCGCACATAGCGGCTAAAGCGAATCGCAACAAGTTAATACACACAAAGCCTTACAGGCACTTCTAGGCATGATGTGCATAACGCGGTCATCCAGCTTGCGCGGGTTAGGCTCAGAACTGCGATTCAAGTTTGCACGTAGCGGCTCAAACGAATCGCAACAAGTTAATACACACAACGCCTTAAAGGCACTTTAAGGCATGATGTGCAAAACGTGGTCATCCAGCTTGCGCGGGTTAGGCTCAGAACTGCGAATCAAGTTTGCACGTAGCGGCTCAAACGAATCGCAACAAGTTAATACACACAAAGCCTTACAGGCACTTCTAGGCATGATGTGCATAACGCGGTCATCCAGCTTGCGCGGGTTAGGCTCAGAACTGCGATTCAAGTTTGCACGTAGCGGCTCAAACGAATCGCAACAAGTTAATACACACAACGCCTTACAGGCACTTTTAGGCATTATGTGCAAAACGCGGTCATCCAGCTTGCGCGGGTTAGCCTCAAACTGCGATTCAAGTTTGCACGTAGCGGCTCAAACGAATCGCAACAAGTTAATACACACAACGCCTTAAAGGCACTTTTAGGCATGATGTGCAAAACGTGGTCATCCAGCTTGCGCGGGTTAGCCTCAGAACTGCGATTCAAGTTTGCACGTAGCGGCTCAAACGAATCGCAACAAGTTAATACACACAAAGCCTTACAGGCACTTCTAGGCATGATGTGCAAAACGTGGTCATCCAGCTTGCGCGGGTTAGGCTGAGAACTGCGATTCAAGTTCGCACATAGCGGCTAAAGCGAATCGCAACAAGTTAATACACACAAAGCCTTACAGGCACTTTTAGGCATGATGTGAAAAAGAGGTCATCCAGCTTGCGCGGGTTAGGCTGAGAACTGCGATTCAAGTTCGCACATAGCGGCTAAAGCGAATCGCAACAAGTTAATACACACAAAGCCTTACAGGCACTTCTAGGCATGATGTGCATAACGCGGTCATCCAGCTTGCGCGGGTTAGGCTCAGAACTGCGATTCAAGTTTGCACGTAGCGGCTCAAACGAATCGCAACAAGTTAATACACACAACGCCTTAAAGGCACTTTAAGGCATGATGTGCAAAACGTGGTCATCCAGCTTGCGCGGGTTAGGCTCAGAACTGCGAATCAAGTTTGCACGTAGCGGCTCAAACGAATCGCAACAAGTTAATACACACAAAGTCTTACAGGCACTTCTAGGCATGATGTGCATAACGCGGTCATCCAGCTTGCGCGGGTTAGGCTCAGAACTGCGATTCAAGTTTGCACGTAGCGGCTCAAACGAATCGCAACAAGTTAATACACACAACGCCTTACAGGCACTTTTAGGCATTATGTGCAAAACGCGGTCATCCAGCTTGCGCGGGTTAGGCTCAGAACTGCGATTCAAGTTCGCACATAGCGGCTAAAGCGAATCGCAACAAGTTAATACACACAACGCCTTAAAGGCATGATGTGCAAAACGTGGTCATCCAGCTTGCGCGGGTTAGGCTCAGAACTGCGATTCGTTTGCACGTAGCGGCTCAAACGAACCGCAACAAGTTAATACACACAACGCCTTAAAGGCACTTTTAGGCATGATGTGCAAAACGTGGTCATCCAGCTTGCGCGGGTTAGGCTCACTCTGCGATTCAAGTTTGCACGTAGCGGCTCAAACGAACCGCAACAAGTTAATACACTCAAAGCCTTACAGGCACTTCTAGGCATGATGTGCATAACGCGGTCATCCAGCTTCCGTGGGTTAGGCTCAGAACTGCGATTCAAGTTTGCACGTAGCGGCTCAAACGAATCGCAACAAGTTAATACACACAACGCCTTACAGGCACTTTTATGCATTATGTGCAAAACGTGGTCATTCAGCTTGCGCGGGTTAGGCTGAGAACTGCGATTCAAGTTCGCACATAGCGGCTAAAGCGAATCGCAACAAGTTAATACACACAAAGCCTTACAGGCACTTTTAGGCATGATGTGAAAAACGAGGTCATCCAGCTTGCGCGGGTTAGGCTGAGAACTGCGATTCAAGTTCGCACATAGCGGCTAAAGCGAATCGCAACAAGTTAATACACACAAAGCCTTACAGGCACTTCTAGGCATGATGTGCATAACGCGGTCATCCAGCTTGCGCGGGTTAGGCTCAGAACTGTGATTCAAGTTTGCACGTAGCGGCTCAAACGAATCGCAACAAGTTAATAGACACAACGCCTTAAAGGCACTTTTAGGCATGATGTGCAAAACGTGGTCATCCACCTAGCGCGGGTTAGCCTCAGAACTGCGATTCAAGTTTGCACGTAGCGGCTCAAACGAATCGCAACAAGTTAATACACACAAAGCCTTACAGGTACTTCTAGGCATGATGTGCAAAACGTGGTCATCCAGCTTGCGCGGGTTAGGCTGAGAACTGCGATTCAAGTTCGCACATAGCGGCTAAAGCGAATCGCAACAAGTTAATACACACAAAGCCTTACAGGCACTTTTAGGCATGATGTGAAAAAGAGGTCATCCAGCTTGCGCGGGTTAGGCTGAGAACTGCGATTCAAGTTAGCACATAGCGGCTAAAGAGAATCGCAACAAGTTAATACACACAAAGCCTTACAGGCACTTCTAGGCATGATGTGCAAAACGTGGTCATCCAGCTTGCGCGGGTTAGGCTGAGAACTGCGATTCAAGTTCGCACATAGCGGCTAAAGCGAATCGCAACAAGTTAATACACACAACGCCTTAAAGGCATGATGTGCAAAACGTGGTCATCCAGCTTGCGCGGGTTAGGCTCAGAACTGCGATTCGTTTGCACGTAGCGGCTCAAACGAACCGCAACAAGTTAATACACACAACGCCTTAAAGGCACTTTTAGGCATGATGTGCAAAACGTGGTCATCCAGCTTGCGCGGGTTAGGCTCACTCTGCGATTCAAGTTTGCACGTAGCGGCTCAAACGAACCGCAACAAGTTAATACACTCAAAGCCTTACAGGCACTTCTAGGCATGATGTGCATAACGCGGTCATCCAGCTTCCGTGGGTTAGGCTCAGAACTGCGATTCAAGTTTGCACGTAGCGGCTCAAACGAATCGCAACAAGTTAATACACACAACGCCTTACAGGCACTTTTAGGCATTATGTGCAAAACGTGGTCATTCAGCTTGCGCGGGTTAGGCTGAGAACTGCGATTCAAGTTCGCACATAGCGGCTAAAGCGAATCGCAACAAGTTAATACACACAAAGCCTTACAGGCACTTTTAGGCATGATGTGAAAAACGAGGTCATCCAGCTTGCGCGGGTTAGGCTGAGAACTGCGATTCAAGTTCGCACATAGCGGCTAAAGCGAATCGCAACAAGTTAATACACACAAAGCCTTACAGGCACTTCTAGGCATGATGTGCATAACGCGGTCATCCAGCTTGCGCGGGTTAGGCTCAGAACTGTGATTCAAGTTTGCACGTAGCGGCTCAAACGAATCGCAACAAGTTAATAGACACAACGCCTTAAAGGCACTTTTAGGCATGATGTGCAAAACGTGGTCATCCACCTAGCGCGGGTTAGCCTCAGAACTGCGATTCAAGTTTGCACGTAGCGGCTCAAACGAATCGCAACAAGTTAATACACACAAAGCCTTACAGGTACTTCTAGGCATGATGTGCAAAACGTGGTCATCCAGCTTGCGCGGGTTAGGCTGAGAACTGCGATACAAGTTCGCACATAGCGGCTAAAGCGAATCGCAACAAGTTAATACACACAAAGCCTTACAGGCACTTTTAGGCATGATGTGAAAAAGAGGTCATCCAGCTTGCGCGGGTTAGGCTGAGAACTGCGATTCAAGTTAGCACATAGCGGCTAAAGAGAATCGCAACAAGTTAATACACACAAAGCCTTACAGGCACTTCTAGGCATGATGTGCAAAACGTGGTCATCCAGCTTGCGCGGGTTAGGCTGAGAACTGCGATTCAAGTTCGCACATAGCGGCTAAAGCGAATCGCAACAAGTTAATACACACAAAGCCTTACAGGCACTTTTAGGCATGATGTGAAAAAGAGGTCATCCAGCTTGCGCGGGTTAGGCTGAGAACTGCGATTCAAGTTCGCACATAGCGGCTAAAGCGAATCGCAACAAGTTAATACACACAAAGCCTTACAGGCACTTCTAGGCATGATGTGCATAACGCGGTCATCCAGCTTGCGCGGGTTAGGCTGAGAACTGCGATTCAAGTTCGCACATAGCGGCTAAAACGAATCGCAACAAGTTAATATACACAAAGCCTTACAGGCACTTCTAGGCATGATGTGCATAACGCGGTCATCCAGCTTGCGCGGGTTAGGCTCAGAACTGCGATTCAAGTTCGCACATAGCGGCTCAAACGAATCGCAACAAGTTAATACACACAACGCCTTAAAGGCACTTCTAGGCATGATGTGCATAACGCGGTCATCCAGCTTGCGCGGGTTAGGCTGAGAACTGCGATTCAAGTTCGCACATAGCGGCTAAAGCGAATCGCAACAAGTTAATACACACAAAGCCTTACAGGCACTTCTAGGCATGATGTGCATAACGCCGTCATCCAGCTTGCGCGGGTTAGGCTCAGAACTGCGATTCAAGTTTGCACGTAGCGGCTCAAACGAATCGCAACAAGTTAATACACACAACGCCTTAAAGGCATGATGTGCAAAACGTGGTCATCCAGCTTGCGCGGGTTAGGCTCAGAACTGCGATTCGTTTGCACGTAGCGGCTCAAACGAACCGCAACAAGTTAATACACACAACGCCTTAAAGGCACTTTTAGGCATGATGTGCAAAACGTGGTCATCCATCTTGCGCGGGTTAGGCTCACTCTGCGATTCAAGTTTGCACGTAGCGGCTCAAACGAACCGCAACAAGTTAATACACTCAAAGCCTTACAGGCACTTCTAGGCATGATGTGCATAACGCGGTCATCCAGCTTCCGCGGGTTAGGCTCAGAACTGCGATTCAAGTTTGCACGTAGCGGCTCAAACGAATCGCAACAAGTTAATACACACAACGCCTTACAGGCACTTTTAGGCATTATGTGCAAAACGCGGTCATCCAGCTTGCGCGGGTTAGCCTCAAACTGCGATTCAAGTTTGCACGTAGCGGCTCAAACGAATCGCAACAAGTTAATACACACAACGCCTTAAAGGCACTTTTAGGCATGATGTGCAAAACGTGGTCATCCAGCTTGCGCGGGTTAGCCTCAGAACTGCGATTCAAGTTTGCACGTAGCGGCTCAAACGAATCGCAACAAGTTAATACACACAAAGCCTTACAGGCACTTCTAGGCATGATGTGCAAAACGTGGTCATCCAGCTTGCGCGGGTTAGGCTGAGAACTGCGATTCAAGTTCGCACATAGCGGCTAAAGCGAATCGCAACAAGTTAATACACACAAAGCCTTACAGGCACTTTTAGGCATGATGTGAAAAAGAGGTCATCCAGCTTGCGCGGGTTAGGCTGAGAACTGCGATTCAAGTTCGCACATAGCGGCTAAAGCGAATCGCAACAAGTTAATACACACAAAGCCTTACAGGCACTTCTAGGCATGATGTGCATAACGCGGTCATCCAGCTTGCGCGGGTTAGGCTCAGAACTGCGATTCAAGTTTGCACGTAGCGGCTCAAACGAATCGCAACAAGTTAATACACACAACGCCTTAAAGGCACTTTAAGGCATGATGTGCAAAACGTGGTCATCCAGCTTGCGCGGGTTAGGCTCAGAACTGCGAATCAAGTTTGCACGTAGCGGCTCAAACGAATCGCAACAAGTTAATACACACAAAGTCTTACAGGCACTTCTAGGCATGATGTGCATAACGCGGTCATCCAGCTTGCGCGGGTTAGGCTCAGAACTGCGATTCAAGTTTGCACGTAGCGGCTCAAACGAATCGCAACAAGTTAATACACACAACGCCTTACAGGCACTTTTAGGCATTATGTGCAAAACGCGGTCATCCAGCTTGCGCGGGTTAGGCTCAGAACTGCGATTCAAGTTCGCACATAGCGGCTAAAGCGAATCGCAACAAGTTAATACACACAACGCCTTAAAGGCATGATGTGCAAAACGTGGTCATCCAGCTTGCGCGGGTTAGGCTCAGAACTGCGATTCGTTTGCACGTAGCGGCTCAAACGAACCGCAACAAGTTAATACACTCAAAGCCTTACAGGCACTTCTAGGCATGATGTGCATAACGCGGTCATCCAGCTTCCGTGGGTTAGGCTCAGAACTGCGATTCAAGTTTGCACGTAGCGGCTCAAACGAATCGCAACAAGTTAATACACACAACGCCTTACAGGCACTTTTAGGCATTATGTGCAAAACGTGGTCATTCAGCTTGCGCGGGTTAGGCTGAGAACTGCGATTCAAGTTCGCACATAGCGGCTAAAGCGAATCGCAACAAGTTAATACACACAAAGCCTTACAGGCACTTTTAGGCATGATGTGAAAAACGAGGTCATCCAGCTTGCGCGGGTTAGGCTGAGAACTGCGATTCAAGTTCGCACATAGCGGCTAAAGCGAATCGCAACAAGTTAATACACACAAAGCCTTACAGGCACTTCTAGGCATGATGTGCATAACGCGGTCATCCAGCTTGCGCGGGTTAGGCTCAGAACTGTGATTCAAGTTTGCACGTAGCGGCTCAAACGAATCGCAACAAGTTAATAGACACAACGCCTTAAAGGCACTTTTAGGCATGATGTGCAAAACGTGGTCATCCACCTAGCGCGGGTTAGCCTCAGAACTGCGATTCAAGTTTGCACGTAGCGGCTCAAACGAATCGCAACAAGTTAATACACACAAAGCCTTACAGGTACTTCTAGGCATGATGTGCAAAACGTGGTCATCCAGCTTGCGCGGGTTAGGCTGAGAACTGCGATTCAAGTTCGCACATAGCGGCTAAAGCGAATCGCAACAAGTTAATACACACAAAGCCTTACAGGCACTTTTAGGCATGATGTGAAAAAGAGGTCATCCAGCTTGCGCGGGTTAGGCTGAGAACTGCGATTCAAGTTAGCACATAGCGGCTAAAGAGAATCGCAACAAGTTAATACACACAAAGCCTTACAGGCACTTCTAGGCATGATGTGCAAAACGTGGTCATCCAGCTTGCGCGGGTTAGGCTGAGAACTGCGATTCAAGTTCGCACATAGCGGCTAAAGCGAATCGCAACAAGTTAATACACACAAAGCCTTACAGGCACTTTTAGGCATGATGTGAAAAAGAGGTCATCCAGCTTGCGCGGGTTAGGCTGAGAACTGCGATTCAAGTTCGCACATAGCGGCTAAAGCGAATCGCAACAAGTTAATACACACAAAGCCTTACAGGCACTTCTAGGCATGATGTGCATAACGCGGTCATCCAGCTTGCGCGGGTTAGGCTGAGAACTGCGATTCAAGTTCGCACATAGCGGCTAAAACGAATCGCAACAAGTTAATATACACAAAGCCTTACAGGCACTTCTAGGCATGATGTGCATAACGCGGTCATCCAGCTTGCGCGGGTTAGGCTCAGAACTGCGATTCAAGTTCGCACATAGCGGCTCAAACGAATCGCAACAAGTTAATACACACAACGCCTTAAAGGCACTTCTAGGCATGATGTGCATAACGCGGTCATCCAGCTTGCGCGGGTTAGGCTGAGAACTGCGATTCAAGTTCGCACATAGCGGCTAAAGCGAATCGCAACAAGTTAATACACACAAAGCCTTACAGGCACTTCTAGGCATGATGTGCATAACGCCGTCATCCAGCTTGCGCGGGTTAGGCTCAGAACTGCGATTCAAGTTTGCACGTAGCGGCTCAAACGAATCGCAACAAGTTAATACACACAACGCCTTAAAGGCATGATGTGCAAAACGTGGTCATCCAGCTTGCGCGGGTTAGGCTCAGAACTGCGATTCGTTTGCACGTAGCGGCTCAAACGAACCGCAACAAGTTAATACACACAACGCCTTAAAGGCACTTTTAGGCATGATGTGCAAAACGTGGTCATCCATCTTGCGCGGGTTAGGCTCACTCTGCGATTCAAGTTTGCACGTAGCGGCTCAAACGAACCGCAACAAGTTAATACACTCAAAGCCTTACAGGCACTTCTAGGCATGATGTGCATAACGCGGTCATCCAGCTTCCGCGGGTTAGGCTCAGAACTGCGATTCAAGTTTGCACGTAGCGGCTCAAACGAATCGCAACAAGTTAATACACACAACGCCTTACAGGCACTTTTAGGCATTATGTGCAAAACGTGGTCATCCAGCTTGCGCGGGTTAGGCTGAGAACTGCGATTCAAGTTCGCACATAGCGGCTAAAGCGAATCGCAACAAGTTAATACACACAAAGCCTTACAGGCACTTTTAGGCATGATGTGAAAAACGAGGTCATCCAGCTTGCGCGGGTTAGGCTGAGAACTGCGATTCAAGTTCGCACATAGCGGCTAAAGCGAATCGCAACAAGTTAATACACACAAAGCCTTACAGGCACTTCTAGGCATGATGTGCATAACGCGGTCATCCAGCTTGCGCGGGTTAGGCTCAGAACTGCGATTCAAGTTTGCACGTAGCGGCTCAAATGAATCGCAACAAGTTAATAGACACAACGCCTTAAAGGCACTTTTAGGCATGATGTGCAAAACGTGGTCATCCAGCTTGCGCGGGTTAGCCTCAGAACTGCGATTCAAGTTTGCACGTAGCGGCTCAAACGAATCGCAACAAGTTAATACACACAAAGCCTTACAGGCACTTCTAGGCATGATGTGCAAAACGTGGTCATCCAGCTTGCGCGGGTTAGGCTGAGAACTGCGATTCAAGTTCGCACATAGCGGCTAAAGCGAATCGCAACAAGTTAATACACACAAAGCCTTACAGGCACTTCTAGGCATGATGTGCATAACGCGGTCATCCAGCTTGCGCGGGTTAGGCTCAGAACTGCGATTCAAGTTTGCACGTAGCGGCTCGAACGAATCGCAACAAGTTAATACACACAACGCCTTAAAGGCACTTTTAGGCATGATGTGCAAAACGTGGTCATCCAGCTTGCGCGGGTTAGGCTCAGAACTGCGAATCAAGTTTGCACGTAGCGGCTCAAACGAATCGCAACAAGTTAATACACACAAAGCCTTACAGGCACTTCTAGGCATGATGTGCATAACGCGGTCATCCAGCTTGCGCGGGTTAGGCTCAGAACTGCGATTCAAGTTTGCACGTAGCGGCTCAAACGAATCGCAACAAGTTAATACACACAACGCCTTACAGGCAGTTTTAGGCATTATGTGCAAAACGCTGTCATCCAGCTTGCGCGGGTTAGCCTCAGAACTGCGATTCAAGTTTGCACGTAGCGGCTCAAACGAATCGCAACAAGTTAATACACACAACGCCTTAAAGGCACTTTTAGGCATGATGTGCAAAACGTGGTCATCCAGCTTGCGCGGGTTTGCCTCAGAACTGCGATTCAAGTTTGCACGTAGCGGCTCAAACGAATCGCAACAAGTTAATACACACAAAGCCTTACAGGCACTTCTAGGCATGATGTGCAAAACGTGGTCATCCAGCTTGCGCGGGTTAGGCTGAGAACTGCGATTAAAGTTCGCACATAGCGGCTAAAGCGAATCGCAACATGTTAATACACACAAAGCCTTACAGGCACTTTTAGGCATGATGTGAAAAAGAGGTCATCCAGCTTGCGCGGGTTAGGCTGAGAACTGCGATTCAAGTTCGCACATAGCGGCTAAAGCGAATCGCAACAAGTTAATACACACAAAGCCTTACAGGCACTTCTAGGCATGATGTGCATAACGCGGTCATCCAGCTTGCGCGGGTTAGGCTCAGAACTGCGATTCAAGTTTGCACGTAGCGGCTCAAACGAATCGCAACAAGTTAATACACACAACGCCTTAAAGGCACTTTAAGGCATGATGTGCAAAACGTGGTCATCCAGCTTGCGCGGGTTAGGCTCAGAACTGCGAATCAAGTTTGCACGTAGCGGCTCAAACGAATCGCAACAAGTTAATACACACAAAGCCTTACAGGCACTTCTAGGCATGATGTGCATAACGCGGTCATCCAGCTTGCGCGGGTTAGGCTCAGAACTGCGATTCAAGTTTGCACGTAGCGGCTCAAACGAATCGCAACAAGTTAATACACACAACGCCTTACAGGCACTTTTAGGCATTATGTGCAAAACGCGGTCATCCAGCTTGCGCGGGTTAGCCTCAGAACTGCGATTCAAGTTTGCACGTAGCGGCTCAAACGAATCGCAACAAGTTAATACACACAACGCCTTAAAGACACTTTTAGGCATGATGTGCAAAACGTGGTCATCCAGCTTGCGCGGGTTAGCCTCAGAACTGCGATTCAAGTTTGCACGTAGCGGCTCAAACGAATCGCAACAAGTTAATACACACAAAGCCTTACAGGCACTTCTAGGCATGATGTGCAAAACGTGGTCATCCAGCTTGCGCGGGTTAGGCTGAGAACTGCGATTCAAGTTCGCACATAGCGGCTAAAGCGAATCGCAACAAGTTAATACACACAAAGCCTTACAGGCACTTTTAGGCATGATGTGAAAAAGAGGTCATCCAGCTTGCGCGGGTTAGGCTGAGAACTGCGATTCAAGTTCGCACATAGCGGCTAAAGCGAATCGCAACAAGTTAATACACACAAAGCCTTACAGGCACTTCTAGGCATGATGTGCATAACGCGGTCATCCAGCTTGCGCGGGTTAGGCTCAGAACTGCGATTCAAGTTTGCACGTAGCGGCTCAAACGAATCGCAACAAGTTAATACACACAACGCCTTAAAGGCACTTTAAGGCATGATGTGCAAAACGTGGTCATCCAGCTTGCGCGGGTTAGCCTCAGAACTGCGAATCAAGTTTGCACGTAGCGGCTCAAACGAATCGCAACAAGTTAATACACACAAAGTCTTACAGGCACTTCTAGGCATGATGTGCATAACGCGGTCATCCAGCTTGCGCGGGTTAGGCTCAGAACTGCGATTCAAGTTTGCACGTAGCGGCTCAAACGAATCGCAACAAGTTAATACACACAACGCCTTACAGGCACTTTTAGGCATTATGTGCAAAACGCGGTCATCCAGCTTGCGCGGGTTAGGCTCAGAACTGCGATTCAAGTTCGCACATAGCGGCTAAAGCGAATCGCAACAAGTTAATACACACAAAGCCTTACAGGCACTTCTAGGCATGATGTGCATAACGCGGTCATCCAGCTTGCGCGGGTTAGGCTCAGAACTGCGATTCAAGTTTGCACGTAGCGGCTCAAATGAATCGCAACAAGTTAATAGACACAACGCCTTAAAGGCACTTTTAGGCATGATGTGCAAAACGTGGTCATCCAGCTTGCGCGGGTTAGCCTCAGAACTGCGATTCAAGTTTGCACGTAGCGGCTCAAACGAATCGCAACAAGTTAATACACACAAAGCCTTACAGGCACTTCTAGGCATGATGTGCAAAACGTGGTCATCCAGCTTGCGCGGGTTAGGCTGAGAACTGCGATTCAAGTTCGCACATAGCGGCTAAAGCGAATCGCAACAAGTTAATACACACAAAGCCTTACAGGCACTTCTAGGCATGATGTGCATAACGCGGTCATCCAGCTTGCGCGGGTTAGGCTCAGAACTGCGATTCAAGTTTGCACGTAGCGGCTCGAACGAATCGCAACAAGTTAATACACACAACGCCTTAAAGGCACTTTTAGGCATGATGTGCAAAACGTGGTCATCCAGCTTGCGCGGGTTAGGCTCAGAACTGCGAATCAAGTTTGCACGTAGCGGCTCAAACGAATCGCAACAAGTTAATACACACAAAGCCTTACAGGCACTTCTAGGCATGATGTGCATAACGCGGTCATCCAGCTTGCGCGGGTTAGGCTCAGAACTGCGATTCAAGTTTGCACGTAGCGGCTCAAACGAATCGCAACAAGTTAATACACACAACGCCTTACAGGCAGTTTTAGGCATTATGTGCAAAACGCTGTCATCCAGCTTGCGCGGGTTAGCCTCAGAACTGCGATTCAAGTTTGCACGTAGCGGCTCAAACGAATCGCAACAAGTTAATACACACAACGCCTTAAAGGCACTTTTAGGCATGATGTGCAAAACGTGGTCATCCAGCTTGCGCGGGTTTGCCTCAGAACTGCGATTCAAGTTTGCACGTAGCGGCTCAAACGAATCGCAACAAGTTAATACACACAAAGCCTTACAGGCACTTCTAGGCATGATGTGCAAAACGTGGTCATCCAGCTTGCGCGGGTTAGGCTGAGAACTGCGATTAAAGTTCGCACATAGCGGCTAAAGCGAATCGCAACATGTTAATACACACAAAGCCTTACAGGCACTTTTAGGCATGATGTGAAAAAGAGGTCATCCAGCTTGCGCGGGTTAGGCTGAGAACTGCGATTCAAGTTCGCACATAGCGGCTAAAGCGAATCGCAACAAGTTAATACACACAAAGCCTTACAGGCACTTCTAGGCATGATGTGCATAACGCGGTCATCCAGCTTGCGCGGGTTAGGCTCAGAACTGCGATTCAAGTTTGCACGTAGCGGCTCAAACGAATCGCAACAAGTTAATACACACAACGCCTTAAAGGCACTTTAAGGCATGATGTGCAAAACGTGGTCATCCAGCTTGCGCGGGTTAGGCTCAGAACTGCGAATCAAGTTTGCACGTAGCGGCTCAAACGAATCGCAACAAGTTAATACACACAAAGCCTTACAGGCACTTCTAGGCATGATGTGCATAACGCGGTCATCCAGCTTGCGCGGGTTAGGCTCAGAACTGCGATTCAAGTTTGCACGTAGCGGCTCAAACGAATCGCAACAAGTTAATACACACAACGCCTTACAGGCACTTTTAGGCATTATGTGCAAAACGCGGTCATCCAGCTTGCGCGGGTTAGCCTCAGAACTGCGATTCAAGTTTGCACGTAGCGGCTCAAACGAATCGCAACAAGTTAATACACACAACGCCTTAAAGGCACTTTTAGGCATGATGTGCAAAACGTGGTCATCCAGCTTGCGCGGGTTAGCCTCAGAACTGCGATTCAAGTTTGCACGTAGCGGCTCAAACGAATCGCAACAAGTTAATACACACAAAGCCTTACAGGCACTTCTAGGCATGATGTGCAAAACGTGGTCATCCAGCTTGCGCGGGTTAGGCTGAGAACTGCGATTCAAGTTCGCACATAGCGGCTAAAGCGAATCGCAACAAGTTAATACACACAAAGCCTTACAGGCACTTTTAGGCATGATGTGAAAAAGAGGTCATCCAGCTTGCGCGGGTTAGGCTGAGAACTGCGATTCAAGTTCGCACATAGCGGCTAAAGCGAATCGCAACAAGTTAATACACACAAAGCCTTACAGGCACTTCTAGGCATGATGTGCATAACGCGGTCATCCAGCTTGCGCGGGTTAGGCTCAGAACTGCGATTCAAGTTTGCACGTAGCGGCTCAAACGAATCGCAACAAGTTAATACACACAACGCCTTAAAGGCACTTTAAGGCATGATGTGCAAAACGTGGTCATCCAGCTTGCGCGGGTTAGGCTCAGAACTGCGAATCAAGTTTGCACGTAGCGGCTCAAACGAATCGCAACAAGTTAATACACACAAAGTCTTACAGGCACTTCTAGGCATGATGTGCATAACGCGGTCATCCAGCTTGCGCGGGTTAGGCTCAGAACTGCGATTCAAGTTTGCACGTAGCGGCTCAAACGAATCGCAACAAGTTAATACACACAACGCCTTACAGGCACTTTTAGGCATTATGTGCAAAACGCGGTCATCCAGCTTGCGCGGGTTAGGCTCAGAACTGCGATTCAAGTTCGCACATAGCGGCTAAAGCGAATCGCAACAAGTTAATACACACAACGCCTTAAAGGCATGATGTGCAAAACGTGGTCATCCAGCTTGCGCGGGTTAGGCTCAGAACTGCGATTCGTTTGCACGTAGCGGCTCAAACGAACCGCAACAAGTTAATACACACAACGCCTTAAAGGCACTTTTAGGCATGATGTGCAAAACGTGGTCATCCAGCTTGCGCGGGTTAGGCTCACTCTGCGATTCAAGTTTGCACGTAGCGGCTCAAACGAACCGCAACAAGTTAATACACTCAAAGCCTTACAGGCACTTCTAGGCATGATGTGCATAACGCGGTCATCCAGCTTCCGTGGGTTAGGCTCAGAACTGCGATTCAAGTTTGCACGTAGCGGCTCAAACGAATCGCAACAAGTTAATACACACAACGCCTTACAGGCACTTTTAGGCATTATGTGCAAAACGTGGTCATCCAGCTTGCGCGGGTTAGGCTGAGAACTGCGATTCAAGTTCGCACATAGCGGCTAAAGCGAATCGCAACAAGTTAATACACACAAAGCCTTACAGGCACTTTTAGGCATGATGTGAAAAACGAGGTCATCCAGCTTGCGCGGGTTAGGCTGAGGACTGCGATTCAAGTTCGCACATAGCGGCTAAAGCGAATCGCAACAAGTTAATACACACAAAGCCTTACAGGCACTTCTAGGCATGATGTGCATAACGCGGTCATCCAGCTTGCGCGGGTTAGGCTCAGAACTGTGATTCAAGTTTGCACGTAGCGGCTCAAACGAATCGCAACAAGTTAATAGACACAACGCCTTAAAGGCACTTTTAGGCATGATGTGCAAAACGTGGTCATCCACCTAGCGCGGGTTAGCCTCAGAACTGCGATTCAAGTTTGCACGTAGCGGCTCAAACGAATCGCAACAAGTTAATACACACAAAGCCTTACAGGTACTTCTAGGCATGATGTGCAAAACGTGGTCATCCAGCTTGCGCGGGTTAGGCTGAGAACTGCGATTCAAGTTCGCACATAGCGGCTAAAGCGAATCGCAACAAGTTAATACACACAAAGCCTTACAGGCACTTTTAGGCATGATGTGAAAAAGAGGTCATCCAGCTTGCGCGGGTTAGGCTGAGAACTGCGATTCAAGTTAGCACATAGCGGCTAAAGAGAATCGCAACAAGTTAATACACACAAAGCCTTACAGGCACTTCTAGGCATGATGTGCAAAACGTGGTCATCCAGCTTGCGCGGGTTAGGCTGAGAACTGCGATTCAAGTTCGCACATAGCGGCTAAAGCGAATCGCAACAAGTTAATACACACAAAGCCTTACAGGCACTTTTAGGCATGATGTGAAAAAGAGGTCATCCAGCTTGCGCGGGTTAGGCTGAGAACTGCGATTCAAGTTAGCACATAGCGGCTAAAGCGAATCGCAACAAGTTAATACACACAAAGCCTTACAGGCACTTCTAGGCATGATGTGCATAACGCGGTCATCCAGCTTGCGCGGGTTAGGCTGAGAACTGCGATTCAAGTTCGCACATAGCGGCTAAAACGAATCGCAACAAGTTAATATACACAAAGCCTTACAGGCACTTCTAGGCATGATGTGCATAACGCGGTCATCCAGCTTGCGCGGGTTAGGCTCAGAACTGCGATTCAAGTTCGCACATAGCGGCTCAAACGAATCGCAACAAGTTAATACACACAACGCCTTAAAGGCACTTCTAGGCATGATGTGCATAACGCGGTCATCCAGCTTGCGCGGGTTAGGCTGAGAACTGCGATTCAAGTTCGCACATAGCGGCTAAAGCGAATCGCAACAAGTTAATACACACAAAGCCTTACAGGCACTTCTAGGCATGATGTGCATAACGCCGTCATCCAGCTTGCGCGGGTTAGGCTCAGAACTGCGATTCAAGTTTGCACGTAGCGGCTCAAACGAATCGCAACAAGTTAATACACACAACGCCTTAAAGGCATGATGTGCAAAACGTGGTCATCCAGCTTGCGCGGGTTAGGCTCAGAACTGCGATTCGTTTGCACGTAGCGGCTCAAACGAACCGCAACAAGTTAATACACACAACGCCTTAAAGGCACTTTTAGGCATGATGTGCAAAACGTGGTCATCCATCTTGCGCGGGTTAGGCTCACTCTGCGATTCAAGTTTGCACGTAGCGGCTCAAACGAACCGCAACAAGTTAATACACTCAAAGCCTTACAGGCACTTCTAGGCATGATGTGCATAACGCGGTCATCCAGCTTCAGCGGGTTAGGCTCAGAACTGCGATTCAAGTTTGCACGTAGCGGCTCAAACGAATCGCAACAAGTTAATACACACAACGCCTTACAGGCACTTTTAGGCATTATGTGCAAAACGTGGTCATCCAGCTTGCGCGGGTTAGGCTGAGAACTGCGATTCAAGTTCGCACATAGCGGCTAAAGCGAATCGCAACAAGTTAATACACACAAAGCCTTACAGGCACTTTTAGGCATGATGTGAAAAACGAGGTCATCCAGCTTGCGCGGGTTAGGCTGAGAACTGCGATTCAAGTTCGCACATAGCGGCTAAAGCGAATCGCAACAAGTTAATACACACAAAGCCTTACAGGCACTTCTAGGCATGATGTGCATAACGCGATCATCCAGCTTGCGCGGGTTAGGCTCAGAACTGCTTTTCAAGTTTGCACGTAGCGGCTCAAATGAATCGCAACAAGTTAATAGACACAACGCCTTAAAGGCACTTTTAGGCATGATGTGCAAAACGTGGTCATCCACCTAGCGCGGGTTAGCCTCAGAACTGCGATTCAAGTTTGCACGTAGCGGCTCAAACGAATCGCAACAAGTTAATACACACAAAGCCTTACAGGTACTTCTAGGCATGATGTGCAAAACGTGGTCATCCAGCTTGCGCGGGTTAGGCTGAGAACTGCGATTCAAGTTCGCACATAGCGGCTAAAGCGAATCGCAACAAGTTAATACACACAAAGCCTTACAGGCACTTTTAGGCATGATGTGAAAAAGAGGTCATCCAGCTTGCGCGGGTTAGGCTGAGAACTGCGATTCAAGTTAGCACATAGCGGCTAAAGAGAATCGCAACAAGTTAATACACACAAAGCCTTACAGGCACTTCTGGGCATGATGTGCATAACGCGGTCATCCAGCTTGCGCGGGTTAGGCTGAGAACTGCGATTCAAGTTCGCACATAGCGGCTAAAGCGAATCGCAACAAGTTAATATACACAAAGCCTTACAGGCACTTCTAGGCATGATGTGCATAACGCGGTCATCCAGCTTGCGCGGGTTAGGCTCAGAACTGCGATTCAAGTTTGCACGTAGCGGCTCAAACGAATCGCAACAAGTTAATACACACAACGCCTTAAAGGCACTTTTAGGCATGATGTGCAAAACGTGGTCATCCAGCTTGCGCGGGTTAGGCTCAGAACTGCGAATCAAGTTTGCACGTAGCGGCTCAAACGAATCGCAACAAGTTAATACACACAAAGCCTTACAGGCACTTCTAGGCATGATGTGCATGACGCGGTCATCCAGCTTGCGCGGGTTAGGCTCAGAACTGCGATTCAAGTTTGCACGTAGCGGCTCAAACGAATCGCAACAAGTTAATACACACAACGCCTTAAAGGCACTTTTAGGCATGATGTGAAAACGTGGTCATCCAGCTTGCGCGGGTTAGGCTCAGAACTGCGAATCAAGTTTGCACGTAGCGGCTCAAACGAATCGCAACAAGTTAATACACACAAAGCCTTACAGGCACTTCTAGGCATGATGTGCATAACGCCGTCATCCAGCTTGCGCGGGTTAGGCTCAGAACTGCGATTCAAGTTTGCACGTAGCGGCTCAAACGAATCGCAACAAGTTAATACACACAACCACTTAAACGCATGATGTGCAAAACGTGGTCATCAGCTTGCGCGGGTTAGGCTCAGAACTGCGATTCGTTTGCACGTAGCGGCTCAAACGAACCGCAACAAGTTAATACACACAACGCCTTAAAGGCACTTTTAGGCATGATGTGCAAAACGTGGTCATCCAGCTTGCGCGCGTTAGGCTCACTCTGCGATTCAAGTTTGTACGTAGCGGCTCAAACGAACCGCAACAAGTTAATACACTCAAAGCCTTACAGGCACTTCTAGGCATGATGTGCATAACGCGGTCATCCAGCTTCCGCGGGTTAGGCTCAGAACTGCGATTCAAGTTTGCACGTAGCGGCTCAAACGAATCGCAACAAGTTAATACACACAACGCCTTAAAGGCACTTTTAGGCATGATGTGCAAAACGTGGTCATCCAGCTTGCGCGGGTTAGGCTCAGAACTGCGATTCAAGTTCGCACATAGCGGCTCAAACGAATCGCAACAAGTTAATACACACAAAGCCTTACAGGCACTTTTAGGCATGATGTGAAAAACGAGGTCATCCAGCTTGCGCGGGTTAGGCTGAGAACTGCGATTCAAGTTCGCACATAGCGGCTAAAGCGAATCGCAACAAGTTAATACACACAAAGCCTTACAGGCACTTTTAGGCATGATGTGAAAAAGAGGTCATCCAGCTTGCGCGGGTTAGGCTGAGAACTGCGATTCAAGTTCGCACATAGCGGCTAAAGCGAATCGCAACAAGTTAATACACACAAAGCCTTACAGGCACTTCTAGGCATGATGTGCATAACGCGGTCATCCAGCTTGCGCGGGTTAGGCTAACTGCGATTCAAGTTCGCACATAGCGGCTAAAGCGAATCGCAACAAGTTAATATACACAAAGCCTTACAGGCACTTCTAGGCATGATGTGCATAACGCGGTCATCCAGCTTGCGCGGGTTAGGCTCAGAACTGCGATTCAAGTTTGCACGTAGCGGCTCAAACGAATCGCGACAAGTTAATACACACAACGCCTTAAAGGCACTTTTAGGCATGATGTGCAAAACGTGGTCATCCAGCTTGCGCGGGTTAGGCTCAGAACTGCGAATCAAGTTTGCACGTAGCGGCTCAAACGAATCGCAACAAGTTAATACACACAAAGCCTTACAGGCACTTCTAGGCATGATGTGCATAACGCGGTCATCCAGCTTGCGCGGGTTAGGCTCAGAACTGCGATTCAAGTTTGCACGTAGCGGCTCAAACGAATCGCAACAAGTTAATACACACAACGCCTTACAGGCACTTTTAGGCATTATGTGCAAAACGCTGTCATCCAGCTTGCGCGGGTTAGCCTCAGAACTGCGATTCAAGTTTGCACGTAGCGGCTCAAACGAATCGCAACAAGTTAATACACACAACGCCTTAAAGGCACTTTTAGGCATGATGTGCAAAACGTGGTCATCCAGCTTGCGCGGGTTTGCCTCAGAACTGCGATTCAAGTTTGCACGTAGCGGCTCAAACGAATCGCAACAAGTTAATACACACAAAGCCTTACAGGCACTTCTAGGCATGATGTGCAAAACGTGGTCATCCAGCTTGCGCGGGTTAGGCTGAGAACTGCGATTCAAGTTCGCACATAGCGGCTAAAGCGAATCGCAACATGTTAATACACACAAAGCCTTACAGGCACTTTTAGGCATGATGTGAAAAAGAGGTCATCCAGCTAGCGCGGGTTAGGCTGAGAACTGCGATTCAAGTTCGCACATAGCGGCTAAAGCGAATCGCAACAAGTTAATACACACAAAGCCTTACAGGCACTTCTAGGCATGATGTGCATAACGCGGTCATCCAGCTTGCGCGGGTTAGGCTCAGAACTGCGATTCAAGTTTGCACGTAGCGGCTCAAACGAATCGCAACAAGTTAATACACACAACGCCTTAAAGGCACTTTAAGGCATGATGTGCAAAACGTGGTCATCCAGCTTGCGCGGGTTAGGCTCAGAACTGCGAATCAAGTTTGCACGTAGCGGCTCAAACGAATCGCAACAAGTTAATACACACAAAGCCTTACAGGCACTTCTAGGCATGATGTGCATAACGCGGTCATCCAGCTTGCGCGGGTTAGGCTCAGAACTGCGATTCAAGTTTGCACGTAGCGGCTCAAACGAATCGCAACAAGTTAATACACACAACGCCTTACAGGCACATTTAGGCATTATGTGCAAAACGCGGTCATCCAGCTTGCGCGGGTTAGCCTCAGAACTGCGATTCAAGTTTGCACGTAGCGGCTCAAACGAATCGCAACAAGTTAATACACACAACGCCTTAAAGGCACTTTTAGGCATGATGTGCAAAACGTGGTCATCCAGCTTGCGCGGGTTAGCCTCAGAACTGCGATTCAAGTTTGCACGTAGCGGCTCAAACGAATCGCAACAAGTTAATACACACAAAGCCTTACAGGCACTTCTAGGCATGATGTGCAAAACGTGGTCATCCTGCTTGCGCGGGTTGGGCTGAGAACTGCGATTCAAGTTCGCACATAGCGGCTAAAGCGAATCGCAACAAGTTAATACACACAAAGCCTTACAGGCACTTTTAGGCATGATGTGAAAAAGAGGTCATCCAGCTTGCGCGGGTTAGGCTGAGAACTGCGATTCAAGTTCGCACATAGCGGCTAAAGCGAATCGCAACAAGTTAATACACACAAAGCTTACAGGCACTTCTAGGCATGATGTGCATAACGCGGTCATCCAGCTTGCGCGGGTTAGGCTCAGAACTGCGATTCAAGTTTGCACGTAGCGGCTCAAACGAATCGCAACAAGTTAATACACACAACGCCTTAAAGGCACTTTAAGGCATGATGTGCAAAACGTGGTCATCCAGCTTGCGCGGGTTAGGCTCAGAACTGCGAATCAAGTTTGCACGTAGCGGCTCAAACGAATCGCAACAAGTTAATACACACAAAGTCTTACAGGCACTTCTAGGCATGATGTGCATAACGCGGTCATCCAGCTTGCGCGGGTTAGACTCAGAACTGCGATTCAAGTTTGCACGTAGCGGCTCAAACGAATCGCAACAAGTTAATACACACAACGCCTTACAGGCACTTTTAGGCATTATGTGCAAAACGCGGTCATCCAGCTTGCGCGGGTTAGGCTCAGAACTGCGATTCAAGTTCGCACATAGCGGCTAAAGCAAATCGCAACAAGTTAATACACACAAAGCCTTACAGGCACTTCTAGTCATGATGTGCATAACGCGGTCATCCAGCTTGCGCGGGTTAGGCTCAGAACTGCGATTCAAGTTTGCACGTAGGGGCTCGAACGAATCGCAACAAGTTAATACACACAACGCCTTACAGGCACTTTTAGGCATTATGTGCAAAACGTGGTCATCCAGCTTGCGCGGGTTAGGCTCAGAACTGCGATTCAAGTTTGCACGTAGCGGCTCAAACGAATCGCAACAAGTTAATACACACAACGCCTTAAAGGCACTTTTAGGCATGATGTGCAAAACATGGTCATCCAGCTTGCGCGGGTTAGCCTCAGAACTGCGATTCAAGTTTGCACGTAGCGGCTCAAACGAATCGCAACAAGTTAATACACACAACGCCTTAAAGGCACTTTTAGGCATGATGTGCAAAACGAGGTCATCCAGCTTGCGCGGGTTAGGCTGAGAACTGCGATTCAAGTTCGCACATAGCGGCTCAAACGAATCGCAACAAGTTAATACACACAACGCGTTACAGGCACATTTAGGCATTATGTGCAAAACGCGGTCATCCAGCTTGCGCGGGTTAGGCTCAGAACTGCGATTCAAGTTCGCACATAGCGGCTAAAGCGAATCGCAACAAGTTAATACACACAAAGCCTTACAGGCACTTCTAGGCATGATGTGCATAACGTGGTCATCCAGCTTGCGCGGGTTAGGCTCAGAACTGCGAATCAAGTTTGCACGTAGCGGCTCAAACGAATCGCAACAATACAGTCTTACAGGCACTTCTAGGCATGATGTGCATAACGCGGTCATCCAGCTTGCGCGGGTTAGGCTCAGAACTGCGATTCAAGTTTGCACGTAGCGGCTCAAACGAATCGCAACAAGTTAATACACACAACGCCTTACAGGCACTTTTAGGCATTATGTGCAAAACGCGGTCATCCAGCTTGCGCGGGTTAGGCTCAGAACTGCGATTCAAGTTCGCACATAGCGGCTAAAGCGAATCGCAACAAGTTAATACACACAAAGCCTTACAGGCACTTCTAGGCATGATGTGCATAACGCGGTCATCCAGCTTGCGCGGGTTAGGCTCAGAACTGCGATTCAAGTTTGCACGTAGCGGCTCAAACGAATCGCAACAAGTTAATACACACAACGCCTTACAGGCACATTTAGGCATTATGTGCAAAACGCGGTCATCCAGCTTGCGCGGGTTAGCCTCAGAACTGCGATTCAAGTTTGCACGTAGCGGCTCAAACGAATCGCAACAAGTTAATACACACAACGCCTTAAAGGCACTTTTAGGCATGATGTGCAAAACGTGGTCATCCAGCTTGCGCGGGTTAGCCTCAGAACTGCGATTCAAGTTTGCACGTAGCGGCTCAAACGAATCGCAACAAGTTAATACACACGAAGCCTTACAGGCACTTCTAGGCATGATGTGCAAAACGTGGTCATCCTGCTTGCGCGGGTTGGGCTGAGAACTGCGATTCAAGTTCGCACATAGCGGCTAAAGCGAATCGCAACAAGTTAATACACACAAAGCCTTACAGGCACTTTTAGGCATGATGTGAAAAAGAGGTCATCCAGCTTGCGCGGGTTAGGCTGAGAACTGCGATTCAAGTTCGCACATAGCGGCTAAAGCGAATCGCAACAAGTTAATACACACAAAGCTTACAGGCACTTCTAGGCATGATGTGCATAACGCGGTCATCCAGCTTGCGCGGGTTAGGCTCAGAACTGCGATTCAAGTTTGCACGTAGCGGCTCAAACGAATCGCAACAAGTTAATACACACAACGCCTTAAAGGCACTTTAAGGCATGATGTGCAAAACGTGGTCATCCAGCTTGCGCGGGTTAGGCTCAGAACTGCGAATCAAGTTTGCACGTAGCGGCTCAAACGAATCGCAACAAGTTAATACACACAAAGTCTTACAGGCACTTCTAGGCATGATGTGCATAACGCGGTCATCCAGCTTGCGCGGGTTAGACTCAGAACTGCGATTCAAGTTTGCACGTAGCGGCTCAAACGAATCGCAACAAGTTAATACACACAACGCCTTACAGGCACTTTTAGGCATTATGTGCAAAACGCGGTCATCCAGCTTGCGCGGGTTAGGCTCAGAACTGCGATTCAAGTTCGCACATAGCGGCTAAAGCAAATCGCAACAAGTTAATACACACAAAGCCTTACAGGCACTTCTAGTCATGATGTGCATAACGCGGTCATCCAGCTTGCGCGGGTTAGGCTCAGAACTGCGATTCAAGTTTGCACGTAGGGGCTCGAACGAATCGCAACAAGTTAATACACACAACGCCTTACAGGCACTTTTAGGCATTATGTGCAAAACGTGGTCATCCAGCTTGCGCGGGTTAGGCTCAGAACTGCGATTCAAGTTTGCACGTAGCGGCTCAAACGAATCGCAACAAGTTAATACACACAACGCCTTAAAGGCACTTTTAGGCATGATGTGCAAAACATGGTCATCCAGCTTGCGCGGGTTAGCCTCAGAACTGCGATTCAAGTTTGCACGTAGCGGCTCAAACGAATCGCAACAAGTTAATACACACAACGCCTTAAAGGCACTTTTAGGCATGATGTGCAAAACGAGGTCATCCAGCTTGCGCGGGTTAGGCTGAGAACTGCGATTCAAGTTCGCACATAGCGGCTCAAACGAATCGCAACAAGTTAATACACACAACGCCTTACAGGCACATTTAGGCATTATGTGCAAAACGCGGTCATCCAGCTTGCGCGGGTTAGGCTCAGAACTGCGATTCAAGTTCGCACATAGCGGCTAAAGCGAATCGCAACAAGTTAATACACACAAAGCCTTACAGGCACTTCTAGGCATGATGTGCATAACGGGGTCATCCAGCTTGCGCGGGTTAGGCTCAGAACTGCGAATCAAGTTTGCACGTAGGGGCTCAAACGAATCGCAACAATACACAGTCTTACAGGCACTTCTAGGCATGATGTGCATAACGCGGTCATCCAGCTTGCGCGGGTTAGGCTCAGAACTGCGATTCAAGTTTGCACGTAGCGGCTCAAACGAATCGCAACAAGTTAATACACACAACGCCTTACAGGCACTTTTAGGCATTATGTGCAAAACGCGGTCATCCAGCTTGCGCGGGTTAGGCTCAGAACTGCGATTCAAGTTCGCACATAGCGGCTAAAGCGAATCGCAACAAGTTAATACACACAAAGCCTTACAGGCACTTCTAGGCATGATGTGCATAACGCGGTCATCCAGCTTGCGCGGGTTAGGCTCAGAACTGCGATTCAAGTTTGCACGTAGCGGCTCAAACGAATCGCAACAAGTTAATACACACAACGCCTTACAGGCACTTTTAGGCATTATGTGCAAAACGTGGTCATCCAGCTTGCGCGGGTTAGGCTCAGAACTGCGATTCAAGTTTGCACGTAGCGGCTCAAACGAATCGCAACAAGTTAATACACACAACGCCTTAAAGGCACTTTTAGGCATGATGTGCAAAACATGGTCATCCAGCTTGCGCGGGTTAGCCTCAGAACTGCGATTCAAGTTTGCACGTAGCGGCTCAAACGAATCGCAACAAGTTAATACACACAACGTCTTAAAGGCACTTTTAGGCATGATGTGCAAAACGAGGTCATCCAGCTTGCGCGGGTTAGGCTGAGAACTGCGATTCAAGTTCGCACATAGCGGCTCAAACGAATCGCAACAAGTTAATACACACAACGCCTTACAGGCACTTTTAGGCATTATGTGCAAAACGCGGTCATCCAGCTTGCGCGGGTTAGGCTCAGAACTGCGATTCAAGTTCGCACATAGCGGCTAAAGCGAATCGCAACAAGTTAATACACACAACGCCTTAAAGGCACTTTTAGGCATGATGTGCAAAACATGGTCATCCAGCTTGCGCGGGTTAGCCTCAGAACTGCGATTCAAGTTTGCACGTAGCGGCTCAAACGAATCGCAACAAGTTAATACACACAACGTCTTAAAGGCACTTTTAGGCATGATGTGCAAAACGAGGTCATCCAGCTTGCGCGGGTTAGGCTGAGAACTGCGATTCAAGTTCGCACATAGCGGCTCAAACGAATCGCAACAAGTTAATACACTTCTAGGCATGATGTGCAAAACGTGGTCATCCAGCTTGCGCGGGTTAGGCTCAGAACTGCGAATCAAGTTTGCACGTAGCGGCTCAAACGAATCGCAACAAGTTAATACACACAACGCCTTACAGGCACTTCTAGGCATGATGTGCATAACGCGGTCATCCAGCTTCCGCGGGTTAGGCTCAGAACTGCGATTCAAGTTTGCACGTAGCGGCTCAAACGAATCGCAACAAGTTAATACACACAACGCCTTAAAGGCACTTTTAGGCATGATGTGCAAAACGTGGTCATCCAGCTTGCGCGGGTTAGGCTCAGAACTGCGATTCAAGTTCGCACATAGTGGCTAAAGCGAATCGCAACAAGTTAATACACACAATGCCTTACAGGCACTTTTAGGCATGATGTGCAAATAGGCGTCACTCAAGCTGCGCGGGTTAGGTACAGAACTGCGATTCAAGTTCGCACATAGCGGCTAAAGCGAATCGCAACAAGTTAATACACACAAAGCCTTACAGGCACTTCTAGGCATGATTTGCATAACGCTGTCACCCAGCTTGCGCGGGTTAGGCTCAGAACTGCGATTCAAGTTTGCACGTAGCGGCTCAAACGAATCGCAACAAGTTAATACACACAACGCCTTACAGGCACTTTTAGGCATTATGGGCAAAACGTGGTCATCCAGCTTGCGCGGGTTAGGCTGAGAACTGCGATTCAAGTTCGCACATAGCGGCTAAAGCGAATCGCAACAAGTTAATACACACAAAGCCTTACAGGCACTTTTAGGCATGATGTGAAAAACGAGGTCATCCAGCTTGCGCGGGTTAGGCTGAGAACTGCGATTCAAGTTCGCACATAGCGGCTAAAGCGAATCGCAACAAGTTAATACACACAAAGCCTTACAGGCACTTCTAGGCATGATGTGCATAACACGGTCATCCAGCTTGCGCGGGTTAGGCTCAGAACTGCGATTCAAGTTTGCACGTAGCGGCTCAAACGAATCGCAACAAGTTAATAGACACAACGCCTTAAAGGCACTTTTAGGCATGATGTGCAAAACGTGGTCATCCAGCTTGCGCGGGTTAGCCTCAGAACTGCGATTCAAGTTTGCACGTAGCGGCTCAAACGAATCGCAACAAGTTAATACACACAAAGCCTTACAGGCACTTCTAGGCATGATGTGCAAAACGTGGTCATCCAGCTTGCGCGGGTTAGGCTGAGAACTGCGATTCAAGTTCGCACATAGCGGCTAAAGCGAATCGCAACAAGTTAATACACACAAAACCTTACAGGCACTTTTAGGCATGATGTGAAAAAGAGGTCATCCAGCTTGCGCGGGTTAGGCTGAGAACTGCGATTCAAGTTCGCACATAGCGGCTAAAGCGAATCGCAACAAGTTAATACACACAAAGCCTTACAGGCACTTCTAGGCATGATGTGCATAACGCGGTCATCCAGCTTGCGCGGGTTAGGCTCAGAACTGCGATTCAAGTTTGCACGTAGCGGCTCAAACGAATCGCAACAAGTTAATACACACAACGCCTTAAAGGCACTTTTAGGCATGATGTGCAAAACGTGGTCATCCAGCTTGCGCGGGTTAGCCTCAGAACTGCGATTCAAGTTTGCACGTAGCGGCTCAAACGAATCGCAACAAGTTAATACACACAACGCCTTAAAGGCACTTTTAGGCATGATGTGCAAAACGTGGTCATCCAGCTTGCGCGGGTTAGCCTCAGAACTGCGATTCAAGTTTGCACGTAGCGGCTCAAACGAATCGCAACAAGTTAATACACACAAAGCCTTACAGGCACTTCTAGGCATGATGTGCAAAACGTGGTCATCCAGCTTGCGCGGGTTAGGCTGAGAACTGCGATTCAAGTTCGCACATAGCGGCTAAAGCGAATCGCAACAAGTTAATACACACAAAGCCTTACAGGCACTTTTAGGCATGATGTGAAAAAGAGGTCATCCAGCTTGCGCGGGTTAGGCTGAGAACTGCGATTCAAGTTCGCACATAGCGGCTAAAGCGAATCGCAACAAGTTAATACACACAAAGCCTTACAGGCACTTCTAGGCATGATGTGCATAACGTGGTCATCCAGCTTGCGCGGGTTAGGCTCAGAACTGCGAATCAAGTTTGCACGTAGCGGCTCAAACGAATCGCAACAATACACAGTCTTACAGGCACTTCTAGGCATGATGTGCATAACGCGGTCATCCAGCTTGCGCGGGTTAGGCTCAGAACTGCGATTCAAGTTTGCACGTAGCGGCTCAAACGAATCGCAACAAGTTAATACACACAACGCCATACAGGCACTTTTAGGCATTATGTGCAAAACGCGGTCATCCAGCTTGCGCGGGTTAGGCTCAGAACTGCGATTCAAGTTCGCACATAGCGGCTAAAGCGAATCGCAACAAGTTAATACACACAAAGCCTTACAGGCACTTCTAGGCATGATGTGCATAACGCGGTCATCCAGCTTGCGCGGGTTAGGCTCAGAACTGCGATTCAAGTTTGCACGTAGCGGCTCAAACGAATCGCAACAAGTTAATACACACAACGCCTTACAGGCACTTTTAGGCATTATGTGCAAAACGTGGTCATCCAGCTTGCGCGGGTTAGGCTCAGAACTGCGATTCAAGTTTGCACGTAGCGGCTCAAACGAATCGCAACAAGTTAATACACACAACGCCTTAAAGGCACTTTTAGGCATGATGTGCAAAACATGGTCATCCAGCTTGCTAGGGTTAGCCTCAGAACTGCGATTCAAGTTTGCACGTAGCGGCTCAAACGAATCGCAACAAGTTAATACACACAACGTCTTAAAGGCACTTTTAGGCATGATGTGCAAAACGAGGTCATCCAGCTTGCGCGGGTTAGGCTGAGAACTGCGATTCAAGTTCGCACATAGCGGCTCAAACGAATCGCAACAAGTTAATACACACAACGCCTTACAGGCACTTTTAGGCATTATGTGCAAAACGCGGTCATCCAGCTTGCGCGGGTTAGGCTCAGAACTGCGATTCAAGTTCGCACATAGCGGCTAAAGCGAATCGCAACAAGTTAATACACACAAAGCCTTACAGGCACTTCTAGGCATGATGTGCATAACGCGGTCATCCAGCTTGCGCGGGTTAGGCTCAGAACTGCGATTCAAGTTTGCACGTAGCGGCTCAAACGAATGGCAACAAGTTAATACACACAACGCCTTACAGGCACTTTTAGGCATTATGTGCAAAACGTGGTCATCCAGCTTGCGCGGGTTAGGCTCAGAACTGCGATTCAAGTTTGCACGTAGCGGCTCAAACGAATCGCAACAAGTTAATACACACTACGCCTTACAGGCACTTCTAGGCATGATGTGCATAACGCGGTCATCCAGCTTGCGCGGGTTAGGCTCAGAACTGCGATTCAAGTTTGCACGTAGCGGCTCAAACGAATCGCAACAAGTTAATACACACAACGCCTTAAAGGCACTTTTAGGCATGATGTGCAAAACGTGGTCATCCAGCTTGCGCGGGTTAGCCTCAGAACTGCGATTCAAGTTTGCACGTAGCGGCTCAAACGAATCGCAACAAGTTAATACACACAAAGCCTTACAGGCACTTCTAGGCATGATGTGCAAAACGTGGTCATCCAGCTTGCGCGGGTTAGGCTGAGAACTGCGATTCAAGTTCGCACATAGCGGCTAAAGCGAATCGC
Organism: Amblyomma maculatum; assembly: GCF_055883805.1. NCBI lineage: Eukaryota > Metazoa > Arthropoda > Arachnida > Ixodida > Ixodidae > Amblyomma > Amblyomma maculatum. The sequence continues at coordinate 209,689 of NW_028146740.1, read as the reverse complement.
AACAAGTTAATACACACAAAGCCTTACAGGCACTTTTAGGCATGATGTGAAAAACGAGGTCATCCAGCTTGCGCGGGTTAGGCTGAGAACTGCGATTCAAGTTCGCAAATAGCGGCTAAAGCGAATCGCAACAAGTTAATACACACAAAGCCTTACAGGCACTTCTAGGCATGATGTGCAAAACGTGGTCATCCAGCTTGCGCGGGTTAGCCTCAGAACTGCGATTCAAGTTTGCACGTAGCGGCTCAAACGAATCGCAACAAGTTAATACACACAACGCCTTACAGGCACTTTTAGGCATTATGTGCAAAACGTGGTCATCCAGCTTGCGCGGGTTAGGCTGAGAACTGCGATTCAAGTTCGCACATAGCGGCTAAAGCGAATCGCAACAAGTTAATACACACAAAGCCTTACAGGCACTTTTAGGCATGATGTGAAAAACGAGGTCATTCAGCTTGCGCGGGTTAGGCTGAGAACTGCGATTCAAGTTCGCACATAGCGGCTAAAGCGAATCGCAACAAGTTAATACACACAAAGCCTTACAGGCACTTCTAGGCATGATGTGCATAACGCGGTCATCCAGCTTGCGCGGGTTAAGCTCAGAACTGCGATTCAAGTTTGCACGTAGCGGCTCAAACGAATCGCAACAAGTTAATAGACACAACGCCTTAAAGGCACTTTTAGGCATGATGTGCAAAACGTGGTCATCCAGCTTGCGCGGGTTAGCCTCAGAACTGCGATTCAAGTTTGCACGTAGCGGCTCAAACGAATCGCAACAAGTTAATACACACAAAGCCTTACAGGCACTTCTAGGCATGATGTGCAAAACGTGGTCATCCAGCTTGCGCGGGTTAGGCTCAGAACTGCGAATCAAGTTCGCACGTAGCGGCTCAAACGAATCGCAACAAGTTAATACACACAAAGCCTTACAGGCACTTCTAGGCATGATGTGCATAACGCGGTCATCCAGCTTGCGCGGGTTAGGCTCAGAACTGCGATTCAAGTTTGCACGTAGCGGCTCAAACGAATCGCAACAAGTTAATACACACAACGCCTTACAGGCACTTTTAGGCATTATGTGCAAAACGCGGTCATCCAGCTTGCGCGGGTTAGGCTCAGAACGGCGATTCAAGTTTGCACGTAGCGGCTCAAACGAATCGCAACAAGTTAATACACACAACGCCTTAAAGGCACTTTTAGGCATGATGTCCAAAACGTGGTCATCCAGCTTGCGCGGGTTAGCCTCAGAACTGCGATTCAAGTTTGCACGTAGCGGCTCAAACGAATCGCAACAAGTTAATACACACAAAGCCTTACAGGCACTTCTAGGCATGATGTGCATAACGCGGTCATCCAGCTTGCGCGGGTTAAGCTCAGAACTGCGATTCAAGTTTGCACGTAGCGGCTCAAACGAATCGCAACAAGTTAATAGACACAACGCCTTAAAGGCACTTTTAGGCATGATGTGCAAAACGTGGTCATCCAGCTTGCGCGGGTTAGCCTCAGAACTGCGATTCAAGTTTGCACGTAGCGGCTCAAACGAATCGCAACAAGTTAATACACACAAAGCCTTACAGGCACTTCTAGGCATGATGTGCAAAACGTGGTCATCCAGCTTGCGCGGGTTAGGCTCAGAACAGCGAATCAAGTTTGCACGTAGCGGCTCAAACGAATCGCAACAAGTTAATACACACAAAGCCTTACAGGCACTTCTAGGCATGATGTGCATAACGCGGTCATCCAGCTTGCGCGGGTTAGGCTCAGAACTGCGATTCAAGTTTGCACGTAGCGGCTCAAACGAATCGCAACAAGTTAATACACACAACGCCTTACAGGCACTTTTAGGCATTATGTGCAAAACGCGGTCATCCAGCTTGCGCGGGTTAGGCTCAGAACGGCGATTCAAGTTTGCACGTAGCGGCTCAAACGAATCGCAACAAGTTAATACACACAACGCCTTAAAGGCACTTTTAGGCATGATGTGCAAAACGTGGTCATCCAGCTTGCGCGGGTTAGCCTCAGAACTGCGATTCAAGTTTGCACGTAGCGGCTCAAACGAATCGCAACAAGTTAATACACACAAAGCCTTACAGGCACTTCTAGGCATGATGTGCAAAACGTGGTCATCCAGCTTGCGCGGGTTAGGCTGAGAACTGCGATTCAAGTTCGCACATAGCGGCTAAAGCGAATCGCAACAAGTTAATACACACAAAGCCTTACAGGCACTTCTAGGCATGATGTGCATAACGCGGTCATCCAGCTTGCGCGGGTTAAGCTCAGAACTGCGATTCAAGTTTGCACGTAGCGGCTCAAACGAATCGCAACAAGTTAATAGACACAACGCCTTAAAGGCACTTTTAGGCATGATGTGCAAAACGTGGTCATCCAGCTTGCGCGGGTTAGCCTCAGAACTGCGATTCAAGTTTGCACGTAGCGGCTCAAACGAATCGCAACAAGTTAATACACACAACGCCTTACAGGCACTTTTAGGCATTATGTGCAAAACGTGGTCATCCAGCTTGCGCGGGTTAGGCTGAGAACTGCGATTCAAGTTCGCACATAGCGGCTAAAGCGAATCGCAACAAGTTAATACACACAAAGCCTTACAGGCACTTTTAGGCATGATGTGAAAAACGAGGTCATTCAGCTTGCGCGGGTTAGGCTGAGAACTGCGATTCAAGTTCGCACATAGCGGCTAAAGCGAATCGCAACAAGTTAATACACACAAAGCCTTACAGGCACTTCTAGGCATGATGTGCATAACGCGGTCATCCAGCTTGCGCGGGTTAAGCTCAGAACTGCAATTCAAGTTTGCACGTAGCGGCTCAAACGAATCGCAACAAGTTAATAGACACAACGCCTTAAAGGCACTTTTAGGCATGATGTGCAAAACGTGGTCATCCAGCTTGCGCGGGTTAGCCTCAGAACTGCGATTCAAGTTTGCACGTAGCGGCTCAAACGAATCGCAACAAGTTAATACACACAAAGCCTTACAGGCACTTCTAGGCATGATGTGCAAAACGTGGTCATCCAGCTTGCGCGGGTTAGGCTCAGAACTGCGAATCAAGTTTGCACGTAGCGGCTCAAACGAATCGCAACAAGTTAATACACACAAAGCCTTACAGGCACTTCTAGGCATGATGTGCATAACGCGGTCATCCAGCTTGCGCGGGTTAGGCTCAGAACTGCGATTCAAGTTTGCACGTAGCGGCTCAAACGAATCGCAACAAGTTAATACACACAACGCCTTACAGGCACTTTTAGGCATTATGTGCAAAACGCGGTCATCCAGCTTGCGCGGGTTAGGCTCAGAACGGCGATTCAAGTTTGCACGTAGCGGCTCAAACGAATCGCAACAAGTTAATACACACAACGCCTTAAAGGCACTTTTAGGCATGATGTGCAAAACGTGGTCATCCAGCTTGCGCGGGTTAGCCTCAGAACTGCGATTCAAGTTTGCACGTAGCGGCTCAAACGAATCGCAACAAGTTAATACACACAAAGCCTTACAGGCACTTCTAGGCATGATGTGCATAACGCGGTCATCCAGCTTGCGCGGGTTAAGCTCAGAACTGCGATTCAAGTTTGCACGTAGCGGCTCAAACGAATCGCAACAAGTTAATAGACACAACGCCTTAAAGGCACTTTTAGGCATGATGTGCAAAACGTGGTCATCCAGCTTGCGCGGGTTAGCCTCAGAACTGCGATTCAAGTTTGCACGTAGCGGCTCAAACGAATCGCAACAAGTTAATACACACAAAGCCTTACAGGCACTTCTAGGCATGATGTGCAAAACGTGGTCATCCAGCTTGCGCGGGTTAGGCTCAGAACTGCGAATCAAGTTTGCACGTAGCGGCTCAAACGAATCGCAACAAGTTAATACACACAAAGCCTTACAGGCACTTCTAGGCATGATGTGCATAACGCGGTCATCCAGCTTGCGCGGGTTAGGCTCAGAACTGCGATTCAAGTTTGCACGTAGCGGCTCAAACGAATCGCAACAAGTTAATACACACAACGCCTTACAGGCACTTTTAGGCATTATGTGCAAAACGCGGTCATCCAGCTTGCGCGGGTTAGGCTCAGAACGGCGATTCAAGTTTGCACGTAGCGGCTCAAACGAATCGCAACAAGTTAATACACACAAAGCCTTACAGGCACTTCTAGGCATGATGTGCAAAACGTGGTCATCCAGCTTGCGCGGGTTAGGCTGAGAACTGCGATTCAAGTTCGCACATAGCGGCTAAAGCGAATCGCAACAAGTTAATACACACAAAGCCTTACAGGCACTTCTAGGCATGATGTGCATAACGCGGTCATCCAGCTTGCGCGGGTTAAGCTCAGAACTGCGATTCAAGTTTGCACGTAGCGGCTCAAACGAATCGCAACAAGTTAATAGACACAACGCCTTAAAGGCACTTTTAGGCATGATGTGCAAAACGTGGTCATCCAGCTTGCGCGGGTTAGCCTCAGAACTGCGATTCAAGTTTGCACGTAGCGGCTCAAACGAATCGCAACAAGTTAATACACACAAAGCCTTACAGGCACTTCTAGGCATGATGTGCAAAACGTGGTCATCCAGCTTGCGCGGGTTAGGCTCAGAACTGCGAATCAAGTTTGCACGTAGCGGCTCAAACGAATCGCAACAAGTTAATACACACAAAGCCTTACAGGCACTTCTAGGCATGATGTGCATAACGCGGTCATCCAGCTTGCGCGGGTTAGGCTCAGAACTGCGATTCAAGTTTGCACGTAGCGGCTCAAACGAATCGCAACAAGTTAATACACACAACGCCTTACAGGCACTTTTAGGCATTATGTGCAAAACGCGGTCATCCAGCTTGCGCGGGTTAGGCTCAGAACGGCGATTCAAGTTTGCACGTAGCGGCTCAAACGAATCGCAACAAGTTAATACACACAACGCCTTAAAGGCACTTTTAGGCATGATGTGCAAAACGTGGTCATCCAGCTTGCGCGGGTTAGCCTCAGAACTGCGATTCAAGTTTGCACGTAGCGGCTCAAACGAATCGCAACAAGTTAATACACACAAAGCCTTACAGGCACTTCTAGGCATGATGTGCATAACGCGGTCATCCAGCTTGCGCGGGTTAAGCTCAGAACTGCGATTCAAGTTTGCACGTAGCGGCTCAAACGAATCGCAACAAGTTAATAGACACAACGCCTTAAAGGCACTTTTAGGCATGATGTGCAAAACGTGGTCATCCAGCTTGCGCGGGTTAGCCTCAGAACTGCGATTCAAGTTTGCACGTAGCGGCTCAAACGAATCGCAACAAGTTAATACACACAAAGCCTTACAGGCACTTCTAGGCATGATGTGCAAAACGTGGTCATCCAGCTTGCGCGGGTTAGGCTCAGAACTGCGAATCAAGTTTGCACGTAGCGGCTCAAACGAATCGCAACAAGTTAATACACACAAAGCCTTACAGGCACTTCTAGGCATGATGTGCATAACGCGGTCATCCAGCTTGCGCGGGTTAGGCTCAGAACTGCGATTCAAGTTTGCACGTAGCGGCTCAAACGAATCGCAACAAGTTAATACACACAACGCCTTACAGGCACTTTTAGGCATTATGTGCAAAACGCGGTCATCCAGCTTGCGCGGGTTAGGCTCAGAACGGCGATTCAAGTTTGCACGTAGCGGCTCAAACGAATCGCAACAAGTTAATACACACAAAGCCTTACAGGCACTTCTAGGCATGATGTGCAAAACGTGGTCATCCAGCTTGCGCGGGTTAGGCTGAGAACTGCGATTCAAGTTCGCACATAGCGGCTAAAGCGAATCGCAACAAGTTAATACACACAAAGCCTTACAGGCACTTCTAGGCATGATGTGCATAACGCGGTCATCCAGCTTGCGCGGGTTAAGCTCAGAACTGCGATTCAAGTTTGCACGTAGCGGCTCAAACGAATCGCAACAAGTTAATAGACACAACGCCTTAAAGGCACTTTTAGGCATGATGTGCAAAACGTGGTCATCCAGCTTGCGCGGGTTAGCCTCAGAACTGCGATTCAAGTTTGCACGTAGCGGCTCAAACGAATCGCAACAAGTCAATACACACAAAGCCTTACAGGCACTTCTAGGCATGATGTGCAAAACGTGGTCATCCAGCTTGCGCGGGTTAGGCTCAGAACTGCGAATCAAGTTTGCACGTAGCGGCTCAAACGAATCGCAACAAGTTAATACACACAAAGCCTTACAGGCACTTCTAGGCATGATGTGCATAACGCGGTCATCCAGCTTGCGCGGGTTTGGCTCAGAACTGCGATTCAAGTTTGCACGTAGCGGCTCAAACGAATCGCAACAAGTTAATACACACAACGCCTTACAGGCACTTTTAGGCATTATGTGCAAAACGCGGTCATCCAGCTTGCGCGGGTTAGGCTCAGAACGGCGATTCAAGTTTGCACGTAGCGGCTCAAACGAATCGCAACAAGTTAATACACACAACGCCTTAAAGGCACTTTTAGGCATGATGTGCAAAACGTGGTCATCCAGCTTGCGCGGGTTAGCCTCAGAACTGCGATTCAAGTTTGCACGTAGCGGCTCAAACGAATCGCAACAAGTTAATACACACAAAGCCTTACAGGCACTTCTAGGCATGATGTGCATAACGCGGTCATCCAGCTTGCGCGGGTTAAGCTCAGAACTGCGATTCAAGTTTGCACGTAGCGGCTCAAACGAATCGCAACAAGTTAATAGACACAACGCCTTAAAGGCACTTTTAGGCATGATGTGCAAAACGTGGTCATCCAGCTTGCGCGGGTTAGCCTCAGAACTGCGATTCAAGTTTGCACGTAGCGGCTCAAACGAATCGCAACAAGTTAATACACACAAAGCCTTACAGGCACTTCTAGGCATGATGTGCAAAACGTGGTCATCCAGCTTGCGCGGGTTAGGCTCAGAACTGCGATTCAAGTTTGCACGTAGCGGCTCAAACGAATCGCAACAAGTTAATACACACAACGCCTTACAGGCACTTTTAGGCATTATGTGCAAAACGCGGTCATCCAGCTTGCGCGGGTTAGGCTCAGAACGGCGATTCAAGTTTGCACGTAGCGGCTCAAACGAATCGCAACAAGTTAATACACACAACGCCTTAAAGGCACTTTTAGGCATGATGTGCAAAACGTGGTCATCCAGCTTGCGCGGGTTAGCCTCAGAACTGCGATTCAAGTTTGCACGTAGCGGCTCAAACGAATCGCAACAAGTTAATACACACAAAGCCTTACAGGCACTTCTAGGCATGATGTGCAAAACGTGGTCATCCAGCTTGCGCGGGTTAGGCTGAGAACTGCGATTCAAGTTCGCACATAGCGGCTAAAGCGAATCGCAACAAGTTAATACACACAAAGCCTTAAAGGCACTTTTAGGCATGATGTGCAAAACGTGGTCATCCAGCTTGCGCGGGTTAGCCTCAGAACTGCGATTCAAGTTTGCACGTAACGGCTCAAACGAATCGCAACAAGTTAATACACACAAAGCCTTACAGGCACTTCTAGGCATGATGTGCAAAACGTGGTCATCCAGCTTGCGCGGGTTAGGCTCAGAACTGCGAATCAAGTTTGCACGTAGCGGCTCAAACGAATCGCAACAAGTTAATACACACAAAGCCTTACAGGCACTTCTAGGCATGATGTGCATAACGCGGTCATCCAGCTTGCGCGGGTTTGGCTCAGAACTGCGATTCAAGTTTGCACGTAGCGGCTCAAACGAATCGCAACAAGTTAATACACACAACGCCTTACAGGCACTTTTAGGCATTATGTGCAAAACGCGGTCATCCAGCTTGCGCGGGTTAGGCTCAGAACGGCGATTCAAGTTTGCACGTAGCGGCTCAAACGAATCGCAACAAGTTAATACACACAACGCCTTAAAGGCACTTTTAGGCATGATGTGCAAAACGTGGTCATCCAGCTTGCGCGGGTTAGCCTCAGAACTGCGATTCAAGTTTGCACGTAGCGGCTCAAACGAATCGCAACAAGTTAATACACACAAAGCCTTACAGGCACTTCTAGGCATGATGTGCATAACGCGGTCATCCAGCTTGCGCGGGTTAAGCTCAGAACTGCGATTCAAGTTTGCACGTAGCGGCTCAAACGAATCGCAACAAGTTAATAGACACAACGCCTTAAAGGCACTTTTAGGCATGATGTGCAAAACGTGGTCATCCAGCTTGCGCGGGTTAGCCTCAGAACTGCGATTCAAGTTTGCACGTAGCGGCTCAAACGAATCGCAACAAGTTAATACACACAAAGCCTTACAGGCACTTCTAGGCATGATGTGCAAAACGTGGTCATCCAGCTTGCGCGGGTTAGGCTCAGAACTGCGATTCAAGTTTGCACGTAGCGGCTCAAACGAATCGCAACAAGTTAATACACACAACGCCTTACAGGCACTTTTAGGCATTATGTGCAAAACGCGGTCATCCAGCTTGCGCGGGTTAGGCTCAGAACGGCGATTCAAGTTTGCACGTAGCGGCTCAAACGAATCGCAACAAGTTAATACACACAACGCCTTAAAGGCACTTTTAGGCATGATGTGCAAAACGTGGTCATCCAGCTTGCGCGGGTTAGCCTCAGAACTGCGATTCAAGTTTGCACGTAGCGGCTCAAACGAATCGCAACAAGTTAATACACACAAAGCCTTACAGGCACTTCTAGGCATGATGTGCAAAACGTGGTCATCCAGCTTGCGCGGGTTAGGCTGAGAACTGCGATTCAAGTTCGCACATAGCGGCTAAAGCGAATCGCAACAAGTTAATACACACAAAGCCTTAAAGGCACTTTTAGGCATGATGTGCAAAACGTGGTCATCCAGCTTGCGCGGGTTAGCCTCAGAACTGCGATTCAAGTTTGCACGTAACGGCTCAAACGAATCGCAACAAGTTAATACACACAAAGCCTTACAGGCACTTCTAGGCATGATGTGCAAAACGTGGTCATCCAGCTTGCGCGGGTTAGGCTCAGAACTGCGAATCAAGTTTGCACGTAGCGGCTCAAACGAATCGCAACAAGTTAATAGACACAACGCCTTAAAGGCACTTTTAGGCATGATGTGCAAAACGTGGTCATCCAGCTTGCGCGGGTTAGCCTCAGAACTGCGATTCAAGTTTGCACGTAGCGGCTCAAACGAATCGCAACAAGTTAATACACACAAAGCCTTACAGGCACTTCTAGGCATGATGTGCAAAACGTGGTCATCCAGCTTGCGCGGGTTAGGCTCAGAACTGCGATTCAAGTTTGCACGTAGCGGCTCAAACGAATCGCAACAAGTTAATACACACAAAGCCTTACAGGCACTTCTAGGCATGATGTGCAAAACGTGGTCATCCAGCTTTCGCGGGTTAGGCTGAGAACTGCGATTCAAGTTCGCACATAGCGGCTAAAGCGAATCGCAACAAGTTAATACACGCAAAGCCTTACAGGCACTTTTAGGCATGATGTGAAAAACGAGGTCATCCAGCTTGCGCGGGTTAGGCTGAGAACTGCGATCAAAGTTCGCAAATAGCGGCTAAAGCGAATCGCAACAAGTTAATACACACAAAGCCTTACAGGCACTTCTAGGCATGATGTGCATAACGCGGTCATCCAGCTTGCGCGGGTTAGGCTCAGAACTGCGATTCAAGTTTGCACGTAGCGGCTCAAACGAATCGCAACAAGTTAATACACACAACGCCTTACAGGCACTTTTAGGCATTATGTGCAAAACGCGGTCATCCAGCTTGCGCGGGTTAGGCTCAGAACGGCGATTCAAGTTTGCACGTAGCGGCTCAAACGAATCGCAACAAGTTGATACACACAACGCCTTAAAGGCACTTTTAGGCATGATGTGCAAAACGTGGTCATCCAGCTTGCGCGGGTTAGCCTCAGAACTGCGATTCAAGTTTGCACGTAGCGGCTCAAACGAATCGCAACAAGTTAATACACACAAAGCCTTACAGGCACTTCTAGGCATGATGTGCAAAACGTGGTCATCCAGCTTGCGCGGGTTAGGCTCAGAACTGCGAATCAAGTTTGCACGTAGCGGCTCAAACGAATCGCAACAAGTTAATAGACACAACGCCTTAAAGGCACTTTTAGGCATGATGTGCAAAACGTGGTCATCCAGCTTGCGCGGGTTAGCCTCAGAACTGCGATTCAAGTTTGCACGTAGCGGCTCAAACGAATCGCAACAAGTTAATACACACAAAGCCTTACAGGCACTTCTAGGCATGATGTGCAAAACGTGGTCATCCAGCTTGCGCGGGTTAGGCTCAGAACTGCGATTCAAGTTTGCACGTAGCGGCTCAAACGAATCGCAACAAGTTAATACACACAAAGCCTTACAGGCACTTCTAGGCATGATGTGCAAAACGTGGTCATCCAGCTTTCGCGGGTTAGGCTGAGAACTGCGATTCAAGTTCGCACATAGCGGCTAAAGCGAATCGCAACAAGTTAATACACACAAAGCCTTACAGGCACTTTTAGGCATGATGTGAAAAACGAGGTCATCCAGCTTGCGCGGGTTAGGCTGAGAACTGCGATTCAAGTTCGCAAATAGCGGCTAAAGCGAATCGCAACAAGTTAATACACACAAAGCCTTACAGGCACTTCTAGGCATGATGTGCATAACGCGGTCATCCAGCTTGCGCGGGTTAGGCTCAGAACTGCGATTCAAGTTTGCACGTAGCGGCTCAAACGAATCGCAACAAGTTAATACACACAACGCCTTACAGGCACTTTTAGGCATTATGTGCAAAACGCGGTCATCCAGCTTGCGCGGGTTAGGCTCAGAACGGCGATTCAAGTTTGCACGTAGCGGCTCAAACGAATCGCAACAAGTTGATACACACAACGCCTTAAAGGCACTTTTAGGCATGATGTGCAAAACGTGGTCATCCAGCTTGCGCGGGTTAGCCTCAGAACTGCGATTCAAGTTTGCACGTAGCGGCTCAAACGAATCGCAACAAGTTAATACACACAAAGCCTTACAGGCACTTCTAGGCATGATGTGCAAAACGTGGTCATCCAGCTTGCGCGGGTTAGGCTGAGAACTGCGATTCAAGTTCGCACATAGCGGCTAAAGCGAATCGCAACAAGTTAATACACACAAAGCCTTAAAGGCACTTTTAGGCATGATGTGCAAAACGTGGTCATCCAGCTTGCGCGGGTTAGCCTCAGAACTGCGATTCAAGTTTGCACGTAGCGGCTCAAACGAATCGCAACAAGTTAATACACACAAAGCCTTACAGGCACTTCTAGGCATGATGTGCAAAACGTGGTCATCCAGCTTGCGCGGGTTAGGCTCAGAACTGCGAATCAAGTTTGCACGTAGCGGCTCAAACGAATCGCAACAAGTTAATAGACACAACGCCTTAAAGGCACTTTTAGGCATGATGTGCAAAACGTGGTCATCCAGCTTGCGCGGGTTAGCCTCAGAACTGCGATTCAAGTTTGCACGTAGCGGCTCAAACGAATCGCAACAAGTTAATACACACAAAGCCTTACAGGCACTTTTAGGCATGATGTGCAAAACGTGGTCATCCAGCTTGCGCGGGTTAGCCTCAGAACTGCGATTCAAGTTTGCACGTAGCGGCTCAAACGAATCGCAACAAGTTAATACACACAAAGCCTTACAGGCACTTCTAGGCATGATGCGCATAACGCGGTCATCCAGCTTGCGCGGGTTAGGCTCAGAACTGCGATTCAAGTTTGCACGTAGCGGCTCAAACGAATCGCAACAAGTTAATACACACAACGCCTTACAGGCACTTTTAGGCATTATGTGCAAAACGCGGTCATCCAGCTTGCGCGGGTTAGGCTCAGAACGGCGATTCAAGTTTGCACGTAGCGGCTCAAACGAATCGCAACAAGTTAATACACACAAAGCCTTACAGGCACTTCTAGGCATGATGTGCAAAACGTGGTCATCCAGCTTGCGCGGGTTAGGCTCAGAACTGCGAATCAAGTTTGCACGTAGCGGCTCAAACGAATCGCAACAAGTTAATACACACAAAGCCTTACAGGCACTTCTAGGCATGATGTGCATAACGCGGTCATTCAGCTTGCGCGGGTTAGGCTCAGAACTGCGATTCAAGTTTGCACGTAGCGGCTCAAACGAATCGCAACAAGTTAATACACACAACGCCTTACAGGCACTTTTAGGCATTATGTGCAAAACGCGGTCATCCAGCTTGCGCGGGTTAGGCTCAGAACGGCGATTCAAGTTTGCACGTAGCGGCTCAAACGAATCGCAACAAGTTAATACACACAACGCCTTAAAGGCACTTTTAGGCATGATGTGCAAAACGTGGTCATCCAGCTTGCGCGGGTTAGCCTCAGAACTGCGATTCAAGTTTGCACGTAGCGGCTCAAACGAATCGCAACAAGTTAATACACACAAAGCCTTACAGGCACTTCTAGGCATGATGTGCAAAACGTGGTCATCCAGCTTGCGCGGGTTAGGCTGAGAACTGCGATTCAAGTTCGCACATAGCGGCTAAAGCGAATCGCAACAAGTTAATACACACAAAGCCTTACAGGCACTTCTAGGTATGATGTGCATACCGCGGTCATCCAGCTTGCGCGGGTTAGGCTCAGAACTGCGATTCAAGTTTGCACGTAGCGGCTCAAACGAATCGCAACAAGTTAATACACACAACGCCTTAAAGGCACTTTAAGGCATGATGTGCAAAACGTGGTCGTCCAGCTTGCGCGGGTTAGGCTCAGAACTGCGAATCAAGTTTGCACGTAGCGGCTCAAACGAATCGCAACAAGTTAATACACACAAAGTCTTACAGGCACTTCTAGGCATGATGTGCATAACGCGGTCATCCAGCTTGCGCGGGTTAGGCTCAGAACGGCGATTCAAGTTTGCACGTAGCGGCTCAAACGAATCGCAACAAGTTAATACACACAACGCCTTAAAGGCACTTTTAGGCATGATGTGCAAAACGTGGTCATCCAGCTTGCGCGGGTTAGCCTCAGAACTGCGATTCAAGTTTGCACGTAGCGGCTCAAACGAATCGCAACAAGTTAATACACACAAAGCCTTACAGGCACTTCTAGGCATGATGTGCAAAACGCGGTCATCCAGCTTGCGCGGGTTAGGCTCAGAACTGCGATTCAAGTTCGCACATAGCGGCTAAAGCGAATCGCAACAAGTTAATACACACAAAGCCTTACAGGCACTTCTAGGCATGACGTGCATAACGCGGTCATCCAGCTTGCGCGGGTTAGGCTCAGAACTGCGATTCAAGTTTGCACGTAGCGGCTCAAACGAATCGCAACAAGTTAATACACACAACGCCTTAAAGGCACTTTTAGGCATGATGTGCAAAACATGGTCATCCAGCTTGCGCGGGTTAGCCTCAGAACTGCGATTCAAGTTTGCACGTAGCGGCTCAAACGAATCGCAACAAGTTAATACACACAATGCCTTAAAGGCACTTTTAGGCATGATGTGCAAAACGAGGTCATCCAGCTTGCGCGGGTTAGGCTGAGAACTGCGATGCAAGTTCGCACATAGCGGCTCAAACGAATCGCAACAAGTTAATACACACAACGCCTTACAGGCACTTTTAGGCATTATGTGCAAAACGCGGTCATCCAGCTTGCGCGGGTTAGGCTCAGAACTGCGATTCAAGTTCGCACATAGCGGCTAAAGCGAATCGCAACAAGTTAATACACACAAAGCCTTACAGGCACTTCTAGGCATGATGTGCATAACGCGGTCATCCAGCTTGCGCGGGTTAGGCTCAGAACTGCGATTCAAGTTTGCACGTAGCGGCTCAAACGAATGGCAACAAGTTAATACACACAACGCCTTACAGGCACTTTTAGGCATTATGTGCAAAACGTGGTCATCCAGCTTGCGCGGGTTAGGCTCAGAACTGCGATTCAAGTTTGCACGTAGCGGCTCAAACGAATCGCAACAAGTTAATACACACAACGCCTTACAGGCACTTCTAGGCATGATGTGCATAACGCGGTCATCCAGCTTGCGCGGGTTAGGCTCAGAACTGCGATTCAAGTTTGCACGTAGCGGCTCAAACGAATCGCAACAAGTTAATACACACAACGCCTTAAAGGCACTTTTAGGCATGATGTGCAAAACGTGGTCATCCAGCTTGCGCGGGTTAGCCTCAGAACTGCGATTCAAGTTTGCACGTAGCGGCTCAAACGAATCGCAACAAGTTAATACACACAAAGCCTTACAGGCACTTCTAGGCATGATGTGCAAAACGTGGTCATCCAGCTTTCGCGGGTTAGGCTGAGAACTGCGATTCAAGTTCGCACATAGCGGCTAAAGCGAATCGCAACAAGTTAATACACACAAAGCCTTACAGGCACTTTTAGGCATGATGTGAAAAACGAGGTCATCCAGCTTGCGCGGGTTAGGCTGAGAACTGCGATTCAAGTTCGCAAATAGCGGCTAAAGCGAATCGCAACAAGTTAATACACACAAAGCCTTACAGGCACTTCTAGGCATGATGTGCATAACGCGGTCATCCAGCTTGCGCGGGTTAGGCTCAGAACTGCGATTCAAGTTTGCACGTAGCGGCTCAAACGAATCGCAACAAGTTAATACACACAACGCCTTACAGGCACTTTTAGGCATTATGTGCAAAACGCGGTCATCCAGCTTGCGCGGGTTAGGCTCAGAACGGCGATTCAAGTTTGCACGTAGCGGCTCAAACGAATCGCAACAAGTTGATACACACAACGCCTTAAAGGCACTTTTAGGCATGATGTGCAAAACGTGGTCATCCAGCTTGCGCGGGTTAGCCTCAGAACTGCGATTCAAGTTTGCACGTAGCGGCTCAAACGAATCGCAACAAGTTAATACACACAAAGCCTTACAGGCACTTCTAGGCATGATGTGCAAAACGTGGTCATCCAGCTTGCGCGGGTTAGGCTGAGAACTGCGATTCAAGTTCGCACATAGCGGCTAAAGCGAATCGCAACAAGTTAATACACACAAAGCCTTAAAGGCACTTTTAGGCATGATGTGCAAAACGTGGTCATCCAGCTTGCGCGGGTTAGCCTCAGAACTGCGATTCAAGTTTGCACGTAGCGGCTCAAACGAATCGCAACAAGTTAATACACACAAAGCCTTACAGGCACTTCTAGGCATGATGTGCAAAACGCGGTCATCCAGCTTGCGCGGGTTAGGCTCAGAACGGCGATTCAAGTTTGCACGTAGCGGCTCAAACGAATCGCAACAAGTTAATACACACAACGCCTTAAAGGCACTTTTAGGCATGATGTGCAAAACATGGTCATCCAGCTTGCGCGGGTTAGCCTCAGAACTGCGATTCAAGTTTGCACGTAGCGGCTCAAACGAATCGCAACAAGTTAATACACACAATGCCTTAAAGGCACTTTTAGGCATGATGTGCAAAACGAGGTCATCCAGCTTGCGCGGGTTAGGCTGAGAACTGCGATGCAAGTTCGCACATAGCGGCTCAAACGAATCGCAACAAGTTAATACACACAACGCCTTACAGGCACTTTTAGGCATTATGTGCAAAACGCGGTCATCCAGCTTGCGCGGGTTAGGCTCAGAACTGCGATTCAAGTTCGCACATAGCGGCTAAAGCGAATCGCAACAAGTTAATACACACAAAGCCTTACAGGCACTTCTAGGCATGATGTGCATAACGCGGTCATCCAGCTTGCGCGGGTTAGGCTCAGAACTGCGATTCAAGTTTGCACGTAGCGGCTCAAACGAATGGCAACAAGTTAATACACACAACGCCTTACAGGCACTTTTAGGCATTATGTGCAAAACGTGGTCATCCAGCTTGCGCGGGTTAGGCTCAGAACTGCGATTCAAGTTTGCACGTAGCGGCTCAAACGAATCGCAACAAGTTAATACACACAACGCCTTACAGGCACTTCTAGGCATGATGTGCATAACGCGGTCATCCAGCTTGCGCGGGTTAGGCTCAGAACTGCGATTCAAGTTTGCACGTAGCGGCTCAAACGAATCGCAACAAGTTAATACACACAACGCCTTAAAGGCACTTTTAGGCATGATGTGCAAAACGTGGTCATCCAGCTTGCGCGGGTTAGCCTCAGAACTGCGATTCAAGTTTGCACGTAGCGGCTCAAACGAATCGCAACAAGTTAATACACACAAAGCCTTACAGGCACTTCTAGGCATGATGTGCAAAACGTGGTCATCCAGCTTTCGCGGGTTAGGCTGAGAACTGCGATTCAAGTTCGCACATAGCGGCTAAAGCGAATCGCAACAAGTTAATACACACAAAGCCTTACAGGCACTTTTAGGCATGATGTGAAAAACGAGGTCATCCAGCTTGCGCGGGTTAGGCTGAGAACTGCGATTCAAGTTCGCAAATAGCGGCTAAAGCGAATCGCAACAAGTTAATACACACAAAGCCTTACAGGCACTTCTAGGCATGATGTGCATAACGCGGTCATCCAGCTTGCGCGGGTTAGGCTCAGAACTGCGATTCAAGTTTGCACGTAGCGGCTCAAACGAATCGCAACAAGTTAATACACACAACGCCTTACAGGCACTTTTAGGCATTATGTGCAAAACGCGGTCATCCAGCTTGCGCGGGTTAGGCTCAGAACGGCGATTCAAGTTTGCACGTAGCGGCTCAAACGAATCGCAACAAGTTGATACACACAACGCCTTAAAGGCACTTTTAGGCATGATGTGCAAAACGTGGTCATCCAGCTTGCGCGGGTTAGCCTCAGAACTGCGATTCAAGTTTGCACGTAGCGGCTCAAACGAATCGCAACAAGTTAATACACACAAAGCCTTACAGGCACTTCTAGGCATGATGTGCAAAACGTGGTCATCCAGCTTGCGCGGGTTAGGCTGAGAACTGCGATTCAAGTTCGCACATAGCGGCTAAAGCGAATCGCAACAAGTTAATACACACAAAGCCTTAAAGGCACTTTTAGGCATGATGTGCAAAACGTGGTCATCCAGCTTGCGCGGGTTAGCCTCAGAACTGCGATTCAAGTTTGCACGTAGCGGCTCAAACGAATCGCAACAAGTTAATACACACAAAGCCTTACAGGCACTTCTAGGCATGATGTGCAAAACGCGGTCATCCAGCTTGCGCGGGTTAGGCTCAGAACGGCGATTCAAGTTTGCACGTAGCGGCTCAAACGAATCGCAACAAGTTGATACACACAACGCCTTAAAGGCACTTTTAGGCATGATGTGCAAAACGTGGTCATCCAGCTTGCGCGGGTTAGCCTCAGAACTGCGATTCAAGTTTGCACGTAGCGGCTCAAACGAATCGCAACAAGTTAATACACACAAAGCCTTACAGGCACTTCTAGGCATGATGTGCAAAACGTGGTCATCCAGCTTGCGCGGGTTAGGCTGAGAACTGCGATTCAAGTTCGCACATAGCGGCTAAAGCGAATCGCAACAAGTTAATACACACAAAGCCTTAAAGGCACTTTTAGGCATGATGTGCAAAACGTGGTCATCCAGCTTGCGCGGGTTAGCCTCAGAACTGCGATTCAAGTTTGCACGTAGCGGCTCAAACGAATCGCAACAAGTTAATAGACACAACGCCTTAAAGGCACTTTTAGGCATGATGTGCAAAACGTGGTCATCCAGCTTGCGCGGGTTAGCCTCAGAACTGCGATTCAAGTTTGCACGTAGCGGCTCAAACGAATCGCAACAAGTTAATACACACAAAGCCTTACAGGCACTTCTAGGCATGATGTGCAAAACGTGGTCATCCAGCTTGAGCGGGTTAGGCTCAGAACTGCGAATCAAGTTTGCACGTAGCGGCTCAAACGAATCGCAACAAGTTAATACACACAAAGCCTTACAGGCACTTCTAGGCATGATGTGCATAACGCGGTCATCCAGCTTGCGCGGGTTAGGCTCAGAACTGCGATTCAAGTTTGCACGTAGCGGCTCAAACGAATCGCAACAAGTTAATACACACAAAGCCTTACAGGCACTTCTAGGCATGATGTGCAAAACGTGGTCATCCAGCTTGCGCGGGTTAGGCTCAGAACTGCGAATCAAGTTTGCACGTAGCGGCTCAAACGAATCGCAACAAGTTAATAGACACAACGCCTTAAAGGCACTTTTAGGCATGATGTGCAAAACGTGGTCATCCAGCTTGCGCGGGTTAGCCTCAGAACTGCGATTCAAGTTTGCACGTAGCGGCTCAAACGAATCGCAACAAGTTAATACACACAAAGCCTTACAGGCACTTCTAGGCATGATGTGCAAAACGTGGTCATCCAGCTTGCGCGGGTTAGGCTCAGAACTGCGATTCAAGTTCGCACATAGTGGCTAAAGCGAATCGCAACAAGTTAATACACACAATGCCTTACAGACACTTTTAGGCATGATGTGCAAATAGGCGTCACTCAAGCTGCGCGGGTTAGGTACAGAACTGCGATTCAAGTTCGCACATAGCGGCTAAAGCGAATCGCAACAAGTTAATACACACAAAGCCTTACAGGCACTTCTAGGCATGATTTGCATAACGCTGTCACCCAGCTTGCGCGGGTTAGGCTCAGAACTGCGATTCAAGTTTGCACGTAGCGGCTCAAACGAATCGCAACAAGTTAATACACACAACGCCTTACAGGCACTTTTAGGCATTATGTGCAAAACGTGGTCATCCAGCTTGCGCGGGTTAGGCTGAGAACTGCGATTCAAGTTCGCACATAGCGGCTAAAGCGAATCGCAACAAGTTAATACACACAAAGCCTTACAGGCACTTTTAGGCATGATGTGAAAAACGAGGTCATCCAGCTTGCGCGGGTTAGGCTGAGAACTGCGATTCAAGTTCGCACATAGCGGCTAAAGCGAATCGCAACAAGTTAATACACACAAAGCCTTACAGGCACTTCTAGGCATGATGTGCATAACACGGTCATCCAGCTTGCGCGGGTTAGGCTCAGAACTGCGATTCAAGTTTGCACGTAGCGGCTCAAACGAATCGCAACAAGTTAATACACACAACGCTTTAAAGGCACTTTTAGGCATGATGTGCAAAACGTGGTCATCCAGCTTGCGCGGGTTAGGCTCAGAACTGCGAATCAAGTTTGCACGTAGCGGCTCAAACGAATCGCAACAAGTTAATACACACAACGCCTTACAGGCACTTTTAGGCATGTGCAAAACGCGGTCATCCAGCTTGCGCGGGTTAGCCTCAGAACTGCGATTCAAGTTTGCACGTAGCGGCTCAAACGAATCGCAACAAGTTAATACACACAACGCCTTAAAGGCACTTTTAGGCATGATGTGCAAAACGTGGTCATCCAGCTTGCGCGGGTTAGCCTCAGAACTGCGATTCAAGTTTGCACGTAGCGGCTCAAACGAATCGCAACAAGTTAATACACACAAAGCCTTACAGGCACTTCTAGGCATGATGTGCAAAACGTGGTCATCCAGCTTGCGCGGGTTAGGCTGAGAACTGCGATTCAAGTTCGCACATAGCGGCTAAAGCGAATCGCAACAAGTTAATACACACAAAGCCTTACAGGCACTTTTAGGCATGATGTGAAAAAGAGGTCATCCAGCTTGCGCGGGTTAGGCTGAGAACTGCGATTCAAGTTCGCACATAGCGGCTAAAGCGAATCGCAACAAGTTAATACACACAAAGCCTTACAGGCACTTCTAGGCATGATGTGCATAACGTGGTCATCCAGCTTGCGCGGGTTAGGCTCAGAACTGCGAATCAAGTTTGCACGTAGCGGCTCAAACGAATCGCAACAATACACAGTCTTACAGGCACTTCTAGGCATGATGTGCATAACGCGGTCATCCAGCTTGCGCGGGTTAGGCTCAGAACTGCGATTCAAGTTTGCACGTAGCGGCTCAAACGAATCGCAACAAGTTACTACACACAACGCCTTACAGGCACTTTTAGGCATTATGTGCAAAACGCGGTCATCCAGCTTGCGCGGGTTAGGCTCAGAACTGCGATTCAAGTTCGCACATAGCGGCTAAAGCGAATCGCAACAAGTTAATACACACAAAGCCTTACAGGCACTTCTAGGCATGATGTGCATAACGCGGTCATCCAGCTTGCGCGGGTTAGGCTCAGAACTGCGATTCAAGTTTGCACGTAGCGGCTCAAACGAATCGCAACAAGTTAATACACACAAAGCCTTACAGGCACTTTTAGGCATTATGTGCAAAACGTGGTCATCCAGCTTGCGCGGGTTAGGCTCAGAACTGCGATTCAAGTTTGCACGTAGCGGCTCAAACGAATCGCAACAAGTTAATACACACAACGCCTTAAAGGCACTTTTAGGCATGATGTGCAAAACGTGGTCATCCAGCTTGCGCGGGTTAGCCTCAGAACTGCGATTCAAGTTTGCACGTAGCGGCTTAAACGAATCGCAACAAGTTAATACACACAAAGCCTTACAGGCACTTCTAGGCATGATGTGCAAAACGAGGTCATTAAGCTTGCGCGGGTTAGGCTCAGAACTGCGAATCAAGTTCGCACATAGCGGCTAAAGCGAATCGCAACAAGTTAATACTGTGAGGCAGAAGAACGCACCAGCAAATTCACCTTTTTACTTCAGGTAGGCCGAAGCAGCAGCTACCGACTAGCCACAGCTTAGCAACACTTCGTCTTCTTCGCACGACCCGATGACCGATGATGATTACGCTGAGATGAAGATGAAGGTCACTCACAGTGCTTACAACATTCCCCCTCCCGAACGAAAGCGACCATCCTGGTCGCAAATTAAATCTTAAGGTCGGCGGTTAAAGGGTTTCAAGCGCGACACGTGCACAATCTCGGTGCCGCGACACCGACGATCGCGAACAGGCGATGCAGGTGTGATGAGATAGTTTACAGGGGAAGTTTGTTCCAGAACCGTGTACGGGCCAATAAAACGGCTCAGAAACTTTTCACACAGGCCGGGGATGCGAGTAGGTGTCCAGAGTAGCACTTCGTCTCCAGGGCGGAAAGACACTGAGCGATGAGTCGCATCATACGTGCTTTTCCTGGAAGCTTGAGTGGCTTCAGTTTGAAGGCGGGCACGATCACGGCAGTGGGCGATACGAGACACGAACTGTTCGTGGGAAGGCGCGGCAGAAGGAGTAGAAGCTGTGAAGAAAGATGCTTCGAGGGAGAAGGTAGGATGGCGGGCATAAACAAGAAAAAACGGAGAGTAGGTGGTGGTTCGTTGAACGGCAGTGTTGTAGGCGAAGGTTACAAAGGGGAGTAAAGAGTCCCAGTTGTTGTGCTGAGGGTGAATGTAGGTGGATAGCATATCAGAAAGGGTGCGATGAAAGCGTTCTGTGAGGCCATTGGTCTGAGGGTGGTAAGGAGATGTAGTTTTATGCACCGTGCCTGAAGCATTAAGCACTGCGGCGAGGACGGTGGAGAGGAACGACTTGCCACGATCGCTAAGGAGGAGGCGAGGGGCGCCGTGGCGAAGAAGTATGGTGTGGAGGAAGAAGTTGGCGATTTCGGAAGCGGAGCCGGAAGGAAGTGCTGCGGTTTCAGCGTATCGGGTGAGGTGGTCAACGGCAGTAACGACCCAGCGGTTGCCAGCTGGAGTCAAGGGCAGGGGTCCATACAAGTCGATTCCGACGACTTCGAAAGGTGTGGAAGGACATGGGAGAGGTTGCAAGAGACCGGCAGGAGGCGACGTAGACCGCTTGCGTCGTTGACAAGGGATGCAAGACGCTACGTATTTTAATACTGAGGTTGAAAGGCCAGGCCAGAAGAAACGACGTTTGATGCGGTCGTAGGTTTTGTGGTACCCAAGGTGACCTGCGGTGGGGTCGTCGTGGAAGGCTTGTAGAACTTGAGGACGCAGGGAAGAAGGAATTACGGGAACCCATGTGTGGCCCAGTGGGCTGTAGTTGTGCCAAAATAATGTGCCATCCTGTAACTTGAAATTTTTGAGCCGACGACGGAGACGGGCATTTGGAGGTCTAATAACACCGCTGAGACTATCAATCAGCTTTTGACAGTAAGGGTCAGCACTCTGGTGGTGAGCAAGATTGCAGTGTATATCTGGCATGGGAGCAATAGAGGCGGCGCTCAAAGACTGCATAACTGTAGGGTTTAAATGGCTTGACTCCGTTGGGACAGGAGAGGAATGCGAGGACATGGGTTGCGACGGCAAAGCAATAGGGCAACGAGAGAGAGCATCGGCGTCCTTGTGCTTCTTGCCCGATTTGTAAGTGACAGTAAAGTCGTACTCTTGAAGGCGGAGGATCCACCGCCCGAGACGACCGGACAGATTTTTCAAAGTGGATAACCAGCATAGGGCGTGGTGGTCAGTGACGACTGTGAAGTGACGGCCGTACAGGTAAGGACGAAACTTCTGAACAGCCCAGACGACGGCGAGACATTCTTGTTCGGTAATAGTGTAGTTTTGTTCCGCAGAAGTCAGAGTTCGGCTCGCATAGGCAACAACATTTTCTGTAGAGGTGTTTTGGCGTTGCAGAAGGACAGCGCCAATGCCATGGCTACTGGCGTCGGTGTGCAAAATTGTCGGTGCTTTATCATCAAAATGGCAGAGGACGGGACCCGAAGTCAGAGCACGCTTCAGAGTTTCAAATGCTTCTTCGCAAGCAGGAGACCAGATGAAAGGCGTGTCGTTGTGAAGAAGCGCATGTAAAGGTGAGGCAATAGAGGCGAAATTGCGGATGAATCTGCGGAAGTATGATGCCAAGCCGAGGAAACTGCGGAGATCTTTGACCCGAGTTGGACGGGGAAAGTGCAGCGCAGCAGCGATTTTTTCAGGGTCAGGCTTAATTCCTTCGCTGCTTACGAGATGGCCAAGAACTTTAATGGATTTTGATGCAAATCGGCATTTCTTCGTGTTTAGCTGTAGGCCAGCGCTGGAAAGTGCTGTCAAAACTTCATCGAGACGAGTAAGGTGATCAGGAAATGACGAAGAAAAAATGACGATGTCATCTAAGTAACAGAGACATGTTTTCCATTTGAGGCCGCGGAGAACTGTGTCAATCATACGCTCGAATGTAGCAGGAGCGTTGCAGAGTCCAAAAGGCATTACATTGAATTCGTATAAACCGTCCGGTGTTGCAAAGGCGGTCTTCTCTTTATCATCTTCATTCATGGGGATCTGCCAGTAGCCTGATCTTAAGTCAAGGCTGGAGAAAAATTGGGCACCTTGCAAACAATCGAGGGCGTCGTCAATTCGAGGGAGGGGATACACATCCTTACGAGTTATTCTGTTTAGAGCACGGTAATCTACACAAAAACGAACCGAACCGTCTTTTTTTTGCACTAGCACAACAGGCGATGACCAGGAACTAGACGATGGGCGTATGATGTTGCGTGCAAGCATGTCAGCAACATTTTCCTGAATAACTTTGCGCTCGGTTGGAGAAACACGATAAGGCCGGCGTCTAACTATGCTTGATCCGTCGGTGAGTATGCGATGCGTTGCTGCAGCGGTTTGACCCAGTGTGCCGGAATTGACGTCGAACGAGTCTGCGTGCTTGTTCAATACAGCGAGCAATGCGTCTGTCTGGTCTGGTGTCAGGTCGGTGCTGATCGTGTGGCGAAGTGCTGCACTGAGCGAGGCAGGGGATGAATCAGAGCGATCGGAGGTGGAAATGGGAAGAAGTGTGACAGGCTGGGCGGAAGCAATTGATGCAACAGTAGAGTCGCGTCGCAGAAGAATGGGCTCTGATGTGGTGTTGAATGCGGCGAGAAGAGAAGAACCGCTGGAGAAGCGAAGAAGGGACACGATGATGATAATACCTCTTGACAGGAGACGAGGGCTGGGTGTAATCAGGACGTCGCCATCGGTGACGGCGTCAGAAGTCACAGATAGAATATCTTCGTTGCCCGGATAGAGGACGTGATCGGCAAGCATAACTACACGGGAAGAAAGTGGTTCTCTATCGGCAAGAATGTTGCATTCAGTGACTTCAATAGTGGGAGGGGAACACGTAATGACTGCTGAGGCGTTTTGGAGGAAATCCCAGCCGAAGATGAGTTGATGGACACAGGAGGATAGGACAGCAAACTCAATGAAGTGCAAGATGCCATCAATGGTGACTCGGGCTGTACACGCTCCACAAGGGTTAATATTCTGTCCATTTGCAGCACGTAAAGGAGGACCGGTATAAGGTGTGCGCACTTTTCGCAGTTTTAAACACAAGTCAAGTTTCATAATAGAAATAGCGGCGCCGGTATCAATTAAAGCTTCCAGTTCATGTCCCTCAAGGAATACAGTCAACATGTTTGATGGGAGCAGAGGAGGAATTGGAGCGACGACAGGCGGTGCAGTTTTACCTCCGGAAACTGCACAGGTTAGTTTTCCGTTTGGCGGGCAGAAGCTGAAGATGGAGGGCGAAGGGGCGACGAAGTCCGGCGAAAGGGTGACGGGGAGCGACGACGCGATGGCCGTGCTGTCCTAGACCGGTCAGGAGAAGTCGACGGGGAGGAAGAGGGACGGAGGTCATTATCGGTGTAGTACTGGCGAGGAGGAAGCTGGTAGGCGTCGTCACGTCGAACGTACCCATAGCTCGCACGCTCATCTCGCAGTCGTCGGCGACAAACGCGTGTTACATGGCCGCGGATTCCGCAGTAGAAACATACTGGACGAGGTGGGAGAGGCCGCCAATTACCATACACCGGTGGTCGCGGGGACAGGGCGGCGAGGCTGGGTGGGACAGGCGCGTGATGGACAGGAGGACAAGGAGGAGGAGCCGCAGTGACTTCAGCATACGTCGGAACGTAGGGAGGGGCTGGTGGTTCTGTAGCCATGGGACGATTGAGTGAAGTAAGCTCCTCCTTGATAATGCCACGCAACCCAGTAGATTGAGCAGGTGGGCGTGAGAAGGCAGGAACCGACGAAATATCATTGTGGAGCTCTTCCCGTATTATAGATCGTATGATGGTGCGCAGATCAGTTTCGGGAATTTGGCTCGGATCCCAGGTGTTGTTGAGGCGGCGCGACTGTAGATAGTCAAGTCGCTGGCAAGTGGCACGAATGTCTGCCACCGTGACGGGATTTTGGGCAGCTAGAGCTGCGTAGGCAAAAGAGCCAATTCCTTTTAAAATATGTCCGACACGTTCAGCCTCGACCATGCCATTGTTAACTCGCCGGCAAAGGGCGAGTACGTCCTCAATGTAGGATGTGTATGTCTCTCCTGGAAGCTGCACACGGGTCTCTAGCTTCTTTTGAAAAGAGGCCGGACCAGCACCAACAGTTCCAAATATCTGGCGGATCTGTGTCGTGAATTGAGGCCAGTCAGGAATGGCGTCCTCATGGTTGAGGAACCACGTCTTAGCCACGTCACTCAGGTAGAATGAGACGTTGAGTAGCTTCATAGAAGCGTCCCAACCGTTAAAAGCGCTCACCCGATCGTACTGCTGTAGCCAGTCTTCGACGTCGTCACCGCGGAGACCGGCGAAAACCGGAGGGTCGCGCTGACGTGAGGTAACTGACCAAGTTGGGTGGGTCAAATGGTGCTGAGCAAGTGCACCTTGGGACGTCAGTGGTGCAGAGGTGGCATGGGCAGCCGTGGGATGCCCATCGGTAGCTACAGGCGCCGGAACGGTGAGAGCAGGGGGATGTGACTGCGCCATGGCGGTTGATGTGCCGCCAAGAACACGACCGGAACGGAGCTCCAGGGGGTGCCGCGTTGAGGACGCTGGGATCAGGAGTCACTTCCACCACTTGTGAGGCAGAAGAACGCACCAGCAAATTCACCTTTTTACTTCAGGTAGGCCGAAGCAGCAGCTACCGACTAGCCACAGCTTAGCAACACTTCGTCTTCTTCGCACGACCCGATGACCGATGATGATTACGCTGAGATGAAGATGAAGGTCACTCACAGTGCTTACAATACACACAAAGCCTTACAGGCACTTGTAGGCATGATGTGAAAAACGAGGTCATCCAGCTTGCGCGGGTTAGGCTGAGAACTGCGATTCAAGTTCGCACATAGCGGCTAAAGCGAATCGCAACAAGTTAATACACACAAAGCCTTACAGGCACTTCTAGGCATGATGTGCATAACGCGGTCATCCAGCTTGCGCGGGTTAGGCTCAGAACTGCGATTCAAGTTTGCACGTAGCGGCTCAAACGAATCGCAACAAGTTAATACACACAACACCTTAAAGGCACTTTTAGGCATGATGTGCAAAACGTGGTCATCCAGCTTGCGCGGGTTAGCCTCAGAACTGCGATTCAAGTTTGCACGTAGCGGCTCAAGCGAATCGCAACAAGTTAATACACACAAAGCCTTACAGGCACTTCTAGGCATGATGTGCAAAACGTGGTCATCCAGCTTGCGCGGGTTAGGCTGAGAACTGCGATTCAAGTTCGCACATAGCGGCTAAAGCGAATCGCAACAAGTTAATACACACAAAGCCTTACAGGCACTTGTAGGCATGATGTGAAAAAGAGGTCATCCAGCTTGCGCGGGTTAGGCTGAGAACTGCGATTCAAGTTCGCACATAGCGGCTCAAACGAATCGCAACAAGTTAATACACACAAAGCCTTAAAGGCACTTTTAGGCATGATGTGCAAAACGTGGTCATCCAGCTTGCGCGGGTTAGCCTCAGAACTGCGATTCAAGTTTGCACGTAGCGGCTTAAACGAATCGCAACAAGTTAATACACACAAAGCCTTACAGGCACTTCTAGGCATGATGTGCAAAACGAAGTCATTAAGCTTGCGCGGGTTAGGCTCAGAACTGCGAATCAAGTTTGCACGTAGCGGCTCAAACGAATCGCAACAAGTTAATACACACAAAGCCTTACAGGCACTTCTAGGCACGATGTGCATAACGCGGTCATCCAGCTTGCGCGGGTTAGGCTCAGAACTGCGATTCAAGTTTGCACGTAGTGGCTCAAACGAATCGCAACAAGTTAATACACACAACGCCTTAAAGGCATGATGTGCAAAACGTGGTCATCCAGCTTGCGCGGGTTAGGCTCAGAACTGCGATTCAAGTTTGCACGTAGCGGCTCAAACGAACCGCAACAAGTTAATACACACAACGCCTTGAAGGCACTTTTAGGCATAATGTGCAAAACGTGGTCATCCAGCTTGCGCGGGTTAGGCTCAGAACTGCGATTCAAGTTTGCACGTAGCGGCTCAAACGAACCGCAACAAGTTAATACACTCAAAGCCTTACAGGCACTTCTAGGCATGATGTGCATAACGCGGTCATCCAGCTTCCGCGGGTTAGGCTCAGAACTGCGATTCAAGTTTGCACGTAGCGGCTCAAACGAATCGCAACAAGTTAATACACACAACGCCTTAAAGGCACTTTTAGGCATGATGTGCAAAACGTGGTCATACAGCTTGCGCGGGTTAGGCTCAGAACTGCGATTCAAGTTCGCACATAGTGGCTAAAGCGAATCGCAACAAGTTAATACACACAATGCCTTACAGGCACTTTTAGGCATGATGTGCAAATAGGCGTCACTCAAGCTGCGCGGGTTAGGTACAGAACTGCGATTCAAGTTCGCACATAGCGGCTAAAGCGAATCGCAACAAGTTAATACACACAAAGCCTTACAGGCACTTCTAGGCATGATTTGCATAACGCTGTCACCCAGCTTGCGCGGGTTAGGCTCAGAACTGCGATTCAAGTTTGCACGTAGCGGCTCAAACGAATCGCAACAAGTTAATACACACAACGCCTTACAGGCACTTTTAGGCATTATGTGCAAAACGTGGTCATCCAGCTTGCGCGGGTTAGGCTGAGAACTGCGATTCAAGTTCGCACATAGCGGCTAAAGCGAATCGCAACAAGTTAATACACACAAAGCCTTACAGGCACTTTTAGGCATGATGTGAAAAACGAGGTCATCCAGCTTGCGCGGGTTAGGCTGAGAACTGCGATTCAAGTTCGCACATAGCGGCTAAAGCGAATCGCAACAAGTTAATACACACAAAGCCTTACAGGCACTTCTAGGCATGATGTGCATAACACGGTCATCCAGCTTGCGCGGGTTAGGCTCAGAACTGCGATTCAAGTTTGCACGTAGCGGCTCACACGAATCGCAACAAGTTAATAGACACAACGCCTTAAAGGCACTTTTAGGCATGATGTGCAAAACGGGGTCATCCAGCTTGCGCGGGTTAGCCTCAGAACTGCGATTCAAGTTTGCACGTAGCGGCTCAAACGAATCGCAACAAGTTAATACACACAAAGCCTTACAGGCACTTCTAGGCATGATGTGCAAAACGTGGTCATCCAGCTTGCGCGGGTTAGGCTGAGAACTGCGATTCAAGTTCGCACATAGCGGCTAAAGCGAATCGCAACAAGTTAATACACACAAAGCCTTACAGGCACTTCTAGGCATGATGTGCAAAACGTGGTCATCCAGCTTGCGCGGGTTAGGCTGAGAACTGCGATTCAAGTTCGCACATAGCGGCTAAAGCGAATCGCAACAAGTTAATACACACAAAACCTTACAGGCACTTTTAGGCATGATGTGAAAAAGAGGTCATCCAGCTTGCGCGGGTTAGGCTGAGAACTGCGATTCAAGTTCGCACATAGCGGCTAAAGCGAATCGCAACAAGTTAATACACACAAAGCCTTACAGGCACTTCTAGGCATGATGTGCATAACGCGGTCATCCAGCTTGCGCGGGTTAGGCTCAGAACTGCGATTCAAGTTTGCACGTAGCGGCTCAAACGAATCGCAACAAGTTAATACACACAACGCCTTAAAGGCACTTTTAGGCATGATGTGCAAAACGTGGTCATCCAGCTTGCGCGGGTTAGGCTCAGAACTGCGAATCAAGTTTGCACGTAGCGGCTCAAACGAATCGCAACAAGTTAATACACACAAAGCCTTACAGGCACTTCTAGGCATGATGTGCATAACGCGGTCATCCAGCTTGCGCGGGTTAGGCTCAGAACTGCGATTCAAGTTTGCACGTAGCGGCTCAAACGAATCGCAACAAGTTAATACACACAACGCCTTACAGGCACTTTTAGGCATTATGTGCAAAACGCGGTCATCCAGCTTGCGCGGGTTAGCCTCAGAACTGCGATTCAAGTTTGCACGATGCGGCTCAAACGAATCGCAACAAGTTAATACACACAACGCCTTAAAGGCACTTTTAGGCATGATGTGCAAAACGTGGTCATCCAGCTTGCGCGGGTTAGCCTCAGAACTGCGATTCAAGTTTGCACGTAGCGGCTCAAACGAATCGCAACAAGTTAATACACACAAAGCCTTACAGGCACTTCTAGGCATGATGTGCAAAACGTGGTCATCCAGCTTGCGCGGGTTAGGCTGAGAACTGCGATTCAAGTTCGCACATAGCGGCTAAAGCGAATCGCAACAAGTTAATACACACAAAGCCTTACAGGCACTTTTAGGCATGATGTGAAAAAGAGGTCATCCAGCTTGCGCGGGTTAGGCTGAGAACTGCGATTCAAGTTCGCACATAGCGGCTAAAGCGAATCGCAACAAGTTAATGCACACAAAGCCTTACAGGCACTTCTAGGCATGATGTGCATAACGCGGTCATCCAGCTTGAGCGGGTTAGGCTCAGAACTGCGATTCAAGTTTGCACGTAGCGGCTCAAACGAATCGCAACAAGTTAATACACACAACGCCTTAAAGGCACTTTAAGGCATGATGTGCAAAACGTGGTCATCCAGCTTGCGCGGGTTAGGCTCAGAACTGCGAATCAAGTTTGCACGTAGCGGCTCAAACGAATCGCAACAATACACACAAAGCCTTACAGGCACTTTTAGGCATGATGTGAAAAACGAGGTCATTAAGCTTGCGCGGGTTAGGCTCAGAACTGCGAATCAAGTTTGCACGTAGCGGCTCAAACGAATCGCAACAAGTTAATACACACAAAGCCTTACAGGCACTTCTAGGCACGATGTGCATAACGCGGTCATCCAGCTTGCGCGGGTTAGGCTCAGAACTGCGATTCAAGTTTGCACGTAGCGGCTCAAACGAATCGCAACAAGTTAATACACACAACGCCTTAAAGGCATGATGTGCAAAACGTGGTCATCCAGCTTGCGCGGGTTAGGCTCAGAACTGCGATTCAAGTTTGCACGTAGCGGCTCAAACGAATCGCAACAAGTTAATACACACAACGCCTTAAAGGCACTTTTAGGCATGATGTGCAAAACGTGGTCATCCAGCTTGCGCGGGTTAGGCTCAGAACTGCGAATCAAGTTTGCACGTAGCGGCTCAAACGAATCGCAACAAGTTAATACACACAAAGCCTTACAGGCACTTCTAGGCATGATGTGCATAACGCGGTCATCCAGCTTGCGCGGGTTAGGCTCAGAACTGCGATTCAAGTTTGCACGTAGCGGCTCAAACGAATCGCAACAAGTTAATACACACAACGCCTTACAGGCACTTTTAGGCATTATGTGCAAAACGCGGTCATCCAGCTTGCGCGGGTTAGCCTCAGAACTGCGATTCAAGTTTGCACGATGCGGCTCAAACGAATCGCAACAAGTTAATACACACAACGCCTTAAAGGCACTTTTAGGCATGATGTGCAAAACGTGGTCATCCAGCTTGCGCGGGTTAGCCTCAGAACTGCGATTCAAGTTTGCACGTAGCGGCTCAAACGAATCGCAACAAGTTAATACACACAAAGCCTTACAGGCACTTCTAGGCATGATGTGCAAAACGTGGTCATCCAGCTTGCGCGGGTTAGGCTGAGAACTGCGATTCAAGTTCGCACATAGCGGCTAAAGCGAATCGCAACAAGTTAATACACACAAAGCCTTACAGGCACTTTTAGGCATGATGTGAAAAAGAGGTCATCCAGCTTGCGCGGGTTAGGCTGAGAACTGCGATTCAAGTTCGCACATAGCGGCTAAAGCGAATCGCAACAAGTTAATACACACAAAGCCTTACAGGCACTTCTAGGCATGATGTGCATAACGCGGTCATCCAGCTTGAGCGGGTTAGGCTCAGAACTGCGATTCAAGTTTGCACGTAGCGGCTCAAACGAATCGCAACAAGTTAATACACACAAAGCCTTACAGGCACTTCTAGGCATGATGTGCAAAACGTGGTCATCCAGCTTGCGCGGGTTAGGCTGAGAACTGCGATTCAAGTTCGCACATAGCGGCTAAAGCGAATCGCAACAAGTTAATACACACAAAGGCTTACAGGCACTTTTAGGCATGATGTGAAAAAGAGGTCATCCAGCTTGCGCGGGTTAGGCTGAGAACTGCGATTCAAGTTCGCACATAGCGGCTAAAGCGAATCGCAACAAGTTAATACACACAAAGCCTTACAGGCACTTCTAGGCATGATGTGCATAACGCGGTCATCCAGCTTGCGCGGGTTAGGCTGAGAACTGCGATTCAAGTTCGCACATAGCGGCTAAAGCGAATCGCAACAAGTTAATATACACAAAGCCTTACAGGCACTTCTAGGCATTATGTGCAAAACGTGGTCATCCAGCTTGCGCGGGTTAGGCTCAGAACTGCGATTCAAGTTTGCACGTAGCGGCTCAAACGAATCGAACAAGTTAATACACACAACGCCTTAAAGGCACTTTTAGGCATGATGTGCAAAACATGGTCATCCAGCTTGCGCGGGTTAGCCTCAGAACTGCGATTCAAGTTTGCACGTAGCGGCTCAAACGAATCGCAACAAGTTAATACACACAACGCCTTAAAGGCACTTTTAGGCATGATGTGCAAAACGAGGTCATCCAGCTTGCGCGGGTTAGGCTGAGAACTGCGATTCAAGTTCGCACATAGCGGCTAAAGCGAATCGCAACAAGTTAATACACACAAAGCCTTACAGGCACTTCTAGGCATGATGTGCATAACGCGGTCATCCAGCTTGCGCGGGTTAGGCTCAGAACTGCGATTCAAGTTTGCACGTAGCGGCTCAAACGAATCGCAACAAGTTAATACACACAACGCCTTAAAGGCACTTTTAGGCATGATGTGCAAAACGTGGTCATCCAGCTTGCGCGGGTTAGCCTCAGAACTGCGATTCAAGTTTGCACGTAGCGGCTCAAACGAATCGCAACATGTTAATACACACAAAGCCTTACAGGCACCTCTAGGCATGATGTGCAAAACGTGGTCATCCAGCTTGCGCGGGTTAGGCTGAGAACTGCGATTCAAGTTCGCACATAGCGGCTAAAGCGAATCGCAACAAGTTAATACACACAAAGCCTTACAGGCACTTTTAGGCATGATGTGAAAAAGAGGTCATCCAGCTTGCGCGGGTTAGGCTGAGAACTGCGATTCAAGTTCGCACATAGCGGCTAAAGCGAATCGCAACAAGTTAATACACACAAAGCCTTACAGGCACTTCTAGGCATGATGTGCATAACGTGGTCATCCAGCTTGCGCGGGTTAGGCTCAGAACTGCGAATCAAGTTTGCACGTAGCGGCTCAAACGAATCGCAACAAGTTAATACACACAACGCCTTACAGGCACTTTTAGGCATTATGTGCAAAACGCGGTCATCCAGCTTGCGCGGGTTAGCCTCAGAACTGCGATTCAAGTTTGCACGTAGCGGCTCAAACGAATCGCAACAAGTTAATACACACAACGCCTTAAAGGCACTTTTAGGCATGATGTGCAAAACGTGGTCATCCAGCTTGCGCGGGTTAGCCTCAGAACTGCGATTAAAGTTTGCACGTAGCGGCTCAAACGAATCGCAACAAGTTAATACACACAAAGCCTTACAGGCACTTCTAGGCATGATGTGCAAAACGTGGTCATCCAGCTTGCGCGGGTTAGGCTGAGAACTGCGATTCAAGTTCGCACATAGCGGCTAAAGCGAATCGCAACAAGTTAATACACACAAAGCCTTACAGGCACTTTTAGGCATGATGTGAAAAAGAGGTCATCCAGCTTGCGCGGGTTAGGCTGAGAACTGCGATTCAAGTTCGCACATAGCGGCTAAAGCGAATCGCAACAAGTTAATACACACAAAGCCTTACAGGCACTTCTAGGCATGATGTGCATAACGTGGTCATCCAGCTTGCGCGGGTTAGGCTCAGAACTGCGAATCAAGTTTGCACGTAGCGGCTCAAACGAATCGCAACAATACACAGTCTTACAGGCACTTCTAGGCATGATGTGCATAACGCGGTCATCCAGCTTGCGCGGGTTAGGCTCAGAACTGCGATTCAAGTTTGCACGTAGCGGCTCAAACGAATCGCAACAAGTTAATACACACAACGCCTTACAGGCACTTTTAGGCATTATGTGCAAAACGCGGTCATCCAGCTTGCGCGGGTTAGGCTCAGAACTGCGATTCAAGTTCGCACATAGCGGCTAAAGCGAATCGCAACAAGTTAATACACACAAAGCCTTACAGGCACTTCTAGGCATGATGTGCATAACGCGGTCATCCAGCTTGCGCGGGTTAGGCTCAGAACTGCGATTCAAGTTTGCACGTAGCGGCTCAAACGAATCGCAACAAGTTAATACACACAACGCCTTACAGGCACTTTTAGGCATTATGTGCAAAACGTGGTCATCCAGCTTGCGCGGGTTAGGCTCAGAACTGCGATTCAAGTTTGCACGTAGCGGCTCAAACGAATCGCAACAAGTTAATACACACAACGCCTTAAAGGCACTTTTAGGCATGATGTGCAAAACGTGGTCATCCAGCTTGCGCGGGTTAGCCTCAGAACTGCGATTCAAGTTTGCACGTAGCGGCTTAAACGAATCGCAACAAGTTAATACACACAAAGCCTTACAGGCACTTCTAGGCATGATGTGCAAAACGAGGTCATTAAGCTTGCGCGGGTTAGGCTCAGAACTGCGAATCAAGTTCGCACATAGCGGCTAAAGCGAATCGCAACAAGTTAATACACACAAAGCCTTACAGGCACTTGTAGGCATGATGTGAAAAACGAGGTCATCCAGCTTGCGCGGGTTAGGCTGAGAACTGCGATTCAAGTTCGCACATAGCGGCTAAAGCGAATCGCAACAAGTTAATACACACAAAGCCTTACAGGCACTTCTAGGCATGATGTGCATAACGCGGTCATCCAGCTTGCGCGGGTTAGGCTCAGAACTGCGATTCAAGTTTGCACGTAGCGGCTCAAACGAATCGCAACAAGTTAATACACACAACACCTTAAAGGCACTTTTAGGCATGATGTGCAAAACGTGGTCATCCAGCTTGCGCGGGTTAGCCTCAGAACTGCGATTCAAGTTTGCACGTAGCGGCTCAAACGAATCGCAACAAGTTAATACACACAACGCCTTACAGGCACTTTTAGGCATTATGTGCAAAACGCGGTCATCCAGCTTGCGCGGGTTAGCCTCAGAACTGCGATTCAAGTTTGCACGTAGCGGCTCAAACGAATCGCAACAAGTTAATACACACAACGCCTTAAAGGCACTTTTAGGCATGATGTGCAAAACGTGGTCATCCAGCTTGCGCGGGTTAGCCTCAGAACTGCGATTCAAGTTTGCACGTAGCGGCTCAAACGAATCGCAACAAGTTAATACACACAAAGCCTTACAGGCACTTCTAGGCATGATGTGCAAAACGTGGTCATCCAGCTTGCGCGGGTTAGGCTGAGAACTGCGATTCAAGTTCGCACATAGCGGCTAAAGCGAATCGCAACAAGTTAATACACACAAAGCCTTACAGGCACTTTTAGGCATGATGTGAAAAAGAGGTCATCCAGCTTGCGCGGGTTAGGCTGAGAACTGCGATTCAAGTTCGCACATAGCGGCTAAAGCGAATCGCAACAAGTTAATACACACAAAGCCTTACAGGCACTTCTAGGCATGATGTGCATAACGTGGTCATCCAGCTTGCGCGGGTTAGGCTCAGAACTGCGAATCAAGTTTGCACGTAGCGGCTCAAACGAATCGCAACAATACACAGTCTTACAGGCACTTCTAGGCATGATGTGCATAACGCGGTCATCCAGCTTGCGCGGGTTAGGCTCAGAACTGCGATTCAAGTTTGCACGTAGCGGCTCAAACGAATCGCAACAAGTTAATACACACAACGCCTTACAGGCACTTTTAGGCATTATGTGCAAAACGCGGTCATCCAGCTTGCGCGGGTTAGGCTCAGAACTGCGATTCAAGTTCGCACATAGCGGCTAAAGCGAATCGCAACAAGTTAATACACACAAAGCCTTACAGGCACTTCTAGGCATGATGTGCATAACGCGGTCATCCAGCTTGCGCGGGTTAGGCTCAGAACTGCGATTCAAGTTTGCACGTAGCGGCTCAAACGAATCGCAACAAGTTAATACACACAACGCCTTACAGGCACTTTTAGGCATTATGTGCAAAACGTGGTCATCCAGCTTGCGCGGGTTAGGCTCAGAACTGCGATTCAAGTTTGCACGTAGCGGCTCAAACGAATCGCAACAAGTTAATACACACAACGCCTTAAAGGCACTTTTAGGCATGATGTGCAAAACGTGGTCATCCAGCTTGCGCGGGTTAGCCTCAGAACTGCGATTCAAGTTTGCACGTAGCGGCTTAAACGAATCGCAACAAGTTAATACACACAAAGCCTTACAGGCACTTCTAGGCATGATGTGCAAAACGAGGTCATTAAGCTTGCGCGGGTTAGGCTCAGAACTGCGAATCAAGTTCGCACATAGCGGCTAAAGCGAATCGCAACAAGTTAATACACACAAAGCCTTACAGGCACTTGTAGGCATGATGTGAAAAACGAGGTCATCCAGCTTGCGCGGGTTAGGCTGAGAACTGCGATTCAAGTTCGCACATAGCGGCTAAAGCGAATCGCAACAAGTTAATACACACAAAGCCTTACAGGCACTTCTAGGCATGATGTGCATAACGCGGTCATCCAGCTTGCGCGGGTTAGGCTCAGAACTGCGATTCAAGTTTGCACGTAGCGGCTCAAACGAATCGCAACAAGTTAATACACACAACACCTTAAAGGCACTTTTAGGCATGATGTGCAAAACGTGGTCATCCAGCTTGCGCGGGTTAGCCTCAGAACTGCGATTCAAGTTTGCACGTAGCGGCTCAAACGAATCGCAACAAGTTAATACACACAACGCCTTACAGGCACTTTTAGGCATTATGTGCAAAACGCGGTCATCCAGCTTGCGCGGGTTAGCCTCAGAACTGCGATTCAAGTTTGCACGTAGCGGCTCAAACGAATCGCAACAAGTTAATACACACAACGCCTTAAAGGCACTTTTAGGCATGATGTGCAAAACGTGGTCATCCAGCTTGCGCGGGTTAGCCTCAGAACTGCGATTCAAGTTTGCACGTAGCGGCTCAAACGAATCGCAACAAGTTAATACACACAAAGCCTTACAGGCACTTCTAGGCATGATGTGCAAAACGTGGTCATCCAGCTTGCGCGGGTTAGGCTGAGAACTGCGATTCAAGTTCGCACATAGCGGCTAAAGCGAATCGCAACAAGTTAATACACACAAAGCCTTACAGGCACTTTTAGGCATGATGTGAAAAAGAGGTCATCCAGCTTGCGCGGGTTAGGCTGAGAACTGCGATTCAAGTTCGCACATAGCGGCTAAAGCGAATCGCAACAAGTTAATACACACAAAGCCTTACAGGCACTTCTAGGCATGATGTGCATAACGTGGTCATCCAGCTTGCGCGGGTTAGGCTCAGAACTGCGAATCAAGTTTGCACGTAGCGGCTCAAACGAATCGCAACAATACACAGTCTTACAGGCACTTCTAGGCATGATGTGCATAACGCGGTCATCCAGCTTGCGCGGGTTAGGCTCAGAACTGCGATTCAAGTTTGCACGTAGCGGCTCAAACGAATCGCAACAAGTTAATACACACAACGCCTTACAGGCACTTTTAGGCATTATGTGCAAAACGCGGTCATCCAGCTTGCGCGGGTTAGGCTCAGAACTGCGATTCAAGTTCGCACATAGCGGCTAAAGCGAATCGCAACAAGTTAATACACACAAAGCCTTACAGGCACTTCTAGGCATGATGTGCATAACGCGGTCATCCAGCTTGCGCGGGTTAGGCTCAGAACTGCGATTCAAGTTTGCACGTAGCGGCTCAAACGAATCGCAACAAGTTAATACACACAACGCCTTACAGGCACTTTTAGGCATTATGTGCAAAACGTGGTCATCCAGCTTGCGCGGGTTAGGCTCAGAACTGCGATTCAAGTTTGCACGTAGCGGCTCAAACGAATCGCAACAAGTTAATACACACAACGCCTTAAAGGCACTTTTAGGCATGATGTGCAAAACGTGGTCATCCAGCTTGCGCGGGTTAGCCTCAGAACTGCGATTCAAGTTTGCACGTAGCGGCTTAAACGAATCGCAACAAGTTAATACACACAAAGCCTTACAGGCACTTCTAGGCATGATGTGCAAAACGAGGTCATTAAGCTTGCGCGGGTTAGGCTCAGAACTGCGAATCAAGTTCGCACATAGCGGCTAAAGCGAATCGCAACAAGTTAATACACACAAAGCCTTACAGGCACTTGTAGGCATGATGTGAAAAACGAGGTCATCCAGCTTGCGCGGGTTAGGCTGAGAACTGCGATTCAAGTTCGCACATAGCGGCTAAAGCGAATCGCAACAAGTTAATACACACAAAGCCTTACAGGCACTTCTAGGCATGATGTGCATAACGCGGTCATCCAGCTTGCGCGGGTTAGGCTCAGAACTGCGATTCAAGTTTGCACGTAGCGGCTCAAACGAATCGCAACAAGTTAATACACACAACACCTTAAAGGCACTTTTAGGCATGATGTGCAAAACGTGGTCATCCAGCTTGCGCGGGTTAGCCTCAGAACTGCGATTCAAGTTTGCACGTAGCGGCTCAAGCGAATCGCAACAAGTTAATACACACAAAGCCTTACAGGCACTTCTAGGCATGATGTGCAAAACGTGGTCATCCAGCTTGCGCGGGTTAGGCTGAGAACTGCGATTCAAGTTCGCACATAGCGGCTAAAGCGAATCGCAACAAGTTAATACACACAAAGCCTTACAGGCACTTGTAGGCATGATGTGAAAAAGAGGTCATCCAGCTTGCGCGGGTTAGGCTGAGAACTGCGATTCAAGTTCGCACATAGCGGCTCAAACGAATCGCAACAAGTTAATACACACAAAGCCTTAAAGGCACTTTTAGGCATGATGTGCAAAACGTGGTCATCCAGCTTGCGCGGGTTAGCCTCAGAACTGCGATTCAAGTTTGCACGTAGCGGCTTAAACGAATCGCAACAAGTTAATACACACAAAGCCTTACAGGCACTTCTAGGCATGATGTGCAAAACGAGGTCATTAAGCTTGCGCGGGTTAGGCTCAGAACTGCGAATCAAGTTTGCACGTAGCGGCTCAAACGAATCGCAACAAGTTAATACACACAAAGCCTTACAGGCACTTCTAGGCACGATGTGCATAACGCGGTCATCCAGCTTGCGCGGGTTAGGCTCAGAACTGCGATTCAAGTTTGCACGTAGTGGCTCAAACGAATCGCAACAAGTTAATACACACAACGCCTTAAAGGCATGATGTGCAAAACGTGGTCATCCAGCTTGCGCGGGTTAGGCTCAGAACTGCGATTCAAGTTTGCACGTAGCGGCTCAAACGAACCGCAACAAGTTAATACACACAACGCCTTGAAGGCACTTTTAGGCATAATGTGCAAAACGTGGTCATCCAGCTTGCGCGGGTTAGGCTCAGAACTGCGATTCAAGTTTGCACGTAGCGGCTCAAACGAACCGCAACAAGTTAATACACTCAAAGCCTTACAGGCACTTCTAGGCATGATGTGCATAACGCGGTCATCCAGCTTCCGCGGGTTAGGCTCAGAACTGCGATTCAAGTTTGCACGTAGCGGCTCAAACGAATCGCAACAAGTTAATACACACAACGCCTTACAGGCACTTCTAGGCATGATGTGCATAACGCGGTCATCCAGCTTGCGCGGGTTAGGCTCAGAACTGCGATTCAAGTTTGCACGTAGCGGCTCAAACGAATCGCAACAAGTTAATACACACAACGCCTTACAGGCACTTTTAGGCATTATGTGCAAAACGCGGTCATCCAGCTTGCGCGGGTTAGCCTCAGAACTGCGATTCAAGTTTGCACGATGCGGCTCAAACGAATCGCAACAAGTTAATACACACAACGCCTTACAGGCACTTCTAGGCATGATGTGCAAAACGAGGTCATTAAGCTTGCGCGGGTTAGGCTCAGAACTGCGAATCAAGTTCGCACATAGCGGCTAAAGCGAATCGCAACAAGTTAATACACACAAAGCCTTACAGGCACTTGTAGGCATGATGTGAAAAACGAGGTCATCCAGCTTGCGCGGGTTAGGCTGAGAACTGCGATTCAAGTTCGCACATAGCGGCTAAAGCGAATCGCAACAAGTTAATACACACAAAGCCTTACAGGCACTTCTAGGCATGATGTGCATAACGCGGTCATCCAGCTTGCGCGGGTTAGGCTCAGAACTGCGATTCAAGTTTGCACGTAGCGGCTCAAACGAATCGCAACAAGTTAATACACACAACACCTTAAAGGCACTTTTAGGCATGATGTGCAAAACGTGGTCATCCAGCTTGCGCGGGTTAGCCTCAGAACTGCGATTCAAGTTTGCACGTAGCGGCTCAAACGAATCGCAACAAGTTAATACACACAACGCCTTACAGGCACTTTTAGGCATTATGTGCAAAACGCGGTCATCCAGCTTGCGCGGGTTAGCCTCAGAACTGCGATTCAAGTTTGCACGTAGCGGCTCAAACGAATCGCAACAAGTTAATACACACAACGCCTTAAAGGCACTTTTAGGCATGATGTGCAAAACGTGGTCATCCAGCTTGCGCGGGTTAGCCTCAGAACTGCGATTCAAGTTTGCACGTAGCGGCTCAAACGAATCGCAACAAGTTAATACACACAAAGCCTTACAGGCACTTCTAGGCATGATGTGCAAAACGTGGTCATCCAGCTTGCGCGGGTTAGCCTCAGAACTGCGATTCAAGTTTGCACGTAGCGGCTCAAACGAATCGCAACAAGTTAATACACACAAAGCCTTACAGGCACTTCTAGGCATGATGTGCAAAACGTGGTCATCCAGCTTGCGCGGGTTAGGCTGAGAACTGCGATTCAAGTTCGCACATAGCGGCTAAAGCGAATCGCAACAAGTTAATACACACAAAGCCTTACAGGCACTTCTAGGCATGATGTGCATAACGTGGTCATCCAGCTTGCGCGGGTTAGGCTCAGAACTGCGAATCAAGTTTGCACGTAGCGGCTCAAACGAATCGCAACAATACACAGTCTTACAGGCACTTCTAGGCATGATGTGCATAACGCGGTCATCCAGCTTGCGCGGGTTAGGCTCAGAACTGCGATTCAAGTTTGCACGTAGCGGCTCAAACGAATCGCAACAAGTTAATACACACAACGCCTTACAGGCACTTTTAGGCATTATGTGCAAAACGCGGTCATCCAGCTTGCGCGGGTTAGGCTCAGAACTGCGATTCAAGTTCGCACATAGCGGCTAAAGCGAATCGCAACAAGTTAATACACACAAAGCCTTACAGGCACTTCTAGGCATGATGTGCATAACGCGGTCATCCAGCTTGCGCGGGTTAGGCTCAGAACTGCGATTCAAGTTTGCACGTAGCGGCTCAAACGAATCGCAACAAGTTAATACACACAACGCCTTACAGGCACTTTTAGGCATTATGTGCAAAACGTGGTCATCCAGCTTGCGCGGGTTAGGCTCAGAACTGCGATTCAAGTTTGCACGTAGCGGCTCAAACGAATCGCAACAAGTTAATACACACAACGCCTTAAAGGCACTTTTAGGCATGATGTGCAAAACGTGGTCATCCAGCTTGCGCGGGTTAGCCTCAGAACTGCGATTCAAGTTTGCACGTAGCGGCTTAAACGAATCGCAACAAGTTAATACACACAAAGCCTTACAGGCACTTCTAGGCATGATGTGCAAAACGAGGTCATTAAGCTTGCGCGGGTTAGGCTCAGAACTGCGAATCAAGTTCGCACATAGCGGCTAAAGCGAATCGCAACAAGTTAATACACACAAAGCCTTACAGGCACTTGTAGGCATGATGTGAAAAACGAGGTCATCCAGCTTGCGCGGGTTAGGCTGAGAACTGCGATTCAAGTTCGCACATAGCGGCTAAAGCGAATCGCAACAAGTTAATACACACAAAGCCTTACAGGCACTTCTAGGCATGATGTGCATAACGCGGTCATCCAGCTTGCGCGGGTTAGGCTCAGAACTGCGATTCAAGTTTGCACGTAGCGGCTCAAACGAATCGCAACAAGTTAATACACACAACACCTTAAAGGCACTTTTAGGCATGATGTGCAAAACGTGGTCATCCAGCTTGCGCGGGTTAGCCTCAGAACTGCGATTCAAGTTTGCACGTAGCGGCTCAAGCGAATCGCAACAAGTTAATACACACAAAGCCTTACAGGCACTTGTAGGCATGATGTGAAAAACGAGGTCATTAAGCTTGCGCGGGTTAGGCTCAGAACTGCGAATCAAGTTTGCACGTAGCGGCTCAAACGAATCGCAACAAGTTAATACACACAAAGCCTTACAGGCACTTCTAGGCACGATGTGCATAACGCGGTCATCCAGCTTGCGCGGGTTAGGCTCAGAACTGCGATTCAAGTTTGCACGTAGTGGCTCAAACGAATCGCAACAAGTTAATACACACAACGCCTTAAAGGCATGATGTGCAAAACGTGGTCATCCAGCTTGCGCGGGTTAGGCTCAGAACTGCGATTCAAGTTTGCACGTAGCGGCTCAAACGAACCGCAACAAGTTAATACACACAACGCCTTGAAGGCACTTTTAGGCATGATGTGCAAAACGTGGTCATCCAGCTTGCGCGGGTTAGCCTCAGAACTGCGATTCAAGTTTGCACGTAGCGGCTTAAACGAATCGCAACAAGTTAATACACACAAAGCCTTACAGGCACTTCTAGGCATGATGTGCAAAACGAGGTCATTAAGCTTGCGCGGGTTAGGCTCAGAACTGCGAATCAAGTTTGCACGTAGCGGCTCAAACGAATCGCAACAAGTTAATACACACAAAGCCTTACAGGCACTTCTAGGCACGATGTGCATAACGCGGTCATCCAGCTTGCGCGGGTTAGGCTCAGAACTGCGATTCAAGTTCGCACATAGCGGCTAAAGCGAATCGCAACAAGTTAATACACACAAAGCCTTACAGGCACTTGTAGGCATGATGTGAAAAAGAGGTCATCCAGCTTGCGCGGGTTAGGCTGAGAACTGCGATTCAAGTTCGCACATAGCGGCTCAAACGAATCGCAACAAGTTAATACACACAAAGCCTTAAAGGCACTTTTAGGCATGATGTGCAAAACGTGGTCATCCAGCTTGCGCGGGTTAGCCTCAGAACTGCGATTCAAGTTTGCACGTAGCGGCTTAAACGAATCGCAACAAGTTAATACACACAAAGCCTTACAGGCACTTCTAGGCATGATGTGCAAAACGAGGTCATTAAGCTTGCGCGGGTTAGGCTCAGAACTGCGAATCAAGTTTGCACGTAGCGGCTCAAACGAATCGCAACAAGTTAATACACACAAAGCCTTACAGGCACTTCTAGGCACGATGTGCATAACGCGGTCATCCAGCTTGCGCGGGTTAGGCTCAGAACTGCGATTCAAGTTTGCACGTAGTGGCTCAAACGAATCGCAACAAGTTAATACACACAACGCCTTAAAGGCATGATGTGCAAAACGTGGTCATCCAGCTTGCGCGGGTTAGGCTCAGAACTGCGATTCAAGTTTGCACGTAGCGGCTCAAACGAACCGCAACAAGTTAATACACACAACGCCTTGAAGGCACTTTTAGGCATAATGTGCAAAACGTGGTCATCCAGCTTGCGCGGGTTAGGCTCAGAACTGCGATTCAAGTTTGCACGTAGCGGCTCAAACGAACCGCAACAAGTTAATACACTCAAAGCCTTACAGGCACTTCTAGGCATGATGTGCATAACGCGGTCATCCAGCTTCCGCGGGTTAGGCTCAGAACTGCGATTCAAGTTTGCACGTAGCGGCTCAAACGAATCGCAACAAGTTAATACACACAACGCCTTACAGGCACTTCTAGGCATGATGTGCATAACGCGGTCATCCAGCTTGCGCGGGTTAGGCTCAGAACTGCGATTCAAGTTTGCACGTAGCGGCTCAAACGAATCGCAACAAGTTAATACACACAACGCCTTACAGGCACTTTTAGGCATTATGTGCAA
Organism: Amblyomma maculatum; assembly: GCF_055883805.1. Classification (NCBI taxonomy): domain Eukaryota; kingdom Metazoa; phylum Arthropoda; class Arachnida; order Ixodida; family Ixodidae; genus Amblyomma; species Amblyomma maculatum. The sequence continues at coordinate 166,513 of NW_028146740.1, read as the reverse complement.
AACGCGGTCATCCAGCTTGCGCGGGTTAGCCTCAGAACTGCGATTCAAGTTTGCACGATGCGGCTCAAACGAATCGCAACAAGTTAATACACACAACGCCTTAAAGGCACTTTTAGGCATGATGTGCAAAACGTGGTCATCCAGCTTGCGCGGGTTAGCCTCAGAACTGCGATTCAAGTTTGCACGTAGCGGCTCAAACGAATCGCAACAAGTTAATACACACAAAGCCTTACAGGCACTTCTAGGCATGATGTGCAAAACGTGGTCATCCAGCTTGCGCGGGTTAGGCTGAGAACTGCGATTCAAGTTCGCACATAGCGGCTAAAGCGAATCGCAACAAGTTAATACACACAAAGCCTTACAGGCACTTTTAGGCATAATGTGAAAAAGAGGTCATCCAGCTTGCGCGGGTTAGGCTGAGAACTGCGATTCAAGTTCGCACATAGCGGCTAAAGCGAATCGCAACAAGTTAATACACACAAAGCCTTACAGGCACTTCTAGGCATGATGTGCATAACGCGGTCATCCAGCTTGAGCGGGTTAGGCTCAGAACTGCGATTCAAGTTTGCACGTAGCGGCTCAAACGAATCGCAACAAGTTAATACACACAAAGCCTTACAGGCACTTCTAGGCATGATGTGCAAAACGTGGTCATCCAGCTTGCGCGGGTTAGGCTGAGAACTGCGATTCAAGTTCGCACATAGCGGCTAAAGCGAATCGCAACAAGTTAATACACACAAAGCCTTACAGGCACTTTTAGGCATGATGTGAAAAAGAGGTCATCCAGCTTGCGCGGGTTAGGCTGAGAACTGCGATTCAAGTTCGCACATAGCGGCTAAAGCGAATCGCAACAAGTTAATACACACAAAGCCTTACAGGCACTTCTAGGCATGATGTGCATAACGCGGTCATCCAGCTTGCGCGGGTTAGGCTGAGAACTGCGATTCAAGTTCGCACATAGCGGCTAAAGCGAATCGCAACAAGTTAATATACACAAAGCCTTACAGGCACTTCTAGGCATTATGTGCAAAACGTGGTCATCCAGCTTGCGCGGGTTAGGCTCAGAACTGCGATTCAAGATTGCACGTAGCGGCTCAAACGAATCGAACAAGTTAATACACACAACGCCTTAAAGGCACTTTTAGGCATGATGTGCAAAACATGGTCATCCAGCTAGCGCGGGTTAGCCTCAGAACTGCGATTCAAGTTTGCACGTAGCGGCTCAAACGAATCGCAACAAGTTAATACACACAACGCCTTAAAGGCACTTTTAGGCATGATGTGCAAAACGAGGTCATCCAGCTTGCGCGGGTTAGGCTGAGAACTGCGATTCAAGTTCGCACATAGCGGCTAAAGCGAATCGCAACAAGTTAATACACACAAAGCCTTACAGGCACTTCTAGGCATGATGTGCATAACGCGGTCATCCAGCTTGCGCGGGTTAGGCTCAGAACTGCGATTCAAGTTTGCACGTAGCGGCTCAAACGAATCGCAACAAGTTAATACACACAACGCCTTAAAGGCACTTTTAGGCATGATGTGCAAAACGTGGTCATCCAGCTTGCGCGGGTTAGCCTCAGAACTGCGATTCAAGTTTGCACGTAGCGGCTCAAACGAATCGCAACATGTTAATACACACAAAGCCTTACAGGCACCTCTAGGCATGATGTGCAAAACGTGGTCATCCAGCTTGCGCGGGTTAGGCTGAGAACTGCGATTCAAGTTCGCACATAGCGGCTAAAGCGAATCGCAACAAGTTAATACACACAAAGCCTTACAGGCACTTTTAGGCATGATGTGAAAAAGAGGTCATCCAGCTTGCGCGGGTTAGGCTGAGAACTGCGATTCAAGTTCGCACATAGCGGCTAAAGCGAATCGCAACAAGTTAATACACACAACGCCTTAAAGGCACTTTTAGGCATGATGTGCAAAACGTGGTCATCCAGCTTGCGTGGGTTAGGCTCAGAACTGCGAATCAAGTTTGCACGTAGCGGCTCAAACGAATCGCAACAAGTTAATACACACAACGCCTTACAGGCACTTTTAGGCATTATGTGCAAAACGCGGTCATCCAGCTTGCGCGGGTTAGCCTCAGAACTGCGATTCAAGTTTGCACGTAGCGGCTCAAACGAATCGCAACAAGTTAATACACACAACGCCTTAAAGGCACTTTTAGGCATGATGTGCAAAACGTGGTCATCCAGCTTGCGCGGGTTAGGCTGAGAACTGCGATTCAAGTTCGCACATAGCGGCTAAAGCGAATCGCAACAAGTTAATACACACAAAGCCTTACAGGCACTTGTAGGCATGATGTGAAAAAGAGGTCATCCAGCTTGCGCGGGTTAGGCTGAGAACTGCGATTCAAGTTCGCACATAGCGGCTCAAACGAATCGCAACAAGTTAATACACACAAAGCCTTAAAGGCACTTTTAGGCATGATGTACAAAACGTGGTCATCCAGCTTGCGCGGGTTAGCCTCAGAACTGCGATTCAAGTTTGCACGTAGCGGCTTAAACGAATCGCAACAAGTTAATACACACAAAGCCTTACAGGCACTTCTAGGCATGATGTGCAAAACGAGGTCATTAAGCTTGCGCGGGTTAGGCTCAGAACTGCGAATCAAGTTTGCACGTAGCGGCTCAAACGAATCGCAACAAGTTAATACACACAAAGCCTTACAGGCACTTCTAGGCACGATGTGAATAACGCGGTCATCCAGCTTGCGCGGGTTAGTCTCAGAACTGCGATTCAAGTTTGCACGTAGTGGCTCAAACGAATCGCAACAAGTTAATACACACAACGCCTTAAAGGCATGATGTGCAAAACGTGGTCATCCAGCTTGCGCGGGTTAGGCTCAGAACTGCGATTCAAGTTTGCACGTAGCGGCTCAAACGAACCGCAACAAGTTAATACACACAACGCCTTGAAGGCACTTTTAGGCATAATGTGCAAAACGTGGTCATCCAGCTTGCGCGGGTTAGGCTCAGAACTGCGATTCAAGTTTGCACGTAGCGGCTCAAACGAACCGCAACAAGTTAATACACTCAAAGCCTTACAGGCACTTCTAGGCATGATGTGCATAACGCGGTCATCCAGCTTCCGCGGGTTAGGCTCAGAACTGCGATTCAAGTTTGCACGTAGCGGCTCAAACGAATCGCAACAAGTTAATACACACAACGCCTTAAAGGCACTTTTAGGCATGATGTGCAAAACGTGGTCATACAGCTTGCGCGGGTTAGGCTCAGAACTGCGATTCAAGTTCGCACATAGTGGCTAAAGCGAATCGCAACAAGTTAATACACACAATGCCTTACAGGCACTTTTAGGCATGATGTGCAAATAGGCGTCACTCAAGCTGCGCGGGTTAGGTACAGAACTGCGATTCAAGTTCGCACATAGCGGCTAAAGCGAATCGCAACAAGTTAATACACACAAAGCCTTACAGGCACTTCTAGGCATGATTTGCATAACGCTGTCACCCAGCTTGCGTGGGTTAGGCTCAGAACTGCGATTCAAGTTTGCACGTAGCGGCTCAAACGAATCGCAACAAGTTAATACACACAACGCCTTACAGGCACTTTTAGGCATTATGTGCAAAACGTGGTCATCCAGCTTGCGCGGGTTAGGCTGAGAACTGCGATTCAAGTTCGCACATAGCGGCTAAAGCGAATCGCAACAAGTTAATACACACAAAGCCTTACAGGCACTTTTAGGCATGATGTGAAAAACGAGGTCATCCAGCTTGCGCGGGTTAGGCTGAGAACTGCGATTCAAGTTCGCACATAGCGGCTAAAGCGAATCGCAACAAGTTAATACACACAAAGCCTTACAGGCACTTCTAGGCATGATGTGCATAACACGGTCATCCAGCTTGCGCGGGTTAGGCTCAGAACTGCGATTCAAGTTTGCACGTAGCGGCTCAAACGAATCGCAACAAGTTAATAGACACAACGCCTTAAAGGCACTTTTAGGCATGATGTGCAAAACGTGGTCATCCAGCTTGCGCGGGTTAGCCTCAGAACTGCGATTCAAGTTTGCACGTAGCGGCTAAAGCGAATCGCAACAAGTTAATACACACAAAACCTTACAGGCACTTTTAGGCATGATGTGAAAAAGAGGTCATCCAGCTTGCGCGGGTTAGGCTGAGAACTGCGATTCAAGTTCGCACATAGCGGCTAAAGCGAATCGCAACAAGTTAATACACACAAAGCCTTACAGGCACTTCTAGGCATGATGTGCATAACGCGGTCATCCAGCTTGCGCGGGTTAGGCTCAGAACTGCGATTCAAGTTTGCACGTAGCGGCTCAAACGAATCGCAACAAGTTAATACACACAACGCCTTAAAGGCACTTTTAGGCATGATGTGCAAAACGTGGTCATCCAGCTTGCGCGGGTTAGGCTCAGAACTGCGAATCAAGTTTGCACGTAGCGGCTCAAACGAATCGCAACAAGTTAATACACACAAAGCCTTACAGGCACTTCTAGGCATGATGTGCATAACGCGGTCATCCAGCTTGCGCGGGTTAGGCTCAGAACTGCGATTCAAGTTTGCACGTAGCGGCTCAAACGAATCGCAACAAGTTAATACACACAACGCCTTACAGGCACTTTTAGGCATTATGTGCAAAACGCGGTCATCCAGCTTGCGCGGGTTAGCCTCAGAACTGCGATTCAAGTTTGCACGATGCGGCTCAAACGAATCGCAACAAGTTAATACACACAACGCCTTAAAGGCACTTTTAGGCATGATGTGCAAAACGTGGTCATCCAGCTTGCGCGGGTTAGCCTCAGAACTGCGATTCAAGTTTGCACGTAGCGGCTCAAACGAATCGCAACAAGTTAATACACACAAAGCCTTACAGGCACTTCTAGGCATGATGTGCAAAACGTGGTCATCCAGCTTGCGCGGGTTAGGCTGAGAACTGCGATTCAAGTTCGCACATAGCGGCTAAAGCGAATCGCAACAAGTTAATACACACAAAGCCTTACAGGCACTTTTAGGCATGATGTGAAAAAGAGGTCATCCAGCTTGCGCGGGTTAGGCTGAGAACTGCGATTCAAGTTCGCACATAGCGGCTAAAGCGAATCGCAACAAGTTAATACACACAAAGCCTTACAGGCACTTCTAGGCATGATGTGCATAACGCGGTCATCCAGCTTGAGCGGGTTAGGCTCAGAACTGCGATTCAAGTTTGCACGTAGCGGCTCAAACGAATCGCAACAAGTTAATACACACAACGCCTTAAAGGCACTTTAAGGCATGATGTGCAAAACGTGGTCATCCAGCTTGCGCGGGTTAGGCTCAGAACTGCGAATCAAGTTTGCACGTAGCGGCTCAAACGAATCGCAACAATACACACAAAGCCTTACAGGCACTTTTAGGCATGATGTGAAAAACGAGGTCATTAAGCTTGCGCGGGTTAGGCTCAGAACTGCGAATCAAGTTTGCACGTAGCGGCTCAAACGAATCGCAACAAGTTAATACACACAAAGCCTTACAGGCACTTCTAGGCACGATGTGCATAACGCGGTCATCCAGCTTGCGCGGGTTAGGCTCAGAACTGCGATTCAAGTTTGCACGTAGCGGCTCAAACGAATCGCAACAAGTTAATACACACAACGCCTTAAAGGCATGATGTGCAAAACGTGGTCATCCAGCTTGCGCGGGTTAGGCTCAGAACTGCGATTCAAGTTTGCACGTAGCGGCTCAAACGAACCGCAACAAGTTAATACACACAACGCCTTGAAGGCACTTTTAGGCATTATGTGCAAAACGTGGTCATCCAGCTTGCGCGGGTTAGGCTGAGAACTGCGATTCAAGTTCGCACATAGCGGCTAAAGCGAATCGCAACAAGTTAATACACACAAAGCCTTACAGGCACTTTTAGGCATGATGTGAAAAACGAGGTCATCCAGCTTGCGCGGGTTAGGCTGAGAACTGCGATTCAAGTTCGCACATAGCGGCTAAAGCGAATCGCAACAAGTTAATACACACAAAGCCTTACAGGCACTTCTAGGCATGATTTGCATAACGCTGTCACCCAGCTTGCGCGGGTTAGGCTCAGAACTGCGATTCAAGTTTGCACGTAGCGGCTCAAACGAATCGCAACAAGTTAATACACACAACGCCTTACAGGCACTTTTAGGCATTATGTGCAAAACGTGGTCATCCAGCTTGCGCGGGTTAGGCTGAGAACTGCGATTCAAGTTCGCACATAGCGGCTAAAGCGAATCGCAACAAGTTAATACACACAAAGCCTTACAGGCACTTTTAGGCATGATGTGAAAAACGAGGTCATCCAGCTTGCGCGGGTTAGGCTGAGAACTGCGATTCAAGTTCGCACATAGCGGCTAAAGCGAATCGCAACAAGTTAATACACACAAAGCCTTACAGGCACTTCTAGGCATGATGTGCATAACGCGGTCATCCAGCTTGCGCGGGTTAGGCTCAGAACTGCGATTCAAGTTTGCACGTAGCGGCTCAAACGAATCGCAACAAGTTAATACACACAACACCTTAAAGGCACTTTTAGGCATGATGTGCAAAACGTGGTCATCCAGCTTGCGCGGGTTAGCCTCAGAACTGCGATTCAAGTTTGCACGTAGCGGCTCAAACGAATCGCAACAAGTTAATACACACAAAGCCTTACAGGCACTTCTAGGCATGATGTGCAAAACGTGGTCATCCAGCTTGCGCGGGTTAGGCTGAGAACTGCGATTCAAGTTCGCACATAGCGGCTAAAGCGAATCGCAACAAGTTAATACACACAAAGCCTTACAGGCACTTGTAGGCATGATGTGAAAAAGAGGTCATCCAGCTTGCGCGGGTTAGGCTGAGAACTGCGATTCAAGTTCGCACATAGCGGCTAAAGCGAATCGCAACAAGTTAATACACACAAAGCCTTACAGGCACTTCTAGGCATGATGTGCATAACGCGGTCATCCAGCTTGCGCGGGTTAGGCTCAGAACTGCGATTCAAGTTTGCACGTAGAGGCTCAAACGAATCGCAACAAGTTAATACACACAAAGCCTTAAAGGCACTTTTAGGCATGATGTGCAAAACGTGGTCATCCAGCTTGCGCGGGTTAGCCTCAGAACTGCGATTCAAGTTTGCACGTAGCGGCTTAAACGAATCGCAACAAGTTAATACACACAAAGCCTTACAGGCACTTCTAGGCATGATGTGCAAAACGAGGTCATTAAGCTTGCGCGGGTTAGGCTCAGAACTGCGAATCAAGTTTGCACGTAGCGGCTCAAACGAATCGCAACAAGTTAATACACACAAAGCCTTACAGGCACTTCTAGGCACGATGTGCATAACGCGGTCATCCAGCTTGCGCGGGTTAGGCTCAGAACTGCGATTCAAGTTTGCACGTAGCGGCTCAAACGAATCGCAACAAGTTAATACACACAACGCCTTAAAGGCACTTTTAGGCATGATGTGCAAAACGTGGTCATCCAGCTTGCGCGGGTTAGGCTCAGAACTGCGATTCAAGTTCGCACGTAGCGGCTCAAACGAATCGCAACAAGTTAATACACACAAAGCCTTACAGGCACTTCTAGGCATGATATGCATAACGCGGTCATCCAGCTTGCGCGGCTTAGGCTCAGAACTGCGATTCAAGTTTGCACGTAGCGGCTCAAACGAATCGCAACAAGTTAATACACACAACGCCTTAAAGGCATGTTGTGCAAAACGTGGTCATCCAGCTTGCGCGGGTTATGCTCAGAACTGCGATTCAAGTTTGCACGTAGCGGCTCAAACGAACCGCAACAAGTTAATACACACAACGCCTTAAAGGCACTTTTAGGCATGATGTTCAAAACGTGGTCATCCAGCTTGCGCGGGTTAGGCTAAGAACTGCGATTCAAGTTTGCACGTAGCGGCTCAAACGAACCGCAACAAGTTAATACACTCAAAGCCTTACAGGCACTTCTAGGCATGATGTGCACAACGCGGTCATCCAGCTTACGCGGGTTAGGCTCAGAACTGCGATTCAAGTTTGCACGTAGCGGCTCAAACGAATCGCAACAAGTTAATACACACAACGCCTTAAAGGCACTTTTAGGCAAATGTGCAAAACGTGGTCATCCAGCTTGCGCGGGTTAGACTCAGAACTGCGATTCAGGTTCGCACATAGTGGCTAAAGCGAATCGCAACAAGTTAATACACACAACGCCGTACAGGCACTTTTAGGCATGATGAGCAAATAGGCGTCACTCAAGCTGCGCGGGTTAGGTACAGAACTGCGATTCAAGTTCGCACATAGCGGCTAAAGCGAATCGCAACAAGTTAATACACACAAAGCCTTACAGGCACTTCTAGGCATTATTTGCATAACGCTGTCACCCAGCTTGCGCGGGTTAGGCTCAGAACTGCGATTCAAGTTTGCACGTAGCGGCTCAAACGAATCGCAACAAGTTAATACACACAACGCCTTACAGGCACTTTTAGGCATTATGTGCAAAACGTGGTCATCCAGCTTGCGCGGGTTAGGCTGAGAACTGCGATTCAAGTTCGCACATAGCGGCTAAAGCGAATCGCAACAAGTTAATACACACAAAGCCTTACAGGCACTTTTAGGCATGATGTGAAAAACGAGGTCATCCAGCTTGCGCGGGTTAGGCTGAGAACTGCGATTCAAGTTCGCACATAGCGGCTAAAGCGAATCGCAACAAGTTAATACACACAAAGCCTTACAGGCACTTCTAGGCATGATGTGCATAACGCGGTCATCCAGCTTGCGCGGGTTAGGCTCAGAACTGCGATTCAAGTTTGCACGTAGCGGCTCAAACGAATCGCAACAAGTTAATACACACAACACCTTAAAGGCACTTTTAGGCATGATGTGCAAAACGTGGTCATCCAGCTTGCGCGGGTTAGCCTCAGAACTGCGATTCAAGTTTGCACGTAGCGGCTCAAACGAATCGCAACAAGTTAATACACACAAAGCCTTACAGGCACTTCTAGGCATGATGTGCAAAACGTGGTCATCCAGCTTGCGCGGGTTAGGCTGAGAACTGCGATTCAAGTTCGCACATAGCGGCTAAAGCGAATCGCAACAAGTTAATACACACAAAGCCTTACAGGCACTTGTAGGCATGATGTGAAAAAGAGGTCATCCAGCTTGCGCGGGTTAGGCTGAGAACTGCGATTCAAGTTCGCACATAGCGGCTAAAGCGAATCGCAACAAGTTAATACACACAAAGCCTTACAGGCACTTCTAGGCATGATGTGCATAACGCGGTCATCCAGCTTGCGCGGGTTAGGCTCAGAACTGCGATTCAAGTTTGCACGTAGAGGCTCAAACGAATCGCAACAAGTTAATACACACAAAGCCTTAAAGGCACTTTTAGGCATGATGTGCAAAACGTGGTCATCCAGCTTGCGCGGGTTAGCCTCAGAACTGCGATTCAAGTTTGCACGTAGCGGCTTAAACGAATCGCAACAAGTTAATACACACAAAGCCTTACAGGCACTTCTAGGCATGATGTGCAAAACGAGGTCATTAAGCTTGCGCGGGTTAGGCTCAGAACTGCGAATCAAGTTTGCACGTAGCGGCTCAAACGAATCGCAACAAGTTAATACACACAAAGCCTTACAGGCACTTCTAGGCACGATGTGCATAACGCGGTCATCCAGCTTGCGCGGGTTAGGCTCAGAACTGCGATTCAAGTTTGCACGTAGCGGCTCAAACGAATCGCAACAAGTTAATACACACAACGCCTTAAAGGCATGATGTGCAAAACGTGGTCATCCAGCTTGCGCGGGTTAGGCTCAGAACTGCGATTCAAGTTTGCACGTAGCGGCTCAAACGAACCGCAACAAGTTAATACACTCAAAGCCTTACAGGCACTTCTAGGCATGATGTGCATAACGCGGTCATCCAGCTTCCGCGGGTTAGGCTCAGAACTGCGATTCAAGTTTGCACGTAGCGGCTCAAACGAATCGCAACAAGTTAATACACACAACGCCTTAAAGGCACTGTTAGGCATGATGTGCAAAACGTGGTCATCCAGCTTGCGCGGGTTAGGCTCAGAACTGCGATTCAAGTTCGCACATAGTGGCTAAAGCGAATCGCAACAAGTTAATACACACAATGCCTTACAGGCACTTTTAGGCATGATGTGCAAATAGGCGTCACTCAAGCTGCGCGGGTTAGGTACAGAACTGCGATTCAAGTTCGCACATAGCGGCTAAAGCGAATCGCAACAAGTTAATACACACAAAGCCTTACAGGCACTTCTAGGCATGATTTGCATAACGCTGTCACCCAGCTTGCGCGGGTTAGGCTCAGAACTGCGATTCAAGTTTGCACGTAGCGGCTCAAACGAATCGCAACAAGTTAATACACACAACGCCTTACAGGCACTTTTAGGCATTATGTGCAAAACGTGGTCATCCAGCTTGCGCGGGTTAGGCTGAGAACTGCGATTCAAGTTCGCACATAGCGGCTAAAGCGAATCGCAACAAGTTAATACACACAAAGCCTTACAGGCACTTTTAGGCATGATGTGAAAAACGAGGTCATCCAGCTTGCGCGGGTTAGGCTGAGAACTGCGATTCAAGTTCGCACATAGCGGCTAAAGCGAATCGCAACAAGTTAATACACACAAAGCCTTACAGGCACTTCTAGGCATGATGTGCATAACACGGTCATCCAGCTTGCGCGGGTTAGGCTCAGAACTGCGATTCAAGTTTGCACGTAGCGGCTCAAACGAATCGCAACAAGTTAATAGACACAACGCCTTAAAGGCACTTTTAGGCATGATGTGCAAAACGTGGTCATCCAGCTTGCGCGGGTTAGCCTCAGAACTGCGATTCAAGTTTGCACGTAGCGGCTCAAACGAATCGCAACAAGTTAATACACACAAAGCCTTACAGGCACTTCTAGGCATGATGTGCAAAACGTGGTCATCCAGCTTGCGCGGGTTAGGCTGAGAACTGCGACTCAAGTTCGCACATAGCGGCTAAAGCGAATCGCAACAAGTTAATACACACAACGCCTTACAGGCACTTTTAGGCATTATGTGCAAAACGCGGTCATCCAGCTTGCGCGGGTTAGCCTCAGAACTGCGATTCAAGTTTGCACGTAGCGGCTCAAACGAATCGCAACAAGTTAATACACACAAAGCCTTACAGGCACTTCTAGGCATGATGTGCAAAACGTGGTCATCCAGCTTGCGCGGGTTAGGCTGAGAACTGCGATTCAAGTTCGCACATAGCGGCTAAAGCGAATCGCAACAAGTTAATACACACAAAGCCTTACAGGCACTTTTAGGCATGATGTGCATGACGCGGTCATCCAGCTTGCGCGGGTTAGCCTCAGAACTGCGATTCAAGTTTGCACGTAGCGGCTCAAACGAATCGCAACAAGTTAATACACACAAAGCCTTACAGGCACTTCTAGGCATGATGTGCAAAACGTGGTCATCCAGCTTGCGCGGGTTAGGCTGAGAACTGCGATTCAAGTTCGCACATAGCGGCTAAAGCGAATCGCAACAAGTTAATACACACAAAACCTTACAGGCACTTTTAGGCATGATGTGAAAAAGAGGTCATCCAGCTTGCGCGGGTTAGGCTGAGAACTGCGATTCAAGTTCGCACATAGCGGCTAAAGCGAATCGCAACAAGTTAATACACACAAAGCCTTACAGGCACTTTTAGGCATTATGTGCAAAACGCGGTCATCCAGCTTGCGCGGGTTAGCCTCAGAACTGCGATTCAAGTTTGCACGTAGCGGCTCAAACGAATCGCAACAAGTTAATACACACAACGCCTTAAAGGCACTTTTAGGCATGATGTGCAAAACGTGGTCATCCAGATTGCGCGGGTTAGCCTCAGAACTGCGATTCAAGTTTGCACGTAGCGGCTCAAACGAATCGCAACAAGTTAATACACACAAAGCCTTACAGGCACTTCTAGGCATGATGTGCAAAACGTGGTCATCCAGCTTGCGCGGGTTAGGCTGAGAACTGCGATTCAAGTTCGCACATAGCGGCTAAAGCGAATCGCAACAAGTTAATACACACAAAGCCTTACAGGCACTTTTAGGCATGATGCGAAAAAGAGGTCATCCAGCTTGCGCGGGTTAGGCTGAGAACTGCGATTCAAGTTCGCACGTAGCGGCTCAAACGAATCGCAACAAGTTAATACACACAACGCCTTACAGGCACTTTTAGGCATTATGTGCAAAACGTGGTCATCCAGCTTGCGCGGGTTAGGCTCAGAACTGCGATTCAAGTTTGCACGTAGCGGCTCAAACGAATCGCAACAAGTTAATACACACAACGCCTTAAAGGCACTTTTAGGCATGATGTGCAAAACATGGTCATCCAGCTTGCGCGGGTTAGCCTCAGAACTGCGATTCAAGTTTGCACGTAGCGGCTCAAACGAATCGCAACAAGTTAATACACACAACGTCTTAAAGGCACTTTTAGGCATGATGTGCAAAACGAGGTCATCCAGCTTGCGCGGGTTAGGCTGAGAACTGCGATTCAAGTTCGCACATAGCGGCTCAAACGAATCGCAACAAGTTAATACACACAACGCCTTACAGGCACTTTTAGGCATTATGTGCAAAACGCGGTCATCCAGCTTGCGCGGGTTAGGCTCAGAACTGCGATTCAAGTTCGCACATAGCGGCTAAAGCGAATCGCAACAAGTTAATACACACAACGCCTTAAAGGCACTTTTAGGCATGATGTGCAAAACATGGTCATCCAGCTTGCGCGGGTTAGCCTCAGAACTGCGATTCAAGTTTGCACGTAGCGGCTCAAACGAATCGCAACAAGTTAATACACACAACGTCTTAAAGGCACTTTTAGGCATGATGTGCAAAACGAGGTCATCCAGCTTGCGCGGGTTAGGCTGAGAACTGCGATTCAAGTTCGCACATAGCGGCTCAAACGAATCGCAACAAGTTAATACACTTCTAGGCATGATGTGCAAAACGTGGTCATCCAGCTTGCGCGGGTTAGGCTCAGAACTGCGAATCAAGTTTGCACGTAGCGGCTCAAACGAATCGCAACAAGTTAATACACACAACGCCTTACAGGCACTTCTAGGCATGATGTGCATAACGCGGTCATCCAGCTTCCGCGGGTTAGGCTCAGAACTGCGATTCAAGTTTGCACGTAGCGGCTCAAACGAATCGCAACAAGTTAATACACACAACGCCTTAAAGGCACTTTTAGGCATGATGTGCAAAACGTGGTCATCCAGCTTGCGCGGGTTAGGCTCAGAACTGCGATTCAAGTTCGCACATAGTGGCTAAAGCGAATCGCAACAAGTTAATACACACAATGCCTTACAGGCACTTTTAGGCATGATGTGCAAATAGGCGTCACTCAAGCTGCGCGGGTTAGGTACAGAACTGCGATTCAAGTTCGCACATAGCGGCTAAAGCGAATCGCAACAAGTTAATACACACAAAGCCTTACAGGCACTTCTAGGCATGATTTGCATAACGCTGTCACCCAGCTTGCCCGGGTTAGGCTCAGAACTGCGATTCAAGTTTGCACGTAGCGGCTCAAACGAATCGCAACAAGTTAATACACACAACGCCTTACAGGCACTTTTAGGCATTATGGGCAAAACGTGGTCATCCAGCTTGCGCGGGTTAGGCTGAGAACTGCGATTCAAGTTCGCACATAGCGGCTAAAGCGAATCGCAACAAGTTAATACACACAAAGCCTTACAGGCACTTTTAGGCATGATGTGAAAAACGAGGTCATCCAGCTTGCGCGGGTTAGGCTGAGAACTGCGATTCAAGTTCGCACATAGCGGCTAAAGCGAATCGCAACAAGTTAATACACACAAAGCCTTACAGGCACTTCTAGGCATGATGTGCATAACACGGTCATCCAGCTTGCGCGGGTTAGGCTCAGAACTGCGATTCAAGTTTGCACGTAGCGGCTCAAACGAATCGCAACAAGTTAATAGACACAACGCCTTAAAGGCACTTTTAGGCATGATGTGCAAAACGTGGTCATCCAGCTTGCGCGGGTTAGCCTCAGAACTGCGATTCAAGTTTGCACGTAGCGGCTCAAACGAATCGCAACAAGTTAATACACACAAAGCCTTACAGGCACTTCTAGGCATGATGTGCAAAACGTGGTCATCCAGCTTGCGCGGGTTAGGCTGAGAACTGCGATTCAAGTTCGCACATAGCGGCTAAAGCGAATCGCAACAAGTTAATACACACAAAACCTTACAGGCACTTTTAGGCATGATGTGAAAAAGAGGTCATCCAGCTTGCGCGGGTTAGGCTGAGAACTGCGATTCAAGTTCACACATAGCGGCTAAAGCGAATCGCAACAAGTTAATACACACAAAGCCTTACAGGCACTTCTAGGCATGATGTGCATAACGCGGTCATCCAGCTTGCGCGGGTTAGGCTCAGAACTGCGATTCAAGTTTGCACGTAGCGGCTCAAACGAATCGCAACAAGTTAATACACACAACGCCTTAAAGGCACTTTTAGGCATGATGTGCAAAACGTGGTCATCCAGCTTGCGCGGGTTAGGCTCAGAACTGCGAATCAAGTTTGCACGTAGCGGCTCAAACGAATCGCAACAAGTTAATACACACAACGCCTTACAGGCACTTTTAGGCATTATGTGCAAAACGCGGTCATCCAGCTTGCGCGGGTTAGCCTCAGAACTGCGATTCAAGTTTGCACGTAGCGGCTCAAACGAATCGCAACAAGTTAATACACACAACGCCTTAAAGGCACTTTTAGGCATGATGTGCAAAACGTGGTCATCCAGCTTGCGCGGGTTAGCCTCAGAACTGCGATTCAAGTTTGCACGTAGCGGCTCAAACGAATCGCAACAAGTTAATACACACAAAGCCTTACAGGCACTTCTAGGCATGATGTGCAAAACGTGGTCATCCAGCTTGCGCGGGTTAGGCTGAGAACTGCGATTCAAGTTCGCACATAGCGGCTAAAGCGAATCGCAACAAGTTAATACACACAAAGCCTTACAGGCACTTTTAGGCATGATGTGAAAAAGAGGTCATCCAGCTTGCGCGGGTTAGGCTGAGAACTGCGATTCAAGTTCGCACATAGCGGCTAAAGCGAATCGCAACAAGTTAATACACACAAAGCCTTACAGGCACTTCTAGGCATGATGTGCATAACGTGGTCATCCAGCTTGCGCGGGTTAGGCTCAGAACTGCGAATCAAGTTTGCACGTAGCGGCTCAAACGAATCGCAACAAGTTAATACACACAACGCCTTACAGGCACTTTTAGGCATTATGTGCAAAACGTGGTCATCCAGCTTGCGCGGGTTAGGCTCAGAACTGCGATTCAAGTTTGCACGTAGCGGCTCAAACGAATCGCAACAAGTTAATACACACTACGCCTTACAGGCACTTCTAGGCATGATGTGCATAACGCGGTCATCCAGCTTGCGCGGGTTAGGCTCAGAACTGCGATTCAAGTTTGCACGTAGCGGCTCAAACGAATCGCAACAAGTTAATACACACAACGCCTTAAAGGCACTTTTAGGCATGATGTGCAAAACGTGGTCATCCAGCTTGCGCGGGTTAGCCTCAGAACTGCGATTCAAGTTTGCACGTAGCGGCTCAAACGAATCGCAACAAGTTAATACACACAAAGCCTTACAGGCACTTCTAGGCATGATGTGCAAAACGTGGTCATCCAGCTTGCGCGGGTTAGGCTGAGAACTGCGATTCAAGTTCGCACATAGCGGCTAAAGCGAATCGCAACAAGTTAATACACACAAAGCCTTACAGGCACTTTTAGGCATGATGTGAAAAACGAGGTCATCCAGCTTGCGCGGGTTAGGCTGAGAACTGCGATTCAAGTTCGCAAATAGCGGCTAAAGCGAATCGCAACAAGTTAATACACACAAAGCCTTACAGGCACTTCTAGGCATGATGTGCAAAACGTGGTCATCCAGCTTGCGCGGGTTAGCCTCAGAACTGCGATTCAAGTTTGCACGTAGCGGCTCAAACGAATCGCAACAAGTTAATACACACAACGCCTTACAGGCACTTTTAGGCATTATGTGCAAAACGTGGTCATCCAGCTTGCGCGGGTTAGGCTGAGAACTGCGATTCAAGTTCGCACATAGCGGCTAAAGCGAATCGCAACAAGTTAATACACACAAAGCCTTACAGGCACTTCTAGGCATGATGTGCATAACGCGGTCATCCAGCTTGCGCGGGTTAAGCTCAGAACTGCGATTCAAGTTTGCACGTAGCGGCTCAAACGAATCGCAACAAGTTAATAGACACAACGCCTTAAAGGCACTTTTAGGCATGATGTGCAAAACGTGGTCATCCAGCTTGCGCGGGTTAGGCTCAGAACTGCGAATCAAGTTTGCACGTAGCGGCTCAAACGAATCGCAACAAGTTAATACACACAACGCCTTACAGGCACTTTTAGGCATTATGTGCAAAACGCGGTCATCCAGCTTGCGCGGGTTAGCCTCAGAACTGCGATTCAAGTTTGCACGTAGCGGCTCAAACGAATCGCAACAAGTTAATACACACAACGCCTTAAAGGCACTTTTAGGCATGATGTGCAAAACGTGGTCATCCAGCTTGCGCGGGTTAGCCTCAGAACTGCGATTCAAGTTTGCACGTAGCGGCTCAAACGAATCGCAACAAGTTAATACACACAAAGCCTTACAGGCACTTCTAGGCATGATGTGCAAAACGTGGTCATCCAGCTTGCGCGGGTTAGGCTGAGAACTGCGATTCAAGTTCGCACATAGCGGCTAAAGCGAATCGCAACAAGTTAATACACACAAAGCCTTACAGGCACTTTTAGGCATGATGTGAAAAAGAGGTCATCCAGCTTGCGCGGGTTAGGCTGAGAACTGCGATTCAAGTTCGCACATAGCGGCTAAAGCGAATCGCAACAAGTTAATACACACAAAGCCTTACAGGCACTTCTAGGCATGATGTGCATAACGTGGTCATCCAGCTTGCGCGGGTTAGGCTCAGAACTGCGAATCAAGTTTGCACGTAGCGGCTCAAACGAATCGCAACAAGTTAATACACACAACGCCTTACAGGCACTTTTAGGCATTATGTGCAAAACGTGGTCATCCAGCTTGCGCGGGTTAGGCTCAGAACTGCGATTCAAGTTTGCACGTAGCGGCTCAAACGAATCGCAACAAGTTAATACACACTACGCCTTACAGGCACTTCTAGGCATGATGTGCATAACGCGGTCATCCAGCTTGCGCGGGTTAGGCTCAGAACTGCGATTCAAGTTTGCACGTAGCGGCTCAAACGAATCGCAACAAGTTAATACACACAACGCCTTAAAGGCACTTTTAGGCATGATGTGCAAAACGTGGTCATCCAGCTTGCGCGGGTTAGCCTCAGAACTGCGATTCAAGTTTGCACGTAGCGGCTCAAACGAATCGCAACAAGTTAATACACACAAAGCCTTACAGGCACTTCTAGGCATGATGTGCAAAACGTGGTCATCCAGCTTGCGCGGGTTAGGCTCAGAACTGCGAATCAAGTTTGCACGTAGCGGCTCAAACGAATCGCAACAAGTTAATACACACAAAGCCTTACAGGCACTTCTAGGCATGATGTGCATAACGCGGTCATCCAGCTTGCGCGGGTTAGGCTCAGAACTGCGATTCAAGTTTGCACGTAGCGGCTCAAACGAATCGCAACAAGTTAATACACACAACGCCTTACAGGCACTTTTAGGCATTATGTGTAAAACGCGGTCATCCAGCTTGCGCGGGTTAGGCTCAGAACGGCGATTCAAGTTTGCACGTAGCGGCTCAAACGAATCGCAACAAGTTAATACACACAAAGCCTTAAAGGCACTTTTAGGCATGATGTGCAAAACGTGGTCATCCAGCTTGCGCGGGTTAGCCTCAGAACTGCGATTCAAGTTTGCACGTAGCGGCTCAAACGAATCGCAACAAGTTAATACACACAAAGCCTTACAGGCACTTCTAGGCATGATGTGCAAAACGTGGTCATCCAGCTTGCGCGGGTTAGGCTGAGAACTGCGATTCAAGTTCGCACATAGCGGCTAAAGCGAATCGCAACAAGTTAATACACACAAAGCCTTAAAGGCACTTTTAGGCATGATGTGCAAAACGTGGTCATCCAGCTTGCGCGGGTTAGCCTCAGAACTGCGATTCAAGTTTGCACGTAACGGCTCAAACGAATCGCAACAAGTTAATACACACAAAGCCTTACAGGCACTTCTAGGCATGATGTGCAAAACGTGGTCATCCAGCTTGCGCGGGTTAGGCTCAGAAATGCGAATCAAGTTTGCACGTAGCGGCTCAAACGAATCGCAACAAGTTAATAGACACAACGCCTTAAAGGCACTTTTAGGCATGATGTGCAAAACGTGGTCATCCAGCTTGCGCGGGTTAGCCTCAGAACTGCGATTCAAGTTTGCACGTAGCGGCTCAAACGAATCGCAACAAGTTAATACACACAAAGCCTTACAGGCACTTCTAGGCATGATGTGCAAAACGTGGTCATCCAGCTTGCGCGGGTTAGGCTCAGAACTGCGATTCAAGTTTGCACGTAGCGGCTCAAACGAATCGCAACAAGTTAATACACACAAAGCCTTACAGGCACTTCTAGGCATGATGTGCAAAACGTGGTCATCCAGCTTTCGCGGGTTAGGCTGAGAACTGCGATTCAAGTTCGCACATAGCGGCTAAAGCGAATCGCAACAAGTTAATACACACAAAGCCTTACAGGCACTTTTAGGCATGATGTGAAAAACGAGGTCATCCAGCTTGCGCGGGTTAGGCTCAGAACTGCGATTCAAGTTTGCACGTAGCGGCTCAAACGAATCGCAACAAGTTAATACACACAACGCCTTACAGGCACTTTTAGGCATTATGTGCAAAACGCGGTCATCCAGCTTGCGCGGGTTAGGCTCAGAACGGCGATTCAAGTTTGCACGTAGCGGCTCAAACGAATCGCAACAAGTTGATACACACAACGCCTTAAAGGCACTTATAGGCATGATGTGCAAAACGTGGTCATCCAGCTTGCGCGGGTTAGCCTCAGAACTGCGATTCAAGTTTGCACGTAGCGGCTCAAACGAATCGCAACAAGTTAATACACACAAAGCCTTACAGGCACTTCTAGGCATGATGTGCAAAACGTGGTCATCCATCTTGCGCGGGTTAGGCTGAGAACTGCGATTCAAGTTCGCACATAGCGGCTAAAGCGAATCGCAACAAGTTAATACACACAAAGCCTTACAGGCACTTCTAGGCATGATGTGCATAACGCGGTCATCCAGCTTGCGCGGGTTAGGCTCAGAACTGCGATTCAAGTTTGCACGTAGCGGCTCAAACGAATCGCAACAAGTTAATACACACAACGCCTTACAGGCACTTTTAGGCATTATGTGCAAAACGTGGTCATCCAGCTTGCGCGGGTTAGGCTCAGAACTGCGATTCAAGTTTGCACGTAGCGGCTCAAACGAATCGCAACAAGTTAATACACACAACGCCTTAAAGGCACTTTTAGGCATGATGTGCAAAACATGGTCATCCAGCTTGCGCGGGTTAGCCTCAGAACTGCGTTTCAAGTTTGCACGTAGCGGCTCAAACGAATCGCAACAAGTTAATACACACAACGTCTTAAAGGCACTTTTAGGCATGATGTGCAAAACGAGGTCATCCAGCTTGCGCGGGTTAGGCTGAGAACTGCGATTCAAGTTCGCACATAGCGGCTCAAACGAATCGCAACAAGTTAATACACACAACGCCTTACAGGCACTTTTAGGCATTATGTGCAAAACGCGGTCATCCAGCTTGCGCGGGTTAGGCTCAGAACTGCGATTCAAGTTCGCACATAGCGGCTAAAGCGAATCGCAACAAGTTAATACACACAAAGCCTTACAGGCACTTCTAGGCATGATGTGCATAACGCGGTCATCCAGCTTGCGCGGGTTAGGCTCAGAACTGCGATTCAAGTTTGCACGTAGCGGCTTAAACGAATGGCAACAAGTTAATACACACAACGCCTTACAGGCACTTTTAGGCATTATGTGCAAAACGTGGTCATCCAGCTTGCGCGGGTTAGGCTCAGAACTGCGATTCAAGTTTGCACGTAGCGGCTCAAACGAATCGCAACAAGTTAATACACACTACGCCTTACAGGCACTTCTAGGCATGATGTGCATAACGCGGTCATCCAGCTTGCGCGGGTTAGGCTCAGAACTGCGATTCAAGTTTGCACGTAGCGGCTCAAACGAATCGCAACAAGTTAATACACACAACGCCTTAAAGGCACTTTTAGGCATGATGTGCAAAACGTGGTCATCCAGCTTGCGCGGGTTAGCCTCAGAACTGCGATTCAAGTTTGCACGTAGCGGCTCAAACGAATCGCAACAAGTTAATACACACAAAGCCTTACAGGCACTTCTAGGCGTGATGTGCAAAACGTGGTCATCCAGCTTGCGCGGGTTAGGCTGAGAACTGCGATTCAAGTTCGCACATAGCGGCTAAAGCGAATCGCAACAAGTTAATACACACAAAGCCTTACAGGCACTTTTAGGCATGATGTGAAAAACGAGGTCATCCAGCTTGCGCGGGTTAGGCTGAGAACTGCGATTCAAGTTCGCAAATAGCGGCTAAAGCGAATCGCAACAAGTTAATACACACAAAGCCTTACAGGCACTTCTAGGCATGATGTGCAAAACGTGGTCATCCAGCTTGCGCGGGTTAGCCTCAGAACTGCGATTCAAGTTTGCACGTAGCGGCTCAAACGAATCGCAACAAGTTAATACACACAACGCCTTACAGGCACTTTTAGGCATTATGTGCAAAACGTGGTCATCCAGCTTGCGCGGGTTAGGCTGAGAACTGCGATTCAAGTTCGCACATAGCGGCTAAAGCGAATCGCAACAAGTTAATACACACAAAGCCTTACAGGCACTTCTAGGCATGATGTGCATAACGCGGTCATCCAGCTTGCGCGGGTTAAGCTCAGAACTGCGATTCAAGTTTGCACGTAGCGGCTCAAACGAATCGCAACAAGTTAATAGACACAACGCCTTAAAGGCACTTTTAGGCATGATGTGCAAAACGTGGTCATCCAGCTTGCGCGGGTTAGCCTCAGAACTGCGATTCAAGTTTGCACGTAGCGGCTCAAACGAATCGCAACAAGTTAATACACACAAAGCCTTACAGGCACTTCTAGGCATGATGTGCAAAACGTGGTCATCCAGCTTGCGCGGGTTAGGCTCAGAACTGCGAATCAAGTTTGCACGTAGCGGCTCAAACGAATCGCAACAAGTTAATACACACAAAGCCTTACAGGCACTTCTAGGCATGATGTGCATAACGCGGTCATCCAGCTTGCGCGGGTTAGGCTCAGAACTGCGATTCAAGTTTGCACGTAGCGGCTCAAACGAATCGCAACAAGTTAATACACACAACGCCTTACAGGCACTTTTAGGCATTATGTGCAAAACGCGGTCATCCAGCTTGCGCGGGTTAGGCTCAGAACGGCGATTCAAGTTTGCACGTAGCGGCTCAAACGAATCGCAACAAGTTAATACACACAACGCCTTAAAGGCACTTTTAGGCATGATGTGCAAAACGTGGTCATCCAGCTTGCGCGGGTTAGCCTCAGAACTGCGATTCAAGTTTGCACGTAGCGGCTCAAACGAATCGCAACAAGTTAATACACACAAAGCCTTACAGGCACTTCTAGGCATGATGTGCAAAACGTGGTCATCCAGCTTGCGCGGGTTAGGCTCAGAAATGCGAATCAAGTTTGCACGTAGCGGCTCAAACGAATCGCAACAAGTTAATAGACACAACGCCTTAAAGGCACTTTTAGGCATGATGTGCAAAACGTGGTCATCCAGCTTGCGCGGGTTAGCCTCAGAACTGCGATTCAAGTTTGCACGTAGCGGCTCAAACGAATCGCAACAAGTTAATACACACAAAGCCTTACAGGCACTTCTAGGCATGATGTGCAAAACGTGGTCATCCAGCTTGCGCGGGTTAGGCTCAGAACTGCGATTCAAGTTTGCACGTAGCGGCTCAAACGAATCGCAACAAGTTAATACACACAAAGCCTTACAGGCACTTCTAGGCATGATGTGCAAAACGTGGTCATCCAGCTTTCGCGGGTTAGGCTGAGAACTGCGATTCAAGTTCGCACATAGCGGCTAAAGCGAATCGCAACAAGTTAATACACACAAAGCCTTACAGGCACTTTTAGGCATGATGTGAAAAACGAGGTCATCCAGCTTGCGCGGGTTAGGCTCAGAACTGCGATTCAAGTTTGCACGTAGCGGCTCAAACGAATCGCAACAAGTTAATACACACAACGCCTTACAGGCACTTTTAGGCATTATGTGCAAAACGCGGTCATCCAGCTTGCGCGGGTTAGGCTCAGAACGGCGATTCAAGTTTGCACGTAGCGGCTCAAACGAATCGCAACAAGTTGATACACACAACGCCTTAAAGGCACTTATAGGCATGATGTGCAAAACGTGGTCATCCAGCTTGCGCGGGTTAGCCTCAGAACTGCGATTCAAGTTTGCACGTAGCGGCTCAAACGAATCGCAACAAGTTAATACACACAAAGCCTTACAGGCACTTCTAGGCATGATGTGCAAAACGTGGTCATCCAGCTTGCGCGGGTTAGGCTGAGAACTGCGATTCAAGTTCGCACATAGCGGCTAAAGCGAATCGCAACAAGTTAATACACACAAAGCCTTACAGGCACTTCTAGGCATGATGTGCATAACGCGGTCATCCAGCTTGCGCGGGTTAGGCTCAGAACTGCGATTCAAGTTTGCACGTAGCGGCTCAAACGAATCGCAACAAGTTAATACACACAACGCCTTACAGGCACTTTTAGGCATTATGTGCAAAACGTGGTCATCCAGCTTGCGCGGGTTAGGCTCAGAACTGCGATTCAAGTTTGCACGTAGCGGCTCAAACGAATCGCAACAAGTTAATACACACAACGCCTTAAAGGCACTTTTAGGCATGATGTGCAAAACATGGTCATCCAGCTTGCGCGGGTTAGCCTCAGAACTGCGTTTCAAGTTTGCACGTAGCGGCTCAAACGAATCGCAACAAGTTAATACACACAACGTCTTAAAGGCACTTTTAGGCATGATGTGCAAAACGAGGTCATCCAGCTTGCGCGGGTTAGGCTGAGAACTGCGATTCAAGTTCGCACATAGCGGCTCAAACGAATCGCAACAAGTTAATACACACAACGCCTTACAGGCACTTTTAGGCATTATGTGCAAAACGCGGTCATCCAGCTTGCGCGGGTTAGGCTCAGAACTGCGATTCAAGTTCGCACATAGCGGCTAAAGCGAATCGCAACAAGTTAATACACACAAAGCCTTACAGGCACTTCTAGGCATGATGTGCATAACGCGGTCATCCAGCTTGCGCGGGTTAGGCTCAGAACTGCGATTCAAGTTTGCACGTAGCGGCTTAAACGAATGGCAACAAGTTAATACACACAACGCCTTACAGGCACTTTTAGGCATTATGTGCAAAACGTGGTCATCCAGCTTGCGCGGGTTAGGCTCAGAACTGCGATTCAAGTTTGCACGTAGCGGCTCAAACGAATCGCAACAAGTTAATACACACTACGCCTTACAGGCACTTCTAGGCATGATGTGCATAACGCGGTCATCCAGCTTGCGCGGGTTAGGCTCAGAACTGCGATTCAAGTTTGCACGTAGCGGCTCAAACGAATCGCAACAAGTTAATACACACAACGCCTTAAAGGCACTTTTAGGCATGATGTGCAAAACGTGGTCATCCAGCTTGCGCGGGTTAGCCTCAGAACTGCGATTCAAGTTTGCACGTAGCGGCTCAAACGAATCGCAACAAGTTAATACACACAAAGCCTTACAGGCACTTCTAGGCGTGATGTGCAAAACGTGGTCATCCAGCTTGCGCGGGTTAGGCTGAGAACTGCGATTCAAGTTCGCACATAGCGGCTAAAGCGAATCGCAACAAGTTAATACACACAAAGCCTTACAGGCACTTTTAGGCATGATGTGAAAAACGAGGTCATCCAGCTTGCGCGGGTTAGGCTGAGAACTGCGATTCAAGTTCGCAAATAGCGGCTAAAGCGAATCGCAACAAGTTAATACACACAAAGCCTTACAGGCACTTCTAGGCATGATGTGCAAAACGTGGTCATCCAGCTTGCGCGGGTTAGCCTCAGAACTGCGATTCAAGTTTGCACGTAGCGGCTCAAACGAATCGCAACAAGTTAATACACACAACGCCTTACAGGCACTTTTAGGCATTATGTGCAAAACGTGGTCATCCAGCTTGCGCGGGTTAGGCTGAGAACTGCGATTCAAGTTCGCACATAGCGGCTAAAGCGAATCGCAACAAGTTAATACACACAAAGCCTTACAGGCACTTCTAGGCATGATGTGCATAACGCGGTCATCCAGCTTGCGCGGGTTAAGCTCAGAACTGCGATTCAAGTTTGCACGTAGCGGCTCAAACGAATCGCAACAAGTTAATACACACAACGCCTTACAGGCACTTTTAGGCATTATGTGCAAAACGTGGTCATCCAGCTTGCGCGGGTTAGGCTCAGAACTGCGATTCAAGTTTGCACGTAGCGGCTCAAACGAATCGCAACAAGTTAATACACACAACGCCTTAAAGGCACTTTTAGGCATGATGTGCAAAACATGGTCATCCAGCTTGCGCGGGTTAGCCTCAGAACTGCGTTTCAAGTTTGCACGTAGCGGCTCAAACGAATCGCAACAAGTTAATACACACAACGTCTTAAAGGCACTTTTAGGCATGATGTGCAAAACGAGGTCATCCAGCTTGCGCGGGTTAGGCTGAGAACTGCGATTCAAGTTCGCACATAGCGGCTCAAACGAATCGCAACAAGTTAATACACACAACGCCTTACAGGCACTTTTAGGCATTATGTGCAAAACGCGGTCATCCAGCTTGCGCGGGTTAGGCTCAGAACTGCGATTCAAGTTCGCACATAGCGGCTAAAGCGAATCGCAACAAGTTAATACACACAAAGCCTTACAGGCACTTCTAGGCATGATGTGCATAACGCGGTCATCCAGCTTGCGCGGGTTAGGCTCAGAACTGCGATTCAAGTTTGCACGTAGCGGCTTAAACGAATGGCAACAAGTTAATACACACAACGCCTTACAGGCACTTTTAGGCATTATGTGCAAAACGTGGTCATCCAGCTTGCGCGGGTTAGGCTCAGAACTGCGATTCAAGTTTGCACGTAGCGGCTCAAACGAATCGCAACAAGTTAATACACACAACGCCTTAAAGGCACTTTTAGGCATGATGTGCAAAACGTGGTCATCCAGCTTGCGCGGGTTAGCCTCAGAACTGCGATTCAAGTTTGCACGTAGCGGCTCAAACGAATCGCAACAAGTTAATACACACAAAGCCTTACAGGCACTTCTAGGCGTGATGTGCAAAACGTGGTCATCCAGCTTGCGCGGGTTAGGCTGAGAACTGCGATTCAAGTTCGCACATAGCGGCTAAAGCGAATCGCAACAAGTTAATACACACAAAGCCTTACAGGCACTTTTAGGCATGATGTGAAAAACGAGGTCATCCAGCTTGCGCGGGTTAGGCTGAGAACTGCGATTCAAGTTCGCAAATAGCGGCTAAAGCGAATCGCAACAAGTTAATACACACAAAGCCTTACAGGCACTTCTAGGCATGATGTGCAAAACGTGGTCATCCAGCTTGCGCGGGTTAGCCTCAGAACTGCGATTCAAGTTTGCACGTAGCGGCTCAAACGAATCGCAACAAGTTAATACACACAACGCCTTACAGGCACTTTTAGGCATTATGTGCAAAACGTGGTCATCCAGCTTGCGCGGGTTAGGCTGAGAACTGCGATTCAAGTTCGCACATAGCGACTAAAGCGAATCGCAACAAGTTAATACACACAAAGCCTTACAGGCACTTCTAGGCATGATGTGCATAACGCGGTCATCCAGCTTGCGCGGGTTAAGCTCAGAACTGCGATTCAAGTTTGCACGTAGCGGCTCAAACGAATCGCAACAAGTTAATAGACACAACGCCTTAAAGGCACTTTTAGGCATGATGTGCAAAACGTGGTCATCCAGCTTGCGCGGGTTAGCCTCAGAACTGCGATTCAAGTTTGCACGTAGCGGCTCAAACGAATCGCAACAAGTTAATACACACAAAGCCTTACAGGCACTTCTAGGCATGATGTGCAAAACGTGGTCATCCAGCTTGCGCGGGTTAGGCTCAGAACTGCGAATCAAGTTTGCACGTAGCGGCTCAAACGAATCGCAACAAGTTAATACACACAAAGCCTTACAGGCACTTCTAGGCATGATGTGCATAACGCGGTCATCCAGCTTGCGCGGGTTAGGCTCAGAACTGCGATTCAAGTTTGCACGTAGCGGCTCAAACGAATCGCAACAAGTTAATACACACAACGCCTTACAGGCACTTTTAGGCATTATGTGCAAAACGCGGTCATCCAGCTTGCGCGGGTTAGGCTCAGAACGGCGATTCAAGTTTGCACGTAGCGGCTCAAACGAATCGCAACAAGTTAATACACACAACGCCTTAAAGGCACTTTTAGGCATGATGTGCAAAACGTGGTCATCCAGCTTGCGCGGGTTAGCCTCAGAACTGCGATTCAAGTTTGCACGTAGCGGCTCAAACGAATCGCAACAAGTTAATACACACAAAGCCTTACAGGCACTTCTAGGCATGATGTGCAAAACGTGGTCATCCAGCTTGCGCGGGTTAGGCTGAGAACTGCGATTCAAGTTCGCACATAGCGGCTAAAGCGAATCGCAACAAGTTAATACACACAAAGCCTTAAAGGCACTTTTAGGCATGATGTGCAAAACGTGGTCATCCAGCTTGCGCGGGTTAGCCTCAGAACTGCGATTCAAGTTTGCACGTAACGGCTCAAACGAATCGCAACAAGTTAATACACACAAAGCCTTACAGGCACTTCTAGGCATGATGTGCAAAACGTGGTCATCCAGCTTGCGCGGGTTAGGCTCAGAAATGCGAATCAAGTTTGCACGTAGCGGCTCAAACGAATCGCAACAAGTTAATAGACACAACGCCTTAAAGGCACTTTTAGGCATGATGTGCAAAACGTGGTCATCCAGCTTGCGCGGGTTAGCCTCAGAACTGCGATTCAAGTTTGCACGTAGCGGCTCAAACGAATCGCAACAAGTTAATACACACAAAGCCTTACAGGCACTTCTAGGCATGATGTGCAAAACGTGGTCATCCAGCTTGCGCGGGTTAGGCTCAGAACTGCGATTCAAGTTTGCACGTAGCGGCTCAAACGAATCGCAACAAGTTAATACACACAAAGCCTTACAGGCACTTCTAGGCATGATGTGCAAAACGTGGTCATCCAGCTTTCGCGGGTTAGGCTGAGAACTGCGATTCAAGTTCGCACATAGCGGCTAAAGCGAATCGCAACAAGTTAATACACACAAAGCCTTACAGGCACTTTTAGGCATGATGTGAAAAACGAGGTCATCCAGCTTGCGCGGGTTAGGCTCAGAACTGCGATTCAAGTTTGCACGTAGCGGCTCAAACGAATCGCAACAAGTTAATACACACAACGCCTTACAGGCACTTTTAGGCATTATGTGCAAAACGCGGTCATCCAGCTTGCGCGGGTTAGGCTCAGAACGGCGATTCAAGTTTGCACGTAGCGGCTCAAACGAATCGCAACAAGTTGATACACACAACGCCTTAAAGACACTTATAGGCATGATGTGCAAAACGTGGTCATCCAGCTTGCGCGGGTTAGCCTCAGAACTGCGATTCAAGTTTGCACGTAGCGGCTCAAACGAATCGCAACAAGTTAATACACACAAAGCCTTACAGGCACTTCTAGGCATGATGTGCAAAACGTGGTCATCCAGCTTGCGCGGGTTAGGCTGAGAACTGCGATTCAAGTTCGCACATAGCGGCTAAAGCGAATCGCAACAAGTTAATACACACAAAGCCTTAAAGGCACTTTTAGGCATGATGTGCAAAACGTGGTCATCCAGCTTGCGCGGGTTAGCCTCAGAACTGCGATTCAAGTTTGCACGTAGCGGCTCAAACGAATCGCAACAAGTTAATACACACAAAGCCTTACAGGCACTTCTAGGCATGATGTGCAAAACGTGGTCATCCAGCTTGCGCGGGTTAGGCTCAGAACTGCGAATCAAGTTTGCACGTAGCGGCTCAAACGAATCGCAACAAGTTAATAGACACAACGCCTTAAAGGCACTTTTAGGCATGATGTGCAAAACGTGGTCATCCAGCTTGCGCGGGTTAGCCTCAGAACTGCGATTCAAGTTTGCACGTAGCGGCTCAAACGAATCGCAACAAGTTAATACACACAAAGCCTTACAGGCACTTCTAGGCATGATGTGCAAAACGTGGTCATCCAGCTTGCGCGGGTTAGGCTCAGAACTGCGAATCAAGTTTGCATGTAGCGGCTCAAACGAATCGCAACAAGTTAATACACACAAAGCCTTACAGGCACTTCTAGGCATGATGTGCATAACGCGGTCATCCAGCTTGCGCGGGTTAGGCTCAGAACTGCGATTCAAGTTTGCACGTAGCGGCTCAAACGAATCGCAACAAGTTAATACACACAACGCCTTACAGGCACTTTTAGGCATTATGTGCAAAACGCGGTCATCCAGCTTGCGCGGGTTAGGCTCAGAACGGCGATTCAAGTTTGCACGTAGCGGCTCAAACGAATCGCAACAAGTTAATACACACAAAGCCTTACAGGCACTTCTAGGCATGATGTGCAAAACGTGGTTATCCAGCTTGCGCGGGTTAGGCTCAGAACTGCGAATCAAGTTTGCACGTAGCGGCTCAAACGAATCGCAACAAGTTAATACACACAAAGCCTTACAGGCACTTCTAGGCATGATGTGCATAACGCGGTCATTCAGCTTGCGCGGGTTAGGCTCAGAACTGCGATTCAAGTTTGCACGTAGCGGCTCAAACGAATCGCAACAAGTTAATACACACAACGCCTTACAGGCACTTTTAGGCATTATGTGCAAAACGCGGTCATCCAGCTTGCGCGGGTTAGGCTCAGAACGGCGATTCAAGTTTGCACGTAGCGGCTCAAACGAATCGCAACAAGTTAATACACACAACGCCTTAAAGGCACTTTTAGGCATGATGTGCAAAACGTGGTCATCCAGCTTGCGCGGGTTAGCCTCAGAACTGCGATTCAAGTTTGCACGTAGCGGCTCAAACGAATCGCAACAAGTTAATACACACAAAGCCTTACAGGCACTTCTAGGCATGATGTGCAAAACGTGGTCATCCAGCTTGCGCGGGTTAGGCTGAGAACTGCGATTCAAGTTCGCACATAGCGGCTAAAGCGAATCGCAACAAGTTAATACACACAAAGCCTTACAGGCACTTCTAGGCATGATGTGCATAACGCGGTCATCCAGCTTGCGCGGGTTAGGCTCAGAACTGCGATTCAAGTTTGCACGTAGCGGCTCAAACGAATCGCAACAAGTTAATACACACAACGCCTTAAAGGCACTTTAAGGCATGATGAGCAAAACGTGGTCATCCAGCTTGCGCGGGTTAGGCTCAGAACTGCGAATCAAGTTTGCACGTAGCGGCTCAAACGAATCGCAACAAGTTAATACACACAAAGTCTTACAGGCACTTCTAGGCATGATGTGCATAACGCGGTCATCCAGCTTGCGCGGGTTAGGCTCAGAACGGCGATTCAAGTTTGCACGTAGCGGCTCAAACGAATCGCAACAAGTTAATACACACAACGCCTTAAAGGCACTTTTAGGCATGATGTGCAAAACGTGGTCATCCAGCTTGCGCGGGTTAGCCTCAGAACTGCGATTCAAGTTTGCACGTAGCGGCTCAAACGAATCGCAACAAGTTAATACACACAAAGCCTTACAGGCACTTCTAGGCATGATGTGCAAAACGCGGTCATCCAGCTTGCGCGGGTTAGGCTCAGAACTGCGATTCAAGTTCGCACATAGCGGCTAAAGCGAATCGCAACAAGTTAATACACACAAAGCCTTACAGGCACTTCTAGGCATGACGTGCATAACGCGGTCATCCAGCTTGCGCGGGTTAGGCTCAGAACTGCGATTCAAGTTTGCACGTAGCGGCTCAAACGAATCGCAACAAGTTAATACACACAACGCCTTAAAGGCACTTTTAGGCATGATGTGCAAAACATGGTCATCCAGCTTGCGCGGGTTAGCCTCAGAACTGCGATTCAAGTTTGCACGTAGCGGCTCAAACGAATCGCAATAAGTTAATACACACAATGCCTTAAAGGCACTTTTAGGCATGATGTGCAAAACGAGGTCATCCAGCTTGCGCGGGTTAGGCTGAGAACTGCGATGCAAGTTCGCACATAGCGGCTCAAACGAATCGCAACAAGTTAATACACACAACGCCTTACAGGCACTTTTAGGCATTATGTGCAAAACGCGGTCATCCAGCTTGCGCGGGTTAGGCTCAGAACTGCGATTCAAGTTCGCACATAGCGGCTAAAGCGAATCGCAACAAGTTAATACACACAAAGCCTTACAGGCACTTCTAGGCATGATGTGCATAACGCGGTCATCCAGCTTGCGCGGGTTAGGCTCAGAACTGCGATTCAAGTTTGCACGTAGCGGCTCAAACGAATGGCAACAAGTTAATACACACAACGCCTTACAGGCACTTTTAGGCATTATGTGCAAAACGTGGTCATCCAGCTTGCGCGGGTTAGGCTCAGAACTGCGATTCAAGTTTGCACGTAGCGGCTCAAACGAATCGCAACAAGTTAATACACACAACGCCTTACAGGCACTTCTAGGCATGATGTGCATAACGCGGTCATCCAGCTTGCGCGGGTTAGGCTCAGAACTGCGATTCAAGTTTGCACGTAGCGGCTCAAACGAATCGCAACAAGTTAATACACACAACGCCTTAAAGGCACTTTTAGGCATGATGTGCAAAACGTGGTCATCCAGCTTGCGCGGGTTAGCCTCAGAACTGCGATTCAAGTTTGCACGTAGCGGCTCAAACGAATCGCAACAAGTTAATACACACAAAGCCTTACAGGCACTTCTAGGCATGATGTGCAAAACGTGGTCATCCAGCTTTCGCGGGTTAGGCTGAGAACTGCGATTCAAGTTCGCACATAGCGGCTAAAGCGAATCGCAACAAGTTAATACACACAAAGCCTTACAGGCACTTTTAGGCATGATGTGAAAAACGAGGTCATCCAGCTTGCGCGGGTTAGGCTGAGAACTGCGATTCAAGTTCGCAAATAGCGGCTAAAGCGAATCGCAACAAGTTAATACACACAAAGCCTTACAGGCACTTCTAGGCATGATGTGCATAACGCGGTCATCCAGCTTGCGCGGGTTAGGCTCAGAACTGCGATTCAAGTTTGCACGTAGCGGCTCAAACGAATCGCAACAAGTTAATACACACAACGCCTTACAGGCACTTTTAGGCATTATGTGCAAAACGCGGTCATCCAGCTTGCGCGGGTTAGGCTCAGAACGGCGATTCAAGTTTGCACGTAGCGGCTCAAACGAATTGCAACAAGTTGATACACACAACGCCTTAAAGGCACTTTTAGGCATGATGTGCAAAACGTGGTCATCCAGCTTGCGCGGGTTAGCCTCAGAACTGCGATTCAAGTTTGCACGTAGCGGCTCAAACGAATCGCAACAAGTTAATA
Source organism: Amblyomma maculatum (assembly GCF_055883805.1). Taxonomy (NCBI): domain Eukaryota; kingdom Metazoa; phylum Arthropoda; class Arachnida; order Ixodida; family Ixodidae; genus Amblyomma; species Amblyomma maculatum. The sequence continues at coordinate 134,768 of NW_028146740.1, read as the reverse complement.
CACACAAAGCCTTACAGGCACTTCTAGGCATGATGTGCAAAACGTGGTCATCCAGCTTGCGCGGGTTAGGCTGAGAACTGCGATTCAAGTTCGCACATAGCGGCTAAAGCGAATCGCAACAAGTTAATACACACAAAGCCTTAAAGGCACTTTTAGGCATGATGTGCAAAACGTGGTCATCCAGCTTGCGCGGGTTAGCCTCAGAACTGCGATTCAAGTTTGCACGTAGCGGCTCAAACGAATCGCAACAAGTTAATACACACAAAGCCTTACAGGCACTTCTAGGCATGATGTGCAAAACGTGGTCATCCAGCTTGCGCGGGTTAGGCTCAGAACTGCGAATCAAGTTTGCACGTGGCGGCTCAAACGAATCGCAACAAGTTAATAGACACAACGCCTTAAAGGCACTTTTAGGCATGATGTGCAAAACGTGGTCATCCAGCTTGCGCGGGTTAGCCTCAGAACTGCGATTCAAGTTTGCACGTAGCGGCTCAAACGAATCGCAACAAGTTAATACACACAAAGCCTTACAGGCACTTCTAGGCATGATGTGCAAAACGTGGTCATCCAGCTTGCGCGGGTTAGGCTCAGAGCTGCGAATCAAGTTTGCACGTAGCGGCTCAAACGAATCGCAACAAGTTAATACACACAAAGCCTTACAGGCACTTCTAGGCATGATGTGCATAACGCGGTCATCCAGCTTGCGCGGGTTAGGCTCAGAACTGCGATTCAAGTTTGCACGTAGCGGGTCAAACGAATCGCAACAAGTTAATACACACAACGCCTTACAGGCACTTTTAGGCATTATGTGCAAAACGCGGTCATCCAGCTTGCGCGGGTTAGGCTCAGAACGGCGATTCAAGTTTGCACGTAGCGGCTCAAACGAATCGCAACAAGTTAATACACACAAAGCCTTACAGGCACTTCTAGGCATGATGTGCAAAACGTGGTCATCCAGCTTGCGCGGGTTAGGCTCAGAACTGCGAATCAAGTTTGCACGTAGCGGCTCAAACGAATCGCAACAAGTTAATACACACAAAGCCTTACAGGCACTTCTAGGCATGATGTGCATAACGCGGTCATCCAGCTTGCGCGGGTTAGGCTCAGAACTGCGATTCAAGTTTGCACGTAGCGGCTCAAACGAATCGCAACAAGTTAATACACACAACGCCTTACAGGCACTTCTAGGCATGATGTGCATAACGCGGTCATCCAGCTTGCGCGGGTTAGGCTCAGAACTGCGATTCAAGTTTGCACGTAGCGGCTCAAACGAATCGCAACAAGTTAATACACACAACGCCTTAAAGGCACTTTAAGGCATGATGTGCAAAACGTGGTCATCCAGCTTGCGCGGGTTAGGCTCAGAACTGCGAATCAAGTTTGCACGTAGCGGCTCAAACGAATCGCAACAAGTTAATACACACAAAGTCTTACAGGCACTTCTAGGCATGATGTGCATAACGCGGTCATCCAGCTTGCGCGGGTTAGGCTCAGAACGGCGATTCAAGTTTGCACGTAGCGGCTCAAACGAATCGCAACAAGTTAATACACACAACGCCTTAAAGGCACTTTTAGGCATGATGTGCAAAACGTGGTCATCCAGCTTGCGCGGGTTAGCCTCAGAACTGCGATTCAAGTTTGCACGTAGCGGCTCAAACGAATCGCAACAAGTTAATACACACAAAGCCTTACAGGCACTTCTAGGCATGATGTGCAAAACGCGGTCATCCAGCTTGCGCGGGTTAGGCTCAGAACTGCGATTCAAGTTCGCACATAGCGGCTAAAGCGAATCGCAACAAGTTAATACACACAAAGCCTTAAAGGCACTTTTAGGCATGATGTGCAAAACATGGTCATCCAGCTTGCGCGGGTTAGCCTCAGAACTGCGATTCAAGTTTGCACGTAGCGGCTCAAACGAATCGCAACAAATTAATACACACAATGCCTTAAAGGCACTTTTAGGCATGATGTGCAAAACGAGGTCATCCAGCTTGCGCGGGTTAGGCTGAGAACTGCGATGCAAGTTCGCACATAGCGGCTCAAACGAATCGCAACAAGTTAATACACACAACGCCTTACAGGCACTTTTAGGCATTATGTGCAAAACGCGGTCATCCAGCTTGCGCGGGTTAGGCTCAGAACTGCGATTCAAGTTCGCACATAGCGGCTAAAGCGAATCGCAACAAGTTAATACACACAAAGCCTTACAGGCACTTCTAGGCATGATGTGCATAACGCGGTCATCCAGCTTGCGCGGGTTAGGCTCAGAACTGCGATTCAAGTTTGCACGTAGCGGCTCAAACGAATGGCAACAAGTTAATACACACAACGCCTTACAGGCACTTTTAGGCATTATGTGCAAAACGTGGTCATCCAGCTTGCGCGGGTTAGGCTCAGAACTGCGATTCAAGTTTGCACGTAGCGGCTCAAACGAATCGCAACAATACACACAACGCCTTACAGGCACTTCTAGGCATGATGTGCATAACGCGGTCATCCAGCTTGCGCGGGTTAGGCTCAGAACTGCGATTCAAGTTTGCACGTAGCGGCTCAAACGAATCGCAACAAGTTAATACACACAACGCCTTAAAGGCACTTTTAGGCATGATGTGCAAAACGTGGTCATCCAGCTTGCGCGGGTTAGCCTCAGAACTGCGATTCAAGTTTGCACGTAGCGGCTCAAACGAATCGCAACAAGTTAATACACACAAAGCCTTACAGGCACTTCTAGGCATGATGTGCAAAACGTGGTCATCCAGCTTTCGCGGGTTAGGCTGAGAACTGCGATTCAAGTTCGCACATAGCGGCTAAAGCGAATCGCAACAAGTTAATACACACAAAGCCTTACAGGCACTTTTAGGCATGATGTGAAAAACGAGGTCATCCAGCTTGCGCGGGTTAGGCTGAGAACTGCGATTCAAGTTCGCAAATAGCGGCTAAAGCGAATCGCAACAAGTTAATACACACAAAGCCTTACAGGCACTTCTAGGCATGATGTGCATAACGCGGTCATCCAGCTTGCGCGGGTTAGGCTCAGAACTGCGATTCAAGTTTGCACGTAGCGGCTCAAACGAATCGCAACAAGTTAATACACACAACGCCTTACAGGCACTTTTAGGCATTATGTGCAAAACGCGGTCATCCAGCTTGCGCGGGTTAGGCTCAGAAAGGCGATTCAAGTTTGCACGTAGCGGCTCAAACGAATCGCAACAAGTTGATACACACAACGCCTTAAAGGCACTTTTAGGCATGATGTGCAAAACGTGGTCATCCAGCTTGCGCGGGTTAGCCTCAGAACTGCGATTCAAGTTTGCACGTAGCGGCTCAAACGAATCGCAACAAGTTAATACACACAAAGCCTTACAGGCACTTCTAGGCATGATGTGCAAAACGTGGTCATCCAGCTTGCGCGGGTTAGGCTGAGAACTGCGATTCAAGTTCGCACATAGCGGCTAAAGCGAATCGCAACAAGTTAATACACACAAAGCCTTAAAGGCACTTTTAGGCATGATGTGCAAAACGTGGTCATCCAGCTTGCGCGGGTTAGCCTCAGAACTGCGATTCAAGTTTGCACGTAGCGGCTCAAACGAATCGCAACAAGTTAATACACACAAACCCTTACAGGCACTTCTAGGCATGATGTGCAAAACGTGGTCATCCAGCTTGCGCGGGTTAGGCTCAGAACTGCGAATCAAGTTTGCACGTAGCGGCTCAAACGAATCGCAACAAGTTAATAGACACAACGCCTTAAAGGCACTTTTAGGCATGATGTGCAAAACGTGGTCATCCAGCTTGCGCGGGTTAGCCTCAGAACTGCGATTCAAGTTTGCACGTAGCGGCTCAAACGAATCGCAACAAGTTAATACACACAAAGCCTTACAGGCACTTCTAGGCATGATGTGCAAAACGTGGTCATCCAGCTTGCGCGGGTTAGGCTCAGAACTGCGAATCAAGTTTGCACGTAGCGGCTCAAACGAATCGCAACAAGTTAATACACACAAAGCCTTACAGGCACTTCTAGGCATGATGTGCATAACGCGGTCATCCAGCTTGCGCGGGTTAGGCTCAGAACTGCGATTCAAGTTTGCACGTAGCGGGTCAAACGAATCGCAACAAGTTAATACACACAACGCCTTACAGGCACTTTTAGGCATTATGTGCAAAACGCGGTCATCCAGCTTGCGCGGGTTAGGCTCAGAACGGCGATTCAAGTTTGCACGTAGCGGCTCAAACGAATCGCAACAAGTTAATACACACAAAGCCTTACAGGCACTTCTAGGCATGATGTGCAAAACGTGGTCATCCAGCTTGCGCGGGTTAGGCTCAGAACTGCGAATCAAGTTTGCACGTAGCGGCTCAAACGAATCGCAACAAGTTAATACACACAAAGCCTTACAGGCACTTCTAGGCATGATGTGCATAACGCGGTCATTCAGCTTGCGCGGGTTAGGCTCAGAACTGCGATTCAAGTTTGCACGTAGCGGCTCAAACGAATCGCAACAAGTTAATACACACAACGCCTTACAGGCACTTTTAGGCATTATGTGCAAAACGCGGTCATCCAGCTTGCGCGGGTTAGGCTCAGAACGGCGATTCAAGTTTGCACGTAGCGGCTCAAACGAATCGCAAGAAGTTAATACACACAACGCCTTAAAGGCACTTTTAGGCATGATGTGCAAAACGTGGTCATCCAGCTTGCGCGGGTTAGCCTCAGAACTGCGATTCAAGTTTGCACGTAGCGGCTCAAACGAATCGCAACAAGTTAATACACACAAAGCCTTACAGGCACTTCTAGGCATGATGTGCAAAACGTGGTCATCCAGCTTGCGCGGGTTAGGCTGAGAACTGCGATTCAAGTTCGCACATAGCGGCTAAAGCGAATCGCAACAAGTTAATACACACAAAGCCTTACAGGCACTTCTAGGCATGATGTGCATAACGCGGTCATCCAGCTTGCGCGGGTTAGGCTCAGAACTGCGATTCAAGTTTGCACGTAGCGGCTCAAACGAATCGCAACAAGTTAATACACACAACGCCTTAAAGGCACTTTAAGGCATGATGTGCAAAACGTGGTCATCCAGCTTGCGCGGGTTAGGCTCAGAACTGCGAATCAAGTTTGCACGTAGCGGCTCAAACGAATCGCAACAAGTTAATACACACAAAATCTTACAGGCACTTCTAGGCATGATGTGCATAACGCGGTCATCCAGCTTGCGCGGGTTAGGCTCAGAACGGCGATTCAAGTTTGCACGTAGCGGCTCAAACGAATCGCAACAAGTTAATACACACAACGCCTTAAAGGCACTTTTAGGCATGATGTGCAAAACGTGGTCATCCAGCTTGCGCGGGTTAGCCTCAGAACTGCGATTCAAGTTTGCACGTAGCGGCTCAAACGAATCGCAACAAGTTAATACACACAAAGCCTTACAGGCACTTCTAGGCATGATGTGCAAAACGCGGTCATCCAGCTTGCGCGGGTTAGGCTCAGAACTGCGATTCAAGTTCGCACATAGCGGCTAAAGCGAATCGCAACAAGTTAATACACACAAAGCCTTACAGGCACTTCTAGGCATGACGTGCATAACGCGGTCATCCAGCTTGCGCGGGTTAGGCTCAGAACTGCGATTCAAGTTTGCACGTAGCGGCTCAAACGAATCGCAACAAGTTAATACACACAACGCCTTAAAGGCACTTTTAGGCATGATGTGCAAAACATGGTCATCCAGCTTGCGCGGGTTAGCCTCAGAACTGCGATTCAAGTTTGCACGTAGCGGCTCAAACGAATCGCAACAAGTTAATACACACAATGCCTTAAAGGCACTTTTAGGCATGATGTGCAAAACGAGGTCATCCAGCTTGCGCGGGTTAGGCTGAGAACTGCGATGCAAGTTCGCACATAGCGGCTCAAACGAAAAGCAACAAGTTAATACACACAACGCCTTACAGGCACTTTTAGGCATTATGTGCAAAACGCGGTCATCCAGCTTGCGCGGGTTAGGCTCAGAACTGCGATTCAAGTTTGCACGTAGCGGCTCAAACGAATCGCAACAAGTTAATACACACAAACCCTTACAGGCACTTCTAGGCATGATGTGCAAAACGTGGTCATCCAGCTTGCGCGGGTTAGGCTCAGAACTGCGAATCAAGTTTGCACGTAGCGGCTCAAACGAATCGCAACAAGTTAATAGACACAACGCCTTAAAGGCACTTTTAGGCATGATGTGCAAAACGTGGTCATCCAGCTTGCGCGGGTTAGCCTCAGAACTGCGATTCAAGTTTGCACGTAGCGGCTCAAACGAATCGCAACAAGTTAATACACACAAAGCCTTACAGGCACTTCTAGGCATGATGTGCAAAACGTGGTCATCCAGCTTGCGCGGGTTAGGCTCAGAACTGCGAATCAAGTTTGCACGTAGCGGCTCAAACGAATCGCAACAAGTTAATACACACAAAGCCTTACAGGCACTTTTAGGCATTATGTGCAAAACGCGGTCATCCAGCTTGCGCGGGTTAGGCTCAGAACGGCGATTCAAGTTTGCACGTAGCGGCTCAAACGAATCGCAACAAGTTAATACACACAAAGCCTTACAGGCACTTCTAGGCATGATGTGCAAAACGTGGTCATCCAGCTTGCGCGGGTTAGGCTCAGAACTGCGAATCAAGTTTGCACGTAGCGGCTCAAACGAATCGCAACAAGTTAAAACACACAAAGCCTTACAGGCACTTCTAGGCATGATGTGCATAACGCGGTCATTCAGCTTGCGCGGGTTAGGCTCAGAACTGCGATTCAAGTTTGCACGTAGCGGCTCAAACGAATCGCAACAAGTTAATACACACAACGCCTTAAAGGCACTTTTAGGCATGATGTGCAAAACGTGGTCATCCAGCTTGCGCGGGTTAGCCTCAGAACTGCGATTCAAGTTTGCACGTAGCGGCTCAAACGAATCGCAACAAGTTAATACACACAAAGCCTTACAGGCACTTCTAGGCATGATGTGCAAAACGTGGTCATCCAGCTTGCGCGGGTTAGGCTGAGAACTGCAAATCAAGTTCGCACATAGCGGCTAAAGCGAATCGCAACAAGTTAATACACACAAAGCCTTACAGGCACTTCTAGGCATGATGTGCATAACGCGGTCATCCAGCTTGCGCGGGTTAGGCTCAGAACTGCGATTCAAGTTTGCACGTAGCGGCTCAAACGAATCGCAACAAGTTAATACACACAACGCCTTAAAGGCACTTTAAGGCATGATGTGCAAAACGTGGTCATCCAGCTTGCGCGGGTTAGGCTCAGAACTGCGAATCAAGTTTGCACGTAGCGGCTCAAACGAATCGCAACAAGTTAATACACACAAAGTCTTACAGGCACTTCTAGGCATGATGTGCATAACGCGGTCATCCAGCTTGCGCGGGTTAGGCTCAGAACGGCGATTCAAGTTTGCACGTAGCGGCTCAAACGAATCGCAACAAGTTAATACACACAACGCCTTAAAGGCACTTTTAGGCATGATGTGCAAAACGTGGTCATCCAGCTTGCGCGGGTTAGCCTCAGAACTGCGATTCAAGTTTGCACGTAGCGGCTCAAACGAATCGCAACAAGTTAATACACACAAAGCCTTACAGGCACTTCTAGGCATGATGTGCAAAACGCGGTCATCCAGCTTGCGCGGGTTAGGCTCAGAACTGCGATTCAAGTTCGCACATAGCGGCTAAAGCGAATCGCAACAAGTTAATACACACAAAGCCTTACAGGCACTTCTAGGCATGACGTGCATAACGCGGTCATCCAGCTTGCGCGGGTTAGGCTCAGAACTGCGATTCAAGTTTGCACGTAGCGGCTCAAACGAATCGCAACAAGTTAATACACACAACGCCTTAAAGGCACTTTTAGGCATGATGTGCAAAACATGGTCATCCAGCTTGCGCGGGTTAGCCTCAGAACTGCGATTCAAGTTTGCACGTAGCGGCTCAAACGAATCGCAACAAGTTAATACACACAATGACTTAAAGGCACTTTTAGGCATGATGTGCAAAACGTGGTCATCCAGCTTGCGCGGGTTAGCCTCAGAACTGCGATTCAAGTTTGCACGTAGCGGCTCAATCGAATCGCAACAAGTTAATACACACAACACCTTACAGGCACTTTTAGGCATTATGTGCAAAACGTGGTCATCCAGCTTGCGCGGGTTAGGCTGAGAACTGCGATTCAAGTTCGCACATAGCGGCTAAAGCGAATCGCAACAAGTTAATACACACAAAGCCTTACAGGCACTTTTAGGCATGATGTGAAAAACGAGGTCATCCAGCTTGCGCGGGTTAGGCTGAGAACTGCGATTCAAGTTCGCACATAGCGGCTAAAGCGAATCGCAACAAGTTAATACACACAAAGCCTTACAGGCACTTCTAGGCATGATGTGCATAACGCGTTCATCCAGCTTGCGCGGGTTAGGCTCAGAACTGCGATTCAAGTTTGCACGTAGCGGCTCTAACGAATCGCAACAAGTTAATACACACAACGCCTTACAGGCACTTCTAGGCATGATGTGCATAACGCGGTCATCCAGCTTGCGCGGGTTAGGCTCAGAACTCTGACTCAAGTTTGCACGTAGCGGCTCAAACGAATCGCAACAAGTTAATACACACAACGCCTTAAAGGCACTTTTAGGCATGATGTGCAAAACGTGGTCATCCAGCTTGCGCGGGTTAGCCTCAGAACTGCGATTCAAGTTTGCACGTAGCGGCTCAAACGAATCGCAACAAGTTAATACACACAAAGCCTTACAGGCACTTCTAGGCATGATGTGCAAAACGTGGTCATCCAGCTTGCGCGGGTTAGGCTGAGAACTGCGATTCAAGTTCGCACATAGCGGCTAAAGCGATTCGCAACAAGTTAATACACACAAAGCCTTACAGGCACTTTTAGGCATGATGTGAAAAACGAGGTCATCCAGCTTGCGCGGGTTAGGCTGAGAACTGCGATTCAAGTTCGCAAATAGCGGCTAAAGCGAATCGCAACAAGTTAATACACACAAAGCCTTACAGGCACTTCTAGGCATGATGTGCAAAACGTGGTCATCCAGCTTGCGCGGGTTAGCCTCAGAACTGCGATTCAAGTTTGCACGTAGGGGCTCAATCGAATCGCAACAAGTTAATACACACAACGCCTTAAAGGCACTTTTAGGCATGATGTGCAAAACGTGGTCATCCAGCTTGCGCGGGTTAGCCTCAGAACTGCGATTCAAGTTTGCACGTAGCGGCTCAAACGAATCGCAACAAGTTAATACACACAAAGCCTTACAGGCACTTCTAGGCATGATGTGCAAAACGTGGTCATCCAGCTTGCGCGGGTTAGGCTGAGAACTGCGATTCAAGTTCGCACATAGCGGCTAAAGCGAATCGCAACAAGTTAATACACACAAAGCCTTACAGGCACTTCTAGGCATGATGTGCAAAACGTGGTCATCCAGCTTGCGCGGGTTATGCTCGGAACTGCGAATCAAGTTTGCACGTTGCGGCTCAAACGAATCGCAACAAGTTAATACACACAAAGCCTTACAGGCACTTCTAGGCATGATGTGCATAACGCTGTCATCCAGCTTGCGCGGGTTAGGCTCAGAACTGCGATTCAAGTTTGCACGTAGCGGCTCAAACGAATCGCAACAAGTTAATACACACAACGCCTTACAGGCACTTTTAGGCATTATGTGCAAAACGCGGTCATCCAGCTTGCGCGGGTTAGGCTCAGAACGGCGATTCAAGTTTGCACGTAGCGGCTCAAACGAATCGCAACAAGTTAATACACACAACGCCTTAAAGGCACTTTTAGGCATGATGTGCAAAACGTGGTCATCCAGCTTGCGCGGGTTAGCCTCAGAACTGCGATTCAAGTTTGCACGTAGCGGCTCAAACGAATCGCAACAAGTTAATACACACAAAGCCTTACAGGCACTTCTAGGCATGATGTGCAAAACGTGGTCATCCAGCTTGCGCGGGTTAGGCTGAGAACTGCGATTCAAGTTCGCACATAGCGGCTAAAGCGAATCGCAACAAGTTAATACACACAAAGCCTTACAGGCACTTCTAGGCATGATGTGCATAACGCGGTCATCCAGCTTGCGCGGGTTAGGCTCAGAACTGCGATTCAAGTTTGCACGTAGCGGCTCAAACGAATCGCAACAAGTTAATACACACAACGCCTTAAAGGCACTTTTAGGCATTATGTGCAAAACGCGGTCATCCAGCTTGCGCGGGTTAGGCTCAGAACTGCGATTCAAGTTCGCACATAGCGGCTAAAGCGAATCGCAACAAGTTAATACACACAAAGCCTTACAGGCACTTCTAGGCATGACGTGCATAACGCGGTCATCCAGCTTGCGCGGGTTAGGCTCAGAACTGCGATTCAAGTTTGCACGTAGCGGCTCAAACGAATCGCAACAAGTTAATACACACAACGCCTTAAAGGCACTTTTAGGCATGATGTGCAAAACATGGTCATCCAGCTTGCGCGGGTTAGCCTCAGAACTGCGATTCAAGTTTGCACGTAGCGGCTCAAACGAATCGCAACAAGTTAATAAACACAACGCCTTAAAGGCACTTTTAGGCATGATGTGCAAAACGAGGTCATCCAGCTTGCGCGGGTTAGGCTGAGAACTGCGATTCAAGTTCGCACATAGCGGCTCAAACGAATCGCAACAAGTTAATACACACAACGCCTTACAGGCACTTTTAGGCATTATGTGCAAAACGCGGTCATCCAGCTTGCGCGGGTTAGGCTCAGAACTGCGATTCAAGTTCGCACATAGCGGCTAAAGCGAATCGCAACAAGTTAATACACACAACGCCTTACAGGCACTTTTAGGCATTATGTGCAAAACGCGGTCATCCAGCTTGCGCGGGTTAGGCTCAGAACGGCGATTCAAGTTTGCACGTAGCGGCTCAAACGAATCGCAACAAGTTAATACACACAACGCCTTAAAGGCACTTTTAGGCATGATGTGCAAAACGTGGTCATCCAGCTTGCGCGGGTTAGCCTCAGAACTGCGATTCAAGTTTGCACGTAGCGGCTCAAACGAATCGCAACAAGTTAATACACACAAAGCCTTACAGGCACTTCTAGGCATGATGTGCAAAACGTGGTCATCCAGCTTGCGCGGGTTAGGCTGAGAACTGCGATTCAAGTTCGCACATAGCGGCTAAAGCGAATCGCAACAAGTTAATACACACAAAGCCTTACAGGCACTTCTAGGCATGATGTGCATAACGCGGTCATCCAGCTTGCGCGGGTTAGGCTCAGAACTGCGATTCAAGTTTGCACGTAGCGGCTCAAACGAATCGCAAAGAGTTAATACACACAACGCCTTAAAGGCACTTTTAGGCATTATGTGCAAAACGCGGTCATCCAGCTTGCGCGGGTTAGGCTCAGAACTGCGATTCAAGTTCGCACATAGCGGCTAAAGCGAATCGCAACAAGTTAATACACACAAAGCCTTACAGGCACTTCTAGGCATGACGTGCATAACGCGGTCATCCAGCTTGCGCGGGTTAGGCTCAGAACTGCGATTCAAGTTTGCACGTAGCGGCTCAAACGAATCGCAACAAGTTAATACACACAACGCCTTAAAGGCACTTTTAGGCATGATGTGCAAAACATGGTCATCCAGCTTGCGCGGGTTAGCCTCAGAACTGCGATTCAAGTTTGCACGTAGCGGCTCAAACGAATCGCAACAAGTTAATACACACAACGCCTTAAAGGCACTTTTAGGCATGATGTGCAAAACGAGGTCATCCAGCTTGCGCGGGTTAGGCTGAGAACTGCGATTCAAGTTCGCACGTAGCGGCTCAAACGAATCGCAACAAGTTAATACACACAAAGCCTTACAGGCACTTTTAGGCATTATGTGCAAAACGCGGTCATCCAGCTTGCGCGGGTTAGGCTCAGAAATGCGATTCAAGTTCGCACATAGCGGCTAAAGCGAATCGCAACAAGTTAATACACACAAAGCCTTACAGGCACTTCTAGGCATGATGTGCATAACGCGGTCATCCAGCTTGCGCGGGTTAGGCTCAGAACTGCGATTCAAGTTTGCACGTAGCGGCTCAAACGAATGGCAACAAGTTAATACACACAACGCCTTACAGGCACTTTTAGGCATTATGTGCAAAACGTGGTCATCCAGCTTGCGCGGGTTAGGCTCAGAACTGCGATTCAAGTTTGCACGTAGCGGCTCTAACGAATCGCAACAAGTTAATACACACAACGCCTTACAGGCACTTCTAGGCATGATGTGCATAACGCGGTCATCCAGCTTGCGCGGGTTAGGCTCAGAACTGCGATTCAAGTTTGCACGTAGCGGCTCAAACGAATCGCAACAAGTTAATACACACAACGCCTTAAAGGCACTTTTAGGCATGATGTGCAAAACGTGGTCATCCAGCTTGCGCGGGTTAGCCTCAGAACTGCGATTCAAGTTTGCACGTAGCGGCTCAAACGAATCGCAACAAGTTAATACACACAAAGCCTTACAGGCACTTCTAGGCATGATGTGCAAAACGTGGTCATCCAGCTTGCGCGGGTTAGGCTGAGAACTGCGATTCAAGTTCGCACATAGCGGCTAAAGCGATTCGCAACAAGTTAATACACAGAGCCTTACAGGCACTTTTAGGCATGATGTGAAGAACGAGGTCATCCAGCTTGCGCGGGTTAGGCTGAGAACTGCGATTCAAGTTCGCAAATAGCGGCTAAAGCGAATCGCAAAAAGTTAATACACACAAAGCCTTACAGGCACTTCTAGGCATGATGTGCAAAACGTGGTCATCCAGCTTGCGCGGGTTAGCCTCAGAACTGCGATTCAAGTTTGCACGTAGCGGCTCAAACGAATCGCAACAAGTTAATACACACAACGCCTTACAGGCACTTTTAGGCATTATGTGCAAAACGTGTTCATCCAGCTTGCGCGGGTTAGGCTGAGAACTGCGATTCAAGTTCGCACATAGCGGCTAAAGCGAATCGCAACAAGTTAATACACACAAAGCCTTACAGGCACTTTTAGGCATGATGTGAAAAACGAGGTCATCCAGCTTGCGCGGGTTAGGCTGAGAACTGCGATTCAAGTTCGCACATAGCGGCTAAAGCGAATCGCAACAAGTTAATACACACAAAGCCTTACAGGCACTTCTAGGCATGATGTGCATAACGCGTTCATCCAGCTTGCGCGGGTTAAGCTCAGAACTGCGATTCAAGTTTGCACGTAGCGGCTCAAACGAATCGCAACAAGTTAATAGACACAACGCCTTAAAGGCACTTTTAGGCATGATGTGCAAAACGTGGTCATCCAGCTTGCGCGGGTTAGCCTCAGAACTGCGATTCAAGTTTGCACGTAGCGGCTCAAACGAATCGCAACAAGTTAATAGACACAACGCCTTAAAGGCACTTTTAGGCATGATGTGCAAAACGTGGTCATCCAGCTTGCGCGGGTTAGCCTCAGAACTGCGATTCAAGTTTGCACGTAGCGGCTCGAACGAATCGCAACAAGTTAATACACACAACGCCTTACAGGCACTTTTAGGCATTATGTGCAAAACGCGGTCATCCAGCTTGCGCGGGTTAGGCTCAGAACTGCGATTCAAGTTCGCACATAGCGGCTAAAGCGAATCGCAACAAGTTAATACACACAACGCCTTACAGGCACTTTTAGGCATTATGTGCAAAACGCGGTCATCCAGCTTGCGCGGGTTAGGCTCAGAACGGCGATTCAAGTTTGCACGTAGCGGCTCAAACGAATCGCAACAAGTTAATACACACAACGCCTTAAAGGCACTTTTAGGCATGATGTGCAAAACGTGGTCATCCAGCTTGCGCGGGTTAGCCTCAGAACTGCGATTCAAGTTTGCACGTAGCGGCTCAAACGAATCGCAACAAGTTAATACACACAAAGCCTTACAGGCACTTCTAGGCATGATGTGCAAAACGTGGTCATCCAGCTTGCGCGGGTTAGGCTGAGAACTGCGATTCAAGTTCGCACATAGCGGCTAAAGCGAATCGCAACAAGTTAATACACACAAAGCCTTACAGGCACTTCTAGGCATGATGTGCATAACGCGGTCATCCAGCTTGCGCGGGTTAGGCTCAGAACTGCGATTCAAGTTTGCACGTAGCGGCTCAAACGAATCGCAAAGAGTTAATACACACAACGCCTTAAAGGCACTTTTAGGCATTATGTGCAAAACGCGGTCATCCAGCTTGCGCGGGTTAGGCTCAGAACTGCGATTCAAGTTCGCACATAGCGGCTAAAGCGAATCGCAACAAGTTAATACACACAAAGCCTTACAGGCACTTCTAGGCATGACGTGCATAACGCGGTCATCCAGCTTGCGCGGGTTAGGCTCAGAACTGCGATTCAAGTTTGCACGTAGCGGCTCAAACGAATCGCAACAAGTTAATACACACAACGCCTTAAAGGCACTTTTAGGCATGATGTGCAAAACATGGTCATCCAGCTTGCGCGGGTTAGCCTCAGAACTGCGATTCAAGTTTGCACGTAGCGGCTCAAACGAATCGCAACAAGTTAATACACACAACGCCTTAAAGGCACTTTTAGGCATGATGTGCAAAACGAGGTCATCCAGCTTGCGCGGGTTAGGCTGAGAACTGCGATTCAAGTTCGCACGTAGCGGCTCAAACGAATCGCAACAAGTTAATACACACAAAGCCTTACAGGCACTTTTAGGCATTATGTGCAAAACGCGGTCATCCAGCTTGCGCGGGTTAGGCTCAGAAATGCGATTCAAGTTCGCACATAGCGGCTAAAGCGAATCGCAACAAGTTAATACACACAAAGCCTTACAGGCACTTCTAGGCATGATGTGCATAACGCGGTCATCCAGCTTGCGCGGGTTAGGCTCAGAACTGCGATTCAAGTTTGCACGTAGCGGCTCAAACGAATGGCAACAAGTTAATACACACAACGCCTTACAGGCACTTTTAGGCATTATGTGCAAAACGTGGTCATCCAGCTTGCGCGGGTTAGGCTCAGAACTGCGATTCAAGTTTGCACGTAGCGGCTCTAACGAATCGCAACAAGTTAATACACACAACGCCTTACAGGCACTTCTAGGCATGATGTGCATAACGCGGTCATCCAGCTTGCGCGGGTTAGGCTCAGAACTGCGATTCAAGTTTGCACGTAGCGGCTCAAACGAATCGCAACAAGTTAATACACACAACGCCTTAAAGGCACTTTTAGGCATGATGTGCAAAACGTGGTCATCCAGCTTGCGCGGGTTAGCCTCAGAACTGCGATTCAAGTTTGCACGTAGCGGCTCAAACGAATCGCAACAAGTTAATACACACAAAGCCTTACAGGCACTTCTAGGCATGATGTGCAAAACGTGGTCATCCAGCTTGCGCGGGTTAGGCTGAGAACTGCGATTCAAGTTCGCACATAGCGGCTAAAGCGATTCGCAACAAGTTAATACACAGAGCCTTACAGGCACTTTTAGGCATGATGTGAAGAACGAGGTCATCCAGCTTGCGCGGGTTAGGCTGAGAACTGCGATTCAAGTTCGCAAATAGCGGCTAAAGCGAATCGCAAAAAGTTAATACACACAAAGCCTTACAGGCACTTCTAGGCATGATGTGCAAAACGTGGTCATCCAGCTTGCGCGGGTTAGCCTCAGAACTGCGATTCAAGTTTGCACGTAGCGGCTCAAACGAATCGCAACAAGTTAATACACACAACGCCTTACAGGCACTTTTAGGCATTATGTGCAAAACGTGTTCATCCAGCTTGCGCGGGTTAGGCTGAGAACTGCGATTCAAGTTCGCACATAGCGGCTAAAGCGAATCGCAACAAGTTAATACACACAAAGCCTTACAGGCACTTTTAGGCATGATGTGAAAAACGAGGTCATCCAGCTTGCGCGGGTTAGGCTGAGAACTGCGATTCAAGTTCGCACATAGCGGCTAAAGCGAATCGCAACAAGTTAATACACACAAAGCCTTACAGGCACTTCTAGGCATGATGTGCATAACGCGTTCATCCAGCTTGCGCGGGTTAAGCTCAGAACTGCGATTCAAGTTTGCACGTAGCGGCTCAAACGAATCGCAACAAGTTAATAGACACAACGCCTTAAAGGCACTTTTAGGCATGATGTGCAAAACGTGGTCATCCAGCTTGCGCGGGTTAGCCTCAGAACTGCGATTCAAGTTTGCACGTAGCGGCTCAAACGAATCGCAACAAGTTAATAGACACAACGCCTTAAAGGCACTTTTAGGCATGATGTGCAAAACGTGGTCATCCAGCTTGCGCGGGTTAGCCTCAGAACTGCGATTCAAGTTTGCACGTAGCGGCTCGAACGAATCGCAACAAGTTAATACACACAAAGCCTTACAGGCACTTCTAGGCATGATGTGCAAAACGTGGTCATCCAGCTTGCGCGGGTTAGGCTGAGAACTGCGATTCAAGTTCGCACATAGCGGCTAAAGCGAATCGCAACAAGTTAATACACACAAAGCCTTACAGGCACTTTTAGGCATGATGTGAAAAAGAGGTCATCCAGCTTGCGCGGGTTAGGCTGAGAACTGCGATTCAAGTTCGCACATAGCGGCTAAAGCGAATCGCAACAAGTTAATATACACAAAGCCTTACAGGCACTTCTAGGCATGATGTGCATAACGCGGTCATCCAGCTTGCGCGGGTTAGGCTCAGAACTGCGATTCAAGTTTGCACGTAGCGGCTCAAACGAATCGCAACAAGTTAATACACACAACGCCTTAAAGGCACTTTTAGGCATGATGTGCAAAACGTGGTCATCCAGCTTGCGCGGGTTAGGCTCAGAACTGCGATTCAAGTTCGCACATAGCGGCTAAAGCGAATCGCAACAAGTTAATACACACAAAGCCTTACAGGCACTTCTAGGCATGACGTGCATAACGCGGTCATCCAGCTTGCGCGGGTTAGGCTCAGAACTGCGATTCAAGTTTGCACGTAGCGGCTCAAACGAATCGCAACAAGTTAATACACACAACGCCTTAAAGGCACTTTTAGGCATGATGTGCAAAACATGGTCATCCAGCTTGCGCGGGTTAGCCTCAGAACTGCGATTCAAGTTTGCACGTAGCGGCTCAAACGAATCGCAACAAGTTAATACACACAACGCCTTAAAGGCACTTTTAGGCATGATGTGCAAAACGAGGTCATCCAGCTTGCGCGGGTTAGGCTGAGAACTGCGATTCAAGTTCGCACATAGCGGCTCAAACGAATCGCAACAAGTTAATACACACAACGCCTTACAGGCACTTTTAGGCATTATGTGCAAAACGCGGTCATCCAGCTTGCGCGGGTTAGGCTCAGAACTGCGATTCAAGTTCGCACATAGCGGCTAAAGCGAATCGCAACAAGTTAATACACACAAAGCCTTACAGGCACTTCTAGGCATGATGTGCATAACGCGGTCATCCAGCTTGCGCGGGTTAGGTTCAGAACTGCGATTCAAGTTTGCACGTAGCGGCTCAAACGAATCGCAACAAGTTAATACACACAACGCCTTAAAGGCACTTTTAGGCATGATGTGCAAAACGTGGTCATCCAGCTTGCGCGGGTTAGCCTCAGAACTGCGATTCAAGTTTGCACGTAGCGGCTCAAACGAATCGCAACAAGTTAATACACACAAAGCCTTACAGGCACTTCTAGGCATGATGTGCAAAACGTGGTCATCCAGCTTGCGCGGGTTAGGCTGAGAACTGCGATTCAAGTTCGCACATAGCGGCTAAAGCGATTCGCAACAAGTTAATACACACAAAGCCTTACAGGCACTTTTAGGCATGATGTGAAAAACGAGGTCATCCAGCTTGCGCGGGTTAGGCTGAGAACTGCGATTCAAGTTCGCAAATAGCGGCTAAAGCGAATCGCAACAAGTTAATACACACAAAGCCTTACAGGCACTTCTAGGCATGATGTGCAAAACGTGGTCATCCAGCTTGCGCGGGTTAGCCTCAGAACTGCGATTCAAGTTTGCACGTAGCGGCTCAAACGAATCGCAACAAGTTAATACACACAACGCCTTACAGGCACTTTTAGGCATTATGTGCAAAACGTGGTCATCCAGCTTGCGCGGGTTAGGCTGAGAACTGCGATTCAAGTTCGCACATAGCGGCTAAAGCGAATCGCAACAAGTTAATACACACAAAGCCTTACAGGCACTTTTAGGCATGATGTGAAAAACGAGGTCATCCAGCTTGCGCGGGTTAGGCTGAAAACTGCGATTCAAGTTCGCACATAGCGGCTAAAGCGAATCGCAACAAGTTAATACACACAAAGCCTTACAGGCACTTCTAGGCATGATGTGCATAACGCGTTCATCCAGCTTGCGCGGGTTAAGCTCAGAACTGCGATTCAAGTTTGCACGTAGCGGCTCAAACGAATCGCAACAAGTTAATAGACACAACGCCTTAAAGGCACTTTTAGGCATGATGTGCAAAACGTGGTCATCCAGCTTGCGCGGGTTAGCCTCAGAACTGCGATTCAAGTTTGCACGTAGCGGCTCAAACGAATCGCAACAAGTTAATACACACAAAGCCTTACAGGCACTTCTAGGCATGATGTGCAAAACGTGGTCATCCAGCTTGCGCGGGTTAGGCTGAGAACTGCGATTCAAGTTCGCACATAGCGGCTAAAGCGAATCGCAACAAGTTAATACACACAAAGCCTTACAGGCACTTTTAGGCATGATGTGAAAAAGAGGTCATCCAGCTTGCGCGGGTTCGGCTGAGAACTGCGATTCAAGTTCGCACATAGCGGCTAAAGCGAATCGCAACAAGTTAATATACACAAAGCCTTACAGGCACTTCTAGGCATGATGTGCATAACGCGGTCATCCAGCATGCGCGGGTTAGGCTCAGAACTGCGATTCAAGTTTGCACGTAGCGGCTAACGAATCGCAACAAGTTAATACACACAACGCCTTAAAGGCACTTTTAGGCATGATGTGCAAAACGTGGTCATCCAGCTTGCGCGGGTTAGGCTCAGAACTGCGAATCAAGTTTGCACGTAGCGGCTCAAACGAATCGCAACAAGTTAATACACACAACGCCTTAAAGGCACTTTTAGGCATGATGTGCAAAACGTGGTCATCCAGCTTGCGCGGGTTAGCCTCAGAACTGCGATTCAAGTTTGCACGTAGCGGCTCAAACGAATCGCAACAAGTTAATACACACAACGCCTTAATGGCACTTTTAGGCATGATGTGAAAACGTGGTCATCCAGCTTGCGCGGGTTAGGCTCAGAACTGCGAATCAAGTTTGCACGTAGCGGCTCAAACGAATCGCAACAAGTTAATACACACAAAGCCTTACAGGCACTTCTAGGCATGATGTGCATAACGCCGTCATCCAGCTTGCGCGGGTTAGGCTCAGAACTGCGATTCAAGTTTGCACGTAGCGGCTCAAACGAATCGCAACAAGTTAATACACACAACGCCTAAAGGCATGATGTGCAAAACGTGGTCATCCAGCTTGCGCGGGTTAGGCTCAGAACTGCGATTCGTTTGCACGTAGCGGCTCAAACGAACCGCAACAAGTTAATACACACAACGCCTTAAAGGCACTTTTAGGCATGATGTGCAAAATGTGGTCATCCAGCTTGCGCGGGTTAGGCTCACTCTGCGATTCAAGTTTGCACGTAGCGGCTCAAACGAATCGCAACAAGTTAATACACACAACGCCTTAAAGGCACTTTTAGGCATGATGTGCAAAACGTGGTCATCCAGCTTGCGCGGGTTAGGCTCAGAACTGCGATTCAAGTTCGCACATAGTGGCTAAAGCGAATCGCAACAAGTTAATACACACAACGCCTTACAGGCACTTTTAGGCATGGTGTGCAAATAGGCGTCTCTCAAGCTGCGCGGGTTAGGTACAGAACTGCGATTCAAGTTCGCACATAGCAGCTAAAGCGAATCGCAACAAGTTAATACACACAAAGCCTTACAGGCACTTCTAGGCATGATTTGCATAACGCTGTCACCCAGCTTGCGCGGGTTAGGCTCAGAACTGCGATTCAAGTTTGCACGTAGCGGCTCAAACGAATCGCAACAAGTTAATACACACAACGCCTTAAAGGCACTTTTAGGCATGATGTGCAAAACGAGGTCATCCAGCTTGCGCGGGTTAGGCTGAGAACTGCGATTCAAGTTCGCACATAGCGGCTCAAACGAATCGCAACAAGTTAATACACACAACGCCTTACAGGCACTTTTAGGCATTATGTGCAAAACGCGGTCATCCAGCTTGCGCGGGTTAGGCTCAGAACTGCGATTCAAGTTCGCACATAGCGGCTAAAGCGAATCGCAACAAGTTAATACACACAAAGCCTTACAGGCACTTCTAGGCATGATGTGCATAACGCGGTCATCCAGCTTGCGCGGGTTAGGCTCAGAACTGCGATTCAAGTTTGCACGTAGCGGCTCAAACGAATGGCAACAAGTTAATACACACAACGCCTTACAGGCACTTTTAGGCATTATGTGCAAAACGTGGTCATCCAGCTTGCGCGGGTTAGGCTCAGAACTGCGATTCAAGTTTGCACGTAGCGGCTCTAACGAATCGCAACAAGTTAATACACACAACGCCTTACAGGCACTTCTAGGCATGATGTGCATAACGCGGTCATCCAGCTTGCGCGGGTTAGGTTCAGAACTGCGATTCAAGTTTGCACGTAGCGGCTCAAACGAATCGCAACAAGTTAATACACACAACGCCTTAAAGGCACTTTTAGGCATGATGTGCAAAACGTGGTCATCCAGCTTGTGCGGGTTAGCCTCAGAACTGCGATTCAAGTTTGCACGTAGCGGCTCAAACGAATCGCAACAAGTTAATACACACAAAGCCTTACAGGCACTTCTAGGCATGATGTGCAAAACGTGGTCATCCAGCTTTCGCGGGTTAGGCTGAGAACTGCGATTCAAGTTCGCACATAGCGGCTAAAGCGATTCGCAACAAGTTAATACACACAAAGCCTTACAGGCACTTTTAGGCATGATGTGAAAAACGAGGTCATCCAGCTTGCGCGGGTTAGGCTGAGAACTGCGATTCAAGTTCGCAAATAGCGGCTAAAGCGAATCGCAACAAGTTATTACACACAAAGCCTTACAGGCACTTCTAGGCATGATGTGCAAAACGTGGTCATCCAGCTTGCGCGGGTTAGCCTCATAACTGCGATTCAAGTTTGCACGTAGCGGCTCAAACGAATCGCAACAAGTTAATACACACAACGCCTTACAGGCACTTTTAGGCATTATGTGCAAAACGTGGTCATCCAGCTTGCGCGGGTTAGGCTGAGAACTGCGATTCAAGTTCGCACATAGCGGCTAAAGCGAATCGCAACAAGTTAATACACACAAAGCCTTACAGGCACTTTTAGGCATGATGTGAAAAACGAGGTCATCCAGCTTGCGCGGGTTAGGCTGAGAACTGCGATTCAAGTTCGCACATAGCGGCTAAAGCGAATCGCAACAAGTTAATACACACAAAGCCTTACAGGCACTTCTAGGCATGATGTGCATAACGCGTTCATCCAGCTTGCGCGGGTTAAGCTCAGAACTGCGATTCAAGTTTGCACGTAGCGGCTCAAACGAATCGCAACAAGTTAATAGACACAACGCCTTAAAGGCACTTTTAGGCATGATGTGCAAAACGTGGTCATCCAGCTTGCGCGGGTTAGCCTCAGAACTGCGATTCAAGTTTGCACGTAGCGGCTCAAACGAATCGCAACAAGTTAATACACACAAAGCCTTACAGGCACTTCTAGGCATGATGTGCAAAACGTGGTCATCCAGCTTGCGCGGGTTAGGCTGAGAACTGCGATTCAAGTTCGCACATAGCGGCTAAAGCGAATCGCAACAAGTTAATACACACAAAGCCTTACAGGCACTTTTAGGCATGATGTGAAAAAGAGGTCATCCAGCTTGCGCGGGTTAGGCTGAGAACTGCGATTCAAGTTCGCACATAGCGGCTAAAGCGAATCGCAACAAGTTAATATACACAAAGCCTTACAGGCACTTCTAGGCATGATGTGCATAACGCGGTCATCCAGCATGCGCGGGTTAGGCTCAGAACTGCGATTCAAGTTTGCACGTAGCGGCTCAAACGAATCGCAACAAGTTAATACACACAACGCCTTAAAGGCACTTTTAGGCATGATGTGCAAAACGTGGTCATCCAGCTTGCGCGGGTTAGGCTCAGAACTGCGAATCAAGTTTGCACGTAGCGGCTCAAACGAATCGCAACAAGTTAATACACACAAAGCCTTACAGGCACTTCTAGGCATGATGTGCATAACGCGGTCATCCAGCTTGCGCGGGTTAGGCTCAGAACTGCGATTCAAGTTTGCACGTAGCGGCTCAAACGAATCGCAACAAGTTAATACACACAACGCCTTACAGGCACTTTTAGGCATTATGTGCAAAACGCGGTCATCCAGCTTGCGCGGGTTAGGCTCAGAACTGCGATTCAAGTTTGCACGTAGCGGCTCAAACGAATCGCAACAAGTTAATACACACAACGCCTTAAAGGCACTTTTAGGCATGATGTGCAAAACGTGGTCATCCAGCTTGCGCGGGTTAGCCTCAGAACTGCGATTCAAGTTTGCACGTAGCGGCTCAAACGAATCGCAACAAGTTAATACACACAACGCCTTAATGGCACTTTTAGGCATGATGTGAAAACGTTGTCATCCAGCTTGCGCGGGTGAGGCTCAGAACTGCGAATCAAGTTTGCACGTAGCGGCTCAAACGAATCGCAACAAGTTAATACACACAAAGCCTTACAGGCACTTCTAGGCATGATGTGCATAACGCCGTCATCCAGCTTGCGCGGGTTAGGCTCAGAACTGCGATTCAAGTTTGCACGTAGCGGCTCAAACGAATCGCAACAAGTTAATACACATCATCATCATCATCATCATCAACCTGATTATACCCACTGCAGGGCGAAGGCCTCTCCCATATTTCTCCACTTAACCCGGTTCTGTGCTAGCTGCATCCACTTGACCCCTGCGAACTTCTTAATCTCATCCGCCCACCTAACTTTCTGTCTCCCCCTGCTACGCTTTCCTTCCCTTGGAATCCAGTTTGTTACCCTCAGCGACCATCGGTTATCCTCTCTTCGCACTACATGTCCTGCCCATGTCCATTTCTTCTTTTTAATTTCCACTAGAATGTCATTAACTTGAGTTAATTCTCTGACCCACTCTGCACGCTTTCTATCTCTTAATGTTACCCCTACCATTTTTCGTTCCATAGCCCTCTGGGTTGTCCTCAGCTTAAGTAGAACTCTCTTGGTTAGCCTCCACGATTCAGCCCCATAGGTGAGTACAGGCAAGATGCAACTGTTGTACACTTTCCTCTTAAGCGATACCGGTAAGCTGCTAGTCATAATCTGCGAGTGCTTGCCAAATGCGCTCCATCCCAATCTTATTCTTCTTGATATTTCCTTTTCAGGGTCTGGATCTGCGGTTACTACCTGTCCTAAGTAGACATATTCGCCTACTATTTCCAGTATTTCGCTACCTAATGTAAACTGCTGTTCCTTCCCGAGGCTGTTGAACATTACCTTAGTCTTCTGCATATTGATTTTCAAGCCTACCATTCTACTTTTTCTGTCTAGGTCATCAATCATTATTTGCAGTTCATCCCCCGAGTTGCTTAGCAAGGCAATGTCATCAGCAAATCGCAGATTACTGAGGTATTCTCCATCTACCCTTATCCCTAACTGCTCCCATTCCAAGTCTCTGAATACTTCCTCTAAACAAGCTGTGAATAGTACTGGGGAGATTGTGTCTCCTTGCCTAACACCTTTCTTTATGGGAATTTTATTGCTTTCTTTATGTAGAACTATGGTTGCTGTGCAGCCACTATATATATCTTCCAGCACTTTCACGTACGGCTCGTCTACCCCCTGATTTCGCAATGCTTGCATCACCGCCGAGGTTTCAACTGAGTCAAATGCTTTTTCGTAATCAATGAATGCTATGTATAAGGGCTGGTTATATTCCGAGCATTTTTCTATCACCTGATTGATGGTATGGATATGATCGATAGTAGAGTACCGTTTCCGAAACCCTGCTTGATCCTTTGCTTGATTGCAGTCTAAGGTTGTCCTGATTCTATTGGCGATTACCTTAGTAAATACCTTATACGTAACAGACAGTAAGCTGATTGGTCTGTAATTTTTAAGGTCCTTAGAGTCCCCTTTCTTGTGAATGAGGATAATGTTTGCATTCTTCCATGCTTCCGGTACCGTCCATGACACCAGGCACTGCGTATACAGGGTGGCCAGTTTTTCTAGCACGATATCCCCCCCGTCCTTCAGCAAATCTGTAGTTATCTGATCCTCTCCAGCTGATTTCCCCCTTTTCATAGTTTCTAGTGCTTTCTTGACCTCGCCCTTCGTCACTGGTGGAACGTCTGACTGTTTTTCCCTACCGCCAATCTCACTACGGTCCTGACTACTTTGGCTACTGTAGAGATCTGTATAGAACTCCTCGGCTACTTTGACTATCTTGTCCATATTAGTGATGACGTTGCCCGCCTTGTCCCTTATCGCATACATCTGGTTTTTGCCTATGCCCAATTTCTTCTTTACCGCTTTAAGGCTTCCCCCGTTCTTTACAGCATGCTCAATTTTCTCCATGTTATACTTCCTTATATCGGCCACCTTGCGCTTATTGATTAGCTTTGATATCTCGGCCAATTCGATCTGGTCTGTTGGATTGGAAGCTTTCATACTCTGCCGTTTCTTAATCAAATCTTTCGTCTCCTTAGACAGCTTACCGGTATCCTCTTTAACTATCCTACCGCCTACTTCTACTGCGCACTCAGTAATGATATCTCTGAAATTATTGTTCATTGCCTCTAGGGTAATGTCGCCATCCTCAGTTAGAGCTGAAAACCTATTCTGTAGCGAGATTCTGAACTCTTCTGCCCTCCCCCTCACCGCTAATTCGTTGATGGGTTTCTTTCTTACTAATCTATTGCGTTCCTTCTTCAGATTTAGGCTAATTCGGGACCTCACCATCCTATGGTCACTACATCGAACTTTCCCGATTACCTCTACATCCTGCACAATGGCGGGGGTTGAACACATTATGAAGTCGATTTCATTTTTAGTCTCTCCGTTAGGACTTTTCCATGTCCATTTCCGGTTCTTCCGTTTGCTGAAGAAGGTATTCATGATTCGTAAGTTATTGCGCTCTGCAAACTCAACTAGTAACTCCCCCCTGCTATTCCTAGAACCAATGCCATAGTCACCTACTGCCTTGTCTCCTGCCTGTTTTTTCCCTACCTTGGCATTGAAGTCGCCCATTAGTACAGTATTAACAGTACAGTTAATACACACAACGCCTTAAAGGCATGATGTGCAAAACGTGGTCATCCAGCTTGCGCGGGTTAGGCTCAGAACTGCGATTCGTTTGCACGTAGCGGCTCAAACGAACCGCAACAAGTTAATACACACAACGCCTTAAAGGCACTTTTAGGCATGATGTGCAAAATGTGGTCATCCAGCTTGCGCGGGTTAGGCTCACTCTGCGATTCAAGTTTGCACGTAGCGGCTCAAACGAATCGCAACAAGTTAATACACACAACGCCTTAAAGGCACTTTTAGGCATGATGTGCAAAACGTGGTCATCCAGCTTGCGCGGGTTAGGCTCAGAACTGCGATTCAAGTTCGCACATAGTGGCTAAAGCGAATCGCAACAAGTTAATACACACAACGCCTTACAGGCACTTTTAGGCATGATGTGCAAATAGGCGTCTCTCAAGCTGCGCGGGTTAGGTACAGAACTGCGATTCAAGTTCGCACATAGCAGCTAAAGCGAATCGCAACAAGTTAATACACACAAAGCCTTACAGGCACTTCTAGGCATGATTTGCATAACGCTGTCACCCAGCTTGCGCGGGTTAGGCTCAGAACTGCGATTCAAGTTTGCACGTAGCGGCTCAAACGAATCGCAACAAGTTAATACACACAACGCCTTACAGGCACTTTTAGGCATTATGTGCAAAACGTGGTCATCCAGCTTGCGCGGGTTAGGCTGAGAACTGCGATTCAAGTTCGCACATAGCGGCTAAAGCGAATCGCAACAAGTTAATACACACAAAGCCTTACAGGCACTTTTAGGCATGATGTGAAAAACGAGGTCATCCAGCTTGCGCGGGTTAGGCTGAGAACTGCGATTCAAGTTCGCACATAGCGGCTAAAGCGAATCGCAACAGGTTAATACACACAAAGCCTTACAGGCACTTCTAGGCATGATGTGCATAACGCGGTCATCCAGCTTGCGCGGGTTAGGCTCAGAACTGCGATTCAAGTTTGCACGTAGCGGCTCAAACGAATCGCAACAAGTTAATACACACAACGCCTTAAAGGCACTTTTAGGCATGATGTGCAAAACGTGGTCATCCAGCTTGCGCGGGTTAGCCTCAGAACTGCGATTCAAGTTTGCACGTAGCGGCTCAAACGAATCGCAACAAGTTAATAAACACAAAGCCTTACAGGCACTGCTAGGCATGATGTGCAAAACGTGGTCATCCAGCTTGCGCGGGTTAGGCTGAGAACTGCGATTCAAGTTCGCACATAGCGGCTAAAGCGAATCGCAACAAGTTAATACACACAAAGCCTTACAGGCACTTTTAGGCATGATGTGAAAAAGAGGTCATCCAGCTTGCGCGGGTTAGGCTGAGAACTGCGATTCAAGTTCGCACATAGCGGCTAAAGCGAATCGCAACAAGTTAATACACACAAAGCCTTACAGGCACTTCTAGGCATGATGTGCATAACGCGGTCATCCAGCTTGCGCGGGTTAGGCTCAGAACTGCGATTCAAGTTTGCACGTAGCGGCTCAAACGAATCGCAACAAGTTAATACACACAACGCCTTACAGGCACTTTTAGGCATTATGTGCAAAAGGTGGTCATCCAGCTTGCGCGGGTTAGGCTCAGAACTGCGATTCAAGTTTGCACGTAGCGGCTCAAACGAATCGCAACAAGTTAATACACACAACGCCTTAAAGGCACTTTAAGGCATGATGTGCAGAACATGGTCATCCAGCTTGCGCGGGTTAGCCTCAGAACTGCGATTCAAGTTTGCACGTAGCGGCTCAAACGAATCGCAACAAGTTAATACACACAACGCCTTAAAGGCACTTTTAGGCATGATGTGCAAAACGAGGTCATCCAGCTTGCGCGGGTTAGGCTGAGAACTGCGATTCAAGTTCGCACATAGCGGCTAAAGCGAATCGCAACAAGTTAATACACACAAAGCCTTACAGGCACTTCTAGGCATGATGTGCATAACGCGGTCATCCAGCTTGCGCGGGTTAGGCTCAGAACTGCGATTCAAGTTTGCACGTAGCGGCTCAAACGAATCGCAACAAGTTAATACACACAACGCCTTAAAGGCACTTTTAGGCATGATGTGCAAAACGTGGTCATCCAGCTTGCGCGGGTTAGCCTCAGAACTGCGATTCAAGTTTGCACGTAGCGGCTCAAACGAATCGCAACAAGTTAATACACACAAAGCCTTACAGGCACTTCTAGGCATGATGTGCAAAACGTGGTCATCCAGCTTGCGCGGGTTAGGCTGAGAACTGCGATTCAAGTTCGCACATAGCGGCTAAAGCGAATCGCAACAAGTTAATACACACAAAGCCTTACAGGCACTTTTAGGCATGATGTGAAAAAGGTCATCCAGCTTGCGCGGGTTAGGCTGAGAACTGCGATTCAAGTTCGCACATAGCGGCTAAAGCGAATCGCAACAAGTTAATACACACAAAGCCTTACAGGCACTTCTAAGCATGATGTGCATAACGCGGTCATCCAGCTAGCGCGGGTTAGGCTGAGAACTGCGATTCAAGTTCGCACATAGCGGCTAAAGCGAATCGCAACAAGTTAATATACACAAAGCCTTACAGGCACTTCTAGGCATGATGTGCATAACGCGGTCATCCAGCTTGCGCGGGTTAGGCTCAGAACTGCGATTCAAGTTTGCACGTAGCGGCTCAAACGAATCGCAACAAGTTAATACACACAACGCCTTAAAGGCACTTTTAGGCATGATGTGCAAAACGTGGTCATCCAGCTTTCGCGGGTTAGGCTCAGAACTGCGAATCAAGTTTGCACGTAGCGGCTCAAACGAATCGCAACAAGTTAATACACACAAAGCCTTACAGGCACTTCTAGGCATGATGTGCATAACGCGGTCATCCAGCTTGCGCGGGTTAGGCTCAGAACTGCGATTCAAGTTTGCACGTAGCGGCTCAAACGAATCGCAACAAGTTAATACACACAACGCCTTACAGGCACTTTTAGGCATGATGTGCAAAACGTGGTCATCCAGCTTGCGCGGGTTAGCCTCAGAACTGCGATTCAAGTTTGCACGTAGCGGCTCAAACGAATCGCAACAAGTTAATACACACAAAGCCTTACAGGCACTTCTAGGCATGATGTGCAAAACGTGGTCATCCAGCTTGCGCGGGTTAGGCTAAGAACTGCGATTCAAGTTCGCACATAGCGGCTAAAGCGAATCGCAACAAGTTAATACACACAAAGCCTTACAGGCACTTTTAGGCATGATGTGAAAAACGAGGTCATCCAGCTTGCGCGGGTTAGGCTGAGAACTGCGATTCAAGTTTGCACATAGCGGCTAAAGCGAATCGCAACAAGTTAATACACACAAAGCCTTACAGGCACTTCTAGGCATGATGTGCATGACGCGGTCATCCAGCTTGCGCGGGTTAGGCTCAGAACTGCGATTCAAGGTTGCACGTAGCGGCTCAAACGAATCGCAACAAGTTAATACACACAACGCCTTAATGGCACTTTTAGGCATGATGTGAAAACGTGGTCATCCAGCTTGCGCGGGTTAGGCTCAGAACTGCGAATCAAGTTTGCACGTAGCGGCTCAAACGAATCGCAACAAGTTAATACACACAAAGCCTTACAGGCACTTCTAGGCATGATGTGCATAACGCCGTCATCCAGCTTGCGCGGGTTAGGCTCAGAACTGCGATTCAAGTTTGCACGTAGCGGCTCAAACGAATCGCAACAAGTTAATACACACAACGCCTTAAAGGCATGATGTGCAAAACGTGGTCATCCAGCTTGCGCGGGTTAGGCTCAGAACTGCGATTCGTTTGCACGTAGCGGCTCAAACAAACCGCAACAAGTTAATACACACAACGCCTTAAAGGCACTTTTAGGCATGATGTGCAAAACGTGGTCATCCAGCTTGCGCGGGTTAGGCTCACTCTGCGATTCAAGTTTGCACGTAGCGGCTCAAACGAATCGCAACAAGTTAATACACACAACGCCTTAAAGGCACTTTTAGGCATGATGTGCAAAACGTGGTCATCCAGCTTGCGCGGGTTAGGCTCAGAACTGCGATTCAAGTTCGCACATAGTGGCTAAAGCGAATCGCAACAAGTTAATACACACAACGCCTTACAGGCACTTTTAGGCATGATGTGCAAATAGGCGTCACTCAAGCTGCGCGGGTTAGGTACAGAACTGCGATTCAAGTTCGCACATAGCGGCTAAAGCGAATCGCAACAAGTTAATACACACAAAGCCTTACAGGCACTTCTAGGCATGATTTGCATAACGCTGTCACCCAGCTTGCGCGGGTTAGGCTCAGAACTGCGATTCAAGTTTGCACGTAGCGGCTCAAACGAATCGCAACAAGATAATACACACAACGCCTTACAGGCACTTTTAGGCATTATGTGCAAAACGTGGTCATCCAGCTTGCGCGGGTTAGGCTGAGAACTGCGATTCAAGTTCGCACATAGCGGCTAAAGCGAATCGCAACAAGTTAATACACACAAAGCCTTACAGGCACTTTTAGGCATGATGTGAAAAACGAGGTCATCCAGCTTGCGCGGGTTAGGCTGAGAACTGCGATTCAAGTTCGCACATAGCGGCTAAAGCGAATCGCAACAGGTTAATACACACAAAGCCTTACAGGCACTTCTAGGCATGATGTGCATAACGCGGTCATCCAGCTTGCGCGGGTTAGGCTCAGAACTGCGATTCAAGTTTGCACGTAGCGGCTCAAACGAATCGCAACAAGTTAATACACACAAAGCCTTACAGGCACTGCTAGGCATGATGTGCAAAACGTGGTCATCCAGCTTGCGCGGGTTAGGCTGAGAACTGCGATTCAAGTTCGCACATAGCGGCTAAAGCGAATCGCAACAAGTTAATACACACAAAGCCTTACAGGCACTTTTAGGCATGATGTGAAAAAGAGGTCATCCAGCTTGCGCGGGTTAGGCTGAGAACTGCGATTCAAGTTCGCACATAGCGGCTAAAGCGAATCGCAACAAGTTAATACACACAAAGCCTTACAGGCACTTCTAGGCATGATGTGCATAACGCGGTCATCCAGCTTGCGCGGGTTAGGCTCAGAACTGCGATTCAAGTTTGCACGTAGCGGCTCAAACGAATCGCAACAAGTTAATACACACAACGCCTTACAGGCACTTTTAGGCATTATGTGCAAAACGTGGTCATCCAGCTTGCGCGGGTTAGGCTCAGAACTGCGATTCAAGTTTGCACGTAGCGGCTCAAACGAATCGCAACAAGTTAATACACACAACGCCTTAAAGGCACTTTTAGGCATGATGTGCAAAACATGGTCATCCAGCTTGCGCGGGTTAGCCTCAGAACTGCGATTCAAGTTTGCACGTTGCGGCTCAAACGAATCGCAACAAGTTAATACACACAAAGCCTTACAGGCACTTCTAGGCATGATGTGCAAAACGTGGTCATCCAGCTTGCGCGGGTTAGGCTGAGAACTGCGATTCAAGTTCGCACATAGCGGCTAAAGCGAATCGCAACAAGTTAATACACACAAAGCCTTACAGGCACTTTTAGGCATGATGTGAAAAACGAGGTCATCCAGCTTGCGCGGGTTAGGCTGAGAACTGCGATTCAAGTTCGCAAATAGCGGCTAAAGCGAATCGCAACAAGTTAATACACACAAAGCCTTACAGGCACTTCTAGGCATGATGTGCAAAACGTGGTCATCCAGCTTGCGCGGGTTAGCCTCAGAACTGCGATTCAAGTTTGCACGTAGAGGATAAAACGAATCGCAACAAGTTAATACACACAAAGCCTTACAGGCACTTCTAGGCATGATGTGCAAAACGTGGTCATCCAGCTTGCGCGGGTTAGGCTGAGAACTGCGATTCAAGTTCGCACATAGCGGCTAAAGCGAATCGCAACAAGTTAATACACACAAAGCCTTACAGGCACTTTTAGGCATGTTGTGAAAAACGAGGTCATCCAGCTTGCGCGGGTTAGGCTGAGAACTGCGATTCAAGTTCGCACATAGCGGCTAAAGCGAATCGCAACAAGTTAATACACACAAAGCCTTACAGGCACTTCTAGGCATGATGTGCATGACGCGGTCATCCAGCTTGCGCGGGTTAGGCTCAGAACTGCGATTCAAGTTTGCACGTAGCGGCTCAAACGAATCGCAACAAGTTAATACACACAACGCCTTAAAGGCACTTTTAGGCATGATGTGCAAAACGTGGTCATCCAGCTTGCGCGGGTTAGGCTCAGAACTGCGATTCAAGTTCGCACATAGTGGCTAAAGCGAAACGCAACAAGTTAATACACACAACGCCTTACAGGCACTTTTAGGCATGATGTGCAAATAGGCGTCACTCAAGCTGCGCGGGTTAGGTACAGAACTGCGATTCAAGTTCGCACATAGCGGCTAAAGCGAATCGCAACAAGTTAATACACACAAAGCCTTACAGGCACTTCTAGGCATGATTTGCATAACGCTGTCACCCAGCTTGCGCGGGTTAGGCTCAGAACTGCGATTCAAGTTTGCACGTAGCGGCTCAAACGAATCGCAACAAGTTAATACACACAACGCCTTACAGGCACCTTTAGGCATTATGTGCAAAACGTGGTCATCCAGCTTGCGCGGGTTAGGCTGAGAACTGCGATTCAAGTTCGCACATAGCGGCTAAAGCGAATCGCAACCTGTTAATACACACAAAGCCTTACAGGCACTTCTAGGCATGATGTGCATAACGCGGTCATCCATCTTGCGCGGGTTAGGCTCAGAACTGCGATTCAAGTTTGCACGTAGCGGCTCAAACGAATCGCAACAAGTTAATACACACAACGCCTTAAAGGCACTTTTAGGCATGATGTGCAAAACGTGGTCATCCAGCTTGCGCGCGTTAGCCTCAGAACTGCGATTCAAGTTTGCACGTAGCGGCTCAAACGAATCGCAACAAGTTAATACACACAAAGCCTTACAGGCACTTCTAGGCATGATGTGCAAAACGTGGTCATCCAGCTTGCGCGGGTTAGGCTGAGAACTGCGATTCAAGTTCGCACATAGCGGCTAAAGCGAATCGCAACAAGTTAATACACACAAAGCCTTACAGGCACTTTTAGGCATGATGTGAAAAAGAGGTCATCCAGCTTGCGCGGGTTAGGCTGAGAACTGCGATTCAAGTTCGCACATAGCGGCTAAAGCGAATCGCAACAAGTTAATACACACAAAGCCTTACAGGCACTTCTAGGCATGATGTGCATAACGAGGTCATCCAGCTTGCGCGGGTTAGGCTGAGAACTGCGATTCAAGTTCGCACATAGCGGCTAAGGCGAATCGCAACAAGTTAATATACACAAAGCCTTACAGGCACTTCTAGGCATTATGTGCAAAACGTGGTCATCCAGCTTGCGCGGGTTAGGCTCAGAACTGCGATTCAAGTTTGCACGTAGCGGCTCAAACGAATCGAACAAGTTAATACACACAACGCCTTAAAGGCACTTTTAGGCATGATGTGCAAAACATGGTCATCCAGCTTGCGCGGGTTAGCCTCAGAACTGCGATTCAAGTTTGCACGTAGCGGCTCAAACGAATCGCAACAAGTTAATACACACAACGCCTTAAAGGCACTTTTAGGCATGATGTGCAAAACGAGGTCATCCAGCTTGCGCGGGTTAGGCTGAGAACTGCGATTCAAGTTCGCACATAGCGGCTAAAGCGAATCGCAACAAGTTAATACACACAAAGCCTTACAGGCACTTCTAGGCATGATGTGCATAACGCGGTCATCCAGCTTGCGCGGGTTAGGCTCAGAACTGCGATTCAAGTTTGCACGTAGCGGCTCAAACGAATCGCAACAAGTTAATACACACAACGCCTTAAAGGCACTTTTAGGCATGATGTGCAAAACGTGGTCATCCAGCTTGCGCGGGTTAGCCTCAGAACTGCGATTCAAGTTTGCACGTAGCGGCTCAAACGAATCGCAACATGTTAATACACAAAAAAGCCTTACAGGCACTTCTAGGCATGATGTGCAAAACGTGGTCATCCAGCTTGCGCGGGTTAGGCTGAGAACTGCGATTCAAGTTCGCACATAGCGGCTAAAGCGAATCGCAACAAGTTATTAACTTGTTGCGAAACACAAAGCCTTACAGGCACTTTTAGGCATGATGTGAAAAACGAGGTCATCCAGCTTGCGCGGGTTAGGCTGAGAACTGCGATTCAAGTTCGCAAATAGCGGCTAAAGCGAATCGCAACAAGTTAATACACACAAAGCCTTACAGGCACTTCTAGGCATGATGTGCAAAACGTGGTCATCCAGCTTGCGCGGGTTAGCCTCAGAACTGCGATTCAAGTTTGCACGTAGCGGCTCAAACGAATCGCAACAAGTTAATACACACAAAGCCTTACAGGCACTTCTAGGCATGATGTGCAAAACGTGGTCATCCAGCTTGCGCGGGTTAGGCTGAGAACTGCGATTCAAGTTCGCACATAGCGGCTAAAGCGAATCGCAACAAGTTAATACACACAAAGCCTTACAGGCACTTTTAGGCATGATGTGAAAAACGAGGTCATCCAGCTTGCGCGGGTTAGGCTGAGAACTGCGATTCAAGTTCGCACATAGCGGCTAAAGCGAATCGCAACAAGTTAATACACACAAAGCCTTACAGGCACTTCTAGGCATGATGTGCATGACGCGGTCATCCAGCTTGCGCGGGTTAGGCTCAGAACTGCGATTCAAGTTTGCACGTAGCGGCTCAAACGAATCGCAACAAGTTAATACACACAACGCCTTAAAGGCACTTTTAGGCATGATGTGCAAAACGTGGTCATCCAGCTTGCGCGGGTTAGGCTCAGAACTGCGATTCAAGTTCGCACATAGTGGCTAAAGCGAAACGCAACAAGTTAATACACACAACGCCTTACAGGCACTTTTAGGCATGATGTGCAAATAGGCGTCACTCAAGCTGCGCGGGTTAGGTACAGAACTGCGATTCAAGTTCGCACATAGCGGCTAAAGCGAATCGCAACAAGTTAATACACACAAAGCCTTACAGGCACTTCTAGGCATGATTTGCATAACGCTGTCACCCAGCTTGCGCGGGTTAGGCTCAGAACTGCGATTCAAGTTTGCACGTAGCGGCTCAAACGAATCGCAACAAGTTAATACACACAACGCCTTACAGGCACTTTTAGGCATTATGTGCAAAACGTGGTCATCCAGCTTGCGCGGGTTAGGCTGAGAACTGCGATTCAAGTTCGCACATAGCGGCTAAAGCGAATCGCAACAAGTTAATACACACAAAGCCTTACAGGCACTTCTAGGCATGATGTGCATAACGCTGTCATCCAGCTTGCGCGGGTTAGGCTCAGAACTGCGATTCAAGTTTGCACGTAGCGGCTCAAACGAATCGCAACAAGTTGATACACACAACGCCTTAAAGGCACTTTTAGGCATGATGTGCAAAACGTGGTCATCCAGCTTGCGCGGGTTAGCCTCAGAACTGCGATTCAAGTTTGCACGTAGCGGCTCAAACGAATCGCAACAAGTTAATACACACAAAGCCTTACAGGCACTTCTAGGCATGATGTGCAAAACGTGGTCATCCAGCTTGCGCGGGTTAGGCTGAGAACTGCGATTCAAGTTCGCACATAGCGGCTAAAGCGAATCGCAACAAGTTAATACACACAAAGCCTTA
This sequence comes from Amblyomma maculatum, assembly GCF_055883805.1. Lineage (NCBI taxonomy): Eukaryota > Metazoa > Arthropoda > Arachnida > Ixodida > Ixodidae > Amblyomma > Amblyomma maculatum. The sequence continues at coordinate 99,719 of NW_028146740.1, read as the reverse complement.
CAGGCACTTCTAGGCATGATGTGCATAACGCGGTCATCCAGCTTGCGCGGGTTAGGCTGAGAACTGCGATTCAAGTTCGCACATAGCGGCTAAAGCGAACCGCAACAAGTTAATATACACAAAGCCTTACAGGCACTTCTAGGCATGATGTTCATAACGCGGTCATCCAGCTTGCGCGGGTTAGGCTCAGAACTGCGATTCAAGTTTGCACGTAGCGGCTCAAACGAATCGCAACAAGTTAATACACACAAAGCCTTACAGGCACTTTTAGGCATGATGTGCATAACGCGGTCATCCAGCTTGCGCGGGTTAGGCTCAGAACTGCGATTCAAGTTTGCACGTAGCGGCTCAAACGAATCGCAACAAGTTAATACACACAACGCCTTACAGGCACTTTTAAGCATTATGTGCAAAACGCGGTCATCCAGCTTGCGCGGGTTAGGCTCAGAACTGCGATTCAAGTTTGCACGTAGCGGCTCAAACGAATCGCAACAAGTTAATACACACAACGCCTTAAAGGCACTTTTAGGCATGATGTGCAACATGTGGTCATCCAGCTTGCGCGGGTTAGCCTCAGAACTGCGATTCAAGTTTGCACGTAGCGGCTCAAACGAATCGCAACAAGTTAATACACACAAAGCCTTACAGGCACTTCTAGGCATGATGTGCAAAACGTGGTCATCCAGCTTGCGCGGGTTAGGCTGAGAACTGCGATTCAAGTTCGCACATAGCGGCTAAAGCGAATCGCAACAAGTTAATACACACAAAGCCTTACAGGCACTTTTAGGCATGATGTGAAAAACGAGGTCATCCAGCTTGCGCGGGTTAGGCTGAGAACTGCGATTCAAGTTCGCACATAGCGGCTAAAGCGAATCGCAACAAGTTAATACACACAAAGCCTTACAAGCACTTCTAGGCATGATGTGCATGACGCGGTCATCCAGCTTGCGCGGGTTAGGCTCAGAACTGCGATTCAAGTTTGCACGTAGCGGCTCAAACGAATCGCAACAAGTTAATACACACAACGCCTTAAAGGCATGATGTGCAAAACGTGGTCATCCAGCTTGCGCGGGTTAGGCTCAGAACTGCGATTCAAGTTTGCACGTAGCGGCTCAAACGAACCGCAACAAGTTAATACACACAACGCCTTAAAGGCACTTTTAGGCATGATGTTCAAAACGTGGTCATCCAGCTTGCGCGGGTTAGGCTAAGAACTGCGATTCAAGTTTGCACGTAGCGGCTCAAACGAACCGCAACAAGTTAATACACTCAAAGCCTTACAGGCACTTCTAGGCATGATGTGCACAACGCGGTCATCCAGCTTCCGCGGGTTAGGCTCAGAACTGCGATTCAAGTTTGCACGTAGCGGCTCAAACGAATCGCAACAAGTTAATACACACAACGCCTTAAAGGCACTTTTAGGCATGATGTGCAAAACGTGGTCATCCAGCTTGCGCGGGTTAGGCTCAGAACTGCGATTCAAGTTCGCACATAGTGGCTAAAGCGAATCGCAACAAGTTAATACACACAACGCCTTACAGGCACTTTTAGGCATGATGTGCAAATAGGCGTCACTCAAGCTGCGCGGGTTAGGTACAGAACTGCGATTCAAGTTCGCACATAGCGGCTAAAGCGAATCGCAACAAGTTAATACACACAAAGCCTTACAGGCACTTCTAGGCATGATTTGCATAACGCTGTCACCCAGCTTGCGCGGGTTAGGCTCAGAACTGCGATTCAAGTTTGCACGTAGCGGCTCAAACGAATCGCAACAAATTAATACACACAACGCCTTACAGGCACTTTTAGGCATTATGTGCAAAACGTGGTCATCCAGCTTGCGCGTGTTAGGCTGAGAACTGCGATTCAAGTTCGCACATAGCGGCTAAAGCGAATCGCAACAAGTTAATACACACAAAGCCTTACAGGCACTTTTAGGCATGATGTGAAAAACGAGGTCATCCAGCTTGCGCGGGTTAGGCTGAGAACTGCGATTCAAGTTCGCACATAGCGGCTAAAGCGAATCGCAACAAGTTAATACACACAAAGCCTTACAGGCACTTCTAGGCATGATGTGCATAACGCGGTCATCCAGCTTGCGCGGGTTAGGCTCAGAACTGCGATTCAAGTTTGCACGTAGCGGCTCAAACGAATCGCAACAAGTTAATACACACAACGCCTTAAAGGCACTTTTAGGCATGATGTGCAAAACGTGGTCATCCAGCTTGCGCGGGTTAGCCTCAGAACTGCGATTCAAGTTTGCACGTAGCGGCTCAAACGAATCGCAACAACTTAATACACACAAAGCCTTACAGGCACTTCTAGGCATGATGTGCAAAACGTGGTCATCCAGCTTGCGCGGGTTAGGCTGAGAACTGCGATTCAAGTTCGCACATAGCGGCTAAAGCGAATCGCAACAAGTTAATACACACAAAGCCTTACAGGCACTTGTAGGCATGATGTGAAAAAGAGGTCATCCAGCTTGCGCGGGTTAGGCTGAGAACTGCGATTCAAGTTCGCACATAGCGGCTAAAGCGAATCGCAACAAGTTAATACACACAAAGCCTTACAGGCACTTCTAGACATGATGTGCATAACGCGGTCATCCAGCTTGCGCGGGTTAGGCTCAGAACTGCGATTCAAGTTTGCACGTAGCGGCTCAAACGAATCGCAACAAGTTAATACACACAAAGCCTTAAAGGCACTTTTAGGCATGATGTGCAAAACGTGGTCATCCAGCTTGCGCGGGTTAGCCTCAGAACTGCGATTCAAGTTTGCACGTAGCGGCTTAAACGAATCGCAACAAGTTAATACACACAAAGCCTTACAGGCACTTCTAGGCATGATGTGCAAAACGTGGTCATCCAGCTTGCGCGGGTTAGGCTGAGAACTGCGATTCAAGTTCGCACATAGCGGCTAAAGCGAATCGCAACAAGTTAATACACACAAAGCCTTACAGGCACTTTTAGGCATGATGTGAAAAACGAGGTCATTAAGCTTGCGCGGGTTAGGCTCAGAACTGCGAATCAAGTTTGCACGTAGCGGCTCAAACGAATCGCAACAAGTTAATACACACAAAGCCTTACAGGCACTTCTAGGCACGATGTGCATAACGCGGTCATCCAGCTTGCGCGGGTTAGGCTCAGAACTGCGATTCAAGTTTGCACGTAGCGGCTCAAACGAATCGCAACAAGTTAATACACACAACGCCTTAAAGGCATGATGTGCAAAACGTGGTCATCCAGCTTGCGCGGGTTAGGCTCAGAACTGCGATTCAAGTTTGCACGTAGCGGCTCAAACGAACCGCAACAAGTTAATACACACAACGCCTTGAAGGCACTTTTAGGCATAATGTGCAAAACGTGGTCATCCAGCTTGCGCGCGTTAGGCTCAGAACTGCGATTCAAGTTTGCACGTAGCGGCTCAAACGAACCGCAACAAGTTAATACACTCAAAGCCTTACAGGCACTTCTAGGCATGATGTGCATAACGCGGTCATCCAGCTTCCGCGGGTTAGGCTCAGAACTGCGATTCAAGTTTGCACGTAGCGGCTCAAACGAATCGCAACAAGTTAATACACACAACGCCTTAAAGGCACTTTTAGGCATGATGTGCAAAACGTGGTCATCCAGCTTGCGCGGGTTAGGCTCAGAACTGCGATTCAAGTTCGCACATAGTGGCTAAAGCGAATCGCAACAAGTTAATACACACAACGCCTTACAGGCACTTTTAGGCATGATGTGCAAATAGGCGTCACTCAAGCTGCGCGGGTTAGGTACAGAACTGCGATTCAAGTTCGCACATAGCGGCTAAAGCGAATCGCAACAAGTTAATACACACAAAGCCTTACAGGCACTTCTAGGCATGATTTGCATAACGCTGTCACCCAGCTTGCGCGGGTTAGGCTCAGAACTGCGATTCAAGTTTGCACGTAGCGGCTCAAACGAATCGCAACAAGTTAATACACACAACGCCTTAAAGGCACTTTTAGGCATGATGTGCAAAACGTGGTCATCCAGCTTGCGCGGGTTAGGCTCAGAACTGCGATTCAAGTTCGCACATAGTGGCTAAAGCGAATCGCAACAAGTTAATACACACAACGCCTTACAGGCACTTTTAGGCATGATGTGCAAATAGGCGTCACTCAAGCTGCGCGGGTTAGGTACAGAACTTCGATTCAAGTTCGCACATAGCGGCTAAAGCGAATCGCAACAAGTTAATACACACAAAGCCTTACAGGCACTTCTAGGCATGATTTGCATAACGCTGTCACCCAGCTTGCGCGGGTTAGGCTCAGAACTGCGATTCAAGTTTGCACGTAGCGGCTCAAACGAATCGCAACAAATTAATACACACAACGCCTTACAGGCACTTTTAGGCATTATGTGCAAAACGTGGTCATCCAGCTTGCGCGTGTTAGGCTGAGAACTGCGATTCAAGTTCGCACATAGCGGCTAAAGCGAATCGCAACAAGTTAATACACACAAAGCCTTACAGGCACTTTTAGGCATGATGTGAAAAACGAGGTCATCCAGCTTGCGCGGGTTAGGCTGAGAACTGCGATTCAAGTTCGCACATAGCGGCTAAAGCGAATCGCAACAAGTTAATACACACAAAGCCTTACAGGCACTTCTAGGCATGATGTGCATTACGCGGTCATCCAGCTTGCGCGGGTTAGGCTCAGAACTGCGATTCAAGTTTGCACGTAGCGGCTCAAACGAATCGCAACAAGTTAATACACACAACGCCTTAAAGGCACTTTTAGGCATGATGTGCAAAACGTGGTCATCCAGCTTGCGCGGGTTAGCCTCAGAACTGCGATTCAAGTTTGCACGTAGCGGCTCAAACGAATCGCAACAACTTAATACACACAAAGCCTTACAGGCACTTCTAGGCATGATGTGCAAAACGTGGTCATCCAGCTTGCGCGGGTTAGGCTGAGAACTGCGATTCAAGTTCGCACATAGCGGCTAAAGCGAATCGCAACAAGTTAATACACACAAAGCCTTACAGGCACTTGTAGGCATGATGTGAAAAAGAGGTCATCCAGCTTGCGCGGGTTAGGCTGAGAACTGCGATTCAAGTTCGCACATAGCGGCTAAAGCGAATCGCAACAAGTTAATACACACAAAGCCTTACAGGCACTTCTAGGCATGATGATCATAACGCGGTCATCCAGCTTGCGCGGGTTAGGCTCAGAACTGCGATTCAAGTTTGCACGTAGCGGCTCAAACGAATCGCAACAAGTTAATACACACAAAGCCTTAAAGGCACTTTTAGGCATGATGTGCAAAACGTGGTCATCCAGCTTGCGCGGGTTAGCCTCAGAACTGCGATTCAAGTTTGCACGTAGCGGCTTAAACGAATCGCAACAAGTTAATACACACAAAGCCTTACAGGCACTTCTAGGCATGATGTGCAAAACGTGGTCATCCAGCTTGCGCGGGTTAGGCTGGGAACTGCGATTCAAGTTCGCACATAGCGGCTAAAGCGAATCGCAACAAGTTAATACACACAAAGCCTTACAGGCACTTTTAGGCATGATGTGAAAAACGAGGTCATTAAGCTTGCGCGGGTTAGGCTCAGAACTGCGAATCAAGTTTGCACGTAGCGGCTCAAACGAATCGCAACAAGTTAATACACACAAAGCCTTACAGGCACTTCTAGGCACGATGTGCATAACGCGGTCATCCAGCTTGCGCGGGTTAGGCTCAGAACTGCGATTCAAGTTTGCACGTAGCGGCTCAAACGAATCGCAACAAGTTAATACACACAACGCCTTAAAGGCATGATGTGCAAAACGTGGTCATCCAGCTTGCGCGGGTTAGGCTCAGAACTGCGATTCAAGTTTGCACGTAGCGGCTCAAACGAACCGCAACAAGTTAATACACACAACGCCTTGAAGGCACTTTTAGGCATAATGTGCAAAACGTGGTCATCCAGCTTGCGCGCGTTAGGCTCAGAACTGCGATTCAAGTTTGCACGTAGCGGCTCAAACGAACCGCAACAAGTTAATACACTCAAAGCCTTACAGGCACTTCTAGGCATGATGTGCATAACGCGGTCATCCAGCTTCCGCGGGTTAGGCTCAGAACTGCGATTCAAGTTTGCACGTAGCGGCTCAAACGAATCGCAACAAGTTAATACACACAACGCCTTAAAGGCACTTTTAGGCATGATGTGCAAAACGTGGTCATCCAGCTTGCGCGGGTTAGGCTCAGAACTGCGATTCAAGTTCGCACATAGTGGCTAAAGCGAATCGCAACAAGTTAATACACACAACGCCTTACAGGCACTTTTAGGCATGATGTGCAAATAGGCGTCACTCAAGCTGCGCGGGTTAGGTACAGAACTGCGATTCAAGTTCGCACATAGCGGCTAAAGCGAATCGCAACAAGTTAATACACACAAAGCCTTACAGGCACTTCTAGGCATGATTTGCATAACGCTGTCACCCAGCTTGCGCGGGTTAGGCTCAGAACTGCGATTCAAGTTTGCACGTAGCGGCTCAAACGAATCGCAACAAGTTAATACACACAACGCCTTAAAGGCATGTTGTGCAAAACGTGGTCATCCAGCTTGCGCGGGTTAGGCTCAGAACTGCGATTCAAGTTTGCACGTAGCGGCTCAAACGAACCGCAACAAGTTAATACACACAACGCCTTGAAGGCACTTTTAGGCATAATGTGCAAAACGTGGTCATCCAGCTTGCGCGGGTTAGGCTCAGAACTGCGATTCAAGTTTTCACGTAGCGGCTCAAACGAACCGCAACAAGTTAATACACTCAAAGCCTTACAGGCACTTCTAGGCATGATGTGCATAACGCGGTCATCCAGCTTGCGCGGGTTAGGCTCAGAACTGCGATTCAAGTTTGCACGTAGCGGCTCAAACGAATCGCAACAAGTTAATAGACACAACGCCTTAAAGGCACTTTTAGGCATGATGTGCAAAACGTGGTCATCCAGCTTGCGCGGGTTAGCCTCAGAACTGCGATTCAAGTTTGCACGTAGCGGCTCAAACGAATCGCAACAAGTTAATACACACAAAGCCTTACAGGCACTTCTAGGCATGATGTGCAAAACGTGGTCATCCAGCTTGCGCGGGTTAGGCTGAGAACTGCGATTCAAGTTCGCACATAGCGGCTAAAGCGAATCGCAACAAGTTAATACACACAAAGCCTTACAGGCACTTTTAGGCATGATGTGAAAAAGAGGTCATCCAGCTTGCGCGGGTTAGGCTGAGAACTGCGATTCAAGTTCGCACATAGCGGCTAAAGCGAATCGCTACAAGTTAATATGCACAAAGCCTTACAGGCACTTCTAGGCATGATGTGCATAACGCGGTCATCCAGCTTGCGCGGGTTAGGCTCAGAACTGCGATTCAAGTTTGCACGTAGCGGCTCAAACGAATCGCAACAAGTTAATACACACAACGCCTTACAGGCACTTTTAGGCATTATGTGCAAAACGCGGTCATCCAGCTTGCGCGGGTTAGCCTCAGAACTGCGGTTCAAGTTTGCACGTAGCGGCTCAAACGAATCGCAACAAGTTAATACACACAAAGCCTTACAGGCACTTCTAGGCATGATGTGCAAAACGTGGTCATCCAGCTTGCGCGGGTTAGGCTGAGAACTGCGATTCAAGTTCGCACATAGCGGCTAAAGCGAATCGCAACAAGTTAATAACAACAAACCCTTACAGGCACTTTTAGGCATGATGTAAAAAACGAGGTCATCCAGCTTGCGCGGGTTAGGCTGAGAACTGCGATTCAAGTTCGCACATAGCGGCTAAAGCGAATCGCAACAAGTTAATACACACAAAGCCTTACAGGCACTTCTAGGCATGATGTGCATGACGCGGTCATCCAGCTTGCGCGGGTTAGGCTCAGAACTGCGATTCAAGTTTGCACGTAGCGGCTCAAACGAATCGCAACAAGTTAATACACACAACCACTTAAACGCATGATGTGCAAAACGTGGTCATCCAGCTTGCGCGGGTTAGGCTCAGAACTGCGATTCGTTTGCACGTAGCGGCTCAAACGAACCGCAAAAAGTTAATACACACAACGCCTTAAAGGCACTTTTAGGCATGATGTGCAAAACGTGGTCATCCAGCTTGCGCGGGTTAGGCTCACTCTGCGATTCAAGTTTGTACGTAGCGGCTCAAACGAACCGCAACAAGTTAATACACTCAAAGCCTTACAGGCACTTCTAGGCATGATGTGCATAACGCGGTCATCCAGCTTCCGCGGGTTAGGCTCAGAACTGCGATTCAAGTTTGCACGTAGCGGCTCAAACGAATCGCAACAAGTTAATACACACAACGCCTTAAAGGCACTTTTAGGCATGATGTGCAAAACGTGGTCATCCAGCTTGCGCGGGTTAGGCTCAGAACTGCGATTCAAGTTCGCTCATAGTGGCTAAAGCGAATCGCAACAAGTTAATACACACAACGCCTTAGAGGCACTTTTAGGCATGATGTGCAAATAGGCGTCACTCAAGCTGCGCGGGATAGGTACAGAACTGCGATTCAAGTTCGCACGTAGCGGCTAAAGCGAATCGCAACAAGTTAATACACACAAAGCCTTACAGGCACTTCTAGGCATGATTTGCATAACGCTGTCACCCAGCTTGCGCGGGTTAGGCTCAGAACTGCGATTCAAGTTTGCACGTAGCGGCTCAAACGAATCGCAACAAGTTAATACACACAACGCCTTACAGGCACTTTTAGGCATGATGTGCAAAACGTGGTCATCCAGCTTGCGCGGGTTAGGCTGAGAACTGCGATTCAAGTTCGCACATAGCGGCTAAAGCGAATCGCAACAAGTTAATACATACAACGCCTTAAAGGCACTTTTAGGCATGTTGTGAAAAACGAGGTCATCCAGCTTGCGCGGGTTAGGCTGAGAACTGCGATTCAAGTTCGCACATAGCGGCTAAAGCGAATCGCAACAAGTTAATACACACAAAGCCTTACAGGCACTTCTAGGCATGATGTGCATGACGCGGTCATCCAGCTTGCGCGGGTTAGGCTCAGAACTGCGATTCAAGTTTGCACGTAGCGGCTCAAACGAATCGCAACAAGTTAATACACACAACGCCTTAAAGGCACTTTTAGGCATGATGTGCAAAACGTGGTCATCCAGCTTGCGCGGGTTAGGCTCAGAACTGCGATTCAAGTTCGCACATAGTGGCTAAAGCGAAACGCAACAAGTTAATACACACAACGCCTTACAGGCACTTTTAGGCATGATGTGCAAATAGGCGTCACTCAAGCTGCGCGGGTTAGGTACAGAACTGCGATTCAAGTTCGCACATAGCGGCTAAAGCGAATCGCAACAAGTTAATACACACAAAGCCTTACAGGCACTTCTAGGCATGATTTGCATAACGCTGTCACCCAGCTTGCGCGGGTTAGGCTCAGAACTGCGATTCAAGTTTGCACGTAGCGGCTCAAACGAATCGCAACAAGTTAATACACACAACGCCTTACAGGCACCTTTAGGCATTATGTGCAAAACGTGGTCATCCAGCTTGCGCGGGTTAGGCTGAGAACTGCGATTCAAGTTCGCACATAGCGGCTAAAGCGAATCGCAACCTGTTAATACACACAAAGCCTTACAGGCACTTCTAGGCATGATGTGCATAACGCGGTCATCCAGCTTGCGCGGGTTAGGCTCAGAACTGCGATTCAAGTTTGCACGTAGCGGCTCAAACGAATCGCAACAAGTTAATACACACAACGCCTTAAAGGCACTTTTAGGCATGATGTGCAAAACGTGGTCATCCAGCTTGCGCGCGTTAGCCTCAGAACTGCGATTCAAGTTTGCACGTAGCGGCTCAAACGAATCGCAACAAGTTAATACACACAAAGCCTTACAGGCACTTCTAGGCATGATGTGCAAAACGTGGTCATCCAGCTTGCGCGGGTTAGGCTGAGAACTGCGATTCAAGTTCGCACATAGCGGCTAAAGCGAATCGCAACAAGTTAATACACACAAAGCCTTACAGGCACTTTTAGGCATGATGTGAAAAAGAGGTCATCCAGCTTGCGCGGGTTAGGCTGAGAACTGCGATTCAAGTTCGCACATAGCGGCTAAAGCGAATCGCAACAAGTTAATACACACAAAGCCTTACAGGCACTTCTAGGCATGATGTGCATAACGCGGTCATCCAGCTTGCGCGGGTTAGGCTGAGAACTGCGATTCAAGTTCGCACATAGCGGCTAAAGCGAATCGCAACAAGTTAATATACACAAAGCCTTACAGGCACTTCTAGGCATTATGTGCAAAACGTGGTCATCCAGCTTGCGCGGGTTAGGCTCAGAACTGCGATTCAAGTTTGCACGTAGCGGCTCAAACGAATCGAACAAGTTAATACACACAACGCCTTAAAGGCACTTTTAGGCATGATGTGCAAAACATGGTCATCCAGCTTGCGCGGGTTAGCCTCAGAACTGCGATTCAAGTTTGCACGTAGCGGCTCAAACGAATCGCAACAAGTTAATACACACAACGCCTTAAAGGCACTTTTAGGCATGATGTGCAAAACGAGGTCATCCAGCTTGCGCGGGTTAGGCTGAGAACTGCGATTCAAGTTCGCACATAGCGGCTAAAGCGAATCGCAACAAGTTAATACACACAAAGCCTTACAGGCACTTCTAGGCATGATGTGCATAACGCGGTCATCCAGCTTGCGCGGGTTAGGCTCAGAACTGCGATTCAAGTTTGCACGTAGCGGCTCAAACGAATCGCAACAAGTTAATACACACAACGCCTTAAAGGCACTTTTAGGCATGATGTGCAAAACGTGGTCATCCAGCTTGCGCGGGTTAGCCTCAGAACTGCGATTCAAGTTTGCACGTAGCGGCTCAAACGAATCGCAACATGTTAATACACACAAAGCCTTACAGGCACTTCTAGGCATGATGTGCAAAACGTGGTCATCCAGCTTGCGCGGGTTAGGCTGAGAACTGCGATTCAAGTTCGCACATAGCGGCTAAAGCGAATCGCAACAAGTTATTAACTTGTTGCGAAACACAAAGCCTTACAGGCACTTTTAGGCATGATGTGAAAAACGAGGTCATCCAGCTTGCGCGGGTTAGGCTGAGAACTGCGATTCAAGTTCGCAAATAGCGGCTAAAGCGAATCGCAACAAGTTAATACACACAAAGCCTTACAGGCACTTCTAGGCATGATGCGCAAAACGTGGTCATCCAGCTTGCGCGGGTTAGCCTCAGAACTGCGATTCAAGTTTGCACGTAGCGGCTCAAACGAATCGCAACAAGTTAATACACACAAAGCCTTACAGGCACTTCTAGGCATGATGTGCAAAACGTGGTCATCCAGCTTGCGCGGGTTAGGCTGAGAACTGCGATTCAAGTTCGCACATAGCGGCTAAAGCGAATCGCAACAAGTTAATACACACAAAGCCTTACAGGCACTTTTAGGCATGATGTGAAAAACGAGGTCATCCAGCTTGCGCGGGTTAGGCTGAGAACTGCGATTCAAGTTCGCACATAGCGGCTAAAGCGAATCGCAACAAGTTAATACACACAAAGCCTTACAGGCACTTCTAGGCATGATGTGCATGACGCGGTCATCCAGCTTGCGCGGGTTAGGCTCAGAACTGCGATTCAAGTTTGCACGTAGCGGCTCAAACGAATCGCAACAAGTTAATACACACAACGCCTTAAAGGCACTTTTAGGCATGATGTGCAAAACGTGGTCATCCAGCTTGCGCGGGTTAGGCTCAGAACTGCGATTCAAGTTCGCACATAGTGGCTAAAGCGAAACGCAACAAGTTAATACACACAACGCCTTACAGGCACTTTTAGGCATGATGTGCAAATAGGCGTCACTCAAGCTGCGCGGGTTAGGTACAGAACTGCGATTCAAGTTCGCACATAGCGGCTAAAGCGAATCGCAACAAGTTAATACACACAAAGCCTTACAGGCACTTCTAGGCATGATTTGCATAACGCTGTCACCCAGCTTGCGCGGGTTAGGCTCAGAACTGCGATTCAAGTTTGCACGTAGCGGCTCAAACGAATCGCAACAAGTTAATACACACAACGCCTTACAGGCACTTTTAGGCATTATGTGCAAAACGTGGTCATCCAGCTTGCGCGGGTTAGGCTGAGAACTGCGATTCAAGTTCGCACATAGCGGCTAAAGCGAATCGCAACAAGTTAATACACACAAAGCCTTACAGGCACTTCTAGGCATGATGTGCATAACGCGGTCATCCAGCTTGCGCGGGTTAGGCTCAGAACTGCGATTCAAGTTTGCACGTAGCGGCTCAAACGAATCGCAACAAGTTGATACACACAACGCCTTAAAGGCACTTTTAGGCATGATGTGCAAAACGTGGTCATCCAGCTTGCGCGGGTTAGCCTCAGAACTGCGATTCAAGTTTGCACGTAGCGGCTCAAACGAATCGCAACAAGTTAATACACACAAAGCCTTACAGGCACTTCTAGGCATGATGTGCAAAACGTGGTCATCCAGCTTGCGCGGGTTAGGCTGAGAACTGCGATTCAAGTTCGCACATAGCGGCTAAAGCGAATCGCAACAAGTTAATACACACAAAGCCTTACAGGCACTTCTAGGCATGATGTGCATAACGCGGTCATCCAGCTTGCGCGGGTTAGGCTGAGAACTGCGATTCAAGTTCGCACATAACGGCTAAAGCGAATCGCAACAAGTTAATATACACAAAGCCTTACAGGCACTTCTAGGCATGATGTGCATAACGCGGTCATCCAGCTTGCGCGGGTTAGGCTCAGAACTGCGATTCAAGTTTGCACGTAGCGGCTCAAACGAATCGCAACAAGTTAATACACACAAAGCCTTACAGGCACTTTTAGGCATGATGTGCATAACGCGGTCATCCAGCTTGCGCGGGTTAGGCTCAGAACTGCGATTCAAGTTTGCACGTAGCGGCTCAAACGAATCGCAACAAGTTAATACACACAACGCCTTACAGGCACTTTTAGGCATTATGTGCAAAACGCGGTCATCCAGCTTGCGCGGGTTAGGCTCAGAACTGCGATTCAAGTTTGCACGTAGCGGCTCAAACGAATCGCAACAAGTTAATACACACAACGCCTTAAAGGCACTTTTAGGCATGATGTGCAAAATGTGGTCATCCAGCTTGCGCGGGTTAGCCTCAGAACTGCGATTCAAGTTTGCACGTAGCGGCTCAAACGAATCGCAACAAGTTAATACACACAACGCCTTACAGGCACCTTTAGGCATTATGTGCAAAACGTGGTCATCCAGCTTGCGCGGGTTAGGCTGAGAACTGCGATTCAAGTTCGCACATAGCGGCTAAAGCGAATCGCAACCTGTTAATACACACAAAGCCTTACAGGCACTTCTAGGCATGATGTGCAAAACGTGGTCATCCAGCTTGCGCGCGTTAGCCTCAGAACTGCGATTCAAGTTTGCACGTAGCGGCTCAAACGAATCGCAACAAGTTAATACACACAAAGCCTTACAGGCACTTCTAGGCATGATGTGCAAAACGTGGTCATCCAGCTTGCGCGGGTTAGGCTGAGAACTGCGATTCAAGTTCGCACATAGCGGCTAAAGCGAATCGCAACAAGTTAATACACACAAAGCCTTACAGGCACTTTTAGGCATGATGTGAAAAAGAGGTCATCCAGCTTGCGCGGGTTAGGCTGAGAACTGCGATTCAAGTTCGCACATAGCGGCTAAAGCGAATCGCAACAAGTTAATACACACAAAGCCTTACAGGCACTTCTAGGCATGATGTGCATAACGCGGTCATCCAGCTTGCGCGGGTTAGGCTGAGAACTGCGATTCAAGTTCGCACATAGCGGCTAAAGCGAATCGCAACAAGTTAATATACACAAAGCCTTACAGGCACTTCTAGGCATTATGTGCAAAACGTGGTCATCCAGCTTGCGCGGGTTAGGCTCAGAACTGCGATTCAAGTTTGCACGTAGCGGCTCAAACGAATCGAACAAGTTAATACACACAACGCCTTAAAGGCACTTTTAGGCATGATGTGCAAAACATGGTCATCCAGCTTGCGCGGGTTAGCCTCAGAACTGCGATTCAAGTTTGCACGTAGCGGCTCAAACGAATCGCAACAAGTTAATACACACAACGCCTTAAAGGCACTTTTAGGCATGATGTGCAAAACGAGGTCATCCAGCTTGCGCGGGTTAGGCTGAGAACTGCGATTCAAGTTCGCACATAGCGGCTAAAGCGAATCGCAACAAGTTAATACACACAAAGCCTTACAGGCACTTCTAGGCATGATGTGCATAACGCGGTCATCCAGCTTGCGCGGGTTAGGCTCAGAACTGCGATTCAAGTTTGCACGTAGCGGCTCAAACGAATCGCAACAAGTTAATACACACAACGCCTTAAAGGCACTTTTAGGCATGATGTGCAAAACGTGGTCATCCAGCTTGCGCGGGTTAGCCTCAGAACTGCGATTCAAGTTTGCACGTAGCGGCTCAAACGAATCGCAACATGTTAATACACACAAAGCCTTACAGGCACTTCTAGGCATGATGTGCAAAACGTGGTCATCCAGCTTGCGCGGGTTAGGCTGAGAACTGCGATTCAAGTTCGCACATAGCGGCTAAAGCGAATCGCAACAAGTTATTAACTTGTTGCGAAACACAAAGCCTTACAGGCACTTTTAGGCATGATGTGAAAAACGAGGTCATCCAGCTTGCGCGGGTTAGGCTGAGAACTGCGATTCAAGTTCGCAAATAGCGGCTAAAGCGAATCGCAACAAGTTAATACACACAAAGCCTTACAGGCACTTCTAGGCATGATGTGCAAAACGTGGTCATCCAGCTTGCGCGGGTTAGCCTCAGAACTGCGATTCAAGTTTGCACGTAGCGGCTCAAACGAATCGCAACAAGTTAATACACACAAAGCCTTACAGGCACTTCTAGGCATGATGTGCAAAACGTGGTCATCCAGCTTGCGCGGGTTAGGCTGAGAACTGCGATTCAAGTTCGCACATAGCGGCTAAAGCGAATCGCAACAAGTTAATACACACAAAGCCTTACAGGCACTTTTAGGCATGATGTGAAAAACGAGGTCATCCAGCTTGCGCGGGTTAGGCTGAGAACTGCGATTCAAGTTCGCACATAGCGGCTAAAGCGAATCGCAACAAGTTAATACACACAAAGCCTTACAGGCACTTCTAGGCATGATGTGCATGACGCGGTCATCCAGCTTGCGCGGGTTAGGCTCAGAACTGCGATTCAAGTTTGCACGTAGCGGCTCAAACGAATCGCAACAAGTTAATACACACAACGCCTTAAAGGCACTTTTAGGCATGATGTGCAAAACGTGGTCATCCAGCTTGCGCGGGTTAGGCTCAGAACTGCGATTCAAGTTCGCACATAGTGGCTAAAGCGAAACGCAACAAGTTAATACACACAACGCCTTACAGGCACTTTTAGGCATGATGTGCAAATAGGCGTCACTCAAGCTGCGCGGGTTAGGTACAGAACTGCAATTCAAGTTCGCACATAGCGGCTAAAGCGAATCGCAACAAGTTAATACACACAAAGCCTTACAGGCACTTCTAGGCATGATTTGCATAACGCTGTCACCCAGCTTGCGCGGGTTAGGCTCAGAACTGCGATTCAAGTTTGCACGTAGCGGCTCAAACGAATCGCAACAAGTTAATACACACAACGCCTTACAGGCACTTTTAGGCATTATGTGCAAAACGTGGTCATCCAGCTTGCGCGGGTTAGGCTGAGAACTGCGATTCAAGTTCGCACATAGCGGCTAAAGCGAATCGCAACAAGTTAATACACACAAAGCCTTACAGGCACTTCTAGGCATGATGTGCATAACGCGGTCATCCAGCTTGCGCGGGTTAGGCTCAGAACTGCGATTCAAGTTTGCACGTAGCGGCTCAAACGAATCGCAACAAGTTGATACACACAACGCCTTAAAGGCACTTTTAGGCATGATGTGCAAAACGTGGTCATCCAGCTTGCGCGGGTTAGCCTCAGAACTGCGATTCAAGTTTGCACGTAGCGGCTCAAACGAATCGCAACAAGTTAATACACACAAAGCCTTACAGGCACTTCTAGGCATGATGTGCAAAACGTGGTCATCCAGCTTGCGCGGGTTAGGCTGAGAACTGCGATTCAAGTTCGCACATAGCGGCTAAAGCGAATCGCAACAAGTTAATACACACAAAGCCTTACAGGCACTTCTAGGCATGATGTGCATAACGCGGTCATCCAGCTTGCGCGGGTTAGGCTGAGAACTGCGATTCAAGTTCGCACATAGCGGCTAAAGCGAACCGCAACAAGTTAATATACACAAAGCCTTACAGGCACTTCTAGGCATGATGTGCATAACGCGGTCATCCAGCTTGCGCGGGTTAGGCTCAGAACTGCGATTCAAGTTTGCACGTAGCGGCTCAAACGAATCGCAACAAGTTAATACACACAAAGCCTTACAGGCACTTTTAGGCATGATGTGCATAACGCGGTCATCCAGCTTGCGCGGGTTAGGCTCAGAACTGCGATTCAAGTTTGCACGTAGCGGCTCAAACGAATCGCAACAACTTAATACACACAACGCCTTACAGGCACTTTTAGGCATTATGTGCAAAACGCGGTCATCCAGCTTGCGCGGGTTAGGCTCAGAACTGCGATTCAAGTTTGCACGTAGCGGCTCAAACGAATCGCAACAAGTTAATACACACAACGCCTTAAAGGCACTTTTAGGCATGATGTGCAAAATGTGGTCATCCAGCTTGCGCGGGTTAGCCTCAGAACTGCGATTCAAGTTTGCACGTAGCGGCTCAAACGAATCGCAACAAGTTAATACACACAAAGCCTTACAGGCACTTCTAGGCATGATGTGCAAAACGTGGTCATCCAGCTTGCGCGGGTTAGGCTGAGAACTGCGATTCAAGTTCGCACATAGCGGCTAAAGCGAATCGCAACAAGTTAATACACACAAAGCCTTACAGGCACTTTTAGGCATGATGTGAAAAACGAGGTCAGCCAGCTTGCGCGGGTTAGGCTGAGAACTGCGATTCAAGTTCGCACATAGCGGCTAAAGCGAATCGCAACAAGTTAATACACACAAAGCCTTACAGGCACTTCTAGGCATGATGTGCATGACGCGGTCATCCAGCTTGCGCGGGTTAGGCTCAGAACTGCGATTCAAGTTTGCACGTAGCGGCTCAAACGAATCGCAACAAGTTAATACACACAACGCCTTAAAGGCATGATGTGCAAAACGTGGTCATCCAGCTTGCGCGGGTTAGGCTCAGAACTGCGATTCAAGTTTGCACGTAGCGGCTCAAACGAACCGCAACAAGTTAATACACACAACGCCTTAAAGGCACTTTTAGGCATGATGTTCAAAACGTGGTCATCCAGCTTGCGCGGGTTAGGCTAAGAACTGCGATTCAAGTTTGCACGTAGCGGCTCAAACGAACCGCAACAAGTTAATACACTCAAAGCCTTACAGGCACTTCTAGGCATGATGTGCACAACGCGGTCATCCAGCTTCCGCGGGTTAGGCTCAGAACTGCGATTCAAGTTTGCACGTAGCGGCTCAAACGAATCGCAACAAGTTAATACACACAACGCCTTAAAGGCACTTTTAGGCATGATGTGCAAAACGTGGTCATCCAGCTTGCGCGGGTTAGGCTCAGAACTGCGATTCAAGTTCGCACATAGTGGCTAAAGCGAATCGCAACAAGTTAATACACACAACGCCTTACAGGCACTTTTAGGCATGATGTGCAAATAGGCGTCACTCAAGCTGCGCGGGTTAGGTACAGAACTGCGATTCAAGTTCGCACATAGCGGCTAAAGCGAATCGCAACAAGTTAATACACACAAAGCCTTACAGGCACTTCTAGGCATGATTTGCATAACGCTGTCACCCAGCTTGCGCGGGTTAGGCTCAGAACTGCGATTCAAGTTTGCACGTAGCGGCTCAAACGAATCGCAACAAGTTAATACACACAACGCCTTACAGGCACTTTTAGGCATTATGTGCAAAACGTGGTCATCCAGCTTGCGCGTGTTAGGCTGAGAACTGCGATTCAAGTTCGCACATAGCGGCTAAAGCGAATCGCAACAAGTTAATACACACAAAGCCTTACAGGCACTTTTAGGCATGATGTGAAAAACGAGGTCATCCAGCTTGCGCGGGTTAGGCTGAGAACTGCGATTCAAGTTCGCACATAGCGGCTAAAGCGAATCGCAACAAGTTAATACACACAAAGCCTTACAGGCACTTCTAGGCATGATGTGCATAACGCGGTCATCCAGCTTGCGCGGGTTAGGCTCAGAACTGCGATTCAAGTTTGCACGTAGCGGCTCAAACGAATCGCAACAAGTTAATACACACAACGCCTTAAAGGCACTTTTAGGCATGATGTGCAAAACGTGGTCATCCAGCTTGCGCGGGTTAGCCTCAGAACTGCGATTCAAGTTTGCACGTAGCGGCTCAAACGAATCGCAACAACTTAATACACACAAAGCCTTACAGGCACTTCTAGGCATGATGTGCAAAACGTGGTCATCCAGCTTGCGCGGGTTAGGCTGAGAACTGCGATTCAAGTTCGCACATAGCGGCTAAAGCGAATCGCAACAAGTTAATACACACAAAGCCTTACAGGCACTTGTAGGCATGATGTGAAAAAGAGGTCATCCAGCTTGCGCGGGTTAGGCTGAGAACTGCGATTCAAGTTCGCACATAGCGGCTAAAGCGAATCGCAACAAGTTAATACACACAAAGCCTTACAGGCACTTCTAGGCATGATGTGCATAACGCGGTCATCCAGCTTGCGCGGGTTAGGCTCAGAACTGCGATTCAAGTTTGCACGTAGCGGCTCAAACGAATCGCAACAAGTTAATACACACAAAGCCTTAAAGGCACTTTTAGGCATGATGTGCAAAACGTGGTCATCCAGCTTGCGCGGGTTAGCCTCAGAACTGCGATTCAAGTTTGCACGTAGCGGCTTAAACGAATCGCAACAAGTTAATACACACAAAGCCTTACAGGCACTTCTAGGCATGATGTGCAAAACGTGGTCATCCAGCTTGCGCGGGTTAGGCTGAGAACTGCGATTCAAGTTCGCACATAGCGGCTAAAGCGAATCGCAACAAGTTAATACACACAAAGCCTTACAGGCACTTTTAGGCATGATGTGAAAAACGAGGTCATTAAGCTTGCGCGGGTTAGGCTCAGAACTGCGAATCAAGTTTGCACGTAGCGGCTCAAACGAATCGCAACAAGTTAATACACACAAAGCCTTACAGGCACTTCTAGGCACGATGTGCATAACGCGGTCATCCAGCTTGCGCGGGTTAGGCTCAGAACTGCGATTCAAGTTTGCACGTAGCGGCTCAAACGAATCGCAACAAGTTAATACACACAACGCCTTAAAGGCATGATGTGCAAAACGTGGTCATCCAGCTTGCGCGGGTTAGGCTCAGAACTGCGATTCAAGTTTGCACGTAGCGGCTCAAACGAACCGCAACAAGTTAATACACACAACGCCTTGAAGGCACTTTTAGGCATAATGTGCAAAACGTGGTCATCCAGCTTGCGCGCGTTAGGCTCAGAACTGCGATTCAAGTTTGCACGTAGCGGCTCAAACGAACCGCAACAAGTTAATACACTCAAAGCCTTACAGGCACTTCTAGGCATGATGTGCATAACGCGGTCATCCAGCTTCCGCGGGTTAGGCTCAGAACTGCGATTCAAGTTTGCACGTAGCGGCTCAAACGAATCGCAACAAGTTAATACACACAACGCCTTAAAGGCACATTTAGGCATGATGTGCAAAACGTGGTCATCCAGCTTGCGCGGGTTAGGCTCAGAACTGCGATTCAAG
The DNA here is from genome assembly GCF_055883805.1 of Amblyomma maculatum. Taxonomy (NCBI): domain Eukaryota; kingdom Metazoa; phylum Arthropoda; class Arachnida; order Ixodida; family Ixodidae; genus Amblyomma; species Amblyomma maculatum. Next base: position 79,837 of record NW_028146740.1, on the reverse strand, counting down.
TTCGCACATAGTGGCTAAAGCGAATCGCAACAAGTTAATACACACAACGCCTTACAGGCACTTTTAGGCATGATGTGCAAATAGGCGTCACTCAAGCTGCGCGGGTTAGGTACAGAACTGCGATTCAAGTTCGCACATAGCGGCTAAAGCGAATCGCAACAAGTTAATACACACAAAGCCTTACAGGCACTTCTAGGCATGATTTGCATAACGCTGTCACCCAGCTTGCGCGGGTTAGGCTCAGAACTGCGATTCAAGTTTGCACGTAGCGGCTCAAACGAATCGCAACAAGTTAATACACACAACGCCTTAAAGGCATGTTGTGCAAAACGTGGTCATCCAGCTTGCGCGGGTTAGGCTCAGAACTGCGATTCAAGTTTGCACGTAGCGGCTCAAACGAACCGCAACAAGTTAATACACACAACGCCTTGAAGGCACTTTTAGGCATAATGTGCAAAACGTGGTCATCCAGCTTGCGCGGGTTAGGCTCAGAACTGCGATTCAAGTTTTCACGTAGCGGCTCAAACGAACCGCAACAAGTTAATACACTCAAAGCCTTACAGGCACTTCTAGGCATGATGTGCATAACGCGGTCATCCAGCTTGCGCGGGTTAGGCTCAGAACTGCGATTCAAGTTTGCACGTAGCGGCTCAAACGAATCGCAACAAGTTAATAGACACAACGCCTTAAAGGCACTTTTAGGCATGATGTGCAAAACGTGGTCATCCAGCTTGCGCGGGTTAGCCTCAGAACTGCGATTCAAGTTTGCACGTAGCGGCTCAAACGAATCGCAACAAGTTAATACACACAAAGCCTTACAGGCACTTCTAGGCATGATGTGCAAAACGTGGTCATCCAGCTTGCGCGGGTTAGGCTGAGAACTGCGATTCAAGTTCGCACATAGCGGCTAAAGCGAATCGCAACAAGTTAATAACAACAAACCCTTACAGGCACTTTTAGGCATGATGTGAAAAACGAGGTCATCCAGCTTGCGCGGGTTAGGCTGAGAACTGCGATTCAAGTTCGCACATAGCGGCTAAAGCGAATCGCAACAAGTTAATACACACAAAGCCTTACAGGCACTTCTAGGCATGATGTGCATGACGCGGTCATCCAGCTTGCGCGGGTTAGGCTCAGAACTGCGATTCAAGTTTGCACGTAGCGGCTCAAACGAATCGCAACAAGTTAATACACACAACCACTTAAACGCATGATGTGCAAAACGTGGTCATCCAGCTTGCGCGGGTTAGGCTCAGAACTGCGATTCGTTTGCACGTAGCGGCTCAAACGAACCGCAAAAAGTTAATACACACAACGCCTTAAAGGCACTTTTAGGCATGATGTGCAAAACGTGGTCATCCAGCTTGCGCGGGTTAGGCTCACTCTGCGATTCAAGTTTGTACGTAGCGGCTCAAACGAACCGCAACAAGTTAATACACTCAAAGCCTTACAGGCACTTCTAGGCATGATGTGCATAACGCGGTCATCCAGCTTCCGCGGGTTAGGCTCAGAACTGCGATTCAAGTTTGCACGTAGCGGCTCAAACGAATCGCAACAAGTTAATACACACAACGCCTTAAAGGCACTTTTAGGCATGATGTGCAAAACGTGGTCATCCAGCTTGCGCGGGTTAGGCTCAGAACTGCGATTCAAGTTCGCTCATAGTGGCTAAAGCGAATCGCAACAAGTTAATACACACAACGCCTTAGAGGCACTTTTAGGCATGATGTGCAAATAGGCGTCACTCAAGCTGCGCGGGATAGGTACAGAACTGCGATTCAAGTTCGCACGTAGCGGCTAAAGCGAATCGCAACAAGTTAATACACACAAAGCCTTACAGGCACTTCTAGGCATGATTTGCATAACGCTGTCACCCAGCTTGCGCGGGTTAGGCTCAGAACTGCGATTCAAGTTTGCACGTAGCGGCTCAAACGAATCGCAACAAGTTAATACACACAACGCCTTACAGGCACTTTTAGGCATGATGTGCAAAACGTGGTCATCCAGCTTGCGCGGGTTAGGCTGAGAACTGCGATTCAAGTTCGCACATAGCGGCTAAAGCGAATCGCAACAAGTTAATACACACAACGCCTTAAAGGCACTTTTAGGCATGTTGTGAAAAACGAGGTCATCCAGCTTGCGCGGGTTAGGCTGAGAACTGCGATTCAAGTTCGCACATAGCGGCTAAAGCGAATCGCAACAAGTTAATACACACAAAGCCTTACAGGCACTTCTAGGCATGATGTGCATGACGCGGTCATCCAGCTTGCGCGGGTTAGGCTCAGAACTGCGATTCAAGTTTGCACGTAGCGGCTCAAACGAATCGCAACAAGTTAATACACACAACGCCTTAAAGGCACTTTTAGGCATGATGTGCAAAACGTGGTCATCCAGCTTGCGCGGGTTAGGCTCAGAACTGCGATTCAAGTTCGCACATAGTGGCTAAAGCGAAACGCAACAAGTTAATACACACAACGCCTTACAGGCACTTTTAGGCATGATGTGCAAATAGGCGTCACTCAAGCTGCGCGGGTTAGGTACAGAACTGCGATTCAAGTTCGCACATAGCGGCTAAAGCGAATCGCAACAAGTTAATACACACAAAGCCTTACAGGCACTTCTAGGCATGATTTGCATAACGCTGTCACCCAGCTTGCGCGGGTTAGGCTCAGAACTGCGATTCAAGTTTGCACGTAGCGGCTCAAACGAATCGCAACAAGTTAATACACACAACGCCTTACAGGCACCTTTAGGCATTATGTGCAAAACGTGGTCATCCAGCTTGCGCGGGTTAGGCTGAGAACTGCGATTCAAGTTCGCACATAGCGGCTCAAACGAATCGCAACAAGTTAATACACACAACGCCTTAAAGGCATGTTGTGCAAAACGTGGTCATCCAGCTTGCGCGGGTTAGGCTCAGAACTGCGATTCAAGTTTGCACGTAGCGGCTCAAACGAACCGCAACAAGTTAATACACACAACGCCTTGAAGGCACTTTTAGGCATAATGTGCAAAACGTGGTCATCCAGCTTGCGCGGGTTAGGCTCAGAACTGCGATTCAAGTTTTCACGTAGCGGCTCAAACGAACCGCAACAAGTTAATACACTCAAAGCCTTACAGGCACTTCTAGGCATGATGTGCATAACGCGGTCATCCAGCTTGCGCGGGTTAGGCTCAGAACTGCGATTCAAGTTTGCACGTAGCGGCTCAAACGAATCGCAACAAGTTAATAGACACAACGCCTTAAAGGCACTTTTAGGCATGATGTGCAAAACGTGGTCATCCAGCTTGCGCGGGTTAGCCTCAGAACTGCGATTCAAGTTTGCACGTAGCGGCTCAAACGAATCGCAACAAGTTAATACACACAAAGCCTTACAGGCACTTCTAGGCATGATGTGCAAAACGTGGTCATCCAGCTTGCGCGGGTTAGGCTGAGAACTGCGATTCAAGTTCGCACATAGCGGCTAAAGCGAATCGCAACAAGTTAATAACAACAAACCCTTACAGGCACTTTTAGGCATGATGTGAAAAACGAGGTCATCCAGCTTGCGCGGGTTAGGCTGAGAACTGCGATTCAAGTTCGCACATAGCGGCTAAAGCGAATCGCAACAAGTTAATACACACAAAGCCTTACAGGCACTTCTAGGCATGATGTGCATGACGCGGTCATCCAGCTTGCGCGGGTTAGGCTCAGAACTGCGATTCAAGTTTGCACGTAGCGGCTCAAACGAATCGCAACAAGTTAATACACACAACCACTTAAACGCATGATGTGCAAAACGTGGTCATCCAGCTTGCGCGGGTTAGGCTCAGAACTGCGATTCGTTTGCACGTAGCGGCTCAAACGAACCGCAAAAAGTTAATACACACAACGCCTTAAAGGCACTTTTAGGCATGATGTGCAAAACGTGGTCATCCAGCTTGCGCGGGTTAGGCTCACTCTGCGATTCAAGTTTGTACGTAGCGGCTCAAACGAACCGCAACAAGTTAATACACTCAAAGCCTTACAGGCACTTCTAGGCATGATGTGCATAACGCGGTCATCCAGCTTCCGCGGGTTAGGCTCAGAACTGCGATTCAAGTTTGCACGTAGCGGCTCAAACGAATCGCAACAAGTTAATACACACAACGCCTTAAAGGCACTTTTAGGCATGATGTGCAAAACGTGGTCATCCAGCTTGCGCGGGTTAGGCTCAGAACTGCGATTCAAGTTCGCTCATAGTGGCTAAAGCGAATCGCAACAAGTTAATACACACAACGCCTTAGAGGCACTTTTAGGCATGATGTGCAAATAGGCGTCACTCAAGCTGCGCGGGATAGGTACAGAACTGCGATTCAAGTTCGCACGTAGCGGCTAAAGCGAATCGCAACAAGTTAATACACACAAAGCCTTACAGGCACTTCTAGGCATGATTTGCATAACGCTGTCACCCAGCTTGCGCGGGTTAGGCTCAGAACTGCGATTCAAGTTTGCACGTAGCGGCTCAAACGAATCGCAACAAGTTAATACACACAACGCCTTACAGGCACTTTTAGGCATGATGTGCAAAACGTGGTCATCCAGCTTGCGCGGGTTAGGCTGAGAACTGCGATTCAAGTTCGCACATAGCGGCTAAAGCGAATCGCAACAAGTTAATACACACAACGCCTTAAAGGCACTTTTAGGCATGTTGTGAAAAACGAGGTCATCCAGCTTGCGCGGGTTAGGCTGAGAACTGCGATTCAAGTTCGCACATAGCGGCTAAAGCGAATCGCAACAAGTTAATACACACAAAGCCTTACAGGCACTTCTAGGCATGATGTGCATGACGCGGTCATCCAGCTTGCGCGGGTTAGGCTCAGAACTGCGATTCAAGTTTGCACGTAGCGGCTCAAACGAATCGCAACAAGTTAATACACACAACGCCTTAAAGGCACTTTTAGGCATGATGTGCAAAACGTGGTCATCCAGCTTGCGCGGGTTAGGCTCAGAACTGCGATTCAAGTTCGCACATAGTGGCTAAAGCGAAACGCAACAAGTTAATACACACAACGCCTTACAGGCACTTTTAGGCATGATGTGCAAATAGGCGTCACTCAAGCTGCGCGGGTTAGGTACAGAACTGCGATTCAAGTTCGCACATAGCGGCTAAAGCGAATCGCAACAAGTTAATACACACAAAGCCTTACAGGCACTTCTAGGCATGATTTGCATAACGCTGTCACCCAGCTTGCGCGGGTTAGGCTCAGAACTGCGATTCAAGTTTGCACGTAGCGGCTCAAACGAATCGCAACAAGTTAATACACACAACGCCTTACAGGCACCTTTAGGCATTATGTGCAAAACGTGGTCATCCAGCTTGCGCGGGTTAGGCTGAGAACTGCGATTCAAGTTCGCACATAGCGGCTAAAGCGAATCGCAACCTGTTAATACACACAAAGCCTTACAGGCACTTCTAGGCATGATGTGCATAACGCGGTCATCCAGCTTGCGCGGGTTAGGCTCAGAACTGCGATTCAAGTTTGCACGTAGCGGCTCAAACGAATCGCAACAAGTTAATACACACAACGCCTTAAAGGCACTTTTAGGCATGATGTGCAAAACGTGGTCATCCAGCTTGCGCGCGTTAGCCTCAGAACTGCGATTCAAGTTTGCACGTAGCGGCTCAAACGAATCGCAACAAGTTAATACACACAAAGCCTTACAGGCACTTCTAGGCATGATGTGGAAAACGTGGTCATCCAGCTTGCGCGGGTTAGGCTGAGAACTGCGATTCAAGTTCGCACATAGCGGCTAAAGCGAATCGCAACAAGTTAATACACACAAAGCCTTACAGGCACTTTTAGGCATGATGTGAAAAAGAGGTCATCCAGCTTGCGCGGGTTAGGCTGAGAACTGCGATTCAAGTTCGCACATAGCGGCTAAAGCGAATCGCAACAAGTTAATACACACAAAGCCTTACAGGCACTTCTAGGCATGATGTGCATAACGCGGTCATCCAGCTTGCGCGGGTTAGGCTGAGAACTGCGATTCAAGTTCGCACATAGCGGCTAAAGCGAATCGCAACAAGTTAATGTACACAAAGCCTTACAGGCACTTCTAGGCATTATGTGCAAAACGTGGTCATCCAGCTTGCGCGGGTTAGGCTCAGAACTGCGATTCAAGTTTGCACGTAGCGGCTCAAACGAATCGAACAAGTTAATACACACAACGCCTTAAAGGCACTTTTAGGCATGATGTGCAAAACATGGTCATCCAGCTTGCGCGGGTTAGCCTCAGAACTGCGATTCAAGTTTGCACGTAGCGGCTCAAACGAATCGCAACAAGTTAATACACACAACGCCTTAAAGGCACTTTTAGGCATGATGTGCAAACCGAGGTCATCCAGCTTGCGCGGGTTAGGCTGAGAACTGCGATTCAAGTTCGCACATAGCGGCTAAAGCGAATCGCAACAAGTTAATACACACAAAGCCTTACAGGCACTTCTAGGCATGATGTGCATAACGCGGTCATCCAGCTTGCGCGGGTTAGCCTCAGAACTGCGATTCAAGTTTGCACGTAGCGGCTCAAACGAATCGCAACATGTTAATACACACAAAGCCTTACAGGCACTTCTAGGCATGATGTGCAAAACGTGGTCATCCAGCTTGCGCGGGTTAGGCTGAGAACTGCGATTCAAGTTCGCACATAGCGGCTAAAGCGAATCGCAACAAGTTATTAACTTGTTGCGAAACACAAAGCCTTACAGGCACATTTAGGCATGATGTGAAAAACGAGGTCATCCAGCTTGCGCGGGTTAGGCTGAGAACTGCGATTCAAGTTCGCAAATAGCGGCTAAAGCGAATCGCAACAAGTTAATACACACAAAGCCTTACAGGCACTTCTAGGCATGATGTGCAAAACGTGGTCATCCAGCTTGCGCGGGTTAGGCTGAGAACTGCGATTCAAGTTCGCACATAGCGGCTAAAGCGAATCGCAACAAGTTAATACACACAAAGCCTTACAGGCACTTTTAGGCATGATGTGAAAAACGAGGTCATCCAGCTTGCGCGGGTTAGGCTGAGAACTGCGATTCAAGTTCGCACATAGCGGCTAAAGCGAATCGCAACAAGTTAATACACACAAAGCCTTACAGGCACTTCTAGGCATGATGTGCATGACGCGGTCATCCAGCTTGCGCGGGTTAGGCTCAGAACTGCGATTCAAGTTTGCACGTAGCGGCTCAAACGAATCGCAACAAGTTAATACACACAACGCCTTAAAGGCACTTTTAGGCATGATGTGCAAAACGTGGTCATCCAGCTTGCGCGGGTTAGGCTCAGAACTGCGATTCAAGTTCGCACATAGTGGCTAAAGCGAAACGCAACAAGTTAATACACACAACGCCTTACAGGCACTTTTAGGCATGATGTGCAAATAGGCGTCACTCAAGCTGCGCGGGTTAGGTACAGAACTGCGATTCAAGTTCGCACATAGCGGCTAAAGCGAATCGCAACAAGTTAATACACACAAAGCCTTACAGGCACTTCTAGGCATGATTTGCATAACGCTGTCACCCAGCTTGCGCGGGTTAGGCTCAGAACTGCGATTCAAGTTTGCACGTAGCGGCTCAAACGAATCGCAACAAGTTAATACACACAACGCCTTACAGGCACTTTTAGGCATTATGTGCAAAACGTGGTCATCCAGCTTGCGCGGGTTAGGCTGAGAACTGCGATTCAAGTTCGCACATAGCGGCTAAAGCGAATCGCAACAAGTTAATACACACAAAGCCTTACAGGCACTTCTAGGCATGATGTGCATAACGCGGTCATCCAGCTTGCGCGGGTTAGGCTCAGAACTGCGATTCAAGTTTGCACGTAGCGGCTCAAACGAATCGCAACAAGTTGATACACACAACGCCTTAAAGGCACTTTTAGGCATGATGTGCAAAACGTGGTCATCCAGCTTGCGCGGGTTAGCCTCAGAACTGCGATTCAAGTTTGCACGTAGCGGCTCAAACGAATCGCAACAAGTTAATACACACAAAGCCTTACAGGCACTTCTAGGCATGATGTGCAAAACGTGGTCATCCAGCTTGCGCGGGTTAGGCTGAGAACTGCGATTCAAGTTCGCACATAGCGGCTAAAGCGAATCGCAACAAGTTAATACACACAAAGCCTTACAGGCACTTCTAGGCATGATGTGCATAACGCGGTCATCCAGCTTGCGCGGGTTAGGCTGAGAACTGCGATTCAAGTTCGCACATAGCGGCTAAAGCGAATCGCAACAAGTTAATATACACAAAGCCTTACAGGCACTTCTAGGCATGATGTGCATAACGCGGTCATCCAGCTTGCGCGGGTTAGGCTCAGAACTGCGATTCAAGTTTGCACGTAGCGGCTCAAACGAATCGCAACAAGTTAATACACACAAAGCCTTACAGGCACTTTTAGGCATGATGTGCATAACGCGGTCATCCAGCTTGCGCGGGTTAGGCTCAGAACTGCGATTCAAGTTTGCACGTAGCGGCTCAAACGAATCGCAACAAGTTAATACACACAACGCCTTACAGGCACTTTTAGGCATTATGTGCAAAACGCGGTCATCCAGCTTGCGCGGGTTAGGCTCAGAACTGCGATTCAAGTTTGCACGTAGCGGCTCAAACGAATCGCAACAAGTTAATACACACAACGCCTTAAAGGCACTTTTAGGCATGATGTGCAAAATGTGGTCATCCAGCTTGCGCGGGTTAGCCTCAGAACTGCGATTCAAGTTTGCACGTAGCGGCTCAAACGAATCGCAACAAGTTAATACACACAAAGCCTTACAGGCACTTCTAGGCATGATGTGCAAAACGTGGTCATCCAGCTTGCGCGGGTTAGGCTGAGAACTGCGATTCAAGTTCGCACATAGCGGCTAAAGCGAATCGCAACAAGTTAATACACACAAAGCCTTACAGGCACTTTTAGGCATGATGTGAAAAACGAGGTCATCCAGCTTGCGCGGGTTAGGCTGAGAACTGCGATTCAAGTTCGCACATAGCGGCTAAAGCGAATCGCAACAAGTTAATACACACAAAGCCTTACAGGCACTTCTAGGCATGATGTGCATGACGCGGTCATCCAGCTTGCGCGGGTTAGGCTCAGAACTGCGATTCAAGTTTGCACGTAGCGGCTCAAACGAATCGCAACAAGTTAATACACACAACGCCTTAAAGGCATGATGTGCAAAACGTGGTCATCCAGCTTGCGCGGGTTAGGCTCAGAACTGCGATTCAAGTTTGCACGTAGCGGCTCAAACGAACCGCAACAAGTTAATACACACAACGCCTTAAAGGCACTTTTAGGCATGATGTTCAAAACGTGGTCATCCAGCTTGCGCGGGTTAGGCTAAGAACTGCGATTCAAGTTTGCACGTAGCGGCTCAAACGAACCGCAACAAGTTAATACACTCAAAGCCTTACAGGCACTTCTAGGCATGATGTGCACAACGCGGTCATCCAGCTTCCGCGGGTTAGGCTCAGAACTGCGATTCAAGTTTGCACGTAGCGGCTCAAACGAATCGCAACAAGTTAATACACACAACGCCTTAAAGGCACTTTTAGGCATGATGTGCAAAACGTGGTCATCCAGCTTGCGCGGGTTAGGCTCAGAACTGCGATTCAAGTTCGCACATAGTGGCTAAAGCGAATCGCAACAAGTTAATACACACAACGCCTTACAGGCACTTTTAGGCATGATGTGCAAATAGGCGTCACTCAAGCTGCGCGGGTTAGGTACAGAACTGCGATTCAAGTTCGCACATAGCGGCTAAAGCGAATCGCAACAAGTTAATACACACAAAGCCTTACAGGCACTTCTAGGCATGATTTGCATAACGCTGTCACCCAGCTTGCGCGGGTTAGGCTCAGAACTGCGATTCAAGTTTGCACGTAGCGGCTCAAACGAATCGCAACAAGTTAATACACACAACGCCTTACAGGCACTTTTAGGCATTATGTGCAAAACGTGGTCATCCAGCTTGCGCGGGTTAGGCTGAGAACTGCGATTCAAGTTCGCACATAGCGGCTAAAGCGAATCGCAACAAGTTAATACACACAAAGCCTTACAGGCACTTTTAGGCATGATGTGAAAAACGAGGTCATCCAGCTTGCGCGGGTTAGGCTGAGAACTGCGATTCAAGTTCGCACATAGCGGCTAAAGCGAATCGCAACAAGTTAATACACACAAAGCCTTACAGGCACTTCTAGGCATGATGTGCATAACGCGGTCATCCAGCTTGCGCGGGTTAGGCTCAGAACTGCGATTCAAGTTTGCACGTAGCGGCTCAAACGAATCGCAACAAGTTAATACACACAACGCCTTAAAGGCACTTTTAGGCATGATGTGCAAAACGTGGTCATCCAGCTTGCGCGGGTTAGCCTCAGAACTGCGATTCAAGTTTGCACGTAGCGGCTCAAACGAATCGCCACAACTTAATACACACAAAGCCTTACAGGCACTTCTAGGCATGATGTGCAAAACGTGGTCATCCAGCTTGCGCGGGTTAGGCTGAGAACTGCGATTCAAGTTCGCACATAGCGGCTAAAGCGAATCGCAACAAGTTAATACACACAAAGCCTTACAGGCACTTGTAGGCATGATGTGAAAAAGAGGTCATCCAGCTTGCGCGGGTTAGGCTGAGAACTGCGATTCAAGTTCGCACATAGCGGCTAAAGCGAATCGCAACAAGTTAATACACACAAAGCCTTACAGGCACTTCTAGGCATGATGTGCATAACGCGGTCATCCAGCTTGCGCGGGTTAGGCTCAGAACTGCGATTCAAGTTTGCACGTAGCGGCTCAAACGAATCGCAACAAGTTAATACACACAAAGCCTTAAAGGCACTTTTAGGCATGATGTGCAAAACGTGGTCATCCAGCTTGCGCGGGTTAGCCTCAGAACTGCGATTCAAGTTTGCACGTAGCGGCTTAAACGAATCGCAACAAGTTAATACACACAAAGCCTTACAGGCACTTCTAGGCATGATGTGCAAAACGTGGTCATCCAGCTTGCGCGGGTTAGGCTGAGAACTGCGATTCAAGTTCGCACATAGCGGCTAAAGCGAATCGCAACAAGTTAATACACACAAAGCCTTACAGGCACTTTTAGGCATGATGTGAAAAACGAGGTCATTAAGCTTGCGCGGGTTAGGCTCAGAACTGCGAATCAAGTTTGCACGTAGCGGCTCAAACGAATCGCAACAAGTTAATACACACAAAGCCTTACAGGCACTTCTAGGCATGATGTGCATGACGCGGTCATCCAGCTTGCGCGGGTTAGGCTCAGAACTGCGATTCAAGTTTGCACGTAGCGGCTCAAACGAATCGCAACAAGTTAATACACACAACGCCTTAAAGGCATGATGTGCAAAACGTGGTCATCCAGCTTGCGCGGGTTAGGCTCAGAACTGCGATTCAAGTTTGCACGTAGCGGCTCAAACGAACCGCAACAAGTTAATACACACAACGCCTTAAAGGCACTTTTAGGCATGATGTTCAAAACGTGGTCATCCAGCTTGCGCGGGTTAGGCTAAGAACTGCGATTCAAGTTTGCACGTAGCGGCTCAAACGAACCGCAACAAGTTAATACACTCAAAGCCTTACAGGCACTTCTAGGCATGATGTGCACAACGCGGTCATCCAGCTTCCGCGGGTTAGGCTCAGAACTGCGATTCAAGTTTGCACGTAGCGGCTCAAACGAATCGCAACAAGTTAATACACACAACGCCTTAAAGGCACTTTTAGGCATGATGTGCAAAACGTGGTCATCCAGCTTGCGCGGGTTAGGCTCAGAACTGCGATTCAAGTTCGCACATAGTGGCTAAAGCGAATCGCAACAAGTTAATACACACAACGCCTTACAGGCACTTTTAGGCATGATGTGCAAATAGGCGTCACTCAAGCTGCGCGGGTTAGGTACAGAACTGCGATTCAAGTTCGCACATAGCGGCTAAAGCGAATCGCAACAAGTTAATACACACAAAGCCTTACAGGCACTTCTAGGCATGATTTGCATAACGCTGTCACCCAGCTTGCGCGGGTTAGGCTCAGAACTGCGATTCAAGTTTGCACGTAGCGGCTCAAACGAATCGCAACAAGTTAATACACACAACGCCTTACAGGCACTTTTAGGCATTATGTGCAAAACGTGGTCATCCAGCTTGCGCGGGTTAGGCTGAGAACTGCGATTCAAGTTCGCACATAGCGGCTAAAGCGAATCGCAACAAGTTAATACACACAAAGCCTTACAGGCACTTTTAGGCATGATGTGAAAAACGAGGTCATCCAGCTTGCGCGGGTTAGGCTGAGAACTGCGATTCAAGTTCGCACATAGCGGCTAAAGCGAATCGCAACAAGTTAATACACACAAAGCCTTACAGGCACTTCTAGGCATGATGTGCATAACGCGGTCATCCAGCTTGCGCGGGTTAGGCTCAGAACTGCGATTCAAGTTTGCACGTAGCGGCTCAAACGAATCGCAACAAGTTAATACACACAACGCCTTAAAGGCACTTTTAGGCATGATGTGCAAAACGTGGTCATCCAGCTTGCGCGGGTTAGCCTCAGAACTGCGATTCAAGTTTGCACGTAGCGGCTCAAACGAATCGCCACAACTTAATACACACAAAGCCTTACAGGCACTTCTAGGCATGATGTGCAAAACGTGGTCATCCAGCTTGCGCGGGTTAGGCTGAGAACTGCGATTCAAGTTCGCACATAGCGGCTAAAGCGAATCGCAACAAGTTAATACACACAAAGCCTTACAGGCACTTGTAGGCATGATGTGAAAAAGAGGTCATCCAGCTTGCGCGGGTTAGGCTGAGAACTGCGATTCAAGTTCGCACATAGCGGCTAAAGCGAATCGCAACAAGTTAATACACACAAAGCCTTACAGGCACTTCTAGGCATGATGTGCATAACGCGGTCATCCAGCTTGCGCGGGTTAGGCTCAGAACTGCGATTCAAGTTTGCACGTAGCGGCTCAAACGAATCGCAACAAGTTAATACACACAAAGCCTTAAAGGCACTTTTAGGCATGATGTGCAAAACGTGGTCATCCAGCTTGCGCGGGTTAGCCTCAGAACTGCGATTCAAGTTTGCACGTAGCGGCTTAAACGAATCGCAACAAGTTAATACACACAAAGCCTTACAGGCACTTCTAGGCATGATGTGCAAAACGTGGTCATCCAGCTTGCGCGGGTTAGGCTGAGAACTGCGATTCAAGTTCGCACATAGCGGCTAAAGCGAATCGCAACAAGTTAATACACACAAAGCCTTACAGGCACTTTTAGGCATGATGTGAAAAACGAGGTCATTAAGCTTGCGCGGGTTAGGCTCAGAACTGCGAATCAAGTTTGCACGTAGCGGCTCAAACGAATCGCAACAAGTTAATACACACAAAGCCTTACAGGCACTTCTAGGCACGATGTGCATAACGCGGTCATCCAGCTTGCGCGGGTTAGGCTCAGAACTGCGATTCAAGTTTGCACGTAGCGGCTCAAACGAATCGCAACAAGTTAATACACACAACGCCTTAAAGGCATGATGTGCAAAACGTGGTCATCCAGCTTGCGCGGGTTAGGCTCAGAACTGCGATTCAAGTTTGCACGTAGCGGCTCAAACGAACCGCAACAAGTTAATACACACAACGCCTTGAAGGCACTTTTAGGCATAATGTGCAAAACGTGGTCATCCAGCTTGCGCGCGTTAGGCTCAGAACTGCGATTCAAGTTTGCACGTAGCGGCTCAAACGAACCGCAACAAGTTAATACACTCAAAGCCTTACAGGCACTTCTAGGCATGATGTGCATAACGCGGTCATCCAGCTTCCGCGGGTTAGGCTCAGAACTGCGATTCAAGTTTGCACGTAGCGGCTCAAACGAATCGCAACAAGTTAATACACACAACGCCTTAAAGGCACTTTTAGGCATGATGTGCAAAACGTGGTCATCCAGCTTGCGCGGGTTAGGCTCAGAACTGCGATTCAAGTTCGCACATAGTGGCTAAAGCGAATCGCAACAAGTTAATACACACAACGCCTTACAGGCACTTTTAGGCATGATGTGCAAATAGGCGTCACTCAAGCTGCGCGGGTTAGGTACAGAACTGCGATTCAAGTTCGCACATAGCGGCTAAAGCGAATCGCAACAAGTTAATACACACAAAGCCTTACAGGCACTTCTAGGCATGATTTGCATAACGCTGTCACCCAGCTTGCGCGGGTTAGGCTCAGAACTGCGATTCAAGTTTGCACGTAGCGGCTCAAACGAATCGCAACAAGTTAATACACACAACGCCTTAAAGGCATGTTGTGCAAAACGTGGTCATCCAGCTTGCGCGGGTTAGGCTCAGAACTGCGATTCAAGTTTGCACGTAGCGGCTCAAACGAACCGCAACAAGTTAATACACACAACGCCTTGAAGGCACTTTTAGGCATAATGTGCAAAACGTGGTCATCCAGCTTGCGCGGGTTAGGCTCAGAACTGCGATTCAAGTTTTCACGTAGCGGCTCAAACGAACCGCAACAAGTTAATACACTCAAAGCCTTACAGGCACTTCTAGGCATGATGTGCATAAGCGGTCATCCAGCTTGCGCGGGTTAGGCTCAGAACTGCGATTCAAGTTTGCACGTAGCGGCTCAAACGAATCGCAACAAGTTAATAGACACAACGCCTTAAAGGCACTTTTAGGCATGATGTGCAAAACGTGGTCATCCAGCTTGCGCGGGTTAGCCTCAGAACTGCGATTCAAGTTTGCACGTAGCGGCTCAAACGAATCGCAACAAGTTAATACACACAAAGCCTTACAGGCACTTCTAGGCATGATGTGCAAAACGTGGTCATCCAGCTTGCGCGGGTTAGGCTGAGAACTGCGATTCAAGTTCGCACATAGCGGCTAAAGCGAATCGCAACAAGTTAATACACACAAAGCCTTACAGGCACTTTTAGGCATGATGTGAAAAAGAGGTCATCCAGCTTGCGCGGGTTAGGCTGAGAACTGCGATTCAAGTTCGCACATAGCGGCTAAAGCGAATCGCTACAAGTTAATATGCACAAAGCCTTACAGGCACTTCTAGGCATGATGTGCATAACGCGGTCATCCAGCTTGCGCGGGTTAGGCTCAGAACTGCGATTCAAGTTTGCACGTAGCGGCTCAAACGAATCGCAACAAGTTAATACACACAACGCCTTAAAGGCACTTTTAGGCATGATGTGCAAAACGTGGTCATCCAGCTTGCGCGGGTTAGGCTCAGAACTGCGAATCAAGTTTGCACGTAGCGGCTCAAACGAATCGCAACAAGTTAATACACAGAAAGCCTTACAGGCACTTCAAGCATGATGTGCATAACGCGGTCATCCAGCTTGCGCGGGTTAGGCTCAGAACTGCGATTCAAGTTTGCACGTAGCGGCTCAAACGAATCGCAACAAGTTAATACACACAACGCCTTACAGGCACTTTTAGGCATTATGTGCAAAACGCGGTCATCCAGCTTGCGCGGGTTAGCCTCAGAACTGCGGTTCAAGTTTGCACGTAGCGGCTCAAACGAATCGCAACAAGTTAATACACACAAAGCCTTACAGGCACTTCTAGGCATGATGTGCAAAACGTGGTCATCCAGCTTGCGCGGGTTAGGCTGAGAACTGCGATTCAAGTTCGCACATAGCGGCTAAAGCGAATCGCAACAAGTTAATAACAACAAACCCTTACAGGCACTTTTAGGCATGATGTGAAAAACGAGGTCATCCAGCTTGCGCGGGTTAGGCTGAGAACTGCGATTCAAGTTCGCACATAGCGGCTAAAGCGAATCGCAACAAGTTAATACACACAAAGCCTTACAGGCACTTCTAGGCATGATGTGCATGACGCGGTCATCCAGCTTGCGCGGGTTAGGCTCAGAACTGCGATTCAAGTTTGCACGTAGCGGCTCAAACGAATCGCAACAAGTTAATACACACAACCACTTAAACCCATGATGTGCAAAACGTGGTCATCCAGCTTGCGCGGGTTAGGCTCAGAACTGCGATTCGTTTGCACGTAGCGGCTCAAACGAACCGCAAAAAGTTAATACACACAACGCCTTAAAGGCACTTTTAGGCATGATGTGCAAAACGTGGTCATCCAGCTTGCGCGGGTTAGGCTCACTCTGCGATTCAAGTTTGTACGTAGCGGCTCAAACGAACCGCAACAAGTTAATACACTCAAAGCCTTACAGGCACTTCTAGGCATGATGTGCATAACGCGGTCATCCAGCTTCCGCGGGTTAGGCTCAGAACTGCGATTCAAGTTTGCACGTAGCGGCTCAAACGAATCGCAACAAGTTACTACACACAACGCCTTAAAGGCACTTTTAGGCATGATGTGCAAAACGTGGTCATCCAGCTTGCGCGGGTTAGGCTCAGAACTGCGATTCAAGTTCGCTCATAGTGGCTAAAGCGAATCGCAACAAGTTAATACACACAACGCCTTAGAGGCACTTTTAGGCATGATGTGCAAATAGGCGTCACTCAAGCTGCGCGGGATAGGTACAGAACTGCGATTCAAGTTCGCACGTAGCGGCTAAAGCGAATCGCAACAAGTTAATACACACAAAGCCTTACAGGCACTTCTAGGCATGATTTGCATAACGCTGTCACCCAGCTTGCGCGGGTTAGGCTCAGAACTGCGATTCAAGTTTGCACGTAGCGGCTCAAACGAATCGCAACAAGTTAATACACACAACGCCTTACAGGCACTTTTAGGCATGATGTGCAAAACGTGGTCATCCAGCTTGCGCGGGTTAGGCTGAGAACTGCGATTCAAGTTCGCACATAGCGGCTAAAGCGAATCGCAACAAGTTAATACACACAACGCCTTAAAGGCACTTTTAGGCATGATGTGAAAACGTGGTCATCCAGGTTGCGCGGGTTAGGCTCAGAACTGCGAATCAAGTTTGCACGTAGCGGCTCAAACGAATCGCAACAAGTTAATACACACAAAGCCTTACAGGCACTTCTAGGCATGATGTGCATAACGCCGTGATCCAGCTTGCGCGGGTTAGGCTCAGAACTGCGATTCAAGTTTGCACGTAGCGGCTCAAACGAATCGCAACAAGTTAATACACACAACCACTTAAACGCATGATGTGCAAAACGTGGTCATCCAGCTTGCGCGGGTTAGGCTCAGAACTGCGATTCGTTTGCACGTAGCGGCTCAAACGAACCGCAAAAAGTTAATACACACAACGCCTTAAAGGCACTTTTAGGCATGATGTGCAAAACGTGGTCATCCAGCTTGCGCGGGTTAGGCTCACTCTGCGATTCAAGTTTGTACGTAGCGGCTCAAACGAACCGCAACAAGTTAATACACTCAAAGCCTTACAGGCACTTCTAGGCATGATGTGCATAACGCGGTCATCCAGCTTCCGCGGGTTAGGCTCAGAACTGCGATTCAAGTTTGCACGTAGCGGCTCAAACGAATCGCAACAAGTTAATACACACAACGCCTTAAAGGCACTTTTAGGCATGATGTGCAAAACGTGGTCATCCAGCTTGCGCGGGTTAGGCTCAGAACTGCGATTCAAGTTCGCACATAGTGGCTAAAGCGAATCGCAACAAGTTAATACACACAACGCCTTACAGGCACTTTTAGGCATGATGTGCAAATAGGCGTCACTCAAGCTGCGCGGGTTAGGTACAGAACTGCGATTCAAGTTCGCACGTAGCGGCTAAAGCGAATCGCAACAAGTTAATACACACAAAGCCTTACAGGCACTTCTAGGCATGATTTGCATAACGCTGTCACCCAGCTTGCGCGGGTTAGGCTCAGAACTGCGATTCAAGTTTGCACGTAGCGGCTCAAACGAATCGCAACAAGTTAATACACACAACGCCTTACAGGCACTTTTAGGCATTATGTGCAAAACGTGGTCATCCAGCTTGCGCGGGTTAGGCTGAGAACTGCGATTCAAGTTCGCACATAGCGGCTAAAGCGAATCGCAACAATACACACAAAGCCTTACAGGCACTTCTAGGCATGATGTGCATAACGCGGTCATCCAGCTTGCGCGGGTTAGGCTCAGAACTGCGATTCAAGTTTGCACGTAGCGGCTCAAACGAATCGCAACAAGTTAATACACACAACGCCTTAAAGGCACTTTTAGGCATGATGTGCAAAACGTGGTCATCCAGCATGCGCGGGTTAGCCTCAGAACTGCGATTCAAGTTTGCACGTAGCGGCTCAAACGAATCGCAACAAGTTAATACACACAAAGCCTTACAGGCACTTCTAGGCATGATGTGCAAAACGTGGTCATCCAGCTTGCGCGGGTTAGGCTGAGAACTGCGATTCAAGTTCGCACATAGCGGCTAAAGCGAATCGCAACAAGTTAATACACACAAAGCCTTACAGGCACTTGTAGGCATGATGTGAAAAAGGTCATCCAGCTTGCGCGGGTTAGGCTGAGAACTGCGATTCAAGTTCGCACATAGCGGCTAAAGCGAATCGCAACAAGTTAATACACACAAAGCCTTACAGGCACTTCTAGGCATGATGTGCATAACGCGGTCATCCAGCTTGCGCGGGTTAGGCTCAGAACTGCGATTCAAGTTTGCACGTAGCGGCTCAAACGAATCGCAACAAGTTAATACACACAAAGCCTTAAAGGCACTTTTAGACATGATGTGCAAAACGTGGTCATCCAGCTTGCGCGGGTTAGCCTCAGAACTGCGATTCAAGTTTGCACGTAGCGGCTTAAACGAATCGCAACAAGTTAATACACACAAAGCCTTACAGGCACTTCTAGGCATGATGTGCAAAACGTGGTCATCCAGCTTGCGCGGGTTAGGCTGAGAACTGCGATTCAAGTTCGCACATAGCGGCTAAAGCGAATCGCAACAAGTTAATACACACAAAGCCTTACAGGCACTTTTAGGCATGATGTGAAAAACGAGGTCATTAAGCTTGCGCGGGTTAGGCTCAGAACTGCGAATCAAGTTTGCACGTAGCGGCTCAAACGAATCGCAACAAGTTAATACACACAAAGCCTTACAGGCACTTCTAGGCACGATGTGCATAACGCGGTCATCCAGCTTGCGCGGGTTAGGCTCAGAACTGCGATTCAAGTTTGCACGTAGCGGCTCAAACGAATCGCAACAAGTTAATACACACAACGCCTTAAAGGCATGATGTGCAAAACGTGGTCATCCAGCTTGCGCGGGTTAGGCTCAGAACTGCGATTCAAGTTTGCACTTAGCGGCTCAAACGAACCGCAACAAGTTAATACACACAACGCCTTGAAGGCACTTTTAGGCATAATGTGCAAAACGTGGTCATCCAGCTTGCGCGCGTTAGGCTCAGAACTGCGATTCAAGTTTGCACGTAGCGGCTCAAACGAACCGCAACAAGTTAATACACTCAAAGCCTTACAGGCACTTCTAGGCATGATGTGCATAACGCGGTCATCCAGCTTCCGCGGGTTAGGCTCAGAACTGCGATCCAAGTTTGCACGTAGCGGCTCAAACGAATCGCAACAAGTTAATACACACAACGCCTTAAAGGCACTTTTAGGCATGATGTGCAAAACGTGGTCATCCAGCTTGCGCGGGTTAGGCTCAGAACTGCGATTCAAGTTCGCACATAGTGGCTAAAGCGAATCGCAACAAGTTAATACACACAACGCCTTACAGGCACTTTTAGGCATGATGTGCAAAACGTGGTCATCCAGCTTGCGCGGGTTAGGCTGAGAACTGCGATTCAAGTTCGCACATAGCGGCTAAAGCGAATCGCAACAAGTTAATACACACAACGCCTTAAAGGCACTTTTAGGCATGATGTGAAAACGTGGTCATCCAGGTTGCGCGGGTTAGGCTCAGAACTGCGAATCAAGTTTGCACGTAGCGGCTCAAACGAATCGCAACAAGTTAATACACACAAAGCCTTACAGGCACTTCTAGGCATGATGTGCATAACGCCGTGATCCAGCTTGCGCGGGTTAGGCTCAGAACTGCGATTCAAGTTTGCACGTAGCGGCTCAAACGAATCGCAACAAGTTAATACACACAACCACTTAAACGCATGATGTGCAAAACGTGGTCATCCAGCTTGCGCGGGTTAGGCTCAGAACTGCGATTCGTTTGCACGTAGCGGCTCAAACGAACCGCAAAAAGTTAATACACACAACGCCTTAAAGGCACTTTTAGGCATGATGTGCAAAACGTGGTCATCCAGCTTGCGCGGGTTAGGCTCACTCTGCGATTCAAGTTTGTACGTAGCGGCTCAAACGAACCGCAACAAGTTAATACACTCAAAGCCTTACAGGCACTTCTAGGCATGATGTGCATAACGCGGTCATCCAGCTTCCGCGGGTTAGGCTCAGAACTGCGATTCAAGTTTGCACGTAGCGGCTCAAACGAATCGCAACAAGTTAATACACACAACGCCTTAAAGGCACTTTTAGGCATGATGTGCAAAACGTGGTCATCCAGCTTGCGCGGGTTAGGCTCAGAACTGCGATTCAAGTTCGCACATAGTGGCTAAAGCGAATCGCAACAAGTTAATACACACAACGCCTTACAGGCACTTTTAGGCATGATGTGCAAATAGGCGTCACTCAAGCTGCGCGGGTTAGGTACAGAACTGCGATTCAAGTTCGCACGTAGCGGCTAAAGCGAATCGCAACAAGTTAATACACACAAAGCCTTACAGGCACTTCTAGGCATGATTTGCATAACGCTGTCACCCAGCTTGCGCGGGTTAGGCTCAGAACTGCGATTCAAGTTTGCACGTAGCGGCTCAAACGAATCGCAACAAGTTAATACACACAACGCCTTACAGGCACTTTTAGGCATTATGTGCAAAACGTGGTCATCCAGCTTGCGCGGGTTAGGCTGAGAACTGCGATTCAAGTTCGCACATAGCGGCTAAAGCGAATCGCAACAATACACACAAAGCCTTACAGGCACTTCTAGGCATGATGTGCATAACGCGGTCATCCAGCTTGCGCGGGTTAGGCTCAGAACTGCGATTCAAGTTTGCACGTAGCGGCTCAAACGAATCGCAACAAGTTAATACACACAACGCCTTAAAGGCACTTTTAGGCATGATGTGCAAAACGTGGTCATCCAGCATGCGCGGGTTAGCCTCAGAACTGCGATTCAAGTTTGCACGTAGCGGCTCAAACGAATCGCAACAAGTTAATACACACAAAGCCTTACAGGCACTTCTAGGCATGATGTGCAAAACGTGGTCATCCAGCTTGCGCGGGTTAGGCTGAGAACTGCGATTCAAGTTCGCACATAGCGGCTAAAGCGAATCGCAACAAGTTAATACACACAAAGCCTTACAGGCACTTGTAGGCATGATGTGAAAAAGGTCATCCAGCTTGCGCGGGTTAGGCTGAGAACTGCGATTCAAGTTCGCACATAGCGGCTAAAGCGAATCGCAACAAGTTAATACACACAAAGCCTTACAGGCACTTCTAGGCATGATGTGCATAACGCGGTCATCCAGCTTGCGCGGGTTAGGCTCAGAACTGCGATTCAAGTTTGCACGTAGCGGCTCAAACGAATCGCAACAAGTTAATACACACAAAGCCTTAAAGGCACTTTTAGACATGATGTGCAAAACGTGGTCATCCAGCTTGCGCGGGTTAGCCTCAGAACTGCGATTCAAGTTTGCACGTAGCGGCTTAAACGAATCGCAACAAGTTAATACACACAAAGCCTTACAGGCACTTCTAGGCATGATGTGCAAAACGTGGTCATCCAGCTTGCGCGGGTTAGGCTGAGAACTGCGATTCAAGTTCGCACATAGCGGCTAAAGCGAATCGCAACAAGTTAATACACACAAAGCCTTACAGGCACTTTTAGGCATGATGTGAAAAACGAGGTCATTAAGCTTGCGCGGGTTAGGCTCAGAACTGCGAATCAAGTTTGCACGTAGCGGCTCAAACGAATCGCAACAAGTTAATACACACAAAGCCTTACAGGCACTTCTAGGCACGATGTGCATAACGCGGTCATCCAGCTTGCGCGGGTTAGGCTCAGAACTGCGATTCAAGTTTGCACGTAGCGGCTCAAACGAATCGCAACAAGTTAATACACACAACGCCTTAAAGGCATGATGTGCAAAACGTGGTCATCCAGCTTGCGCGGGTTAGGCTCAGAACTGCGATTCAAGTTTGCACTTAGCGGCTCAAACGAACCGCAACAAGTTAATACACACAACGCCTTGAAGGCACTTTTAGGCATAATGTGCAAAACGTGGTCATCCAGCTTGCGCGCGTTAGGCTCAGAACTGCGATTCAAGTTTGCACGTAGCGGCTCAAACGAACCGCAACAAGTTAATACACTCAAAGCCTTACAGGCACTTCTAGGCATGATGTGCATAACGCGGTCATCCAGCTTCCGCGGGTTAGGCTCAGAACTGCGATCCAAGTTTGCACGTAGCGGCTCAAACGAATCGCAACAAGTTAATACACACAACGCCTTAAAGGCACTTTTAGGCATGATGTGCAAAACGTGGTCATCCAGCTTGCGCGGGTTAGGCTCAGAACTGCGATTCAAGTTCGCACATAGTGGCTAAAGCGAATCGCAACAAGTTAATACACACAACGCCTTACAGGCACTTTTAGGCATGATGTGCAAATAGGCGTCACTCAAGCTGCGCGGGTTAGGTACAGAACTGCGATTCAAGTTCGCACATAGCGGCTAAAGCGAATCGCAACAAGTTAATACACACAAAGCCTTACAGGCACTTCTAGGCATGATTTGCATAACGCTGTCACCCAGCTTGCGCGGGTTAGGCTCAGAACTGCGATTCAAGTTTGCACGTAGCGGCTCAAACGAATCGCAACAAGTTAATACACACAACGCCTTACAGGCACTTTTAGGCATTATGTGCAAAACGTGGTCATCCAGCTTGCGCGGGTTAGGCTGAGAACTGCGATTCAAGTTCGCACATAGCGGCTAAAGCGAATCGCAACAAGTTAATACACACAAAGCCTTACAGGCACTTTTAGGCATGATGTGAAAAACGAGGTCATCCAGCTTGCGCGGGTTAGGCTGAGAACTGCGATTCAAGTTCGCACATAGCGGCTAAAGCGAATCGCAACAAGTTAATACACACAACGCCTTAAAGGCACTTTTAGGCATGATGTGCAAAACGTGGTCATCCAGCTTGCGCGGGTTAGCCTCAGAACTGCGAATCAAGTTTGCACGTAGCGGCTCAAACGAATCGCAACAAGTTAATACACACAAAGCCTTACAGGCACTTCTAGGAACGATGTGCATAACGCGGTCATCCAGCTTGCGCGGGTTAGGCTCAGAACTGCGATTCAAGTTTGCACGTAGCGGCTCAAACGAATCGCAACAAGTTAATACACACAACGCCTTAAAGGCATATTGTGCAAAACGTGGTCATCCAGCTTGCGCGGGTTAGGCTCAGAACTGCGATTCAAGTTCGCACATAGCGGCTAAAGCGAATCGCAACAAGTTAATACACACAAAGCCTTACAGGCACTTCTAGGCATGATTTGCATAACGCTGTCACCCAGCTTGCGCGGGTTAGGCTCAGAACTGCGATTCAAGTTTGCACGTAGCGGCTCAAACGAATCGCAACAAGTTAATACACACAACGCCTTACAGGCACGTTTAGGCATTATGTGCAAAACGTGATCATCCAGCTTGCGCGGGTTAGGCTGAGAACTGCGATTCAAGTTCGCACATAGCGGCTAAAGCGAATCGCAACAAGTTAATACACACAAAGCCTTACAGGCACTTCTAGGCATGATGTGCATAACGCGGTCATCCAGCTTGCGCGGGTTAGGCTCAGAACTGCGATTCAAGTTTGCACGTAGCGGCTCAAACGAATCGCAACAAGTTAATAGACACAACGCCTTAAAGGCACTTTTAGGCATGATGTGCAAAACGTGGTCATCCAGCTTGCGCGGGTTAGCCTCAGAACTGCGATTCAAGTTTGCACGTAGCGGCTCAAACGAATCGCAACAAGTTAATACACACAAAGCCTTACAGGCACTTCTAGGCATGATGTGCAAAACGTGGTCATCCAGCTTGCGCGGGTTAGGCTGAGAACTGCGATTCAAGTTCGCACATAGCGGCTAAAGCGAATCGCAACAAGTTAATACACACAAAGCCTTACCGGCACTTTTAGGCATGATGTGAAAAAGAGGTCATCCAGCTTGCGCGGGTTAGGCTGAGAACTGCGATTCAAGTTCGCACATAGCGGCTAAAGCGAATCGCTACAAGTTAATATACACAAAGCCTTACAGGCACTTCTAGGCATGATGTGCATAACGTGGTCATCCAGCTTGCGCGGGTTAGGCTCAGAACTGCGATTCAAGTTTGCACGTAGCGGCTCAAACGAATCGCAACAAGTTAATACACACAACGCCTTAAAGGCACTTTTAGGCATGATGTGCAAAACGTGGTCATCCAGCTTGCGCGGGTTAGGCTCAGAACTGCGAATCAAGTTTGCACGTAGCGGCTCAAACGAATTGCAACAAGTTAATACACAGAAAGCCTTACAGGCACTTCAAGCATGATGTGCATAACGCGGTCATCCAGCTTGCGCGGGTTAGGCTCAGAACTGCGATTCAAGTTTGCACGTAGCGGCTCAAACGAATCGCAACAAGTTAATACACACAACGCCTTACAGGCACTTTTAGGCATTATGTGCAAAACGCGGTCATCCAGCTTGCGCGGGTTAGCCTCAGAACTGCGGTTCAAGTTTGCACGTAGCGGCTCAAACGAATCGCAACAAGTTAATACACACAAAGCCTTACAGGCACTTCTAGGCATGATGTGCAAAACGTGGTCATCCAGCTTGCGCGGGTTAGGCTGAGAACTGCGATTCAAGTTCGCACATAGCGGCTAAAGCGAATCGCAACAAGTTAATACACACAAAGCCTTACAGGCACTTTTAGGCATGATGTGAAAAACGAGGTCATCTAGCTTGCGCGGGTTAGGCTGAGAACTGCGATTCAAGTTCGCACATAGCGGCTAAAGCGAATCGCAACAAGTTAATACACACAAAGCCTTACAGGCACTTCTAGGCATGATGTGCATGACGCGGTCATCCAGCTTGCGCGGGTTAGGCTCAGAACTGCGATTCAAGTTTGCACGTAGCGGCTCAAACGAATCGCAACAAGTTAATACACACAACCACTTAAACGCATGATGTGCAAAACGTGGTCATCCAGCTTGCGCGGGTTAGGCTCAGAACTGCGATTCGTTTGCACGTAGCGGCTCAAACGAACCGCAAAAAGTTAATACACACAACGCCTTAAAGGCACTTTTAGGCATGATGTGCAAAACGTGGTCATCCAGCTTGCGCGGGTTAGGCTCACTCTGCGATTCAAGTTTGTACGTAGCGGCTCAAACGAACCGCAACAAGTTAATACACTCAAAGCCTTACAGGCACTTCTAGGCATGATGTGCATAACGCGGTCATCCAGCTTCCGCGGGTTAGGCTCAGAACTGCGATTCAAGTTTGCACGTAGCGGCTCAAACGAATCGCAACAAGTTAATACACACAACGCCTTAAAGGCACTTTTAGGCATGATGTGCAAAACGTGGTCATCCAGCTTGCGCGGGTTAGGCTCAGAACTGCGATTCAAGTTCGCACATAGTGGCTAAAGCGAATCGCAACAAGTTAATACACACAACGCCTTACAGGCACTTTTAGGCATGATGTGCAAATAGGCGTCACTCAAGCTGCGCGGGTTAGGTACAGAACTGCGATTCAAGTTCGCACGTAGCGGCTAAAGCGAATCGCAACAAGTTAATACACACAAAGCCTTACAGGCACTTTTAGGCATGATGTGAAAACGTGGTCATCCAGGTTGCGCGGGCTAGGCTCAGAACTGCGAATCAAGTTTGCACGTAGCGGCTCAAACGAATCGCAACAAGTTAATACACACAAAGCCTTACAGGCACTTCTAGGCATGATGTGCATGACGCGGTCATCCAGCTTGCGCGGGTTAGGCTCAGAACTGCGATTCAAGTTTGCACGTAGCGGCTCAAACGAATCGCAACAAGTTAATACACACAACCACTTAAACGCATGATGTGCAAAACGTGGTCATCCAGCTTGCGCGGGTTAGGCTCAGAACTGCGATTCGTTTGCACGTAGCGGCTCAAACGAACCGCAAAAAGTTAATACACACAACGCCTTAAAGGCACTTTTAGGCATGATGTGCAAAACGTGGTCATCCAGCTTGCGCGGGTTAGGCTCACTCTGCGATTCAAGTTTGTACGTAGCGGCTCAAACGAACCGCAACAAGTTAATACACTCAAAGCCTTACAGGCACTTCTAGGCATGATGTGCATAACGCGGTCATCCAGCTTCCGCGGGTTAGGCTCAGAACTGCGATTCAAGTTTGCACGTAGCGGCTCAAACGAATCGCAACAAGTTAATACACACAACGCCTTAAAGGCACTTTTAGGCATGATGTGCAAAACGTGGTCATCCAGCTTGCGCGGGTTAGGCTCAGAACTGCGATTCAAGTTCGCACATAGTGGCTAAAGCGAATCGCAACAAGTTAATACACACAACGCCTTACAGGCACTTTTAGGCATGATGTGCAAATAGGCGTCACTCAAGCTGCGCGGGTTAGGTACAGAACTGCGATTCAAGTTCGCACGTAGCGGCTAAAGCGAATCGCAACAAGTTAATACACACAAAGCCTTACAGGCACTTCTAGGCATGATTTGCATAACGCTGTCACCCAGCTTGCGCGGGTTAGGCTCAGAACTGCGATTCAAGTTTGCACGTAGCGGCTCAAACGAATCGCAACAAGTTAATACACACAACGCCTTACAGGCACTTTTAGGCATGATGTGCAAAACGTGGTCATCCAGCTTGCGCGGGTTAGGCTGAGAACTGCGATTCAAGTTCGCACATAGCGGCTAAAGCGAATCGCAACAAGTTAATACACACAACGCCTTAAAGGCACTTTTAGGCATGATGTGAAAACGTGGTCATCCAGGTTGCGCGGGCTAGGCTCAGAACTGCGAATCTAGTTTGCACGTAGCGGCTCAAACGAATCGCAACAAGTTAATACACACAAAGCCTTACAGGCACTTCTAGGCATGATGTGCATAACGCCGTGATCCAGCTTGCGCGGGTTAGGCTCAGAACTGCGATTCAAGTTTGCACGTAGCGGCTCAAACGAATCGCAACAAGTTAATACACACAACCACTTAAACGCATGATGTGCAAAACGTGGTCATCCAGCTTGCGCGGGTTAGGCTCAGAACTGCGATTCGTTTGCACGTAGCGGCTCAAACGAACCGCAAAAAGTTAATACACACAACGCCTTAAAGGCACTTTTAGGCATGATGTGCAAAACGTGGTCATCCAGCTTGCGCGGGTTAGGCTCAGAACTGCGAATCAAGTTTGCACGTAGCGGCTCAAACGAATCGCAACAAGTTAATACACACAAAGCCTTACAGGCACTTCTAGGCATGATGTGCATAACGCCGTGATCCAGCTTGCGCGGGTTAGGCTCAGAACTGCGATTCAAGTTTGCACGTAGCGGCTCAAACGAATCGCAACAAGTTAATACACACAACCACTTAAACGCATGATGTGCAAAACGTGGTCATCCAGCATGCGCGGGTTAGGCTCAGAACTGCGATTCGTTTGCACGTAGCGGCTCAAACGAACCGCAAAAAGTTAATACACACAACGCCTTAAAGGCACTTTTAGGCATGATGTGCAAAACGTGGTCATCCAGCTTGCGCGGGTTAGGCTCACTCTGCGATTCAAGTTTGTACGTAGCGGCTCAAACGAACCGCAACAAGTTAATACACTCAAAGCCTTACAGGCACTTCTAGGCATGATGTGCATAACGCGGTCATCCAGCTTCCGCGGGTTAGGCTCAGAACTGCGATTCAAGTTTGCACGTAGCGGCTCAAACGAATCGCAACAAGTTAATACACACAACGCCTTAAAGGCACTTTTAGGCATGATGTGCAAAACGTGGTCATCCAGCTTGCGCGGGTTAGGCTCAGAACTGCGATTCAAGTTCGCACATAGTGGCTAAAGCGAATCGCAACAAGTTAATACACACAACGCCTTACAGGCACTTTTAGGCATGATGTGCAAATAGGCGTCACTCAAGCTGCGCGGGTTAGGTACAGAACTGCGATTCAAGTTCGCACGTAGCGGCTAAAGCGAATCGCAACAAGTTAACACACACAAAGCCTTACAGGCACTTCTAGGCATGATTTGCATAACGCTGTCACCCAGCTTGCGCGGGTTAGGCTCAGAACTGCGATTCAAGTTTGCACGTAGCGGCTCAAACGAATCGCAACAAGTTAATACACACAACGCCTTACAGGCACTTTTAGGCATTATGTGCAAAACGTGGTCATCCAGCTTGCGCGGGTTAGGCTGAGAACTGCGATTCAAGTTCGCACATAGCGGCTAAAGCGAATCGCAACAAGTTAATACACACAAAGCCTTACAGGCACTTTTAGGCATGATGAGAAAAAGAGGTCATCCAGCTTGCGCGGGTTAGGCTGAGAACTGCGATTCAAGTTCGCACATAGCGGCTAAAGCGAATCGCAACAAGTTAATACACACAAAGCCTTACAGGCACTTCTAGGCATGATGTGCATAACGCGGTCATCCAGCTTGCGCGGGTTAGGCTCAGAACTGCGATTCAAGTTTGCACGTAGCGGCTCAAACGAATCGCAACAAGTTAATACACACAACGCCTTAAAGGCACTTTTAGGCATGATGTGCAAAACGTGGTCGTCCAGCTTGCGCGGGTTAGCCTCAGAACTGCGATTCAAGTTTGCACGTAGCGGCTCAAACGAATCGCAACAAGTTAATACACACAAAGCCTTACAGGCACTTCTAGGCATGATGTGCATAACGCGGTCATCCAGCTTGCGCGGGTTAGGCTCTGAACTGCGATTCAAGTTTGCACGTAGCGGCTCAAACGAATCGCAACAAGTTAATAGACACAACGCCTTAAAGGCACTTTTAGGCATGATGTGCAAAACGTGGTCATCCAGCTTGCGCGGGTTAGCCTCAGAACTGCGATTCAAGTTTGCACGTAGCGGCTCAAACGAATCGCAACAAGTTAATACACACAAAGCCTTAGAGGCACTTCTAGGCATGATGTGCAAAACGTGGTCATCCAGCTTGCGCGGGTTAGGCTGAGAACTGCGATTCAAGTTCGCACATAGCGGCTAAAGCGAATCGCAACAAGTTAATACACACAAAGCCTTACAGGCACTTTTAGGCATGATGTGAAAAAGAGGTCATCCAGCTTGCGCGGGTTAGGCTGAGAACTGCGATTCAAGTTCGCACATAGCGGCTAAAGCGAATCGCAACAAGTTAATACACACAAAGCCTTACAGGCACTTCTAGGCATGATGTGCATAACGCGGTCATCCAGCTTGCGCGGGTTAGGCTGAGAACTGCGATTCAAGTTCGCACATAGCGGCTAAAGCGAATCGCAACAAGTTAATATACACAAAGCCTTACAGGCACTTCTAGGCATGATGTGCATAACGCGGTCATCCAGCTTGCGCGGGTTAGGCTCAGAACTGCGATTCAAGTTTGCACGTAGCGGCTCAAACGAATCGCAACAAGTTAATACACACAACGCCTTAAAGGCACTTTTAGGCATGATGTGCAAAACGTGGTCATCCAGCTTGCGCGGGTTAGGCTCAGAACTGCGAATCAAGTTTGCACGTAGCGGCTCAAACGAATCGCAACAAGTTAATACACACAAAGCCTTACAGGCACTTCTAGGCATGATGTGCATAACGCGGTCATCCAGCTTGCGCGGGTTAGGCTCAGAACTGCGATTCAAGTTTGCACGTAGCGGCTCAAACGAATCGCAACAAGTTAATACACACAACGCCTTACAGGCACTTTTAGGCATTATGTGCAAAACGCGGTCATCCAGCTTGCGCGGGTTAGCCTCAGAACTGCGATTCAAGTTTGCACGTAGCGGCTCAAACGAATCGCAACAAGTTAATACACACAACGCCTTAAAGGCACTTTTAGGCATGATGTGCAAAACGTGGTCATCCAGCTTGCGCGGGTTAGCCTCAGAACTGCGATTCAAGTTTGCACGTAGCGGCTCAAACGAATCGCAACAAGTTAATACACACAAAGCCTTACAGGCACTTCTAGGCATGATGTGCAAAACGTGGTCATCCAGCTTGCGCGGGTTAGGCTGAGAACTGCGATTCAAGTTCGCACATAGCGGCTAAAGCGAATCGCAACAAGTTAATACACACAAAGCCTTACAGGCACTTTTAGGCATGATGTGAAAAAGAGGTCATCCAGCTTGCGCGGGTTAGGCTGAGAACTGCGATTCAAGTTCGCACATAGCGGCTAAAGCGAATCGCAACAAGTTAATACACACAAAGCCTTACAGGCACTTCTAGGCATGATGTGCATAACGCGGTCATCCAGCTTGCGCGGGTTAGGCTCAGAACTGCGATTCAAGTTTGCACGTAGCGGCTCAAACGAATCGCAACAAGTTAATACACACAACGCCTTAAAGGCACTTTAAGGCATGATGTTCAAAACGTGGTCATCCAGCTTGCGCGGGTTAGGCTCAGAACTGCGAATCAAGTTTGCACGTAGCGGCTCAAACGAATCGCAACAAGTTAATACACACAAAGTCTTACAGGCACTTCTAGGCATGATGTGCATAACGCGGTCATCCAGCTTGCGCGGGTTAGGCTCAGAACTGCGATTCAAGTTTGCACGTAGCGGCTCAAACGAATCGCAACAAGTTAATACACACAACGCCTTACAGGCACTTTTAGGCATTATGTGCAAAACGCGGTCATCCAGCTTGCGCGGGTTAGGCTCAGAACTGCGATTCAAGTTCGCACATAGCGGCTAAAGCGAATCGCAACAAGTTAATACACACAAAGCCTTACAGGCACTTCTAGGCATGATGTGCATAACGCGGTCATCCAGCTTGCGCGGGTTAGGCTCAGAACTGCGATTCAAGTTTGCACGTAGCGGCTCAAACGAATCGCAACAAGTTAATACACACAACGCCTTACAGGCACTTTTAGGCATTATGTGCAAAACGTGGTCATCCAGCTTGCGCGGGTTAGGCTCAGAACTGCGATTCAAGTTTGCACGTAGCGGCTCAAACGAATCGCAACAAGTTAATACACACAACGCCTTAAAGGCACTTTTAGGCATGATGTGCAAAACATGGTCATCCAGCTTGCGCGGGTTAGCCTCAGAACTGCGATTCAAGTTTGCACGTAGCGGCTCAAACGAATCGCAACAAGTTAATACACACAAAGCCTTACAGGCACTTCTAGGCATGATGTGCATAACGCGGTCATCCAGCTTGCGCGGGTTAGGCTCTGAACTGCGATTCAAGTTTGCACGTAGCGGCTCAAACGAATCGCAACAAGTTAATAGACACAACGCCTTAAAGGCACTTTTAGGCATGATGTGCAAAACGTGGTCATCCAGCTTGCGCGGGTTAGCCTCAGAACTGCGATTCAAGTTTGCACGTAGCGGCTCAAACGAATCGCAACAAGTTAATACACACAAAGCCTTACAGGCACTTCTAGGCATGTTGTGCAAAACGTGGTCATCCAGCTTGCGCGGGTTAGGCTGAGAACTGCGATTCAAGTTCGCACATAGCGGCTAAAGCGAATCGCAACAAGTTAATACACACAAAGCCTTACAGGCACTTTTAGGCATGATGTGAAAAAGAGGTCATCCAGCTTGCGCGGGTTAGGCTGAGAACTGCGATTCAAGTTCGCACATAGCGGCTAAAGCGAATCGCAACAAGTTAATACACACAAAGCCTTACAGGCACTTCTAGGCATGATGTGCATAACGCGGTCATCCAGCTTGCACGGGTTAGGCTCAGAACTGCGATTCAAGTTTGCACGTAGCGGCTCAAACGAATCGCAACAAGTTAATACACACAACGCCTTAAAGGCACTTTAAGGCATGATGTGCAAAACGTGGTCATCCAGCTTGCGCGGGTTAGGCTCAGAACTGCGAATCAAGTTTGCACGTAGCGGCTCAAACGAATCGCAACAAGTTAATACACACAAAGTCTTACAGGCACTTCTAGGCATGATGTGCATAACGCGGTCATCCAGCTTGCGCGGGTTAGGCTCAGAACTGCGATTCAAGTTTGCACGTAGCGGCTCAAACGAATCGCAACAAGTTAATACACACAACGCCTTAAAGGCACTTTTAGGCATGATGTGCAAAACGAGGTCATCCAGCTTGCGCGGGTTAGGCTGAGAACTGCGATTCAAGTTCGCACATAGCGGCTCAAACGAATCGCAACAAGTTAATACACACAACGCCTTACAGGCACTTTTAGGCATTATGTGCAAAACGCGGTAATCCAGCTTGCGCGGGTTAGGCTCAGAACTGCGATTCAAGTTCGCACATAGCGGCTAAAGCGAATCGCAACAAGTTAATACACACAAAGCCTTACAGGCACTTCTAGGCATGATGTGCATAACGCGGTCATCCAGCTTGCGCGGGTTAGGCTCAGAACTGCGATTCAAGTTTGCACGTAGCGGCTCAAACGAATGGCAACAAGTTAATACACACAACGCCTTACAGGCACTTTTAGGCATTATGTGCAAAACGTGGTCATCCAGCTTGCGCGGGTTAGCCTCAGAACTGCGATTCAAGTTTGCACGTAGCGGCTCAAACGAATCGCAACAAGTTAATACACACAAAGCCTTACAGGCACTTCTAGGCATGATGTGCATAACGCGGTCATCCAGCTTGCGCGGGTTAGGCTCTGAACTGCGATTCAAGTTTGCACGTAGCGGCTCAAACGAATCGCAACAAGTTAATAGACACAACGCCTTAAAGGCACTTTTAGGCATGATGTGCAAAACGTGGTCATCCAGCTTGCGCGGGTTAGCCTCAGAACTGCGATTCAAGTTTGCACGTAGCGGCTCAAACGAATCGCAACAAGTTAATACACACAAAGCCTTACAGGCACTTCTAGGCATGTTGTGCAAAACGTGGTCATCCAGCTTGCGCGGGTTAGGCTGAGAACTGCGATTCAAGTTCGCACATAGCGGCTAAAGCGAATCGCAACAAGTTAATACACACAAAGCCTTACAGGCACTTTTAGGCATGATGTGAAAAAGAGGTCATCCAGCTTGCGCGGGTTAGGCTGAGAACTGCGATTCAAGTTCGCACATAGCGGCTAAAGCGAATCGCAACAAGTTAATACACACAAAGCCTTACAGGCACTTCTAGGCATGATGTGCATAACGCGGTCATCCAGCTTGCACGGGTTAGGCTCAGAACTGCGATTCAAGTTTGCACGTAGCGGCTCAAACGAATCGCAACAAGTTAATACACACAACGCCTTAAAGGCACTTTAAGGCATGATGTGCAAAACGTGGTCATCCAGCTTGCGCGGGTTAGGCTCAGAACTGCGAATCAAGTTTGCACGTAGCGGCTCAAACGAATCGCAACAAGTTAATACACACAAAGTCTTACAGGCACTTCTAGGCATGATGTGCATAACGCGGTCATCCAGCTTGCGCGGGTTAGGCTCAGAACTGCGATTCAAGTTTGCACGTAGCGGCTCAAACGAATCGCAACAAGTTAATACACACAACGCCTTAAAGGCACTTTTAGGCATGATGTGCAAAACGAGGTCATCCAGCTTGCGCGGGTTAGGCTGAGAACTGCGATTCAAGTTCGCACATAGCGGCACAAACGAATCGCAACAAGTTAATACACACAACGCCTTACAGGCACTTTTAGGCATTATGTGCAAAACGCGGTAATCCAGCTTGCGCGGGTTAGGCTCAGAACTGCGATTCAAGTTCGCACATAGCGGCTAAAGCGAATCGCAACAAGTTAATACACACAAAGCCTTACAGGCACTTCTAGGCATGATGTGCATAACGCGGTCATCCAGCTTGCGCGGGTTAGGCTCAGAACTGCGATTCAAGTTTGCACGTAGCGGCTCAAACGAATCGCAACAAGTTAATACACACAACGCCTTAAAGGCACTTTTAGGCATGATGTGCAAAACGTGGTCATCCAGCTTGCGCGGGTTAGGCTCAGAACTGCGAATCAAGTTTGCACGTAGCGGCTCAAACGAATCGCAACAAGTTAATACACACAACGCCTTAATGGCACTTTTAGGCATGATGTGAAAACGTGGTCATCCAGCTTGCGCGGGTTAGGCTCAGAACTGCGAATCAAGTTTGCACGTAGCGGCTCAAACGAATCGCAACAAGTTAATACACACAACGCCTTACAGGCACTTTTAGGCATTATGTGCAAAACGCGGTCATCCAGCTTGCGCGGGTTAGGCTCAGAACTGCGATTCAAGTTCGCACATAGCGGCTAAAGCGAATCGCAACAAGTTAATACACACAAAGCCTTACAGGCACTTCTAGGCATGATGTGCATAACGCGGTCATCCAGCTTGCGCGGGTTAGGCTCAGAACTGCGATTCAAGTTTGCACGTAGCGGCTCAAACGAATCGCAACAAGTTAATACACACAACGCCTTACAGGCACTTTTAGGCATTATGTGCAAAACGTGGTCATCCAGCTTGCGCGGGTTAGGCTCAGAACTGCGATTCAAGTTTGCACGTAGCGGCTCAAACGAATCGCAACAAGTTAATACACACAACGCCTTAATGGCACTTTTAGGCATGATGTGAAAACGTGGTCATCCAGCTTGCGCGGGTTAGGCTCAGAACTGCGAATCAAGTTTGCACGTAGCGGCTCAAACGAATCGCAACAAGTTAATACACACAAAGCCTTACAGGCACTTCTAGGCATGATGTGCATAACGCCGTCATCCAGCTTGCGCGGGTTAGGCTCAGAACTGCGATTCAAGTTTGCACGTAGCGGCTCAAACGAATCGCAACAAGTTAATACACACAACGCCTTACAGGCACTTTTAGGCATTATGTGCAAAACGCGGTCATCCAGCTTGCGCGGGTTAGGCTCAGAACTGCGATTCAAGTTCGCACATAGCGGCTAAAGCGAATCGCAACAAGTTAATACACACAAAGCCTTACAGGCACTTCTAGGCATGATGTGCATAACGCGGTCATCCAGCTTGCGCGGGTTAG
The DNA here is from genome assembly GCF_055883805.1 of Amblyomma maculatum. Classification (NCBI taxonomy): domain Eukaryota; kingdom Metazoa; phylum Arthropoda; class Arachnida; order Ixodida; family Ixodidae; genus Amblyomma; species Amblyomma maculatum. The sequence goes on along the minus strand of NW_028146740.1, from coordinate 44,742 downwards.
GCTCAGAACTGCGATTCAAGTTTGCACGTAGCGGCTCAAACGAATCGCAACAAGTTAATACACACAACGCCTTACAGGCACTTTTAGGCATTATGTGCAAAACGTGGTCATCCAGCTTGCGCGGGTTAGGCTCAGAACTGCGATTCAAGTTTGCACGTAGCGGCTCAAACGAATCGCAACAAGTTAATACACACAACGCCTTAAAGGCACTTTTAGGCATGATGTGCAAAACATGGTCATCCAGCTTGCGCGGGTTAGCCTCAGAACTGCGATTCAAGTTTGCACGTAGCGGCTCAAACGAATCGCAACAAGTTAATACACACAACGCCTTAAAGGCACTTTTAGGCTTGATGTGCAAAACGAGGTCATCCAGCTTCCGCGGGTTAGGCTCAGAACTGCGATTCAAGTTTGCACGTTGCGGCTCAAACGAATCGCAACAAGTTAATACACACAACGCCTTAAAGGCACTTTCAGGCATGATGTGCAAAACGTGGTCATCCAGCTTGCGCGGGTTAGGCTCAGAACTGCGATTCAAGTTCGCACATAGTGGCTAAAGCGAATCGCAACAATTTAATACACACAACGCCTTACAGGCACTTTTAGGCATGATGTGCAAATAGGCGTCACTCAAGCTGCGCGGATTAGGTACAGAACTGCGATTCAAGTTCGCACATAGCGGCTAAAGCGAATCGCAACAAGTTAATACACACAAAGCCTTACAGGCACTTCTAGGCATGATTTGCATAACGCTGTCACCCAGCTTGCGCGGGTTAGGCTCAGAACTGCGATTCAAGTTTGCACGTAGCGGCTCAAACGAATCGCAACAAGTTAATACACACAACGCCTTACAGGCACTTTTAGGCATTATGTGCAAAACGTGGTCATCCAGCTTGCGCGGGTTAGGCTGAGAACTGCGATTCAAGTTCGCACATAGCGGCTAAAGCGAATCGCAACAAGTTAATACACACAAAGCCTTACAGGCACTTTTAGGCATGATGTGAAAAACGAGGTCATCCAGCTTGCGCGGGTTAGGTTGAGAACTGCGATTCAAGTTTGCACATAGCGGCTAAAGCGAATCGCAACAAGTTAATACACACAAAGCCTTACAGGCACTTCTAGGCATGATGTGCATAACGCGGTCATCCAGCTTGCGCGGGTTAGGCTCAGAACTGCGATTCAAGTTTGCACGTAGCGGCTCAAACGAATCGCAACAAGTTAATACACACAACGCCTTAAAGGCACTTTTAGGCATGATGTGCAAAACGTGGTCATCCAGCTTGCGCGGGTTAGCCTCAGAACTGCGATTCAAGTTTGCACGTAGCGGCTCAAACGAATCGCAACAAGTTAATACACACAAAGCCTTACAGGCACTTCTAGGCATGATGTGCATAACGCGGTCATCCAGCTTGCGCGGGTTAGGCTCTGAACTGCGATTCAAGTTTGCACGTAGCGGCTCAAACGAATCGCAACAAGTTAATAGACACAACGCCTTAAAGGCACTTTTAGGCATGATGTGCAAAACGTGGTCATCCAGCTTGCGCGGGTTAGCCTCAGAACTGCGATTCAAGTTTGCACGTAGCGGCTCAAACGAATCGCAACAAGTTAATACACACAAAGCCTTACAGGCACTTCTAGGCATGTTGTGCAAAACGTGGTCATCCAGCTTGCGCGGGTTAGGCTGAGAACTGCGATTCAAGTTCGCACATAGCGGCTAAAGCGAATCGCAACAAGTTAATACACACAAAGCCTTACAGGCACTTTTAGGCATGATGTGAAAAAGAGGTCATCCAGGTTGCGCGGGTTAGGCTGAGAACTGCGATTCAAGTTCGCACATAGCGGCTAAAGCGAATCGCAACAAGTTAATACACACAAAGCCTTACAGGCACTTCTAGGCATGATGTGCATAACGCGGTCATCCAGCTTGCACGGGTTAGGCTCAGAACTGCGATTCAAGTTTGCACGTAGCGGCTCAAACGAATCGCAACAAGTTAATACACACAACGCCTTAAAGGCACTTTAAGGCATGATGTGCAAAACGTGGTCATCCAGCTTGCGCGGGTTAGGCTCAGAACTGCGAATCAAGTTTGCACGTAGCGGCTCAAACGAATCGCAACAAGTTAATACACACAAAGTCTTACAGGCACTTCTAGGCATGATGTGCATAACGCGGTCATCCAGCTTGCGCGGGTTAGGCTCAGAACTGCGATTCAAGTTTGCACGTAGCGGCTCAAACGAATCGCAACAAGTTAATACACACAACGCCTTAAAGGCACTTTTAGGCATGATGTGCAAAACGAGGTCATCCAGCTTGCGCGGGTTAGGCTGAGAACTGCGATTCAAGTTCGCACATAGCGGCTCAAACGAATCGCAACAAGTTAATACACACAACGCCTTACAGGCACTTTTAGGCATTATGTGCAAAACGCGGTAATCCAGCTTGCGCGGGTTAGGCTCAGAACTGCGATTCAAGTTCGCACATAGCGGCTAAAGCGAATCGCAACAAGTTAATACACACAAAGCCTTACAGGCACTTCTAGGCATGATGTGCATAACGCGGTCATCCAGCTTGCGCGGGTTAGGCTCAGAACTGCGATTCAAGTTTGCACGTAGCGGCTCAAACGAATGGCAACAAGTTAATACACACAACGCCTTACAGGCACTTTTAGGCATTATGTGCAAAACGTGGTCATCCAGCTTGCGCGGGTTAGGCTCAGAACTGCGATTCAAGTTTGCACGTAGCGGCTCTAACGAATCGCAACAAGTTAATACACACAACGCCTTACAGGCACTTCTAGGCATGATGTGCATAACGCGGTCATCCAGCTTGCGCGGGTTAGGTTCAGAACTGCGATTCAAGTTTGCACGTAGCGGCTCAAACGAATCGCAACAAGTTAATACACACAACGCCTTAAAGGCACTTTTAGGCATGATGTGCAAAACGTGGTCATCCAGCTTGCGCGGGTTAGCCTCAGAACTGCGATTCAAGTTTGCACGTAGCGGCTCAAACGAATCGCAACAAGTTAATACACACAAAGCCTTACAGGCACTTCTAGGCATGATGTGCAAAACGTGGTCATCCAGCTTTCGCGGGTTAGGCTGAGGACTGCGATTCAAGTTCGCACATAGCGGCTAAAGCGATTCGCAACAAGTTAATACACACAAAGCCTTACAGGCACTTTTAGGCATGATGTGAAAAACGAGGTCATCCAGCTTGCGCGGGTTAGGCTGAGAACTGCGATTCAAGTTCGCAAATAGCGGCTAAAGCGAATCGCAACAAGTTAATACACACAAAGCCTTACAGGCACTTCTAGGCATGATGTGCAAAACGTGGTCATCCAGCTTGCGCGGGTTAGCCTCAGAACTGCGATTCAAGTTTGCACGTAGCGGCTCAAACGAATCGCAACAAGTTAATACACACAACGCCTTACAGGCACTTTTAGGCATTATGTGCAAAACGTGGTCATCCAGCTTGCGCGGGTTAGGCTGAGAACTGCGATTCAAGTTCGCACATAGCGGCTAAAGCGAATCGCAACAAGTTAATACACACAAAGCCTTACAGGCACTTTTAGGCATGATGTGAAAAACGAGGTCATCCAGCTTGCGCGGGTTAGGCTGAGAACTGCGATTCAAGTTCGCACATAGCGGCTAAAGCGAATCGCAACAAGTTAATACACACAAAGCCTTACAGGCACTTCTAGGCATGATGTGCATAACGCGTTCATCCAGCTTGCGCGGGTTAAGCTCAGAACTGCGATTCAAGTTTGCACGTAGCGGCTCAAACGAATCGCAACAAGTTAATAGACACAACGCCTTAAAGGCACTTTTAGGCATGATGTGCAAAACGTGGTCATCCAGCTTGCGCGGGTTAGCCTCAGAACTGCGATTCAAGTTTGCACGTAGCGGCTCAAACGAATCGCAACAAGTTAATACACACAAAGCCTTACAGGCACTTCTAGGCATGATGTGCAAAACGTGGTCATTCAGCTTGCGCGGGTTAGGCTGAGAACTGCGATTCAAGTTCGCACATAGCGGCTAAAGCGAATCGCAACAAGTTAATACACACAAAGCCTTACAGGCACTTTTAGGCATGATGTGAAAAAGAGGTCATCCAGCTTGCGCGGGTTAGGCTGAGAACTGCGATTCAAGTTCGCACATAGCGGCTAAAGCGAATCGCAACAAGTTAATATACACAAAGCCTTACAGGCACTTCTAGGCATGATGTGCATAACGCGGTCATCCAGCATGCGCGGGTTAGGCTCAGAACTGCGATTCAAGTTTGCACGTAGCGGCTCAAACGAATCGCAACAAGTTAATACACACAACGCCTTAAAGGCACTTTTAGGCATGATGTGCAAAACGTGGTCATCCAGCTTGCGCGGGTTAGGCTCAGAACTGCGAATCAAGTTTGCACGTAGCGGCTCAAACGAATCGCAACAAGTTAATACACACAAAGCCTTACAGGCACTTCTAGGCATGATGTGCATAACGCGGTCATCCAGCTTGCGCGGGTTAGGCTCAGAACTGCGATTCAAGTTTGCACGTAGCGGCTCAAACGAATCGCAACAAGTTAATACACACAACGCCTTACAGGCACTTTTAGGCATTATGTGCAAAACGCGGTCATCCAGCTTGCGCGGGTTAGGCTCAGAACTGCGATTCAAGTTTGCACGTAGCGGCTCAAACGAATCGCAGCAAGTTAATACACACAACGCCTTAAAGGCACTTTTAGGCATGATGTGCAAAACGTGGTCATCCAGCTTGCGCGGGTTAGCCTCAGAACTGCGATTCAAGTTTGCACGTAGCGGCTCAAACGAATCGCAACAAGTTAATACACACAACGCCTTAATGGCACTTTTAGGCATGATGTGAAAACGTGGTCATCCAGCTTGCGCGGGTTAGGCTCAGAACTGCGAATCAAGTTTGCACGTAGCGGCTCAAACGAATCGCAACAAGTTAATACACACAAAGCCTTACAGGCACTTCTAGGCATGATGTGCATAACGCCGTCATCCAGCTTGCGCGGGTTAGGCTCAGAACTGCGATTCAAGTTTGCACGTAGCGGCTCAAACGAATCGCAACAAGTTAATACACACAACGCCTTACAGGCACTTTTAGGCATTATGTGCAAAACGTGGTCATCCAGCTTGCGCGGGTTAGGCTCAGAACTGCGATTCAAGTTTGCACGTAGCGGCTCAAACGAATCGCAACAAGTTAATACACACAACGCCTTAAAGGCACTTTTAGGCATGATGTGCAAAACATGGTCATCCAGCTTGCGCGGGTTAGCCTCAGAACTGCGATTCAAGTTTGCACGTAGCGGCTCAAACGAATCGCAACAAGTTAATACACACAACGCCTTAAAGGCACTTTTAGGCTTGATGTGCAAAACGAGGTCATCCAGCTTCCGCGGGTTAGGCTCAGAACTGCGATTCAAGTTTGCACGTTGCGGCTCAAACGAATCGCAACAAGTTAATACACACAACGCCTTAAAGGCACTTTCAGGCATGATGTGCAAAACGTGGTCATCCAGCTTGCGCGGGTAGGCTCAGAACTGCGATTCAAGTTCGCACATAGTGGCTAAAGCGAATCGCAACAAGTTAATACACACAACGCCTTACAGGCACTTTTAGGCATGATGTGCAAATAGGCGTCACTCAAGCTGCGCGGATTAGGTACAGAACTGCGATTCAAGTTCGCACATAGCGGCTAAAGCGAATCGCAACAAGTTAATACACACAAAGCCTTACAGGCACTTCTAGGCATGATTTGCATAACGCTGTCACCCAGCTTGCGCGGGTTAGGCTCAGAACTGCGATTCAAGTTTGCACGTAGCGGCTCAAACGAATCGCAACAAGTTAATACACACAACGCCTTACAGGCACTTTTAGGCATTATGTGCAAAACGTGGTCATCCAGCTTGCGCGGGTTAGGCTGAGAACTGCGATTCAAGTTCGCACATAGCGGCTAAAGCGAATCGCAACAAGTTAATACACACAAAGCCTTACAGGCACTTTTAGGCATGATGTGAAAAACGAGGTCATCCAGCTTGCGCGGGTTAGGTTGAGAACTGCGATTCAAGTTTGCACATAGCGGCTAAAGCGAATCGCAACAAGTTAATACACACAAAGCCTTACAGGCACTTCTAGGCATGATGTGCATAACGCGGTCATCCAGCTTGCGCGGGTTAGGCTCAGAACTGCGATTCAAGTTTGCACGTAGCGGCTCAAACGAATCGCAACAAGTTAATACACACAACGCCTTAAAGGCACTTTTAGGCATGATGTGCAAAACGTGGTCATCCAGCTTGCGCGGGTTAGCCTCAGAACTGCGATTCAAGTTTGCACGTAGCGGCTCAAACGAATCGCAACAAGTTAATACACACAAAGCCTTACAGGCACTTCTAGGCATGATGTGCATAACGCGGTCATCCAGCTTGCGCGGGTTAGGCTCTGAACTGCGATTCAAGTTTGCACGTAGCGGCTCAAACGAATCGCAACAAGTTAATAGACACAACGCCTTAAAGGCACTTTTAGGCATGATGTGCAAAACGTGGTCATCCAGCTTGCGCGGGTTAGCCTCAGAACTGCGATTCAAGTTTGCACGTAGCGGCTCAAACGAATCGCAACAAGTTAATACACACAAAGCCTTACAGGCACTTCTAGGCATGTTGTGCAAAACGTGGTCATCCAGCTTGCGCGGGTTAGGCTGAGAACTGCGATTCAAGTTCGCACATAGCGGCTAAAGCGAATCGCAACAAGTTAATACACACAAAGCCTTACAGGCACTTTTAGGCATGATGTGAAAAAGAGGTCATCCAGCTTGCGCGGGTTAGGCTGAGAACTGCGATTCAAGTTCGCACATAGCGGCTAAAGCGAATCGCAACAAGTTAATACACACAAAGCCTTACAGGCACTTCTAGGCATGATGTGCATAACGCGGTCATCCAGCTTGCACGGGTTAGGCTCAGAACTGCGATTCAAGTTTGCACGTAGCGGCTCAAACGAATCGCAACAAGTTAATACACACAACGCCTTAAAGGCACTTTAAGGCATGATGTGCAAAACGTGGTCATCCAGCTTGCGCGGGTTAGGCTCAGAACTGCGAATCAAGTTTGCACGTAGCGGCTCAAACGAATCGCAACAAGTTAATACACACAAAGTCTTACAGGCACTTCTAGGCATGATGTGCATAACGCGGTCATCCAGCTTGCGCGGGTTAGGCTCAGAACTGCGATTCAAGTTTGCACGTAGCGGCTCAAACGAATCGCAACAAGTTAATACACACAACGCCTTAAAGGCACTTTTAGGCATGATGTGCAAAACGAGGTCATCCAGCTTGCGCGGGTTAGGCTGAGAACTGCGATTCAAGTTCGCACATAGCGGCTCAAACGAATCGCAACAAGTTAATACACACAACGCCTTACAGGCACTTTTAGGCATTATGTGCAAAACGCGGTAATCCAGCTTGCGCGGGTTAGGCTCAGAACTGCGATTCAAGTTCGCACATAGCGGCTAAAGCGAATCGCAACAAGTTAATACACACAAAGCCTTACAGGCACTTCTAGGCATGATGTGCATAACGCGGTCATCCAGCTTGCGCGGGTTAGGCTCAGAACTGCGATTCAAGTTTGCACGTAGCGGCTCAAACGAATGGCAACAAGTTAATACACACAACGCCTTACAGGCACTTTTAGGCATTATGTGCAAAACGTGGTCATCCAGCTTGCGCGGGTTAGGCTCAGAACTGCGATTCAAGTTTGCACGTAGCGGCTCTAACGAATCGCAACAAGTTAATACACACAACGCCTTACAGGCACTTCTAGGCATGATGTGCATAACGCGGTCATCCAGCTTGCGCGGGTTAGGTTCAGAACTGCGATTCAAGTTTGCACGTAGCGGCTCAAACGAATCGCAACAAGTTAATACACACAACGCCTTAAAGGCACTTTTAGGCATGATGTGCAAAACGTGGTCATCCAGCTTGCGCGGGTTAGCCTCAGAACTGCGATTCAAGTTTGCACGTAGCGGCTCAAACGAATCGCAACAAGTTAATACACACAAAGCCTTACAGGCACTTCTAGGCATGATGTGCAAAACGTGGTCATCCAGCTTTCGCGGGTTAGGCTGAGGACTGCGATTCAAGTTCGCACATAGCGGCTAAAGCGATTCGCAACAAGTTAATACACACAAAGCCTTACAGGCACTTTTAGGCATGATGTGAAAAACGAGGTCATCCAGCTTGCGCGGGTTAGGCTGAGAACTGCGATTCAAGTTCGCAAATAGCGGCTAAAGCGAATCGCAACAAGTTAATACACACAAAGCCTTACAGGCACTTCTAGGCATGATGTGCAAAACGTGGTCATCCAGCTTGCGCGGGTTAGCCTCAGAACTGCGATTCAAGTTTGCACGTAGCGGCTCAAACGAATCGCAACAAGTTAATACACACAACGCCTTACAGGCACTTTTAGGCATTATGTGCAAAACGTGGTCATCCAGCTTGCGCGGGTTAGGCTGAGAACTGCGATTCAAGTTCGCACATAGCGGCTAAAGCGAATCGCAACAAGTTAATACACACAAAGCCTTACAGGCACTTCTAGGCATGATGTGCATAACGCGTTCATCCAGCTTGCGCGGGTTAAGCTCAGAACTGCGATTCAAGTTTGCACGTAGCGGCTCAAACGAATCGCAACAAGTTAATAGACACAACGCCTTAAAGGCACTTTTAGGCATGATGTGCAAAACGTGGTCATCCAGCTTGCGCGGGTTAGCCTCAGAACTGCGATTCAAGTTTGCACGTAGCGGCTCAAACGAATCGCAACAAGTTAATACACACAAAGCCTTACAGGCACTTCTAGGCATGATGTGCAAAACGTGGTCATCCAGCTTGCGCGGGTTAGGCTGAGAACTGCGATTCAAGTTCGCACATAGCGGCTAAAGCGAATCGCAACAAGTTAATACACACAAAGCCTTACAGGCACTTTTAGGCATGATGTGAAAAAGAGGTCATCCAGCTTGCGCGGGTTAGGCTGAGAACTGCGATTCAAGTTCGCACATAGCGGCTAAAGCGAATCGCAACAAGTTAATATACACAAAGCCTTACAGGCACTTCTAGGCATGATGTGCATAACGCGGTCATCCAGCATGCGTGGGTTAGGCTCAGAACTGCGATTCAAGTTTGCACGTAGCGGCTCAAACGAATCGCAACAAGTTAATACACACAACGCCTTAAAGGCACTTTTAGGCATGATGTGCAAAACGTGGTCATCCAGCTTGCGCGGGTTAGGCTCAGAACTGCGAATCAAGTTTGCACGTAGCGGCTCAAACGAATCGCAACAAGTTAATACACACAAAGCCTTACAGGCACTTCTAGGCATGATGTGCATAACGCGGTCATCCAGCTTGCGCGGGTTAGGCTCAGAACTGCGATTCAAGTTTGCACGTAGCGGCTCAAACGAATCGCAACAAGTTAATACACACAACGCCTTACAGGCACTTTTAGGCATTATGTGCAAAACGCGGTCATCCAGCTTGCGCGGGTTAGGCTCAGAACTGCGATTCAAGTTTGCACGTAGCGGCTCAAACGAATCGCAACAAGTTAATACACACAACGCCTTAAAGGCACTTTTAGGCATGATGTGCAAAACGTGGTCATCCAGCTTGCGCGGGTTAGCCTCAGAACTGCGATTCAAGTTTGCACGTAGCGGCTCAAACGAATCGCAACAAGTTAATACACACAACGCCTTAATGGCACTTTTAGGCATGATGTGAAAACGTGGTCATCCAGCTTGCGCGGGTTAGGCTCAGAACTGCGAATCAAGTTTGCACGTAGCGGCTCAAACGAATCGCAACAAGTTAATACACACAAAGCCTTACAGGCACTTCTAGGCATGATGTGCATAACGCCGTCATCCAGCTTGCGCGGGTTAGGCTCAGAACTGCGATTCAAGTTTGCACGTAGCGGCTCAAACGAATCGCAACAAGTTAATACACACAACGCCTTAAAGGCATGATGTGCAAAACGTGGTCATCCAGCTTGCGCGGGTTAGGCTCAGAACTGCGATTCGTTTGCACGTAGCGGCTCAAACGAACCGCAACAAGTTAATACACACAACGCCTTAAAGGCCCTTTTAGGCATGATGTGCAAAATGTGGTCATCCAGCTTGCGCGGGTTAGGCTCACTCTGCGATTCAAGTTTGCACGTAGCGGCTCAAACGAATCGCAACAAGTTAATACACACAACGCCTTAAAGGCACTTTTAGGCATGATGTGCAAAACGTGGTCATCCAGCTTGCGCGGGTTAGGCTCAGAACTGCGATTCAAGTTCGCACATAGTGGCTAAAGCGAATCGCAACAAGTTAATACACACAACGCCTTACAGGCACTTTTAGGCATGATGTGCAAATAGGCGTCTCTCAAGCTGCGCGGGTTAGGTACAGAACTGCGATTCAAGTTCGCACATAGCAGCTAAAGCGAATCGCAACAAGTTAATACACACAAAGCCTTACAGGCACTTCTAGGCATGATTTGCATAACGCTGTCACCCAGCTTGCGCGGGTTAGGCTCAGAACTGCGATTCAAGTTTGCACGTAGCGGCTCAAACGAATCGCAACAAGTTAATACACACAACGCCTTACAGGCACTTTTAGGCATTATGTGCAAAACGTGGTCATCCAGCTTGCGCGGGTTAGGCTGAGAACTGCGATTCAAGTTCGCACATAGCGGCTAAAGCGAATCGCAACAAGTTATTACACACAAAGCCTTACAGGCACTTCTAGGCATGATGTGCAAAACGTGGTCATCCAGCTTTCGCGGGTTAGGCTGAGAACTGCGATTCAAGTTCGCACATAGCGGCTAAAGCGATTCGCAACAAGTTAATACACACAAAGCCTTACAGGCACTTTTAGGCATGATGTGAAAAACGAGGTCATCCAGCTTGCGCGGGTTAGGCTGAGAACTGCGATTCAAGTTCGCAAATAGCGGCTAAAGCGAATCGCAACAAGTTAATACACACAAAGCCTTACAGGCACTTCTAGGCATGATGTGCAAAACGTGGTCATCCAGCTTGCGCGGGTTAGCCTCAGAACTGCGATTCAAGTTTGCACGTAGCGGCTCAAACGAATCGCAACAAGTTAATACACACAACGCCTTACAGGCACTTTTAGGCATTATGTGCAAAACGTGGTCATCCAGCTTGCGCGGGTTAGGCTGAGAACTGCGATTCAAGTTCGCACATAGCGGCTAAAGCGAATCGCAACAAGTTAATACACACAAAGCCTTACAGGCACTTTTAGGCATGATGTGAAAAACGAGGTCATCCAGCTTGCGCGGGTTAGGCTGAGAACTGCGATTCAAGTTCGCACATAGCGGCTAAAGCGAATCGCAACAAGTTAATACACACAAAGCCTTACAGGCACTTCTAGGCATGATGTGCATAACGCGTTCATCCAGCTTGCGCGGGTTAAGCTCAGAACTGCGATTCAAGTTTGCACGTAGCGGCTCAAACGAATCGCAACAAGTTAATAGACACAACGCCTTAAAGGCACTTTTAGGCATGATGTGCAAAACGTGGTCATCCAGCTTGCGCGGGTTAGCCTCAGAACTGCGATTCAAGTTTGCACGTAGCGGCTCAAACGAATCGCAACAAGTTAATACACACAAAGCCTTACAGGCACTTCTAGGCATGATGTGCAAAACGTGGTCATCCAGCTTGCGCGGGTTAGGCTGAGAACTGCGATTCAAGTTCGCACATAGCGGCTAAAGCGAATCGCAACAAGTTAATACACACAAAGCCTTACAGGCACTTTTAGGCATGATGTGAAAAAGAGGTCATCCAGCTTGCGCGGGTTAGGCTGAGAACTGCGATTCAAGTTCGCACATAGCGGCTAAAGCGAATCGCAACAAGTTAATATACACAAAGCCTTACAGGCACTTCTAGGCATGATGTGCATAACGCGGTCATCCAGCATGCGCGGGTTAGGCTCAGAACTGCGATTCAAGTTTGCACGTAGCGGCTCAAACGAATCGCAACAAGTTAATACACACAACGCCTTAAAGGCACTTTTAGGCATGATGTGCAAAACGTGGTCATCCAGCTTGCGCGGGTTAGGCTCAGAACTGCGAATCAAGTTTGCACGTAGCGGCTCAAACGAATCGCAACAAGTTAATACACACAAAGCCTTACAGGCACTTCTAGGCATGATGTGCATAACGCGGTCATCCAGCTTGCGCGGGTTAGGCTCAGAACTGCGATTCAAGTTTGCACGTAGCGGCTCAAACGAATCGCAACAAGTTAATACACACAACGCCTTAAAGGCACTTTTAGGCATGATGTGCAAAACGTGGTCATCCAGCTTGCGCGGGTTAGCCTCAGAACTGCGATTCAAGTTTGCACGTAGCGGCTCAAACGAATCGCAACAAGTTAATACACACAACGCCTTAATGGCACTTTTAGGCATGATGTGAAAACGTGGTCATCCAGCTTGCGCGGGTTAGGCTCAGAACTGCGAATCAAGTTTGCACGTAGCGGCTCAAACGAATCGCAACAAGTTAATACACACAAAGCCTTACAGGCACTTCTAGGCATGATGTGCATAACGCCGTCATCCAGCTTGCGCGGGTTAGGCTCAGAACTGCGATTCAAGTTTGCACGTAGCGGCTCAAACGAATCGCAACAAGTTAATACACACAACGCCTTAAAGGCATGATGTGCAAAACGTGGTCATCCAGCTTGCGCGGGTTAGGCTCAGAACTGCGATTCGTTTGCACGTAGCGGCTCAAACGAACCGCAACAAGTTAATACACACAACGCCTTAAAGGCACTTTTAGGCATGATGTGCAAAATGTGGTCATCCAGCTTGCGCGGGTTAGGCTCACTCTGCGATTCAAGTTTGCACGTAGCGGCTCAAACGAATCGCAACAAGTTAATACACACAACGCCTTAAAGGCACTTTTAGGCATGATGTGCAAAACGTGGTCATCCAGCTTGCGCGGGTTAGGCTCAGAACTGCGATTCAAGTTCGCACATAGTGGCTAAAGCGAATCGCAACAAGTTAATACACACAACGCCTTACAGGCACTTTTAGGCATGATGTGCAAATAGGCGTCTCTCAAGCTGCGCGGGTTAGGTACAGAACTGCGATTCAAGTTCGCACATAGCAGCTAAAGCGAATCGCAACAAGTTAATACACACAAAGCCTTACAGGCACTTCTAGGCATGATTTGCATAACGCTGTCACCCAGCTTGCGCGGGTTAGGCTCAGAACTGCGATTCAAGTTTGCACGTAGCGGCTCAAACGAATCGCAACAAGTTAATACACACAACGCCTTACAGGCACTTTTAGGCATTATGTGCAAAACGTGGTCATCCAGCTTGCGCGGGTTAGGCTGAGAACTGCGATTCAAGTTCGCACATAGCGGCTAAAGCGAATCGCAACAAGTTATTACACACAAAGCCTTACAGGCACTTTTAGGCATGATGTGAAAAACGAGGTCATCCAGCTTGCGCGGGTTAGGCTGAGAACTGCGATTCAAGTTCGCACATAGCGGCTAAAGCGAATCGCAACAGGTTAATACACACAAAGCCTTACAGGCACTTCTAGGCATGATGTACATAACGCGGTCATCCAGCTTGCGCGGGTTAGGCTCAGAACTGCGATTCAAGTTTGCACGTAGCGGCTCAAACGAATCGCAACAAGTTAATACACACAACGCCTTAAAGGCACTTTTAGGCATGATGTGCAAAACGTGGTCATCCAGCTTGCGCGGGTTAGCCTCAGAACTGCGATTCAAGTTTGCACGTAGCGGCTCAAACGAATCGCAACAAGTTAATACACACAAAGCCTTACAGGCACTGCTAGGCATGATGTGCAAAACGTGGTCATCCAGCTTGCGCGGGTTAGGCTGAGAACTGCGATTCAAGTTCGCACATAGCGGCTAAAGCGAATCGCAACAAGTTAATACACACAAAGCCTTACAGGCACTTTTAGGCATGATGTGAAAAAGAGGTCATCCAGCTTGCGCGGGTTAGGCTGAGAACTGCGATTCAAGTTCGCACATAGCGGCTAAAGCGAATCGCAACAAGTTAATACACACAAAGCCTTACAGGCACTTCTAGGCATGATGTGCATAACGCGGTCATCCAGCTTGCGCGGGTTAGGCTCAGAACTGCGATTCAAGTTTGCACGTAGCGGCTCAAACGAATCGCAACAAGTTAATACACACAACGCCTTACAGGCACTTTTAGGCATTATGTGCAAAAGGTGGTCATCCAGCTTGCGCGGGTTAGGCTCAGAACTGCGATTCAAGTTTGCACGTAGCGGCTCAAACGAATCGCAACAAGTTAATACACACAACGCCTTAAAGGCACTTTTAGGCATGATGTGCAAAACATGGTCATCCAGCTTGCGCGGGTTAACCTCAGAACTGCGATTCAAGTTTGCACGTAGCGGCTCAAACGAATCGCAACAAGTTAATACACACAACGCCTTAAAGGCACTTTTAGGCATGATGTGCAAAACGAGGTCATCCAGCTTGCGCGGGTTAGGCTGAGAACTGCGATTCAAGTTCGCACATAGCGGCTAAAGCGAATCGCAACAAGTTAATACACACAAAGCCTTACAGGCACTTCTAGGCATGATGTGCATAACGCGGTCATCCAGCTTGCGCGGGTTAGGCTCAGAACTGCGATTCAAGTTTGCACGTAGCGGCTCAAACGAATCGCAACAAGTTAATACACACAACGCCTTAAAGGCACTTTTAGGCATGATGTGCAAAACGTGGTCATCCAGCTTGCGCGGGTTAGCCTCAGAACTGCGATTCAAGTTTGCACGTAGCGGCTCAAACGAATCGCAACAAGTTAATACACACAAAGCCTTACAGGCACTTCTAGGCATGATGTGCAAAACGTGGTCATCCAGCTTGCGCGGGTTAGGCTGAGAACTGCGATTCAAGTTCGCACATAGCGGCTAAAGCGAATCGCAACAAGTTAATACACACAAAGCCTTACAGGCACTTTTAGGCATGATGTGAAAAAGGTCATCCAGCTTGCGCGGGTTAGGCTGAGAACTGCGATTCAAGTTCGCACATAGCGGCTAAAGCGAATCGCAACAAGTTAATACACACAAAGCCTTACAGGCACTTCTAGGCATGATGTGCATAACGCGGTCATCCAGCTTGCGCGGGTTAGGCTGAGAACTGCGATTCAAGTTCGCACATAGCGGCTAAAGCGAATCGCAACAAGTTAATATACACAAAGCCTTACAGGCACTTCTAGGCATGATGTGCATAACGCGGTCATCCAGCTTGCGCGGGTTAGGCTCAGAACTGCGATTCAAGTTTGCACGTAGCGGCTCAAACGAATCGCAACAAGTTAATACACACAACGCCTTAAAGGCACTTTTAGGCATGATGTGCAAAACGTGGTCATCCAGCTTTCGCGGGTTAGGCTCAGAACTGCGAATCAAGTTTGCACGTAGCGGCTCAAACGAATCGCAACAAGTTAATACACACAAAGCCTTACAGGCACTTCTAGGCATGATGTGCATAACGCGGTCATCCAGCTTGCGCGGGTTAGGTTCAGAACTGCGATTCAAGTTTGCACGTAGCGGCTCAAACGAATCGCAACAAGTTAATACACACAACGCCTTACAGGCACTTTTAGGCATTATGTGCAAAACGCGGTCATCCAGCTTGCGCGGGTTAGGCTCAGAACTGCGATTCAAGTTTGCACGTAGCGGCTCAAACGAATCGCAACAAGTTAATACACACAACGCCTTAAAGGCACTTTCAGGCATGATGTGCAAAACGTGGTCATCCAGCTTGCGCGGGTTAGCCTCAGAACTGCGATTCAAGTTTGCACGTAGCGGCTCAAACGAATCGCAACAAGTTAATACACACAAAGCCTTACAGGCACTTCTAGGCATGATGTGCAAAACGTGGTCATCCAGCTTGCGCGGGTTAGGCTAAGAAATGCGATTCAAGTTCGCACATAGCGGCTAAAGCGAATCGCAACAAGTTAATACACACAAAGCCTTACAGGCACTTTTAGGCATGATGTGAAAAACGAGGTCATCCAGCTTGCGCGGGTTAGGCTGAGAACTGCGATTCAAGTTCGCACATAGCGGCTAAAGCGAATCGCAACAAGTTAATACACACAAAGCCTTACAGGCACTTCTAGGCATGATGTGCATGACGCGGTCATCCAGCTTGCGCGGGTTAGGCTCAGAACTGCGATTCAAGGTTGCACGTAGCGGCTCAAACGAATCGCAACAAGTTAATACACACAACGCCTTAATGGCACTTTTAGGCATGATGTGAAAACGTGGTCATCCAGCTTGCGCGGGTTAGGCTCAGAACTGCGAATCAAGTTTGCACGTAGCGGCTCAAACGAATCGCAACAAGTTAATACATACAAAGCCTTACAGGCACTTCTAGGCATGATGTGCATAACGCCGTCATCCAGCTTGCGCGGGTTAGGCTCAGAACTGCGATTCAAGTTTGCACGTAGCGGCTCAAACGAATCGCAACAAGTTAATACACACAACGCCTTAAAGGCATGATGTGCAAAACGTGGTCATCCAGCTTGCGCGGGTTAGGCTCAGAACTGCGATTCGTTTGCACGTAGCGGCTCAAACAAACCGCAACAAGTTAATACACACAACGCCTTAAAGGCACTTTTAGGCATGATGTGCAAAACGTGGTCATCCAGCTTGCGCGGGTTAGGCTCACTCTGCGATTCAAGTTTGCACGTAGCGGCTCAAACGAATCGCAACAAGTTAATACACACAACGCCTTAAAGGCACTTTTAGGCATGATGTGCAAAACGTGGTCATCCAGCTTGCGCGGGTTAGGCTCAGAACTGCGATTCAAGTTCGCACATAGTGGCTAAAGCGAATCGCAACAAGTTAATACACACAACGCCTTACAGGCACTTTTAGGCATGATGTGAAAAACGAGGTCATCCAGCTTGCGCGGGTTAGGCTGAGAACTGCGATTCAAGTTCGCACATAGCGGCTAAAGCGAATCGCAACAAGTTAATACACACAAAGCGTTACAGGCACTTCTAGGCATGATGTGCATGACGCGGTCATCCAGCTTGCGCGGGTTAGGCTGAGAACTGCGATTCAAGTTCGCACATAGCGGCTAAAGCGAATCGCAACAAGTTAATACACACAAAGCCTTACAGGCACTTCTAGGCATGATGTGCATAACGCGGTCATCCAGCTTGCGCGGGTTAGGCTCAGAACTGCGATTCAAGTTTGCACGTAGCGGCTCAAACGAATCGCAACAAGTTAATACACACAACGCCTTAAAGGCACTTTTAGGCATGATGTGCAAAACGTGGTCATCCAGCTTGCGCGGGTTAGCCTCAGAACTGCGATTCAAGTTTGCACGTAGCGGCTCAAACGAATCGCAACAAGTTAATACACACAAAGCCTTACAGGCACTTCTAGGCATGATGTGCAAAACGTGGTCATCCAGCTTGCGCGGGTTAGGCTGAGAACTGCGATTCAAGTTCGCACATAGCGGCTAAAGCGAATCGCAACAAGTTAATACACACAAAGCCTTACAGGCACTTTTAGGCATGATGTGAAAAAGGTCATCCAGCTTGCGCGGGTTAGGCTGAGAACTGCGATTCAAGTTCGCACATAGCGGCTAAAGCGAATCGCAACAAGTTAATACACACAAAGCCTTACAGGCACTTCTAGGCATGATGTGCATAACGCGGTCATCCAGCTTGCGCGGGTTAGGCTGAGAACTGCGATTCAAGTTCGCACATAGCGGCTAAAGCGAATCGCAACAAGTTAATATACACAAAGCCTTACAGGCACTTCTAGGCATGATGTGCATAACGCGGTCATCCAGCTTGCGCGGGTTAGGCTCAGAACTGCGATTCAAGTTTGCACGTAGCGGCTCAAACGAATCGCAACAAGTTAATACACACAACGCCTTAAAGGCACTTTTAGGCATGATGTGCAAAACGTGGTCATCCAGCTTTCGCGGGTTAGGCTCAGAACTGCGAATCAAGTTTGCACGTAGCGGCTCAAACGAATCGCAACAAGTTAATACACACAAAGCCTTACAGGCACTTCTAGGCATGATGTGCATAACGCGGTCATCCAGCTTGCGCGGGTTAGGTTCAGAACTGCGATTCAAGTTTGCACGTAGCGGCTCAAACGAATCGCAACAAGTTAATACACACAACGCCTTACAGGCACTTTTAGGCATTATGTGCAAAACGCGGTCATCCAGCTTGCGCGGGTTAGGCTCAGAACTGCGATTCAAGTTTGCACGTAGCGGCTCAAACGAATCGCAACAAGTTAATACACACAACGCCTTAAAGGCACTTTCAGGCATGATGTGCAAAACGTGGTCATCCAGCTTGCGCGGGTTAGCCTCAGAACTGCGATTCAAGTTTGCACGTAGCGGCTCAAACGAATCGCAACAAGTAAATACACACAAAGCCTTACAGGCACTTCTAGGCATGATGTGCAAAACGTGGTCATCCAGCTTGCGCGGGTTAGGCTAAGAAATGCGATTCAAGTTCGCACATAGCGGCTAAAGCGAATCGCAACAAGTTAATACACACAAAGCCTTACAGGCACTTTTAGGCATGATGTGAAAAACGAGGTCATCCAGCTTGCGCGGGTTAGGCTGAGAACTGCGATTCAAGTTCGCACATAGCGGCTAAAGCGAATCGCAACAAGTTAATACACACAAAGCCTTACAGGCACTTCTAGGCATGATGTGCATGACGCGGTCATCCAGCTTGCGCGGGTTAGGCTCAGAACTGCGATTCAAGGTTGCACGTAGCGGCTCAAACGAATCGCAACAAGTTAATACACACAACGCCTTAATGGCACTTTTAGGCATGATGTGAAAACGTGGTCATCCAGCTTGCGCGGGTTAGGCTCAGAACTGCGAATCAAGTTTGCACGTAGCGGCTCAAACGAATCGCAACAAGTTAATACATACAAAGCCTTACAGGCACTTCTAGGCATGATGTGCATAACGCCGTCATCCAGCTTGCGCGGGTTAGGCTCAGAACTGCGATTCAAGTTTGCACGTAGCGGCTCAAACGAATCGCAACAAGTTAATACACACAACGCCTTAAAGGCATGATGTGCAAAACGTGGTCATCCAGCTTGCGCGGGTTAGGCTCAGAACTGCGATTCTTTTGCACGTAGCGGCTCAAACAAACCGCAACAAGTTAATACACACAACGCCTTAAAGGCACTTTTAGGCATGATGTGCAAAACGTGGTCATCCAGCTTGCGCGGGTTAGGCTCACTCTGCGATTCAAGTTTGCACGTAGCGGCTCAAACGAATCGCAACAAGTTAATACACACAACGCCTTAAAGGCACTTTTAGGCATGATGTGCAAAACGTGGTCATCCAGCTTGCGCGGGTTAGGCTCAGAACTGCGATTCAAGTTCGCACATAGTGGCTAAAGCGAATCGCAACAAGTTAATACACACAACGCCTTACAGGCACTTTTAGGCATGATGTGCAAATAGGCGTCACTCAAGCTTCGCGGGTTAGGTACAGAACTGCGATTCAAGTTCGCACATAGCGGCTAAAGCGAATCGCAACAAGTTAATACACACAAAGCCTTACAGGCACTTCTAGGCATGATTTGCATAACGCTGTCACCCAGCTTGCGCGGGTTAGGCTCAGAACTGCGATTCAAGTTTGCACGTAGCGGCTCAAACGAATCGCAACAAGTTAATACACACAACGCCTTACAGGCACTTTTAGGCATTATGTGCAAAACGTGGTCATCCAGCTTGCGCGGGTTAGGCTGAGAACTGCGATTCAAGTTCGCACATAGCGGCTAAAGCGAATCGCAACAAGTTAATACACACAAAGCCTTACAGGCACTTCTAGGCATGATTTGCATAACGCTGTCACCCAGCTTGCGCGGGTTAGGCTCAGAACTGCGATTCAAGTTTGCACGTAGCGGCTCAAACGAATAGCAAAAAGTTAATACACACAACGCCTTACAGGCACTTTTAGGCATGATGTGAAAAACGAGGTCATCCAGCTTGCGCGGGTTAGGCTGAGAACTGCGATTCAAGTTCGCACATAGCGGCTAAAGCGAATCGCAACAGGTTAATACACACAAAGCCTTACAGGCACTTCTAGGCATGATGTGCATAACGCGGTCATCCAGCTTGCGCGGGTTAGGCTCAGAACTGCGATTCAAGTTTGCACGTAGCGGCTCAAACGAATCGCAACAAGTTAATACACACAAAGCCTTACAGGCACTGCTAGGCATGATGTGCAAAACGTGGTCATCCAGCTTGCGCGGGTTAGGCTGAGAACTGCGATTCAAGTTCGCACATAGCGGCTAAAGCGAATCGCAACAAGTTAATACACACAAAGCCTTACAGGCACTTTTAGGCATGATGTGAAAAAGAGGTCATCCAGCTTGCGCGGGTTAGGCTGAGAACTGCGATTCAAGTTCGCACATAGCGGCTAAAGCGAATCGCAACAAGTTAATACACACAAAGCCTTACAGGCACTTCTAGGCATGATGTGCATAACGCGGTCATCCAGCTTGCGCGGGTTAGGCTCAGAACTGCGATTCAAGTTTGCACGTAGCGGCTCAAACGAATCGCAACAAGTTAATACACACAACGCCTTACAGGCACTTTTAGGCATTATGTGCAAAACGTGGTCATCCAGCTTGCGCGGGTTAGGCTCAGAACTGCGATTCAAGTTTGCACGTAGCGGCTCAAACGAATCGCAACAAGTTAATACACACAACGCCTTAAAGGCACTTTTAGGCATGATGTGCAAAACATGGTCATCCAGCTTGCGCGGGTTAGCCTCAGAACTGCGATTCAAGTTTGCACGTTGCGGCTCAAACGAATCGCAACAAGTTAATACACACAACGCCTTAAAGGCACTTTTAGGCATGATGTGCAAAACGAGGTCATCCAGCTTGCGCGGGTTAGGCTGAGAACTGCGATTCAAGTTCGCACATAGCGGCTAAAGCGAATCGCAACAAGTTAATACACACAAAGCCTTACAGGCACTTCTAGGCATGATGTGCATAACGCGGTCATCCAGCTTGCGCGGGTTAGGCTCAGAACTGCGATTCAAGTTTGCACGTAGCGGCTCAAACGAATCGCAACAAGTTAATACACACAACGCCTTAAAGGCACTTTTAGGCATGATGTGCAAAACGTGGTCATCCAGCTTGCGCGGGTTAGCCTCAGAACTGCGATTCAAGTTTGCACGTAGCGGCTCAAACGAATCGCAACAAGTTAATACACACAAAGCCTTACAGGCACTTCTAGGCATGATGTGCAAAACGTGGTCATCCAGCTTGCGCGGGTTAGGCTGAGAACTGCGATTCAAGTTCGCACATAGCGGCTAAAGCGAATCGCAACAAGTTAATACACACAAAGCCTTACAGGCACTTTTAGGCATGATGTGAAAAACGAGGTCATCCAGCTTGCGCGGGTTAGGCTGAGAACTGCGATTCAAGTTCGCAAATAGCGGCTAAAGCGAATCGCAACAAGTTAATACACACAAAGCCTTACAGGCACTTCTAGGCATGATGTGCAAAACGTGGTCATCCAGCTTGCGCGGGTTAGCCTCAGAACTGCGATTCAAGTTTGCACGTAGAGGATAAAACGAATCGCAACAAGTTAATACACACAAAGCCTTACAGGCACTTCTAGGCATGATGTGCAAAACGTGGTCATCCAGCTTGCGCGGGTTAGGCTGAGAACTGCGATTCAAGTTCGCACATAGCGGCTAAAGCGAATCGCAACAAGTTAATACACACAAAGCCTTACAGGCACTTTTAGGCATGATGTGAAAAACGAGGTCATCCAGCTTGCGCGGGTTAGGCTGAGAACTGCGATTCAAGTTCGCACATAGCGGCTAAAGCGAATCGCAACAAGTTAATACACACAAAGCCTTACAGGCACTTCTATGCATGATGTGCATGACGCGGTCATCCAGCTTGCGCGGGTTAGGCTCAGAACTGCGATTCAAGTTTGCACGTAGCGGCTCAAACGAATCGCAACAAGTTAATACACACAACGCCTTAAAGGCACTTTTAGGCATGATGTGCAAAACGTGGTCATCCAGCTTGCGCGGGTTAGGCTCAGAACTGCGATTCAAGTTCGCACATAGTGGCTAAAGCGAAACGCAACAAGTTAATACACACGCCTTACAGGCACTTTTAGGCATGATGTGCAAATAGGCGTCACTCAAGCTGCGCGGGTTAGGTACAGAACTGCGATTCAAGTTCGCACATAGCGGCTAAAGCGAATCGCAACAAGTTAATACACACAAAGCCTTACAGGCACTTCTAGGCATGATTTGCATAACGCTGTCACCCAGCTTGCGCGGGTTAGGCTCAGAACTGCGATTCAAGTTTGCACGTAGCGGCTCAAACGAATCGCAACAAGTTAATACACACAACGCCTTACAGGCACCTTTAGGCATTATGTGCAAAACGTGGTCATCCAGCTTGCGCGGGTTAGGCTGAGAACTGCGATTCAAGTTCGCACATAGCGGCTAAAGCGAATCGCAACAAGTTAATACACACAAAGCCTTACAGGCACTTCTAGGCATGATGTGCATAACGCGGTCATCCAGCTTGCGCGGGTTAGGCTCAGAACTGCGATTCAAGTTTGCACGTAGCGGCTCAAACGAATCGCAACAAGTTAATACACACAACGCCTTAAAGGCACTTTTAGGCATGATGTGCAAAACGTGGTCATCCAGCTTGCGCGGGTTAGCCTCAGAACTGCGATTCAAGTTTGCACGTAGCGGCTCAAACGAATCGCAACAAGTTAATACACACAAAGCCTTACAGGCACTTCTAGGCATTATGTGCAAAACGCGGTCATCCAGCTTGCGCGGGTTAGGCTCAGAACTGCGATTCAAGTTTGCACGTAGCGGCTCAAACGAATCGCAACAAGTTAATACACACAACGCCTTAAAGGCACTTTTAGGCATGATGTGCAAAACGTGGTCATCCAGCTTGCGCGGGTTAGCCTCAGAACTGCGATTCAAGTTTGCACGTAGCGGCTCAAACGAATCGCAACAAGTTAATACACACAAAGCCTTACAGGCACTTCTAGGCATGATGTGCAAAACGTGGTCATCCAGCTTGCGCGGGTTAGGCTGAGAACTGCGATTCAAGTTCGCACATAGCGGCTAAAGCGAATCGCAACAAGTTAATACACACAAAGCCTTACAGGCACTTCTAGGCATGATGTGCATAACGCGGTCATCCAGCTTGCGCGGGTTAGGCTCAGAACTGCGATTCAAGTTTGCACGTAGCGGCTCAAACGAATCGCAACAAGTTAATACACACAACGCCTTAAAGGCACTTTTAGGCATGATGTGCAAAACGTGGTCATCCAGCTTGCGCGGGTTAGGCTCAGAACTGCGATTCAAGTTCGCACATAGTGGCTAAAGCGAATCGCAACAAGTTAATACACACAACGCCTTACAGGCACTTTTAGGCATGATGTGCAAATAGGCGTCTCTCAAGCTGCGCGGGTTAGGTACAGAACTGCGATTCAAGTTCGCACATAGCAGCTAAAGCGAATCGCAACAAGTTAATACACACAAAGCCTTACAGGCACTTCTAGGCATGATTTGCATAACGCTGTCACCCAGCTTGCGCGGGTTAGGCTCAGAACTGCGATTCAAGTTTGCACGTAGCGGCTCAAACGAATCGCAACAAGTTATTACACACAAAGCCTTACAGGCACTTTTAGGCATGATGTGAAAAACGAGGTCATCCAGCTTGCGCGGGTTAGGCTGAGAACTGCGATTCAAGTTCGCACATAGCGGCTAAAGCGAATCGCAACAGGTTAATACACACAAAGCCTTACAGGCACTTCTAGGCATGATGTACATAACGCGGTCATCCAGCTTGCGCGGGTTAGGCTCAGAACTGCGATTCAAGTTTGCACGTAGCGGCTCAAACGAATCGCAACAAGTTAATACACACAACGCCTTAAAGGCACTTTTAGGCATGATGTGCAAAACGTGGTCATCCAGCTTGCGCGGGTTAGCCTCAGAACTGCGATTCAAGTTTGCACGTAGCGGCTCAAACGAATCGCAACAAGTTAATACACACAAAGCCTTACAGGCACTGCTAGGCATGATGTGCAAAACGTGGTCATCCAGCTTGCGCGGGTTAGGCTGAGAACTGCGATTCAAGTTCGCACATAGCGGCTAAAGCGAATCGCAACAAGTTAATACACACAAAGCCTTACAGGCACTTTTAGGCATGATGTGAAAAAGAGGTCATCCAGCTTGCGCGGGTTAGGCTGAGAACTGCGATTCAAGTTCGCACATAGCGGCTAAAGCGAATCGCAACAAGTTAATACACACAAAGCCTTACAGGCACTTCTAGGCATGATGTGCATAACGCGGTCATCCAGATTGCGCGGGTTAGGCTCAGAACTGCGATTCAAGTTTGCACGTAGCGGCTCAAACGAATCGCAACAAGTTAATACACACAACGCCTTACAGGCACTTTTAGGCATTATGTGCAAAAGGTGGTCATCCAGCTTGCGCGGGTTAGGCTCAGAACTGCGATTCAAGTTTGCACGTAGCGGCTCAAACGAATCGCAACAAGTTAATACACACAACGCCTTAAAGGCACTTTTAGGCATGATGTGCAAAACATGGTCATCCAGCTTGCGCGGGTTAACCTCAGAACTGCGATTCAAGTTTGCACGTAGCGGCTCAAACGAATCGCAACAAGTTAATACACACAACGCCTTAAAGGCACTTTTAGGCATGATGTGCAAAACGAGGTCATCCAGCTTGCGCGGGTTAGGCTGAGAACTGCGATTCAAGTTCGCACATAGCGGCTAAAGCGAATCGCAACAAGTTAATACACACAAAGCCTTACAGGCACTTCTAGGCATGATGTGCATAACGCGGTCATCCAGCTTGCGCGGGTTAGGCTCAGAACTGCGATTCAAGTTTGCACGTAGCGGCTCAAACGAATCGCAACAAGTTAATACACACAACGCCTTAAAGGCACTTTTAGGCATGATGTGCAAAACGTGGTCATCCAGCTTGCGCGGGTTAGCCTCAGAACTGCGATTCAAGTTTGCACGTAGCGGCTCAAACGAATCGCAACAAGTTAATACACACAAAGCCTTACAGGCACTTCTAGGCATGATGTGCAAAACGTGGTCATCCAGCTTGCGCGGGTTAGGCTGAGAACTGCGATTCAAGTTCGCACATAGCGGCTAAAGCGAATCGCAACAAGTTAATACACACAAAGCCTTACAGGCACTTTTAGGCATGATGTGAAAAAGGTCATCCAGCTTGCGCGGGTTAGGCTGAGAACTGCGATTCAAGTTCGCACATAGCGGCTAAAGCGAATCGCAACAAGTTAATACACACAAAGCCTTACAGGCACTTCTAGGCATGATGTGCATAACGCGGTCATCCAGCTTGCGCGGGTTAGGCTGAGAACTGCGATTCAAGTTCGCACATAGCGGCTAAAGCGAATCGCAACAAGTTAATATACACAAAGCCTTACAGGCACTTCTAGGCATGATGTGCATAACGCGGTCATCCAGCTTGCGCGGGTTAGGCTCAGAACTGCGATTCAAGTTTGCACGTAGCGGCTCAAACGAATCGCAACAAGTTAATACACACAACGCCTTAAAGGCACTTTTAGGCATGATGTGCAAAACGTGGTCATCCAGCTTTCGCGGGTTAGGCTCAGAACTGCGAATCAAGTTTGCACGTAGCGGCTCAAACGAATCGCAACAAGTTAATACACACAAAGCCTTACAGGCACTTCTAGGCATGATGTGCATAACGCGGTCATCCAGCTTGCGCGGGTTAGGTTCAGAACTGCGATTCAAGTTTGCACGTAGCGGCTCAAACGAATCGCAACAAGTTAATACACACAACGCCTTACAGGCACTTTTAGGCATTATGTGCAAAACGCGGTCATCCAGCTTGCGCGGGTTAGGCTCAGAACTGCGATTCAAGTTTGCACGTAGCGGCTCAAACGAATCGCAACAAGTTAATACACACAACGCCTTAAAGGCACTTTTAGGCATGATGTGCAAAACGTGGTCATCCAGCTTGCGCGGGTTAGCCTCAGAACTGCGATTCAAGTTTGCACGTAGCGGCTCAAACGAATCGCAACAAGTTAATACACACAAAGCCTTACAGGCACTTCTAGGCATGATGTGCAAAACGTGGTCATCCAGCTTGCGCGGGTTAGGCTAAGAACTGCGATTCAAGTTCGCACATAGCGGCTAAAGCGAATCGCAACAAGTTAATACACACAAAGCCTTACAGGCACTTTTAGGCATGATGTGAAAAACGAGGTCATCCAGCTTGCGCGGGTTAGGCTGAGAACTGCGATTCAAGTTCGCACATAGCGGCTAAAGCGAATCGCAACAAGTTAATACACACAAAGCCTTACAGGCACTTCTAGGCATGATGTGCATGACGCGGTCATCCAGCTTGCGCGGGTTAGGCTCAGAACTGCGATTCAAGGTTGCACGTAGCGGCTCAAACGAATCGCAACAAGTTAATACACACAACGCCTTAATGGCACTTTTAGGCATGATGTGAAAACGTGGTCATCCAGCTTGCGCGGGTTAGGCTCAGAACTGCGAATCAAGTTTGCACGTAGCGGCTCAAACGAATCGCAACAAGTTAATACATACAAAGCCTTACAGGCACTTCTAGGCATGATGTGCATAACGCCGTCATCCAGCTTGCGCGGGTTAGGCTCAGAACTGCGATTCAAGTTTGCACGTAGCGGCTCAAACGAATCGCAACAAGTTAATACACACAACGCCTTAAAGGCATGATGTGCAAAACGTGGTCATCCAGCTTGAGCGGGTTAGGCTCAGAACTGCGATTCGTTTGCACGTAGCGGCTCAAACAAACCGCAACAAGTTAATACACACAACGCCTTAAAGGCACTTTTAGGCATGATGTGCAAAGCGTGGTCATCCAGCTTGCGCGGGTTAGGCTCACTCTGCGATTCAAGTTTGCACGTAGCGGCTCAAACGAATCGCAACAAGTTAATACACACAACGCCTTAAAGGCACTTTTAGGCATGATGTGCAAAACGTGGTCATCCAGCTTGCGCGGGTTAGGCTCAGAACTGCGATTCAAGTTCGCACATAGTGGCTAAAGCGAATTGCAACAAGTTAATACACACAACGCCTTACAGGCACTTTTAGGCATGATGTGCAAATAGGCGTCACTCAAGCTGCGCGGGTTAGGTACAGAACTGCGATTCAAGTTCGCACATAGCGGCTAAAGCGAATCGCAACAAGTTAATACACACAAAGCCTTACAGGCACTTCTAGGCATGATTTGCATAACGCTGTCACCCAGCTTGCGCGGGTTAGGCTCAGAACTGCGATTCAAGTTTGCACGTAGCGGCTCAAACGAATCGCAACAAGTTAATACACACAACGCCTTACAGGCACTTTTAGGCATTATGTGCAAAACGTGGTCATCCAGCTTGCGCGGGTTAGGCTGAGAACTGCGATTCAAGTTCGCACATAGCGGCTAAAGCGAATCGCAACAAGTTAATACACACAAAGCCTTACAGGCACTTCTAGGCATGATTTGCATAACGCTGTCACCCAGCTTGCGCGGGTTAGGCTCAGAACTGCGATTCAAGTTTGCACGTAGCGGCTCAAACGAATCGCAACAAGTTAATACACACAACGCCTTACAGGCACTTTTAGGCATGATGTGAAAAACGAGGTCATCCAGCTTGCGCGGGTTAGGCTGAGAACTGCGATTCAAGTTCGCACATAGCGGCTAAAGCGAATCGCAACAGGTTAATACACACAAAGCCTTACAGGCACTTCTAGGCATGATGTGCATAACGCGGTCATCCAGCTTGCGCGGGTTAGGCTCAGAACTGCGATTCAAGTTTGCACGTAGCGGCTCAAACGAATCGCAACAAGTTAATACACACAAAGCCTTACAGGCACTGCTAGGCATGATGTGCAAAACGTGGTCATCCAGCTTGCGCGGGTTAGGCTGAGAACTGCGATTCAAGTTCGCACATAGCGGCTAAAGCGAATCGCAACAAGTTAATACACACAAAGCCTTACAGGCACTTTTAGGCATGATGTGAAAAAGAGGTCATCCAGCTTGCGCGGGTTAGGCTGAGAACTGCGATTCAAGTTCGCACATAGCGGCTAAAGCGAATCGCAACAAGTTAATACACACAAAGCCTTACAGGCACTTCTAGGCATGATGTGCATAACGCGGTCATCCAGCTTGCGCGGGTTAGGCTCAGAACTGCGATTCAAGTTTGCACGTAGCGGCTCAAACGAATCGCAACAAGTTAATACACACAACGCCTTACAGGCACTTTTAGGCATTATGTGCAAAACGTGGTCATCCAGCTTGCGCGGGTTAGGCTCAGAACTGCGATTCAAGTTTGCACGTAGCGGCTCAAACGAATCGCAACAAGTTAATACACACAACGCCTTAAAGGCACTTTTAGGCATGATGTGCAAAACATGGTCATCCAGCTTGCGCGGGTTAGCCTCAGAACTGCGATTCAAGTTTGCACGTTGCGGCTCAAACGAATCGCAACAAGTTAATACACACAACGCCTTAAAGGCACTTTTAGGCATGATGTGCAAAACGAGGTCATCCAGCTTGCGCGGGTTAGGCTGAGAACTGCGATTCAAGTTCGCACATAGCGGCTAAAGCGAATCGCAACAAGTTAATACACACAAAGCCTTACAGGCACTTCTAGGCATGATGTGCATGACGCGGTCATCCAGCTTGCGCGGGTTAGGCTCAGAACTGCGATTCAAGTTTGCACGTAGCGGCTCAAACGAATCGCAACAAGTTAATACACACAAAGCCTTACAGGCACTTCTAGGCATGATGTGCATGACGCGGTCATCCAGCTTGCGCGGGTTAGGCTCAGAACTGCGATTCAAGTTTGCACGTAGCGGCTCAAACGAACCGCAAAAAGTTAATACACACAACGCCTTAAAGGCACTTTTAGGCATGATGTGCAAAACGTGGTCATCCAGCTTGCGCGGGTTAGGCTCACTCTGCGATTCAAGTTTGTACGTAGCGGCTCAAACGAACCGCAACAAGTTAATACACTCAAAGCCTTACAGGCACTTCTAGGCATGATGTGCATAACGCGGTCATCCAGCTTCCGCGGGGTAGGCTCAGAACTGCGATTCAAGTTTGCACGTAGCGGCTCAAACGAATCGCAACAAGTTAATACACACAACGCCTTAAAGGCACTTTTAGGCATGATGTGCAAAACGTGGTCATCCAGCTTGCGCGGGTTAGGCTCAGAACTGCGATTCAAGTTCGCTCATAGTGGCTAAAGCGAATCGCAACAAGTTAATACACACAACGCCTTACAGGCACTTTTAGGCATGATGTGCAAATAGGCGTCACTCAAGCTGCGCGGGATAGGTACAGAACTGCGATTCAAGTTCGCACGTAGCGGCTAAAGCGAATCGCAACAAGTTAATACACACAAAGCCTTACAGGCACTTCTAGGCATGATTTGCATAACGCTGTCACCCAGCTTGCGCGGGTTAGGCTCAGAACTGCGATTCAAGTTTGCACGTAGCGGCTCAAACGAATCGCAACAAGTTAATACACACAACGCCTTACAGGCACTTTTAGGCATGATGTGCAAAACGTGGTCATCCAGCTTGCGCGGGTTAGGCTGAGAACTGCGATTCAAGTTCGCACATAGCGGCTAAAGCAAATCGCAACAAGTTAATACACACAACGCCTTAAAGGCACTTTTAGGCATGATGTGAAAACGTGGTCATCCAGGTTGCGCGGGTTAGGCTCAGAACTGCGAATCAAGTTTGCACGTAGCGGCTCAAACGAATCGCAACAAGTTAATACACACAAAGCCTTACAGGCACTTCTAGGCATGATGTGCATAACGCCGTGATCCAGCTTTCGCGGGTTAGGCTCAGAACTGCGATTCAAGTTTGCACGTAGCGGCTCAAACGAATCGCAACAAGTTAATACACACAACCACTTAAACGCATGATGTGCAAAACGTGGTCATCCAGCTTGCGCGGGTTAGGCTCAGAACTGCGATTCGTTTGCACGTAGCGGCTCAAACGAACCGCAAAAAGTTAATACACCAACGCCTTAAAGGCACTTTTAGGCATGATGTGCAAAACGTGGTCATCCAGCTTGCGCGGGTTAGGCTCACTCTGCGATTCAAGTTTGTACGTAGCGGCTCAAACGAACCGCAACAAGTTAATACACTCAAAGCCTTACAGGCACTTCTAGGCATGATGTGCATAACGCGGTCATCCAGCTTCCGCGGGTTAGGCTCAGAACTGCGATTCAAGTTTGCACGTAGCGGCTCAAACGAATCGCAACAAGTTAATACACACAACGCCTTAAAGGCACTTTTAGGCATGATGTGCAAAACGTGGTCATCCAGCTTGCGCGGGTTAGGCTCAGAACTGCGATTCAAGTTCGCACATAGTGGCTAAAGCGAATCGCAACAAGTTAATACACACAACGCCTTACAGGCACTTTTAGGCATGATGTGCAAATAGGCGTCACTCAAGCTGCGCGGGTTAGGTACAGAACTGCGATTCAAGTTCGCACGTAGCGGCTAAAGCGAATCGCAACAAGTTAATACACACAAAGCCTTACAGGCACTTCTAGGCATGATTTGCATAACGCTGTCACCCAGCTTGCGCGGGTTAGGCTCAGAACTGCGATTCAAGTTTGCACGTAGCGGCTCAAACGAATCGCAACAAGTTAATACACACAACGCCTTACAGGCACTTTTAGGCATTATGTGCAAAACGCGGTCATCCAGCTTGCGCGGGTTAGGCTCAGAACTGCGATTCAAATTTGCACGTAGCGGCTCAAACGAATCGCAACAAGTTAATACACACAAAGCCTTAAAGGCACTTTTAGGCATGATGTGCAAAACATGGTCATCCAGCTTGCGCGGGTTAACCTCAGAACTGCGATTCAAGTTTGCACGTAGCGGCTCAAACGAATCGCAACAAGTTAATACACACAACGCCTTAAAGGCACTTTTAGGCATGATGTGCAAAACGAGGTCATCCAGCTTGCGCGGGTTAGGCTGAGAACTGCGATTCAAGTTCGCACATAGCGGCTAAAGCGAATCGCAACAAGTTAATACACACAAAGCCTTACAGGCACTTCTAGGCATGATGTGCATAACGCGGTCATCCAGCTTGCGCGGGTTAGGCTCAGAACTGCGATTCAAGTTTGCACGTAGCGGCTCAAACGAATCGCAACAAGTTAATACACACAACGCCTTAAAGGCACTTTTAGGCATGATGTGCAAAACGTGGTCATCCAGCTTGCGCGGGTTAGCCTCAGAACTGCGATTCAAGTTTGCACGTAGCGGCTCAAACGAATCGCAACAAGTTAATACACACAAAGCCTTACAGGCACTTCTAGGCATGATGTGCAAAACGTGGTCATCCAGCTTGCGCGGGTTAGGCTGAGAACTGCGATTCAAGTTCGCACATAGCGGCTAAAGCGAATCGCAACAAGTTAATACACACAAAGCCTTACGGGCACTTTTAGGCATGATGTGAAAAAGGTCATCCAGCTTGCGCGGGTTAGGCTGAGAACTGCGATTCAAGTTCGCACATAGCGGCTAAAGCGAATCGCAACAAGTTAATACACACAAAGCCTTACAGGCACTTCTAGGCATGATGTGCATAACGCGGTCATCCAGCTTGCGTGGGTTAGGCTGAGAACTGCGATTCAAGTTCGCACATAGCGGCTAAAGCGAATCGCAACAAGTTAATATACACAAAGCCTTACAGGCACTTCTAGGCATGATGTGCATAACGCGGTCATCCAGCTTGCGCGGGTTAGGCTCAGAACTGCGATTCAAGTTTGCACGTAGCGGCTCAAACGAATCGCAACAAGTTAATACACACAACGCCTTAAAGGCACTTTTAGGCATGATGTGCAAAACGTGGTCATCCAGCTTTCGCGGGTTAGGCTCAGAACTGCGAATCAAGTTTGCACGTAGCGGCTCAAACGAATCGCAACAAGTTAATACACACAAAGCCTTACAGGCACTTCTAGGCATGATGTGCATAACGCGGTCATCCAGCTTGCGCGGGTTAGGTTCAGAACTGCGATTCAAGTTTGCACGTAGCGGCTCAAACGAATCGCAACAAGTTAATACACACAACGCCTTACAGGCACTTTTAGGCATTATGTGCAAAACGTGGTCATCCAGCTTGCGCGGGTTAGGCTGAGAACTGCGATTCAAGTTCACACATAGCGGCTAAAGCGAATCGCAACAAGTTAATACACACAAAGCCTTACAGGCACTTTTAGGCATGATGTGAAAAAGAGGTCATCCAGCTTGCGCGGGTTAGGCTGAGAACTGCGATTCAAGTTCGCACATAGCGGCTAAAGCGAATCGCAACAAGTTAATATACACAAAGCCTTACAGGCACTTCTAGGCATGATGTGCATAACGCGGTCATCCAGCATGCGCGGGTTAGGCTCAGAACTGCGATTCAAGTTTGCACGTAGCGGCTCAAACGAATCGCAACAAGTTAATACACACAACGCCTTAAAGGCACTTTTAGGCATGATGTGCAAAACGTGGTCATCCAGCTTGCGCGGGTTAGGCTCAGAACTGCGAATCAAGTTTGCACGTAGCGGCTCAAACGAATCGCAACAAGTTAATACACACAAAGCCTTACAGGCACTTCTAGGCATGATGTGCATAACGCGGTCATCCAGCTTGCGCGGGTTAGGCTCAGAACTGCGATTCAAGTTTGCACGTAGCGGCTCAAACGAATCGCAACAAGTTAATACACACAACGCCTTACAGGCACTTTTAGGCATTATGTGCAAAACGCGGTCATCCAGCTTGCGCGGGTTAGGCTCAGAACTGCGATTCAAGTTTGCACGTAGCGGCTCAAACGAATCGCAACAAGTTAATACACACAACGCCTTAAAGGCACTTTTAGGCATGATGTGCAAAACGTGGTCATCCAGCTTGCGCGGGTTAGCCTCAGAACTGCGATTCAAGTTTGCACGTAGCGGCTCAAACGAATCGCAACAAGTTAATACACACAACGCCTTAATGGCACTTTTAGGCATGATGTGAAAACGTGGTCATCCAGCTTGCGCGGGTTAGGCTCAGAACTGCGAATCAAGTTTGCACGTAGCGGCTCAAACGAATCGCAACAAGTTAATACACACAAAGCCTTACAGGCACTTCTAGGCATGATGTGCATAACGCCGTCATCCAGCTTGCGCGGGTTAGGCTCAGAACTGCGATTCAAGTTTGCACGTAGCGGCTCAAACGAATCGCAACAAGTTAATACACACAACGCCTTAAAGGCATGATGTGCAAAACGTGGTCATCCAGCTTGCGCGGGTTAGGCTCAGAACTGCGATTCGTTTGCACGTAGCGGCTCAAACGAACCGCAACAAGTTAATACACACAACGCCTTAAAGGCACTTTTAGGCATGATGTGCAAAATGTGGTCATCCAGCTTGCGCGGGTTAGGCTCACTCTGCGATTCAAGTTTGCACGTAGCGGCTCAAACGAATCGCAACAAGTTAATACACACAACGCCTTAAAGGCACTTTTAGGCATGATGTGCAAAACGTGGTCATCCAGCTTGCGCGGGTTAGGCTCAGAACTGCGATTCAAGTTCGCACATAGTGGCTAAAGCGAATCGCAACAAGTTAATACACACAACGCCTTACAGGCACTTTTAGGCATGATGTGCAAATAGGCGTCTCTCAAGCTGCGCGGGTTAGGTACAGAACTGCGATTCAAGTTCGCACATAGCAGCTAAAGCGAATCGCAACAAGTTAATACACACAAAGCCTTACAGGCACTTCTAGGCATGATTTGCATAACGCTGTCACCCAGCTTGCGCGGGTTAGGCTCAGAACTGCGATTCAAGTTTGCACGTAGCGGCTCAAACGAATCGCAACAAGTTAATACACACAACGCCTTACAGGCACTTTTAGGCATTATGTGCAAAACGTGGTCATCCAGCTTGCGCGGGTTAGGCTGAGAACTGCGATTCAAGTTCGCACATAGCGGCTAAAGCGAATCGCAACAAGTTATTACACACAAAGCCTTACAGGCACTTTTAGGCATGATGTGAAAAACGAGGTCATCCAGCTTGCGCGGGTTAGGCTGAGAACTGCGATTCAAGTTCGCACATAGCGGCTAAAGCGAATCGCAACAGGTTAATACACACAAAGCCTTACAGGCACTTCTAGGCATGATGTACATAACGCGGTCATCCAGCTTGCGCGGGTTAGGCTCAGAACTGCGATTCAAGTTTGCACGTAGCGGCTCAAACGAATCGCAACAAGTTAATACACACAACGCCTTAAAGGCACTTTTAGGCATGATGTGCAAAACGTGGTCATCCAGCTTGCGCGGGTTAGCCTCAGAACTGCGATTCAAGTTTGCACGTAGCGGCTCAAACGAATCGCAACAAGTTAATACACACAAAGCCTTACAGGCACTGCTAGGCATGATGTGCAAAACGTGGTCATCCAGCTTGCGCGGGTTAGGCTGAGAACTGCGATTCAAGTTCGCACATAGCGGCTAAAGCGAATCGCAACAAGTTAATACACACAAAGCCTTACAGGCACTTTTAGGCATGATGTGAAAAAGAGGTCATCCAGCTTGCGCGGGTTAGGCTGAGAACTGCGATTCAAGTTCGCACATAGCGGCTAAAGCGAATCGCAACAAGTTAATACACACAAAGCCTTACAGGCACTTCTAGGCATGATGTGCATAACGCGGTCATCCAGCTTGCGCGGGTTAGGCTCAGAACTGCGATTCAAGTTTGCACGTAGCGGCTCAAACGAATCGCAACAAGTTAATACACACAACGCCTTACAGGCACTTTTAGGCATTATGTGCAAAAGGTGGTCATCCAGCTTGCGCGGGTTAGGCTCAGAACTGCGATTCAAGTTTGCACGTAGCGGCTCAAACGAATCGCAACAAGTTAATACACACAACGCCTTAAAGGCACTTTTAGGCATGATGTGCAAAACATGGTCATCCAGCTTGCGCGGGTTAACCTCAGAACTGCGATTCAAGTTTGCACGTAGCGGCTCAAACGAATCGCAACAAGTTAATACACACAACGCCTTAAAGGCACTTTTAGGCATGATGTGCAAAACGAGGTCATCCAGCTTGCGCGGGTTAGGCTGAGAACTGCGATTCAAGTTCGCACATAGCGGCTAAAGCGAATCGCAACAAGTTAATACACACAAAGCCTTACAGGCACTTCTAGGCATGATGTGCATAACGCGGTCATCCAGCTTGCGCGGGTTAGGCTCAGAACTGCGATTCAAGTTTGCACGTAGCGGCTCAAACGAATCGCAACAAGTTAATACACACAACGCCTTAAAGGCACTTTTAGGCATGATGTGCAAAACGTGGTCATCCAGCTTGCGCGGGTTAGCCTCAGAACTGCGATTCAAGTTTGCACGTAGCGGCTCAAACGAATCGCAACAAGTTAATACACACAAAGCCTTACAGGCACTTCTAGGCATGATGTGCAAAACGTGGTCATCCAGCTTGCGCGGGTTAGGCTGAGAACTGCGATTCAAGTTCGCACATAGCGGCTAAAGCGAATCGCAACAAGTTAATACACACAAAGCCTTACAGGCACTTTTAGGCATGATGTGAAAAAGGTCATCCAGCTTGCGCGGGTTAGGCTGAGAACTGCGATTCAAGTTCGCACATAGCGGCTAAAGCGAATCGCAACAAGTTAATACACACAAAGCCTTACAGACACTTCTAGGCATGATGTGCATAACGCGGTCATCCAGCTTGCGCGGGTTAGGCTGAGAACTGCGATTCAAGTTCGCACATAGCGGCTAAAGCGAATCGCAACAAGTTAATATACACAAAGCCTTACAGGCACTTCTAGGCATGATGTGCATAACGCGGTCATCCAGCTTGCGCGGGTTAGGCTCAGAACTGCGATTCAAGTTTGCACGTAGCGGCTCAAACGAATCGCAACAAGTTAATACACACAACGCCTTAAAGGCACTTTTAGGCATGATGTGCAAAACGTGGTCATCCAGCTTTCGCGGGTTAGGCTCAGAACTGCGAATCAAGTTTGCACGTAGCGGCTCAAACGAATCGCAACAAGTTAATACACACAAAGCCTTACAGGCACTTCTAGGCATGATGTGCATAACGCGGTCATCCAGCTTGCGCGGGTTAGGTTCAGAACTGCGATTCAAGTTTGCACGTAGCGGCTCAAACGAATCGCAACAAGTTAATACACACAACGCCTTACAGGCACTTTTAGGCATTATGTGCAAAACGCGGTCATCCAGCTTGCGCGGGTTAGGCTCAGAACTGCGATTCAAGTTTGCACGTAGCGGCTCAAACGAATCGCAACAAGTTAATACACACAACGCCTTAAAGGCACTTTTAGGCATGATGTGCAAAACGTGGTCATCCAGCTTGCGCGGGTTAGCCTCAGAACTGCGATTCAAGTTTGCACGTAGCGGCTCAAACGAATCGCAACAAGTTAATACACACAAAGCCTTACAGGCACTTCTAGGCATGATGTGCAAAACGTGGTCATCCAGCTTGCGCGGGTTAGGCTAAGAACTGCGATTCAAGTTCGCACATAGCGGCTAAAGCGAATCGCAACAAGTTAATACACACAAAGCCTTACAGGCACTTTTAGGCATGATGTGAAAAACGAGGTCATCCAGCTTGCGCGGGTTAGGCTGAGAACTGCGATTCAAGTTCGCACATAGCGGCTAAAGCGAATCGCAACAAGTTAATACACACAAAGCCTTACAGGCACTTCTAGGCATGATGTGCATGACGCGGTCATCCAGCTTGCGCGGGTTAGGCTCAGAACTGCGATTCAAGGTTGCACGTAGCGGCTCAAACGAATCGCAACAAGTTAATACACACAACGCCTTAATGGCACTTTTAGGCATGATGTGAAAACGTGGTCATCCAGCTTGCGCGGGTTAGGCTCAGAACTGCGAATCAAGTTTGCACGTAGCGGCTCAAACGAATCGCAACAAGTTAATACATACAAAGCCTTACAGGCACTTCTAGGCATGATGTGCATAACGCCGTCATCCAGCTTGCGCGGGTTAGGCTCAGAACTGCGATTCAAGTTTGCACGTAGCGGCTCAAACGAATCGCAACAAGTTAATACACACAACGCCTTAAAGGCATGATGTGCAAAACGTGGTCATCCAGCTTGCGCGGGTTAGGCTCAGAACTGCGATTCGTTTGCACGTAGCGGCTCAAACAAACCGCAACAAGTTAATACACACAACGCCTTAAAGGCACTTTTAGGCATGATGTGCAAAACGTGGTCATCCAGCTTGCGCGGGTTAGGCTCACTCTGCGATTCAAGTTTGCACGTAGCGGCTCAAACGAATCGCAACAAGTTAATACACACAACGCCTTAAAGGCACTTTTAGGCATGATGTGCAAAACGTGGTCATCCAGCTTGCGCGGGTTAGGCTCAGAACTGCGATTCAAGTTCGCACATAGTGGCTAAAGCGAATCGCAACAAGTTAATACACACAACGCCTTACAGGCACTTTTAGGCATGATGTGCAAATAGGCGTCACTCAAGCTGCGCGGGTTAGGTACAGAACTGCGATTCAAGTTCGCACATAGCGGCTAAAGCGAATCGCAACAAGTTAATACACACAAAGCCTTACAGGCACTTCTAGGCATGATTTGCATAACGCTGTCACCCAGCTTGCGCGGGTTAGGCTCAGAACTGCGATTCAAGTTTGCACGTAGCGGCTCAAACGAATCGCAACAAGTTAATACACACAACGCCTTACAGGCACTTTTAGGCATTATGTGCAAAACGTGGTCATCCAGCTTGCGCGGGTTAGGCTGAGAACTGCGATTCAAGTTCGCACATAGCGGCTAAAGCGAATCGCAACAAGTTAATACACACAAAGCCTTACAGGCACTTCTAGGCATGATGTGCAAAACGTGGTCATCCAGCTTGCGCGGGTTAGGCTAAGAACTGCGATTCAAGTTCGCACATAGCGGCTAAAGCGAATCGCAACAAGTTAATACACACAAAGCCTTACAGGCACTTTTAGGCATGATGTGAAAAACGAGGTCATCCAGCTTGCGCGGGTTAGGCTGAGAACTGCGATTCAAGTTCGCACATAGCGGCTAAAGCGAATCGCAACAAGTTAATACACACAAAGCCTTACAGGCACTTCTAGGCATGATGTGCATGACGCGGTCATCCAGCTTGCGCGGGTTAGGCTCAGAACTGCGATTCAAGGTTGCACGTAGCGGCTCAAACGAATCGCAACAAGTTAATACACACAACGCCTTAATGGCACTTTTAGGCATGATGTGAAAACGTGGTCATCCAGCTTGCGCGGGTTAGGCTCAGAACTGCGAATCAAGTTTGCACGTAGCGGCTCAAACGAATCGCAACAAGTTAATACATACAAAGCCTTACAGGCACTTCTAGGCATGATGTGCATAACGCCGTCATCCAGCTTGCGCGGGTTAGGCTCAGAACTGCGATTCAAGTTTGCACGTAGCGGCTCAAACGAATCGCAACAAGTTAATACACACAACGCCTTAAAGGCATGATGTGCAAAACGTGGTCATCCAGCTTGCGCGGGTTAGGCTCAGAACTGCGATTCGTTTGCACGTAGCGGCTCAAACAAACCGCAACAAGTTAATACACACAACGCCTTAAAGGCACTTTTAGGCATGATGTGCAAAACGTGGTCATCCAGCTTGCGCGGGTTAGGCTCACTCTGCGATTCAAGTTTGCACGTAGCGGCTCAAACGAATCGCAACAAGTTAATACACACAACGCCTTAAAGGCACTTTTAGGCATGATGTGCAAAACGTGGTCATCCAGCTTGCGCGGGTTAGGCTCAGAACTGCGATTCAAGTTCGCACATAGTGGCTAAAGCGAATCGCAACAAGTTAATACACACAACGCCTTACAGGCACTTTTAGGCATGATGTGCAAATAGGCGTCACTCAAGCTGCGCGGGTTAGGTACAGAACTGCGATTCAAGTTCGCACATAGCGGCTAAAGCGAATCGCAACAAGTTAATACACACAAAGCCTTACAGGCACTTCTAGGCATGATTTGCATAACGCTGTCACCCAGCTTGCGCGGGTTAGGCTCAGAACTGCGATTCAAGTTTGCACGTAGCGGCTCAAACGAATCGCAACAAGTTAATACACACAACGCCTTACAGGCACTTTTAGGCATTATGTGCAAAACGTGGTCATCCAGCTTGCGCGGGTTAGGCTGAGAACTGCGATTCAAGTTCGCACATAGCGGCTAAAGCGAATCGCAACAAGTTAATACACACAAAGCCTTACAGGCACTTCTAGGCATGATTTGCATAACGCTGTCACCCAGCTTGCGCGGGTTAGGCTCAGACCTGCGATTCAAGTTTGCACGTAGCGGCTCAAACGAATCGCAACAAGTTAATACACACAACGCCTTAAAGGCACTTTTAGGCATGATGTGCAAAACATGGTCATCCAGCTTGCGCGGGTTAACCTCAGAACTGCGATTCAAGTTTGCACGTAGCGGCTCAAACGAATCGCAACAAGTTAATACACACAACGCCTTAAAGGCACTTTTAGGCATGATGTGCAAAACGAGGTCATCCAGCTTGCGCGGGTTAGGCTGAGAACTGCGATTCAAGTTCGCACATAGCGGCTAAAGCGAATCGCAACAAGTTAATACACACAAAGCCTTACAGGCACTTCTAGGCATGATGTGCATAACGCGGTCATCCAGCTTGCGCGGGTTAGGCTCAGAACTGCGATTCAAGTTTGCACGTAGCGGCTCAAACGAATCGCAACAAGTTAATACACACAACGCCTTAAAGGCACTTTTAGGCATGATGTGCAAAACGTGGTCATCCAGCTTGCGCGGGTTAGCCTCAGAACTGCGATTCAAGTTTGCACGTAGCGGCTCAAACGAATCGCAACAAGTTAATACACACAAAGCCTTACAGGCACTTCTAGGCATGATGTGCAAAACGTGGTCATCCAGCTTGCGCGGGTTAGGCTGAGAACTGCGATTCAAGTTCGCACATAGCGGCTAAAGCGAATCGCAACAAGTTAATACACACAAAGCCTTACAGGCACTTTTAGGCATGATGTGAAAAAGGTCATCCAGCTTGCGCGGGTTAGGCTGAGAACTGCGATTCAAGTTCGCACATAGCGGCTAAAGCGAATCGCAACAAGTTAATACACACAAAGCCTTACAGGCACTTCTAGGCATGATGTGCATAACGCGGTCATCCAGCTTGCGCGGGTTAGGCTGAGAACTGCGATTCAAGTTCGCACATAGCGGCTAAAGCGAATCGCAACAAGTTAATATACACAAAGCCTTACAGGCACTTCTAGGCATGATGTGCATAACGCGGTCATCCAGCTTGCGCGGGTTAGGCTCAGAACTGCGATTCAAGTTTGCACGTAGCGGCTCAAACGAATCGCAACAAGTTAATACACACAACGCCTTAAAGGCACTTTTAGGCATGATGTGCAAAACGTGGTCATCCAGCTTTCGCGGGTTAGGCTCAGAACTGCGAATCAAGTTTGCACGTAGCGGCTCAAACGAATCGCAACAAGTTAATACACACAAAGCCTTACAGGCACTTCTAGGCATGATGTGCATAACGCGGTCATCCAGCTTGCGCGGGTTAGGTTCAGAACTGCGATTCAAGTTTGCACGTAGCGGCTCAAACGAATCGCAACAAGTTAATACACACAACGCCTTACAGGCACTTTTAGGCATTATGTGCAAAACGCGGTCATCCAGCTTGCGCGGGTTAGGCTCAGAACTGCGATTCAAGTTTGCACGTAGCGGCTCAAACGAATCGCAACAAGTTAATACACACAACGCCTTAAAGGCACTTTTAGGCATGATGTGCAAAACGTGGTCATCCAGCTTGCGCGGGTTAGCCTCAGAACTGCGATTCAAGTTTGCACGTAGCGGCTCAAACGAATCGCAACAAGTTAATACACACAAAGCCTTACAGGCACTTCTAGGCATGATGTGCAAAACGTGGTCATCCAGCTTGCGCGGGTTAGGCTAAGAACTGCGATTCAAGTTCGCACATAGCGGCTAAAGCGAATCGCAACAAGTTAATACACACAAAGCCTTACAGGCACTTTTAGGCATGATGTGAAAAACGAGGTCATCCAGCTTGCGCGGGTTAGGCTGAGAACTGCGATTCAAGTTCGCACATAGCGGCTAAAGCGAATCGCAACAAGTTAATACACACAAAGCCTTACAGGCACTTCTAGGCATGATGTGCATGACGCGGTCATCCAGCTTGCGCGGGTTAGGCTCAGAACTGCGATTCAAGGTTGCACGTAGCGGCTCAAACGAATCGCAACAAGTTAATACACACAACGCCTTAATGGCACTTTTAGGCATGATGTGAAAACGTGGTCATCCAGCTTGCGCGGGTTAGGCTGAGAACTGCGATTCAAGTTCGCACATAGCGGCTAAAGCGAATCGCAACAAGTTAATACACACAAAGCCTTACAGGCACTTCTAGGCATGATGTGCATGACGCGGTCATCCAGCTTGCGCGGGTTAGGCTCAGAACTGCGATTCAAGGTTGCACGTAGCGGCTCAAACGAATCGCAACAAGTTAATACACACAACGCCTTAATGGCACTTTTAGGCATGATGTGAAAACGTGGTCATCCAGCTTGCGCGGGTTAGGCTGAGAACTGCGATTCAAGTTCGCACATAGCGGCTAAAGCGAATCGCAACAAGTTAATACACACAAAGCCTTACAGGCACTTTTAGGCATGATGTGAAAAAGGTCATCCAGCTTGCGCGGGTTAGGCTGAGAACTGCGATTCAAGTTCGCACATAGCGGCTAAAGCGAATCGCAACAAGTTAATACACACAAAGCCTTACAGGCACTTCTAGGCATGATGTGCATAACGCGGTCATCCAGCTTGCGCGGGTTAGGCTGAGAACTGCGATTCAAGTTCGCACATAGCGGCTAAAGCGAATCGCAACAAGTTAATATACACAAAGCCTTACAGGCACTTCTAGGCATGATGTGCATAACGCGGTCATCCAGCTTGCGCGGGTTAGGCTCAGAACTGCGATTCAAGTTTGCACGTAGCGGCTCAAACGAATCGCAACAAGTTAATACACACAACGCCTTAAAGGCACTTTTAGGCATGATGTGCAAAACGTGGTCATCCAGCTTTCGCGGGTTAGGCTCAGAACTGCGAATCAAGTTTGCACGTAGCGGCTCAAACGAATCGCAACAAGTTAATACACACAAAGCCTTACAGGCACTTCTAGGCATGATGTGCAAAACGTGGTCATCCAGCTTGCGCGGGTTAGGCTAAGAACTGCGATTCAAGTTCGCACATAGCGGCTAAAGCGAATCGCAACAAGTTAATACACACAAAGCCTTACAGGCACTTTTAGGCATGATGTGAAAAACGAGGTCATCCAGCTTGCGCGGGTTAGGCTGAGAACTGCGATTCAAGTTCGCACATAGCGGCTAAAGCGAATCGCAACAAGTTAATACACACAAAGCCTTACAGGCACTTCTAGGCATGATGTGCATGACGCGGTCATCCAGCTTGCGCGGGTTAGGCTCAGAACTGCGATTCAAGGTTGCACGTAGCGGCTCAAACGAATCGCAACAAGTTAATACACACAACGCCTTAATGGCACTTTTAGGCATGATGTGAAAACGTGGTCATCCAGCTTGCGCGGGTTAGGCTCAGAACTGCGAATCAAGTTTGCACGTAGCGGCTCAAACGAATCGCAACAAGTTAATACATACAAAGCCTTACAGGCACTTCTAGGCATGATGTGCATAACGCCGTCATCCAGCTTGCGCGGGTTAGGCTCAGAACTGCGATTCAAGTTTGCACGTAGCGGCTCAAACGAATCGCAACAAGTTAATACACACAACGCCTTAAAGGCATGATGTGCAAAACGTGGTCATCCAGCTTGCGCGGGTTAGGCTCAGAACTGCGATTCGTTTGCACGTAGCGGCTCAAACAAACCGCAACAAGTTAATACACACAACGCCTTAAAGGCACTTTTAGGCATGATGTGCAAAACGTGGTCATCCAGCTTGCGCGGGTTAGGCTCACTCTGCGATTCAAGTTTGCACGTAGCGGCTCAAACGAATCGCAACAAGTTAATACACACAACGCCTTAAAGGCACTTTTAGGCATGATGTGCAAAACGTGGTCATCCAGCTTGCGCGGGTTAGGCTCAGAACTGCGATTCAAGTTCGCACATAGTGGCTAAAGCGAATCGCAACAAGTTAATACACACAACGCCTTACAGGCACTTTTAGGCATGATGTGCAAATAGGCGTCACTCAAGCTGCGCGGGTTAGGTACAGAACTGCGATTCAAGTTCGCACATAGCGGCTAAAGCGAATCGCAACAAGTTAATACACACAAAGCCTTACAGGCACTTCTAGGCATGATTTGCATAACGCTGTCACCCAGCTTGCGCGGGTTAGGCTCAGAACTGCGATTCAAGTTTGCACGTAGCGGCTCAAACGAATCGCAACAAGTTAATACACACAACGCCTTACAGGCACTTTTAGGCATTATGTGCAAAACGTGGTCATCCAGCTTGCGCGGGTTAGGCTGAGAACTGCGATTCAAGTTCGCACATAGCGGCTAAAGCGAATCGCAACAAGTTAATACACACAAAGCCTTACAGGCACTTCTAGGCATGATTTGCATAACGCTGTCACCCAGCTTGCGCGGGTTAGGCTCAGAACTGCGATTCAAGTTTGCACGTAGCGGCTCAAACGAATCGCAACAAGTTAATACACACAACGCCTTAAAGGCACTTTTAGGCATGATGTGCAAAACATGGTCATCCAGCTTGCGCGGGTTAACCTCAGAACTGCGATTCAAGTTTGCACGTAGCGGCTCAAACGAATCGCAACAAGTTAATACACACAACGCCTTAAAGGCACATTTAGGCATGATGTGCAAAACGAGGTCATCCAGCTTGCGCGGGTTAGGCTGAGAACTGCGATTCAAGTTCGCACATAGCGGCTAAAGCGAATCGCAACAAGTTAATACACACAAAGCCTTACAGGCACTTCTAGGCATGATGTGCATAACGCGGTCATCCAGCTTGCGCGGGTTAGGCTCAGAACTGCGATTCAAGTTTGCACGTAGCGGCTCAAACGAATCGCAACAAGTTAATACACACAACGCCTTAAAGGCACTTTTAGGCATGATGTGGAAAACGTGGTCATCCAGCTTGCGCGGGTTAGCCTCAGAACTGCGATTCAAGTTTGCACGTAGCGGCTCAAACGAATCGCAACAAGTTAATACACACAAAGCCTTACAGGCACTTCTAGGCATGATGTGCAAAACGTGGTCATCCAGCTTGCGCGGGTTAGGCTGAGAACTGCGATTCAAGTTCGCACATAGCGGCTAAAGCGAATCGCAACAAGTTAATACACACAAAGCCTTACAGGCACTTTTAGGCATGATGTGAAAAAGGTCATCCAGCTTGCGCGGGTTAGGCTGAGAACTGCGATTCAAGTTCGCACATAGCGGCTAAAGCGAATCGCAACAAGTTAATACACACAAAGCCTTACAGGCACTTCTAGGCATGATGTGCATAACGCGGTCATCCAGCTTGCGCGGGTTAGGCTGAGAACTGCGATTCAAGTTCGCACATAGCGG